>NC_083586.1:62511254-63753754 GCF_027579695.1 Neoarius graeffei | reverse complement strand
TGGGACACTTTGTGATTGACCTGTTTTTACTAATCCTACAGTATGAAATGACTTCCATCAGTATTTGGATCTGTAATAAGAAATTTCCTTGTGTTTAGATCCAAATAAAAGTATTAAAATGTGTGTGTGTGATATGCCTCCATCCAAATATCCTTGTCTTTACATCATGCTGGAATCCTGGAGTCTCTTACATGAGAAGAAATTGAGAAGAAAGTCCGTCCTGCAGCGCTACGATGTGGAACAGAATGGAATTTGAAACGTTTTCGCCAAAAAATGTTTCCAAACTCCAGGTGTTTTTTGCAGAAACGTTTCAGATTCCGTTCCGTTCTCCGACTTCGAGAGCAACGCCGCCATCGCCGCTGATGTCACACAGCAGGAGGTGTGTAAGAGATGAGCGTTGACTCCATTGTGGATGATTATGTGTGGAAGTCTGGGTGTGAGCAGCAATCATTGGGGTCCAAGCATTTCCGAACACCAGTCATGGTGTGTGTTGTGTATCGTTGCAGTGTGTGTGGGCCGTACTTTCACCTTTCAGTGTTCCATCACCGAGGGTTTAATCTGTACGTAACAATTCCATCAGAGCTGGACTGATACTGCCTTCGTGTGCCAACAAACATTACTTTTTTACTTAATCTGGCGTCATAAATTACAATCAATGTGTTTTTTTTTTGACTGTTATTCGTTCTGATTGAGTTCCTGTTCCCACACAGACTGTTTAGCTGATCTGACCATCAGGCCGATGAGCTGTTGCCATGGCGCGGCGTCCATCGTCCACAACTCAGTTAAATCGTATCTCCTCCGTCAGTTCTCCACGGATTTCCGTTCCGATTGTTTTATTTGAAAGAACTCATCACTCCGCACAAAACGTGGTCATTGTTTTGTCAAATGTTTTGCTAATGAGTTACTAATTAGGCCAAATTAACCAATTTTCCAGGCCTCTCACTAGAATTGTATCTCCGCTCTGATTTACCATCCGATTCCAGTTCTGATTGATGTTTTGGTTGTTTGTTTTTAGATTTTCTTGTTGTAAACAATTTGTTTTCAACTTTGTTTATTTTCAGTTCAATCATGTCTCTTCCCTCCTTCAGTTCTCAATGGATTTCAGTTCAGTTTGTTTTATTTGAAAGAACTCGACCTTCTGCACAACACTCGGTCATTATGTTGTCAAATTTTTGCGAACAAATTAGTAATCAGGTCAACTTAACACATTTTCTTCTGATTAGAATTGTATCACCTCTCTGATTTATCATCCGAGTTTGGTTCTGATCGATGTTTTGGGTCGATCTTAGCTTGAGGAACAAAATGTAGTCCTTTGCTGATGATGTTGTTGTTGTAAACGGTTTGTGGTGGAGGTTGGTCCTCTCTCACAGACCCCTTTTCCACCAAATCAGTTCCAGGGCTGGTTCGGGGCCAGTGCTGGTGCTGGTTCACAACTCGTTCAACTCGCGAGCCAGCTGAGAACCAGTTTGCTTTTCCATAGCTCGCGGTGCTAAGGGAAGCCACGTCATTACGTCACTGTATATGTTAGTTACGTCGCTATGTTTGCATAAACCTTGGCATGAATATCGAAGCAAAAACAACACGGAAGAAGCAGCAGCAGCAACAACAACAGTAATAATAATGGATGACTTCGCGTTTGTACAGCTGCTGCTTCTCGTCGCTTAAAAATGGCGATCTTTCATGGTCTTGTTATTGTTGTTGGTCTTAACAACTCCCCCCCCCCGCTGACGTAAGCAGTTCTTTCCTCTGGCCCAGCAGAGAGTTGGTGTTAGCCTGGAACCGGTTTTTCTGGCCCCAGAGCCAGTTCTTTGTCAGTGGAAACAGAAAACCCGGTTGCAAACTAAGCACTGGCCCCGAACCAGCCCTGGAACTGCTTTGGTGGAAAAGGGGCAATATTGTCACATTTCAGTTCTGTTTGATGTTTTGGTCGTCATGATTGTTTTGATGGCAGGGCACATGAATGACTACGTCCTCGATGTTCTGATCTGTTCCTCTTTTGCCAAGACTAAAAAAATAATAATTTACTAATGAATGAAATGTTATACTTTTTACCCATTTGTTGTTGCATTTAATATTGTAGAACATCTGTGAAACGAGTTCCTGTTCTCACGGACACTCGCAGCTATAAACACTCGTTCCCTCACCAGCCTCCCTTTTCTCTCTGGAAGATAATAAGCTATGTACGTTATTTGTCTTATCACGTGACAGAGAAAGTGCAAAGTGAAGATGCGGGAAAACTTAGTTATAGTTTTGTAGTGCCTTCCATTTGAACCGGGAAGTTGGACTTTACGAGTTCCCAGTTTGAAGTTTCAACTGAAGTCTGATTCCTGATTCTGAAATTTGGACCTCAAAATCCAAGATAGCTGCTCTGCACATGAACAGTACAAGAACGTTGGAGGAATATACTGCTTATTAGCACTTCTGTCTTATTTGTGTCTCATTAAATCAGTCATACCGTCACACTGTCCTGTCCTACTGTACAACGTTTATCTGTGGACATGCTGCGACGGTGTTTGTATGAGCAAAATACCACATGATGCACAGGACAACAATGGCTAACCTGGCTAGAACTGGTATTGCTAACAATGACTAATAACGGCAGCCATTTTGGTTTTCCGATTGGAACACATACCCCTTTTCCACCAAATCAGTTCCAGGGCTGGTTCGGGGCCAGTGCTGGTGCTGGTTCACAACTCGTTCAACTTTCGGGCCAGCTGAGAACCAGTTTGCTTTTCCATAGCTCGCGGTGCTAAGGGAAGCCACGTCATTACGTCGCTGTATACGTCATTATGTCGCTGTATACGTCAGATACGTCGCTGTGTACGTCATTACGTCACTGTATACGTCAGTTACGTCGCTATGTTTGCATAAACCTTGGCGCGAATACCGAAGCAAAAACAACGTGGAAGAAGCAGCAGCAGCAACAACAGTAATAATAATGGATGACTTCGCGTTTGTACAGCTGCGGCTTCTCGTCGCTTAAAAATGGCGATCTTTCGCGGTCTTGTTATTGTTGTTGGTCTTAACAACTCCGCCCCCCGCTGACGTAAGCGGTTCTTTCCTCTGGCCCAGCAGAGAGTTGGTGCTAGCCTGGAACCGGTTTTTCTGGCCCCAGAGCCAGTTCTTTGTCAGTGGAAACAGAAAACCCGGTTCCAAACTAAGCACTGGCCCCGAACCAGCCCTGGAACTGCTTTGGTGGAAAAGGGGCAACAGTGAACTCAGGTGTGACATCATTCCCAGCTCCGACTTCCGAGGTAAATGGAACGGAATATTACTACACGAACATTACGAAGACTGTTACAAAGCTCTGACAGTGAAGACTCCTTCCATACATGTTAAATTAACATCTCTTTTCTTTCCTGAAAACTTCACTGTATCAACGATTGCACGTCTTTAATCTGTTTAGCGTCCGTTGTACACATCCCCGTGAACGAGCTGTTACTATAGAAACAATGACATTAATAAAAACCTGCACTACTCTCCAAGCTGCTGTTATGGAGAAATAATCAACACCTTCTGACCAATCAGAAACAAGAACACGATATACATAATAACCAGTAAAATCATGTTTTCTTGGATGTCCATGAAAGCAAAGTCAGTATTCTGTGGAATCTTATAATTAACTATTGAAGTAAATATTTACATCTGTACTGTCTTAAAATCTGTGTACAGTAGCATTTTCTTTTTCTACTTTCGTGTGTTGGTTCATGTAAAAACTTTCTCCATCCTCAGAGATACACACTCGCACGTCCACACACACTTCCTGTTTACTGTGTTACCTGAGATCACATGAATATACCATATACACTGCACATATAGTCTTATTTACGGCTCAGGGAACCATAACGAGCATGTTTTCCATAACAACACTCATTTTTTGTCCCAAGAACAAGACGTTCTTGTTGTTGAGATGCTGAGGAAAGATGTAAACATGGTTTCATAAAGCTCGTGCTATAATGTCGCATGGGTCTGTGCTGAGAATAAAGAAAAGCCTTTGAATGCTGGAGGTGTACACGGACTAGTGGGGAATTGTCTGTCATTCAACATTCCAAGGCCTGATTATTGGGCAAGTTTAGGATTTACGCATAAGATTATCTGAATTGAAGCATTTCACCATCGAGTGTATGAACACCAAGCGATAATTTAGGCTACGGTTACACTCCAGCTCATGATGCTTTGTGATGGTTATCATTGAAAATGAGCTGTTTGGTGGTGATGCTTCCCCGAGATTCAGGAAGTATTCCCAAACCTATCTACAAGTATTTGCCGGTTAGATTGGCGACGAAAACATCTCATCTCATCTCATTATCTCTAGCCGCTTTATCCTTCTACAGGGTCGCAGGCAAGCTGGAGCCTATCCCAGCTGACTACGGGCGAAAGGCGGGGTACACCCTGGACAAGTCGCCAGGTCATCGCAGGGCTGACACATAGACACAGACAACCATTCACACTCACATTCACACCTACGGTCAATTTAGAGTCACCAGTTAACCTAACCTGCATGTCGTTGGACTGTGGGGGAAACCGGAGCACCCGGAGGAAACCCACGCGGACACGGGGAGAACATGCAAACTCCACACAGAAAGGCCCTCGCCGGCCCCGGGGCTCGAACCCAGGACCTTCTTGCTGTGAGGTGACAGCGCTAACCACTACACCACCGTGCCGCCACGACGAAAACATAACCACCAAATTTCAATGCATGCATTTCGCGATGTTTTGCGGCCACTCACAAGGCAGAGACACACCAAAAACCAATTCATGAAGCTTACCTTTTTATTTGTCACATGCACACTCAAGCACAGTGAAATTCATCCTCTGCATTTAACCCATCTGAAACAGTGAACACACACAAGTGAGCACACACACACACACACACACACACACATACATACCCAGAGCAGTGGGCAGCCATACTACAGTGCCTGGGGAGCAGTTAGGGGTTAGATACCTTGCTCAAGGGCACTTCAGCCCAAGGCCGCCCCATGTTAACCTAACCTGCATGTCTTTGGACTGTGGGGGAAACCGGAGCACCCGGAGGAAACCCACGCAGAGATGGGGAGAACATGCAAACTCCACACAGAAAGGCCCTCGTCAGCCACTGGGCTCAAACCCAGAACCTTCTTACTGTGAGGCGACAGCACTAACCACTACACCACTGGTGCATCGCACCATTGGTGGTGATCAGAGGGGAACTATCAGGGCCTTTTAGGCCTTCAGAAGAGCCAAAACACATCAGCATTTCAAATGTGATATTTATTTTCTTTCATTCTTTCATAATTTCATTATAATTATTCTCTTTTCATTCTAAAGGCCTCTGCATGCTCTTGCGACAAGGCTTTCGCAGATAGCTTTTCGCAGACAGTTGTAATTTATTGTTGAGCGGGGAGTAAAGGCGTGCGCGATGTTATTCACCGGCACAACGCAAGGGGGTGCGAAGTCGCTAGGAGTAGTTGGTGGGTGTGGTTAGTGGAGTGTTTATCCTCCGGTTACTTATAATGACTAGAACTTTTTTTTTTATAATGACTAGAACTGGAGTCGTATAGATGTACGTACTTCCTCAATCAACCGCTCTTCATGCTGCTCCATCTTCGCTCGTGTTTTTAAAAATGCCGGTCATGAAAACAAAAACCGTGAAAGTAGGGAAGCGGAAGTGCGTGTACAGCGGGTAGAGTGGACCAATCAGAGCCCTCTTGTCTGCGGCGCTGTCTGCGAGGCTTCTGCGGTGGTCCCATTTTTTTTGGAGGTGCGCGCAGAGCGTCTGTGAAGGTGGGGGGGCTACGCAGACACTGTCTGCGACACCGTCTGCGAGGACTGGGTTGTCAGCATAAATTGGCCTTAATTCGGCCTCATTTTCTTTCAAATGTGTTTCAGAAATGAAAGGACAGAAATTACTGTCCTGAAAACATTAAAATTGAGTTGTCCAATGAAATTGTTTTGTTTGCTGTCCTAGGCTGAGAAGAGTTTAGAGCTGCTCACTCATTGGTTAGGACTTCATTGCCTGGACAGAAGCCCATGGCAGTGTGTGTTTATGTTGGAAGTGACAGATGAAGACAGATTAACCAATCCGGTTTTGATTTATAGTGGGAGGGACCAAAAATGTATCACCCTCAGCCCACTCGAATCACAACGTGAGCTTAACTGCGAGTCAGCAATGAAGTCACCTTCCAGCCGGTGTAGTGTTTATCAGTAGTGTTATACGTAAAGCTCAAGCCAGTGCTATCGAGAGCTACAGGCTAACGACCGAGAAACTAAGATTTCTGTCTCCAGACTCTTCTTCCACAGTATTTTTCACTCAGACTTAAGGATTCATTTCCCTGTGTAATTTACTGAGTTACTTTTAAAATCAACATCGACAGCTACACACAACGGAGCGACCTGGCAGCCTGACGCTAATCCCTTACAAAATCCTTTACCCTGTCGCTGTTTTGGTGTCTGGCGAAGGTTTGGCTGAGCTCAAGCAGTCCCAGCTCTAATAGTAACACTACCAATTTTTCATCGCCAAGTATTTGCGAGCTGTAATGTGACCTGGGCCTTAGTCCAGAACAACCTGCAGCTGATGCAGAACCCAGTCTGAGCCTCCAAGGGTTAAGGGTCCTGCTCAAGGGCCCTACAGCGGCTCTTAATGAACCTTAATCCTTGGAGTAAGCACCATCCGGGGTTTTTTTGTTTGTTTGTTTTTTCGTATTAAATCTAATTTTGAATTGTTGCTGAGTTCTGAACTCTGGTCAGAAGGTGTTGATTAATTTTCTCTAACAGCAGTTCTGACAGCACCACATAAACACTGAAGTACTCATTAATATGATAAATGTTTTCTGTAAGGAGAAACGTTTATTTAGGTAACTTTTCTGGAAGGAGTCTCCAGTGTCAGTGCTTTGTAAAAGCCCAGTTCCACAATACCGATAACTATAACGACAACTATAATGATAACTATAAATAAACAGGTCCCCTGCAGTTAATGTGGTCGGTGCTCACACCAGACCGATAACGATCGCTATAGCCCAGGCCTGGGTTTATCCGTATCTGAGATTGCTTCTGGAGCCATTTTTCCAGACCTGGACCTGATCCGATAAAACATCTGACCAATCAGCTAATTGTTTACATGTGACGTTGTCTGAATACGTGATATTTTTCCCCGAGTGTCTTTGTACATCCTTGTTGCATCATGAAGTCACGGAATACGGATTCACGGAAAATAAAAAAATAGAACACAAAGCACGGATCTTTTATTCACAGATATGTGATTATTTTCTGTGAAATATCAAGAGTAAATTAATAAAGTAAACATATAAATGTAGGTAAGATATTTTAACTATGAACTTAAGCAGTTCAAACATTTAATTGTTTTAGACTGCTTAATTTTTTTATCCGTATGAAATCCGTAGCCAATCTGTAATGTACTGAAACGTCCATAAATTATTAGCATCCGTGATGCATCCGTATTAAAATCCGTAACCAGTCCGTATTTTGTATCCTTGTGACCTATCTGTATTTTATCAGCCACCGGAGTGTGTGCATGGGTTGTTTTGGAGTCCAAGCTGTACAGTATGACCTGGAATAATGTGCTACTACTTGGAAAAAACTTCCATGACTGTTCCTAAGTTGCATGCGTTTATTTCCCTGAGTGTCAGAAGCAAGCGGTATTATAGTGGGGATTATAGTTGTGATGTTTCCGCTCCAGACTGGAACTCAATTCAGGCAGAGGGAGAGTCCGAGTTGGAGTTATAGGTGTAGTTAGAGTTCTCGGTGTTGTGGGACCGGACCCTTACAAGCTGAGGTGAAGCTGGAACTTTTAGTTTTCCGATTTCTTCAGGACAGACGAGTTTACATTTCTTTGTATTTGTATTTTTATTTTTAGCTTCGGTTTGAGAGAGAAAAGCATGACGTCCTTCTTTTATAAATACAGTAAAATACAATAGAGTTGTTGGCAAATTGTTGTGGTTCATTTAAACTCAGTGCTGTCTGAAGACACAACAGGAATAATAATTTAAATAAAAATAAATTTCTCAAAGAAGCGTCTGTACTTCTCTTCCTGTAGGTGCTATGTTGAGGGTGTCAGGGTGATGAATTGACTCACAGGTTGAGGGATGTCCCTACGCCTGCTCCTGCTCCTGCTAACACTGTCCTCACACACACAGGTAACACACACACACACACACACACACACACACACAACTTTTCAACGTATACAGAAAGTCATGAGCATCATGGTATCTAACAGTAGCCAGGTTTCTGTTGCAGTTTTGCGCAAAATATCAGCAAAATCTTTTTGAAAGAATCATCAAAACATAGTTGCGTATGTTCTGTTTCCGCTGAGTGAGGTCATGTGATTAAAGCTGTTTTTCTCCTCGCACGATAGCTCTTACATTTAGCGTTTCCATTTGCTCTTCATCTCATGCCATGTGACTTAAGTATGAAAAACGTGTTTCCTTTTCAATTTTGCAAAACATTACGGCAGAGCAATAGGGCCAGGGTTTTATATTTTATTTGGAAACTTCTGAGAAAAAAACTCAGAATTTTTTAGATTAAAGTCAAAAGTTTCGAGAAAAAAGTCAAAATTTTCGAGAAAAAAAGTCAAAATTTTCAAGAAAAAAGTCGAAATTTTCAAGAAAAAAAGTCAAAATTTTCGAGAAAAAAAGTCAAAATTTTCGAGAAAAAAAGTCAAAATTTTCGAGAAAAAAAGTCAAAATTTTCGAAAAAAAAAAGTCAGAAATCTGTAGAAGGCGGGCTTCCATACAGAAGTGACACTCACTCGTGGCCGGTAGACATGAATGGCTGAGACCAGAGCCATGGAATTCAGAGTTGTGACAACCGGGGTACAGGAAGTCGGTTGGTGATGTGATTCACGTAGATTCAAATACTTCTAGGCAGCGGCTTTCTGTTTGCTCGAGACTAATTTCCTTTAACATAATTTCTTTTAATTTTGATTTTAATGATTTTATTTTATTTTAATTTCTTTTTAATCTTGGATTTTAATGATTTTACTTTTACTTTAATTCTTTGTTACTGTGATCCTCGTAGATTTTGTCTGCGGGACGATTTTATTTGGTGATCCTCATAGATTGTGTCTGCGGGACGATTTTTGGTGATCCTCGTGGAAGAGCCACGGGAAGAGCGCGCTTTATGAGTTAAACCCATAATAATAATTCATCTCGAGGCTGATTAACTTTATTTCATTTTATTATTTTATTTCTACTATTGTTTAATTCTTATTTTTCTTCCCCAATTATTTTATGTAATTTTATTTTCTATTGTTTACTGTTCTGCTTTTACTTCTGTAAAGCACATTGAACTGCCACTGTGTATGAAATGTGCTATAGAAATAAACTTACCTTGCCTTAACACAGAACCACTACATAACAAGCAAAACCCAATCCCGAAATAACATTTGATTAAGTCGTCCATTTCAGCAGCACTAAACACAGTAGTAGCACAGAGGACGGCAGGACAGAGATCAGGTTCGCAAACACGGCTTTTATTGCCACACTTTTCAGTGAAGCATCCAGTGACTCACACAGACACACACACACACAACCGGCGTCTGGTTTGGGGATGAGCTCCTCTGCTCTCTGCTCTCCCTCTTTAAGTAGGGCGCAGTCACTGGGAAGACACACACAAACACAGGTTAACTGACATCAGGTGTAGTGATTCTGCCACTTACCTTCCCTGACTCCGCCCTCCTGTCACAGACCGGCGCTTGACCACGCCCCTGCTGCCACACAGACTAAGTCTCCGTCAGCTCTGAATGACCTGGTACTTCCTGGTAGCCTAAATTTGTGACTTTTTTCTCGAAAATTTCGAGTTTATTTTCTCAAAAGTTTTGAGATTGTTTCTCGAAATTTTTGACTTTTTTCTCAAAATTTCTGACTTTAATCTCGAAAATTCTGAGTTTCTTTCTCAGAAATTTAAAAAAATATATGTATTTCTTAGTGGCACTATCACTCTTCCGTAAAACATTGCTTTATCGAGTCATCGCATTTCGTGTTTCCAGTTACGCATTAATCAGGTTACTAACGAACATTCTAACATCAGTTGCTGCGTTAAGGCCAATTTATGCTGACAACTCAGTCCTCGCAGACGGTGTCGCAGACAGTGTCTGCGTAGCCCCCCCACCTTCGCAGACGCTCTGCGCGCACCTCCCAAAAATTGTGACCACCGCAGAAGCCTCGCAGACAGCGCCGCAGACAAGAGGGCTCTGATTGGTCCACTCTACCCGCTGTACACGCACTTCCGCTTCCCTACTTTCCCGGTTTGTTTTGTTTTCATGACCGGCATTTTTAAAAACACGAGCGAAGATGGAGCAGCACGAAGAGCGGTTGATCGAGGAAGTGAGGAAGTACGTACATCTATACGACTCCAGTTCTAGTCATTATAAGTAACCAGAGGATAAACACTCCACTAACCACACCCACCAACTACTCCTAGCGACTTCGCGCCCCCTTGCGTTGTGCCGGTGAATAACATCGCGCACGCCTATTAATCCCCGCTCAACAATAAATTACAACTGTCTGCGAAAAGCTATCTGCGAAAGCCTTGTCGCAAGAGCATGCAGAGGCCTTTAGCTTTAACATGAACAAACCATGAGCTTCAACCAGAGCATTTTTTAAGGATTTTCCACTAGGAGACCAAGTGGTCTGGGCAATACAATCACAGGCCCCAGAGTCCATGCGGCTGCACCGCTGCGGCATATTCTGTGATGCAAAATGATTCACCAATCACCATACAGACAAACACACTACAGTGACTACACAGCTATCAAGAGCAATTACCAAGCACAAATGTTATGTCAAAGACACTCAAAGCTACACAGTAATGACATCGGATTCTGACATCAGCCATCTCAGTAACCAAATTTTAGTTTTGTTTTTCTTAACCAACATGATCTTGTGTGTATATCTTATAACATAGATCTTCGTTTTCCTTGTTAAATGTATACTTTCATGGTACTTGGTTAATTAATTGCAACTGATTGAACCAAATGATCAGACATAACTTGGTTTAAAATTTGGTCTCCCAGTGAAGCTGGTTTGGCATTGACTAGGAGACCAAATCTGGCCACCCAGTAACTATGTTAAAAAATGCTCTGGGTTCAAAATTACTCTTTTAGTAACGTTAGCAAGTTTTGTGGGTGTGGCTAAACATAAATCAGCTGTTCCATGAACACGTCTGGAAATTGATTGACACACGTACGAGTGCAGCGAATGAATACATTTGTCCCAAAAGGTGTAAATCTGTTGGTTCTGTTTGGGCTACAGGGAAAACGTTTACACACACACACTTTTTGCAAAAATAAGATGGATTATGTGTTTACGGTCTACGGAAGCCGCGAGAGGCCCTTCATATAATCTTTTTTATTCACCTTGTTATCCCGAGATCTCATCTCATCTCATTATCTCTAGCCGCTTTATCCTGTTCTACAGGGTTGCAGGCGAGCTGGAGCCTATCCCAGCTGACTACGGGCGAAAGGCGGGGTTCACCCTGGACAAGTCGCCAGGTCATCACAGGGCTGACACATAGACACAGACAACCATTCACACTCACATTCACACCTACGCTCAATTTAGAGTCACCAGTTAACCTAACCTGCATGTCTTTGGACTGTGGGGGAAACCGGAGCACCCGGAGGAAACCCACGCGGACACGGGGAGAACATGCAAACTCCGCACAGAAAGGCCCTCGCCGGCCATGGCGCTCGAACCCAGGACCTTCTTGCTGTGAGGCGACAGCGCTAACCACTACACCACCGTGCCGCCTTTATCCCGAGATAACGACATAATTAATTCAGGATCTCGAGAAAACAAAACCGTTATTCCAAGATCTCGAGAAAACAAGACAATTATTTCATGATCTCAGCTGGATCACTGTATCTCCGTCGGTAGAGACGAAGCCGGGCCAGTCTTCTGCGGAGGTGCCGCGGACTAATTTTGAAATGATCCCTTATTAAAAGACTTAATGCAATCTCTCCCTGTGCCAACCCCTGATCAAAATATTGCCTTATTAGGTGATCGATTATTCCAGACATTCTAATGACCAAAGTTGTGTCTATACAGAATGAAAAATAGCCCCAAAGTCAGCATATCACAAGTCTCTTGGCGCACCTGAATGAACCATTTCTCAGCTGTTTACTCGAGATCTCGGAATAACGGTTTTGTTTTCTCGAGATCTCGAATTAGTTGTGTTGTTTTCTCGAGATCCTGAATTAATTATGTCGTTATCTCGGGATAACAAGGTGAATAAAATAAAGGATTATATGAAGAGCCTCTCTCGGCTTCCGTAACGGTCCTAAACTGAAGATAGAATTAATTACCTTCAAACGTACAAATCTGCAGTCGTGAGAGTTACAGAAGGTGAAATATTTTGGCTTGAAGTGCGAGTTTTACTGAATGCATACTGTCTAATAAGGACCCACAAAGCCTGTTTTCCATGTTGTTCTGGGGAACTGCGAAGTAGATGAACACACACACACACACACACACACACACACTCAAAGTTGTGTATCTTTGTTTGGACCTACCATGGACATAAGTATTCCTGCAGCTAATTAATCTCAGTAATCACAAGGAAATATTTTGGCTGTAAATGGTAGCATTTTTCTGAGGACCAGGTGATTATGAGGACGTATGACTCTGTCCTATCAATGTGAGGACCTGTGATTCTCTTGCACAACCTGGTGAAGCATAACAAGCGGAAACACACACACACACACACGCGCACAGAGGAATGTAGAAATGTAGGATTGTCTTCTCCTTGTACCTATTTTTGATCTCCTTCCCTAAGACATTCCTGCACATTCTGGCAGATGGTTAAAGAGATAAACAGAGATGGGAATAGCACATGACTGTCACGCTGTTCTACAGAAAACCGTCCACCAGCAGGAACATTACACTCCAGGAGTGTGCAGTCGATCATCCTCGAGATACAGAAAAGTGAAGGTGCTGCTGGTCGCTGGATGTGACTGGGTGCATTTTTTTTTTTTTTTCTCCTGATTTCATTTTAGGCTGCTGAATTTTTCATGATCATTGTTGCATGTAATAAAACTCATAAAAGTTATATTTTATACCTCATACACTGAAATCAGATGAAGCAGTAAGAGAGGGAGGGAGTGAAAAAATAGAGAGAGCAGAAGTGTGAATAAAAGAATGAATAATTCATAAGTCAGCTCATGGGTAGATTAGACGCTAATTTATTTTGAACACATGATGTATGTTTGCAATACGGAGTTGATGGGATCAGTGAACGGTAGATTGTGATCGAATCAGATGTGGAACAATAATAATAAGAAGAAATATATAATCACGTGCAGCTGTTCGGATCTGGGGATATAAACACAAATAAACCTCCTGATGGTGTGGAATCATGTGGTGGTGTGTCGAAGGTGTGATCACTGGATGAGTCATTAGTGTGCCGTTGGCATGATCTGACCTTATTAGCTCATCCAGCCGACGGGTGATGAGTTTAATGCCATTATGTGTCGTCCGTCATCTATCGTCCATGTTTCACGAAAATCCCTTTTTCTCTCTAAATTCTTCACCGATTTTTGTTCTTTTTGGCAGGAAGGTAGGTCTGCCTGGGGTGCATATAGCTTCTACCCTGATTTGCATAATTTCAATTAATAATGAAGATATGGAGTAATTAATCAATCCCTAATGAGCAGTTTCGACACAAATCGCTTCTTCTCCCTCAATTCTTCACTGATTTTTATTCTTTCTATCATGAAGGAAGGGGAACCTAGGATATAACTGCATATAACTTCTAATCAGATTTCCTTAATTACAATTATTAATGAAGTTATGGACTAATTAAGCCTTAATGAGCAGTTCAACAAAAATCGGTCAATTCCTCGCCATTTTGGATTCTTTCTGGTAAATAGGTCAGTATTGCTAGGGTGGATATCGCTTCTATATATAGCTTGTATATAGTGGATATAGCTTACAACATTTATTGCGCAAGGTGGCCCACTTTAGATCATTCCTTCTGGACTAGATGGGGCCGGAGTGAGCTACGCCATCATTGACGGTCTCGTATTCAAATTAAGTGTCCTGGGTAAGACTTTAAACTGCATCTGGTGGTGAGGCCCTGGTTCAGGAGTTCCAGGGTTCCGGGGAGAATGTCACTACCCCCTAGTCACCACTGTTCTGGGGCACCCTTGGGCAAGGTGCACAACCCATAAGCCTCCCACGTCAGGGTTACGATACCACTGCCACTGTGGTATAGGTTCTTCTTAGAATCAAGTGGATGGGGTGGGCCCCCAAGCAATACTCACTGCTGCCATTGTGGTCAGACCTTTAGGTCAAACGGACAGGGGTTAAGGCCCCCGACAAACACCTAGTCCTGGGTGCAGCAGAGGATTACCGACAGTGCATCATGGCTGCAACCTTCATCTTTCCCGGTGTTTTGACTATGTCTTGCCCTGGACTCAGAAAGTTGAAAGGCCAAGTTTGGCTATGGTTTGTGCACCCGGTCCCATTTACACGCACATGCTGCTAATAAACCAGACTTATTGAAGAATCCACGCGTTGTGAGCGTACAGTAGGAAGGCCACTGCCCAATGGTGTTGAGAAGATCAACAGATTGGTCATAGCTGAACCTCTGTCCCATTAATCCATTCAGCCACCATACTTGTATACGAGTGGCAGCGATGATGATGATGATGATGATGATTCAACCTAATTTAGCCTTGACTCGAATCTAATCCACAGATGTGTCCTCTTATCTCAATAATGATGTGATATCTTCATCCTTGTCATGTTCATTCACACACTTTGAAGTGATGAAGTAACATTGGGGTTGGTTTTCATTACAAAATGTGTGTTGAGAAGAAGAAGCCTTTATTTGTCACGTGCACACTCAAGCACAGTGAAATTCATCCTCTGAATTTAACCCATCTGAAGCACTGAACACACAAGTGAGCAATGAGCACACACCCATACCCAGAGCAGTGGGCAGCTATGCTACAGCACCCAGGGGTTCGGTACCTTGCTCAAGGGCACTTCAGCCCAAGGCCGCCCCATGTTAAACTAACTGCATGTCTTTGGACTGTGGGGGAAACCGGAGCACCCGGAGGAAACCCACGCGGACACGGGGAGAACATGCAAACTCCGCACAGAAAGGCCCTCACCGGCCACGGGGCTCGAACCCGGACCTTCTTGCTGTGAGGCGACAGCGCTAACCACTACACCACCGTGCCGCCACTACTTTAAGTGTTTGCATCCTTCATTGCTTATGAACTGGAAATCGAAACTGTAAAAGCCTCGATTTTACACTTCATTAATGTCCATCAATGTAATAATCTTATTATTATTATCATCATCTGCGTTGTGGTTGGTAATACGACTACTATTACTCCTCCTCCTCCTCCTCCTCCTCCTCCTGCTATGACTAATATATTTAATCTAAAAGATCATTATATTCAAGACAGCAATCCAAAGCATATTATGGTTTAAATATCACCTTTAGAGATTCGTTTTGTTTGCTTTTCTCAGTATTAACATTTTAACATTTAATTATTCATAATAATAAAGTAACATCTATAAAACCACACATGCTAGAAGTCCCTCCACAACCCAGATTTTGTCTTAAAGGTACTTTTGGTACTTTGGATAGGTTTTTTTTTTTCGTGCTACCTCTGTACACTGTATATACATGCACCAGCCACTTTATTAGGAACACCCCTACATCCGTCCACCTGCCGTTCTGTTTGATGCAGTTCTCTAATCAGCCGATCCCTCGATGCATAAAAACAAAATCCTGCAGACACAAATCAAGAGCTTCGGCTAATGTTCACAATGTTCGAACATCAGAATGAGAAAAATTGTGATCTCAAATTTTGTGTGACTTTCTTTCACTGGTGTTGGTTTGAGTCAGATGGACTGCTGGTTTGAGTATTTCAGAAACTGCTGATCTCCTGGGGTTTTCACACACAACAGTCGCGAGAGTTTACACAGAATGGTGGAAAAAAACAAAAAAAACATCGAGTGAGTGAGTGACAGTTCTGTGGGTGGAAACAAACGCCTTGTTGATAAGAGAGGGTCGGAGGGAAATGGACAGATTCGACGTGGTTCGAGCTTTTTTTGCCAGGAAGGATGTAGTAACTCATATAACAGGGCTGTGAAAAATCCGCGGATCCACGGAATTCTGCGAATTTGGCCGCTAAAAATATCATTTTAGTAAATCATCTAATTTTGCAATAAAAATTGGGGGGGGGGGGGGTAGGTTTCTTTTGCGACAATGACAGACCGGTTTACGGCATTTGCGCCATGCTTACAAACCACGGCGCGAATCTTGTGCTCTTTAAACACGTTTTCGATATCAACGGTTTTGAAAAGGAGAATTTCGCGGTATGTCCGTGTCACGGAGGGACATCGTTCAGAGGGAGGACGGTGAGACCGACGATATCAAAAACATTTGACAAGGAAAACGGCATCAAAAATCCATGGAATTGGCGATGGCTGTAGTTTAAAGTCGGTAGTGAATGAGCACATACGGAAGATAAAAGAACCGGGGAAAGCTTACTGCATCTTGTGCCATCAGGATGTGAAGTACGGTTCTGGTGGAAAAATGCGTTTGGTTGACCATCTCATCTCATTTCATTATCTCTAGCCGCTTTATCCTTCTACAGGGTCGCAGGCGAGCTGGAGCCTATCCCAGCTGACTACGGGCGAAAGGCGGGGTTCACCCTGGACAAGTCGCCAGGTCATCACAGGGCTGACACATAGACGCAGACAACCATTCACACTCACATTCACACCTACGCTCAATTTAGAGTCACCAGTTAACCTAACCTGCATGTCTTTGGACTGTGGGGGAAACCGGAGCACCCAGAGGAAACCCACGCGGACACGGGGAGAACATGCAAACTCCACATAGAAAGGCCCTCGCCGGCCACGGGGCTCGAACCCAGGACCTTCTTGCTGTGAGGCGACAGCGCTAACCACTACACCACCGTGCCACCCTGGTTGACCATGTTAAAGGAAAAAAACATGCGGAATTGGTGAAATTGAAGCTGTTGAACTATAGATTACCAGGTAGACCATCTTGTTCGCATTTAAATATTCAATTTATAATAATAATAATAATAATAATAATAATAATAATAATAAACAGTTCAAATTAAATGGCATGGTTGAGAAAATATTTGTTTTCAGGAGATGCTTCAAATCTATCAATATACACAAAATCTGTTCAGCTTCTGGGGCCCTGCAGGCCCCCGGCTCCTGGGGGACTGCTCCTCCCAGACCCCCTGCTAAAATTGTTTCCTTGGATTTTGTCATTTCTATTTCACAGCCCTGATATAATCACTCTATACAACTGTGGTGAGCAGAAAAGCATCTCAGCATGCAACAGCAGAAAGAAGAACACATTGGGTGCCACTCCTGCAGCCAAGAACAGGGATCTTAGCATCAACAACAAGTTCCTATTAAAGTGGCCAGGGAGGGTATTACTCCCATTCCCACTCACATTGAAAACAGTATATATTCCGTTATTATGCTGTGCGAATGGGAGCAAAATGGTAAAGTCAAAACATTCATCTATTCCCTGGTAACTAAGTAATATTCTTGGTGATCTTTTGTCACGGCTCCAGTGTGAATCTGAACAGTCAGATTTAGATGCTGTGGTGGTCTTGACGTGATGTAAATGATAATGTGAGAAAGCAACTGGCAGAAAACTCAAACAACAAGCAAAGAAAACATCAGCAGATACAAACAAAGATTGTTCTAAATTGGCTCTGAATATTTGAACAAAACAAATGTTCAGAAACAGGAAGAGACGCGATGCAGCTCGAATCGTGCCATGTTGCTAACTAGCTAATGTCTCAGCTTGGGATTTTCACGATAAAGGACTCACTGCTTCGTGAATTATACGTCATATTCGGTCTTGCGGAGGTTCACACTCTGTAGCATTCTGTTAAAGCGAGACGGCCTTTCGATTTCATAAAATCAGTGAAATTTAGTTCCGTCTGAAATGTGGTGATTGTGATATCTGATTATTTCTGTAATATCTCACAAAATATCAGGCCATTCTGTGGCTGGGAAGTTATTTAATTTGAGGGGATTAAAGCAAACAATGTGCATGAAATCGCTCGCTTGGCGCAGTCAAGCAGACAGAGGAAGTCCGTGTGCGCATGCGCAGGTTTACCTTCTTCTTCTTCTTTTGGGTTTTACGGCAGCTGGCATCCACAGTGTTGCATTACTGCCATCTACAGGTTTCCCTTTGAGCGTGCACTGACAGTTCCATCATTCTGTCGCTAAACGAACAGCTGATCACACCGAGGTGCTCGCCAAGCGCCGATGTTTATTAGTTTGGTCCTGTGTTTCCTTTCCTTCGTATAGAACATAACATCTTTTCTTCTCGCTTTCTTTCCGTTACTGTAGTCGCTCTTTCACATTTCATTCGCACACTCACGTCCTCCATTTTTCTCTCCTGTTTCAAATTTGTATCCCACAATGCCTTGCGTGAACGGGGAAAGCCCACCATGTGATGTGATGCATGATGTAGTATCTTGTATTGGGTCATGGTGAAGCAGGAAAAAATAGCGGAGAATTTAGGGACACGTGGAGATAAATTCATTAATTGTTCTATTTTTTAAAAAAACTAATAAAATTGGAAGTCTGTGATTCGAATTCAGTAGCTTTCGGTCACTAAGCAAAAATAATTGGGTGTTGGGAAAATTCTTTTTATGACCTACACTTGAAAAATCTGAAAGGCAATACAGCTTTAATTACAGTCATTTGGGAAAAGGCGATATCCGTCACGTTTACCTTATGGATGACTGAGTGGGAAGGAAAATTTGTTATCTATTCTGTATTGTTTTTATATCACACAGTAACTGCTATTGTATGTGTAAGGAGGTTAACAGTTGGGGGTGTGGCCTCTGTCTGTAGGTCTGTCTGGCTCTGAAGATGTTACGGGAGCAATGGGCCAGCTACAGGAATGAGTGTGTTCACAATTTCGGCAGCAACCCACCTGCTACAGGTACACACACACACACACACACACACACACACACACACACACACACACAGTGTAGCTAGTTATAATGAAAATTGCATTGCTAGTGTACTGACGTTTTGTTTTTCTGCCATCTAAAAAGTTGGTCAATGTGGAAATAACGATTTCCTTTGTCCCAGGTTTGGTGTGTAACAGGACTTTTGATCAGTATACGTGTTGGCCTGATGGCTCGCCCGGCTCCGTCGTTAATGTTTCCTGTCCGTGGTATCTGCCGTGGTATCGCAAAGGTGAGACGCACAGATTGTCACAACACCATTCGACACAGTGACGTAGAGGTGAGTCGGGGAAATTAAAGAGAGCGGATTGGTGCTGTAATCAAGAGCAAAAATAATATATTTTAAAATTATATTAATAAATAATGATTTAACCATTTCATAAAGTACTGTTTGAAATGTCGATCCAAAGGAAATGTGCTTCTGTAGCTTTGTCATCTGATTGTGTGTGTGTGTGTGTGTGTGTGTGTGTGTGTGTGTGTGTGTAGTTAAGCAGGGTAGAGTTTATCGAGTGTGTGGTGCCGACGGTCGATGGGCTGATGGTAAAAACACCACAGAGTGTGACGAGAATGATGATCAACTGGTGAGAACTAATAATAATAATAATAATAATATTGAAATGGTTAATTCACACATTTACATACATTTGCTTGTGAGTCATTCTGTAATTAGGGGTACATTTCATGTAAAGCAAAATCTCAAAATATCAGTATTCTTTTTCAATAAATAACCTATATGTTTCCATGGTATATACCCTCAAGTTCCTAAACAAATTAATTGCCAAGCTTAATCTTAAATTACTTTTAAAATATTTTAATGAAAATGAACATTTGATTGTTTATTTTGTCAACCGTGTTACGGACAAATGTTATGTCATCTTAAACATATATAAAAATACTACACATTTGAAAACACATTTGTTTGAAAGTGCTTAAGTCCATTAACAAGATGTTTTTAATTAATCTGTACAACTGTTATGGAAAATATGAATTTTGAGCTCCATAAATAGGATTTTATGGTTCACTGTGATGCAGAATGACACTTTCTTCAACATAAATCCTTGTTACGTCGAATTTAGAGTTGTTCTCCCTCCTTATTAGTGCTGTCAAAAATGTCGCGTTATTAACGCGTTAACTTGACTCAATTTTAACGGCGATAATTTTTTTATCGCGAGATTAACGCTCTGTGACATGATGCCACGCCCCGCACAGCCAGAGTCCTCTGCCCTCCCCCGAAGAGCCACGGTGCTCGGCTGGTTTCGTTTTCCCATCGGCGGCTCCAGCCCCACTTTGCAGTGGCTGTGACAAGACGTGTTATGCTCTGCAATAAAAAAAAAACCATTGGTACAACCAGTATTCGAACTATGCCGATATTTTCGGGGGGTCCCTTATTTTCCCTTGGGGGGGTGCTTGCGCTTGTCTCAGAGCGCGGCTCTCCATCGCGCGCTCACTTCAGATATGCAAATGCTTCCCGTTACACACGATTGCTATGTCAATAAACATCATTTTGCCAATATTTTAGAGACCCCCCCAACATTTCCCAAATCATGTTTTCAAGGGATCTCATGTCTGTTTCAGGGGATCTCGGATCCCCCGTGTACCCCCGTAGTTCGAACGGTGAGCAAGCCCATTCACTTTTTTATGCTGATAAGAGAATTACAATGGTTTTTCATGTGACAAAAATGTGCGATTAAATTGCGATTAATCGCGAGTTAACTATGACAGTCGCGACATTAATCGCGATTAAATACTTTAATCGCTTGACAGCACTACTCCTTATACAAGACTTCCCTATCCAGAGATAATCCCCAATCTTTTATTTTACAGTTCATCAAACACATAAGAGATTTACAGCACAAAAAACACTTGCAACACAGTTGACAGGCAATGTAACACAATTGACGGGAGTAACACAGTTGACGGGGCAGAAGAACAAGAGGACACGTTTTAGGATAAAAAGAGCTTTTTATTGTTTTAAATTTAACTACAAATAAGCTGATGAATTCAGGTGAACTGTTAAAACAACATTTAGACACAATTTCAGAGAAACGTAGCTTATTTAACAAATTGAACATATTAAATCATTCTGTTTGTTTGTCTGTCAATATGAAGATTAAGTAACAGAAACATCCTCCTCCTCAACTGTGTCATAGCTGATGGGTAACACGGTTGACGGTAACACAGTTGACATTTCGGCCATTTTTAGAGCGTTGTGCTAACTGCAGACCTCAGAGCTTTCACTACAAGACCTTAATCAATTCATATTTTTATTATCTTTAGCTGTATACTTTGTAAATACAATTTCTAAATCAGGTTTATATGAATATGTTGACAACACAGTTGACAGACAATTAACCCTCTCTAGGACTATACAACAGTATTGATGAAAATGTTGAAGAGGTGAACTCAAAACTTACCACACGGTCTTCAAATTTCCCACCAAAGAGGATATGACATCATATGATGTTGGTCACATGACTTAGGACCAAACCATTTGCCGATTAATGGGGGGGGGGGGGGGGGGGGTTTCAGTGGGTAACACAGTTGACATAAGTTTCTCGGACGCACACAAAATTCTTCATTTAATTTATAATATAAAGCATTTTAGGCTTTTAAACACTTTTGTCATATTATAATAATTACCATGAATAAATATTTGTAAAAATTTTAAACAAAAACCTTTTTTTTTAAATGTAAATATGAAGACCAAACCTGACATTTGGAAAATCGGACAGCATAAAAACACCAAATTCCAGTATTATATATGCATTTTTGCAGAGTAAAATGATGTAATTTGTTGACTTTTTCTATTATATAAAAGAGAAATGTGTGCTAATGTACAAAAGATCATTGGCTGAAGTTAATAGTTAGTGAAATTGACAAATACAGCACATGGACTTGAGATGTACCCCTAATTATAGAATGACTCTTGTGCACTGAATCTACGACACAAATATCGCGAATATATTAAACACCAAAATCCTGACTGGCAGCGTAAAGCTACGTTAATCTCAAAATAAATACATTAATAGATCAAGCATGGCATATTTCTAAATTCCAGTCCAGTATACTGTATCACCTTTGAAGTTCTGCGACAATTCCTCCTTCAAACTGTAAACTTTGGAAGGTGGAGCCTTTGGGGGTGGGGGCGGAGCTGTATTAAACAGGACTAACCAGCTACACGGTGATGTTTAGTTCACGTTTAAAGATTACAGAAAGTCTCATGAACCGCAACAGGAAGTCGGTGTGACGTCAGTTAAAGAGTGGGTGTGGCTTGAGATTTATGCTAAACGCTTTGGTTGAGATAGATTTCTTTGTCTTTTGTTATGTGTTCATGTGAGAAGCGTCGCAGCTTCAGTGCAAAGCTAAAGGCGACTAGCAAACATGTCTTGGGTGGGGATTAGTGGAATATTGTGTCATTTTTTTTTTAAACAGAATTGTTTAAAAATGATTGGAAACTGTGTGTGTGTGTGTGTGTGTGTGTGTGTGTGTGTGTGTGTGTGTGTGTGTAGGAAGAGTATGGGCAGATTATAAGTACATTCAGGGTCATGTATACAGTGGGTTACTCGCTCTCTCTGGCAGCTTTGGTCCTTGCACTTGGAATCCTCACAGCCTTCAGGTGAAAATGCACACACACACACACACACACACACACACACACACACACACACACACAAGAAAGAACTATAGCATGACACACATCATGACCTGATGACTGCTAAGTTTTATTATTAAAGAAAAGCAGGTCTGTGTTTAACATGAAACTCCGGTGAAGCAAGTTACTTCCTGTTCCCTCTTATGTTACAGTAGCGATACTCGTTCCTTCACGTCTTTCTTCATTCTCTCTCTTCAAGTTAATAAGACAAAAAAATGCAGCTTGTCATACTAGTGAGGAACAGTGTTGTAGTCAAGTCACTAAACCTCGAGTCCGAGTCCAGTCTCAAGTCCTCAGTGTTTAAGTCCGAGTCAAGGGCGCAGATAGCACGGGGGACAGGGGGGACATGTCCCCCCCAGATTTATAGTGACCCCCATCTGTCCCCCCACCCACTGTCCCTATGTAAGGCGCCACACATAGGTAGAAAAAGTGAGGATTAATGTTCCGTTAGTTAGACTAACTTACACTGCAGCACAAAGTTGAAATGGCAGCAGCAGCAGCCTTGTCAGTGATCAATCCACATTTTCCCCTTCTTGAATCGGTGTAGGCTGGAGCAGATCCTTGCAGAGTTGGGAAAGCAAGGTGTTCATTTTCCACGTAATTCTGGGTTAATAACGCTGCACAGCTCATCCATTTGATAGCAGCGGTGTTTCTGCTGTGACTAATGGTGCGTTCAGTTGTACTCGTAAGTTTGAAGTTTGAAGAGCATTGAAATCCAGCATCTCCCAGCATAAACGTTGGGGTTTTTGTTTCATTTCATTAACTGGCCATTTTTTTCGAGTTCCATGATGTCCCAGTTTTTAAACTGGGAAGCGCTCAGTTCTGAGGTTATGTTGCTCGGAGCTCCAAGTTCCGACTTCCAATGTAAATGTAACACAACATCTCAACCCCGGGGTCCTCAGGGGAGCTGGGGACTTTGCCTGTCGCGGTAACCATAGTGATTATAAACAACTGTCTAATGACCGAGCTGGTGATCTTTCTGCCACATTAAGCCAGAGAAGAGGGAAAAAAATCACAGCATTTGTTTCAAGAACCAAAAGATGTAAATATCCTCTGCCTGTTGCCTTTCCCAGATATGACAAATACTTGTTTTGTAATGTTGAGTAGCTAGTCTGATAATAATAAGAAGGAATTTGGACTTACCTGAAGGAGGCTAAATGTAAAATAACAGCATTCTAGGCTGTAGGTGAATATCTTTTAATGTTGTTATTTTTATGTTATTTTAGTAAGCAGCAACTGTTAACTGAAATTATGAGATTCAAGATGTTAACATTGTCCTCCTGGCCTGCAGGCAATCCCTGGTGGGGTCAACAATGAAAAAACAAAAAACAATTACAGTGTTTTTTCAAAAAACCGAGCAATGTTGACCAGGTAGGCCTTTGTCTACCAATGTTCATTCAGTTAGAAAACTCACAATTCGAATGTATATTGAAGCTTCAGTACACACACACACACACACACACACACACACATATATATATATATATATATATATATATATATATATATATATATATATATTATGGCATGCCGTTCAGGAAATTAATCTTTGAATATATTGAATGAATCCCCGAATATATTGAATGAAACTTTGAATATATGGAATGAAACCTTGAATATATGGAATGAAACTCTATATTCTGCCCCCGCTCCCACAGCTCGGCAGACAGACAACAGGTCCCAAGAAAAACTCTGACTCAGAGGAGAGTATTAGAGTATATTGAGAAACGCTGTAAAACTCGACAAACAAAATTTACAAATTAGTTTTATATACAGAAAATACCATTATATAAATATGATCCACGAGGGAAATGACTTTGTCACCGTAGCTTCGTTGCACATAAAAGAAGTAAACACTAATAAAACCACAAGCATTCGCCAGAGTGTTAACAATGTCTTTATTGTTTAAAATAGCCGCAACCAAATCCCGAGCCGACTGACTCATTTTTGCTGCAGGATGGCGGCAGTGCCTTCATGACGTCAGCCAAGTTTCATTCCATATATTCAGAGTTTCATTCAATATATTCAGAGTTTCATTCAATATATTCGGGGATTCATTCAATATATTCAGAGTTTCATTCAATATATTCGGGGATTCATTCAATATATTCAGAGTTTCATTCAATATATTCGGGGATTCATTCAATATATTCAGAGTTTCATTCCATATATTCAAAGTTTCATTCAATATATTCGGGGATTCATTCCATACAGAGTTTCATTCCATATATTCAGAGTTTCATTCCATATATTCAGAGTTTCATTCCATATATTCAGAGTTTCATTCAATATATTCAGAGTTTCATTCAATATATTCGGGGATTCATTCAATATATTCAGAGTTTCATTCAATATATTCGGGGATTCATTCAATATATTCAGAGTTTCATTCCATATATTCAGAGTTTCATTCAATATATTCAGAGTTTCATTCAATATATTCGGGGATTCATTCAATATATTCAGAGTTTCATTCCATATATTCAGAGTTTCATTCAATATATTCAGAGTTTCATTCAATATATTCAAAGTTTCATTCCATATATTCAGAGTTTCATTCCATATATTCAAAGTTTCATTCAATATATTTGGGGATTCATTCCATATATTCAGAGTTTCATTCCATATATTCAAAGTTTCATTCAATATATTTGGGGATTCATTCCATATATTCAGAGTTTCATTCAATATATTCAGAGTTTCATTCAATATATTCGGGGATTCATTCAATATATTCAAAGATTAATTTCCTGAACGGCATGCCATATATATATATATATATATATATATATATATATATATATATATATATATATATATATATATATATATGCATTTACACAAAATGGAATCATTTGCTGACAGCTCAGTCCCCCCCAGTTCAAAAATCCTATCTGCGCCCCTGGTCCGAGTCATTAAAGAAAATTTCGAGTCGAGTCCGCTATTGATCTGTGTCGAGTCCAACACAAGCCCCGCCCACTATCAACAGAGCAAATAATATGAGAGAAGGATAACATATCTGTGACGAATCTCAGTCATCCAGGTACATAGTAATCTGTGGTTGGTTGAAGAGGGCAACTGGACTTGCTTGAAGATTCTTGAAAACGTTTCGCCTCTCATCCTAAAGGCTTCCTCAGTTCTGTCTGACTAATAGGGAGTATCCTATTAGATGACTGAGATTCATCACAGATATGTTTCTACGCACTTTGGGATGAGATCCCTTCAACTGGTGCGGGAGTATGAGAGGACTTCCAGAAAACTGGCAGACATCTTAGCCAGAGAGGATCGTTCATTTTTGTCAACCTGGAACGACCATCATTGAACAGAGGTGGGTGTCTATGACATCTTTTATCAGCCACCTACAATGCAGCCATCAGCATTCTGATTCGGATTCTATGATGATCCATGAGAGGATAAATACTGGATGCTCCCTGTTAGACAGAACTGAGGAAGCCTTTAGGATGAGAGGCGAAATGTTTTCAAGAATCTTCAAGCAAGTCCAGTTGCTCTCTTCAACCAACCACAGAGAAGGATAACCCTAGCTAATTCATCTCGCAGCAAGCCCCGCCCACTATCCACAGGGCAAATAACATGAGAGAGGGTTAACACTAGCTAGTTCATCACTCAGCAAGTCCCGCCCACTATCAACAGAGCAATGAACATAGCATGTCACTTCCTTCTCTGGGTGGAGTCTCGGCAAACGATGATTGAAGTTCGAGGTTGTCCCCGTCGTCTCCTCAATAGTTCTTCGACATATGGAACACATAGCAGTGCATTTTTTCCCACGAGAAGTCTGTATAAGCAAAGCGGACAATCCTGGGGCGTCTCTCCAGGCATTTTAGCACCATTAACATTAGTTTGTTCCTGAACATGACGTATGAACAGGTGAATGTGCATTCTCTTGCACAAAATTAGTATAAAAATTAATATAGATATAAATATCTTGTGCCAAATTATTATGGCATGTTACAAAAAATAAAGAACAAATCTGAGTCCTCGTCTCCAATTTACGAGTCCAAATGCAGTTAATGCACGAGTCCGAGTCATCAGTGCTCAAGTCCAAGTCACGAGTCCTTATAATTAGGGCATGACTCGGACTCGCGTACTACAAGCCTGGTGAGGAACCATAAAGCGTAAACTCCTCTTATCTGTCCTGAAGATATCAGAAATCTGATTTCCAGCTTTTCTTCGGACTGTTACAAAGCACTGACACTGGAGACTCCTTCCAGAAACGTTCCATAAACACATTTCTGCTTATAGAAAATATCACCATATCAGTGATGACACACACTTTTAATCTGTTTATGTGGAGCGTTTGTTCTCCGAGTCCCTGTGAATGAGCTGTTACTATAGAAACGATGAGGCATCAGAACGGGCGCGTTAATATAAACCTCTGATAGCACTGCGGTTTAACAGTCTGTGAAATACAACTGGGAATTTGAGTGTGTGCGTTTTCCATGATGCCATTCTACAGGAAGTTACAGTGCATGAGGAACAACATCCACATGAACCTGTTCAGCTCGTTCATCCTGCGTGCTGTGTCCATCTTCGTGAAAGACGCACTGCTGGATCAGATCAATATCTCACAGGCAGCACCATACCACTACCACGACCAGAACCTGTTTGACATCAAGGTACACACACACCCACACACACACACACGCACAACCAAAATCAGAAGACAAAAAAAAACTATATTACATTTTCACTTTACAATTTAAAACTTTATCATGAATCCTGTGAGTTTGAAGGTCAGTTGAAAGTTTAAAAAAAGTAAAAAAAGACACAAAAAAACAAATAATAAATAAAAAAGTGAATCATTTAAACTTGGCCTACTTGTTATTAGAGTATTTGAGGTTTATTGTTATTATTATTTTTTTAAATTATCACTCCTATAATATTTTATGTTTGTGTACACAACTGTATTGTGATGTAATCTTCTTGCCCTGAGTGTGTATAGCGTTTGCTTGTTTATTATGAATGGAAGTGTTGTATTGCGATAACGACAGATAACCGCAGGATGTCGGGTCGCCATGGTGATGATGCAGTACAGCGTGATCGCGAACAATTACTGGCTGCTGGTGGAGGGTTTGTACCTGCACAGTCTCCTGGCTGTAACCGTCTTCTCAGAGAGAAACTACTTCTGCATGTATCTGTGCATCGGCTGGGGTGAGCGTGTGTGTGTGTGTGTGTGTGTGTGCGTGGTAACTGAGGTCAGGGATTGACAGGTACAAAGACTTCCTTCACTGAGACTGAGAGGTGCTGTGGCCACGCCTCCGTCAATAAAACTAACAGGAACATTGGCCACACCTCCTTCACTGACAGGTACAGTGGCCATGCCTCCTTCACTGAAACAGAGGTACAGAGGCCACACCTCATTCACTGAGACAGAGGTACATTGGCCATGCCTCCATTGAGAGAGAGGTACAGAGGCCACACCTCCTTCATTGAGACAGAGGTACAGAGGCCACGCCTACTTCACTGATACTAACAGGTACAGAGGCCACGCCTCCTTCACTGAGACTAACAGGTACATTGGCCACACCTCCTTCACTGAAACAGAGGTACAGAGGCCACGCCTCATTCACTGAGAGAGGTACATTGGCCATGCCTCCTTCATTGAGAGAGAGGTACAGAGGCCACACCTCCTTCACTGAGACAGAGGTACAGAGGTCATGCCTCCTTCACTGATACTAACAGGTACAGAGGCCACGCCTCCTTCACTGAAACAGAGGTACATTGGCCACACCTCCTTCACTGAGATAGAGGTACAGAGGCCACGCCTCCTTCACTGAAACAGAGGTACATTGGCCACACCTCCTTCACTGAGATAGAGGTACAGAGGCCATGCCTCCTTCACTGAGACAGAGGTACAGAGGCCATGCCTCCTTCACTGATACTAACAGGTACAGAGGCCATGCCTCCTTCACTGAGACTAACAGGTACAGAGGCCACGCCTCCTTCATTGAGATAAAGGTACAGAGGCCACGCCTCCTTCACTGAGACAGAGGTACAGAGGCCACACCTCCTTCATTGAGAAAGAGGTACAGAGGTCACGCCGCCTTCATTGAGATAAAGGTACAGAGGCCACGCCTCCTTCATTGAAATAGAGGTGCAGAGGCCACACCTCCTTCATTGAGATAGAGGTAGACACCACGCCTCCTTCACTGAGACTGACAGGTACATCAGCCACGCCTTCTTTATTGAGATAGAGGTACAGAGGCCACACCTCATTCACTGAGACAGAGGTACAGAGGCCACACCTCATTTACTGAGACTGACAGGTACAGAGGCCACGCCTCCTTCATTATGTTACATTATGTTAATTTGGATGTGGATTGGAAGTGACGTCTGTGGCTGAACTGATGTTTATATTATATATTCATCGATTTCACCTTCTTTTAAATTCCAGGTGCGCCGGTGATGTTCGTGTTGCCGTGGGTGACACTCAAGTATCTGTATGAAAATGATCTGTAAGTACTGAAAACGTAACCATTCAGTGTCATTATATAATTAAATCTGTGAATCCGCTGATCTTTGAATAATTAGCTTTCCAGCATCTGTATGAATTTAGTGCCTTTCCTTTTATTGGAAAGTGGGCGGGGCCTTTACAACCTTGAGTCACGCTTGTGTAAGTGCCAGTGTAACCAGTCGTCAGCTTGCTTCTTCAGTTTCTAGCTAATGTTTGTGTCGGAGTAAACTCGTGAGTGGAAATGAACCTGCAAGCAAACATTAACCAAGTAAAATAAAGCTTGTGTAATGAGTTGAAACAATGCTAGAGGAAACGCTAACTCAGCTAAGAAAGCTAACCTAGCATGTGAAAGCTAACATAGCGAGCATGATGTGGTTACACTTTACTAAAGTTTGCATCAACTTAAAACTTGCTACAAGATTAATAATAACCACCTGATCTGGTTGCCATGGTTACGTTTCAGAACACCATTTGTGTGTGTAAGAGCTTTTTCACTTCTTCAGTTTCTAGCTAATAAACGAGCTTTTTTGTTTTGGAAGTAATTGGCTTTTAGTTTTATCATTTCCTGCACACAAGACACAAGAAGAGCAAAACCTTTTCTTATGTGTTTATTTTTAAAAGTGAGCATGACCTCACAGTCTTTCTGCAAGTAGAATTATTAATTAACCTGAGATAACGAAGGGTAAGTATCAGCCGAGAATAAACAGTTATTCATGCTTATTGTCGTGGCTTCATCAGGAAGAATTAATGAGAACTGTGATTAAAATTTTCACCAGTTCCATGTTACATCTACGATTGCATAATTGAAATATAAAAAAAAAACATTTAATTAAAAATATGGTGTTTGTGTAAATAATGTTGGGAATCAAAGTTTTTCATAGTTCTAGCACCTGCTGGGAATGAAGTGTGTATTAGGTTCAGACTTATCAAGGATCAGACTTACGGTTGTGGGCTGGAGTCAAAATAAAAAAAATAAACCTTTGGAAAAAAAAGTCAAAACTTGGAACTAGAAGTGGACATGACTAAGAAAACTTGGCTCAGAAATGACTCCGAGTGTAAGAAGCAACAGGTGAGATTAACCAACTACCACGGCAACAGGGTAACAAAAAACTGAAACATTTGCCATATATGGAATTGGTATGCAAAACAGGACAGAAGTGTAACGCAGGTTAATAAGGACAGAATCAGGCCTCACATAAATATGATGGGAAAAGATTCGTCATTTAATTTGTCAGACCAACAAAAACAGTGAACAAATTGTTTATCAAGACACAAAGAACATTATCACTTTAAAAAACCTTTTCTGGAACTTTTAACATTACATTACAGGCGTTTAGCAGACGCTGTTATCCAGAGCGACATACAATGTAACCAGAGCAACCTGGGGAGCACTTGGGCGTTAGGTGCCTTGCTCAAGGGCACTTCAGCCGTTCCTGCTGGTCCAGGGAATCGGACCGGCAACCTTTCGGTTCCAAAGCTGCATCTCTAACCATTAAGCCATGGCTTCCCTCATGACATGAGACAAGCTTGCAAAAGAACCCATTAAGAACCCTCAAATGTTCTTGGGAATTTTCAGGCTTCCTAGTTGTCTAACCAGGTTCCACTTCAAACCTTTCTTGGGGGAAAAAATCACTGTTGTAGAGTTCTATGTGGACCACTTGAAAAGTTCCCCCAGATAAACAAGTGGAGCAATACTTTAGGGACCCTCATATATTCTTTAGGTTTTTAAGAGTTCCTAGCTTAAAAAGCTTGAAACAGCAAGTTTCCTGATAGAAAGCTTGAAGCCCTTTGTATCAGGAAACTTGCTGTTACTTGTTGCTACTTAGAATCTTTAAAAGGTTTCTCACAACATGAATCAGGTGCTAGTTCTGGGCTTGTGCTGGTTCGGAGCTGGTTCAACTTATGAACCGGTTTGCTTTTCCACGGGCTAGAGAGCCAAAACATGTCTCTGCCACTAGCACACCCTGCTAGTGCCACTAGTCCAGCCTTGATAGCACCACTCCCCAGCCCTGCTAGAACCAAGCACAATGCCAGTGACAGACTATGTCATCTCTTTTTCTTCTTACATTAATGGCATACACTATTATCCAAAGCAATGTACAACCTGGGGAGCACTTGGTTGTGCCTTGCTCAAGGGTACTTCAGCCATTCCTGCTGGTCCAGGGAATCAAACCAGCAACCTTTTGGTTCCAAGGCTGCAGCTCTAACCATTCAGCCATAGCTTCCCCTATGATATAAGACAAGCTTGCAAAAGAACCCTTTAAGAACTCTCAAATGTTCTTGGGAATTTTCAGGCTTCCTAGTTGTCTAACCAGATTCCACTTCAAACCTTTCTTGGGGGAAAAAAATCACTATTGTAGAGTTCTATGTGGACCACTTGAAAAGCGGTCCACATAGAACATAGAGCATAGACCTTTTGGTCCCAAAGCTTATTTTCTAACCAGTAGGCCATGGCGGTCACGAAGTTTTAGCTGGTCTTGTTGGTCATGATAATCCTGCTCCTAGCTCCTGATGTAAGCAGTTCTTGGTTCTCGACTAGCAAAGTGTTGGTGCCAGTTTCTCTGGAACCAGTTTCTGGTTGAGAGCTGGTTCTTTGGCTGTCAAAACATGAAGAACTGATTCGAGATTAGGTACCAGATCCAAACTGGCCCTCAAACTGCCTTGGTGGAAAAGGCATATGTATGGACAAGTGGAATGACATTAAAGAAGGGTTCCATATAGAACCTTTGAATGTTCCTGTTGAGGGATGCTCATGGAATGACATGGATCAGTTAAATTATTTAAGTTGATTGTCAGCTTAATAAAATAAATGAAACAAGGTTTCTATTTCCACATCATTCCATTTTATCGAAGGTTCTGATCCCTGCTTTTAGCGCCTACATTCTGACCACCACAAAGTCCTCATGTTCTCATGTTCTGGGTGTACTTAGAACCTGAACCACAGTGTGTGTATGAAATGGTTAATGAGTGAATGATGTGGACTCAGCCATATGCAGAATGTATTTACAGCTGCAGTGTTGAATCCAGCTTGTGATCTGTTTGTGTTCTGTGTGCAGATGCTGGGAGAAGAATATAAACATGGGCTACTGGTGGATTATCCGCTCACCCATCCTGTTTGCCTATCTGGTAAGACACACAGAATTTTTTTTACTGTGTTGCTTTAATAGTTATGAAAGAAACTGACAATAGCTTGTGCATGTACAGTATTACCTGTTGTCACCCAAATAACTGGTGTAAGTAGGCAGTGTAATACAATTGGCTGAAATCGAAAGATGAAATTATATACAATGAAATATTAAAATGATCATGATGTTGATTACATTGATATTGAATGGAGGCAAGTGCAAAATTGATTGAAGATATTGCTGTTGTTGACATCCAAGTCAAACCCAAGTAACCAGAGGTATAAAAAGGAAACTAGATGACTTATAAGTGTGTGGTAAACTAGCAAACGCGGCAAACATGGAACAACAACAAAGCAACCAATAGTAGGAGATAGTGTTGTAGTGAAGACCATCTAAACCGAGCCCAAGTCATGACGGAGACCAGAGTGTATCAAGACCAAGACTTTGAGGGGTAAAGATCAAGTCAAGACCAAGACCAAGGCAGGACAATACCAAGTGGGTGGGGGAGGGGTGAAAGCCATTAACAGGAAGAAAAATATCAAATTAGCAATGAGTCACATCATTGGTCACGTTTGAAGCAGGAAATTTTACATCCAATCACAATAGCAATCTATCCATCCATTATCCTTAACTGCTTATTAGGGTGCATCAGTTGCCCTCACTTTCATAAAATCTGATGCATTTTTGTTTGGGTGTTCCTTTTCACCTATAAAGACACCCTGTAAAATTTTTTGACCATATTCAAAAGTAATGGTGGCACCATAAGGTTCATTTTTTGCCAAAAAACGCTTATTTTATGTTTTTGTGTAAGGTTTGAATCACAATGTTGGACTCCATTTATTGATTTCTTGTGACCCAGAGATCATGTTAAGAACCTTTGCAAGGGATTGAAAAGCATTAATGTAATTCATAATACATTTGTATTGTTTAAAAGTAGTTGAACAATGATTCAATGAGCAGCTAAAACTCAAACTGTGCTTGATAATATATTTAGAATACAGTGGTGCTTGAAAGTTTGTGAACCCTTTAGAATTTTCTATATTTCTGCATAAATATGACCTAAAACATCATCAGATTTTCACACAAGTCCTAAAAGTAGATAAAGAGAACCCAGTTAAACAAATGAGACAAAAATATTATACTTGGTCATTTATTTATTGAGGAAAATGATCCAATATTACATATCTGTGAGTGGGAAAAGTATGTGAACCTCGAGGATTAGCAGGTAATTTGAAGGTGAAATTAGAGTCAGGTCTTTTCAATCAATGGGATGACAATCAGGTGTGAGTGGGCACCCTGTTTTATTTAAAGAACAGGGATCTATCAAAGTCTGATCTTCACAACACATGTTTGTGGAAGTGTATCATGGCACGAACAAAGGAGATTTCTGAGGACCTCAGAAAAAGCGTTGTTGATGCTCATCAGGCTGGAAAAGGTTACAAAACCATCTATAAAGAGTTTGGACTCCACCAATCCACAGTCAGACAGATTGTGTACAAATGGAGGAAATTCAAGACCATTGTTACCCTCCCCAGGAGTGGTCGACCAACAAAGATCACTCCAAGAGTAAGGCGTGTAATAGTTGGCGAGGTCACAATGGACCCCAGGGTAACTTCTAAGCAACAGAAGGCCTCTCTCACATTGGCTAATGTTAATGTTCATGAGTCCACCATCAGGAGAACACTGAACAACAATGGTGTGCATGGCAGGGTTGCAAGGAGGAAGCCACTGCTCTCCAAAAAGAACATTGCTGCTCGTCTGCAGTTTGCTAAAGATCACGTGGGCAAGCCAGAAGGCTATTGGAAAAATGTTTTGTGGATGGATGAAACCAAAATAGAACTTTTTGGTTTAAATGCGAAGCGTTATGTTTGGAGAAAGGAAAACACTGCATTCCACCATAAGAACCTTATCCCATCTGTGAAACGTGGTGGTAGTAGTATCATGGTTTGGGCCTGTTTTGCTGCATCTGGGCCAGGATGGCTTGCCATCATTGATGGAACAATGAATTCTGAATTATACCAGTGAATTCTAAAGGAAAATGTCAGGACATCTGTCCATGAACTGAATCTCAAGAGAAGGTGGGTCATGCAGCAAGACAACGACCCTAAGCACACAAGTCGTTCTACCAAAGAATGGTTAAAGAAGAATAAAGTTAATGTTTTGGAATGGCCAAGTCAAAGTCCTGACCTTAATCCAATGGAAATGTTGTGGAAGGACCTGAAGCGAGCAGTTCATGTGAGGAAACCCACCAACATCCCAGAGTTGAAGCTGTTCTGTACGGAGGAACGGGCTAAAATTCCTCCAAGCCGGTGTGCAGGACTGATCAACAGTTAGCGGAAACGTTTAGTTGCAGTTATTGCTGCACAAGGGGGTCACACCAGATACTGAAAGCAAAGGTTCACATACTTTTGCCACTCACAGATATGTAATATTGGATCATTTTCCTCAATAAATAAATTAACAAGTATAATATTTTTGTCTCATTTGTTTAACTGGGTTCTCTTTATCTACTTTTAGGACTTGTGTGAAAATCTGATGTTGTTTTAGGTTCTATTTATGCAGAAATATAGAAAATTCTAAAGGGTTCACAAACTTTCAAGCACCACTGTATGTACTAAAAATGTGTATCTAAGATATTTGGTATACTCTATAAGGTGCCATAATGTTTCATGAAAAGTGATCGAAATTTTGTCATAAAAGCCATAAAATAGCAGCTTTTTCCATAACTTTGAGCTCCTGGTGCCACCATTAAACTTTTGAATTTTGTCAAAATATTTCACCCAGTGTGTTTTCTTACCAAAAGGAACATAAAAATAAAAATGCATCATGATCGGAGGAACTTTTCATTTTTAGGGGGCAACTGATGCACCCTACTGCTTATCCTGTGCAGGGTCATGGGCGAGCTGGGGCCTATCCCAGCTGACTACGGGCGAAAGGCGGGGTACACCCTGGACAAGTCACCAGGTTATTGCAGGGCCGACACATAGAGACAAACAACCCTTCACACTCACATTCACACCTACGGTCAATGTAGAGTCACCAATTATCCTAACCTGCATGCCTTTGGACTGTGGGGGAAACCGGAGCACCCAGAGGAAACCCACGCGGACACGGGGAGAACATGCAAACTCCACACAGAAAGGCCCCCATCAGTCACTGGGCTCAAACCCAGACCCTTCTTGCTGTGAGGTAACAGTGCTAACCACTACACCATCTTGGCCACCCCAACAGTAGCGATATTAACAAATAAATCAGATAATGCACAGGCAAATTTAGTGAAATCCCCACAGTTGTGGTCTTGACTGGTGTTGAAATAAAATCCTGAGTCTTCTATGCCCCAGACTGAGACAAGACCGAGCGAAAATGTGGTCAATTCTGAGATGAGACCGAAACCTTCAAAACATCATCTTGAGATGAAGACCAGTCTCGAGTACTCCAACACTACCTAGGAAAGAAGATAAAGTTCAGAATCACTGTTACACCTAAAGCTGTGCTCACATTCATTCATTTTCAGTATGCATTATCCTTGTTAGGTCATAAGGTATGTCACAGTCACACACTCATTCACATCTGGGGCAGGGCTTTAACATTAGGACCCGCCCACCTGCCAAATGTGGGTAAAATTCGGCTTTGGCGGGTAATGACTTTAGTCCCACTAGCCACTTTGGCGGGTGGTTTATTCTGTGGTATGAAAATATATTTTAATTGTAGTTTTCACTGAAGGCATCTGATATAATAAACACATTGCAATGTAACATTACATGCCTACAACTCCCATGAGCACCTGCATAAACATTCTGACAACATGTTAGAATTGTTTAGAACGTTCGTTAACGTCTCAGATAAAATCAATGATACGGTAACCTGCGGTTAATGAACGAAGCAACAAAGTTGCTGATGACTGACAAGCGCACTATGTGGCGACATATAGCTGGAGTTTCAAACCCTGCTGCTCAGGGAAAAAGGGGCAGAGATGATCAGGGCCGGAGCAGCATTTTAAAATCACCGAGGTCCGTGATGCGCAAAGCGCGCGCCAAAAAATTTTCAACATATTTAAATGAGAGGGGTGAATTACACGCCACACAAGAGATCTCATCTCATCTCATTATCTGTAGCCGCTTTATCCTGTCCTACAGGGTCGCAGGCAAGCTGGAGCCTATCCCAGCTGACTACGGGCGAAAGGTGGGGTTCCCCCTGGACAAGTCGCCAGGTCATCACAGGGCTGACACATAGACACAGACAACCATTCACACTCACATTCACACCTACGCTCAATTTAGAGTCACCAGTTAACCTAACCTGCATGTCTTTGGACTGTGGGGGAAACCGGAGCACCCGGAGGAAACCCACATGGACACGGGGAGAACATGCAAACTCCGCACAGAAAGGCCCTCGCCGGCCACGGGGCTCGAACCCGGACCTTCTTGCTGTGAGGCGACAGCGCTAACCACTCCACTACCGTGCCACCCAGATTGGCTAGTTCATAGCAAAACCGAAAATACCATGTACTGTGAAGACTGTAGAAAATCTGACAAAGACAGGCACCAGTAATTTTAAACTCGAAACTATAAAGGACCACGCAAAGTCAAATGCACACATCGGTACTAAAACATCAAAACCTGCGAAGACGGCCGGTTCACTACAGGACAGCGTTGCTTTCAAGTCCCTGGCTGTCATGAAGTCGGCTGAGCTGGAGAGGATGGAGCTGCTGGTTAGAAACGTTCACGCGATTGTAAAGAAGTTGATCCGCTCCAGCTATCAACTTACGGCCTGCTGGAAGCCTCAGGCCACGAAAACCATTTTTCATGGACCATTCAGACTCATCTGATGATGAATGTAATGAGGACATTTAATGTCTCTCTCTACACATGTTCACACACACACACACACACACACACACACACACACACACACACACTATTAATAGATAATACATAATATACATAACAATACTTGATAATACACAGAATACTTGCATATCAAAACATCAAATGTTTTCAATGATAAATGTTTTGAATTGGACTTTTAATATTAGAATCAGTTCAGTTGTACTGAATGTTATTTTTTATATTATACAACATTTCATATTGTAAAGGGCTTGAATTTGAGTTCAATAAACAGAATACTCTGTTTATATTTTTGTCTGAATTGGTTCCATGTTTTCATATAGGGAGCGACCTTAACAGCACTGAATACTTGAGTGCTACTGTAGAGATACATTATACGCTGCCATTCATAATTACATCTAGGTCTTCCAAACTTTAACATATCATGGTGAAGAAAAAACTGCGATTTCCTGGCAACAAAATTGTGGCTAGTGAAAAGGCTGAATGGCTAGTGACTCGGGAAAACCACTAGCCACAGTGGCCGGTGAGCAAAAAAGTTCATGTAAAGCCCTGATCTGGGGTAATTTAGAGTCACCAGTCCACCTGCTTGCATGTTTTTGGGAGGTGGGAGCAAACCCGAGAATCCAGAGGAAACCCAGACAGGCAGGACCCTGACTAACCATGGATGGTGGAGCTGTGAGGCCCACAAGACCTTGCAAATAAACACAAATAATTTCATTTTCAGAGGCTCCACCCACTGCTTACAGAGTCAGTATTTTCTGCATATTTAGAATCATGAAAAAAACATCAAGCCTGATGATGATGATGATGAGGTTAGCTCCTATGACCTGCATGCGAGGCTGAAGATCGATGGTCTTGAAACCGCTCGAAGATGTAGGTGCCTACATTGGTCTGGCCGTGTACAGAGAAGCGATGCTAGGGAAGCCAAGCAGCTTTGGGACCAAAAGGTCACCGGTTCGATTCTCTGGTCCAACAGGAATGGCTGAAGTGCCCTTGAGCAAGGCACCTAACCCCCAACTGCTCCCCAGGCTACTCTGGGTATGTTGTTCATTGCTCTGGAGAAAAGCGTCTGCTAAATGCCATTAATGTAATGTAATGGATAGATGAGATCAGTTCTCCAGGTGGATAGGTGTAAGAAAAGGGACAGGCCCCATAAAACACGGAGAGAGGAGCTATCTGAGATTGAGCGGCCTCATTATGCAGATGCCCATGATTGAATAAAGTGGAGGAGGAAACCAAGTTCATATCATGCAACGTCAAACCTGCTTTCCAGCAGTGGAAACTGATGTTAAATGGATAGAGAGAGTGAGAGAAAGGTTGTGGTATGATTGGATATTCACACTTCTGTATGCTGAGGGAAACTTTCTCATCTGTCCAGGGCTCTATTAAGTATAACTGTGATCAGCACACATGGTAAGGTGTGAAGATCATCTCCCAGTTGCGATCCATCCAGATTGGATTTGTGATTGAGCACGAAAACAAAAGTTTGTGTTCAGTTTTGGAACAAGTTATAAGCTTCCCTGTTGTTAGTGTGTGTGTTCTCCAATTTTCGCCAGTTGGACAGTGTTTACTAGCTAACAGATTGATAACACGTGTGCTAACAGGTTCACACAGCGCACACACACACACACACACACTTGTACCGAGTGCAAGTTGGAGTGAAGTTGAAAGTCGAAAATAACCTGCACACCTCATTATGGGCTTCAGAGTCCAAAGCTTTTGTTTAAGAGTAAAGTTTGTTCTGCTTGCATGAATAATGTGCCTTACAAACAGCCTTTTTTCTTCTTCTACTCTCTCCCCCCTCTCTCTCTTTCTCTCAGATTAATTTCTTTATATTTATTAGAATTATAAAGATCCTGATGTCCAAACTTAAGGCTCATCAGATGAGGTACACAGATTATAAATTCAGGTAAAGACTTCGCTAGTTTGATTCAAGACATTATACATTGGATAATAAATATATACCATATTATCGTGACTTTCTGCAATAAAATCTCCTTTTCAGATTGGCTAAATCCACACTGACACTGATCCCACTGTTGGGGATTCACGCCATCCTCTTCACCTTCGTCATCGACGAGTCCGTGGACAGGAAATCTCTGTTGCGGCTCATCCGCCTCTTCTATGACCTGTTCTTCAGCTCCTTCCAGGTCAGAAATCAGAACGGTCTAATGTATGATCTCCTACAGATGTTTACTTCCACTTTGGTGAGGAGGAAAAAGTCTGTTAAATTAGCAAGCTAGCAATAACCAACGGTTATAACTTTGGCTCGTTAGCTAACCTAGCATCATCGGAACTCAAACATGAATTACTGTTTGGTTATTTTGTTAAGTGAGCAAGTTAGTAATGGGAAATTTAATATGGAGGACCATTTAATATGGAATATATTTTTGATGTCTTTTAAAAGGAGTAGGATGTGTCGGTCAGCTAAGTAAGCTAGCTTAGAGTAACCACATGCAGTACCTCTGGCTAGTTAGCTCAATTGCCATAACCAGTATATTTAACTGAAGGGCAGATTTTTACAACAAGGGCTAAGTCAGCATGCCATGCCAGCAACCACCTGTGCTAACTTTGTCCGGTTAGCTAACCTTGCATCATCAGTAAACACTATGTGATTTGTTTTTTAAAAGCAAATGGGAATTTGCGAGAAGGATATTTCCTTTCTACATTGAGCTCACAAGAACACAGACACATGTTTAGCTTCAATGCTAAAAACAACTTTTATATATTGTTCTAACAATCTGCCTTTAAGTAATGTTTACTGATGATGTGAGGTAACTGGACAAAGTTAGCACAAGTGGTTGCTGGCATGCTGACGTGTAAAAATCTGCCCTTCAGTTAAATGTACTGGTTATGGCAATTTAGCGAAGATATGGTTATAGCCAATATGGAAGTTATGCCAATCTAGCTTACTTAGCTGACCAACACATCCTACTCCTTTTAAAAGAAGTCAAAAATATATTCCATATTAAATGGTGCTATATATTAAATTTCCCGTTACTTAACAAAATAACTGAACAATAATTAATGTTTGAGTTACGATGATGCTAGGTTAGCTAACTAGCCAAAGTTATAACAGTTGGTTATTGCTAGCTTGCTAATTTAACAGACTGACATGTGTTCTTCCTTGTCACCAAAATGGAAGTAAACATCCATCGTAGATCATACAGTGGTGCTTGAAAGTTTGTGAACCCTTTAGAATTTTCTATATTTCTGCATAAATATGACCTAAAACAGCATCAGATTTTCACACAAGTCCTAAAAGTAGATAAAGAGAACCCAGTTAAACAAATGAGACAAAAATATTATACTTGGTCATTTATTTATTGAGGAAAATGATCCAATATTACATATCTGTGAGTGGCAAAAGTATGTGAACCTCTAGGATTAGCAGTTAATTTGAAGGTGAAATTAGAGTCAGGTGTTTTCACTCAATGGGATGACAATCAGGTGTGAGTGGGCACCCTGTTTTATTTAAAGAACAGGGATCTATCAAAGTCTGATCTTCACAACACGTTTGTGGAAGTGTATCATGGCACGAACAAAGGAGATTTCTGAGGACCTCAAAAAAAAGCATTTTTGATGCTCATCAGGCTGGAAAAGGTAACAAACCATCTCTAAAGAATTTGGACTCCACCAATCCACAGTCAGACAGATTGTGTACAAATGGAGGAAATTCAAGGCCATTGTTACCCTCCCCAGGAGTGGTCGACCAACAAAGATCACTCCAGGAGCAAGGTGTGTAATAGTTGGCGAGGTCACAAAGGACCCCAGGGTAACTTCTAAGCAACTGAAGGCCTCTCTCACATTGGCTAATGTTAATGTTCATGAGTCCACCATCAGGAGAACACTGAACAACAATGGTGTGCATGGCAGGGTTGCAAGGAGAAAGCCACTGCTCTCCAAAAAGAACATTGCTGCTTGTCTGCAGTTTGCTAAAGATCATGTGGACAAGCCAGAAGGGTATTGGAAAAATGTTTTGTGGACGGATGAGACCAAAATAGAAGATTTTGGTTTAAATGAGAAGTGTTATGTTTGGAGAAAAGAAAACACTGCATTCCAGCATAAGAACCTTATCCCATCTGTGAAATATGGTGGTGGTAGTATCATGGTTTGGGCCTGTTTTGCTGCATCTGGGCCAGGACGGCTTGCCATCATTGATGGAACAATGAATTCTGAATTATACCAGCGAATTCTAAAGGAAAATGTCAGGACATCTGTCCATGAACTGAATCTCAAGAGAAGGTGGGTCATGCAGCAAGACAACGACCCTAAGCACACAAGTCGTTCTACCAAAGAATGGTTAAAGAAGAATAAAGTGAATGTTTTGGAATGGCCAAGTCAAAGTCCTGACCTTAATCCAATGGAAATGTTGTGGAAGGACCTGAAGCGAGCAGTTCATGTGAGGAAACCCACCAACATCCCAGAGTTGAAGCTGTTCTGTCCGGAGGAACGGGCTAAAATTCCTCCAAGCCGGTGTGCAGGACTGATCAACAGTTACCGCAAACGTTTAGTTGCAGTTATTGCTGCACAAGGGGGTCACACCAGATACTGAAAGCAAAGGTTCACATACTTTTGCCACTCACAGATATGTAATATTGGATCATTTTCCTCAATAAATAAATGACCAAGTATAATATTTTTGTCTCATTTGTTTAACTGGGTTCTCTTTATCTACTTTTAGGACTTGTGTGAAAATCTGATGATGTTTTAGGCCATATTTATGCAGAAATATAGAAAATTCTAAAGGGTTCACAAACTTTCAAGCACCACTGTACATGAGATCAGATTGTTGAACAGTCTGTCCTTGAGTTAGATTTAGCTGAGATTTAGATTTGAAGATTTGATGAGTTTTACTGAGAATATATATTAAACATTTTAACATACAATTACGATTTTATTGTATATATTTTAAGATGATAGATTTGAGTATATATTTATTTAATATTTCCTTCATATCTATTTATTTATATTCCATTCTAATCAAGGATCTTTTTTTTTTTGAGAATAACAGTTAGGAATTTCTTTTTAAGTTTTATAGTGTACATTTAAGATTTATCGTTTATATTTAAAATTATAGATAGAAGTATATATTTCAGATTGTATTCATATTTATTTATTTATAGCTAGTGTCCCCAGTTAGTAGGCTACCTGTGGCCAGCTATAAGTTCGACACTTTATTAAAGTTGTTGATTGATTGATTGATTGATTGATTGATTGGTTGGTTGGTTTAGTCGAGTAGCTCAAATGAACACAACATGAACTGGTTTTGACGAATATCACTCTCTCTATACACAGGGTTTGCTGGTGGCCATTTTGTACTGCTTTGTCAACAAAGAGGTCAGAACACATTTGATTTCAAGTCAGATCTTCATGTCTCTGATTTTTTTTTCATTCATTGTTTCTTCATACCGCATGTCTTCATCCAGGTAAAGAATGAGATGATAAAGAGATGGAAACGTTGGAAGCTCGGGAAAGACATCGAGGAGGAATATCGCAACACATACAGCCAAACGGCTCACCGCAAGAGTGCCAGTCTCAACGCGGCTTTACCGCCGGAATGTTCTGACACCCCCGAACCTGCAGTGTCAGCCCCGCCCTCAGAGGAGAGCCGCCGGCTTGTGATTAGCTGCCGGAACGGTGTAAGACTGGTGGAAGGGATCAGCAGGGCGGGGCTGCAGGAGGGTACAAGTAACTGCAGCTCGCTGACCGAGGACATCTGCTTAGAGGAGCGAATTCACAACACGGACCATGCAGTAGGGACAGAGGAGTGTGACGTCTGAGGGAACTTTGACCTCTTGAGGTTTTGTTGTGTTCCAACAAAAGGAATAAAAATAGCTACTTATGACAGAATAGGTAGATAAGCACTATGATACACACGAAAAGACAATCATACTATAAAAAATGGTGCACAGTGACCATCATCTCAATTTGTCAAAAGGCAAGGGGTGTCCTGGTGGACGTGTGTGTTTGTGTGTGTGTGTGTTTTGACCCTTACTATCCACCATACTGCAGCAAATAATGACACAGTGTGAAAACTTGGCTTATCTGAAATGCATGTAAACTTGTGCTTTTATGTAAACAGAAAAGAAAACACCGCAACCTTATGCTATTGCAGGCAATTCAGTAGCTCGTGATTAGCTTGCTAGTTGCCTCCACCAACTGTGTTGGAGGAGGTTATGTTTTCGCCTCCATTTGTTTGTTCCCAATGTAACTCAAAAAAAAGTGAATGGATTTGGATGAAATTTGGAGGAAAGGTGGGGACCATGGACCAAGGAACAATTGATTAGATTTTGATTCAAATTTGAATGTAGGTTGGTGGAGGTATGGACTCCACTGAGCGCCCTTCAGATTTGTTAATTAGCTCATATCGCCCTGATCAAGTGCACATAAACAAAATATTTAGGCTACGTTCACACTGCAGGCTGAAGTGACTCAAATCCGATCTTTTCGCCCATATGTGACCTGTATCCGATCTTTTATTGACAATATGAACGACACAGATCCGATTTTTTCAAATCCGACCCAGGCCGTTTGGATATGTGGTCCTAATTCCGATTCCTAGCCGCTCTTTTCATGTGCTACTTCAGTCTGAACCGTCAGGTCGCATTCATCCGACTTACACGTCATCAACAAGCCACAAACGTCACTATTCTGCGCTGAAGTAGGCGGCGGGTCTCTCAAAAATAGTTACAACAACATGGCGCATAATCACGGGCGCAGATAGAGGGTGGGACGGGTGGGATTCGTCCCACCCAGATTTAAATTCACCTCGCTCGGTCCCCCCCACTTATAGGGAGGAAAAAACGTCTATGCTGTCTTTCTTTGCATAAGGCAAACCTCACGGAAAAATCAAAAGACTAATTACCATTCGGTTTATTGAGGTGCACGGCAGTGTATACATAGTTGCAACAACTCACATAAAACAAAACAAAGACTGATATTCGGTTGGTTGAGCTGCGCAGACTGCACAGGTTGCGAGCTTGAGCTTGGTTGCTATGGTAACCCACAACAAGTTTGACAGGCATATCGGGGTTTGGGGTTGGTTTGCTGGCAGCTTTGTCCCCCCCAGTTTTTTGTCCCCCCCAGTTCAAAAAACGTATCTGCGCCCCTGCGCATGACATCAATGCGAGGGACGCTTCGGGCTGTGAAGGTTCTGAATCTTCTCAATGGAAGGACACAGAGGTTAGGGAGCTGATTTCCATTTGGGGGGATGCAGCTATTCAAGCTAGATTGGATGGGTCATACCGCAACCGGGCGGTTTTACTTCCGTAAACACTGGCCATGCTCACTGCGTGTGACGTCATCGTATCCTGCAATGCGCATGCGGAACACTTTTAGGTCGCTTTTCGTTCATACTGAGGATCACATACAAGTCGCATATATTTGTTAATGTGAACGACCTCACAAAAAAATCGGATTTCACAAAAAAATCGGAATTGAGCATTAAGCCTTGCAGTGTGAACGTAGCGTTAGACTTGTCACACTCAGATGAATCTTCTGTTTGGGGACCAAGTTGATGCTTGAAGGTATTTCTCAATGCTAAAGACCTATAAATGCCCACGGTGCATTATGGGAAATCCCCTGATCAGTTCTTCTGTAGGACAACTCAAAAAAACCAACAACAACAACAAAAAAAAAATGACAGCGGATTGTAGGCTTTCCAGCAAATGAACAGATGTTCAAACTGGCATTTGACCCCCTGTTTTGATCGCTTTGTCCTTGCCCCAAGCAAGCAGCAGGCAGAGCTGAAAATCTCATAACAGTATTACATTTGAAAAGCGACCTCACTGACATTTGTGTTTTAATGGCATTATGAGGACCCAGATGAACCTTCCACTTTCACATGGATGAAAATGGCAGCTGAAGCTGAAACGAGTATGATTTGTGTAATGCACTTCATTAGTTTCGTCTATGTTTCAGTGCATTTCCTTTATAGTGTCCTGTGTTGTTGTTCCCAAAATGTTTCTGATACCCTTGAGGTAAATGTATGAAAGCACAAAACACACACACTCACAGCGTCATTACAGATCAGAAGTTACACACAAAGGAGAAAAATGGTTAAATGTCCTTTGGGGTTTGTTTGTTTGTTTGTTTGTTTGTTTGTTTGTTTGTTTGTTTGTTTGTTTCGCAAAACAAAGGCACCCATGATGACTAAACAGTAAAAGTGAGTTCACACGCAAACACAAACATGATATTTCATTAAAACATCATGGTCAGGCTCACAGTGATAAAAACTGGCGTGAATGTATAAACTGTACAGGGTTTTACCGTAACCGTACCCACCAAGAGCTTTGGGGGTAAAAAAGCTGCTGCTCTTTGAGAGAAAATGTTATCCATCATGATCATAAATCAGCTAATTAGCTATTAGCATTACCTTTATGTTCTGTTGCTTTTTTTTGTCACCCTAATTTTTCCGGTCCCCGTAAGGTAGGTGTCAGAGAGGTCCCCATAACACCAGACATGAGGTCCACGCTGAAAATCACATGCAGAGCTGGTAAATGCTAGTAGTTGGAAAGAGTTTATGAATTACTACTACTACTACTACTACTACACATAGCAACATTAAAAAAAAAGTTGGAAAATTTAACGAGACCATCAATGGGGTCATAGCTCACTCTGGCCCTGTCTAGTCCAGAAGGAACGATCTAAAGTGGGCCACCTTGTGCAATATATGTTGCAAGCTACAGTATATACACTATATACAAGCTATATATAGAAGCGATATCCACCCTAGGAATACCGACCTATTTACCAGAAAGAATCCAAAATGGTGAGGAACTGACCAAGAAGAAGCGATTTTTGTTGAACTGCTCATTAAGGCTTAATTAGTCCATAAGTTCATTAATAATTGTAATTAAGCAAATTTGGGTAGAAGCTATTTGCACCCCAGGCAGACCTACCTTCCTGCCAAAAAGAATAAAAATCGATGAAGAATTGAGAGAGAAGAAGCGATTTTTGTGAAATGTGGACAACGCCGGACAGATGGCGGATGACACATGAGGGCATTAAACTCATTGCCTGTTGGCCGGATGAGCTAAATACATAAATGTGTGTGTAATGGCAGAACATTTTATACAAGTACCAACACAAAACTTTTCGTTCATTCATTATCTGTACCACTGATCCACTGAGGGTTGTGGTGGAAGCTGGAGCCAATCCCAGCTGACTCCAGGTGAGAGACGGGGTTCACCCTGAGGCGTCAGGTCACCAATCTATCACAGGGCTACACAGAGATGAACAACCATTACATTCATACCTCTGGGGGATTTAGAATAGCCGGTCAATCTAATCCACATGTCTTTGGACTGTAGGAGGAAACCAGGGCACACTGAGGAAACCCACACATGGAAACTCCATACAGAAAGTCCCCAGTCGACCATGAGGTTCGAACCCAGAACCTTCTTGCTGTGAGGCAACAGTGCTAAAACTTTCCCCATGTAAATACTGACATTGTCATGTATGGCTGCCATGGACTACAATTACAAGGTGCCACAGCGCCCTCCCTCTCCCGAGTACTGACTGAGAGTACACCTGTTCCCAATCCAACTCCCTTATAAGCATGCCAAACACTCCGAAGTATCATTTTGCGATGCATATCTTTGTTGTTTTGACCTGATGATTAGTGTTTCTGATCCTGCTTCATTATTCTCTCGATCCTGACTCTGTTGTTAGCTCATCCAGCTGCAGGCCAGGCCAGATGAGCTTATGTGATCACATGTCGTCCATCCATCGTCTGTCATGATCCGTCCACAATTTACAAAAATTGTTACTCCTCCTACAGGATTGAACGGATTTCTATCAAACTCACATACAATGTTCCCCAGGTAGGTGTGCATAAAAATTGGCAAGACGGTGGCGCCACCTGTCATATTTACAATTTTATGGGCGTCTGAAATTTTTGGGTGACTCGTCACATTAAACGCTACTCTTCGTAAATTGCTGGGATGTTTTCACTGAAACTCACCCAGAAGACTCTAAAGACATATTCCAACAAGAATTGTTCACCAGGTGGCACCACCTGCCATGGATGAGGCTTCAGAGGGGTCACGTGCAATTTCACGAAAATCGCTACTCCTCCTACAGGATCGATCAGATTTTGATCAAACTCATATGGAATGTTCCCAAGATTGGTGTGCATATAAAAGTTGTCAAGAAGGTGGCCCCATCTGTCATATTTAACATTTTATGGGCGTCTGAAATTTTTGGGTGACTCGTCACACCAAACACTACTGTTTGTAAACTGCTGGGATGTTTTCACTGAAACTCACCCAGAAGACTATAAAGACATATTCCAACAAGAATTGTTCACCAGCTGGTGCCACCTGCCATGGATGCGGCGACACAGGGGTCATGTGCAATTTCATAAAAATCACTACTCCTCCTACAGGATTGATCGGATTTCAAACTCACACACAACAGCAGTGGCCGCTATGAGCTCCAGCCTCACTGAGGGTCTCTTTTTTTTTGACATCTGACATCTTGTTTGCTGACCAACCGACCCCAACACCAACTTGGCTTTGATTCTCGTCACACAATTTGGATTTGTTTACCAGTTTGCACTGCACCCGCTCTCCCCTGCATTTGCGTCCGTAAGTGCCTGCACTCTGACAGACATAACTTTATACCGTATATTGGCAGCTCGTCTAGATGGATGAGACCTAAAGAGATTGAGGTGACATTCGACATGGGAGGGATTATTTGAAGGGCAGCAGCTACGCCTTTATGCCACTCATATGGCAATGTGAAGGGCATCTTTGAGAGAAAAACATTCCATTAGAAGTCAAACGCTAGCCCTGATCAAATTTCCCTGAGAGGGACTGAGATTTTTGTCCAGCATTTTCAGGTCCCCATAATGCTGTGAACATTTGTCTGACTATCCTTGTGAGGACCTTCGACTGACATAATTACTATTGCAGTTAATTAATGCTGTGCCTCAACCTCACCCTAACCTTAACGTCAGGAATGAAAAGGAAACTTTTTGGCTCTTTTTTTGTTTGTTTGTTTTGTTATGTTTAAAAAACACAACAGCAATTTCCTTATGGGGACCATCCAAATGTCCCCACAAGGCTGAAATTGTCAGATTTTACTATCCTTGTGGGGATACTTGGTCCTCGGTAGTTGGTCCTCAGTAAAAACATACTCTCTCTCTCTCTCTCTCTCTCTCTCTTCTCTAGTGTGCCATTCTAGGTCATAAATTACACAGGATGGGAAAGACATTCCTAAGAGAATCCAAACTCGATGTCCTCTGTGTATGTGTATTTTTAAAAAATACTTCACTCTCTGGTGACGTGGGAATAAAACTCCTCACTGCTGCACACACGACGTGGGATCATCACACTTATGATACTGTTAGTGGACTTGTACATGGTTTCAACTTGGTGCTCGCTTTCTCGTTTTTTGTAAATGTAGGTGGCTTGCCAAAAATATTTATTATCACCACTGCTGCTGCTGCTGCTGTGTGTGTGTGTGTGTGTGTGTGTGTGTGTGTGTGTGTGTGTGTGTTTGGCCAGTGTGTCTGCCTTCTTGTATGTGTCTGCGTTTTATTGACAAGGACATGTCATATAAGCTGTGACATTTTTTTGGTTTGTAAATGAAAGGAAAAAGAAGAGAAACCATCATATTATAAAGTCATGACTCAGTCAAGGACGTGTGATTTATCATGATTACTAAAACATGTGCAGCGCTGGGGACTTCACGTGGTCACTGAAGAGGTCTGGGTCGTAAATCACATGTACTTAGAGATCACTGAACACACACTTGTGTACACACACACACACACACGTTTTGTCTCACTATCCTTGTGAGGACCTTCCATTGACATAATTATTAATGCAGTTAATTAATGCTGTGCTGCACCTCAACCTCACCCTAACCTTAACCTCAGTAATGAAAAGGAAACTTTTTGGCTCTTTTATTTATTTATTTATTTATTTATTTATTTCATTTTTGTTTAAAAAACACACACACCAGCAATTTCCTTGTGGGGACCATCCGAATGTCCCCACAAAGTCGAACTTGTCAGATCTTACTATCCTTGTGGGGACATTTGGTCCTCAGTAGTATATAAAAACATGCGCACACACGCACGCACACAGGAGCTTGGATTCCAGCCAACACTGCAAACGGTTATCTCCATCAACATTCTATTCCACTTCTGTTCTCCTGTATCTGTGCTCTACTGTAGACCCGTAGAGACGTGAAGCTCACTTCCGCTGGACAGGAAACAAAATAACACAGTCTGTAAACTCTCATCACACACAAACACACACTAAAACCATGACCTGGAGGTCATATGAACAGAGCGCTCCCATCATAAGACGCACACCCTCTCATTAATTTTACGAGGAATGTCGACAGTGGCCAGATTTAGCCTCTGTTTACAGGTTAGTACCTATTAAAGTCACAGAGACACTTCCTCAGTGGGGACAGAGACAGATTTTGTTTACAGAACCAGTCTGGAGGCTTTCAGAGCACGGATTTGTTTTTATTGTACTTATGCGAGGCTTGAGGTCATGGAGTCGGATTGGACGTGTGAATGTAACGGCATTCTCTGCGTATATTTCAATACGTAATAACTAATCACTTATACTGATCAGCCATAATATTAAACCACTGACAGGCGAAGAAGTGAATGGCATTGATTATCTCATTACAGTGGCACTGGTCAGGGGGTGGGATATATTAGGCAGCAAGAAAGGGAACAGTCAGTTATCGAAGTCGATGTGTTGGAAGCAGGAAAAATGGGCGAGCGTAAGGATCTGAGCGACTTTGACCAATTGTGATGGTGAGATGACTGGGTCTGAACATCTCCAAAACCGCAGATCTTGTGGGGTGTTCCATACAGTGGTTAGTACCAAACAAAAGTGGTCCAAGGATCCAAAGAACAACCGGTGAACCAGTGACAGGGTCATTTGGTCCAATCCCACAGGAGAGCTACTGTAGCACAAACTGCTGAAAAAGTTAATGCTGGCTAAAACAGAAAGGCGTCAGACTGTTATGGCTGATTGGTGTGTACCAGAGTGCTGTTGAATTCTTGCTGATTACAGTTCAATAACAGCAGCTCTGACAATGGTGCGTTTGTTCTAATACATTATTGCTTCTATGGTAACGGCTCATTCTGGGGGACGTGGACAGAAGACGCTTCACATAAACGGATAAACAATTGAAAAATCATTGATGTGGTGAAGTTTTCTGTAAGAAGAAATGTGTTTACAGAGATATCTACAAGCACCAGCTGTTTTCTCCGCCTACTCAGACGGTCTGTGCCGGCTACTCGATCCCAGAAAGAAAAAAAAAACCTTGCCTTTCAGTGTTCAAGAGATTTATATAATCTCTGCTGCCCATAACTTGCTGCAAATCCAATTATTTTGCAATGAAATTGTCTTCAATTTGAATCTAACATGACCAGAAGTGATGCCATATTTGTTGTTCGATTCTCGTGCTTTAATTGGCTGGGCTGGACCATGTGACCACGCTGTATGGTAGATAAAGACACAGTTGGTGCTTGTTGCAGATGATTTTACTCAGTTTTCACAAAATGCCACTGAAGAAGAAAGTAACACCTTCCATACGCCAAATAAATATAAAGTCCATGTTTTCTGCCGGTTTGTACATCTAAATCATAATATTTTTATCTCTAAGAATTGTTATTTTCATATCCAGAAGCTACCCGGAATGGCCAAGTTCCCATAGAGATGTCTGGTCCCTTAGCTAAGGCTTCATAAAGTGCAAATAACTAATTGTGTGCAAATATTTATGCTGAAATTAAAACTATACAACACACAATACCACAACAGAAGCGCATCAAGAACATTACACATCCACCAAATAAGCTCACTATGTAGTTATGTTACAGAGTCAGGCAGCGTACTACAGAGGGGAACTGAGAAAGCCAAACACACACACCTGGAGGGAAATTTCATACAGATTTTGCAAGTATTTTACAGGGAAACGGTTAGTAATTTTTTTTATTAACTGAGAGTGCACCAGAAGGCATGGAAATTTCAATTATTTATTTATTTTTTTTGGGTGGGGCATGCCCCCTGACTCCTCGAGCATTAGCACACCTTTGACACATGCCGCCGCAAATTACAGAGCTGCTTACTAGTTTTTTTTAGCCGGCTACTTCAGTTTTTCTGGGACCCCTGTGTTTATGTAGCATGTATGGAAGGAGTCTCCAGTGTCAGAGGTGAAGCTGGAACTACAGAACAGTGCAGTTTACAATTTGGGGTTTCTCAGTAACACGACAAGCTGCATTTTGTGTCTTGTTACGCTCGAGGAGCAATAATCATGTCTTTACATTTCCAGAATGTACACTGGAAAATATACTGAACATGACTTTAAAAAATTAAGAACAGTTTAAGCCATGGCCTCAGCACGAGTGTGCTCCACAGCTGACAAAACTGCGAATGCACTCCCTCCAGACTGGAATTATTTGGACGGGTCTCTTGTCAGTCATGTTATAGACTCTAATACCACTCCCCTTCACATTCTGCTCCTCACTGAGCATGTTTTTAGTCTTATAACTTCATGCTTTCCAACCCTACCATTTCATGCAGTAGTCTACTGCTTTTGACAGGTGAAAAACACCTACTGCTTTTAGTTCTAAACCAGAACGTCAAAGGTGTAGCAGCTCATCTGGCCTGCCGTCAAAACAACCATGACGATCAAAACATCAAACAGAACTGAAATGTAACAATGTGAGAGAGGACCAACTTCCATGACAAACTGTTTACAACAGGAAGATCAACAAAGGACTAAATTGTGTTCCTCGAGGGAAGATCGACCCAAAACATTGATCAGAACTGGAATCGGATGATAAATCAGAGAGAAGATACAATTCTAGTGAGAGGCCTGGAAAATGTGTTAATTTGGCCTAATTACTAACTCATTAGCAAAAAATTTGACAAAACAACGACTAAACTTTGTGCGGCGTGACAAGTTCTTTCAAACAAAACAATCAGAATGGAAATCCATGGAGAACTGACAGAGGAGATACGATTTACCGTAACTGAATTGTGGATGACTGACGTTGTGCCATGGCAACAACTCATTGGCCTTATGGTCAGATGAGCGAAAAATACCACGTTGCAAAATAATCAGTGAACAATATTGGATTCTCCAGAAGCATATTGCTGCTGCACCAGAAAAAAGAAAAAAAATCAGTATCACGTAATAATGTGTAAAGTTTATTGTGATAGAAATATATTATAACAATATATTTTTGCATTAAACATTTCATGTTATAACTTGGTTTCATGTTATCTTCCCTTCTTCCAGCTGCTCCCTTTAGGGGTCGCCACAGCAGATCTTTTTTCCAGATATTTGGTTTGGCAGAGGTTTTACACCAGATGCCCTTCTTGATGCAACCATCCCCAATCTATCCAGGTTTGGGACCGGCACCAAGTGTACACTGTCTTGTACAATCCCAGTGGCTGGGCATTTTACCAAGTCTGCATATCTTTGGACTGTGGGGGAAACAGAAAGACCCCCGTCAGCCACTGGGCTCAAACCCAGAACCTTTGAACCTTCTTTCTGTGAGGTGGTTTGAATGAGGTGTGCAGAGAATAAACTGAGTAATACGGCCCATTTACATGACGTAATCAAGTTCTGTTTCATGCTCGGGTTGAGACATGGTGAGATTCTGCTGTTACTGAACAAGATGGATGATATTGTAATAAGTATATGCACGCTAAGAAGGGTTTTAATATAAATGGGACTGTACAGAAGGAAGAATGAGTCTGACCCACTGGAGGTAGCATCATTTCTCATGATCAATGAACTGGAGGGGCACAGACGGTTCCATGGTGATAAGCTACCTCCAGCAGAAGATCTTGAAGATCTTTGCTAGTGTGAGTGTAGATAGGTAAGTAACAGCTACAGTGGTGCTTGAAAGTTTGTGAACCCTTTAGAATTTTCTATATTTCTGCATAAATATGACCTAAAACATCATCAGATTTTCACACAAGTCCTAAAAGTAGATAAAGAGAACCCAGTTAAAGAAATGAGACAAAAATATTATACTTGGTCATTTATTTATTGAGGAAAATGATCCAATATTACATATCTGTGACTGGCAAAAGTATGTGAACCTCTAGGATTAGCAGTTAAATTTGAAGGTGAAATTAGAGTCAGGTGTTTTCAATCAATGGGATGACAATCAGGTGTGAGTGGGCACCCTGTTTTATTTAAAGAACAGGGATCTATCAAAGTCTGATCTTCACAGCACATGTTTGTGGAAGTGTATCATGGCACGAACAACAGAGATTTCTGAGGACCTCAGAAAAAGCGTTGTTGATGCTCATCAGGCTGGAAAAGGTTACAAAACCATCTCTAAAGAGTTTGGACTCCACCAATCCACAGTCAGACAGATTGTGCACAAATGGAGGAAATTCAAGACCATTGTTACCCTCCCCAAGAGTGGTCAACCAACAAAGATCATTCCAAGAGCAAGGCATGTAATAGTCAGCGAGGTCACAAAGGACCCCAGGGTAACTTCTAAGCAACAGAAGGCCTCTCTCACATTGGCTAATATTAATGTTCTTGAGTCCACCATCAGGAGAACACTGAACAACAATGGTGTGCATGGCAGGGTTGCAAGGAGAAAGCAACTGCTCTCCAAAAAGAACATTGCTGCTCATCTGCAGTTTGCTAAAGATCACGTGGACAAGCCAGAAGGCTATTGGAAAAATGTTTTGTGGACGGATGAGACCAAAATAGAACTTTTTGGCTTAAATGAGAAACATTATGTTTGGAGAAAGGAAAACACTGCATTCCAGCATAAGAATCTTATCCCATCTGAATTTCCTCCATTTGTACACAATTTGTCTTGAATTTCCTCCATTTGTATACAATCTGTCTGACTGTGGATTGGTGGAGTCCAAACTCTTTAGAGATGGTTTTGTAACCTTTTCCAGCCTGATGAGCATCAAAAAACGCTTTTTCTGAGGTCCTCAGAAATCTCCTTTGTTCGTACCATGATACACTTCCACAAACATGTGTTGTGAAGATCAGACTTTGATAGATCCCTGTTCTTTAAATAAAACAGGGTGCCCACTCACACCTGATTGTCATCCCATTGATTGAAAACACCTGACTCTAATTTCACCTTCAAATTAACTTTCACATACTTTTGCCACTCACAGATATGTAATATTGGATCATTTTCCTCAATAAATAAATGACCAAGTATAATATTTTTGTCTCATTTGTTTAACTGGGTTCTCTTTATCTACTTTTAGGACTTGTGTGAAAATCTGATGATGTTTTAGGTCATATTTATGCAGAAATATAGAAAATTCTAAAGGGTTTGCAAACTTTCAAGCACCACTGTAGCTATTTCTGTTTCTTTTAAATACTTGATAACAAAGTGATATATCTGACTTGATGCCCTCTACCATTTTGTTTTTCTCTACTCACAGTATATGAGCTGATATCCTAGTAGTAGAGTAGCCAATCGGAGCACCGATTGCTCATATTCAGTGAATGTAGATAGAATAAATTATTTTCACTATTTCTGTTTCTTTTAAATTCTTGATAACATTTTTTGGGGGTTTTGTCTTCAAGTAGAGTTTTTATTTTGTCCTCGGTTGGTTCAGCAACACGCTCCACCATTTTGTTTTTCTCCACTCATGGTATATGAGCTGATATTCTAGTCGTAGAGTAGCCAATCAGAGTGCATGATTGCTCAGATCCAGTGAATGTGGATAGAATAAATATCCTTATACTTTGGAATACTTGTTTGTCAGTGTTGAAATTAACAATGAAAGTGTTTGATTAACGGTTGTGTTTGATGCATGCGCCTTTAAATTTGCACCACACTGCACTGCCTGGATTATGTGCCTCGAACACACAAATAACCTCAACACCACCTCCACCACCACCAAACCCTGAGACTCAACACTCTTCCAAAACACGCCGCATATTTCATTGCCATTTGTACAAGTGTAAGAAACTGAGCTGTGTAAGCTTTTGGAGAAATGTGATGAGGTTCAGTTCCACGTCATACTGTCACAGTTATGAGTAAAAACCTACTCAAAGCCACCTCTGTTTACTTATGTGCATTATTAGGATACAAAACTTATACATCTTGTTGAGGGATGGATGATCTCACACAAGAAACAGCAGGGGTTAAATTGGGCCGGGGCTGTCCGGGGCTGAGCCCCGGCACATAAGCTCGGAGCAGATGGCATATCAAATCAAATCAAATCAAGTTTATTTGTACAGCGCTTTTAACAATAAACATTGTCGCAAAGCAGCTTTACAGAATTTGAACGACTTAAAACATGAGCTAATTTTATCCCTAATCTATCCCCAATGAGCAAGCCTGTGGCGACGGTGGCAAGGAAAAACTCCCTCAGACGACATGAGGAAGAAACCTCGAGAGGAACCAGACTCAAAAGGGAACCCATCCTCATTTGGGCAACAACAGACAGCCTGACTATAATATTAACAGTTTTAACAGGTATAACCCTCAACTGTCCTCATGGGGCCGTCCTTCACAGGAGTGGGGCGATAAAACTCCGACCAGACACAGGGCACCAGGATGGATCAAGCATATGATCACGCACACATCAAAAGCAACAAACCCTTTTCACGATTTTCAGTTCTGAATAATTAAATATCGTTTTATTAATCAATAAACCCATGACTTTTATGAGATAGATCATAGTTTTCCTGATAACAAGACGACCTGTCAAAGCTATTTAGAACAGAACTTGCGATCAGAGATTCTGGTTTCTGGAACACTGCGTGGGTTGCCAATTCCGCTTTTTATAAGCGACTTTGGGGTTTCTTTTTTTGTGAGCTCGCTTTAAAAAAAAAAAAATCAGAAGTCGTGGTTTGCGGGTTTTTGGGCTTGTGTTTCAGCGTTGTGACTTGTTTATAATTTTCTCTGTACACCATCTCCCCTTTTAAAATAGAGGCACAATCATTTGAATGCAGCAAAACTTTTGCTGCATTCAAATGATTGTGCTTCTATTTTGCTGCTATAATATGCTCATCTTATGTATGTTCTAGACAATACAAAAAGCACCACATGCCAAATAAATAATTGAATACATAATAATAACAATAATAATAAATGCTTCCAGTGTTATAGTGTTGTTTGTATTTGGTTGCATTCACTGCATGAATATATTTGATTGACAATTTGACTGACAGTGTTTTGGCATATTTAACATTTATCCTCCAAAATAAATCAACTGTTTTGGTTTAAGATTGTGCAAGCCTTCAAATTTTCTCACTGAACATTTCTCCTTCACATTTTTCACCTGTAGGCATGTGACAAGATTTAACATGATATTGCTCAACCTACCTCTGTAAAGTCAGCTAACAACTTATTAAAATGCACCAGAATTCAGCAAATAACATGTATGATAATAAAAAACTTCTGGGGGAGGACCCCCAGACCCCCCACTAATCATTTCCTTCAAACCAATGTACAACAACCTGTACAATCTGTTACACTGGCCAACCAATCTACAATCAAACTGCCATAATGTGTAGGGGGGCACTACAAGACACACATAGGCCTACAACACACAGATAAGGTGTATATCTCTGTGCAATATGATATGGTTATCAAATTAGAGGGTTATTTTCCAAAAAGTATATTGGGGCAGGGTGGCGGGGGCAGGGGCGGGTACGAGGCAGAGCCCCCCCACATAACCAATCCCAATTTAACCCCTGAGAAACAGCATCATTTATATCTTCTTCTCAGAAAAGTTCTAAATTCAATCCCACTTTGTGCTTCCATTCACAAGCCTTGGCTCATTTGTTCACCTGGACAGAGCCTGGGTTTAGTCACAACTCTCTAGATAACGAACTGATGATAATGAGGTTATAATAATAATTTATGATCACAGACCATCATGAGTCCATGAGCAGTGCTAATGATTACTGCAATTTAGCTCAACTCCGGTCACTGATTTTAATTTTAATTTTAATGCAGCAAAATTAAAATTCATGAAGCGAGATGTCTTAACCAGGATGAACCCTGAGAACAGATTCCCAAAGTCCATTGACAATGATCATTTCGCAGTTTCACACCAAATGACTTTAGATTGTAAGTGCCAGGATCTGGAGAAAGATTAATGGACTATGGACAAACTATTGAACATCATGGACGATGCCAGTCACCCTCTGCACACCGTCATCAGCAACCAGAGGAGCCTGTTCAGTGACAGAATGCTCCTTCCCAAGTGCAGGACGAACAGACTCAAAAACTCCTTTGTCCCTCACGCCATCAGACTGTACAACTCCTCTCTGGGGGGGAGGAGGGGGAACAGGAGGACAGAGGACGGGAAGGAGCAGTAGCCTAGCCTGACAATAAGCAATACCGGACAATGTGCAATATAATGTGCAATATCTCTCCTGCTGCCCCCCTTCCCCCCTTCCTCTCTTCCCCATATCTCATCTCATCTCATTATCTCTAGCCGCTTTATCCTTCTACAGGGTCGCAGGCAAGCTGGAGCCTATCCCAGCTGACTATGGGCGAAAGGCGGGGTACACCCTGGACAAGTCGCCAGGTCATCACAGGGCTGACACATAGACACAGACAACCATTCACACTCACATTCACACCTACGCTCAATTTAGAGTCACCAGTTAACCTAACCTGCATGTCTTTGGACTGTGGGGGAAACCGGAGCACCCGGAGGAAACCCACGCGGACACGGGGAGAACATGCAAACTCCACACAGAAAGGCCCTCGCCGGCCCCGGGGCTCGAACCCAGGACCTTCTTGCTGTGAGGTGACAGCACTAACCACTACACCACCGTGCCGCCCCCCATATCTTATTCTTTTTATATTTGTATATGTAAATACTTAATTTAATTTAATTTATCTAGTAGTTTTTTATCTATTTTCTATTCTCTGTTTATCCTGTGATGATGCTGCTGGAATCTTAATTTCCCTGAGGGAACCCTCCCAAAGGGATCAATAAAGTTCTAATCTAATCTAATCTAATCTAATCTAATCTAATCTAATCTAATCTAATCTAATGCCAGCGCAATCTGATTCTGCTGTGTGTGAACCAGACAACAGATGAATACACACTTTCAGATCGCACACTATGGAATGCAGAACATCTTCACGCCGTGTTCAGACACTGAGAGCCGAGACCTGATCAGATTCATTATCCAGTTCACCAATGCAAATTATTTAATTTATCCCATGCCTGTGCTCCATAAAAGAATTCATGAGTCCTGATGATCGCTGAAGGAGGGTGCGGATGATGAGTGTGTGATCGTGCTGGTGTATTATAGAGAAAACCACAGAAATGTTGTACCCCGGATCCTGGAGGTGTTGATCCAGTCTTATTAGGTGTATCAGACACTCACTGGCCGTGCTGTGAAAATTATCCATGCAGACACTCATCTAAGTTTCCAGATCTGTCATTGCTTAACTCTTGAATATTTTCTATCATTAAAAACCGTATAATCTCTGCTTTCCACAGAAATGTATCTGGTTATGATCTGTTCAGTACTTTGGGAGTAACAGCAGGTTGAGGTCGGTACAATAGAGTAAAAGCTCTGCTCTCGGGACGTCAGGAAACTGCTAGTGCTTTTCTTTTTGAGTCATGGGAAAGCAGTCAGGTTCTCTCTCTCTCTGTCTCTCATGTGCATGCGGAGCAAGTGGGCAGAGTCCGAGCGTGTGAGTGATGCCGAATGTGGCCGCTGTGCCATTGTTTTCACTACTTTTTCTACCTTTTCTCATCTTTTTGCTGATTTTTTTCTGTTTTTTTTTGTATGGCTTGTTTTGTTTTTTTGTTGTTTAAGGTTTAGTTTGGGTGGGTTGTTTTGGAGTAGTTCGGTTTTTTGTTTTATCTCTTTGCCGAGGTGTCTGCCCCGCTCTGGGAGCATGGCGGCCTCAGGCACAGGAATGTTTGGGTCTTTAACGTGGCGGCATGCCATTAAAATAGCAGCAAAAGCCAGCGTTGAAGAGTGTATTTGGCTGTTGGTGAGATGGTCGGTCACGACAAAATTCTCTCTGCAGCCCATATGAACAAGGCAGTCATTTTGTTTCTTGAGATGGTGGAACTGGCAAATTAAATGGTTGAAAGGGGAGTAGTAATTGATGGTGTTTTCACCTCAGTGCTCCCTTTATCAGCACCCTCTAAAAAAGTAATTATATCCAATATTCCGCCCTTTATTAAGGATGAAATCCTTATTGAAGCCCTATCCCGTCATGGTAAACTGGTATCACCCATAAGGAAGATAGCGATTTCCAGCAGCAATCCACTCCTTAAACATGTTGTGTCATTCAGACATTTTGTGTATATGATCTTAAAAGATAACAAAGATTTAGACTTTACTCTGAACGTGCTGGTAGGGGGGTTTCATTATTCGGTTTATGTGTCCTCCTGTTTGATGAAGTGTTTTGGCTGTGGCCAGACTGGCCATTTAGTGTGGGCTTGCCCAGACAGAATGGGTAGTACTCCCGCTGAGGGGGAATCTAATAGTGAGCAAACCCCCAGTGATAACGTTCCCAATAATGGGGAGGGTGCAGAAGCTAATAGTGCTCCAACAGAGGGAGAGGGGGAAAGTTCCTCAGCCGAGGTAAGTCCCCCGCATGGTACCCCTGATGAGCCAGCAGGGGAAGGTACATCCCAAGCTGAGCCAGAAAGTGTAGATATTTCCCAAACTAGTGGAGCAGTAGATGATTATCTGACGGATGAGATTGATTCAGAGGATGAAAGTTCTCAAATGGAAGCAGAGGATGAACCTAATGATTTAAAGTGCCCTCCAAAACTCGTAAGCGATTACAAAGCGATGAGTTCGCTAAATCAAAAAAGAAGCCTGCACGAGGCCAAAGTAAACCTACGATAGAAAGTGATTTTGAGTCTGACTGTAGTGTGGATTGTAGTTTGTGCAAGAGTGGCTACACTACTCAAGATTACACTGTAGAAGATATTAAAAATTTTCTGAGTGAAAAAAAGAATGTCAGAAATGTTCATATTGATGATTTTTTTCCCTGATCTTGAACAGTTCATGGCTAGAACAAAACAGTTCATTTCGGACGGGCTTTTTTCTAACCCTGAAGTTTACCGTTTAACTAAGTTCCTTATGAAGCCAAATACCCTTCTGGGTAAAAACAGTAAATCAAAGAAGGTAGCACCCAAACAAGCAGCAAAATGTTTGTAATTATGCAGTTTTTCTTTTTCTTTTGTTTTTGATCATTGGTGATTTTCATGTAGCCTCCCTAAATATCAATGGGGCGAGGGATCCCTTGAAAAGGGCACAGCTTCATCTTTTGTCACGCATTAAGTGTTTAGACGTCCTTTTCTCTTGCAAGAGACGCACAGTGATGCAAGGAACGTAGCTGATTGGGCACTGGAGTGGGAGGGTCTTTCTCTTTTGAGCCACAATTCCAACATTAGTGGTGGAGTCACATGTCTGTTTGCAAAGAGTTTTACTCCCATTTATTATGAAGTGGTGGAAGTTATAGAGGGAAGATTACTAAAGGTTAGAGCTTGTTTTGAAAATTATGTTTTTGATTTTGTTTATGTGTATGCCCCAACCACTGCAGCAGAAAGAGTGGCTTTTTTAGAAACATTGTCTACTGTTAGGCGGCACGGTGGTGTAGCGGTTAGCGCTGTCGCCTCACAGCAAGAAGGTCCTGGGTTCGAGCCCCGGGGCCGGCGAGGGCCTTTCTGTGTGGAGTTTGCATGTTCTCCCCGTGTCCGCGTGGGTTTCCTCCGGGTGCTCCGGTTTCCCCCACAGTCCAAAGACATGCAGGTTAGGTTAACTGGTGACTCTAAATTGAGCGTAGGTGTGAATGTGAGTGTGAATGGTTGTCTGTGTCTATGTGTCAGCCCTGTGATGACCTGGCGACTTGTCCAGGGTGTACCCCGCCTTTCGCCCATAGTCAGCTGGGATAGGCTCCAGCTTGCCTGCGACCCTGTAGAAGGATAAAGCAGCTAGAGATAATGTGTGTGTGATGTGATGTCTACTGTTATTTCTGAATGCAATGGTGATGAATATCTGTTTATTGAGGGGGATTTTAATTGCACAGAGCAGGACATTGACAGAAATCATGTTGAGCCACATATGCTTTCATGCAGAAGACTTAGCCAGTGTATGCAGACACATGACCTACTGTAAGTGATGTATGGAGAAATTTTCACAAGGGGCAAAGACAATATACTTGGACTCATGTCTGTAGTAATATGATTTCCTTAGCAAGGCTTGACAGGTTTTACTGTTTTAAACATCATCTTAATATGTTTAAGAATTGTGATATTACTCCTGTAAGTTTTTCAGATCATAGTTTGGTTGTGTGCAGTGTTTTCTTGAACTCAGTGAAGCCAAAGAGTGCTTATTGGCATTTTAACACTACTTTAACCCATGATAAGGACTTTAGGGATGTTTTCAAAGCCTTTTGGGATGAGTTTTGTGAATGCAAGGCATCTTTTATTTCTTTACAACAGCAGTGGGACTTTGGCAAAGTGCAAATCCAACAATTGTGTAAACAGTATACTCAAAACATCACAAGTGACAGAACTCGGTCAATTGAAATTCTAGAAGCAGAGTTAGTAGGAATTCAAAATTTGGCTTACTCTACTGGGGATCATGATGACATTGACAATTTGGCAACCAAGAAGGGTGCGTTAGCTGAGCTGTTAGGTCTTAATGCACAAGGGGCGTTGGTCCGTTCACATTTTCAGTGTGTACAGTAGATCAGATGGATGTACCTTCAAAATTTTTCTTTAGCTTGGAAAAGAAAAATGGCCAGAGAAAATGAATTCATTCTTTGAAATCTGAGTCTGGAACCCATTTGACCAGTGTGCATGATATTCGAAGTAGAGCTGCACAGTTTTATGAAGAGCTATACAGGAGCGAACTAAGCGGTGAACAGGCTGACAGTGTGTTCATGGAGGGATTGCCTCAGGTTTCAGCGGAGCCCTTGGCCGAACTTGACTCAGCTCTGATGTTGGAGGAATTGGAGAGGGCCCTTCAGGTATGGAGTGTGGCAAGGCCCCTGGCCTGAATGGAATCCCTGTAGACTTTTATAAGTCTTTTTGGTCTGTGGTCAGTGAGGATTTGCTTGCAGTGCTCAATGACAGTCTTGCTGGAAGACTCCTGCTGGCGAGGCAAGGCAAGGCAAGGCAAGTTTATTTATATAGCACATTTCATACACAATGGCAGTTCAATGTGCTTTACAGAAGCAAAAACAAAAACAGTAAACAATAGAGAAATAAAATTACATAAAATAATTTTATTTTTAATCTAAAACAATTAATTAAAAGAATTAAAAGAATTAAAAGAAAATAATAAGAATTAAACAATAGTAGAAATAAAATAATAAAATGCCAAAAAGAAAAAAGGAGAAAAAGAAAAAGAAACCAGCGGAATAAAATAGAATAAAATTAAAGTAAATTTAAAACATACAGAGAAAGTAAAGATTATAAAAAATGTAAAAAATATTAATTATTTAACAGAAAGCATCTGAGAACAGCTTGGTCTTTAACCTAGATTTGAAGCTGCCAACAGCAGGAGCATTTTTAATGTCCTCTGGCAGTTGGTTCCATAGATGTACTGCATAGTAGCTAAAAGCTGCTTCACCACACTTTGTTTTAACAACTGGTTTTAATAGTAAGTTGTTAGCGAGCTGTCGTAGGGCAGTCCTCACGCTTCTACCTAAGAAGGGTGATCTCACTGATATAAAGTGCTGGAGACCCGTGTCGCTTCTGTGTAGTGACTATAAATTTTTATCCAAAGCACTGGCCAACAGACTATGTAGGGTGATAGACCAGGTCATCCATCCGGGCCAAACATACTGTATTCCCAGTAGATCCAATTCTGATAATGTCTCTTTAGTCTGTGATGTTATAGACATGGCAAAAATGTTGGGGCTTGATGTGGGGTTGGTCTCATTAGACCAAGAGAAAGCTTTTGATAGGGTGGAGCATAATTATCTGTGGGACACCTTATATGCCTTTGGATTCAGTGAAGGCTTCGTTCAGAAGGTCGGGGTTCTGTACAGTGATGTGGAGAGTATTCTCAAAGTCAATGGTGGTTTACGTAAGTGATCCCTTTAAGGTTGGCAGAGGTGTGAGGCAAGGCTGCCCCCTGTCTGGTATGTTATACTCTTTAGCAATAGAGCCTCTTTTGCAGAGATTAAGAATAACTTTAAGGGGTGTGTCTGTGTCTGGGTGTGTGGTACCTCTTCGTGTGTCAGCCTATGCTGATGATATAGTTTTACTGATTAGTGGGGGAAGGGATATAGAGATGGTGGTGGATATCCTTAAGGAGTTTGGGTTACTCTCATCAGCCAAGGTAAATTGGTCAAAAAGTGAGGCTCTATTGCTGGGTCAATGGGTGGAGGGGGTGCCAAGTCTCCCAGATAATTTAAGCTGGAGGAAAGATGGGTTCAAGTATTTGGGCATTTTTCTGGGGAATGATGAAGTTATGGGGAAGAATTGGGAGGGGGCAGTTGAAAGTGTTAAGGGAAGGCTTGAAAAGTGGAAGTGGCTTTTGTCAAAAATGTCTTATGGGGGCGTGTACTCATTATTAAGAATCTGGTAGTTTCGTCCTTCTGGCATAGACTAGCCTGTGTAGACCCTCCACCTGACCTGCTACAAAAGATTCAGTCTGTTATCAGAAAGTTATTTTGGGATGGGCTGCATTGGGTACCTCAGTGTGTTTTGTTTTTGCCGAAAGATGAGGGCCTCATACACTTGCATAGTAGGACTGCAGCTTTTAGACTGCAGTTTGTAAAAAGGCTCTTGACAGGGCCTACAAATGTTGCATGGAGGGGTTTGAGCTGTGCAATATTGAAAATGGGTGGGAGTTTGGGGTTAGACAAATCCTTGTTTTTGATGAAATCAGATGAAATGTTGTTTTCAAAGTTTCCACCGTTTTATCACAATTGTTTGAAAGTCTGGGCCTTGTTTAATGTCAGAAGGTTTGGTCCTGCAACCTCCTTGCATTGGCTCTTGCAAGAGCCTGTGGTTGGAGGTGCTCGTCTGGATGTCTCCTCGGCCAATTTCCCATCGCTGCAGAAGATGCTGTGTGGCACCAAGATCGTCACTTTGAAAGATGTAGTGGACTTGATGGGGCCATATTTTGGGAATAAGAGGGGGCTTGCTGATTCCTTGGGGCTGAGGTCGCTTTGGGTGGTATCGCAGCTCCTGGAAAAATGGCATGCTGCCTGCACCACAGATGAGATTGAACTGCTTGTGGGCTATTGTGCAGGGGTGTGTCGTCCTAACGAGCAGGACCTTTTTCCTGGGCTGGTAGTCTGGCCCAATTTGGACGGGTGCACAGGTCCACTTCTATCTAGGAACCCAAACGCTATGCTGCTAAATATGGCTACGGGGAAACAGCTGTATCATACTTGTGTCAAAGCTTTTAATAAGAAAAGTTTGGAGAGCAGAGCTGACACACCATGGAGTGCTGCTCTCAAACTGAATAGTGGGGTGAGGCTGGAATGGAGAGCACTTTATAAACCACCATTGGCTAAGAGAGTGGGTGATTTACAGTGGAGAATTCTTTATGGAGCAGTCGCTGTCAGTGCTTTTGTTTCAGTGATAAACAGAAATGTAAGTCAGGAATGTCCTTTCTGCTACCAAAGGGAAACTGTTTTTCATGCTTTTACACTTTGTTTAAGGTTAGAACCCTTGTTTTGCATGCTGAAATATGTATTTGGTGCATTTAGTGAAGAATTCTCCACTGAGACATTTGTCTTTGGTTTTAAATATGTTAAGACAAAATGTATGTAAAATTTTGAATTTCATCCTGGGTCAAGCCAAGATGGAATGGAAGCAATTTTGTGCCAAAATATTCATACAATACTTTTGAAATATCAAACGAAAACGACAAATCAAAATACAAAAAAAGAACAAAAAGTCAATTTTTTTAGACTGGCAAACAAATTATTCATGTAATCGTGCAAAATATCAGTCTATTACTTTTCAGGAACCTTTTATTTTTGTTCCGCGTCTTTCTCAGTTTTGTTTGACGTAATTTATTTTGGTTGCGATTCCAGCTTTCTCGTTTGCGCTCCCTGACTTTTTGCTTGCAGTTTTGGCACAAACTTCACGTGTGGGTGGGCTGTCCAGGAATGCATTCCCATTGGCTAACTTGTGTTTGACTGACAGCTACGCTCAGCCATTCCCTACTCGGATTCTGGCGGACTGTTTGACGAGTGACGGATCCATTGACGGTAAACAAGGATGGAGTGGACTTCAGTGGCGACTATGATATTGAATTTACACTTTGTTGAATTAATTCAGTATCATAGTCGCCACTGAAGTCCACTCCATCCTTGTTTACCGTCAATGGATCGGTCACTCGTCAAACAGTCCGCCAGAATCCGAGTAGGGAATGGCTGAGCGTAGCTGTCAGTCAAACACAAGTTAGCCAATGGGAATGCATTCCTGGACAGCCCACCCACACGTGAAGTTTGTGCCAAAACTGCAAGCAAAAAGTCAGGGAGCGCAAACGAGAAAGCTGGAATCGCAACCAAAATAAATTACGTCAAACAAAACTGAGAAAGACGCGGAACAAAAATAAAAGGTTTCTGAAGAGTAATAGACTGATATTTTGCATGATTACACGAATAATTTGTTTGCCAGTCTAAAAAAATTGACTTTTTGTTCTTTTTTTGTATTTTGATTTGTCATTTTTGTTTGATATTTCAAAAGTATTGTATGAACATTTTGGCACAAAATTGATTCCATATGATGGCCATTTACATTACTAGGAGGAATAAGGTCGAGCATCAACCAGGGACTAATGTCATTGTTCTGTTTCCTTCCCTGGTTAAAGCCAGAGTTTTGGTTGATTTCAGGTTTTATGAGCTAATGCAAAATCTTGAAACATTTAATGATGTGTGGTGTGTCAAAGAAGCGATCTGCACTGTAATTGAAAATGAATTACATTTTAGCCATATCTTTGATGGAAAGGAATAATTGATTGCCCTACTCTAGTTTTGTCTCATCTCATCTCATTATCTCTAGCCGCTTTATCCTGTTCTACAGGGTCGCAGGCGAGCTGGAGCCTATCCCAGCTGACTACGGGCGAAAGGCGGGGTACACCCTGGACAAGTCGCCAGGTCATCACAGGGCTGACACATAGACACAGACAACCATTCACACTCACATTCACACCTACGCTCAATTTAGAGTCACCAGGTAACCTAACCTGCATGTCTTTGGACTGTGGGGGAAACCGGAGCACCCGGAGGAAACCCACGCGGACACGGGGAGAACATGCAAACTCCGCACAGAAAGGCCCTCGCCGGCCACGGGGCTCAAACCCGGACCTTCTTGCTGTGAGGCAACAGCGCTAACCACTACACCACCGTGCCACCCCCTCTAGTTTTGTAAAACTGAATAAAGTATGATTTTAAAAATCAAAATCTCTCTCTCTCCTGATCGGTTTCCCACTGGATTACTTGTCAATATCAATCAGATCACTTTTATAGGGATGGTCTCTTGCTCTCACTGTTTCTGATGAAGGATTCAGCAAAATTTGTTTCATTCTGTTATGTTTTCTAACATTAAACCATACAGAATGGACAGTTAAAGGGGAACTGAAAGCAATTTTTTTATTATCAAAATTCTATTTATCTAATTGTATTAAATATAGGAATGCATTTTTGATAACTATTTTGTCACTGCCATAGCAAGTTATGAGTGTTTGCTATGCAAATACATCTACTGATGCTTCTGGACACATCTTCAGTGATGTTCCTGGAATCATCGGGTGTTTTGGGTCTTTCAACATCATACACCCTCATCCAGGCGACCCAGCTGAGGCTGATCAGACCCCAACTTGTGTCCAGATGGCTAATCTAGCTATTCTGCCCCCATGGATCTCCTCTCTTAAGCCACAGCCATCTTGAGGCTTCCTCTGCCGCTTCGGTGGTGTCGTAGATGGCTCTTCTCTTCCTCACTCCATCGATGCCCAACAAACTGAAGGCTCTGGACAGGGATCGGGCTGCAAAACCTCTGCATCCGACCTCTACTGGGAGACACCTTACTCTCCATCCGGCTTGACAACACCCATTAACCAGTCCCTCATACTTGGCGAGCTTCCTTTCAAAGGCCTCTTCCAAGCGGTCTTCCCAAGGGACTGTTAGCTCCATCAGAACCACTTGTTTGATAGACTCAGACAGTAGAACAATATCTGTTCTTAAGGTGGTGGTCACAATGTGGTTAGGGAACTTCAGTTGCCGCTCAAGGTCAACCAACAACTGCCAGTCTCACGCAGAGGACAGGATGCCTGCAGATGTTTTTGCAGCTGGTTTTGGCTGCTCTCCAGCTCTGATAAAGGTGATGGCTTGCTTGGAGGGGTGGGAACACCTTCAAAACCTGGTCATGCTTCCACCTGTACCTTCCCTTTCCCAGTGCCTTTGAGCAGCTGCTCAGAATGTGCTCTAGGGTTCCATGCTTGGAGCACATTGGACATGCTGGTGACTCTACTTTTGCCCCAAATGTAGATGATATATTTGCCCCAAATGTTCCATTTTATATCTAACATTAAACCATACAGAATGGACGATTAAAGCTTCACTTGCTTACTTGTATAACTTTATTGAACAAGCGGTCTTCATATAACATTCAGCTCTAGCCAGCATTACTTGCATGGTATGTGTCACACTCTAAGCGCTCCCCAGAACAACACAAACGGAACAAGAATTCTATTCTCACAACATTTTCCATCTGCTAGTTTTGATGTTCTGATTCACGGGAGACTTTGAAGTGAGTTTTCAGAGCTTTACCCACTTATTTTTGCAAATCAAACTAATTCCTGTAAATAAATAACTATTTTAGAATATCACTAAGTTGTTTTGGTGAAAAATATTGAGATCTTAGTGGTCAGAATGATATTTAAAAAAACTGGAAGTCAGAAACGCGAGTGTCGATTTCAGTTCAGTTAATGTGAATTGTTTATTGGATGTGGATCAGACAGTTTTTTTGAAGTTCGCCTTGAAAGCTGTGAATATTAATCAAAATAATCATTTATATTCTTTCATATAAACACTAGTAGGCCCTACTGAGAAATACAAAGGCCTACAGAGCACAAAGAGGGGAATAGAAATAATCTTTTATTAGCTTTTTTTTACCAATTTAATGGTTTTAGCTAATTATCATAATTAATAATAATTAAATGCTAATTTAAACAATTAGTTTTTACTAATTTTTCAAACTTTGTATTGAGTATACAACTATCTATGAGCTGCCAATTTCCATGTAAATATCTTGAAAAATAGAAAAGTTATGAAGAAAAAACCTTTGATCTCATTGGTTAATGAGGCCCATTTTGGACCATGTGATCCTCAGACAGAATATTACAGCAGTTTAATAAAAAATTAAGCCGTTTTTTTTTCAATCGTTGATTTGTAATATCTCATGAACAGATAAACATATTTTATTTTACATCTGTAAAAAGTCAGTTGTTCTGCATTCTGAATTCAATAAGAGAAGTTTCAAGCGTTCTCCCCGTGTCCGCGTGGGTTTCCTCCGGGTGCTCCGGTTTCCCCCACAGTCCAAAGACATGCAGGTTAGGTTAACTGGTGACTCTAAATTGAGCGTAGGTGTGAATGTGAGTGTGAATGGTTGTCTGTGTCTATGTGTCAGCCCTGTGATGACCTGGCGACTTGTCCAGGGTGTACCCCGCCTTTCGCCCGTAGTTCAGCTGGGATAGGCTCCAGCTTGCCTGCGACCCTGTAGGACAGGATAAAGCGGCTACAGATAATGAGATGAGATGAATGATGAAGTTTCAAGCGATTTGGACTGAATTTGAATTTTCACCTGATATGCCAAGTGTTAGCGCTCTGTAACAGTAACAGAGATACAGCTGGAACTCAGGTTTCTTTAGGACAGAGGAGCATTTTTTTTTCAGAGGCTGATGAGGGAACATCTGTTTCTAGCTGCTGTAAGTGAGAACAGTAACTAACTTGTTTTAGCAGAAATCCATCCATCCATTATCTGTAGCCGCTTATCCTGTTCTACAGGGTCACGGGTGAGCTGGAGTCAATCCCAGCTGACTATGGGTGAAAGGCGGGGTACACCCTGGACAAGTCGCCAGGTCATCACAGGGCTGACACATAGACACAGACAACCATTCACACTCACATTCACACCTACGCTCAATTTAGAGTCACCAGTTAACCTAACCTGCATGTCTTTGGACTGTGGGGGAAACCGGAGCACCCGGAGGAAACCCACGCGGACACGGGGAGAACATGCAAACTCCACACAGAAAGGCCCTCGCCGGCCGCTGGGCTCGAACCCAGAACCTTCTTGCTGTGAGGCAACAGTGCTAACCACTACACCACCGTGCCGCCCTTAGCAGAAATCCCACAACATTAAATGCAACTGATGGAAAGTGCAGTGCATCATTCTTTAAAAATAAACCATCATCATCACTGGTACGTTGCTGTAGTTTAAAAGGAATAAAACACTTTAAGGTCTCCTGTTGTATTTTCTACTTATTAAAACACACAGAAACGTAGAATTACAGTAATATATTGTAATTTTAATGCAAACACTCACCAGGCACTTTATTAGGAACACCCCTATATCCACCTGCTGTTCTGTTTTATGCAGTTCTCTAATCAGCCAATCCATGACGTGTAAACTCACGCAGATACAAATCAAGAGCTTCAGTTAATGTTCACAATGTTCAAGCATCAGAATGGGAAAAAATTGTGATCTTTCAGTGAAGTGTGACTTTCTTTCACTGTGGTATGGGTGTTGGTTTGAGCCAGATGGACTGCTGGTTTGAGTATTTCAGAAACTGCTGATCTCCTGGGGTTTTCACACACAACACTCTCAAAAGTTTATACAGAATGGTGCAAAAAACAAAAAAAACATTGAGTGAGGGAGCGACAGTTCTATGGGTGGAAACAAACGCCTTGTTGATAAGAGAGGGTCAGAGGGAAATGGACAGTGCTGAGTTTCCCAAAAGCATTGTAGCAAAAAGATGATTGTTAAATGGTCGCGCGAGCAGCACAATGAACTCTCTCTCTCCTACATACATGTCAATCTTTGGTCAATCAAACCTGTATAACCAACCTCCAAAATCCGTATTTCCCTTATAAAATCCGTATAAGATGCAAATTAAAATAATTTACCTAAAATTTGAATGATAATTAACAATGATATTTCCCAGTTACTTTTTATTCAATATTAATAACAATAAACCTTCAGAATGAATACAAAGCTCCAATGTTTGACAAAAACACAAAGTGTTATCAGCGTAGTTACAAAGGAAATACTTCGTTGTTTGGAGACAGGTTTCACCGAGCGGCTATTATGCGCGAGACTTCATATTAGCCACAAAGTCAGGAAAATCTGTTTGTAAAATTACGTTATAATGACCAAATACAATGAAAAGTATTTTTCCACTCTCACCTGCGAAAGGTAATCCCATGTGATCTCGTTTGGATGGTAAACCTGTTGGTACAGTTAAACGCAGCACATGAATGAGGCATCTTTATTCTCGGCTACTGTCTAGACGCTATACCAGAGACGGTTGAAGAATCTCCACTTTGCCACATCCAATATGGCGGCGAGGATGACGTATGATTCTACGCAGAAGGCGGCGTCTATGTTTATATGTCTATGACTTCACGTTTGGCGGGATTCTCGCAATGCGGTGTGCGCATGATCAAAAGTGGAACGAAGTCTCGCTACCACAAGATAACGCGCGATTTCATAAGACTCTTTACTGGCTGTCTGTGGTGTACAGTACGTTTGTAAATGTTATGCGCTCTTTTATCATCGTGGGAATTGATTATAGCTCTAAATAAATATTGAAGTTTTTTTTAAGAATCCGTATAACTTTATTTATACGCCCGTATAATACGTTTATTGAATCAAATCCATATAAAATACGGACATTCCGTATAGGTTGACATGTATGCTCCTAGTTAAGATGCTCTTAGCGTTAACCACTTAAAACCCAAAAATAGAAAAAAATGCTATTTTTTTCACCTGTCAGATATTATCAAAGGAGGCCCCTGATGTAGAAATTGAAGGGTTTTTAAATTTTTTACGTTTTAGTAAGTTTTTAGAGAAATGTTGTAATATTGCAACATTGGGCCTCGTTGGGAGCAGAATTTCTGTATTTGCACTCACACTGTCAGAACAAATATACAGAACAACTAAGGGTTTGTTTGCAGTGTGGATTACTTACAAAGCACTATACCAGTAAATATCATATCACACAACAGTCATTTGTTTATGAATCATTTTTTTTATTAAAAAAAGAAAAGAAAACTTTACAAAAAACTGAATGGAAACTTTGTTAAAGAACCAGTGTCCAGTGTTCTCTCTGGCTCACCTAATGTGCTCTCTAGTTAACATACTAAAAAGAGACCACTTACATCCCCACAATCCAGAGCATTCACACCTGACCCTGAACCCACCCAACAACTATCCTCCAAAACATTCCACAACAAGTGTTGCTAAACAAAACAAACCTCGCCCAGTTGCACTTATGATGAATATGAAGGAAGATATCATGAAAAAATGATTTTGACCTTTCTGATGACCTTGATTTTGACCTTGTGTATGAGCATACTTGGCCAGTAAACATGGTCCTGATTCTCATTCGCACACTGTATTGTTCTCAGCCAATCAGAACACACCATACTGCTCTAACACCTGAAAGAATATGAAGGAAGATATCACGCAAAAAATGATTTTGACCTTTTTGGTGACCTTGACTGGATGACCATCAAAATGTTGGAGGTTCTATTTGAGATCAATGCCCATCTATCCTGAAAGTTTCATGAAGATTGGTCCAGCCATTTTCCCATAACATCATTAACAAAAAACAAAGAAAGAAACCGGGTGGCATGGTGATGTAGTGGTCAGCGCTGTCGCCTCACAGCAAGAAGGTCTGGGTTTGAGCCCCGTGGCCGGCAAGGGCCTTTCTGTGTGGAGTTTGCATGTTCTCCCCGTGTCCGCGTGGGTTTCCTCTGGGTGCTCCGGTTTCCCCCACAGTCCAAAGACATGCAGGTTAGGTTAACTGGTGACTCTAAATTGACCGTAGGTGTGAATGTGAGTGTGAATGGTTGTCTGTGTCTATGTGTCAGCCCTGTGATGACCTGGCGACTTGTCCAGGGTGAACCCCGCCTTTCGCCCGTAGTCAGCTGGGATAGACTCCAGCTTGCCTGCGACCCTGTAGAACAGGATAAAGCGGCTAGAGATAATGAGATGAGATGGCCTAGACCAGGGGTGTCCAAACTGATCCATAAAGGGCCGTGTGGCTGCAGGTTTTCATTCCAGCCATGCAGCAGCACACCTGACTTGGCTCATTCAATCAACTGAACTGTCTTCACACAGTCAAATACTTGCAGCCACACCCACCCTTGATTAAAGGGTGGGTGTGTCAGTTGATTGAATAGCCCAAATCAGGTGTGCTGCTGCAGCCACACGGCCCTTTATGGATCAGTTTGGACACCCCTGACCTAGACATTCTAATAATCACAAAAATATATATTTCAGGGATTTTACTTACTTCAGCGTTAATATATCCAGTCCAAGGAAACCAGGAGATGCGCCTCCAGGAAAGTTTGCAAGTTGTATGAGTTCTGAGCCTGATGGCTGGACCTACAGTGGGGCAAAAAAGTATTTAGTCAGCCACCAATTGTGCAAGTTCTCCCACTTAAAAAGATGAGAGAGGCCTGTAATTTTCATCATAGGTACACTTCAACTATGAGAGACAGAATGGGGGGAAAGAATCCAGGAAATCACATTGTAGGATTTTTAATGAATTAATTGGTAAATTCCTCGGTAAAATAAGTATTTGGTCACCTAAAAACAAGCAAGATTTCTGGCTCTCACAGACCTGTAACAACTTCTTAAGAGGCTCCTCTGTCCTCCACTCGTTACCTGTATTAATGGCACCTGTTTGAACTGGTTATCAGTATAAAAGACACCTGTCCACAACCTCAAACAGTCACACTCCAAACTCCACTATGGCCAAGACCAAAGAGCTGTCAAAACACCAGAAACAAAATTGTAGACCTGCACCAGGCTGGGAAGACTGAATCTGCAATAGGTAAGCAGCTTGGTGTGAAGAAATCAACTGTGGGAGCAATTATTAGAAAATGGAAGACATACAAGACCACTGATAATCTCCCTCGATCTGGGGCTCCACGCAAGATCTCACCCCGTGGGGTCAAAATGATCACAAGAACGGTGAGCAAAAATCCCAGAACCACACGGGGGGACCTAGTGAATGACCTGCAGAGAGCTGGGACCAAAGTAACAAAGGCTACCATCAGTAACACACTACGCCGCCAGGGACTCAAATCCTGCAGTGCCAGACGTGTCCCCCTGCTTAAGCCAGTACATGTCCAGGCCCGTCTGAAGTTTGCTAGAGAGCATTTGGATGATTGAGAAGAGGATTGGGAGAATGTCATATGGTCAGATGAAACCAAAATAGAACTTTTTGGTAAAAACTCAACTTGTCGTGTTTGGAGGAGAAAGAATGCTGAGTTGCATCCAAAGAACACCATACCTACTGTGAAGCATGGGGGTGGAAACATCATGCTTTGGGGCTGTTTTTCTGCAAAGGGACCAGGATGACTGATCTGTGTAAAGGAAAGAATGAATGGGGCCATGTATCGTGAGATTTTGAGTGAAAACCTCCTTCCATCAGCAAGGGCATTGAAGATGAAACGTGGCTGGGTCTTTCAGCATGACAATGATCCCAAACACACCGCCCGGGCAACGAAGGAGTGGCTTCGTAAGAAGCATTTCAAGGTCCTGGAGTGGCCTAGCCAGTCTCCAGATCTCAACCCCATAGAAAATCTTTGGAGGCAGTTGAAAGTCCGTGTTGCGCAGTGACAGCCCCAAAACATCACTGCTCTAGAGGAGATCTGCATGGAGGAATGGGCCAAAATACCAGCAACAGTGTGTGAAAACCTTGTGAAGACTTACAGAAAACATTTGACCTCTGTCATTGCCAACAAAGGGTATATAACAAAGTACTGAGATGAACTTTTGTTATTGACCAAATACTTATTTTCCACCATAATTTGCAAATAAATTCTTTAAAAATCAGACAATGTGATTTTCTGGATTTTTTTTTCTCATTCTGTCTCTCATAGTTGAGGTATACCTATGATGAAAATTACAGGCCTCTCTCATCTTTTTAAGTGGGAGAACTTGCACAATTGGTGACTGACTAAATACTTTTTTGCCCCACTGTATACACATGTTTACCATCCAATGGCATTGCAAGGCTAAACAATAGGACCCACTGACTATGTAAATGTGGTCTTTAAAAAAGAAAACATTTGCAGGTTTGTTTTTGGGAGAGCTAAAAGTGATGTTGTAATTTTACAACAGTGGGCCTTAAAGGGAGGGTTTTGGGAAACCCACCACAGATCGCGTCAAGCTTTTTGGCCAAGAAGGATATAGTAACTCATATAATCACTCTTTACAACCATGGTGAGCAGAAAAGCATCTCAGCATGCAACAGCAGAAAGAAGAACACATTGGGTTCCACTCCTGCACCCAAGAACAGGAACACTGAACACTGAAGCCCTGCAGGCTTCAGTGAGGTTCAGATCCTCCAGCATCTCCTGCATTAGCACTAAAGCTTCATCCACATTAATGTTTTAGTTTGAAAACAAATCCCTTTTATTACATTTACTCCTGGCGTCCACACTACGCTGAAGTTTTTGAACCCCAATAACAGACGTTTGACGCACTGCTGGCCTTGTTTTAGTGTGAAAACTCCTGAAACTGAAAAATCAATAACTCAGATGCCCATATTCACGTCCTGATTGGGTCACGATGTATCCTTCCCTGACTCATCATGCTCCTGTCACATCACTTTTTTTCTGGAAGAAAACAAACACCAGCTGTTTATACCGGCACACACACGCCCATTGTATGTGAACAGTCATGTGATATGTATTTTAAGGTGTGTTAGTCTGGATGGAGATCATTTCTCAGATACACAGCACCATTTTAAAACAAAATCCTATGAATGTGGACACAGCCTCATAAACCAAACCCTGTTACTAGTTCAGAAATCCTGGAACTTTTTGGACTTCTGCGTCCCCCCTCCCCCTCCCCTTTCATTCGACGATGCTGACCGAGACGTTATCTGCTCTCAGTGTACAGTCCCAGATGACAGAATGTCGTGTTTCACATCCTTTGACCCGGTCAGGTTGGTGTGAATAACGTCGCTAAGGAAAGGTTCGATTCCTAAATCAATGAGTTTCTTCATCAAGCAGCAGGAGCTTCGACTCCTTTAGGGACATTTCTACTGTCGGGGTGATTAAAGGGTGGATTAAGAGAATGCAGTGTCATCCTTATCTAAAGACCAGATAATGGCGATCAATCTTGGGATCACATCCTGACAACCAGAGCAGTTTTCCTTCCTCAATAAAAGCCTGTATATTACTGCACCGAGAGTATGCAGGGTTCAGGCTCATGCTGGTGCTGTGTTCAGTACTTTAATTACTTTTAACTGAAATGCCAGTATTTTCCAATCAGAGATCCTTTTTGTTAAGTTTCATATCCTGATGTGATCAAGCCAAATTAATCTGAACTTCTTACACAAATATAATGATGATGGAAAGGGTTTTTTTTTTTAGACTTCTTCTAACTTCCTGATATGAAAAGGATCTCTGGTTATGAGATCAGATGCCTGGATAAAGCACTTCACTGAAGACGTTTAGGTAAATTCCGGACTCTGATTGGTCAGAAGGTGTTGATTAATTCTCTATAACAGCAGCTCTGACAATAGTGCAGCTGCACATCACAGGGTTATTTATAATTAACACACTCACCCTAATAAAAAGATTATCGTTTCTATAGTAACGGTTCATTGATGAAGCCAATGCTCGATGAATAATAAAGGGATTTAAAAACATGTCATCACTAATATGGTGAAGTTTTCTGGAAGGAGATGCTTGTTTTACTTTTATGGAAGCGGAACATTACATTTTCAGACATCTTCAGAGTTTCTCTAACCATTAGGCCATGGGCAAGCCATGGCCAAATGGTTAGAGAAGCAGCTTTGGGACCAAAAGTTTGCTGGTTTGATTCCCTGGACCAGCAGAAATGGCTGAAGTGCCCTTGAACAAGGCACCATTCTGTCAATGAAAGTGCTGCTATAATGAAAGTGAGAACTCATGTTCCATGACATATAATGTAACTATAAATGGATAAAAAAGTACAATTGTATGATTGTCGTTCTGAAGAAAAAAGTTTATTTTTTTAGTAAATTGCTGTGGTATAAGAGGAATAAAACACTTTGGGGTGTGGAAAATAATCAGCTGTCAGGATATGAACGCTAACAATAACTCCATCACTCACTGTTTCACTGAAACATCATCACAGTGTTTTATTTATTATTAATTTGTGCTAGCAGCGGTAGCACAAATTGTTACTCTCACTCAAGATCTTTCTTCTTCTTCTTCTTTTTATTATTATTATTATTATGATTGTTATAAAAAATTTAGGATGCTATTTCTCCCTCAGTTTTCAACCAATCATTACCAAATTTCACATGGATCAGTGATCCAGATCAGCACCAAAAGTCATCGCAATGTAATTATGTTGCGATGACTTTTGGTGCTGATCTGGATCACTGATCTAGAATGATCCATGAAAAACAGGATTTTTTTCCTCACTAAGCATCATTCTCTATCTCTTACCATTCCAGATCTATAGGGTACGGTGACCAGACGTCTCAGTTTGTAACAGCTAGCACAAATTACTGTGACTTTAGTCACAGTCTCTATCTAGTTACTATTATTCTCCTAATGTGTTTTTAGGATGTTATTTCTCCCTCAGTTTTCAATCAATCATCACCAAATTTCACATGAAGAATAGCTCTGGGCTGAATTACATTGCTATGACTTTTGGTGCTGATCTGGATCACTGATCCAGAATGATCCATTATTTTTTTTTCAATCACTTATAAGTCTGTCAATTTTCATGATTTTTTTTCAATCATTTTATTTTTTTATTTTGTTCAGGGCGCAACTTTTCCTCACTGAGTGTCATTCTCTATCTCTTACCGTTCCAGATCTATAGGGTACATTCTGGTTTGTAACAGCTAGTGCAAATCATTGTGACTTTAGTCACAGTTTTTATCAAGTTTATACTTTGGTATGACATTTAGAGTCCTTAAAATGTACAATGTACATCCTTTAAAAAGAATCATCAATGTATAGAGTGATTAAAAGAAAATTAATGAATAAAACACATAGTGATTTCTGCAACCAAAATGAAGGAACTCTATTTTCTTCTTCTTCTTGCAACACATCTTTACTTCCCATGTGCTTTGTAATTTTTCCTTTATTTTGTCCACCTTAATAGGACTTAATCTTTCCATGTATAATTGCATGATGTTGGAGATGATGGTGATGTCGCTGAAGCATGAAGGTGCAGTGATTTAAATACCTGAGCTCTCAGTGGTGTGGTGTGTATTAACAGATCCTCTCTCCTTCAGCTATAATGCATTTCTTATAAGCCATAAAGATGGGATTATTTCTTCAGATCCTATAAATAATGGATGCTTTAAGATTAAATGTGCTTTGAGGAGGTTCAGAGGTGAAGGTGGGGCTGAGGGGAAAGCCTTCGGACTGATTCACATGAGAAAATTTCTGAACATGAAAAACAAAAATGAACAAAATATTGCTTTGGATTTGTATCAAAATTGTGACATTTCTATCTGCAGAAATTAAAAAAAAAGAAGAAAAGTGCACATTGATAGTTCCTGGACTGAAAATCTGAGAGATGGTGGTATTATTATTATTATTATTATTAACTTGCATTTTTAACTATAATTATGTCAATCTTTTTTGTATACAAGGACCAAGCAGATAGAATATATTCCAGATGTTTCAGCTTCACCTGCAGGTCCTGTCTTACCATCTACACTCACCGGCCACTTTAATAGGAACTCGTTGTTGATTCTAAGCTCCCTGTTCTTGGCTGCAGGAGTGGAACCCAATGTGTTCTTCTTTCTGCTGTTGCGTGCTGAGATGCTTTTCTGCTCACCATGGTTGTAAAGAGTGATTATATGAGTTACTATATCCTTCCTGGCCAAAAAGCTCAAACCACCTCAAATTTGTCCATTTCCCTCTGACCCTCTCTTATCAACAATCCGTTTGTTTCCACCTACAGAACTGTCACTCGCTCACTTGATAGTTGTTTTTTGCACCATTCTGTGTAAACTCTACAGACTGTTGTGTGTGAAAACCCCAGGAGGAGATCAGCAGTTTCTGAAATACTCAAACCAGCGGTCCATCTGGCTCAAACCAACACCCATGGCACAGTGAAAGAAAGTCACACTTCACTGTGAGATCATAATTTTTCCCATTGTGATGCTTGAACATCGTGAACATTAACTGAAGCTCTTGATTTGTATCTGCAGGATTTTGCCCATCATGCTGTGCAAAATCCCAGCTGGAATACTCGGACTTCAAAAAAAACCTTCAAAACTTCTGTAAGTTCTTTTTTCCATCTGTATATAATAGAGATGTGATCAAATAGAAAACATTATTATTTTTCAGAATAAACAGATCACGTAGTCTAAACAGATGCAAATACAGATAAAAGATCAGAGATGTCATATTCTGGTTGTTTATTTGTTTGTTTATTAGTTCAGGCAGGAACGAGCAGTCAGATATGAAGCTCACAGAACAAAGACCACATTAATTAACATTCATTTAGCATCCATTAATTCACCGAAATTCAGAAAAGTGGCTAAAGAGTGGTATAATAGTGTGTGTGTGTGTTATCTCATGCCCCGCTCCTCCTGGGGGTTTCTGTATCCTTGTGTTTTATTGATGCAAGTTTGTTTCGCCTTTAGCGTCGCACCCATCACAGAGCCCTGTCCCTGTAGAGTGCGTTACAGAGACACAGAAACAATGAGACAGAGAGACATACGGGTCTTCTGGTTTAATAAATACATCTCCCATCTAAATGAAATGAAGAACAAAAACACACACGGAGACAGAATCTCATCTCATCTCATTATCTCTAGCCGCTTTATCCTGTTCTACAGGGTCGCAGGCAAGCTGGAGCCTATCCCAGCTGACTACGGGCGAAAGGCGGGGTACACCCTGGACAAGTCGCCAGGTCATCACAGGGCTGACACATAGACACAGACAACCATTCACACTCACATTCACACCTACGCTCAATTTAGAGCCACCAGTTAACCTAACCTGCATGTCTTTGGACTGTGGGGGAAACCGGAGCACCCGGAGAAAACCCACGCGGACACGGGGAGAACATGCAAACTCCGCACAGAAAGGCCCTCGCCGGCCACGGGGATCGAACCCAGGACCTTCTTGCTGTGAGGCGACAGCGCTAACCACTACACCACCGTGCCGCCCCGGAGACAGAATGCAGCTTAATTAACTGGTGGAATAATAAAGAGAATAATAATTAAAAGACACACTCATTTACTCACAGTGTCTCACACACACTGTCCTCCGGTCCCTTTCCTGTGAGTGTCTAATGGAGCTGAGGTAAGCGCTTTAGTCCTGTCTGTTCATCTGCCTGTGTTCAGAGAGAGAGAGAGAGAGACAAAAGAGAGAGAGAGAGACAGACAGAGACCAGAGAGAGAGAGACACAGACAGACAGACAGACAGACAGAGCACTAAAGGGGAGAAGAGAGAGACAGAGAGAAAGAAAGAGAGACAGACAGAGAGAGACAAAGAGAGAGACAGACAGACAAATAGACAGAGAGAGACAGACAGAAAAAGAGAGAGAGAAGGAGAGAGAGAGAGCACTAAAGGGGAGGGAAGAGAGACAGAGAGAAAGAGAGATAGACAGAGAGAGAGACAGAGACAGAAAAAGAGAGGGAGAAGGAGAGCGAGAGAGAGCACTAAAGGGGAGGAGAGAGAGAGACATACAGGTAGTCGTCGACTTACGACCTATGCAACTTGCGACCGATCGACTTTACGACCGTCTGGTTACGACTGGCGAGTGTTTCCCAGCTGAGCGTGTGAGCAGTACGTATCCCGGTACAGTAAACTTCTCCCGTTTCCGTTTGTGTTGGTAATTACGGTATCTTTCGAAATACTACCCCAAGATGTCTACCAAGAGGAAAATGTCTTTGTCTACTCCTCAGCCTGCCAAGAAGGCAAGAAAGGCCATTGATCTGGACACAAAAATGATGGTGATTAAACAGCACGAAGGAGGGAAGAAAGTTAATGCGATCGCACGTGATATGAAGTTATCCCACTCTACTGTATCAACAATTCTGAAGGACAAAGAAATAATTTGTGAGGCTGTGAAAGGTTCTGCACCCATGCTATCAACAGTGATTACAAAGCAACGTACTGGACCCATCCATGAAATGGAGAAATTGTTGCACATTTGGATGGAAGATCAAATTGCAAAACAGACACCGTTAAGCCTTTTTTCCATACAGACAAAGGCTAGAAGTCTATTTCAGACTTTGAAGGAATGCGCTGGAGAAGACTACAGTCAAGAATTCGTGGCAAGTACTGGTTGGTTCAAGAGGTTCAAGAAAAGATTTGAACTGCATAATATTCGAGTGACTGGAGAAGCAGCGAGTGCAGATGAAGAAGGAGCTCGTAAGTTTACCAAAAGTGTGGATGAAATAATTATGCATGAGGGTTATATTGGTGAGTAGATTTTCAATGTGGATGAAACTGGATTGTTTTGGAAACGGATGCCAGCTCGCACTTACATCCACAAGGAAGCCAAAAGCATGCCGGGATTTAAATCCTATAAGGACAGGCTAACTCTACTGCTTGGTGGGAATATCGCGGGGTTCAAGCTGAAGCCTTTCTTAATTTATCACTCGCAAAACCCGCGGGCGTTCAGGAATGTAAACAAGCACACTTTGCCAGTCTACTTTCGTTCTAACCATAAAGCATGGATGACGCAGGCACTGTTCGAAGACTGGTTTATGAATTGCTTTGTTCCTCATGCGCGTGAATATTGTTTGGAGAAGCAAATTCCTTTCAAGATTTTACTGCTCCTGGATAACGCACCTGGACATCCACCTCACTTAGCCGATCTCCATCCCGATGTGAAAGTGTTTTTTTTGCCCCCGAATACAAGTCCATTGATTCAACCTATGGCTCATGGTTCAATTGCTACCTTCAAGGCAAACTATCTCCGAACCACCTTCAGCCAAGCCATGGCTGCTATAGATGCCGACCCAGAAGTATCACTTCGTGACTTTTGGAAACAATATAATATTCTTCATCTGGGTGCGATTTGCTGGGGGGGATGGTGGGGATCATCCCCCCTCTGGTTTTTATCTCTGCTGAAAAAAAATCCTTGGGGACAACCCCGTCAATAAAACAAACAAACCAAAAAAAAGTTGACATGACAGGCATGTTGTGACACAGTTTTCTATGGTCTACATTGCACTCACTTTCAAAATGACCCGAAGTGGCAGCTTTGATGTTCACGAACGTCTCATCTCTCATTATCTCTAGCCGCTTTATCCTTCTACAGGGTTGCAGGCAAGCTGGAGCCTATCCCAGCTGACTACGGGCGAAAGGCGGGGTACACCCTGGACAAGTCGCCAGGTCATCACAGGGCTGACACATAGACACAGACAACCATTCACACTCACATTCACACCTACGCTCAATTTAGAGTCACCAGTTAACCTAACCTGCATGTCTTTGGACTGTGGGGGAAACCGGAGCACCCGGAGGAAACCCACGCGGACACGGGGAGAACATGCAAACTCCGCACAGAAAGGCCCTCGCCGGCCACGGGGATCGAACCCGGACCTTCTTGCTGTGAGGCGACAGCGCTAACCACTACACCACCGTGCCGCCCGTTCACGAACGTCCCCAGCAAATAGATACATTGTAGATAATAACAATATCTTTGCGTTCTATGCAGGGATGCAAACAGCGCCCCTTTTGGCGGATGCCGCCTTTTTCACGGCCGATTTTTTTTTTTAGGGGGGACGTTGGAGTGTCTGATTATAATTTCAAAGTAAATTCTGTATTAAAATTACTAAATAAGCAAATCCGTTACAGTCCATGAAACAGGAAGTATAAGGATGAGAAAAAAACAGTTTAAATCGGAAAGCTGCGCACAATGTGAACTGCGCCATCAGAGCAAACTGTTCATTTAGTATTCATGTATTTTAGTGATTTTCGAATCACTGTCCATTTAATCCGGAGGGAGAGAAACATCACAGCAACGCGACAAGCAATGCGAACTTTGTTGTGTTAGTGTTCGTGTATTTAGTCAGAGAGATAGGAAGATGAATTTACTATCTCTGGTTTAGTGTTCGTTTTCATTTAGTGTTATTCATTTGATATCATCGGATGTTATTGAGCTGTTAGCCTATTGTTACCTTAATTTTGTGACGTTTCATGATTAAAAAAAAAAACATCCCCCCTTCTGGTTTTTTGACAAATTGCACCCTGTTCTTCAGTGTATCAAGAATATTGCTACCGCCTGGGATGCTGTGACTGAGAAGTGTATGAATGGCATATGGAAAAATTGTGTGAAGCGTTACGTGAATACTTTTGCTGGATTTGATAGTGAAAAAGAACTTGATGTGATTCGGGATAAAATAGTGAATTTGGCAAAAAACCTTTCCTTGGACTGTGAAATGGAAGATGTCGAGGAGTTGCTAGACCAAGAATCTGGAGAACTTACAAATGAAGAGCTGATCAAATTGGAAGAAGAAAGAGTGGCAGAAGAAGAAAGAAGACAAGCGGAGAAAGAAGAAGAAGAGGAGGAGCCACGAAGGATGTTCACCACTAAGGCATTATCAGAAGGTTTCTCTCAACTGAATAAACTCCTTGCACATTTTGAAGCAATGGACCCAAACATAGAACGATTTGCAAGGATTGAATGGATGGTACATGACGCACTGAAATTTATGAGGAGAAAAAGAAACAAACAATTCAGACGAGGCTTACCATGTTTATGAAAAGAGCAAATGCTCCCACCAGCCTGCGCACTGCAACAGCTGATGATGATGACGACCCACAGCCAAGCATCAGTCATGCCAGCGGTCACTAAGTTTTGCATTTTGCTGTTTTTTACATTTGTATTTTGGTATGTTTCAATGTTTTCTATTTTTCACACCTGTATTTCGTATTTTTTGTTTTGCACATATTAAACGAATTGTACTGTACGCAGTGTAGTACGCAGTGTTTGACTTAAACCAAATAATGAGCCAAGGTAATGAAATAAGAAAATGTTGATAAAATAAGAGTTTAAGATGATTACAATATCATTACACATCACAATATACTTACGTTCATTTAACATAGGCCGACTTACGACCAGATCGGTTTACGACCGGTCAGTCGTAACCAAACGCAGTCGTAAGTCGACGACTACCTGTACAGAGAGATAGAGAGAGAGCACTAAAGGGGAGGAGAGAGGTGTGTGTGTGTGTGTGTGTGAGAGAGAGAGAGAGAGAGAGAGAGAGAGAGAGAGAGACAGACAGAAAGTACGTGATGAAGCGTGATGGTTAAAGAGTTGGAGCGAGAAAGAGAACAAAATGAAGTTGTATAAAACACCTCTCTTTGTCTCTCTCTAATACATATCTATACATTTACTGATATTTTTCCGAATTCTTGACCAAAACTACAAATGTTTGTCTATAAAACAACTGTTATTTCTGAATCTGAATTTCTGCAATATATAATAAAATAAAATGTATATAGAGACAAAAAGGGAAAGAAGGGGAGACAGAAGAGAAATAGAGAGAGAGAGTAGAAGAATGAGGAAAAGGGGAAAGAATGAGGGTGACACAACGTGAGGGAAAAATCTGAAGACAAACAGAGGAGAGAGAGAGAGAGAGAATTCAAACACGAAAAAAGTGAGGGAGAGACAGAGACAAAGAGAAAAGAACAGACTAGACACAGAGTGAGTGTCGTGTTTCTGAATGAATTAAAGTAACTGTAAGTCAGTTTATTTGTGTTTGTGTGTGTGTGTGAGAGAGAGAGAGATACTACTATACTTTTCAGTCTTTTTCCTCTCCCTCTCTTTCTTCCCTGTCCTAATCCTTCTTTTTCCTCTCTCTCTCTGTGTCCTTTTTCCATCGTCTATAAAAACCCAGCTCTCGCTCCGTATTGCTCTGGAACTCAGCTCTAACTCTTGCGTTATATTACAGAATACAGCAGCTGGGTGGTTCATGAGTTCGTGTCCCACAGCTGGCAGAGGCTGATGGGAAAGTGCCTGCAGCTGGATGGGTGTCGATCCTGCTGTTCTGTCCTACTTCCGCTGGGCCCTGGAGCGAATCCCTCACTCTAACCCCGCTAACTGCGCCTGGTGTGCGCAAGAGCCCGACCCTGCACTCTGACCTTTTACTTCCTGTCACGTGTCATGCGTGAGAATGGGAGACGGCGGCAGAAGTGGTCTAGTAGCCGGGCATTGCACTGGCTGGGGGTGGGCACGCATCGGCGAACCCAATTTTACTAGGGGGGTCCGGGGGCATGCTGCCCCGGAAGAAATTTTTGAAAAAAAAAAAAAACACTTTAAAATGGTGTATTTTGAACTCTTCAGACACCCTGTTCCGCTGCTATATATAGAGTGCTTCGAGGTCAGCGCGAACCCAGTGGCGGCCATATTGGAAGTCAAAGGTCACTGTGTCAGTGCATTGTTGTTGTTCAGCGAAGCAAAAAGGGGTGACAATGCCAAATACGTGTGTCATTGTTGGCTGTAGTAGCCGGGGGAAAAGGGTGGCAAAAGCTTCCACAGACTCCCTAAAGTCGTGACTAACCAGGGAATTGCAGCACAGGAGAAAAGCGAACGGAGGAGACGACAGTGGCTGGCTGCCATCAACCGATCAAATTTAGGACAACTAGACTGTATCCGAATTTGTTCTGATCACTTTGTGACAGGTAGGTTAATACTGTCCTGAATTTCATAGTTACTAAAATAAATGTGATACAAACTATTATCTTTTCTATGTACTTTCAGCAATGATTAATGGATATATTTGTCACATTAGGTACACTCAAAAAAATAAAACAGTGGATTTACTTAACCGAGTTATGGCAACCGGTCCAAAGAAACTGTGTTAATTTAGATGTATTGAATACAGTAATGTGTTGAAAAACTCAACATAACTGTATTCAATACATCTAAATTAACACAGTTTCGTGGGACCGGTTGCCATAACTCGGTTAAGTAAATCCAATGTTTGTTTGTTTTTTGAGTGTAGCTTATGTCTACTGCAGTGCATTGTTGCATCAAATGGCATTTAAGATCTAGGCCTAGTAATGTTTATGTACACATGCTTTAGTTCACAAAATGGACTTGGGTGAAACACTAGATAGTTCACAAGATCGATGTATGTCACATGCCGCAACAAGCTGGGGTCAGCTTTCCATTCCTTCTCACTAACAGTGTATGGATCTACATTCCCAATGAAACGTACCTTCTCAGCATAACGCTCCCGTGCCTGCTTATCCAAACTTTCACAGTAGTGCTCCATCACTTCAGATGTCTAAATTCTTAAAAAATCCAAGCTTCTAAGCCCTCTAACGCGGAAACGAATTGGTGAATGTGTACTCTATGATGTGTACTCTATGAGCGCTCTGGAGCGAGTGACTTCCAAGATGGCCGCGCAGACGGCAGTGTTACTATTTTTAGCATCATCTCGGAGCACTCTATTGTCCGTCACTGAGCGCATTTGCAGGGAATATTCCATTTCATACGGAATATTGGCAGTATTCCATTTGCGCACGAGTCATGTTGTAAACTCGTTCCGAATACCCAACACTGAATGCGCAAACGGATGATTGTGATCAATGTTGACAGCAAATTAAGATTGATATTTACAATTAAGAGTGCGCAACAGAAGATTACATCACACTCATAACCCCGTGCCACACTCATCCTCCCTGCACAAAGCCTAACTGCAGTCACTGAATCCCTTCTAAGTGAAACCATGCGCATTAAAAGTTTTATGTCTCAAATCTAGTTTTGTGAAGCATGACAACATTAATCTTTAATACAGATGTGTTTTGTAGGTTAACTGAAACGTCAAAACCAGTTTCTTACCTCCAGTGCTTAGTTTGCAAATCAAACGTGCATGACAGCGCAGGGCTGACGAGTTGGGCGCAGGCCGAAACATTAAGAAAACAGTGTGTCATGTACACACATTTTAAATTAAGGACTTTTTCTTTAATATTATGCCCTTTAAAAAAAAAAATAAATAAAAGTGTTTAATTGTAGTAGCCTGCAATTTATTTATTTATTTATTTTAAATATTGTGTTAAGCTGTTGGCCCTAGCCTATGACAGGGCGGGCAGGCCGGCCCACGTGACTAAATGGGCGGGCCCGGCCCCCAAAGGCCCGCCCATCGCGCCGGGCCCGGGAGACGGGACATACGAAAAAGACTCTGTCAAGCAAGACATCATGGAAAAGAGGGATCAATACTCCCACCTTCAACCAGAAGGGTGTGAGTTCTGACAAGGGTACGATGACAGACATGCAAAACATATAAACGGTGATGTGTTCCAGCTTCAGACGAGCTGAAGATGCGAATGGGTCTAACATCGTTTAGCTTGACGGCTGAGCTTAATTAAACGATCCAAATGGGAAGTAACACCCATGCCACAGCGAAACAAAGTCACACTTCTTTGAGATCACAACTTTTCCGATTCTGATGATTGAACATTGTGAACATTAATTAACTGAAGCTCTTGATTTGTATCTGCAGGATTTGCTGCATCGTGCTGCTGTCAAGGGGTTGGTTGATTAGAGACCTGCAGAAAACAGAATAACAGGTGGATGGGGGTTCCTAATAAAATGGCCGGTGAGTGTATGATGCACAACATGGCAGCACCCCCAATGTAAAAACCCCTTCATATATTTCTGGTCATATCACCTCAAAGTTTATTATTTTCTACACCTGTTTAATACGCCTTTTTTAATGTGTTGTTTTATACTCCTCTCTCTCACACTGAGATGATAACGTCATCATAGTCCCCATTCTAGCTGTATTTAATAAGATGCTAACTGTGTCTCGCTCTGTGTAGAACGAATATTGCCCTCCATTTCCACTTCACTCACTGTGGAAATGAAAAGAAGTGTCGGTTATTACTTATCCAGCAATATGGAGCTGCAGTGTGTTAACAGTAGCAATAATGACTAATCACGCAGCACAAATAAGTGCAGTAATCGAAAAGGTAAATGTCCAGCTAAAATCATCCTTCACTGGGCAGCATGTCTGCAAAAACCCACCTCATAATGTCCACTTTCAGAAATCCATTCCTGCTCAGGGTCTGTTTCTGAGACACGCCAGGAAGGGATGGAAATGGAAAATATAATGAACATGTCCGTTCGGCTGAAGGCAGTACAGTACAGTACTAATATGTGGAAAATGGGTTTGGACCATTAGTCAAGACAAGTTTATTTTTATAGCGCTTTTAACAATAGATATTGTCGCAAAGCAGCTTTACAGAGAATTAAAGATTTTAAATATGAGTTCATTTTATCCCTAATCTTTCCCCAATGAGCAAGCCTGTGGCGACGGTGGCAAAGAAAAACTCCCTCAGACGACATGAGGAAGAAACCTCGAGAGGAACCAGACTCAAAAGGGAACCCATCCTCATCTGGGTGATAACAGACAATGTGATTATAAATAACTCGCTTCTATAACAGTGTCCTATAGAGTCACAAAGTGTAACTGTGTAACCAGGAAATTCATTACATTTTAACACAAAGTCTGTTTTATTGAAGTTATAAACTGTTCATTGATGGAAACAAGTGCAAAATTGTTCATGTCAATTGCAGTCCTAAAGTTAGCAAGTCAACTGTAGTACTCAGATATAAATGTATTACTGTAAGTGTCCAGAGCGTCCTCCAAGTTCAACTTTCAACTGTCCATATCGGGCCGTCCTCCACAGAAGCAATGTGATGAGACTCCAGCCAGACATAGGGCATCGAGATGGATCAGGCAGGTCCAAGGAGCAGAAGAGATCAGCATCTCAGTCTCAGGGTCAACATGTAACTCAGACTAATAGGCAGAGTGAAGGGAGAGGGAGAAACACAGGTTGTTAAGTATTGCCCAGTGTCACCTAACGAGTAAGAACAGGATATATTTTGCGCTGAGTGCAAGCAGGGACTCCAGCAAAACTAACTATGACAGCATAACTAAAAGGGGAGAGCCAGAAGGTAACACAGTCATGAGGGCACCCTGGGACATAAAGCAACAGCCATTACACTGTCAACAAACCCGAGTGACCAAGTGAGTGGGGGGCTGACAGCATCCATACTTCCCAGTTTACCAAAACACTCCATGCCTGAGGACCCCTGATTAGCCACACAGGAGGTCAACAGTGTGTGGATCAGAGATATTGCTGGGAACCAAGTTTCTGTTCCTGTATCCCTGTCATGTTTCCTATAGGAGGACAATTGTTACCATTGCAAGTGTAGGTCCATTCTGGTAACAGCCCATGCTAAGTCAATTACACAATTTATCCAAAATATTGTTCTCAGACTAGCAAGAAAATGGCCAACCACGTCATCTACAGTTGACTCTAATTAGCCAGGGGGTAGTGGCACAGTGGTGTAGTGGTTAGCCTTACAGCAAGAAGGTTCTGGATTCGAACCCAGTGGCCAACAGGGACCTTTCTGTGTGGAGTTTGCATGTTCTCCCCGTGTCTGCGTGGGTTTCCTCCAGGTGCTCCAGTTTCCCCCACAGTCCATGGGGTAGCCATGGGGGTGAGGTGCCCTTGAGCAAGGCACCTAACCCCCAACTGCTCCCCAGGCACTGTAGCGTAGCTGCTCACAAAAATCTCCAGTGCTTAAGTCTGTGCTTGAGTGTACATGTGAAAAATAAAGGCTTCTGACTTCTAAAATATGTGTGTAGCATCAATCAGGCATTAAATTTGAAATATCCAAAAGGCAGGGGTTCTTGATGAGTAAAGTTTAACATGAATCTCCCGTTCTACCACATCCCAAAAATGTTTGATTGGGAAAGGGGTTTCACTGAAGAATGCTGACCTCATGGCCTAACAGTCAGAGAAGCAGCTTTGGGACCAAAAGTTTGCTGATTTGATTCCCTGGACCAGCTGAAATGGCTGAAGTGCCCTTGAACAAGGCACCGTTCTGTCAGCTGGAACCAGTCTGGCCATTCTCTATTGACCCCTCTCTTCAACAAGGCATTTCCATCCACAGAACTGCTGCTCACTGAAGGTTTCTTCTTTATTGTACCATTCTGTGTAAACTCTAGAGACTTTGCATGAAATTCCCAGGAGATCAGCAGCTAAAGAAATATTCAAACCAGCTCATCTGGCACCAACAACAACATCATGGTCAGAATCACTGAACTCATATTTTCCCCCATTCTGATGGTTGATGTGAACATTACCTGAAGCTACTGGTCCATATCTGCATGACTTTATGCATTGCATTGCACTGCTGCCACATGATTGGCTGGTTAGATAATTGCATGGATGCATAGGTGTACACGTGCTCCTAATAAACTGCTCTGTGAATGTAAATTAATAAATTCACAAAAGCCTTTGCTAATGAATGCCTACCTTTGAACACTATTGTAGACACGTACAGTTGGAAAGGAGGGGGGAGGGGTGTATGAAGGCTTAGAATCGTATTTCCCGTCAATCATAAAACCTCAAATTTTCTTGACTGATTGCATTTCATTGTCTACTTTTCCCATCTTGTTTCAGTCAGTCTTATATTGCCAAGGCTCAGCTTTTTGTTCACCTCCCACATGTACACACCCAGTTCACATCCTCTCTCCCTGACTCTGGCAAGGACACTCATCTCATCTCATTCTCATTATCTCTAGCCATTATCTCTAGCTTTATCCTTCTACAGGGTCGCAGGCAAGCTGGAGCCTATCCCAGCTGACTACGGGCGAAAGGCGGGGTACACCCTGGACAAGTCGCCAGGTCATCACAGGGCTGACACATAGACACAGACAACCATTCACATTCACACCTACGGTCAATTTAGAGTCACCAGTTAACCTAACCTGCATGTCTTTGGACTGTGGGGGAAACCGGAGCACCCGGAGGAAACCCACGCGGACACGGGGAGAACATGCAAACTCCACACAGAAAGGCCCTCGCCGGCCCCGGGGCTCGAACCCAGGACCTTCTTGCTGTGAGGCGACAGCGCTAACCACTACACCATCGTGCCGCCCTGCAAGGACACTCGTGTATGTAAAGTCATTCTCATTCTTTGTGTACAATATGTGTTAGCATAAATGCCTGTAGTGCAGACTTACCCGAGGACACACCTTTGTCGTTTTCACATTTTCCTTGAGGTACCAAAGAAAAATAATAAACAAATTGCAAAAAGGATGAAAGGATTTACAGTTTGAAAGGAAACCGTCTGTGAAAGAAGTCCAGTTACTATGAGTAAGACACCCCAAAGAAGCTCATACTTCATCCCAGGTGTGGATTCCGGTATTTGGACCAGGTGTGAAAACATCCTTCATCTCATCAACCCACTATAGTGTCCTCAGCCATGGAGATGGGCTCCAAAAGACCAGGAATTTCTTCCACTTACATTACAGCCATTTAAGCAGACGCTCACAGCAACAGGCAGCCCAGGGAGCAGTTGGGGGGTTAGGTAGGTGCTTTGTGCAAGGGCACTTCAGCCATTTCTGTTGGTCCAGGGAATCAAACCAGCAACTTTTTGGTCCCAAAGCAGGTTCTCAGCCAAAAGTTTGAGGCCATGACTTCCTCCTGATTGGGGGGTGTGGCCAATGGATGAAGGAGTTCCTAATAGTGCTCCTTGCATCTTGCAATAACCTCCCAAGTTGGTCAACACACCAACATACCCCTGCATTTGTTTAACAGCGACACTACCAGGACCAGTAAGTTCCCAGTGAAACAAGACCCTTCAAGAATCTTCTTAATTTGTGACTTTCTACAATCACCAACAAAGATAGATGAATATATATGCAAAATAAGTGAGCAGTGCACCAGCAGCAATGCAGATGGTCCATTTTTTTTCCTACAAATTTACATTGCAGTTTGATGATGAATGGAAACCATCCACAGCAGGTGCTTTTGGACCAGAGGCACTTTTTCACAGTCATTAGAACTGTTCAAGGAAGTTCCTCCTTTTTTGTGTGTTGCACTACAGGAAATGGGAAAGATCATAGTTCTTAGGACACTGTTTTGAGGGACTCTTTTTAGTTCCTACTTCGGGGTAGGTTCTCTCCCAGCACAAGAGGAACCATGAGTGATGTAAGTGTACATAGATTGGTTGAACATTAGCCAGTGCAGCACCAGCAATCGCCATTAAAAAAAAAAAAAAAACTGTACAACATTAGCCATGTAAACAATAGCACTTAAGGTTAACATTAAAAAAGCAGAGCTTCAGCAACGCAGTAGCTCACATGGCCATACAATGAGAAACCAGACTTGTTTATAATTATCCAAGTTGTTCTTCATGAGAACAATTAGATCTTCCAAACACCCATGACCCTGCACAGGATAAGTGGTTACAGATAACAGATGGATGGATCTTTCAAACAAAACACTCAGAATCAAAATCCACTGAAAACTCAGGGAGGTGTAGCAATTTTTGTGAATTGTGGACAGACGGACGGATGGACGGATGACGAATGCTGCATGATGGCAATAGCTCATCGCCCTATGGCCAGTGAGGTAAAAATGGAGAAAGAAAACATGGACAAATAGACCAACAGTGAAGTCCAAGCTTTATTGAGTGTATACGTGATGGAGGAAATACAGCACAATTTTGATGCGTCTAAGCGAAATATAAAACTCTTTGCTAGCATTTCCTGCTAAGGCCATGCTAGCAAGCCGGCTTACATCACTTCAACGTTCCTATTGATGGTATGAACACACACAGAAAAAAAAAGCCCTTGAAGGTATGTGGTTCTTGGGGGAAATCCCCAGGGGGTAGTTCATCTCAATAAGCCCTGAGAACTGCTTCTGCTAATAGTTCCGAAAGCAACTATTAGCATAAGGTCTTTTTTATTTTTTTTGGGTGGGTGGGGGGGGGGGTTGTTGAGCTATAATGCTCTGAAGATGATGCAAATTTTCTGATAACAATTACCACAGTATTACTTGATTCTGTGCCTATTTGCTTCAGTTTGAGTCTTTGTACCGGTAAATGCAAGGAATATAGCAATGCTAGCAACTAGCATAAGGTTTTGGGTTTTTTTCTTTCCTTTTTTTAACTCTTTCAGTCTCTGTGTGTATCTTTGTCATCCTCTGTGTCTCTCCTCCATTCTGGCTGTCAGTCATATGGAGTTTTTTTTTTCCAAATGGGTGCACTGTCATTGCCTTCGGCCAGTAGAGTTTTGGCCAAAAATGATTAGTGGTTTTTTTTGGGATCCACAGGAGATTTTTCTTAAAAAAAAAAAAAAAAAATCAAGATTATCCCTTCTTCTTTACACAGATCCAGATAAAATAGGTGTGGTTTCTTGGCTTGAGAGGCCTGGCCTCGACTGTAATTGAAGCATGGTGATGCTGTGGTCATCACTGTCACCTCACAGCAAGACGGTTCCCGGTTCAAATCCTACAGTTGATGGGGGTCTTTCTGTGTGGAGTTTGCATGTTCTCCCTGTGGGTTTCCTCCCACAGCTCAAAAAGACATGAAGATTAGGGAGAAATTGTTGAACTTGTTGTATGTTGCTGTAGATTTGAGTGTTTGTTAAATGCTTGTAATGTAATTGTAGCCACTGAACACATTAGTAATACTGCGCACGCACACGAAAATAACTGCAGGGTTTCCTGTATGAGGCCACATTTGTCTTTGTTGGACTTCTGTGTTTTTCATGATTGCCTTTGGACCTGTTCTGAAAAAAATTTTTCTATTCCAAATCATCGATTTAACCACGTGAAGGTTTTGTCAATAAGCTGCATATACAACCACACTGTGTGTGTGTGTGTGTGTGTGTGTACGTGAACTTCTGGGAATCAGGACTGAGAGCTATTGGGTGTGCGTTCATTAGCTCAGTGTTCATTGTCCCACTGTGGTTTATCTCAGTTATTTGTGTATAATTATAATTCACTGATGGTCTCAGGAGGGAAATCAGTCGCATTCGCAACCATTTGTGTGTGTGTGTGTGTGTGTGTGTCCATGTGAAACGGGTACACAGGAAAAATATGCTGGGGTGGGGGGTTAAATGTAAAATATGTTTTTGTTTTTTACATCTCCAAACCACTAGGGGCAGTGTGTAACACCTGGATACCACTACTTGGTGAGTCTATCCAAGCATCCTGGGAGGGTTTTAAATTATTATTATTATTATTATTATTACCACCTCGCCCACTATGGAGTAAGCAAGGCGAGGTATTGTTTTTGGCCGGGTTTCTTTGTTTTTTTTTGTAAATGATATTAGGGGAAAATGGCTGGAACAATCTTCATGAAACTTTCAGGATAGATGGGCATTGGTCTCAAATAGAACCTCCAACATTTTGAGAGTCATCCGGTCAAGGTCGCCAAAAAGGTCAAAATCGTTTTTGTTGTGTCTACTGCCTCATATAGAGGCGCGAGCCACTACATCATCATGCTGTAAGAATGTAAAAGTGTAACAGTTGTGCACTGTGCATGTGCATAGACGTGTTCCGATTAAAATGGGCGGTGGGTGTATACAATTCAGTTCATCATTCAAAATAAATGTACTAAACTAAAGAACTCACTTTTTTATGCTTATTACAGAGGGAAAGTGCGTTCCACTGAGCTCTAGCGCCGGGCCATTTCCGGGAAATAAGAGTTTGGGTCATGGCGACAGTGTGTGTATGTCGGCCTCAGTTCGGAGTTTTCAGTTTTGAAAACTGTAAGAGGTAAGAGTAGAATACTATAAAGTACAGACACTTGGTATATTTTACTTCTGTGATTTTTTAAATTGTTCATTTTTGGATTACTCTTTATTTTTGTGGCTACTGCCTCATAGAGTAAATATATATATGCTATATTTACTGCATGGACACGGTATCAGAAAACTATTTTATTTATAAGCAGCAGCCACATGGACCCTTAGGGTACCTATTTTTTTTGCAATATCTTCCATCACATTCATCATAAGTGCTACCGGGCGAGGTTTGTTTTGCCTGGCAACAGTTGTTATTATTAATAATAATAATAATAATAATAATAATAATAATTTTGCCTTGAAAAGGAGTGAGCACTTGGTTTATTTTTATGTCTTCATGTGGACCAGATATCCCACTGAGGAAAGTTATATCTGACAGAATGAACTTTTGGGGACTTTTGGCTGGTCGGAGGTGGGGGAACCTTCTTTGTTTTTATATATATATATATATATATATATATATATATATACGGGCGGCACGGTGGTTAGCGCTGTCGCCTCACAGCAAGAAGGTCCGGGTTCGAGCCCCGGGGCCGGCGAGGGCCTTTCTGTGCGGAGTTTGCATGTTCTCCCCGTGTCCGCGTGGGTTTTCTCCGGGTGCTCTGGTTTCCCCCACAGTCCAAAGACATGCAGGTTAGGTTAACTGGTGACTCTAAATTGAGCGTAGGTGTGAATGTGAGTGTGAATGGTTGTCTGTGTCTATGTGTCAGCCCTGTGATGACCTGGCAACTTGTCCAGGGTGTACCCCGCCTTTCGCCCGTAGTCTGCTGGGATAGGCTCCAGCTTGCCTGCGACTCTGTAGAACAGGATAAAGCGGCTACAGAGAATGAGTTGAGATTTTTTTTAAGTAGTTTGGGATAGATAAAAGGTGTAGCATCGTATTAATTAGCTGTGTTAATAATTACATCAGTGGAAGGTCCTCACAGGCACAGGAAGACAAATGTGTGTGATAATTACAGTAATGTTTGTTTTCAATATCATTGGGGATCAATAATAAATAAATAAATAAATAAATAAGGGAAAGTCATGGCCAAATAGTTAGAGAAGCAGCTTTGGGACCAAAAGGTCATGGGTTCGATTCCCTGAACCAGCAGGATTGGCTCAAGTACCCTTGAGCAAGGCATCGAACCCCCAATTGCTCTGGCAAGTGTGTTGGTGAACCCTGTGTCCAATTAGCCAAAGAAAAACTGATGATGTGATTATCAGTTCAGGCCAGACACAATAAATAATAATAATAAGGTTCTAGTTAATTTCATTTCTGGAGCTCTGTTAAAAAAAAAACACACACACACACACCATTCTTCAGCCACTTTTTTTGCATTAAATGAAAGAAACGAGGACTGTAATAATGAACAAAGGCGATATCAGCATCTACTTTTCCCCAGGAGCAGAGTTCAAGATTACCGATTGCTCAGGCTATTATTTAAGATCATTAAAGGTGAGAGAGGCAAAAAAAGATTAGACTTAAGAGATAATTAACTGAAACACTTTAGTTAAGAGTTGAGAAAAAGAAAGAGAAGAAAAAGATGTTTATCTCTCCTTCATAGACAACGCTTAGTCAATATTCATGACTTTATTGGCTTCTTGAGGAGAAGAATGAACGTGTCCAAGCATACGGAGGAGACAGACAGCAAACCTGCATGAAGAAGAACAAGAGGGGAAACAAATCATCACTCAGTACATGAGAGACAGGAAACACCACACCAGCTGAGCATCAATAATCATAAGATCTGTGTGTTTAAAGACGTGGTGCATGTCAGGGTTTGGACATTTTCACATGAGAGAGAGAGAGAGAATGAGAGAGAGAGTAAAAGTGAGACACAGAGAGAGAGAGCGAGAGAGAGAGACCAAGAGTGAGACAGAAAGAGAGAGAGACACAGAGAGAGAGAGAGAGAGAGAGAGAATTTTTGAATTTTCAAAACACCTTTATTTCAAACATGAACACATATACAACAGCACTACCAGATCATTTCTGGCAAAGTAAATAAATACAAAACACACACAAAAAACAAACAAAAATGTGATACAAGAATTTTAGTTAGAGGATCCAGCCCTCAAAAAAATGTGCAAATAGCAACTTTTCATCCTCGACTGTACACACTGCGCCATTGTAACACCATGTTTGTTTAAAAGATTCAAGCTTGGACATTGCCTTCTAGAAACGAAAATCAACTAAAATACGAGATCGCACTAAAGTTGAGAAAACCAATCCAACATCCTCACTAGAAGCTTGCTCAACCTTGTTTCTCCGGCTAACATATATTGCCATCTTAGCTTGTCCAAGCAAAAAATTTAACAATTGGCATTTCAGACGTTGTTTCTGTACATATTTAAAACCAAAAATAAAAGTCTCCATTGAAAAATTTTCAAAAAAATAAACAAATAGCATACGCAAAACAGCAAATAAAGGTCTGAGCCTCACACAATGCATAAAAGCACGGAAAACTGTTTCCCTTAAACTAAATGGGCGCTCTTGGCCTACAGCTGGATTTAAAACAGAAATAAAAGCATTAACTGCAACAGCACCATGTAAAATACGCCATTGCAGATCCCCGGTTTTCTTAGGTAGTGGTGACTTGTAAAATGCTCTCGACCATGCTCGTGCACGCACACCTTTTTTTTTACGTACCGTAAACGTGACACTCAGAGAGGTGCTCTTATCATTTTGTTGAAGCTCACATTTATCAACATCTCACATGAAATAAAACAAACAGGCATTTTGTTATCTAGTAGCATAGTGGTATACAGATCAGTTAAATTATGGTCAGACAACAGATTTTGTAATGGCTGAGAATAGGCCAGGCTATGTCCATAGGCCAAATTTAAACTGATTTATTTCACCTGTTTGTGAGAACACCAAGAAGAATGCATATGCACATGTAGGCTATATCTCTACAATTGTATGCACTATAGCATGAACTTAAAAAGTAGATATGTGACCTCAACATAGCCTAGGTCAGAATCAACCTTACTAACCATTCCCCACAACTGGATGAATAAAGCAAGAAGATGTGTACAAAAGTGAACACTTTAATGGAAGGTGCAACAAGCTGTTCAACACAGCAATATGGCCAAACTGTCAGAATGGTATGTTAAACAGAAACAAAAAAGAGACAAGTGATTTGAGAATATATACTACGGAACCCGAGAGAGGCCCTTCATATAATCCTTTTTTTTATTCACCTTGTTATCCCGAGATAACGACATAATTAATTCAAGATCTCGAGAAAACAACACAACTAATTCGAGATCTCGAGAAAACAAAACCGTTATTCCGAGATCTTGAGAAAACAAAACAATTATTTCATGATCTCGAGTAAACAGCTGAGAAATGGTTCATTCAGGTGCACCAAGAGACTTGTGATATGCTGACTTTGGGGCTATTTCTCATTCTGTATAGACGCAACTTTGGTCATTAGAATGTCTGGAATAATCGATCACCTAATAAGGCAATATTTTGATCAGGGGTTGACACAGGGAGAGATTGCATTAAGTCTTTTAATAAGGGATAATTTCAAAATTAGTCCGCGGCACCGCCGCAGAAGACTGGCCCGGCTTCGTCTCTACCGACGGAGATACAGTGATCCAGCTGAGATCATGAAATAATTGTTTTGTTTTCTCGAGATCTCAGAATAACGGTTTTGTTTTCTCGAGATCTCGAATTAGTTGTGTTGTTTTCTCGAGATCCTGAATTAATTATGTCGTTATCTCGGGATAACAAGGTGAATAAAAAAAAAAAAGATTATATGAAGGGCCTCTTGCGGCTTCCGTAAAATATACACTCAAACAAAACAGCAGTAAAGAACGAGAGGGGCGACAGCCTGAGGAAAGCCCCCACAGGAGCGCACAGCATTTGCAGCATAGGCTACCCAACTCAGTACAAGAACAAAACACTTACAGTGTGTGCAGTCGGCTTCATGCGCATTGTTCTGCACCTCTCGGAGGAAGGGGTAGGTGTCCTGTAAATCTTTGGAAAAGGTACATTTTCTTTTCGGCATAATTGCTGCGGCATTACTGCTGCTAGACAAAGAACATTCGCGCCAGTTAATGTTTATTTTATTGTAGCATGGCAACACGTTCTGTTGTCTGGAATAATGTGGCTAAATAAACACCCATGCCACAGGGCCAGGGGGCAGTAACCAGGAAAGTTTGCGATTCCTGTCAATTCATCAAAATAGTAAATGCAGACATTTCTCCGCTAATGATTCCCACGCTGCTCAGTCGCAAACGTCGCGAGTGGCGAAAACCGGGACATATCCGTGTCCCGACAGACTTTTGTCAGGACTCGGGACACACAACCCCAAATCGGGACTGTCCCAGTAAAACCAGGATGTCTGGTCACCCTAGCCAGGGAGCATCTGCTTTTTTATTCAGAATCTTCTTTTTAAAAGACTTAACACAAATTTTGTATAAGGCTTTGCCACTGGCAGGGTTTGGGCCCAAGAATGCCACACTTTCACATTGCAGATAACTACCTGTGCAATCCATAAGATTAGGGGACAGCATAAAATTTGGAAAGGGATCATTGTTGACTGGATGACACAAACCCCTGGAATAGTCTACCAGCAATCCTAACTCTCCAGTTGTTAGTAAAGTCCGCCACTTTCGAAGCAGAAGGCTGACTACACGAATGGATCTCACCCCCAAATGATCTGCCACTCTTTCACAGTTCTGCAACTCTGGACCAGCTAACTTAATTCAATCATTAAGAGTTGTGACTCCAGACTTGAGGAGATTAAAGGTTAGAGCAGAAAAACACTTTTCACCCATCACATCAAAAAATGAGCCATAGATCAGGGGCTTCTTTAAAAACCAACGTAGAGAGCAAGAACTGAGCCCCCTTTGCACTGTTATAAGAGACCATACTTTAAGAAGATTACGATAAAACACTGGGAGTCAGCTAAGGTTCATCTTCTGAGGATCCATCTAGAATAGAGTTCTGTCCATCCCGAAACCCTCAAAAGCCTGTAAAATAGCACAAGGCACTGACTTCCAGCCTGAGTCCACTGGCCCTGTAAGAAGCCGTTGTGCAAACTGGAGACGGAAAGCTGCCGTTCTGCTCTGTAGGTGAAGAAGTCCATGTCCACTTTCATCTTTAAGTAGATACAACACACTTTGTGGTACCCAGTGTAGCTTGTCCCAAAAGAAGTTGACCAGAATCGACTGGATCTTTGACAGGAGTTGCAATGGGGGATCCACACACGCTAACCGATGCCAGAGAGAGGATGCTACCAAATTATTAATTAATTAGAATATGCCCTCTATAGGACATTTTATTCAGTAAGAACCTCCATTTGTCCATCTCATCTCATTATCTCTAGCCGCTTTATCCTGTTCTACAGGGTCGCAGGCAAGCTGGAGCCTATCCCAGCTGACTACGGGTGAAAGGCGGGGTACACCCTGGACAAGTCGCCAGGTCATCACAGGGCTGACACATAGACACAGACAACCATTCACACTCACATTCACACCTACGGTCAATTTAGAGTCACCAGTTAACCTAACCTGCATGTCTTTGGACTGTGGGGGAAACCGGAGCACCCGGAGGAAACCCACGCGGACACGGGGAGAACATGCAAACTCCACACAGAAAGGCCCTCGCCGGCCACGGGGCTCGAACCCGGACCTTCTTGCTGTGAGGCGACAGCGCTAACCACTACACCACCGTGCCACCCTCCATTTGTCCAGACGGCCCTTTATTTTTTCAACAGTGCCTTCAAAGTTTTTTTGTATGGAGGCTTCATCCCCAAGAAAAACTCCAAGATATTTAAAATCTTTCCTGGTCCAGCTTAAGCCATCTGGGAGACTAGGCTCTCCATCTGACCACTTCTCAATTAGCACAGCTACACTCTTAGCCCAGTTAACTTTGGCTGAAGAGAAAGATCTAAAATCTTCAAAAATTTTCAGCATTGTGTCAATATCCTTCTGGTCATTAACCAACACAGCAATGTCATCTGCATATGCTGACACTTGAAAATTGTTACCACAAAAAGGAAAGGTCACACCATTTAGTTCCTTTCTTAATCTTATTAAAAGTGGCTCTACTGCAAGACTATACAGCATGCCGGATAAGGCACAACCTTGTCTAATGCCCCTATGAACTTTAAAAGGAGCACACAGGTCGCCATTAACCTTCAGTATGCTTTCAACGTCACTGTACAGAACTCTTATTTTTTCAAAAAGGGGGCTAAAACCAAAGGCTGCCAGGGCACTCCACAAATAGTTGTGTTCAACTCTATCAAAAGCCTTTTCTTGGTCTATAAACATTAGACCAAACTCTAAATTAAAAAGTTTACCAATGTCAAAGACATCTCTGACAAAAGAGATATTATTATGGATTAACCTACCTGGCACACAGTAGGTCTGGTCAGGGCGGATGACCTGTTTCAAAACATCACTCAGTCTATTTGCCAAAGTTTTTGAGAGCAATTTGTATTCTGTGCAGAGTAGCAAGACAGGCCTCCAGGACTTTATGTCGTTTAAGTCCCCTTTTTTTGGCAGCAGAGTGAGTACCGCTCTACGGCAACTCAGCAGCAGCTTCCCCTTAGCTAGGCCATCACTGAGTACAGCCAGGATGTCTTTACCCATTTTGGGCCAAAACGACCTGTAAAACTCAGCAGGAAGACCATCTAGCCCCGGCGCTTTACCACTCTCCATACCTTGGAGGGCTCTCTGCAGTTCCTCTAAAGTCAAAGCTCTTCCAAGGTCTGCATTGGCCTCTGTGGACACCTGGGATAAGTTGCCAAGGAAGACATTGTCAGCAGCCTGGTCCTGTGGTACCTCACTTTGGTACAGCTCCTCATAAAAACAGACTGCTCTCTTGCGTATGTCTGCATGATTAGACAGAAGTATTCCATCCTTAGAGCATAAAGCATGGATACATCTTGTTTGTCCATTCTTTTTTTCTAGATTAAAAAAGAATTTTGATGGTGCATCCATCAATTCTGCACTTTGGAAGTGAGACCTGACCAGAGCTCCCTGTGCTGTAACTCCTAGCAGGTCAGCCAGGAGATTCTTTTTGCGCCTAAAGTTTTCAGCATGGGTCTGATTGCCTGTGTTCTGAATTCACTCCTGGAGCCCAATAATTTCTTTTTCTAGGTTTTTCATAGAGCGAGTTATGTCACCTGTGACGTTGACAGTATACTCTTGACAGAATTGCTTTATCTGCACTTTGCCAAAATCCCACCACTGCTGCAAAGATTGGAAGGAAGATTTTTTTGGTTTTAAAATCATTCCAAAAGTGTCTAAAAACATCTTTAAAATTACTATCAGACAGTAAATTCGTATTAAAATGCCAGTATGCACTTTTTAGCTTAACAAAATTTAAAAACAAGGAGTAAACAACTAAGCTATGGTCTGAAAAACCAACCGGAACAATTGAGCAGTTTCTAAAACAACTAAGTTGGTGTTTAAAACCATAAAACCTATCCAGTCTTGCTAGAGACAGTTGATTATTGTGGGAGTGACTCAGGGGCGTCAGAAGCATTTTTAATGTGGGGGGGACACACTGGCGGGGGGTCCTCCGCCAGAAAATTTTAAATTAATTAGATGCCATTTCCTGCATTCTGGTGTATTTTTAACAGGTTGTTAAAAACCTAATTTTACCTACAAAAGTCACTTAATTCAATGACTATTTTAGAGACTCAACAATAAGTTCTCATTCAACTAGTCCATATATTCATCAGCCTGTTTTTAAACCCACCGCTACGCCTAAGATAATGAGATGAATGTCTCATCTCATCTCATTATCTCTAGCCGCTTTATCCTTCTACAGGGTCGCAGGCAAGCTGGAGCCTATCCCAGCTGACTACGGGCGAAAGGCGGGGTACACCCTGGACAAGTCGCCAGGTCATCACAGGGCTGACACATAGACACAGACAACCATTCACACTCACACCTACGGTCAATTTAGAGTCACCAGTTAACCTAACCTGCATGTCTTTGGACTGTGGGGGAAACTGGAGCACCCGGAGGAAACCCACGCGGACACGGGGAGAACATGCAAACTCCACACAGAAAGGCCCTCGCCGGCCCCGGGGCTCGAACCCAGGACCTTCTTGCTGTGAGGCGACAGCGCTAACCACTACACCACCGTGCCGCCCGAGATGAATGTGACACAATTTATCACCAACAATGACTTTATGAGTGCATTTTACTTTTTATTTTGTGTTTTCTATTTAGTTTTAGATGTAACACAACATGCCACTGGGCCAAGCAATAGTGACACTCAACTGTATGTTTAAAAATACGAATATTCATAATCTCACACAATGACCAGGCATGACATGGCATCATGCAAACTTCATAACACAAAATCACACTGTGTCAAGCAACGGTGACACATAAAAAATAACTTCACACAATGAACAGGTGCAATTTTGTTCACCACCAACAGTGACTTTAGTGGGTGCATTTTACTTTTTTCCGATTTAGCGATACTCATAACAAAAATGGCATGGCATCATGCAGTCTTCATAACACAAAATTACACTGGGTCAAGCAACGACATATAAAAGAAAACTTCACACAATGAACAAGTGCAGTTTTGTCAACCTACATGCAATGGCGGTCCTACAGTAACATTTACAGATCAGTATAACAAATAGATTTATAGATATAACTCCTTCTTATATTGGTGCCACCACAATTTCTACCACTTCATAACTTTTATCCCCCTTTCCTTCACAATCCACCTGGAATAACATCCATCTCTTGCCATCGCTTTCCTTTCTACTGCTCCTTCCCCATACACTGATTTCCCATCTTACTTTCCAGAAAACTGCCAAAGACCAGACAAAACAAGGAATCAATAAATATCATCAGAGCAGACTTGACCTCATTCTTGGCATTACAGTAAAGCAGGCCTACTGGGTTTGAATTAAATGATAGCTAACGTTAAGCTAGCTGATACATCTCCTAACATTGACTAGCCAGCTAACTGCACTAACATTTCCATTGGGACAAAAACCCACCCTGTCCTGTGGGGAAATTCTGACTGACTTTCCGCTTCTTTGTAAAGAATGTCCTTATGTCCATTGTGTCTGGGGAGGAGCAAATACTGCAAACAATTCATCATCAACCAAGAATACCCCATTAAGCTAAGCTTATTTCATTGTTTAGTTGAACATTAATTTAACGTGGCCTAGGGTTAATTTTGAGGGCAGATAACAAAAGAATAAGGTTTTAGCAAAAGCTAGACATTGTGAGGTTGCAATGGGGCTGACGTCACCTCCTCCACTTTCCAGCAGCTGCACCAACATTTCTGTGCTCGCGCTGAGATTCGCTTCACTCGCGCATGGTGAGCTGTTGTAGGTAACGCCCGGAAAACCCGGAGTGGATTTTCAGTGGTCTGTGTATTCTCTTATCGATCAAGTGGAATGGATTCTTTCACGAAGCAATAGAAACGGAGCTGGGTGAACTCATATTTTATGTTAAATGTGGGGGGTCCAAACGAAGAATTATGAAATGTGAGGGGGACATGTCCCCTTCACATTCAATGGTGGCGATGCCCATGGAGTGACTCCATGTGTACTGCCTTTGCGTACCATGGAAGTTCCTCCAAATGTCAGTTAGGTCATTAGAATTCATTAATTCAGTGAGGCGTCTACGTGAGGCCATGTGTGGCTCTATGTGATTCCTGTCTATTACTTTCTCCGTACAGTTGAAGTCCCCTCTCAAAAGTAAAATCTCCTCAGGATCACAACCATGTAAAACAGTGTCTAAATCATTTAAGAACATCATTCTCTCAGAAGGCAAAGTAGGTGAATACACACAAACAAAGACCAAAAAAATATTTTCAAATTTGTCTCTGACTTTTAAAAGCCTACCCTTTAAAATCTCCTCAATCTCACAGGAAATAGGAGTAAAGGTTCTGGAGAATAAAATGGCAACCCCACCACTAATTGAAGTGTTGTGGCTTAATAGTGCAAGTCTATCAAACTCTCTTACCCAGTCAACTTCATCGATTATGTCGGAATGAGTTTCTTGAACAAAAACAACATCGAACCTTTTTTTGTTTTATTGTCTCAAACAAAGTTGCTCTCTTAATTCCTTCTCTGGCCCCATTTATATTTAGAGAAGCAACACGGATTTCCTTCATAAATAAAATAAATAAAAGAAACAGCTGTGTATACAACATCATGAAACAAAGGAAATTAAGCTTTGTCACCACTGTCGTTCATTAGAACATTAAGCTTGGTTAGAATTTTCTTAAAGGATATGGGACATGGATTTTTTTCTGGGCACAATTATGTATAAAGGACATAAGAAATGCCATCTAAATCACTGCAGGGCGTCAAAAATGTGAAAATCATCACATTATTCAAGTTTTTCTATACATCAGCGTAAAACAAGGATTCGTTAATGAGCTAGGTGGTCACGTGACCCGTGACGTAACAAAAACTTTCCAAGGAGCCAGCGCTTGGGAATCTAATGTAAACAGGTTACCGAAATGGACACCATCGACAGTGATATTCCCGATGTTTCACAGAGATGTGAAGTTAGACCCTATCAATTCGAACCGATAGCTGGAAATTCACATGAACATGGATCTTGTCTTTACTCTGACGGGTCAGATGATTCTGAGAGTGAGGGTTCATTCAGTCCCCATGAAACTGAAAGCGGTCAGCTCAATAACACTTCCTGGTAAGTTAAAAACAATTCTGCTCAAAGGCTAATGATCTGTTGAAAGAAGTATTATTTTTGTATCATACATTGAAAGTTCATCATAGATCTAGCTAAAGTCCGTTGCAAGCCATTTTTTTTTTGCTGATATTTTTCGAGATTGATTGAGATACAATGCTTCCAGAGTCCGAGATGAAAACATTCAAAATGGCGAAACGAGTCAGAATTATGATCATCAATAATTGATGCACCCAAAATTATAATACTAATCCTTACCTCGGCTTTCAGTCGCTTAGCGAATGCACCTCGGCATTTTTCCGCATGAGGCCCGTGGTAAAACCACACTTCCAGAAGAGGCTGCCGTCTGCCTCCCAAGCCGGCCGAGAGCGCTCCTCGTCAGGCACGGCCAGGCGGGCGAATGCCCTGGTTCGTCCGCCCTGTCTAAAAAATAATGGTACAACTCCGAGTGAAGGTAAATTTGGCTTGGCAATTCATTTCGTTCAGTACCTGAGTATTAAAGTTGAAAGAATCCTCTGTGAAAGGGTCCGAACACAGTTTGTGGGAAACAGTAGGTGCAAAGTTTTTTCTACGGCAGTAGTGAGCCCACACTTTCCTCAGCTTCGGGTCCTTGGGGAATGCAAAAAAACTTACTCCAGGGCATTTCCCATTGGAATTATTGCAACCATAAGCAGCACAATACACCATGATGTCCAATGTACTTTAAAGACTATAAAAACAATTTTCTTGTCATCCACTTCTCCATTCATCTACCCGCTTGTGCCGTGCCCGAAAGTTTTTGTGACGTATGATCACGTGACAGCGGCTCTTCCGGTTGTAGAAAATGCATATCGGAAGTCGAGCAGAAATGCCATATAATCATCACGAATATAACGATTTTGCTGAATTTAATAGATGATTTTGTATTTGTTGATGCAATTAATTCATATTTTTAATGGAAAGAAACTGATATAGCGTGCATTTATGTTTCATGTCCCATATCCTTTAAGGCGGTAAACCTCCTGTTCAGCAAAACAGTTCTCACTCAAGAAAGACCTTGTTTTCGTTATGAATTGTTCTACGTCTGGGAAGAAATCATCCACACGCACATTTCTAGGGTGCTTTGTCTCTTTCAGAAACAACTTAATGTCATCCACACTATAGATGCGACTGGTAAAGCCACTCTGCTGTAAGCTGTAATTCACACTACAGTCGGAGAAATCGTTTTCATTTTCAGCATCGCTTGAAGTGGCAGTAAGAGTTTTGTTCTTTTTAGCTTTCTTTTTAACAGCATCTTGTTTTCTCTTTGGTGGAACTTTGAAAACATTCTCTTCTAAATCTATGAGCATTTCATCAGCAGAGACTGAAAACTGACTACAGTTAGTGACCGACTCGTTGCTGTTTTGCGAACTGTCTACGGTCCCAGATTCAGAGCTAACGTTACCCTGTACAGCACACTCGGAACTGGTGAATTCAGTTTGAGAAGCAGGAATATTAATTCCTGTAGTCTCGTGAGGTTCATCTGCTTCAACGACACCGGGCGAACCAGGTAACTCATTCCCAGTGCTCGGAACAGTCTCTGCAGATCGCCCCTCTCCCATGTTTTCATCAGCCTGACTGGCATTTTCCCCTTGTCTCTCTGATTCACCCCCTTTAAAGGGACAAGCTCGCACCAGGTGCCCCGTTTCACCACAGCCCAAACATTTCACACTAGTTGTTGCATAAACAACGTAGTTAAAATTGTCAACATTAACACTCAACTTTAGATCCAATTCATGCTTATTATCTTTCAAGATCATGTAGACGAACTGTCTAAAAGGCACTACATGTCTAAGCAGCGGAGATTTACTGGCGATAGGAATTTTTTTAAAAGGTGACACCAGTTTGCCATAACGTGATAGCATTTGTGCCAAAACGTCATCCTTAAGAAATGGTGGTACATTTGACAAAATAACCTTTCTAGACGGGGTAGAAAGCAGAAGAACTGAGGTAAAAACACCATCAATTACCACTCCCCGCCATTTCAGCATCTCTTAGAAACAGGACAACCGCGCTATTCATGCGGGCTGCTGATAAAATATTGTCATGTCCGACAAGTTCTCTGACAGCTAAACCACAAACTTCCACGCTGGCAGTCGATACAATTTTAACTGCATGACGCCACGCAAGTTGATCCAGACTCCTACCCACACCTGGGACAGCCACACCTCCAGCACAAAGATGGAGGCAGACGTCCCAGTAAACAACCCCAAACAACCCTCTGTGCTAATTTTACTATGTCAAGTAAACCAGATGTTAAAGCACTATGATTAAGGTGTTTATTTTAAAGATAGAAAAGTTAGAAAAACATACGCTCCAGGCCCAAAGGCCACTGCTCCACACACTCGCTCACAACGCTCAGCTCCACCCACACACACACACGGAGGAGGGAGAGAGAGAGAGAACCCAAAAAACTAGAACCCCTCTAAACCCAAAAACCACGAACAAAAATGTTAGATTAGAAAGAAAAAAGAAGGAAAGAAAGAAAAACAAATAGAGGAAAAGACAAGCAGGAAAGGCACAGCGGCCTCACTCACACAGCACTCACTCACAAACACTACGGCTTCGCCCACTCACTCAGTCCATGCGCACACAGCGAGAGAGAGACCAAGAGTGAGACAGAAAGAGAGAGACACACACAGAGAGCAAGAGAGAGGGAGCAAGAGTGAGTGAGTGAGAGAGAGTGCAAGAGAGAGAGAGAGACAGACGGAGAGCAAGAGTGAGACAGAAAGAGAGAGCAAGAATGAGACAGAGAGAGAAAGAGTAAAAGTGAGACAGAGAGAGAGACACACACACAGAGATTAAGAGTGAGACAGAGAGAGAGAGAAAGCAAGAGTGAGACAAAGAGAGAGAGATACACACAGAGAGCAAGAGAGAGAGGGAGCAAGAGTGAGTGAGAGAGAGCGCAAGAGTGAGTGAGAGAGAGAGACAGACAGAGAGCAAGAGTGGGACAGAGAGAGAGAGCAAGAATGAGACAGACAGAGAGAGAGAGACATAGAGAGAGCAAGAATGAGACAGAGAGAGTAAAAGTGAGAGAGAGAGAGAGAGAGAGAGAGAGAGAGAGTGCAAGAGTGAGACAGAAAGAGAGAGAGACACACACAGATTAAGAGTGAGACAGAGAGAGAGAGAGCAAGAGTGAAACATAAAGAGAGAGAGAGACACACACAGAGAGCAATAGAGAGAGGGAGCAAGAGTGAGTGAGAGAGAGACAGACAGAGAGCAAGAGTGAGACAGAAAGAGAGAGAGACACACAGAGAGAGAGGGAGGGAGCAAGAGTGAGTGAGAGAGAGAGAGAGAGAGCGCAAGAGAGAGAGAGAGAGAGACAACCAGAGAGACAGAGAGCAAGAGTGAGACAGAAAGAGAGAGACACACACACACACAGAGCAAGAGTGTGAGAGAGAGATGGAGGAAGAAGTACATGAGACACAAACACACACTTTACTGCACCTAAACACTTTATCCACAGCAAACTGAAGGAAATCTGCCTGTTTATTCGCTCTGCCTAAATCATGTGGCTTTGTGTTATTGAACTGAACACACACCTTTAATCAGATTCAACAGAACACGCCTGATTTCTGCCAGACCCATTAGATACAATCTCATGACGCACAAAACAAAGCTGACATAATATGATAAACGATCCAACATCTCTCACACACACACACACACACACACACACATTCATTATTCATATCAGACTGCTTTCTTCATTTTCCTTCCAATCTCACTAAAATGCCACCCTGCATTATTTACTCTGAGAGCAGACTGAGGGACGGATTTATTAATCACAGACGCATCCCATTATTTCATCTCCATCATTTCCTTTGTTCTTTTCGTGGGTAATTTTAGAATGGTGTGTGTGTGTGTGTGTGTGTGTGTGTGTGTGTGTGTGTGTGCGCGCGAGTTTGTGCGGGTGTTAAATGCTAGAAAGTCTTTATAATATTCTCTACAATATTCCAAATTCACACTGAGATCTCAATAAAACTTTACCATTAATTCAGTCTCATTCAATCTGTTATTAGAAAAATAAATAACATTACTTTTCAGGCTCAGGAACAGAACTTGAGATTTTCAGTGAAATCGGTGTCTCAGTATTAGTTATATAGATTAACTCTTCATGATAAACCTTTAGATTCATGTTAAAAGTGTCGTATCGTAACTCCTGATCTGGACTCGACATCTGATCGGCCTTTGGATCTCCTATTTCAAACAGGAAACTGAGAAAACGGAGCATGTGCTGCTGCTGTTAATTCAGTGTCATAATTTAAGAATCACACTGAAAATTCAAATGTGACAAAAATTATAAATAAGAAAAAAAGTTTCATATCATGACTTAAATGTAGCCAACACAGTAGTAGAATAATTGTGATAATTCATTATAAAAATAAAAATTGTCCAGCAACAAAAACAAAAACAACAACTCCAAATAACAATATAGTATAATTTGAAATTATTTTAAAAGATAGATTTCCACAATTGTTCAGTATTATTATTCAAAATCCATACTGAAATTTTTTGTTGAATAATAAATTGCATGCTAAGAGTTAATTAAAACAACTTTACCTTCTTTCCCCAATATTCACATCATGAAATCATATTCAGGGTGTCACGGTGGTGTAGTGGTTAGCACCGTCACCTCGCAGCAAGCAGGTTCTGGGTTTGAGTCCCATGGCCGGCGAGGGCCTTTCTGTGCAGAGTTTGCATGTTCTCCCCGTGTCTGCGTGGGTTTCCTCCGGGTGCTCCGGTTTCCCCCACAGTCCAAAGACATGCAGGTTAGGTTAACTGGTGACTCTAAATTGAGCGTAGGTGTGATGGTTGTTTGTCTCTGTGTGTGTCAGCCCTGCGATGATTGGGTGACTTGTCCAGGCTGTACCCCGCCTCTCGCCCATAGTCAGCTGGGATAGGCTCCAGCTCGCCCGTGACCCTGCACAGGATAAGCGGCTACAGATAATGGATGGAAATTGTATTTAAAAATCACTGAGTTTTCGCAGTTAACTCAAGATTTACATTGGAATCAGGATTTCAGTCTCATAATTGAGATGTCAGCATTTTAGAAAATTTTAGATTTATACTTTTGATTTATTTGATGGGCGGCACGGTGGTGTAGTGGTTAGCACTGTCGCCTCACAGCAAGAAGGTCCGGGTTCGAGCTCCGGGGCCGGCGAGGGCCTTTCTGTGCGGAGTTTGCATGTTCTCCCCCTGTCCGCGTGGGTTTCCTCCGGGTGCTCCGGTTTCCCCCACAGTCCAAAGACATGCAGGTTAGGTTAACTGGTGACTCTAAATTGACCGTAGGTGTGAATGTGAGTGTGAATGGTTGTCTGTGTCTATGTGTCAGCCCTGTGATGACCTGGCGACTTGTCCAGGGTGAACCCCGCCTTTCGCCCGTAGTCAGCTGGGATAGGCTCCAGCTTGCCTGTGACCCTGTAGAACAGGATAAAGCGGCTAGAGATAATGAGATGAGATTTATTTGATAATTCAGTATCATAACCAGTTTCATGTTGAAGATTTGAGTTCAGTGTCATCCTGCAAAATTCTTTCTGGACAATTCAGTATCAGTGTTAAAAATGTATAATAAAATTCACCATCATTACTCATGATTAACAGTACATGTTTAGTACCATAAGTCCAGATTTATATATTGGACAGCAGTTGAATAACTCGGAATTTATACCAAAATTCAGCATCGTGAATCCAGGTGAACAGTAAGAGTTGATTGTTCTGGAGTCAAACTGAAAATCTGGTATCATATTTAAAATTTACATTGACAGATACAAAGATACAAATCAAGAGCTTCAGTTAATGTTCACAATGTTCAAACATCAGAATGGGAAAAATTGTGATCTCAGTTTTTGTGTGACTTTCTTTCACTGTAGCATGGGTGTTGGTTTGAGCCAGATGGACTGCTGGTTTGAGTATTTCAGAACCTGCTGATCTCCTGGGGTTTTCACACACAACAGTCTCTAGAGTTTATACAGAATGGTGTGAAAAATAAAAAAAACATTGAGTTGAGTGAGTGAGCGACAGTTCTGTGGGTGGAAACAAATGCCTTTTTGATAAGAGAGGGTCAGAGGAAAATGGACAGATTCGAGGTGGTTCGAGCTTTTTGGCCAGGAAGGATATAGTAACTCATATAATCACTCTTTACAACCGTGGTGAGCAGAAAAGCATCTCAGCATGCAACAGCAGAAAGAAGAACACATTGGGTTCCACTCCTGCAGCCAAGAACAGGGATCTTAGAATCAAGAACAAGGTCCTTTTAAAGTGGCCAGGGAGTGTGTATTGGACAAGTCCAGATCTATAGTGAAAATAGTAAGAACACTTCATTGCACATGCTTTATTTGCCTCGAGTCAGCCATCACTACCTAATCGCCATGGAGAAGAAGGAACAGATTGTAGAAGGAGAGGAGAAGATTGAGCAGCAGAAAGAGAAGAAGATTGCGGAACAGGAGGTTGAAAAATTGACACCACCATCACCTCAACCACTTCCCTGGGGGTAAAGTATGGATTTGGAAGATGCCAAGATGGAGGAGGCAAAGAGGCAGAAGGAGGAGGCTGAGTAGAATATGGAAAACAAGGAACAAATTGTGAAAGGAGAGGAGAAGATTGAGGAGGTTGAGAATGAGAAATAGAAGAAGATTGTGGAGCAGGAGAATGAAAAATCAACATCACTATCATTCCCTCAGGGGATGTTATGGATTTGGAAGACACAAAGATGGAGGAGGCAGAGAGGCAGAAACAAGAGCCGAAGGAGGATGTGGAGAAGAAGGAACAGATTGAGAAGCCTGAGGATGAGAAACAGAAAGATAAGGAGATCATAGAGCAGAAGGAGAAGACTAAAGAGGTGGAGGAGACACAGCCGGTGCCTGATAACGAAAAGCTCCTTATGGACAACTCGAGCTCTAACAACAACACCAAGGTATAGCAGTAAAGTCTGTCTGAAGATCACAGGCCTGAGAGGACATCCCTTTGTGTCCATATATGGACATGGGGGCGTGTCTCTGAGTTGGTCTGTGGGTGGAAATGTTGGCATGTCTTTTGGTCTTTTAGGACTTTGAGAACATGGGAAGTGGGGAACATCACAATGTGGAACTGTGTGTCCATGTTCAGAGAAATGACTCATTAGGAGTCTGACATTGTAGAAGGTGTTTAATCTCATCTCATCTCATTATCTCTAGCTGCTTTATCCTTCTACAGGGTCGCAGGCAAGCTGGAGCCTATCCCAGCTGACTACGGGCAAAAGGCGGGGTACACCCTGGACAAGTCGCCAGGTCGTCACAGGGCTGACACATAGACACAGACAACCATTCACACTCACACCTACGCTCAATTTAGAGTCACCAGTTAACCTAACCTGCATGTCTTTGGACTGTGGGGGAAACCGGAGCACCCGGAGGAAACCCACGCGGACACAGGGAGAACATGCAAACTCCACACAGAAAGGCCCTCGCCGGCCACGGGGCTCGAACCCAGGACCTTCTTGCTGTGAGGCGACAGCGCTAACCACTACACCACCGTGCCGCCCAGGTGTTTAATGTTCCACAGTAAATCTGAATCTCATGAAGCCAAAGTTTTACTCCAAGAGTCCAGTGCTGCTTTGTGACTTTCACGTTGATGCTTTTGGACCAGGTCTTGCACAGCTGTGTGATGCTGTTTCATATGTGTAGCTGTTTGATTGGTTGAATGAACACACCAGATGATGACTTTGCCCTCTCTTCTGTAGGGAGTGGAACTGATCATAAAGAGCCTGGATCCCAGCATCGACGGAAATCAGTTGTTCAAGGCTCCCATTCGGAGACATCATCAGTGCAGAGGTCAGCTACTAATCCCTACATTTTCTTCCTTTCCCAAGAACCTGCTGTGTTCACTTCCCTTTAACCAGTGTACACTTTCAGCAAACGGAGGCAAGAGTGCAGTGGGGTGTTTATTTCATGTGCTGTAGTTTGTAAAGCCTGAAATGACCTTTAACACAGAATGCGTACAGATGGACTATGTGGAGGTGCAACACCAGGAACCTGAAACTAACCTAGCATAGCTGTTCTGTTTCTATTTGAGTGTGTGTGTAATGCTCATTCCTTGCTTTCTGTATCTCCTCGCTGTCCCCTACAGGTGATGATGGAGAAAGGGCGCTCGCGAGGTTTCAGATACGTCATGTATCCTTCGATGTCAGAAGCCATGACGGATATAAAAGAAATGAATGGACAGCCAGCGGCTGATATGCATAACCCTTTCGAAGGGCAGGGAGGAGCGTGATCAGACACACAGAGGGTCCAGGCACAAGGTGAGTCACAGCCATCCTTGGAATGTCTTACAGAATGGGACTTGTTGCTCACGACCGAGGGAACTTCCTCTGAAACAGAGCACATGTACAGTGCCAATACTTTTGAATGCCATAACATGATCTAGAATAGTGCAGTGGGAATGCAGTTTTGCGATAATATTACATGAACAATACAACTCTGCTTTTCTCTTTCAGGTCACACAGATCCACCAGGAACAGAGATCACAAAGATTTTTAAATAAACGGGCACTTCATTTTTAATGAAGTTAAAAACGCTACACGCATGGTGCGAGTCTTTATTATAGTAAATAAATGACGGTGTAAACAGTAAAGGTGCCGCGCTGGAAATCTGCTTCAATAAATCAGCTATAAAATTCCACCTCAGTAAAAAACATATTAATTAGAAATTAAAACTCAAACCCCATGAAAAGCTCCGTTATTAACACAGATTAGTGATCAGTGAGTGCTGTTTAAATAAATCCAGATCGTGGTTGTGAGAGTAAACTGCTCTGAGAACACAGCAGACTCAGGGGAAGTTTTACATTTTAAAAAGTTTGATTGTGCCGCATCGACTGTCTCCCATCTGACGTGTATCTTAACTCACACACACACACACACACACACACACACACACACACACACACACACACACACACTCCTGACCTCCTGTTCCTCTTTGTACAGAGTTTCTAGGTGTGTTCTCCTGTGGGTTTCCTCTGGGTTCTCTGGTTTCCTCCAACCTCCCAGAAACATGCCAGTAGGTGGACGGGCTACAATAAAGTATGAATGTGTGCATGAATGTGTGTGTGTGTGCATGGTGCCCTGCGATGCACTAGTATCCCATCCAGACTCTGGATGACCCTGAGCCTGACCACAATAAAGTGACGACAGAAGATAAAGGAATAAAAACACTGAGTTATATAAAAATGTGCCAGTGTATTTTACACAGGTCTGTACTGTATATAGTGTTCAAAGAGGAATAATAATCCTCCTTGAGATCGTTAATGTCATGAAAAGATTCAGAGAATCTGGAGAAATCTCTGTATGCAAGAGACAAGGCTGAAAGCTGACATTGGATACCTGTGATCTTCAGGCCCTCAGGAGACACTGCATTAAAAGCAGACACGTGTCTGTAGTGGAAATCACTGTAAGGGCTCAGGAACACTTCAGAAAACCATCATCTGTGAAAACACTTCATTACTGCATCCACAAATGCAAGTTAAAACCAGATATAAACAATATCCAGAAACACCACCACCTTCTCTGGGCCCAAGCTCTTTTATGATGGACTGAGGTGAAGTGGAAAACTGTCCCGAGGTCTGACAAATCAAAAGTAGAAATTCTTTTTAGAAATCATGGACACCACGTCCTCCAGGCTAAAGAGGAGAGGAACCATCCAGCTTGTTATCAGTGCACAGCTCAAAAGCAGCATCTGTGATGGTATGAGGGGCCATTAGTGCACATGACACGGGTAGCTTGTACATCTGGGAAGGCATCATTAATGCTGAATGATATAAACACATTTCAGAGCAATATGCTGCCATCCAGACAAAATCTTTTTCAGGGAAGGCCTTCCTTCTTTCAGCAAGACAACGCCAAACCGCTTTCTGTACATATTAAAACTGCACAGTTCTGTAGGAAGAGAGTCCCGGTGCTAAACTGGCCTGCCTGCAGTCCAGACCTGTCTCCCATTTAAAACATTTGGCACATTATGAAATGCAAAATACGACAAAGGAGACCCCGAACTGTTGAGCAACTGTAATTGTACATCAGGCAAGAATGGGACGACGTTTCTCTTTCAAAACTACAGCAGTTGGTCTCCTCAGTTCCCAAACATTTCCCGAGTGTTGTTAAAAGTAGAGGTGATGCAACACAGTGGTAAACACGCCCCTGTCCCAACTTCCCTGAAACATGTTTCTGACATCAAATTCAAAATGAGCAAATATTTTTCAAAAAACAATAAAATTTCTCAGTTTCAACATGTGATATGTTGCCTTTGTACTATTTTCAATGAAATATAGGGTTTCCATGGTTTGCAAATTATTACCTTCTGTTTTTATTTAGTTTACAGAGCGTCCCAATTTTTTTTTAATCAGGCTTGTACAATTCCAAGGTGTTTTTAATTGTGTAATAATCATGTCCTGTTTTATGTTCTTGTAAAATTGGTCAATAACCAAAAAGTCTGCTTTATTACAAAACAAACAGCTTTGTATGGAATTTGTTGAAAACTGAATAATCACAGTGCAAAAAAAGACACATTGTACTGTAGCCTGGTTCACTGTTTCTCCAAATTTAATATCACTGATATCGTTTACTTCTTCAGACCAGTCTGCATTAGAAATTAAACTCCATCTGTGACTTTTTTTTATGAAAACAAATCACATTTTCAGCTCAGAAGCTACACTGTACAAATATACACGTTTAGAAAATAAAGTACATTGTTGTACCTTTAGGGGAACAACGGCTTGTCACTGGATCAAGACCCTAAGGTCCCTTTATATACTACTTGGGAACACATACTGTATGTACCTGTTTGGCCCTATAAAGGTACACATAGTTTATTATTCTATGAAAATGCATTGGGAAGCTGCTGGGCTGTCTGATTTATGAGATGTTACTCATCCAAGCAAAAAAGCCAAAATTAAACATCCAATCTGATTCCGTACATGCCAAGAGTTTTACTTGATGCATTCTCTTGGGACTTTATTAAATAAATAAATAAATACCTTGAATTGACTCTTAATCACCTTAAACACTTTATTTTACTCTGATGATGATGTCAGTGACGTCGCAACGTCAGTTTAAGATCTCGCTAGCTTCTATTATTAAATATATAACAAAAGCTGTCTTAATTAAGAAAACCACTGAGACTATCTAGAATGTATGAAATAGAAGTCGGAATCACTCACCATAATGACTCCTACTCAGTGCCCACGCTTAAAAAAAAATATATATATATATTTCCCACACCACCTTGCAAGACCTTTCCAATCCACTTTGGCTGATCTGAGGCACATTAATGAAGCTTCAGCTCTTTTTCCCCCCATAGAAATTCACTGAAATCATATTTCTGTCCATCCATCCATTATGTACACCATTTATCTGTGAGGGTTGTGGTAGAAGCTGGAGCCAATCTCAGCTGACTTCAGGTGAGAGGCGGGGTTCACCCTGAGATGGCAGGTCACCAATTGCTGGGTTTCACGTGACATCACATCCGCCTCATTAGTTATTCAGAACTTTAGCTGGTGGTCTAACAAAGCGTTTGTATGGAGAAGGTGCATTGCTCGCATGAAAAATGCCTTACGCTCGCGTTGTTTTAGGTTGTACGAATCGATCAAACCATGAAACTGATAAAAGTTTCTTCAGGGTTCCCTGTGAACTAATAAAAAAGGGTGAACAAACACAGGATTTCACAAAAAGACATCTAGAAAGGTGGCTTTCGAACCTCTGACTGAAATCGAAGAGAGCCGAGTCAAAGCATGCTCGAGTTTGCTGTGATCACTTGGTGAAAGGTTTGTATTTCCTTCTCAGCTACGTCCTTAGTGTTCTCCAAGTACTTTTCTTGTTATGTGTCGTTATTTTAAGGTACTTTTTTTAGTCACGAAGCGCTAAAGTCCCCAGCTGTTTCTTTGTTTACTCTTCACAAAGTCCATATGCATGAAGGTTGCGACAAAATTCTTCCCCAGCCGTACAGTTACAATGCGCCGTGATCGCTTCTCCGTCTCGTTTAACTCAGATCCAGGTCTTTAAAGGGGTTTCTGATGATCTTTGTGAATGATTTAGCTGAGAGATAAGAGCCAACACAAGTGAGAATCAAGCCAACTGTTGTTTGTTTACACTTCAACTTGCAGCGCTTCATTGTAAAGACGTGAGCGAAAAGCTTTAAGAAAAACCACACACACTTCCATGGGCAAAAACAATCCAGGATTCATTCGGCAGCGACTTGATAGCGAGGTCCTTTACCCAGCCACATACAAAAAAGTTGTAAGCCTCCATACTCTTCCACCTGTTTTGCGGTGTAGAAGGACGTCTGCAACACCAGATAGTTCGAGATGTCGGGGAACTCAACTAAAGGGTAGTTTTCAAGATCGTATGACAAATCCTTCTTTCCCAGACTGTAGGGGTCGATTCCATTGCACACAGCAATCTTCTGAATATATCTAAAGCCAGCAGTGTCTTCTAGATTACGAGTATACTCTGATAAGTTATCGCTAGTTGTTTGCACTACGGCAGCTGTTTAGACCACCAGCTATTTCACTTCCGGTAAAACCACTACGAAAAGTCACGTGACTGAAACCCAGCAATCTATCACAGAGCTACACAGAGACAAACAATCATCACACTCACATTAGAGTAGCCAGTTGACCAAATTCGCATGTCTTTGGTCTGTAGGAGGAAACCAGAGCACCCGTAAGAAACCCTCACAGGAACGAGGAGAGAACATGCAAACTCCACACAGCTACAGTTAAGTGCAGAAGTTTACATACCGTATGCTCATGGTGTACATGAATGTCATGTCAGTATTGGGCTTAAACTGTTTTAAGGAGGAACACCAAGGAGATAATGAGCAGCAGGGATATTTTGGAAATGAGCAAACGGGAGAGTGTGATTGGCTTGGATGAGGGGGGAGGCGTGGCTAAGAGGGGTATTCTGGTAGCTCTCAAACTTACTTATGCCATTAATTATTAAACAGTTGTTATCTCTCTCAAAGCAAAATAAACTGCTTAAAACGTAAATTCATCTAAACTGATAATGGAAAGCTGACATTGCTAAAATAGAAGAAGTGCACTGTTGCGGTTTCTCCTGCCAGTAGTGTTCACAGAAACTGATCCCACTTAACCCACTTGTTATGCCACATATTTTACACACAACAAAAAACTCATTTCCTGATGTAAATATCAAGACACATGATACATGCTCACTGGCCACTTTATTAGGAACCCCCATCCACCTGCTGTTCTATTTTCTGCGGTTCTCTAATCAGCCGATCCCTCGATGCATAAAATCACTCAGATACAAATCAAGAGCTTCAGTTAATGTTCACAATGTTCAAGCATCAGAATGGAAAAAATTATGATCTCACAGTGAAGTGTGACTTTCTTTCACTGTGCCATAGGTGTTGGTTTGAGCCAGATGGACTGCTGGTTTGAGTATTTCAGAACCTGCTGATCTCCTGGGGTTTTCACACACAAACAACAGTCTCTAGAGTTTATACAGAATGGTGCCAAAAACAATCAATCGTCGAGTGAGTGAGTGAGTGAGTGAGTGAGTGAGTGAGTGAGTGAGTGAGTGAGTGACAGTTCTGTGGGTGGAAACAAACGCCTTGTTGATAAGCAAGGGTCAGAGGAAAATGGACAGATTCAAGGTGGTTCGAGCTTTTTTGCCAGGAAGGATACAGTAACTCATATAATCAGTCTTTACAACCGTGGTGAGCAGAAAAGCATCTCAGCATGCAACAGCAGAAAGAAGAACACATTGTTACCCTAATAACAAGCCATGGGTAACACAGGAAGTCAAAGCTGTCCTCAACAGGAAGAAGGCCGCCTTCAGGAGCAGGGACAGGGAGGTGATGAAAGCAGCACAGCAGGAGGTGAAACACTGCATGAGGGAAGCTAAGGACAGCTACAGGAGAAAGGTGGAGCAGAAGCTAAAGGAGAACAGCATGAAGGAGGTCTGGGAAGGTGTGAAAAATATCACAGGCCACAATACAAAGACCAGAGTCATTGAGGGGACAGTGGAGAGGGCGAACGAGTTGAATGACTTCTTCAATCGGTTCAACCAACCCATGCCCCCCCACCCTCTCCCTCACTGCAGCCATCTCTCCTTCTTCCCTCAACACACCTCCCCCCAGTCATCACAGCAGCCCCCTCCTCCCCCACCTCAACACAGACTCCTCTATGCATTACTGCAGACCAGGTCAGAGGTCAACTGAGGAAGCTTCACCCCAGGAAAGCAGCAGGCCCAGACAAGTAGTCCATGACTACTGAAGACCTGCGCTGCTGAACTGGGTGAACCACTCCAATGCATCTTCAACCTCAGCCTGCAGCTGGGGAGAATGCCAACCTTCTGAAAGACATTATCCATCATTGCAGTTCCCAAAAAGAATCAGCCCAGCGAGCTGAACGACTTCTGACCGGTGGCGCTCACTTCACATCTGATGAAGACGTTGGAGCGGCTCTTCCTCAGCCTCCTCAGACCCCAGGTACAACATGCCCAGGACTGTCTGCAGTTTGCGTACCAGGCAGGTGTTGGTGTGGAAGACGCCATCCTCTACCTGCTACACCGAGCCCACTCGCATCTGGATAAGGGAAATGGCACAGTGAGGATCCTCTTTTTGGACTTCTCGAGTGCCTTCAACACCATCCAGCCCCTACTGCTTCAGGACAAACTGAACAGGATGCGAGTGGACCCCTGCCTGGTCACCTGGATCTCCAGCTACCTCACTGACAGGCCGCAGTACGTCAGGCTGAAGGACATCACATCTGACACTGTAATTAGCAGCACCAGAGCACCCCAGGGCACAGTGCTGGACCCTCTTCTCTTCACCCTGTACACCACGGACTTCTGCTACAACTCGGAGCTGTGTCACATTCAAAAGTTTGCTGATGACACAGCCATCGTTGGGTGTATCAGTGATGACAGAGAGGAGGAGTATAGGAGCCTGGTGAGGAACTTTGCTGTGTGGTGCAACAGGAACCATCTGCAGCTCAACACCTCAAAGACCAAGGAGCTGGTCATTGACTTTGGGAGGTCCAGACCAAGGTCACGACCAGTTCTGATCAAGGGAGTCGAGGTGGAGGCTGTGGATTCCTACAAGTACCTCGGGCTGTGGCTGGACAGCAAGCTGGACTGGACTTGCAACGCCAAACACTTATACAGGAAGGCACAGAGCAGGCTATAGTTTCTTAGGAGGCTGCGGTCCTTTAACATCTGCAGGAAACTCCTGTGGATGTTCTATCAGTTTGTGGTCGCCAGTGTCCTGTTTTACACCGTGGTGTGCTGGGGGGGCAACACATCCACGAAGGACACATCCAGGCTGGACAAACTGATCAGGCGGGCCGGCTCTGTGGTCGGAATGAAGCTGGACTCTCTGGTGACAGTGGCAGAGGAGAGGTCTATGGACAAACTATTGAACATCATGGACGATGCCAGTCACCCTCTGCACACCATCATCAGCAACCAGAGGAGCCTGTTCAGTGACAGAATGCTCCTTCCCAAGTGCAGGACGAACAGACTCAAAAACTCCTTTGTCCCTCACGCCATCAGACTGTACAACTCCTCTCTGGGGGGGAGGAGGGGTAACAGGAGGACAGAGGACAGGAAGGAGCAGTAGCCTAGCCTAACAATAAGCAATACTGGACAATGTGCAATATAATGTGCAGTATAAAGTGCAATATCTTTCCTGCTCCCCCCCCACACACACACCCACTTACCCTAACCCCACTTCTCCCTCCTTTACCCCCTTCCTCTCTTCCCCATATCTTATTCTTTTATATTTGTATATGTAAATACTTAATTTATTTTAATTTATCTAGAAGTTTTCTCTATTTCTTTTCTCTGTTTATCTGTAATGATGCTGCTTGAATCTTAATTTCCCTGAGGGAACCCTCCCAAAGGGATCAATAAAGTTTTATCTAATCTAATCTAATCTAATCTAATCTAATCTAATCTAATCTAATCTAATCCAATCTAATCTAATCTAATCTAATTGGATTCCACTCCTGCAGCCAAGAACAGGGAGCTTAGAATCAACAACAAGTTCCTTATTAGAAAGACGATCAACTCTCTTCCTCTTTACTGCATTTTATTCAAGTAGAAAAGGATGACGGATTAGTCATCTGGAAAAGAACAAAGCGTAATAAGTATACATGCAACTACTGGAGCATGACATCACTATCTATCTCCTTTCCCCAGGGAGAAGTTTTAAAAGGTACGTAGAAAAATTGACACATAAGATAAATAACAAATTTTAGTCCTGACAATTTCCTTATTGTCAAACAGTCATTAAAACAAACACAAAGTCTACACACACAACAGTTTATGAATAACCACCACACACTAGAGACCTCATCTCTCTTCCAGGGGGGGTATTATTGTGACCCACTGAAGACCCTGGGATATACACATAATCAGACTAATCCTTATGACGCTTCTCTCTGAGTTCAGCTTCCTTGGCACCAGGCTTGTTGTGGGGTAGAAGACGCCTCAGGGAGAGTGGTAGCTTGACACTTTGTTTGGCTGGTGATGTCTCTGGCAGTGATGGGGTAGAGTCCACAACTGGTTGTGTCTCAGGGGTCTACTCTGGAGGGGCAACATCTGGTTCAGTTGATACAGGTTCCACATTCAGTTCTGGTGCAGGTTGAGGTGGGAGTTGCACAGGTGTCCTCACAGCAGAGGGTTGTGGATGTGCAGGATAGGTAGAGTCAGTGTATGGGACTGCACTATTGGGAACTGCATAATCAAGCTTGGTGGGTGCTGGCTGATATGGCTGGAATTTTCTCAGGTGTTGCCGGTTCCTGAGTGTTACCCTGCCCGAACCGTCCACACGAATAGCATACTGGTGAAATTGACGTACCTCAACAACCACCCCAGTGTGATCCCAGCGGCGTGGGTGATTGCCAACTAAGTTTAGCAGATAAACATGGTCGCCAACTCTCAGTGGAGGCAGTTGTCTTGTATTTTGAGACCATTTTTCATGTTCTCTAGAATGGCGCTTTGCCAGAGCCACCTCCCTGTTTTGCATGGTTTCCTGCCATGTATTGTGAGGGCAGTATTTACCCAAGGAGATTGGGATGGAGTCACGAATTGGCCTGCCAAACAACACCATGGCGGGTGAGGTTTTAGTTTCTGGGTCTATTGAATTGCGATAGATAAGCATGGCCCTTTGAAATTTGTCAACGTTGAAGGAACCAGTGGGGCCGGTGTTGTCGGTCAACATTCGTTTCACTGTCTTGATGGCAACTTCAGCTCTACAGTTGGCATGAGGATTGGCAACAGATGTGAGACGATGGCGGACACCCCAAGATATCAAGAACTCCTGAGTCTTGCCTGAGGTGAACTGAGGGCCTCCATCTGGCGTTAGTTCCTCAGGGATCCCAAATGTCACAAATGATTCACGCAGGTGCTTTATCAGACCATCTGCACCTGAAGTAGATCTGAACACCATTGGCCAGTTTGAATATCTGTCCACTAGCACCAAATACTCAGTATTGTTGTGAAGGAAATAGTCACAGCACACTTTCTGAAATGGGTAGTCTGGAGGATCGATGTCACTAGGCGGCTGCAAAGCATTTGACTTGGCAATTCTATGACAGTGAGCACACTCTTCTCGGACTCTGCTTATATCTGTGATAATACCCGGCCAGAAAACGGATTCTACAGCCCTTTGACACATGCTGTTGACACCCTGGTGTGCTGCATGGAGTGATGATAAGATACTCTTCCTCAAGGAAGTGGGGATGACAATCCTCTGACCCATGAGAATCACACTGTCGACGCAAGAGAGGCTTTGGGCGTAACGATGGAAGGGACGCAGACTTGTTGGAAGATCCAGGCACTTGGAAGGCATACCATGTTGCAGAATGTTTATGAGATCATGTAGGACTTCATCTGAAGCTGTGGCCTCCTTGACCATGTCCCATGTCACGATGTTAGATATAGAGTGGAGCGTTGTAAATGCTTCTGCGAGGGTAGTGCTGTCATCAGCAAAGTCCTCTGTGCCTGAGGTTGACAGGGTGGGTGAGTCTGATAGTTGCAAGGATTCTGTGTCCATTCTGGTCTTGTCTGGGGGAGGATAGCGTGAGACCGCATCAGGTCCTTTGTTCTTCACACCAGACATGTGTACAAGAGTGAACCTGTATGCTAGTGTCTTTTCCTTAAGATTGAGGAGGCGCCTGTTGCTTATCTCGGTGAGGGAGCAATCATTGAGAATTCTCAGCAGCGGTTTGTGATCTGTGGCCACAATGAGGTCAGAACATCCAAGGATGTAGTAGCGTGTTTGATGGAGTGCATAAGCCACGGCAAGGGCTTCCCCTTCAATAGGGGCATACCAACTCTCAGCTGGTGTTGTGAATCTACTGCCAACAAGACAAAGTTTCCAACCATCAGGACAGCATGTCAAAGTTTTGGAAATGCACTGACAGTACTTTTGTCTTTGTTAGGGTTTTGCTGGGATTCGAACCTGGTTCGTTGGTGTGATGATCCAGCAAACCCCCACTAGGCCACCAGGGGAATGACTCAAATGCAGAGGCGTGAGGCGGAAGTAGAAAAGTAACAAAAGGTTTATTTATACTATGTACACTATATACAATCCAGGGCAAAACAAAAAAAACAAAAACAAAGAGTATAATTCAAAAAGAAAAAGGCAAAAATGCAAAAGCTCAGAAGATCCACAAAACACAGTACAAAGGAAACTGGAGATAAACATAACAGCACAAAGACTCCGTGACAAGAGGACTGAACTCAGGGGTATAAATACACAAACTAATTAAGGACACAGGTGAAGATAATTAGGACTAAACAGGCAATTAACAAAAACACAAAACACAGGAACAGTGGCGGCCTCTAGAGGCCAAAATAAACATGACACAAAAAGGAAATAACAGCGGCCTCTAGAGGCCAAAACAGTCCAAGTCCTAACAGGACCCCCCCCTCTAGGAGCGTCTCCTGACGTTCCCAGGGCGATCCGGATGGGCCGAATGGAAGTCCCGACACAGTTCTTTATCTAGGACATCCCGAGCAGGAACCCAGCAGCGCTCCTCAGGACCATAGCCCTCCCAGTCCACCAGATATTGCAACCCGCCGCGGACCCGGCGGGAGTCAAGCAGGCGATGCACAGTGAACACAGTCTGCCCCTGGAAGATGCGGGGGGGTGGGGGGTTCCTAGGGGCAGGGGCATACGTAGACATCAGTACAGGCCGCAACAGGGAAACATGGAAAGTGGGGTTGATCCTCAGAGTCCGGGGCAACTGGAGCCGGTAGGAGACAGGGTTCACCCTGCGCACCACCTTGAAGGGGCCAATGTAGCGAGGAGCAAGCTTGCGGTTCTCCACCCGCAGCGGAAGGTCCTTAGTGGACAGCCAAACCCGCTGCCCAGGGCGGAAAGTGTGTGCAGGTCTTCTGTGGCGGTTGGCCTGAGTCTGGTTGGTTCTGGAGGTCTGTATGAGGGTCTTCCTGACCTTGCTCCAGGTCTTGCGACACCGTCTCACATATTGGTTGACCGAGGGCACCCCCGCGTCCTCCTCCTGGTCCGGGAACAGAGGTGGCTGGAACCCGAATTGGCACTGGAATGGCGACAGCTTGGTGGCCGATGACTGCGGGGTGTTGTGGGCGTACTCTGCCCATGGCAGCCAGGTGCTCCATGATGTCAGGTTATCCATAGCCAGGCCTCGCAGGGTGGTTTCCAGGTCCTGGTTGAGCCTCTCCGTCTGACCATTGGACTGTGGGTGAAACCCAGAGGAGAGGCTGGCAGTGGCTCCGATGACCTTGCAGAACCCGTGCCACACTCGGGAGGAGAACTGGGGCCCTCGGTCTGAGACGATGTCCTGTGGAAGACCAAAGACTCGGAAGACATGATTAAATATAAGTTTCGCTGTTTCAAGAGCAGAGGGGAGTTTTCACAGAGGTATGAAGCGGCAGGCCTTGGAGAATCTGTCAACAATGACCAAAATGACCATGTTACCTTGTGACTCAGGGAGACCCGTGATGAAGTCGACTGCCACGTGGGACCAGGGACGCCGGGGAATGGTCAGAGGATGCAGGAGACCCTGGGGACGCTGTCATGGGTTCTTGGTTCTGGTGCAAACCTCACAGGACAGGACAAATGACCTTACTTCCTGCTCCATGTTAGGCCACCAGAAGCGTCTTTTCAGGAAGTCCAGGGTCCTCCGAGCTCCCGGGTGGGCGGTGAGAGGGGAAGAGTGACCCCACTGGAGAACCTTGGCCCAGGCTTGATGTGGGACGTACAAGAGGCCCGGTGGCCCCGTCCCAGGACCGGGGTCCTGGCGTTGGGCTCGTCGAACAGCCTCCTCAATACCCCAGCGGACAGGGGCCACAATCCGGGACACCGGGATAATAGGCCCAACTTCATTCTCCCTGTTAGTGGCAGAGAACAGCCTGGACAGTGCGTCAGGTTTGGTGTTCTTGGAGCCGGGACGGTACGAGAGGGTGAAGTCAAACCGACTGAAAAACAGGGCCCACCTAGCCTGTCGAGGGTTCAGTCTCTTGGCTTGCTGGAGGTACTCCAGGTTCTTGTGGTCAGTCCAAACCAGGAATGGATGTTGCGCTCCCTCCAGCCAGTGCCTCCACTCCTCAAGGGCCAGTTTGACCGCTAACAGTTCTTGATCCCCCACATCGTACCGGGACTCCGCAGGACTCAGGCGGTGGGAGAAGTAAGCGCAGGGGTGCAGCTTTCCTTCCGAACGTTGAGAGAGTACCGCGCCGACACCACTGTCCGAGGCGTCCACCTCCACGATGAATGGTTGGGAGGTGTCCGGAAGGACCAGAATGGGTGCCGTGCAGAAGCGGGCCTTGAGGTCTTTGAACGCCTTTTCTGCCTGAGGAGACCAGCCATAAGATCCACCTGTCCCTTTGGTGAGGTCTGACATGGGTGCTGCCACAGAACTGAAGTTCCTGATGAACTTGCGGTAGAAGTTAGCGAATCCTAAGAACCGCTGAACCTCCTTAACGGACTTGGGAGTAGGCCAGTCCCGGACGGCCAGGGTCTTGGCAGGGTCCATTTGGAGTTGGCCTGTCCGTACAATAAATCCCAGAAAGGAGACCTCGGGAACATGAAATTCGCATTTCTGGGCCTTGGCGAACAGATTGTTCTGTAGCAGCCTCTGGAGAACCTGGCGGACATGGTGGCGGTGCTCCTGCATGGTCTTGGAAAAGATAAGGATGTCATCGAGGTAGACAAAGACGTACAGGTTAATCATGTCCCTTAAGACGTCGTTGATTAGGGCCTGAAAAACAGCTGGTGCATTGGTGAGTCCGAAGGGCATCACCTGGTATTCGTAGTGCCCAGACGGAGTGTTAAAGGCAGTCTTCCACTCGTCTCCCTGTCGGATACGGATGAGGTGGTATGTGTTCCGTAGGTCCAACTTGGTGAAGACGGTGGCGCCTTGGAGCAGGTCGAAAGCAGTGGACATCAGCGGAAGGGGATATCGGTTGCGCACAGTGATCTTGTTCAGGCCCCTGTAGTCAATACATGGTCGAAGCCCCCCATCCTTCTTGCCGACAAAGAAGAAGCCGGCACCAGCAGGTGAGGTGGAGGGTCGAATGAACCCAGAGACCAGGGTGTCTTTGAGGTATTCCTCCATAGCCTTGCGTTCTGGCTGAGAGAGGGAAAACAGTCTGCCACGAGGAGGGGTAGTCCCAGGGAGCAAGTCGATGGCACAGTCGTAGGCCCGGTGCGGAGGAAGAACGGCGGCCCTGCTCTTGCTGAATACTTCCTTGAGATCCCAGTACTCTGTGGGAACTTGAGATAACTCGGTGAGATCAGGGGGCTCGGCAGGAGACACAGGAGAGCTAGAGAGCAGACAAGAGGCATGGCATGCAGGGCCCCATTCCACAACCTGGCTTGTTACCCAGTCTATGCGAGGGTTGTGGCGAGTAAGCCAAGGAAGGCCTAGAATAACTGGGAACTCAGGTGAAGGAATCAGGTGCAGGGATATTTCTTCCTTGTGACCTTGAGACTGGAGGAAGACTGGAGAAGTAACTTGAGTGACTCTTCCATCACCTAACGCTTGGCCATCGAGGGCAGACACAGACAGAGGGACTTCAAGAGGTGCAGTAGGTATATTGATGCTTTGGGCGAAGTGAATATCCATAAAGTTCCCAGCCGCCCCTGAGTCTATCAAAGCTTGACAAGAGTGGACAGACTCACTCCAGGAGATGGAGACCGGGATGTAGATTCCTTGGCCAGGGAGTCCGGGAGAGAGGGTAGGCCCCGTCACAACCCTCCCTCGGCTGGACGGGGCGGTCCTTTTCCCAAGAGTTCGGGACATGATGCTCGGAAGTGACCAGGCTTGCCACAGTAGATGCAGCACTTGTCCCTCCTTCTGCGCTCCCTCTCAGATGCGGAGAGGCGAGTATGACCCACTTGCATGGGTTCTGGACAGTCACTGAAGGAGGTAGATGGTCTCCAGGTAGAGGTAGGGAGGCTGGGGGGGCTCAAGGCTTGGTGGCGTTCTCTCATCCTGTTGTCCAGACGAATAGCATGTGAGATGAGGGTTTCGAGGTCACTTGGGCATCCAATAGAGTCCAGACCGTCCTTGATGGGGTCAGACAGACCATGGTGGAAGGCTGACACCAGGGCAGTCTCGTTCCATCCACTTACTGCTGCGAGTGTTCGGAACGAGATGGCGTAATCTGCGACACTTCCTCCTTGCCGGATGGACATGAGCTTTCGGGCTGCGTCGGTACTGATGTCTGCCTGATCGAAGACCCGAAGCATCTCTTCAGAAAACAGCTGGAAATCAAAGCACTCAGGTCCCTGTCTTTGCCAGATAGCAGTAGCCCAGGCTCGCGCCTTACCAGCTAATAAGGTGATCACAAAGGCAATCTTGCGGCGATCCGTAGTGTAGGTGGTAGGCTGAAGCTCAAAGGTGAGTTGACACTGGGTAAGGAACTCTCGGCACTCACTGTGCTTGCCGTCATACCTCTGTGGTGCAGGAAGGCTGGGTTCGCGAGGTGAAGAAGGCAGCATGGCAGGAGGCACTGGAGCAGGAGTGGGAGCTGGATCAGGAGCAGGAGATGCAGGCAGAGATGTCAGCTGTGCCAGGGTTTTCCCAATTTGCTGAAGCAGTTCCTCGTGGCGAGCAAGGGCCTCACGTTGGCTGGTGAGCGTACGTCCATGAGCGTCCATGGTCGCTCCGAAGCGTGTCAAAGCTGCCATAATTCCCTGAAGGTTGGCCGGGTAGACAGTTGAAGCAGCCTCTGCTGAGTCGGTCATGACGGAGTCTTTCTGTTAGGGTTTTGCTGGGATTCGAACCTGGTTCGTTGGTGTGATGATCCAGCAAACCCCCACTAGGCCACCAGGGGAATGACTCAAATGCAGAGGCGTGAGGCGGAAGTAGAAAAGTAACAAAAGGTTTATTTATACTATGTACACTATATACAATCCAGGGCAAAACAAAAAAAACAAAAACAAAGAGTATAATTCAAAAAGAAAAAGGCAAAAATGCAAAAGCTCAGAAGATCCACAAAACACAGTACAAAGGAAACTGGAGATAAACATAACAGCACAAAGACTCCGTGACAAGAGGACTGAACTCAGGGGTATAAATACACAAACTAATTAAGGACACAGGTGAAGATAATTAGGACTAAACAGGCAATTAACAAAAACACAAAACACAGGAACAGTGGCGGCCTCTAGAGGCCAAAATAAACATGACACAAAAAGGAAATAACAGCGGCCTCTAGAGGCCAAAACAGTCCAAGTCCTAACAGTCTTAAGAGGAATCCCATTCCATCAACTGACCAGTCAGTCGAGAGACATGTTGTGCGGGCTGGGTCAAAAAGCCTAACACCATTCTTCATTTCTGATATGATAGCGTGCTTTGACTGCTCAAAGAGAGTGTTCAGTTCATCTGTCCAAGCAAATTGTGTTGATGGCTTAAGAAGGTGTCTGAATGGTCTCATCTGTTTCACAACAGCAAATGCATAGGCTCCTTGGTTGACAAGTCCAAACCATGCTCTAGCTCCAGATATGTCCTTGGGTGTTGGGAAGTTCAAAACCGAATCAAGGAACTTTTTGCTTGGCTTAACCTGGGTGGATGTAACTGTAAGGCCTGCAAATTCAACAGATTCCTGAGCAAACTGGAACTTCTTTGGGTTGAGGGTTATTCCATTGCGGGCACATAAGTCCAGCCACTTGCAGGTTTGAAAGAAAGAAGCCTCTATAGACCCTACCCACATGCAAGTATCGTCAACGCATTTCACCTTGTCTGGAAAATCTGCTATGATGCTATCAAATCTTTGGGTGTAGGCGTCCCCACTAGCTAGGAAGCCTTGAGGTGCAACTTTGTATCTGAACCTGCCCCATGGGGTAATGAAGGTGGTGATATGTCTATCCTCTTCTCGGATTGGCACAGAGTGATAGCCATTCCACGCATCAGTGACTGTCTTTCTTGTATTCTGAGGAATGCGATCAGCCAGATGAAACGGGCTTGGCACATGGTGTGTTTGCCTGACTGCTTGTCTGTTCTGTGGCTGCAGATTGACAGTCCGTCTTGGGCTCCCATCTGCCTTTGCTGCAACGACCATCCGTGAACACCAAGTTACAGGTGTGTTGGGGCTGACCTTTTCAAGGACTCCAATTCTAACATCACGTTCCAAGTCTTTCAGAACTTTGTCCTGCCAGTGAATTGGTACAAGGGCAGGCTTGTGTACAGCTACAGGTCTTGCCTCAGGATCAACATGTAACTGCAAGGGTTCACAGTTCATCATTGGGAGAGGTTGGTGCTCGCATACGTTGAAGGTTGTGCTACCGTAATAGTCGAGGAGCCACGCCTTGAGTGCTAATAAGTCTTCTTCTGTTGCTGTCAACCCCGGTGGTAGAGACTTGGGTAAGGGTGGGGGTGACTGGCCCCGCCGAGGACAATGGCAGATGGAATCATCTGGGGTTTCAATGGATGAAACATGGTCAGGGGGTTGGCTGGTTTGTATCTCAGGAAAGTTGGGTGGGACCATTCCAAGGTTCTCGAGGGCTTCTCTGCACAAAAATGCCTTCTCTATCTTTGTAGACACATACACCAAATGTTTTGATGATTTCATAGATCCAGCAATGTCAGCGAGACAAATTTGTAGAAGGATGTCACCCTCAATTCCCAAGTCTTCCCTTATTGCCCCACGCATCTTGAGCTTAACAGGCATGATGTCGCTTCTCTTGTATCCCATGGCAAATGCGGTCTGAATGGGTATCACAGAGCTCTGGCAGCCTGAGTCAGCTACCATAGGTATGGAGAGTCTCTTTAGTCCTGAACTGTTGCTAATAGGGTAGCCTAACTCACTCTGGTCTTCGGGTAGTGGGACTAAGTCGACGACAACTGTGGGATGGGGCTTTGATGGACGTTCGATCCATCTCTCCTCATATATGTGGTGGGCTATTGGTGTCTTGCCGATCTCTGGCTGCTGGATTTTCCCATGAAGACTTGAGGTGCACAACTGTTCAAATGCAGAGAGGTTATCCTCTGCTTGACATGCGTTAACCTTGTCTTTGTGTTCTCGATGTACAGCTTGGTCCTTTGAGTCCTTGCTATTGGCACAGAATTTAGATGTATTGTCTCTATGTCCCCACTTTTTGCAGGTCGAACACTTGCTACAGGATGCTGTAAAATGTCCCTTTATTGAGCATTTGTTACATGTTGAAGACCAGGCAGGGCATCTCTTTGACCTTGTAACCTTGTCGTTCCGTTGACCATGACTTGAACCACCGCACGCCCAGCACCGTCCAGTGACAGGAGATGAGTTGCTTGATTTCTGCGTACTGGTAACCGCACCTGCACAATCACCAACTGCATTCCTGGTTGCTTTACCTTGTTCCTTCTGTGTGATGAATGCAACTATCTCTTCAAGGGTGCGATCAGTCTTTGTGTCCCCAAGAAGATCTGCAAGTATTTCAGGATCTGCTATCCCCCGAACAAGATTATCTTTGATGATCTCATTGCTGAAGTCAAAGGTATGGTTACAGCCTGGCTGTTGGCACATTGCTGTGAACTGGCATAGAGCTACTTGTCCTCTAAGGCTGGCGAGGAAAGTCCTTATGCCTGCACCTGGAGGCTGTACCATCTTCCCCAGTTTAATGCGGTGGACCAAAATGCTCTCTTCTTTCAAGGCAAGACGTCGGATTTCACTCAGTAGGTCAGCCTCTGGCATCCCAGCAACATCACAACGTAGGTCTCGCATAACATCAGTCCTAAGGTCCTCACTGCAGCAGTAGAACAGGGCTATTGATGCTTGGTTGACTGATATGGTCATCACTGTCTTGTACATCGCCCACTGTCAGGTGAAGGCTGACCACTGGTCTGGGTTGCATCCTGAGTCAATCTTGGGGGATCCAGTTTGAGCTTGGAGGGAGGTGATGCTGTGTGTGCTGCCTTGTCATGCATCTGTAGTGCTGTGGTGAGGGCTGCTGCGAATGCTGCTTCAAGGTCCTGAGACTCCCAGGTGCATCCCTCCACAGGACATGTGAGTTTCGGCATGGCTCAGTCTTCTGCTTGACTCGATGACCAATCCGTCATAGAAAGACGATCAACTCTCTTCCTCTTTACTTCATTTTATTCAAGTAGAAAAGGATGACGGATTAGTCATCTGGAAAAGAACAAAGCGTAATAAGTATACATGCAACTACTGGAGCATGACATCACTATCTACTTATAAATTTTATCCAAAGGCTTGAGTATTGTTTTTTATAACAAGCTTATTTTACTCTCATTGAACTGTACTCTTGGATTTTGTCTCAAAAACTTCAGTGATTGAATTCAGACAAACGTGTTTCACTGTTCGTTATAAAATGCAATGTTAACAAAATGATAACAAAATAAAAATTGATGAACGCATTCACTTCTTTAGAATGACTTTGAATTAATCTACAGTTGTGTTTGTGGTTTTATAGTTTGCTAACCTGAAGGTGGAGCAGCACCAGGTGGGAATGTTGTTTGTTAGAGAACAGAACAGCGCCTCTTGGAGGAGAGACACAGGAATTAATTATATTAATGTAATGTATGCTCTTTAAATGTCTCTAAGCTCTTTAAAATGAAATCAGTTTCTGTGACCATTTTGAAAAATGTCGAAATTTGCATTGTAAGCAATATTTAACATGGTATGATAACGAGCTCTGTTTTAATAAGAAATAAAAATGGTGTATTCCTGCAAAATACACCATGTGCTCCGTAAAAAACCACACAATTCCTGAGATACTTAAAGAAATAAAATATGAAAGCGATTTTAGAGGCTGAAAGCAACAACTCTAAAGCTCATGGAGAGAATGAAAGAAATGTAAAGAAATCATGTTCTCATGTTAATTATATTTTTCTTTTTTGACAAAAACTTTCACTCGTGGATTGATCATTTGCATAAGCATGAGTATGTATCATATTAACTCACTCCTATTTGAGTTTATCTGATGGTGTTATGTTCCTCTCCCCCACAGAGACATCTGAGCATCTCTGATCTTCTCAGTATGACTCTTAAACGATTCCATTAAAACACGACGTTGTTTGTGTGAGAAAGTCTCATTGTGAATGAACTCAGTGAGGCGGAAATGCGCACAACAAACGACTCTGTACTTTTGACTTATGTTTGTTTGCATGTGCTCAAATTTCAACTATTTATTTCTTCCTCTGAAAGAGGAGCGAGCTCCTATGCATGTAAATAGCTATAATTATGATAATGGAAGTGTGGATGTGTGACATCACAACATTCATCAGGCTGTGAAGTTGGCAGGTGATTATCCGTCCTTCATCTGAGTAAATGGAAGTGAGATATGGAAAGGAAGGAACAAAGGCAGAAGTCTGGAAATCATACAGGAAGTAGCGACAAGAATAACAGAAACCCTGGAGGAAGAGAGGAGGGCAAGAAAAGAATGAAGGAATGAGGGGGAAATGCCAGGGTAGGAAAAAGAAAGAAAGAAAGAAAGAAAGAAAGAAAGAAAGAAAGAAAGAAAGAAAGAAAGAAAGAAAGAAAGAAGCCTGAAGAAGAAGAAGAAGAAGAAGAAGAAGAAGAAGAAGAAGAAGACGTACGGTAAAGGAAGGGAGGAAAGGGAGAAAATACAGGAATTCAGGAAGCCAGTAAAGAAAAATGAAAATGGTTTAACACTAATAACGTTCCATGTTGGGGATTTTTGCACTATCCGGTGCACTAAAGCAGGAAAAACACTAAACTCTGTGGTTCATCAGATCCTCGGGATTGGAACCGAAGAAGAAGAAACGAGGATTAACAGATTACGTTATTGCTGATCCACCACCACTGGTTAAATATATTAAAATGGACATCCAGTCTTAACCCCTCCTGTGTTAATGTATTCACAGTCCAGCTGTGGCTGCTTGATTTTAATCATTTTAATAATTGAGCAATTTTATTTTAGATGTGACATCCTGCAAAGGGTTGGAGTTCATGTAGACTTTCTCATTAGAAAACCAAAGATAACCAGTGAGAATTGATCTTGGCCATATTTGTTTTAATCTGTAGCCAAGATGCAAAGTTTGGAGATTCAGGAACACAAATTGAAAGTGAGTGTGTGGTGTTAATTTTCAGGAGTCTTGTGGTTTGATGGCTAAAATACAATCATGGATGGATAAATGGAGCTCTCTCTCTCTCTCTCTCTCAAGATGTTTGTCCTTTGGGGTTGAAGATGACCATGACTTTAATTTGGTGGGTGGTGGTTGTGGGTCCGGAGGTGACTGATGAGGCCAATCTGGGCTTTGAAGGCACCCACATGTTGATGTTCCACATGCCAAGATTGAGTACCTTCACTATCTTTTTGTTGTATTTCAACCACTGAGTGGGATCCTTGCCAGCCGCAGTGTGCTGGCCACAGTGAGGTGAAGCAGGCTATGTTTGGACCACTTTTCTAGCCTCTTCCTTCATGGAGGTGAGCAGAATGAATTCTAAACGGGGCTGCTCAGACACTCAGGAGGCTGCAGAACTCCGCTGCTGCTTCATTCAGGGAAGACATGGCCTAATGGTTAGCGAAGCAGCTTTGGGAACAAAAGGTTGCTGGTTTGATTCTCTGAACCAGCAAGAATGGCTGAAGTGCCCTTGAGCAAGGCAGCTAACCCCCCCAATTGCTCCCCGGGCTGCTCTGGGTATGTTGTATGTTGCTCTAGATAAGAGCATCTGCTAAATGCCAGTAATGTTCAAGCAAAGAGTGACTCTGGGCTGCCTGTGTGCAGGTTTTTTCTGCACCTGCTGCTTTGCCACTTGCCCTTCGCCACAGGACTTGAATTTGAAGTCATGACTTGCATGTGACTTGGATTAGAGTGAGGGAGAGTTGCGTAGCCTCACTCTCTGATCCCGACCTAACTGGGTCCAGGGGCAAGACAGAATCAAGACAGCTGGAGCTAGATCGGGATGCAGTGGATGGTTGACAGTGTTCTACATGTTGCACTGTGCCCTGATCACGTTCCACAAATGCTTTGCTGGGTCCACCTTCCTGCCTGTTGAACCACCAGGTGGTGGTCTCCTCCACGCAGTCTGCCAAGTCCAGTCTTCGGTCATAACCCTGACCAGAGGGAGCGAGGGGTTGCTAGTGCTTGCTCAAAGCACCATCCCAGGCTAGTGGAGGGAAGGAGACACCATATTACTCCATTGCATGGTGGTCAAGGATGGCATGGACTGCCCTAAAGCAGTGTGAAATACCATTTCAGTGAAATATGCAACTAAGGCATCATTCCCAGTCATGCTCTCTCTAATAGCAGGTTAGCAAAACACCTTGAAGACTTTTTTGCTTGAATCTGCTTTAATGTTTTGAAACCCTGTGATGCTGTGAAACTCCCTCATTGTCTTTTCTGCCACCACTTTCATGTCTTGCAGTATGAATTATATGAACACAGGTAAGACGTCATTATTTGGCTAATAATTGATTTGGAAATGCCAGATCTGTCTCTCATTTCTTTATGAAATACTATGTCTATGGCTAGAAGCAGCCCATGACAAATGAAACTGACTGATGACTGAGAATCATCACTCTCAGCATAGGTTCCTGTGCTCCTGAAAAAAGTTCTTCCCTCTGCAAAGGTGCTTGAGTGAAATAAGCAACCAGGGCATCATTCCCAGTCACTCTTTAGATGTGTTCTTGATGCAGATTACACTTAGGTTGAATTTGATGAGGTCTTCTGCTGTTGCATCTGATTCAAAGTTTGATGTGCACTCTGAGATGTTGAGATGCTTTTCTGCTCACTGTGGTTGTAAAGAGTGATTACACAAGTTACCAGAGTCTTCCTTTCATCACAAGCCACTCTGGTCCTGATAGAAAGTGACCACTCCACACCACACACCCCATGTGGGACTTACCAAGTAGCAGTCAAATCAAAACTCTTGGAATGGACCCTCATTATGGAGGCAAAGCAAAATCACCATTTTCTCTTTCAGTTTTTAGGACCCAAGCAACGTAGATGCAAGGACCCTATTAGATCTGTAAAGATATCCCCCTCCCCCCAAGATTTGACCATGGGTGAAAAGTCATGACATTTGGCACGCACACATCTGTGTGTATGACAGTTACTCAGGGACAGACCACTGGCCCCAGGTGTGACCCAGAAACTCTGTAGCACTACTTGTAATTGAGTCTTGTCCCTGGCTTATAGTTTCACTTACGCACCCCAAATTTGGTACACACATAGGTCTCCTCATGAAAACACATTTGTAATATACCCTTACAGAAAAAAAACAGATGAATTCCCCATGTATTTCACATGTGATCACATGTTACCACATGGTAACATGTGGAATACATGGTATCAGATTTTGTAACGTGTTACCATGTAGAGCACATGTGGAAAGCATGTTACCACATGTGTAAAACATTCCCACATGTGATTCATATAAAATTGGGCCAAAACCACGTTTCCCATGTGCAAAACACATTTTCCACATATTTCACATGTGAGAAATCACATGTGAAGTTCATGTGTTTTTTCTGTAAGGGTACATTGCTTTAGCCCCGCCCAACAGGAAGGGAGTTATTTAGGGGTTTTTTTTGTTTGTTTGTTTTGATGTGTTACATTATGGAATACTCCTTGTAGGTGGTTCATCAGATCCATGTCAGATTTGGTGTACATGATATGAAGATGTTGTCGATGTTAAATTATGAAGAGATTTTTGATATTTTCAAGGCATTGAACCAGAGACATGATAAATGTATATGTCTTGCCAGGCAAACAGGAAGTGCCTCATAAATTCCTATGCATTGCTTAATACAGCTCAAATTTCTCAGGTTAATAGTTATGATGGTTCTGATGATATTCACATGTCCAGTGTGACACCCTGGTATAGCATGTTCCTCATGGTGGGTGTCTCTTGGTGGCAACCCTGAGGATGAATCATTTTCATCCTGTGATTATGAAAGAAACTGCAAGTAGTTTAAGTTAGTCTTTGTAATTATCCATGTTGCAATTCAAAGGAAGCATAGAGATGGATGCATTCACAGATCAAACTTTAATAGACAAAATTTAAAACATTAAGCAAGGGTTAATCCAACATGATGCACCAAAGTTGGAGTTGCTATTGTTTGAATTCCAAAGAAACTCAACACAGTGGCACAGAAACCCACTGATAACTCGCATTTTGGTGGTGAATTGCAGATCGACCCAAACACCAACGAACGGAGTTTAAATGCTCACATTGGCATGAGCCATTTTTTGTAGGCCACAGTGTAGAGCCTACACAGAAGTCCAAATCAGACTTAGTACATCCATGAACATACACAGGATACTGTGCGACACAGACAGTGGCAAAGACCAGTAGCACCATCTGCAGGTACACTATAACATTACAAGTTACTACAATAATATATTAAATTTATCCCAGTGATAGCCTAATGATAGGGAGTATGATGATCATTTCACCAGTTTTCTGGTCTTTATATGAGGGTACTTCAAAAAGTTCTTGGCCTCACCTGGAAACAAGGGGCATGACTGTACAGGGGCGTGGCTAGGATTTTTCAAAGGGGGGTGGGGGTCACACATTGACTGGTAGCCTGAGTACATACCCGCAGGTTTGTAAATGAAAAAAATACACTGAATACATGTGAGAAAATAACACGGTCTTTGCATCATTCTTTCATCTCATGTTGCGAGCTGTTGAGATGTCAGACAATGATTAGGCCAAATCAGCTTTATCTGGCAGTATATGAATAGCGGCTTGACATCTTACCCTAGTCAACCAATACAGCTTGACCATGCTTTCTAGTGCGATCGTGTTGCGCTTGCATAGAATTGGGTTTTTGTGCCAAAACCACAGGAAGTCCATACAAGGTTATAGACACCCTAATGAGGCTGAGGTGACAATCCAGTTTTAATAAAAATGTTAGAAAAATTACAGTGAGCGCTTTTCTAATATTCTTATGCGACTATTGAAAAAACGTATGGTCCGACGGGGGGGGGGGGGGGGGGGGGGGGGGTGTCACGGGCACCCCAGGACCCCCCCCCCAGCTACACCCCTGATGTATACTATAAAGCTTTATAGCACTACCCACAAAAACTCAAATGTATGTCCTCATTTCTTTGAAGGTGATGCCCTTTGAAAATCAGTAGGTGAGAGGGAAACCAAAAAAATGGACAAGAAAGAAGCCAGAGCGGTGATTAAGTATCTGCATAAAAAGGGAATGACCCCCAAGGAAATCCACAAAGACATGGTCAACACACTTGGTGATGAATCCCCTTGCTACTCAACCATAAAAAAGTGGGTTGTTGATTTCAAGAAGGGCATGGAAAGCACCGAAGATGACCCGCAGTTGGGACACCCAAAATCAGCGACCATAGATGATCAAATGGAGGCCATTCACTGCATGATCATGAAGAATAGATGTGTGACTGTCCAACATATTGCAGAAACCATAGACATCAGTGTTGGCTCAGTTCATGCTGTTTTGACTGACATCTTGGGGATGAGCAAACTGTCTGCAAGAATGTTGACACCAGATCAAAAGTTGAACAGACTGGAAATTTCAAGGACACTTTTGGCTCGTTTTCAGGCTGATCCAGCCAAATTCCTGAGGAGATTTGTGACCAAGGATGAGACATGGGTTCACTACTTGGATCCTGACTCAAAGAATCAAAGGAAACAGTGGAAATACACCAGTTCTCCACCTCCCAAAAAGTTCAAGCAAGTGACATCTGTCGGCAATGTGACGACTTCTGTGTTTTGGGACAGTGACAGAGTGCTCATAACTGACTTCTTGCAAAAGTGTCAAACCATTTTTGGGGGCTACTTGCATCAGAATCCATGCTGTTGAGGAGGATCTGGAGGCTCAAGATGTGACCTTTGTCCGTAAAGGGATAACAAAGCTTGAACATCGGCGGACCAAGTGCAGTGAAGTTAAAGGAGACTATGTTGAAAAATAACGCAAGAACAATCTTTCTCCTATGACGTTTTCTGGGTGGGTGAGGCTGAGAACCTTCTGAAGTACCCTCGTATTTGGTTCATATTACATTATCTTGTCTGTTGATACTGTGATTTGAAACTGTTGCCTTATTTACTGTTTTTGTGTGAACCCCAGGAAGACTAGCAACCACTTTGTGGAAGCTAATAGGAATCTGAATTTTAAAAAAAAATTAAGAAAGCATGTTGTACTATATTAGAATATAGCAAACTACTGTACCATGATCATTTACATGTAAAATATTGCTGTGTCTCAGGAGATAGAGTTTTTCTAGCAAAAATTTGGCCAGATTTTCAGATTTATGGACAATGCTGTATGTTCGCTCTAAGTGCAGCCAAAGCTACAGTATCGGTGTTCTTGTCTCTACAATATAAAAAATAGCTGTTGGTCAAATGGAAATAGTAGGCTTAACTGAAAAATATGGGTTGCTCTTGGGTTATTCTTTGCACAGGTGGAGATGGGTTCAGCAGCACTAGTGCTACAGATTCACCTTCAGAACTGGAGATAGTAGAAAGTTCAGACTCTGTTCATGCAAAGCAGCTCTGAGTCAGAGTGGCCTGGAATAGAGTCAAATTCCCAGCATGGATAGTTTCAGTCCACCTCTGGTGTGGATCCAACTGCAAAGTAAAAACCTTTGTGTGTTTATAGAGAGGCAAGATTAAGGTTTAGGGGAGAGTTTGGGTGTGTTTTGTGCACATTGAAAAACAGCCTTTAACCAGGAACCTCTACATCCTGAGGCATGCTATGGATGCTAGTGAGGAAAAACCAAAACAAAGGGGACACCAAGATAGCGTACTCAAACCAAGGAATCAGCTTTATTGAACAGGGACCAAAAAAAAAAAAATAGCAAAGTGGGAATAGGCTCCTGCAACTTAGAAATCAAATCTTCATATATTCTCCAGAGATACTTTTTAGCTCTTAGTTCTTCTTTTCAGTCATCACCTCCTACCCTTAATTTCTTTCCCTTTTCTTGGCTATGCCTTAAAGCTAGACTGCCTTTCATATTTTAAGTGTAAGTCATAAAAATAATTTTCCCTGACACCCAATTATTTTGGTTTAGTGGACCAAAAGCTACTGAATTCAAATCACAGACTTCCAATTGTATTAGTTCTTTTAATAGAACAAGTAATGAATTTAGAGCCACACAATCCTAAATTCTCTGCTATTTTTCCTGCTTCACCAAGACCCAATTCAAGATACTATGTCATGCATCACATCCTGGGCTGCCAACTCTCACGCAATGAGCGTGAGACACACGCATTTGATTGTCTTCACACGCTCACACGCCATACCTCCAATTTCTCACGCTAGAAAAAAATCTAGTTTATCTATCTGATCTAGGCTACCCATTGCGTCGCGCCAACCACTTGTGATCAATCAATTACGCCTTAAGCATGGCTAAACAGGCAGAGCGGTGTTCCTTTCTGTACACACTCCCCTATGGCAGGTGGCGCATCTAATGATGCTGCACTCGCCGGAAGTTGGATAATTGCCTACCGTCAATTTAGAGGAAGAGGAGGGAAAAGAAGGTATCCAAGTTGAAGATGGGTGTCTCAGACAGGTTTGTACATATGCACGCCAATGTGTGGTGTTACTGGCATAATTATGAACTTATATAAAGTTTCTTAATCGTTTTAGCCTATAAGTGTTGTGAGAATATTTAATGCCATATCGAGAGCTGTGTACTAGGCATGCTAAATCATTATAGGCCTACTGCCGTGCCGCAGCCTCTATCTTCCCCAACAAGCAGCACGGGAGAGCACCTCCTTAGCACACGTTTATTAAGGTGCATTTTTAGTTTGTTTACTGTATGTTATCATACTTTATGACTTTATTTGAAGCCATACTGGAAATGTTGTAAAATAAAGCAAGTAAGAGATAATATTACAAATGCAAGAAGAGCCATTAGCCACCATACCTATTGTTTATTTACAGGGTATTTATTTTTAATTATTTTTTAATTGTTTTTTGTTTTGTTTTGTTTTAAACGGGGTAAAGCCTTTACAAAAAACAAACAATAAAGAAAAAAACTCTCATATATACTAACCCTGATTAACCTGTATACCCTGTATGCCCCCACATTTTGTATGCTGCTGAATCTGTCCTTTTTTCAGTAGCTTTGTATAAACAATAACCGCTAAATGTAATGCAATGTTATGTAAGGTGATCGCCTAGGCATTCTCATTGTGAAAAGTAAGTCACATGTACATGGACTGGCATTTAATGTTGTATTTGTTCCTTTCTATTTGTTTTTTTGTCTGTTCATATTCTTTTTGGGGGAGTAAAGTCAGTTTAAAAATGCTGTTAAATGCATAGGCCTATAGGCCAAGTTTAATGACCTTGAGGTTATCAGAGGTCATATGTCGTTTTACAAATGAAAAATGAATTCAGCACCCAAACATTTAACAAACAAGGCCATTTGCTAACTTCATTAATCATTTTAGTACATTTCATTCCTTAGAAAGCTGAGAAACTGGGTTCAGCTGAGACGTTTACAGGCCCAAAGTTCAATGACCTCTAGAGGTCAACAGAGGTCAGATAGAGCTCAGCATATTGTAGATTTGAATTCGGCACACCCAAATTGACAAAATAAGACTGTTTGCCGACTTTGTCTCAAAAATGCCTTTAACTCCTTAAATAAGCACTTTTTTGAATTTTGGTACCAGTCTATACTGAGGAGACAGGGTTTCAAAGAGGGCAAGACAGGTAGAGAATATTTGTCAGATAACAGGCCCTGACGAATGCTCTATTACTAATAAGAAACATAGATACGAAATAAATTAATAAGAAATATATTAATATAGCTTATTTAAGTATGACCAAAATTTTTAAGCCCAACTTTGTCTGCACATTCCCACCTATGGCCAAGGTTCAGCTTTTTGTGTTTCAATACTGTTCAAACTTAATCATTTTAATGTTTCTTGTAGCACATGCACATTTTGCTTACTGTTTAAGCATTTTATTTGTTCTTTTGCTGTTGATATTTTTCCCCATGCCAATCTTCTGCTGAACCCAGTGGTGGGGAAAGCCCTTAAATGCATAATGAATAGTCAGTGAGGGACAATCTTATTTTTTGCAACAGTTATTAAAAACTTAACATTTAGTTTCAATTCAGAAGGTGTTTAGGCTTAGCTGATGAAATATTTTCAAACATGAACTTGCCTTTAAATCTGAAACACAGGTCTATAGGGCTACAGGAACATTGGCAGTCATCTGTAGTTTTCTAGTGTGGGGGCTTTTAAGCCAAAACTTGGTGCTTTTGTTGGCCACAAGCTGAAGGCCTGGCAAGTCAGGGTGTGTAAGAATGTAGGTATGGCACAGCAGGCCACTCCAAAAATCCACCAGAATGCAGGAACATCTACTAAATCCAAAATCTCAAACCCCCCCCATTGTCCATCTCCAGCTGGACGATGCACAAACAAAACACCAGAATGCAGGGGGACAAGTGAATATCAAACTGAATACAAAATTCCCACTTACTGCATGGTGTGCGGAAAAATTTTGCCGTCGACCCCCCCCCAAAAAAAAATCTCACTCCAAGGAATTTCGAAAAGTTGGCAGCCCTGTAACATCACATGGTGGACTTTCCCCATTCGCACAAGGCATTGTGGGATACAAATTTGAAACAAGAGAGAAAAATGGATGACGTGAGTGTGCGAATGAAACGTGAAAGAGCGACTACAGTCACGGAAAGAAAGCGAGAAGAAAAGACGTTATGTTATATACACGAAGGAAAGGAAACGCAGGACCAAACTAATAAATATGGGCGCTCAGCGAGCACCTCGGTGTGATCAGCTGTTCGTTTAGCGACAGAATGATGGAACTGTCAGTGCACGCTCAAAGGGAAACCTGTAGATGGCAGTAATGCAACACTGTGGATGCCAGCTGCCGTAAAACCCAAAAGAAGAAGAAGAAGGTAAACCTGCGCATGCGCACACGGACTTCCTCTGTCTGCTTGACTGCGCCAAGCGAGCGATTTCATGCACATTATTTGCTTTAATCCACTCAAATTAAATAACTTCCCAGCCACAGAATGGCCTGATATTTTGTGAGATATTACAGAAATAAACATATATCACAATCACCACATTTCAGACGGAACTAAATTTCACTGATTTTATGAAATCAAAAGGCCGTCTAGCTTTAAAATCTCTCATCCCTTCTTTTCTCCATTTTCTTTATGCTTTTCTTTTCGCATTCATCTTTCTGCTTATTGTTCCCCTTTTATGTTTCCCCCGAGCAAAGCCCTGACATACCATACCAGTCACCCCTCTACAAAGGTGTGATAAAGGGTTGTGTTAAAGGCCACCCTTAAGTATCCTGCCTGGCAGCTGAAGGCAATTCAGGTTAATCAGCCTGTTACATTTTGAGCAGGTGAGTTCTCCTGCGGGCGGCACGGTGGTGTAGTGGTTAGCGCTGTCATCTCACAGCAAGGAGGTCCGGGTTCGAGCCCCGTGGCCGGCGAGGGCCTTTCTGTGCAGAGTTTGCATGTTCTCCCCGTGTCCGCGTGGGTTTCCTCCGGGTGCTCCGGTTTCCCCCACAGTCCAAAGACATGCAGGTTAGGTTAACTGGTGACTCTAAATTGAGCGTAGGTGTGAATGTGAGTGTGAATGGTTGTCTGTGTCTATGTGTCAGCCCTGTGATGACCTGGCGACTTGTCCAGGGTGAACCCCGCCTTTCGCCCGTAGTCAGCTGGGATAGGCTCCAGCTTGCCTGCGACCCTGTAGAACAGGATAAAGCGGCTACAGAGAATGAGATGAGATGAGTTCTCCTACATGGCCGCTCTCACCGTGCACCGCTGCTGCCCTCTGCTGGCTGCCCGCGGTGTAGCACGGAGTAGGAGTAAGAGTAGATCATTAAAAAATATATATCCTATTAATTAGCAAGATGGACAAAACATTTTGCTATTTGACTAGTTAAAATAATTACAATATAGCTTCCTGTCAGAAATGCAGCATTTTCAAAGAAGTACAAACCTAATTTCCAGAAAAGTTGGAATGCAAAAAAAAAACCCATAATGTAACACAATCGTAATAATGCCTCTGTCCCAATAATTTTTTTGAGTGTGTTGCAGGCATCAACTATGAGAAAGTTTGTAGTAAAAGAGTTTGTTATAGAGGAATTGCAGTGTATTATGTATCAGAACTGAAAAGCAATAGTTTCCCATACTTTTCTAGGAACTGTGTTTAGGCAGTTAGCAAACTTTGTAAGATCTGGAAATTATAAGATTTATTTTACCTGCTTTTCCATACTTTCAGGTCCTGTCTCGGATCTCTGGACTGCACACCGACATTTAAGATGTAGGCTATTTATTTACTCTGTTTACATTCACAAACTATTTCACTTCTGTTGTTGAACATATGCAGTAGTTTTCTGCAATCAGCCATGGACAGCAGATGTCTGATGTCATCCTTTTTGATGCACACAAAGCCGTCAGCCTCCCTTACTCCCACTGTGGACAAATCTTCACGTACGTGAAGATTTGTCCACAGTGGGAGTAAGGGAGGCTGACGGCTTTGTCCAACATCTCACCATCCAGATGTGGATGGGTGTCTCTTATGATATCCTCCATCACTTTTCATCAAGACAGACAGAATGATGGAGGACAGCGACAGCAAGATTGAGCTCAAACTGCCTCTACACAGGGAATGGGTAATAATCAGGAAAGTACCGAGTCTCACAATCACGCTGTAGATAGCGTACACCAAGGCCCAACACTGGTGCTGACTGATGTTCCTCAGACACAAAATAAACCTTTTCCTGTCTTATCTCAGACATAACCACTGTCTTTAACATCAAGGAAAACAGTCATGTCCTTTCTGTATGTTTTGCTTTTGTATGTCACAGTAGCCGTTCCTATTGCGTTGTCTTTGGGCAAAGCCCTGAATCTCACAGCTTCCTGAATTGCTTCCTTGACCTGCTTGGAGAATGGAAAGAAAAATATTCCCATAGTGAAGATAGTGAAGGAAGCCATTGAGAAGCCATGACCTAATGGTTACAGAAGCAGTTTTGGGACCAAAAGGTTGCTGGTTTGATTCCCTGGACCAGCAGGAATGGCTGAAGTGCCCTTGAGCAAGGCGTCCAACCCCCAACTGTTCTCCAGGCCGCTCTGGGTGAGAGCATCTGCTAAATGCCTGTACTGGACTGTAATGTGGTAAAGACAGGCTCGCAGCAACTGGTGCCTTTTGGCCAAAGTCCAAAGTGGATCTTTGAAATTGTAGAGCTTTACTCTCAAAGCACGAAGTCCTGGAGTGGATGAGAGGATGAGATTGTGGTATGAGGTCTGGACAGTGGAGGAGGCAGTGCTGCTTTGGCTTGGCATGTTTGTGAGTTCAGGTTGAATTCAGATTCAGGTTCTTGTGTTTCTTTAAATATTCTACTAACAGAAACAGCCAGGCGTGCGCGCGTGCACTTTTTTTTATTGCATTTGCATTAACTCAGCATTGCACAGTGAATAAATAAAAGCAGGCTCTGTCTCGGGCGCGACGTCACGCTGCGGCACCATCGGGAGCGCGCCGGGCGCGGGCACGAGCCATGGGAGGGGCCGTGAAGGAGCGCGCAGTCTCGGGCGCGTGCATTTTGCCAGAGCCGGTGCTGCTGCCGCTGAGAGAGGAGGCGCCGGAGGGACCGGGTTTAATTTACTGTTTATTCCGTTCGCACGGTTTTACCCCCGCAGCACGAACCGGACAACATGCGAGAGATCGTTCACCTGCAGGCGGGACAGTGCGGGAACCAGATCGGAGCCAAGGTGAGATACATCACCACCACAATCATCATCACCACCACCACCATCATCATCATCACCACCACCACCATGATCACCATCATCATCACCCCATCAAGATCACCACCATCACAATCATCACAACCACCACCATGATCATCATCATCATCACCATCATCATCACCACCCCATCAACATCACCACCATCACAATCATCACAACCACCACCATGATCATCATCATCACCCCATCAACATCACCACCATCACAATCATCACCACCACCATCGTCATCATCATCATCATCATCACCACCATCACAATCATCACAACCACCACCATGATCATCATCATCACCATCATCATCACCACCCCATCAACATCACCACCATCACAATCATCACAACCACCACCATGATCATCATCATCACCATCATCATCACCACCCCATCAACATCACCACCATCACAATCATCACAACCACCACCATGATCATCATCATCACCATCATCATCACCCCATCAACATCACCACCATCACAATCATCACAACCACCACCATGATCATCATCATCATCATCAACATCACCATCATCATCACCACCACCATCACAATTACCATCATCACCATCACAGTTACCATCATCACAATCACCACCACCATCATCAACATCACCATCATCACCACCACCATCATCATCACCACCACCATCACCATCACCACCACCATCACCATCATCACCACCATCAGTTACCATCATCACAATCACCACCACCATCACAATTACCATCATCAACATCATCACCACCACAACCATCATCACCACCATCAACATCATCATCACCACCACAACCATCAACATGATCATCACCACCATCAACACCACCACCACAACCATCAACATCATCATCACCACCACCACAACCATCAACATCATCACCACCACCACAACCATCAACATCATCAGGATTGAACTGTAAAGGAGGTGAAAACTGCATCCTGGGTTCACTGGGCAGTTATACACGTGAGAGGAAAAGAAACAGTCTTTAAAAATAAAATAAAATTACATAATATTTACATTTTTTATAATAATAATAATAATAATAATAATAGCTTTGATATTCTGCTTTTAGCAGTGACTAATCTTTTTTCAATAAATAAATAAGCAAATAAATAAATATCTACGTAGTTGCAGTGACTGAATAAAGCGATAGTTAGTCAATTAAATTGATAACATAAATAATTATATTTCAAAGAACCAGATCTTTGCTGGGGTATTATTATTATTATTATTATTATTATTATTTCTTTATCATTTTCAGGGGAAAAATAAAACTCACATCAGCTGTTGTTTGGAACCATAACAGACTGGTGATGGTGTAAGGAGTCTGCTTCAGGCAGATGTGTTTTAGCTGAGTTTTATTACATTATAAATATAGTAAGTAAGTAAGTAAATAAATAAAATAATTACAAAAATAATAACCAGATTTTATTTATTTATTTTTAAATCAAGTCTCTGATTCTTGTTTTCCTTCAGAGGAATAAATGAAAGTGCTGATTTGGTGTCATGATGTTGCTCCTGTATCCATGGCTGATATCATGGCACTGATGGTGTGAGGTGTAACTGGCTTTGTGTCTGGTTCAGTCTGGTTGCTGAGTGGGCGTGGCCCTCCCCGCACAATTACACTCATTTCTCGCAAATCTTTATTATTCTGAATCTCGTTCCCTGTATGACTGTTGGATTCCTGTGCGGTTCATTTCCCAACCAGGGAGAGATTTTTTTTTCTGCCCGTCATTGTGTCTGTACAGGGGTGTGGTCCTGCTCTGCTCTCTGGCTGAAGGGCTGCGCACACGGAAATGTCATGATGTGATCAGTGGGTTAAAACAAAAAATGAACAAAATCTAAATAACTTAACTGACTGGAGATCAAAAAGGGATTTGTGTGAATGTGGTTGGATTGTATGAAATTTGTAACTGACCCAAGACAAAAGAAATATTGATCTGGTGTGTGTGTGTGTGTGTGTGTGTGTAAGAGAGCTTCAGGATGGTTCTGTGTGCAGCACACAATGAAACCATTTAGAGATTTGCATAGTTATAAGCTTATTTGCATATTCAGAGATGTATCAGGATCATCTGATAATTTTTCAGTTAATGAGTGATATGTATTCAGACCTCCTTCAGAGTGTTTACATATTTATTTATTGTAAAGAAAAAGAGGCAGAAGCTGCACTGATCCATCCATCCATCTCCAAATTTGAGCCTCTTGTCCTCCTCCATCACGTCCTTTCCCCATCAGATCGATCACATTCGTCCTGATATAATGATAGAATTCACAACAGTTCATTTTGGTCCAACTAAACTATGTGAAATGTTTCTAACATACCATTTCTACGTGTATGTATGATGGTACACTATAATTCAGTTCAAATGTTGCTATTATTATTATTATTATTATTATCTCACAAATACCTGAGCACGAATCTCTAATTGCACTCATTCAGGTCTGTTCATAGAATTTCCTTAAATGCTATATTATCTGGACTAAAAGTGTCACCAAGATATGATTCATGACATAATGACAAAATTGTTTAAGATCGACAAGGTAGAACAAAACGAGGCTCTAAATCCAGAACAAAGTTATTTTTCTGTCCCTTTTACTCTTTTTAACATCAACAACAATAAATGACCTAACCCTTTATACCTGCTGCATGATTATCATGACTAATAATCGTACTTGACTTTACATAAACTTTTTTTTTTAATTTAGTGAAATTATTTTAATTTAATGTTTACACCATAATAAATCCGTACCTGGCGACTTGTCCAGGGTGTACCCCGCCTTTCACCCGTAGCCAGCTGGGATAGGCTCCAGCTTGCCTGCGACCCTGTAGAACAGGATAAAGCGGCTAGAGATAATGAGATGAGATGAATAAAGTAAACTAGAAGGGCACTCAGTGGAGTTCAAACCTCTACCAGGCCACATGCCGTATTATCAACATCAAATCACTTTACTCGTAGATAACTCTGATAGACCATTAAGTCTACGTTTCTGGACTGTCTGAGAAACTCAGGAGGATCTTGCACAAACAAGACATCCCTGTACACTTCAGACCCAGTAACACGCTGAGGCAGAAACTAGTCCACCCTAAGGACAGAATACCCAGAGACAAACAGGACAACATAGTGTACGCAATTAAATGCAATGAGGAATGCACAGACCTGTACATTGGGGAAACGAAACAACCGCTTCACAGGTGCATGGCTCAGTACAGGAGAGTCAGTTCCTCAGGCCAGGACTCTGCAGTCTATCTTCATCTCAATAACAAAGGACACTTGTTTTAGGACTGCAATGTATGCATTCTAGCAAGAGAAGACTGGTGGTTTGTAAGAGGAGTAAAATAAGTCATCTTCATCAACCTGGAACGACCAACACTGAACAGAGGAGGTGGTCTGAGACACTACTTATACCTCTTTTCCACCAAATCAGTTCCAGGGCTGGTTCGGGGCCAGTGCTGGTTCACAACTCATTCAACTTGCGAGCCAGCTGAGAACCAGTTTGCTTTTCCATCGCTCGCGGTGCTAAGGGAAGCCACATCATTACATCGCTGTATACGTCAGTTATTTATTTTTTTTGTGATCATCTTTTTATTATATTTTAAAACATACATACAAACCCAAGACGGCTACTTTCAGGATAAAGCACTAAATAAAATAAAATAAAATTAAAAATACAGGACACTTAACTTGTGCTGGCAGCAAACACAAAGAGGTATTCATAGAAGGTCGTTAAGGGCAGCAGCTATGCTCATCCAAGTGTTTACAGTGGTTTCCTTTGCCTTGTTAATCTTTGCAGTTGTACCTTCCAAACAAACTATATAGTGATAAGAAGCTATCCAAAATTTTCTAAGATTTGTGTCTGGGTGTATCCATTGCTGCAGTATAGTCTTCTTAGCAGCAGTGAACCCTGACATCAACACTCTTTTTTTCACACAGAGAAAAATCATACATTGAATCATCATTAAGCAAAAGTAAGCAAGGGTCCAAGTCAAAGTCCAGTCCTGTGAGATCACGTAACACACGGATGACATAGTTCCAAAAGCATTGAATAACTGGACAGTCCCAGAACATGTGTAGAAATGTACCAGTAGTTCCTGTGTTACAGATGCTGCAGTGAGGATGGGTTACATGTTTCATGAGATATCGTTTATAGGGTGTATGATAGAAACGGTGGATAGTCTTAAAATGGATAAGTACATGACTAAGATTTTTAGAAGTTAGGCAAAGATTTGACCACACTGTTTCCCAATCCGGTTTGAATCCCAACCAAGAAAGTTCCAGGTCCCATTTTGATCGAACCTGTATAGGTTTTTGAACGCTAGTAAGTAAAAAATTATAAATTCTAGTGACTGCACCCCTTGAACACTTAATGGGATTAATCCAACAAAACATTGGGTGGTCATTTAAAGCTGAGTTCCATGGGACACCATAAGCTTTCATGGCTGAACGCAACCTGAGGTACAAGAAGAATGAGAATCCTGGTAAATTATATTCTTGTTGGATATCCTGGAATGTGCGCAAACCATTTGCACCAAATAAATTAGAAAACGTGAAAATACCCCTGGATGACCACAGAGGATAAACAAAAGGTTTATGATCTGACAGGAAGTTGAAGTTATTCCATAGCGGTGATTGTGTAAATAATTTCTTTGAGAGACCCGATGCTTTTTCAGCACTATTCCAGGCAGCTAATGTTGATGAAACAATACTACCCAATTTAGTATAAGATTTACGATGCCCAACCCCTGTGAAAGGTAAATCTTGAAGCCTGTGGGGATGCGCTAGAGCAGATTCTATACTTCTCCATGGTACTGCACTTTCAGGGTCTGCCCAAGTGCGCATAGCTCTGATTTGAAATGCCCAGAAATAAAGTTTAAAATTAGGAAGTGCAAGCCCCCCATCTAATTTTGTGCGCTGCAAGACTGAAAAACGCAACCTAGGTTGTTTGCCACTCCAGATGAATTTAGATACTGCTGAGTTCAAATCTTCAAAATATTTTGGAGGCGGTATGCATGGGATCATAAAAGACAAAAAGTTAAGTCTTGGTAGAACATTCATTTTGACTGTACTGATTCTGGCTTGCATTGAGATTTTAAGATTAGTCCATCACTGCAGATCAAGTTTTATCTTCTGACTCATCTCACTGAAGTTCATATGGATGATCTTTGGCAAAGAATACGTTATTTTAATTCCAAGATAAGTGAATGATTTAGTAAATACAATGTTGGTAGGGAGGCTAATGTGTTGTGAGATGGTATTAAGGGCCATTAGAGATGATTTATCCCAATTAATTTTGTAACCTGACATAGTACTAAATTCATTAAATAATTCTAACACGCTTGGTATAGATACATTTAGGTTGGATAGGTACAAAATTATGTCATCTGCATACAATGATACGTGATGATGTGAACCATACAATGTAACAGGGGAAATAACTGGGCTTTGCCTAAGGGCCTGTGCTAATGGTTCCAATGACAGAGCAAAAAGGAGAGGTGATAGAGGACAGCCTTGACGGCATCCTCTTCGGAGTGGGAAGGGTGCAGAATGTTTAGTGCCTGTTGAAATGGAGGCTGTAGGATTTTTGTAAAGAGTCTGGATAGTACCTATAAACTTGGGGCCAAAACCAAAGTGATGCAATACAGTCCATAAGTAGTCAAGTTCAAGTCTGTCGAAAGCCTTGAGCGCGTCTAGGGAAAAAGCTGCGCAGGTGTTGGGATATGTGTGAGCGTGTTCGATAATGTGTAGTAGGCGGCGCATATTGTCGGAGGCTAGCCGCCCTCTAAGAAACCCAGTTTGGTCATAATGTATAAGACTATCCATAATGAGCTCAATACGGGAGACCAAAGCTTTAGCTAGAATTTTGATATCACTATTGATTAAAGATATGGGGCGGTAACTAGAGCAATCTAATGGATCTTTATTTTTCTTCTGTAACAAAATAATAAGTGCAGTGTTTTGATCTCGATGAGGGGTACCATGTTCTATAGCATAATTCATGGAACCCAGTATGAGAGGACCTACCAAATCCCAGACGGCCAGATATAATTCTGGCGGGATGCCATCGGGGCCTGGGGATTTTCCCTTTTTAAGTGACTTGGCTGCCTTATACAGTTCCTCTAGGGTTATAGGTTTTTCAAGAATTTCTTGATCCTCTGCTGAGAGCACAGGAAGGTCAAGTTTTTCTAAGAATTTTTTGCATGAATCTTTGTCAAGGACCACCTCAGAAGAGTACAATTTGGAGTAGAATTCTTTGAAGGTGTTATTAATAGCTCTGGGATCAGTGTCGATTTTTCCATCTTTATTTCTTATTAGATCTATATTCGCTTTAGACTCTGAGTCTTTCAGCCTCAATGCAAGTAGGTGACTAGTTCTATCTGAATGAAAGTAATATTTCTGTTTAGTTCTGTGAATAATAAACTCAGCTTTGGACATTGACAGACGGTTATATTCTAGTTTCAAAGACATTTACTTTTGACATGCATCATCTGAGAACGACTGGGCCTGCTCATGTTCCAAAGACTTGATTTTTTCTTCCAGGTCAATAAAGCGTATGTTTTTAAGTCTTTTAGTTTTTGAAGAAAAGGCAATACAGTACCCACGTATGAAGCATTTTGTAACTTCCCACAGCATCTGGGGGTTAGGGCATTGCTCTGTATTAAGTTCCAGGAATTCCACAAGCCCTGTTTTTAATTGATCTAGAAACATTCTATCATACAGCAATGAGTCATTGAAGCGCCATCTACAGGGTTTGGCAGCTGTGGGCACAGGGGTGATAGTGCAAATAATGGGAGAGTGGTCAGAGATCAAGATAGGCAGTATGTCAATAGAATTGAAGCACTGAAGTAAGGGGGTACTGACAAAAATATAATCAATTCTGGAAAACGATTTGTGTCTTGATGAATAAAAAGTGTATTCTTTCACAAGGGGATTTTGAATACGCCATGGGTCGACTACATTCATTTCTGTAACAAAAGTATTTAGGAGAGAAGAGGACAGAGAGGCAGATAAGTTGGGTGTATTAGAAGAGCGGTCTAATCCTAAATGAATGGATGCATTAAAATCCCCCCCCATGATGGTATTGTGGTCACTGAATTGTAGTAACGTTTCTATGATATTGTTAAAAAAATGTTGGTCGGGATCATTTGGAGCATAAATAGATGACAGTAGGTATTTGGTGTGGTGTACTGTGATTACTACATAGACAAAACGACCAAGGTCATCTCCACCTGCTAAATTTATAGCTACCTGCAAAGACCTTTTAGCCAATATCAGTACACCTTTTGTCTTATTGGAAGCACAAGAGTATGCCAACAACTTATAATTCTTGTTCTGAAAGCGATTTACATCTGCCTCTTTCAAGTGGGATTCTTGAATTAGGGCTATGGAAACTGATTTTCTGTTCAAAAACTCTAAGCATCGCGTTCTCTTCACAGGCGTGTTAAGACCGCGCACATTCCAGGATAGAATATTTAGGCTAGACATGGTTTAGTCTATTAAATAAGAGTGTCATAGGATTGAGAAACAGTAATACAAAATTGCCCTCGGACATCGTGCAAAGCCAGACAAGAAAAAAGTTAACAGCTGCCAGACACACTAAACAAATAACAAAAGCAACAACACGCATAACTGTATACAAAAGTTTTACGGGCCGCAAGGAGTCTGTTTGAAAAGCCCCATTGGCCAGTAAAAAAAGAGAAAACATTGAGTCGTGACTCCTCATAGCGGCGCAATCCCACACCCTCCCCACTCGTTACATGGGCATTATGTTGAGAAATGAAAAGGAAAGCAAATAGGCTTAATATTGCATTTTTCGTCAGAATGATAAAACAAATTACTGTAGCTTACTACAAGCCAGCCAAAAAAGTCCACTGTCGTAATGTCGTTGCGAGGATGATGAATCAAACAACGTGAAATGAAAGCACTATCATTTAAAAAAAAAAAAAAAAAGGGGGCAAGAAAGAAAAAGAAAACGGCTTACCATCAAGAGCCTTTCAATGTCAACGCAGATACCCATATGTTAAGCTAGCTCACGGACTTAGCTAGATGGAGAGACAGATGTTACTTCAGTAGCATTGCTTGCGGTGAAAGCAGGTTGTTCGAGTGTGTCCATCTGGAGTTCTGCGTTTTTATCCATCTCGGAGGTCTGGGCGTCCACAGCTGCGCCCCTCTTTCCTCTTGGTGTAGCGCTGGTAGCCTGTCTGTAGGTGAGGTTGTTGGTGAGGAGGAACTGCTCTGCTTCAGCTGGTGAGTGGCACAGTGTTTGTCTTCCGTGGTAAGTGATCTTCAGGGTGGCCGGGTATTGGAGGAATGTTTCGATCCCAAATGACTCGATTTTCTTCCTCACTTCAGTGAAAGCCTTTCGCTTCTTGGTGGTGTCAGCACTGAAAGAAACGGAGAGTGTCCGAGCCATGCTTAACTAAAGGCACCGCTCTCGCGCCGCTAAGGATGGCTTGTCTGTCGTTGTAATCCAGCAGTTTGAATATGATTGTACGAGGCCGGTCGGACTTGTCGCCGTATACGCGGTGTGCTCGTTCTATCCTGATGTCTTGCCCCATGAGAGCAGGGATCCATTTGACCAGGTTTTTCTTTAAGAATGCGATGCAGTTGTCACCTTCCGCACCTTCACTCAGTCCGACTAAACGAAGATTAGATCTCCTGCTCCGGTCTTCCATTTCAGCCAGTTTGTTGCGTAGCTCGTCGATTGCCATCCTCATAGCTGCGACCTGGTCCCTGTCCTGCCTAGCCGCTGCCTGTGTAGAATCACATCTTGACTGAACGCGCTTCACAGATCTCTCAAGCTGTTCGATTTGGTCTGTGGTTGTAGCTAAAGTGTCATTGGTATTTTTCAATTCAAGTCTTAGGTCAGATATTTGCAGTAGGAGAACATCATCCAAAGCGGCTTTGACCGCGGTGGTGACAATGGTGTTTAGCTCCGTTCTCTGTTCAGATAGCGCTTGCTTCACTCCTGCTAAGATGGCGCTTTCCAGCTCGGCTCTTGATATGCTAGTCGATGAATCCCTGAATCTTTTCTTCTGCGGGGAACTTTCGGCGTCTTTGGTGGGACCACTGGTGTGTGGTACTGCCGATTTCGATGTTGTAACGTAGTTCAGCATAATTTGCCTCCAGAAAACATTAAAGTAACGAGTGGTAAGTGGAGCTCAGTAAATTCGCGTCTGCACCGCCATGAATCAGTCACGTGACTCCGCTGTATACGTCAGTTATGTCGCTACATTTACTTAAACCTTGGCGCGAATATCGAAGCAAAAACAACACGGAAGAAGCAGCAGCAACAACAATAATAATAATGGATGACTTCGCGTTTGTACAGCTGCTGCTTCTCGTCGCTTAAAAATGGCGATCTTTCGCGGTCTTGTCATTGTTGTTGGTCTTAACAACCCCCCCCCCCCCCCCCCCCCGGCTGACGTAAGCGGTTCTTTCCTCTGGCCCAGCAGAGAGTTGGTGCTAGCCTGGAACCGGTTTTTCTGGCCCCAGAGCCAGTTCTTTGTCAGTGGAAACAGAAAACCCGGTTCCAAACTAAGCACTGGCCCCGAACCAGCCCTGGAACTGCTTTGGTGGAAAAGGGGCATTAGAGTATCAGCCACCTAAAATGCAGTCCTTGGTACACTTTCCAGAAAACTGAATACACATCCACACCAAGACTCAGTTGACTTCAATAACTCTTATGATGCCAGAGAGAGCCAACGACCCACAGATCACCCTAACTACCCTCTAGGCTGCTAACACCATTTACACCTGGCCTCCAGTGACCCTAACACCTGCAGGATGACTGAGAGGGTCAACGACCCATGTGACCGCAATGACCCTCCTTAGGGTTGCTTTTGGTCCACTAGAGGATAAATACCTGGAACTCCACTAGTCAGACAGAACTGAAGAAGCCTTTCGGATGAGAGGTGAAACATCTTCAAGAATTTCAAGCAAGTTCAGTTTCCTTCTTTAGCACCTATGGTTTATTAATGGTGGTATTCACCTGTCTTCTGTTTACAGTAGCATTCCTACTTCTTAGATATTTTAATTTTGGAGTATGCCACAGCCAAATTTTGCAAGGCAACATTTAGAACAATAAATACCTGGTTAGCTACGATAGTTTTTGTTAAAGATGTGATGAAGTATCTACAACCCCGGTTCCAAAATGTTGGGACAAATTACAAATTGTAAATAAAAATGGAATGCAATGATGTGGAAGTTTCAAAATTCCATATTTTACTCAGAATAGAATATAGATGACATATAAAATGTTTAAAGGGGTAGAGAATATAATATATACGGTTGCTGATGTGACAAAGTAATGTATTCTTAAGTATTCTATCAAATGTATGTACTAGAAAACAACGAAATATCTTGGTAATTGTAAATATAATAGTCGGTACGCTAAACCGCACAAGAGTCGCCATTTTTAAAAGACCATGACCTCAGCCCTACCCGCTGCACTAGGAGAGAGGGCGCGCGGACTGAGAGATAGAGAGAGAGAGAGAGGGCGCGCGGACTGAGAGAGAGAGAGAGAGAGAGAGAGAGAGAGAGGGCGCGCGGACAGAGAGAGAGAGAGAGAGAGAGAGAGAGAACACTTTTGGAAAGGACCGGGAAAAAAAAAAATCATGCACTTGCTGCCCTTTTTCTGACTTTGAGCCCCTGCCCCTCTATAATCCTGTGCACGTCCCTGACTGTGGCATTGTGTAGCCGATCACTTACAATTCATCCTACTTTCCGATTCACACGTGCTAGTCCCAACCTCAATGAGCCAACACAACTGGGCACATACGTACGTCATGAGTGTTACGTAGAGAAAATGAACGTGCATTCTGATTGGATAAAATTGATATCCTGTCTTAGGTCTTTTTTGTCGTATCTTCCGTTTTATGATGCGCCAAATGTTTTCTATGGGTGAAAGATCTGGACTGCAGGCTGGCCAGTTCAGTACCCGGACCCTTCTTCTACGCAGCCATGATGCTGTAATTGATGCAGTATGTGGTTTGGCATTGTCATGTTGGAAAATGCAAGGTCTTCCCTGAAAGAGACGTCGTCTGGATGGGAGCATATGTTGCTCTAGAACCTGGATATACCTTTCAGCATTGATGGTGTCTTTCCAGATGTGTAAGCTGCCCATGCCACACGCACTAATGCCAACCCCATACCATCAGAGATGCAGGCTTCTGAACTGAGCGCTGATAACAACTTGGGTCGTCCTTCTCCTCTTTAGTCCGAATGACGCGGCGTCCCTGATTTCCATAAAGAACTTCAAATTTTGATTCGTCTGACCACAGAACAGTTTTCCACTTTGCCACAGTCCATTTTAAATGAGCCTTGGCCCAGAGAAGACGTCTGTGCTTCTGGATCATGTTTAGATACGGCTTCTTCTTTGAACTATAGAGTTTTAGCTGGCAACGGCGGATGGCACGGTGAATTGTGTTCACAGATAATGTTCTCTGGAAATATTCCTGAGCCCATTTTGTGATTTCCAATAAAGAAGCATGCCTGTATGTGATGCAGTGCCGTCTAAGGGTCCGAAGATCACGGGCACCCGGTATGGTTTTCCGGCCTTGACCCTTACGCACAGAGATTCTTCCAGATTCTCTGAATCTTTTGATGATATTATGCACTGTAGATGATGATATGTTCAAACTCTTTGCAATTTTACACTGTCGAACTCCTTTCTGATATTGCTCCACTATTTGTCGGCGCAGAATTAGGGGGATTGGTGATCCTCTTCCCATCTTTACTTCTGAGAGCCGCTGCCACTCCAAGATGCTCTTTTTATACCCAATCATGTTAATGACCTATTGCCAATTGACCTAATGAGTTGCAATTTGGTCCTCCAGCTGTTCCTTTTTTGTACCTTTAACTTTTCCAGCCTCTTATTGCCCCTGTCCCAACTTTTTTGGGATGTGTTGCTGTCATGAAATTTCAAATGAGCCAATATTTGGCATGAAATTTCAAAATGTCTCACTTTCGACATCTGATATGTTGTCTATGTTCTATTGTGAATACAGTATCAGTTTTTGAGATTTGTAAATTATTGCATTCTGTTTTTATTTACAATTTGTACTTTATCCCAACTTTTTTGGAATCGGGGTTGTATCTATTCACTTTAAGCCATGTACAATGTATGACGACCCCCCCCCCCCCCCCACTCCCAAGGCATTGCTGTTTGTTTGTTTGGTTTGTTCATTCTTTTTCTAAAAATGCTTCAGTAAAAAGTTAACAAAAAAACATCTAAATAACTAGAACATAGGATAATACTCAAGCTGTCCACCAAATTTCATCCAAATCTGTTCACTACTTTTTGAGTTATATTGGGAACAGAGAAAAACAATCCTGGATCCATAAACCACATATCTGGATTTACATCAAAATCTAATCAATTGTTCCTTGGCCCATGGTTCTGCTTTCCACCAAATTTCATCCAAATCCATTCATTACTTTTTGAGTTATGTTGGGAACAAACTTCTTGTAAACATCATCCACTGATACCTCGGTCTGGACACATCGTCAGTGATGTTCCTGGGATCATCAGGTGTTTTGGGTCTTTCGACATCATACACTCTCCTCCAGGTGACCCCACATCCACCGGGGTTGATCAGAACCCAGTGTGTGTCCAGACAGTTTTAACTACTCTGTCCTCATGGCTCTCCTCTTTTTAGCCACCACCATCTTGAGGCTCTCTCAGCCGCTTGAATGGTGCTACGGATGGCTCTCCTCTTCCTCTCGCCTTCAGCGCCCAAACTACTGAAGGCTCTGGCTAGAGAATGGGCCACAAATCCCCTACAGCCGACTTCCACTAACAAACAAACAAGCAAACGGAGGCGAAAACATAACCTCCTCCACCAAACAAGTCAAATGGTGACGGTGTTCTCATTTTGTTTGTTTGTTTGTTTTATTTTTAGATTTCTTTTGCTCTTTTATTTCCTGGGCTCAGTTTTTAATTTCCTTTCAAAATATCACAGGTTTTGTTAAATAATGCAAATCTTTCTGCTATAAATAAAAAGCCGTGTCATGTCTGTGGTATTCTGAAATGGCCTTGATGGTGATAATAACATTAGGGTGATGATAGTTTATCTCATCTCATCTCATTATCTCTAGCTGCTTTATCCTGCTCTACAGGGTCGCAGGCAAGCTGGAGCCTATCCCAGCTGACTACGGGCGAAAGGCGGGGCCAGGTCATCACAGGGCATGATAGTTTATTTATTTCTTTATTTATTCTCTCATTCTCGTCTCATTATCTCTAGCCGCTTTATCCTGCTCTACAGGGTCGCAGGCAAGCTGGAGCCTATCCCAGCTGACTACGGGCAAAAGGCGGGGCCAGGTCATCACAGGGCATGATAGTTTATTTATTTATTTATTTATTTATTCTATAACAGAGTATTGGCCCACAGTGATTATTTATAACTACTAACAGCTCATACTGAGTGTTAAACCATCTGATCTCCATCTTTCTGTAGTTCTGGGAGGTGATCAGCGATGAACACGGCATCGATCCCACTGGAACCTATCATGGAGACAGCGACCTGCAGTTGGACCGCATCAGCGTCTACTACAACGAAGCCACAGGTAAATATTTCAGTCAAGAAACGGGCACATGCATGGATTAAAGTTTTCCGTCGCTACGACGGATTTCCGTCAACTGGGAGCACTAAAGGTCAATAATGAGATTGATACAGATCCGAGGAAGAAAAAAAGGGGGTAGGCCCATAGGTCTGACACCGATGTGATTTAGAACTTCACCAACCTGCTGTGATTGCCTGTTGTTGAACCCTTTCTTGTGCTATGTTTGAGTATATGTAAAGGAATAAGTTGTTGCGCTACATAGGCCTAAATAAATAAATACAGCCTCCGCTACTATCTAGTCCCGGGGAGGCTGGGCGTAGGCAGCGAGCCGCGGTGCTCGGCTTGAGTTTCGTTTCTATCGGCGGCTCCAGCCCGACTTTGCACGCTTGTAACTCGGCCAGGGGAGGTCCCAGCCTCTCCAAACTTGGCAGCCAGCGACCTCTGCCCTCTCCCCAACGAACCAGCGCTGCCAGGGCGGGCCAGCCCTGTGCCTCGGGACGCGATTCACCCCAAGGCGAGCCACGGCGCTCCACATCAGTTTCCTTTTAACGGCGGCTCCACTGATGAAACAATCTGCCTGTCCTACTACTAGGCAACTACTTGCCTACTACTAATACTAGGCTTACTGTAGTAGTAGTAGTAATAATAATAATCATGATATTTGCCTATTGAAAGGTGATCAGGTGAAAAATCTAAACAGCCCTGTTGAAGCCGCAGCAAGATCTATGCTATTAAGCCTTTTGTAGGTTAAACAGGCTTCGGCAGACAACGTTCTGGAAAGGCTGCATTTTTCTTTGGTTTGATTAGCCTACAATTTAATCTTTAAACATTATGGTTTCAGCAGTTCGCTTAAACATTGGAGGCTGCAGAGTCGGGCTGCAAGATTTCCCGACACTTGTTTAAGATGCCAAACTTCATAGTAAGGAGAAAATAATTCCACAGTATTTAGTGCCTCGTCAGTCTCAAAAATTAATAGTGAAGGACCAACGCGAATTAAGTCCCAAAAAAACATCTCGTAGGCCTATATTTTACATTTTCAAAAAAGTCCGGAATTGGAAGTCGGTCAGTGGAGTGTAATGAAGTGTCTCATTCACTAAGCACAAAAGGTCGGAAAACAGTGGAGAAAACAGCTATTGCTTAAATAGGCTACTAATGGTTTACATTAGTAATTTAATGTATGTGACAAATAAATTCATTGATAAAATAGATAAAGAAGCGAATACTCCAAAGCTCAAAATTCAGGAAAGTGGCTCTGGTGTCGCAAGTGCACAAGAACAGTTATCTGAAAGTTAACCTAATGAATTTGTGCGTGCGCGTGCGATTTCATGAAGAACCGGGACAATTGGCATTCGGTGAAAGATTCACACCTCTGACTCATTATATTCGCGCGCGCCCTCTCGCCCACTGCTGCTTCGTTTTCCCGATTTACACGAGTGTCTGAAGATGGAGTTTTCAGAAATCTCCACTCTGCCCCGAGTTTGCGAAAGTAGCTGTTTTCAGTGACTGAAACCTCCGTATAGGTGTGAATGAAAGGTGCAACCGAATAAATAAATATGCGTCTTTTTTATCCAGCTACATGTAGGCTATCACTGCGCAAAGCCTCTAATGTTGAAATGGTAGTAATATTTGTTAAAATAATAGTAGGCTAATTTCCACATTAATTGGTAAAATGGCCCAAGGGATGTGATGGGGGGATGGCCGTTTTATAACGGGGATGATTTGAGATTTTTATTTCAGAAGGGGGATGCCTCCCCCTACATCCGCCCTCAACTCGAGTACTGCGTACAGTGGTGCTTGAAAGTTTGTGAACCCTTTAGAATTTTCTATATTTCTGCATAAATATGACCTAAAACATCATCAGATTTTCACACAAGTCCTAAAAGTAGGTAAAGAGAACCCAGTTAAACAAATGAGACAAAAATATTATACTTGGTCATTTATTTATTGAGAAAAATGATCCAGTATTACATATCTGTGAGTGGCAAAAGTATGTGAACCTTTGCTTTCAGTATCTGGTGTGACCCCCTTGTGCAGCAATAACTGCAACTAAACGTTTGCGGTAACTGTTGATCAGTCCTGCACACCGGCTTGGAGGAATTTTAGCCCGTTCCTCCGTACAGAACAGCTTCAACTCTGGGATGTTGGTGGGTTTCCTCACATGAACTGCTCGCTTCAGGTCCTTCCACAACATTTCCATTGGATTAAAGTCAGGACTTTGACTTGGCCATTCCAAAACATTCACTTTATTCTTCTTTAACCATTCTTTGGTAGAACGACTTGTGTGCTGCCCTGTGATGACCTGGCGACTTGTCCAGGGTGTACCCCGCCTTTCGCCCGTAGTCAGCTGGGATAGGCTCCAGCTTGCCTGCGACCCTGTAGAACAGGATAAAGCGGCTAGAGATAATGAGATGAGATGAGACTTGTGTGCTTAGGGTCGTTGTCTTGCTGCATGACTCACCTTCTCTTGAGATTCAGTTCATGGACAGATGTCCTGACATTTTCCTTTAGAATTCGCTGGTATAATTCAGAATTCATTGTTCCATCAATGATGGCAATCCGTCCTGGCCCAGATGCAGCAAAACAGGCCCAAACCATGATACTACCACCACCATGTTTCACAGATGGGATAATGTTCTTATGCTGGAATGCAGTGTTTTCCTTTCTCCAAACATAACACTTCTCATTTAAACCAAAATGTTCTATTTTGGTCTCATCCGTCCACAAAACATTTTTCCAATATCCTTCTGGCTTGTCCCCATGATCTTTAGCAAACTGCAGACGAGCAGCAATGTTCTTTTTGGAGAGCAGTGGCTTTCTCCTTGCAACCCTGCCATGCACACCATTGTTGTTCAGTGTTCTCCTGATGGTGGACTCATGAACATTAACATTAGCCAATGTGAGAGAGGCCTTCAGTTGCTTAGAAGTGACCCTGGGGTCCTTTGTGACCTCGCCAACTATTACACACCTTGCTCTTGGAGTGATCTTTGTTGGTCGACCACTCCTGGGGAGGGTAACAATGGCCTTGAATTTCCTCCATTTGTACACAATCTGTCTGACTGTGGATTGGTGGAGTCCAAATTCTTTAGAGATGGTTTTGTAACCTTTTCCAGCCTGATGAGCATCAAAAATGTTTTTTTGAGGTCCTCAGAAATCTCCTTTGTTCATGCCATGATACACTTCCACAAACATGTGTTGTGAAGATCAGACTTTGATAGATCCCTGTTCTTTAAATAAAACAGGGTGCCCACTCACACCTGATTGTCATCCCATTGATTGAAAACACCTGACTCTCATTTCCCCTTCAAATTTGCTGCTAATCCTAGAGGTTCACATACTTTTGCCACTCACAGATATGAAATATTGGATCATTTTCCTCAATAAATAAATGACCAAGTATAATATTTTTGTCTCATTTGTTTAACTGGGTTCTCTTTATCTACTTTTAGGACTTGTGTGAAAATCTGATGTTGTATTAGGTCACATTTATGCAGAAATATAGAAAATTCTAAAGGGTTCACAAACTTTCAAGCACCACTGTATAAGGCCATATTTCACCGGACATAGGCCCTTCGATTTCCATCACTAGAGCGCGTCAAATTACTTTCGGTTTTGCCAGCATGGACGCGCTTCTTTTAAATGAAGGCACAGATGTGTCAGACATCGACAAAACGGTAAAGTATAAGTGGAGATGGGCTTGGCGAAATGAAATGGGCGATAATGGCAAGCTCCTGCTGCTGTGCCAAGGAAAAAGAAACAAAAACAGGCATCAGGTGTTGCCAAACTAGATGCCTTTGGCTTCACTGCGAAGAAGCAGAGAAAGTGAACTTTCACTTTACTTTTCTTGTTTCCTGGCTTTATGTCAACAGATTTTCTTATTTTTCTTTCTGTTCCACTCTTCTGAAAGCATGGTTCAAGTTCGACTGCACTTGCACTTTTCTCTGAACCACTGTTGTGCATTACTAAAGTATTGTTGAAATACACTGGCAGTCAATGAAAAAGTCCAGGTCAATAATTCAACATATTATGCAATACGGAGTTGGGGAAATGTTTGTTTTGAGATGTTTCTATTGAATAGCGTGCACAGAAGTCATTAATGAGTTCTCCTCAATCCAAACATTTTTCAAGTGTCCTCAGGGAGTGGTCTTTAGGAATCAGCTCAAAGTGCTGTTTTGGAGAAAAACAAAAATTTGTACACGGTTGAAAGGATGGGTTGGATAGCCTTTATTAAGGCCATGAAAAAGCCGACTTTTGTATTCCTTATGTCCAAGATGCCACGGTTAAATCCAGATGACAGATGGCGGGCCCTCGGCATGGTGCAAGCCGGCCTAAGTTTTTCAGAAGTTGGGCGTCGATTGAATGTCCAAACCCTGCCATGGCCTGCGTATTCACCTGATCTCAATCCCATTGAGCATTTATGGGATCACCTTGGTGTTCAGATCCAGAACCGTGTTCCTCGTCCCATGAACAGAGGTCAACTGATCCAGGCTCTTCAAGAGGTGTGGCAGGCCATCCCACGAGACAGGATTCGCCGTTTGATACGCAGTATGCGTCGCAGACTGACGGCTTGTATTGCTGTTGGTGGGGACAATACTCGGTACTGAAGCTGCAACTTTCCAATTACAGGGTATCCATTTTGTTTGGACTGTACATTATCAAAGCTCACAACAATTGTGATTTTTTGTTTATTCATCTCGAGTTAAATGTTAGTATATTGATCTGTAAGCTTCTAGTACATGATTTCATAGCTTATGAATAAAATTATTTTCATAAATGTCACCTGGACATTTTCATTGACTGTCAGTGTAAATTTGCACTTTGCGCTGAAAACTTGATGTTTCATCATGAATAGCCAGTAATGACAATGGTAAAGTCTTGCCTTAGCTTTAGTCATTTGTTAAAATTATGTAAATGTACTATAAGTAGGGGCCGAGGGGATAATGGATAACACGGCGTTTAAAATTTGACGCATCGCTGACGTGGTAGGGGCCAACGACATGGAGCTTATTTTTCAGTCAGATGATTTTTTTTTTTTTTTTTTGCTTTAATCCATGCACATGAGCTTCACGTTATTGATTATAACATGATATTTTTTCCACAGTATTTGAATGATGTTATGTTTATCTTATTTTTGTTGCATTTTTAGCACGACATGTTGAAGGACCCTTTCAGATGTGTGATTGTACTGTAATGATTCTGTCTGTTCAGGGAAAACAGCGAGCACCTGCTCGCCTGTGGAGAACGAGAGTACTTCCTGTTTAGGATTAGACATGATAGCATCCATTAGCAGTGCAGTTTCAGCACACAGATTGTTTTATAATTGGTCTGAATGCCTGAATGTACATACGTGCATCACAAACACACAAATATGCAGTGAGCTGATAATTCAGGGTGTGTTTTTTATTGATCATATTCAATGATCATAAACGGTCAAAACGTGCAGGTTCAGTAAAACTTCACATCAAGACATGGACCCAGCAAGGTGTTGGGTCAAATGAATCCAAATTAAACACAGAACCACCTGGTACATGTGTGATTTTTATGCGGTGTTTAATTCTCCACTTTCTCAGGAGGGAAGTATGTTCCTCGAGCCATCTTGGTGGATCTGGAACCAGGAACCATGGACTCGGTTCGTTCTGGACCTTTTGGGCAGATCTTCAGACCCGACAACTTTGTCTTTGGTAGAGTGAAACGCATACATACATACATACATACATACATACATACAGTTGTGTTCAAAATAATAGCAGTGTGTTTAAAAACGTGAGTAAAGCTCAAAATCCTTATAATAGTTTTTATTTCCATGCATTGGGAACACTGCACATTATATTCTACATCAAAACATGAAGAAAAATATATCAATATTTTAATTACTTTACAGAAAATGAAGAAAAATGAACATTGGGCTGTTCAAAAAAAAGCAGTGTCTGCATTTTTCATTACAAACTCCAAATATTTACTGTATAAACTGAAAAAATCTTAAGGATTTAGTATTCCTGTGAATCACTAAACTAATATTTAGTTGTATAACCACGGTTTCTGAGAACTTCTGGCACCTGTGAACAGGTATTCCAGCCCAGGATGATTTGACAACATTCCACAGTTCCTCTGCATTTCTTGGTTTTGCCTCAGAAACAGCATTTTTGATGTCGCCCCACAAGTTTTCTATCAGATTAAGGTCCGGGGATTGGGCTGGCCACTCCATAACTTTCATTTTGTTGGTCTTGAACCCTGATGCTGCTCGCTTACTGGTGTGTTTGGGGTCATTGTCTTGTTGAAACACCCGTTTCAAGGGCATTTCCTCTTCAGCATAAGGCAACATGACCTCCAAGTATTTTGATATATGCAAACTGATCCATGATCCCTGGTATGCGATAAATGGGCCCAACACCACAGTAAGAGAAACATTCCCATATCATGATGCTTGCTCCACCATGCTTCACTGTCTTCAGAGTGGACTGTGGCTTGAAGTCAGTGTTTGGGGGTCGTCTGAAAAACTGTCTGCGGCTCTTGGACCCAAAAAGAACAATTTTACTTTCATCAGTCCACAAAATGTTTTTCCATTTCTCTTTAGGCCAGTCGATGTGTTCTTTGGCAAATTGTATCCTCTTCAGCACGTCTTTTTTTTAACAGTGGAACTTTGCGGGAGCTTCTTGCCGATAGATTAGCTTCACACAGGCATCTTCTAATTGTCACAGTACTCACAGGTAACTTCAGACCGTCTTTGATCACCCTGGAGCTGATCATTGGCTGAGTCTTTGCCATTCTGGCTATTCTTCGATCCATTCGAATGGTAGTCTTCTGTTTTCTTCCGCGTCTCTCTGGCTTTGCTGTCCATTTTAAAGCACTGGAGATCATTTTAGCTGAGCAGCCCATCATTTTCTGCACTTCTTTACAGTATACGTTTTACACCTCCAATCAACGTTTTAATCAAAGCACGCTGTTCTTCTGAGCAATGTCTGGAACGGCCCATGTTTCTCAGGTTTTCAGAGAGAAATGGATGTACAACATGTGCTGGCTTCATCCTTAAATTAGGGCCACCTGACTGACATCTGTTTTTTCACAGAATGAATGACCTCACTAATTAAACTCCACACTACTATTATTTTGAACACGTCCCTTTCACTTAATTATTCAATTACACAGACTCGGGAGCATGCATATCATGAATGTTGGGTCTGTTGGTTTTCTATGACTCTACTACACCTACTGGTAAATTATTTGCCATGTAGTAATATAATTTCCACCAAAAACAGTGATTGATCTGGTTAGTCGTGTTGGACTGCTATTATTTTGAACACAAGTGTATATACACACATTCACTGGATATGAGCAATCGTGCGCTCTGATTGGCTACTCTACTACTAGGATATCAGCTCATATACTGTGAGTAGAGAAAAACAAAATGGCAGAGCGTGTTGCTGAACCAACCGAGGACAAAATAAAAACTCTACTCGAAAACAAAACCCCAAAAAATACAAAAAAAAGCAACAAAATATGGAATGAAAGTATTTGATGGTAAGAATGTATCTTTTTTTATTTTTCAAGAATTATTATTATCGCGTTTTTCACAAATTGCTCCTGTCATTTCGCCGGTTTGTTTACATTCTAAGCAGAATTGATTTTGTCAGACGTTTTGTATGAAGTTTTTATTTATCAAATTTGCAAAAAATAAAAATGCTCCATTTTTCAAAATCCAGTGAATGTGGATAGAATAAAACAGTTATTCCACTCAATCTCGGTGCTACGTGCCTCGTTGGCTATCAGCTCATGTACGACTCGATTTCGTGGAATAACTGTTATATAAGTATAATTTTTATTTTAATTTCATTGTCGGGTGGCACGGTAGTGTAGTGGTTAGCGCTGTCGCCTCACAGCAAGAAGGTCTGGGTTTGAGCCCCGTGGCCGGCGAGGGCCTTTCTGTGCGGAGTTTGCATGTTCTCCCCGTGTCCGCATGGGTTTCCTCCGGGTGCTCCGGTTTCCTCCATAGTCCAAAGACATGCAGGTTAGGTTAACTGGTGACTCTAAATTGACCGTAGGTGTGAAATGTGAGTGTCTGTGTCTATGTGTCAGCCCTGTGATGACCTGGCAACTTGTCCAGGGTGTGTGATGCCTACAGTATAACCCGAACACAGGTAAGTTCACAGTTTTAGTTCTCGGTTCAGCTCTGCGTCGAGCCCTTCTCTTTTCATACTCCTGAACCCTCTTCAAATTGTATGCGTCGCAGACTACCCTAATGAGTCCCTTCCATTCGACTCTGTTACTCACAGTTGAAGACCATTGATCCAAGACATGGCTGCACTTCAAAGCACTTTTGCAGGTGTCCTTGAAACGGAGCTTAGACTGGCCTACTGGTCGAGAGCCATGGGCCAGCTCACAGTACAGGAGCTCTTTTACTGGCCTGTCTTCTTCCATTTGGCAAACATGTACCAACCAGTGCAGGCGGGGCCGCACTAACTTCACCTCAATATCTTCAACGTCCGCATGCCGCAGCACCTCTTCATTGTTGATGTAGTCGTCCCATTTGATGTTTAGTATCAGACGTAGATGACGCTGTTGTATTGTACGAAGCTGCTTGACTTCATGCTGATATAGGGTCCAAGTTTTGCTGCCATACATCAGAAGAGGCATTAAGCATTGGTTGTACACAGCGACTTTAGTTGAGACTGAGAGATCATGTGAGTCAAACACACTCTTGCTCAGTCGACCAAATGCACAGGATGTTGCTTGAAAACGAGATGCGAGTTCTTCCTTCATAGAGCAGTCACTGCTAACATAGCTGCCAAGGTACTTGAAGTGCGTGACGTTGGCTAACTTAGTACCACCTATGAAGAACTCAGCCATGTTGTCAATACACATAGTCTCTGTTTTGACCGTGTTGATGCGCAGGGCCATCCTCTTGGCAGCGTTATTGTAGGAGGTTAATAGCGACTGCAGACCCTTTGATGTGTCACTGAAAATTGCAATGTCATCAGCATACTGAGCTTCTCTGATGAACTCTGTAAAGACTTTGGATTTTACTTTAAGTCTGTGTAGGTCAAAGAGATCGCCATCGTAACGTAGTCTGATCTGTACACTGCAAATGTGCTTGATTTTCTTGAAGGCAAGCCAGAGTAAGACAGATGCGTACTGTAGGTACCAAAAAGTTTTGGAGCTAATTTGCAACCCTGCTTTACCCCGCTGTTGTATTCAAGGGATTGAGTGAGCTCACCATCAACAGTAAGTCTGGCATGTACATCTGTATATAGCTTCTTAATGATTCTTATAAACTTTGGTGGACAACCAAGTTTGCCGAGGATGATGAAGAGAAGCTCGCGATTGACAGTGTCAAACGCCTTAACAAAGTCCACAAAGGCTATATACAAGCATTTACGTTGCTCTCTTGTTTTTTCCATCAGTTGGCGAAGCGTGAAAATTCCATCTATTGTACTCCTTCCATGGCGGTACCCTGACTGCGACTGGGGATATATGAAATCCGCTAACAGATGAAGCCTCTGCAGGATGACATCCGCAAAGACTTTTCCAACAGCACTGAGCAACGATATGCCTCTGTAATTATCACATTGACTTCTGTCGCCTTTTTTGAATAATATGGCGATGATTGCGTCTATCCAGTCCAATGGGATTATCTCTGTGGTCCAGCAGATGTTAAATAGAACAAGTAGGAAAGCTCTCAAGCGATGTCCTCCATGCACAAGTATTTCAGGTAGAATACTGTCAGGACCTGGGCTCTTTCCTAATCGGGTGTTTCTAAGAGCTTGGTCAAGTTCTTGTTCTTCGATTGGGCGGCTCATCGATTCGATGACTGGAAGCTGGTCTATGTCATCAACAATACTCAAGTCAACATCAGTTGGTTGGTTTAGCAAGTCGTTGAAATGTTCAACCCATCTGTCCTTTATCTTGTCAGGAGCTCACCATCGTTGGACTTCACTGGATGAGAGCTTCTGGATCTTGGACCATAAACAGTGTTTAGAGTGGCATAAAACTCTCTGAGGTTCTTCTCCTGAGAGTACCGCTCTGCTTCTTCAGCTCTATGTCGGAACCATTTATTCTTGAGCTCTCTGATGCGCCTTCTCAAAGCATGCCTATCCAGATTCTTGTCTTGGAGCAGCTTTTGAATTTCATCATCTTGATCATCGAACCAATCGTTTTGCACTTTTTTTCTTTTTGCCAAAGACATGGGTAACAGCATTCTGGAGAACAACTCTAAGCTCGTCAAAGTCAGTGTTATAAGTAGACAGCTTCTCATCTAGAAACTGTTCCAGCAATGCTTTCTTGGCGTCATCCAAGTGTATGTCTAGCTTCTTAGGAGGTTTTGGTCCTCTCTTCTTACTCTTAATGGAGAAGAGACACTTAGACACGAAGAGCTTGTGATTGGTGAAGCAGTTTGCTGTTCGATTGACTTTTGTCACTGTAACATATGGTTTTGCGGACTTGTTAGATAGTACATGGTCGAGTTGATGCCAGTGCTTTGAACGTAGGTGTTGCCATGTGTTCTTCGAGCTGTCTTTCAGTTGGAACATTGTGCCCATGATACTGAGCTGAAATCTGGTGCAAAATTCTAAGAGCATGAGACCATTGGAATTCATTTTTCCGATGCCATGTTTCCCGATGACATTCGGCCATGATTTCCAGTCCTTGCCCACACGAGCATTAAAATCACCCAGAATGATAACGGTGTCCATATCAGCAGCAGATGTGCAGCTACCGAGCTTTCCATAGAACTGTTCCTTTTCTTCCTGCGGTCTTTGCATGGTTGGCGCATATACGCTGATGAGGGTTAGCTTATTACCTCCATTTAGCTGTATGCGCATTGACATGAGTCTGTCGCTGATCAGCGTAGGGCTGATACCTTGAGCAGCTAGCCTGTTGGAGATGGCGAAACCAACGCCTGCTGTTCTCTCTTTTCCTCCACTCCAGAAGATTGTATGACTCCTCTCAATTACGTTTCCAGTGCCAGGTCGCCGAACTTCACTTAGAGCACAGATGTCAATGCCTGCTTTCTCCAATTCACGACAGATAAGTGCTGTTGCTCGTTCTGGTCTTATTGAAGAGTCACTGTCGTTGGTTGTGCGAACATTCCAGGCACCCAGATTAAGATTTTGTTTGTTTGGATTAGACTGAGAGGGTAGATGGTGTCGTTTGTCGGTTACCCCGGATGCAGTAGCAGTATACGGACTTCATCCACTTATCGCTACTGCCGTATAAAGTGGCGCATCGGTTCCCCCGTATGTGGTAGCCATATTTCTACTCCTTATCTGTACTTCCATTAAAACTGTGGGGCTGCACCTATGATGACGACACTACTTGGCGCATGGGCAGTGTCCCTTGGCGAGAAACCCTGTTTATCGACGACACAGCAGAGCTGAGATGGTCGCAGAGAAGCTTGTTGCATTTTGTCGGAACTGAAGCCGAGTTGACAATCAGAACCGTCAGTATTGGCCATTGGCTCTCTAGTAGCTCATCCGCCCGGGTTGGTGGCATAGCACAGGGTGTACCCCGCCTTTCGTCCGTAGTCAGCTGGGATAGGCTCCAGCTTGCCTGCGACCCTGTAGAACATGATAAAGCGGCTAGAGATAATGAGATGAGATTTAAAACAAACACACACACACACACACACACACACACACACACACACACACACACACACACACACACACAAAATGCACCACATCACATTTGATTTGAATTGCAGGTCAATATAAAACCTGCTACTAGGTGGCAGCACATAGACATTTCATCTTGTAAAATGTATTTTTTGCTCTTGAGCTTCCTGGTAGTTGATGGAAATGGAAATATGCAAAAGAGGCAATGTGATGGCCTTGAAGCCCTTTTTTGTTTTAGATTTACAAACACTGGTCATTTTTCACCAGTTTTCTTTCACTATGTTCCTTCAGTTCCTTCGAAATGACCTGAGATTGTTAAACATTTTCATCGAGCTAAAAGCACAGGATGTCATGGTCACGGGCGCAGATAGAGGGGGGGACGGGGGGGATTCATCCCACCCAGATTTAAATTCACCTCGTTCGGTCCCCCCCACTTGTAGGGAGGAAAAAACATCTATGCTGTCTTTCTTTGCATAAGGCAAACCTCACGGAAAAATCAAAAGACTAATTACCATTCAGTTTATTGAGGTGCACAGCAGTTCATACATAGCTGCAACTGCGCAGACTGCACAGGTTGCGAGCTCGAGCTTGGTTGCTATGGTTACCCACAACAAGTTTGACAGGCATATCGGGGACAGCGCCTCCTAGTTCAGGACCCCAACACGGCATGATGAAGGGTGCCAAAAGGCAGAAAACGATTGCATCGTTTTAAAAAAAAAAAAAAACGACTGTAAGTAAACTGTGCCTTACTTTATAATATCACCTTGCAATTTTTTGATAGTCTGTTCAAAGTAATGTCGTAGTGAAAGTAAAATCGTACTGAGTAGAGATGCCTTTCTGGTAGCCTCCTCCTTTCGGTGGTAGCCTGTAGATACAGTGCTCAGAAGGCAGTTTTAATGTTTAATCTGGCGTTCCCTGCCATAATTTCAGCGAGCATATTGTTTCATAAGGAAACTTTGCGAAGAGTTGTTGACTGACTGCCGCTCACGCAACACACAGGCATAGTTAGAAAGTCAGGATGCACTGGTTTACACTTTACACACACACACGTAGCCCAGCCTCTCGCTATGGTTAACAGTTGGAACTTAGCGGTTTTAAAACTAGTTTTGCAGTTTTGCAATTTCTGTGCGTGATGATAATGTGTAAACTTTGGATTTCCATAGGCTATGTTAAAATGTTATCATTGTCCTGGCCTGCAGGTAGTTCCTGGTGATGGCAGTGAGGGAGGTGAAATAACATGTATACACACTACCGTTCAAAAGTTTGGGGTCACCCAGACAATTTTGTGTTTTCCATGAAAAGTCACACTTTTATTTCCCACCATAAGTTGTAAAATGAATAGAAAATATAGTCAAGACATTTTTCTGGCCATTTTGAGCATTTAATCGACCCCACAAATGTGATGCTCCAGAAACTCAATCTGCTCAAAGGAAGGTCAGTTTTATAGCTTCTCTAAAGAGCTAAACTGTTTTCAGCTGTGCTAACATGATTGTATAAGGGTTTTCTAATCATCCATTAGCCTTCTGAGGCAATGAGCAAACACATTGTACCATTAGAACACTGGAGTGAGAGTTGCTGGAAATGGGCCTCTATACACCTATGGAGATATTGCACCAAAAACCAGACATTTGCAGCTAGAATAGTCATTTACCACATTAGCAATGTATAGAGTGGATTTCTGATTAGTTTAAAGTGATCTTCATTGAAAAGAACAGTGCTTTTCTTTCAAAAATAAGGACATTTCAAAGTGACCCCAAACTTTTGAACGTGTGTGTGTATATATATGTGTGTGTGTGTGTGTATATATGTGTGTGTGTGTGTGTATATATATATATGTGTGTGTGTGTGTGTGTGTGTGTATATATATATATATATATATATATATATATATATATATATATATATATATATATAATATAAAAAATGTGTGTGTGTGTGTGTGTGTGTGTGTGTGTATATATATATATATATATATATATATATATATATATATATATATATATATATACACACACACACACACACACACACAAAATGGAATCATTTGCTGACAGCTCAGTCCCCCCCCCTCAGTCATGGTGAAATTATTTTAGTCTTATATCATTGTAACTTTAACCAAAACGTTATTTTATTTTAAAAAAAGGAATTTGCATACAAATTTTTTAAACTTTAAAACACGTCAGTAATCAGTCCCACTGCTATATTAATTATAGAATAGAATACATCTTTATTGTCCATCAGAGTGCAAATTTGTCTTCAGCCTAATAAACACAAGAACAAAAACATAAAGTCAGACAAACAATTTGTATAAAATAAATACACAGACAAGGTTATATTACATATTTTAAAAAATGAATAAGTAAATAAAGTTCTGTGGCTTGAGTCTTTTCAGTCACTTTGTAGAGTCAAGCATGTTAACAAACACTAACAGTTTTTCTATACTTTCTGTATTTCCCCACCAGGCCAGAGTGGTGCTGGGAATAACTGGGCCAAGGGCCACTACACAGAGGGAGCTGAGTTAGTGGACTCAGTCCTGGATGTGGTGCGTAAGGAGGCGGAGAGCTGCGACTGTCTCCAGGGTTTCCAGCTCACCCACTCTCTGGGCGGCGGCACCGGCTCAGGCATGGGCACCCTGCTCATCAGCAAGATTCGTGAAGAATATCCGGACCGCATCATGAACACTTTCAGCGTGGTGCCCTCACCCAAAGTGTCCGACACCGTGGTGGAGCCCTATAATGCCACACTGTCTGTGCACCAGCTGGTGGAGAACACAGACGAGACCTACTGCATCGACAACGAAGCTCTGTACGATATCTGTTTCCGTACGCTCAAGCTGACCACACCCACATACGGTGACTTGAACCATCTGGTCTCAGCCACCATGAGCGGAGTCACGACTTGCCTTCGCTTCCCCGGGCAGCTGAATGCTGATTTGCGCAAACTGGCTGTCAACATGGTACCATTCCCACGTCTTCACTTCTTCATGCCTGGTTTTGCGCCCTTGACCAGCAGGGGGAGTCAGCAGTACCGTGCTCTGTCTGTCCCCGAACTGACGCAGCAGATGTTCGATGCCAAGAACATGATGGCTGCCTGCGACCCACGCCATGGCCGTTACCTCACCGTTGCTGCTGTGTTCCGCGGCCGCATGTCCATGAAGGAGGTTGATGAGCAGATGCTCAACGTCCAAAACAAGAACAGCAGCTACTTTGTGGAATGGATCCCCAACAACGTCAAAACAGCCGTGTGCGACATCCCACCTCGTGGCCTCAAGATGGCCGCCACCTTCATTGGCAACAGCACGGCCATCCAGGAGCTGTTCAAGCGCATCTCTGAGCAGTTCACTGCCATGTTCAGGAGAAAGGCCTTCCTCCACTGGTATACAGGAGAAGGAATGGATGAGATGGAGTTTACCGAGGCCGAGAGCAATATGAACGACCTGGTCTCCGAGTACCAGCAGTACCAGGATGCCACCGCCGAAGAGGGCGAGTTTGAGGAGGAGGGTGAAGAAGAGGCAGCCTAAATCACTCCGTCTCCATCTTATCCTTTTATGGTTGCTTCTTTTGTGTTTTCTTGTTTCCCCCATCCCTCCTCTTTTCCTCCCTCAGGTGTTTTGTGAAGGTGTACCTGACCAAGATAAAAACTCTCATTGATGCATTCTCACTTTGTTTCCTAGATGTGCTCTCTTGAAGGTAACTTAGTCGGTTCAAGTCATTGTTGTTTTCCTGTTGTCGGTGATCCTCGTGGTCTTTCATACCTAATCGACTTGTTTTCAAAAATAAAGTAACCTTCGGCTTATTGAATAAAAACTTGGTTTAAATTGAAGTATTTGGTTTTTTTTAGTTTTGTGTCAATCTTTGGAGTGTATAACCACCAGAGGGTGCTGTAGAGTTCAGACCAAATGAAGTACAATTCATTGAAATGTTATTTGTGGTACAAGAGAAAAGGACTGATCGGACTGAGCAGGTTCGACAGAACAGAACAAAGCAATCGGACATTCAAACAGTCATTTATAAAAGAAAAGAAGAGGAAGAAACAGGCAGCTCAAAACAGAAATGGCAGCTGATATAGAGGAAGTCTATCTCTCAATGTGTGAGAGAGAGAGAGAGAGAGAGACAGAGAGAGATTTATATACACAGATATTTACACATGGTTTGGTAAAGTCACGTAAACATAATTAAAGCTGACACCAACATGTAAATGTGACGAAGGAGGGAGGGAGGGCCTCGAAGTGTAAACGAAGTCCCAGAAAGATTACACACTCCTGACTCAGCTACAATGTGTAAATCGATCACAAATCAATTCTGAAAGAGGAAGAATGGAGGAAAAGGCTGCAGGCGTAAAGAGAAGGAAACGATGGCAGCCATCACGTTGACAACACGAGCATGACGCGAGATTCTGTGCACAGATCAGGAAGTGATTCTGAGAGCCTGTTTTCTTCTCCGCTTGATTATTATGTGAGTGTGTCGGTGTGTGTGTGTGTTTAAGCTCGAGAGGCCACTCTCTGGAGTTCTATAATAATGGCACCTTCATCACAGAAACTCCACTAATCACTTATGGACTCCATCTTAAAGCAGCAACATGGGATCCAGACTAAAGTAAGACGGAACGTCTGTTTCTGCAAATTCACTTTGTGTGTGTTATCGGATGTGCATCTCTCTCTCTCTCTCTCTCTCTCTCTCGCTTGCTCGCTCAGATTGGAGGCTCCAGTAATATTTAAATACAGTTTTTAATAAGACCCAACCCGTCGTTAGAAGAACATAATGTTTCTACGGTATAATTGCTTTTTTGCATAATTAGGTCGGTGGATTCTTAAAAGAGTCCATTTCCTGGACATCACTTCCTTCCTTTGTCACTGTGGGCAGTGAACGCTATACAGAATTTCACGCTTAAACCTGCATCACCATCTAAAGACGTTTTACAGCACTGTCTCTTATCGCTGATTGGATAAAACAACATTGTTAGGGTCAAATGATTCAGTTTTTGGTCGTATTTGTTAAAACAAAAGTGTCTCTGCAGTGATGCTTCATTATGACTTCATTATGCACTATACAGTGGTGCTTGAAAGTTTGTGAACCCTTTAGAATTTTCTATATTTCTGCATAAATATGACCTAAAACAACATCAGATTTTCACACAAGTCCTAAAAGTAGATAAAGAGAACCCAGTTAAACAAATGAGACAAAAATATTATCCTTGGTCATTTATTTATTGAGGAAAATGATCCAATATTTCATATCTGTGAGTGGCAAAAGTATGTGAACCTCTAGGATTAGCAGCAAATTTGAAGGTGAAATTAGAGTCAGGTGTTTTCAATCAATGGGATGACAATCAGGTGTGAGTGGGCACCCTGTTTTATTTAAAGAACAGGGATCTATCAAAGTCTGATCTTCACAACACATGTTTGTGGAAGTGTATCATGGCACGAACAAAGGAGATTTCTGAGGACCTCAAAAAAAGCATTTTTGATGCTCATCAGGCTGGAAAAGGTTACAAAACAATCTCTAAAGAGTTTGGACTCCACCAATCCACAGTCACACAGATTGTGTACAAATGGAGGAAATTCAAGGCCATTGTTACCCTCCCCAGGAGTGGCCGACCAACAAAGATCACTCCAGGAGCAAGGTGTGTAATAGTTGGTGAGGTCACAAAGGACCCCAGGGTAACTTCTAAGCAACTGAAGGCCTCTCTCACATTGGCTAATGTTCATGAGTCCACCATCAGGAGAACACTGAACAACAATGGTGTGCGTGGCAGGGTTGCAAGGAGAAAGCCACTGCTCTCCAAAAAGAACATTGCTGCTCGTCTGCAGTTTGCTAAAGATCACATGGGCAAGCCAGAAGGCTAATGCAAAAATGTTTTGTGGACGGATGAGATCAAAATAGAACTTTTTGGTTTAAATGAGAAGCGTTATGTTTGGAGAAAGGAAAACACTGCATTGCAATATAAGAACCTTATCCCATCTGTGAAACATGGTGGTGGTAGTATCATGGTTTGGGCCTGTTTTGCTGCATCTGGGCCAGGACGGCTTGCCATCATTGATGGAACAATGAATTCTGAATTATACCAGCAAATTCTAAAGGAAAATGTCAGGACATCTGTCCATGAACTGAATCTCAAGAGAAGGTGAGTCATGCAGCAAGACAACGACCCTAAGCACACAAGTCGTTCTACCAAAGAATGGTTAAAGAAGAATAAAGTGAATGTTTTGGAATGGCCAAGTCAAAGTCCTGACCTTAATCCAATGGAAATGTTGTGGAAGGACCTGAAGCGAGCAGTTCATGTGAGGAAACCCACCAACATCCCAGAGTTGAAGCTGTTCTGTACGGAGGAACGGGCTAAAATTCCTCCAAGCCGGTGTGCAGGACTGACCAACAGTTACCGCAAACGTTTAGTTCCAGTTATTGCTGCACAAGGGGATCACACCAGATATTGAAAGCAAAGGTTCACATAGTTTTACCACTCACGGATATGTAATATTGGATCATTTTCCTCAATAAATAAATGACCAAGTATAATATTTTTGTCTCATTTGTTTAACTGGGTTCTCTTTATCTACTTTTAGGACTTGTGTGAAAATCTGATGATGTTTTAGGCCATATTTATGCAGAAATATAGATAATTCTAAAGGGTTCACAAACTTTCAAGCACCACTGTGTGTGTGTGTGTGTGTACGGTATATATAATTTTTTTTTTCCAACACAAGAAGATAAACTTCATATCTTTGCACCACTGTGTAATGTTCTTTATATTGTATGGACACATCCACAAAAAAAAAAAAAGACATCACTGGAGTGATATATCGGGAATTATTATACATGCAGGACACTTTTCCATGGAATAAAAACATGTTCTATTCCCTTCTAGTGGGTTTCATTCATTTGGTTTGATAGCATGCAATATTTTTAGCATATCGCATATCCTATGTGTATTACAGTACGTCACTCTACCCAATGGAAAATGAGCATATGGTTTACGATATTGCACGGTTGTCAAGACAACATGACATCACACATTGGAGATGTAAAACTTCCGCGCTTGCGAACAACTATGACGATTTGTAAACAAACATGGCTGCCAGGTTTGCTTCATTACAAAATATAGATTTTGAGAGAATTTTGAAAGATGCATTGAACACCCAAAAGGAATGTGTATAATAATAATGCCTGGTGGCACGGTGGTGTAGTGGTTAGCGCTGTCGCCCCACAGCAAGAAGGTCCGGGTTCGAGCCCCGTGGCCGGCGAGGGCCTTTCTGTGTGGAGTTTGCATGTTCTCCCCGTGTCCGCGTGGGTTTCCTCCGGGTGCTCCGGTTTCCCCCACAGTCCAAAGACATGCAGGTTAGGTTAACTGGTGACTCTAAATTGAGCGTAGGTGTGAATGTGAGTGTGAATAGTTGTCTGTGTCTATGTGTCAGCCCTGTGATGACCTGGTGACTTGTCCAGGGTGTACCCCGCCTTTCGCCCGTAGTCAGCTGGGATAGGCTCCAGCTTGCCTGCGACCCTGTAGAACAGGATAAAGCAGCTAGAGATAATGAGATGAGATAATAATGCCTGGCTTTTTTTCATGGTCTATCGGATATATCCTCCTGAGAACCAACCCATAGACTTGTGTCCTCTGTAGTTGACATTAGTTTTACGTGCACACCCTCTTACTCTTGATTCCCTCTTGAATCCTCGTGTCTTGTAAAGAGTACATCCTGGGCTTTCCAATGATATATCATGTGACTAGGAGGGTTGCTGGGAAATTCCTAGCAAGCAAATCACAACAAAAGAGAAACTGAGAGACACATTTTTTTCTTGGTTCCCAGGAGGATATTCCATTCAGCTACTCGTCTTCGACTCGTTCAGTATCATGCTAGCTGAATGGAATATATCTGATAGACCACTCAATGCCAGTCAATATTATTTAAATATGTCACTCAGATCCGTGATGTATTTCGTATGAAAAACGCGAGTTTTTCAACACGAGAAGATAAGCGTCATATTTTCAAGCCAATATGTGATTTTCTTTGTATTATATTGACACATTCACAAAGAAAAAGTCCCCGAATTTATTAAAACAATTCATCGATTTCCTCACAAGTGACAGAGATTTATGCCACAGTTTTAGTTCTCCATGTCCTGGATGGAGCTCGGATGAAAAATACCAGTGATGCATTTCCCAGTAAAACACTTGTGAATGTGTAATATTAAAGTTATTCCATGAAATCGAGTCATACATGAGCTGATAGTTGACGAGACACGTAGCACAGAGATTGAGTGGAATAACTGTTTTATTCTATCCACATTCACTGGATTTTGAGAAACGGAGCATTTTTATTTTTATTTTTTGCAAATTTGATAAATAAAAACTTCATACAAAACGTCTGACAAAATCATTTCTGCTTAGAATGTAAACAAACCGGCGAAATGACAGGAGCAATTTGTGAAAAATGTAATAATATAATTCTTGAAAAATAAAAAAGATACGTTCTTACCATCAAATACTTTCATTCCATATTTTGTTGCTTTTTTTGGGGGGGGGGGGGGTTCTGTTTTCGAGTAGAATTTTTATTTCGTCCTCGGTTGGTTCAGCAACACGCTCCGCCATTTTGTTTTTCTTTGCTCACGGTATATGAGCTGATATCCTAGTAGTAGAGTAGCCAATCAGAGCACGCGATTGCTCATATCCAGTGAATGTGGATAGGATAATAACTTTTATCCTTTTATTACTGTTGTGGAACGCCTGTCAATCATGTTATCACTTAAGCTGTAAAGTCACATCTTTAAGTAACTGGTATAAAGCACTGTCACTGGAGACTCCTTCAACAAATGTTAAATAAAGATCTGATAGAAAATATAAATATAAACCAATCATTTGATCTGCACTGTAGTCAGAGCTGCTGTTCTGGAAAATTCGTCACTTTCTTTCCAGTGAAACACTGAACGTGTCGCTCACACTTGGGTATTTGTTTCAGTCTCATCATCAATAACATATTGTGAACAGAGTCAGCATTACTCACACTCTTCCTCTTGAGTCTATCGATTTTCTTGCTACTGGTTTAACACGAAATTTTACTCAATTACAACATCATTTTCTTTTAGAGCTCAAATCTGTTCAGATTCTGTTGTTTTGTTTGTGTTATTTCCCCTTCACTGATTTTCTGAGCATTTCCGTGAAATACAACAATGTGCAATATTGACTTTGCCTCCTGTTTGTTCATTGATTTGGTGCGTTTCAGGGAAAATCCAGAAAGGACATTTTACTGGTTCTTTCAAGCCTCGTGCCCCATCGCCAGAGACAAAGGTGAGCAAATGTGGGTTTTTTTCTGCCTGCCTTTCTTTCTTTTTTGCAGGATGATGCTGGGTGCTGAGAAAGCGGCTCACCTTCCTGTCACATGACTTAACCAGAAAGCCACAAGACTCTGTCCGTTGTCGTGGAAACAACATGATAAGCTTAGCATGCTCAGATTGGCTGAAGCCTGTGGTCACTTTATTTCCTCTGGCCTTCCAGCGAGATTCAAACTAAAGAGATTGTGATAAATAATCAAAACCACTCTATTATTATTATTATTATTATTGTTATTATTATTATTTATTTATTTATTTTATTGACAAGTGTTTGATCTGGCTCAAGGGCTTCTATTAAATGCTGTAAATGGAAATGAAAATGCACTTGCTGTGCAGTAGATATTTGTTAATACACACTGACAGTTTGATAGAGTGTGCTAGAGCAGTTTTATTTGTACAGGAAGGAGAGGTTTGTGGGACTCGATGACTTCAGTTAACCACATCCTCTACGCATGACAGAAAAGAGCCTAATTTATGGGCTAAACTGAGAACACTGCAACTGTGTGTGTGTGTGTGTGTGTGTGTGTGTGTGTGTGTGTGTGTGTGTGTGTGTGTGTGTGCACGCCAAAACGTTCATTATTTGTGTTAACGGTGATCAGACCTCAGGGTGATACTGACCCTGATAAAGATTAGAGGATGATAAAACTCACACTATGCTTGAAAACAATGAGCTTTAGTCTCAAACTGATCACCTACAAGGTGTGAGAGGAGAAAGAGAAAGGGTTTAAAACCTGGACAGTAGTGATGTCAGTTTTTCCAAATAATATGGTCAGTGATGTGCCCTTTATATTAATGCACAGAGTACAGGGGTGCCAATCCTTTGTGCAGTGCAAGACAAAACATCGAGTATAGTCAGTATATTCAGAGTTGAGTTAAACTGTGCACACAAATATTCAGCATATGGAATGAAAAAAAAAAGGCAGGCATTCCTGTATTGATCTGAGAAAGTAAAACGTTAAAATGGCCGACATCCTGCACACACACTGCGATCTCATGACCTGCATTTAGTTTCCTGCAGCTTCATGAAGTTGCATAAATAACACAAGAACATTATCAATAAATAAAACCGAGATAGTAGAATGTGCTGGATCAAGTGCTATTTTAATGAGCTGATGCATAACGGAATGATGTGGAAGCTATGACTAGACAGAGCTTTACTGGTGATGGACTACAATCCTATTATATTTATTTCAATGTTTAAAGCTTGACTGCCTTTCAGATTTTTCAAGCGTAGGTCATAAAAAGAATTTTCCCCGACACCCAATTATTTTTGTTTAGTGACCGAAAGCTACTGAATTCAAATCACAGACTTCCAATTTTATTAGTTTTTTTTTAAATAGAACAATTAATGAATTTAGAGCCACATGGCCCTAAATTCTCCGCTATTTTTTCCTGCTTCGCCATGACCCAATTCAAGATACTACATCATGCATCACATCACATCACGTGGTGGGCTTTCCCCATTCACGCAAGGCATTGTGGGATACAAATTTGAAACAGGAGAGAAAAATGGAGGACGTGAGAGTGCGAATGAAATGTGAAAGACTGACTACAGTAACGGAAAGAAAGCGAGAAGAAAAGACGTTATGTTCTATACAAAGGAAAGGAAACCAGGACCAAACTAATAAATATTGGCGCTCAGTGAGCACCTCGGTGTGATCAGCTGTTCATTTAGCGACAGAATGATGGAACTGTCAGTGCACGCTCAAAGGGAAACCTGTAGATGGCAGTAATGTATCACAGTAATGTATCCTCTGTCTGCTTGACTGCGCCAAGCGAGCGATTTCATGCACATTATTTGCTTTAATCCCCTCAAATTAAATAACTTCCCAGCCACAGAATGGCCTGATATTTTGTGAGATATTACAGAAATAAACAGATATCACAATCACCAGCGGCACAGTGGTGTAGTGGTTAGCGCTGTCGCCTCACAGCAAGAAGGTCCTGGGTTCGGGGCCGGCGAGGGCCTTTCTGTGTGGAGTTTGCATATTCTCCCCGTGTCCGTGTGGGTTTCCTCCGGGTGCTCCGGTTTCCCCCACAGTCCAAAGACATGCAGGTTAGGTTAACTGGTGACTCTAAATTGACCGTAGGTGTGAATGTGAGTGTGAATGGTTGTCTGTGTCTATGTGTCAGCCCTGTGATGACCTGGCGACTTGTCCAGGGTGTACCCCGCCTTTCGCCCGTAGTCAGCTGGGATAGGCTCCAGCTTGCCTGCGACCCTGTAGAAGGATAAAGCGGCTAGATTGAGATGAGATCACAATCACCACATTTCAGACGGAACTAAATTTCATTGATTTTATGAAATCGAAAGGCCGTCTCTCTTTAGCATGTTTTATATCGTTGTGCTAGTTTCATGTATGACATCATATATGATCTCATCTCATCATCTGTAGCCGCTTTATCCTGTTCTACAGGGTCGCAGGCAAGCTGGATCCTATCCCAGCTGACTACGGGCGAAAGGCGGGATACACCCTGGACAAGTCGCCAGGTCATCACAGGGCTGACACATAGACACAGACAACCATTCACACTCACATTCACACCTACGCTCAATTTAGAGTCGCCAGTTAACCTAACCTGCATGTCTTTGGACTGTGGGGGAAACCGGAGCACCCGGAGGAAACCCACGCGGACACGGGGAGAACATGCAAACTCCACACAGAAAGACCCTCGCCGGCCATGGGGCTAAAACCCGGACCTTCTTGCTGTGAGGCGACAGCGCTAACCACTACACCACCGTGCCTCCTCTCATATATGATCATTTGTTTTATTTAAATTGTGCAAATTTTGTTTCTTGCTCTTATGATTAAATGCGGTCTGAGAGGCCATGCTCGATCAGCCTCCATGTTCGTTCGACATCCGTCGATGTTTTTGTCATGCTTTCCATAGTACTACACTTGACAGCAAAGGAGTAAAGGAATTTCCTTTTTTCAGTTGGCATTTTCTGTAAGAGAGGGGGCGGCACGGTGGTGTAGTGGTTAGCGCTGTCGCCTCACAGCAAGAAGGTCCGGGTTCGAGCCCCGTGGCCAGCGAGGGCCTTTCTGTATGGAGTTTGCATGTTCTCCCCGTGTCCGCGTGGGTTTCCCCCGGGTGCTCCGGTTTCCCCCACAGTCCAAAGACATGCAGGTTAGGTTAACTGGTGACTCTAAATTGAGCGTAGGTGTGAATGTGAGTGTGAATGGTTGTCTGTGTCTATGTGTCAGCCCTGTGATGACCTGGCGACTTGTCCAGGGTGTACCCCGCCTTTCGCCCGTAGTCAGCTGGGATAGGCTCCAGCTTGCCTGCGACCCTGTAGAAGGATAAAGTGGCTAGAGATAATGAGATGAGAGAGGGAGAGGAATGAGTTTTCATCTTTTGTAGATTGAAGGAAATTCTTTGCAGGTTCCGTTATATTCTTATTGCATTAGAGAGTATTTACTGTATCCTCTAACCACAACATTAGTTTCTCAGCTTGGCGCATATCCTGGCCTTCAGACTTCAGGAGACATGGGATATTGAAGAGAGACATGGAGCAAAAATAAAATCCCTAGCTTAATCCTTCATCTTTAATTTAGGCCCAAGCGCCAGAGGTACAAGACCCTATTGTTTTCCTAAGGAATCTTATTCTTCTTAGTATTTTTTTTTCTTCAAGACTTGGCCATTTTTGAAGTGATTCCCATGGGCAAAACCTCATGAAATTTGGTACACAGATCAGTCCTGGCCACTGCTACTCAGCAATCGAGGCTTGGCCCTGGGTGTGTCTGGGGGCCTCCATAGCACCCCCGCATGTCACTGAGACTTTTGCCCAGTATATAGTTTCACCTATCCATGCCAAATTTGGTAGGTGTGTGGGGTACCTCAAGACAAACAAAATTCTAATGTACATTGTATTAGCCAGTTGAATTGCAAAGGGATTTGCGATATCTTGCAAGATATTGAAAAGACAAAATAATAAATTGATATGTTAAGCCACGCAACCAGGAAATGTCATAAATTCGCTGTGCATTGCCTGATATGGCTCAAACTTCACAGATTATAGGATATAATGGTTCTGAAGATATCCACATGCCCAAAGTGACCCTCTGGTATAGCGCCACCATTTAGACCTGGACAGTAATGACTCCATTGCCTAAAAACTCAAACTCATGAAATTTGGTACACAGATCAGTCCTGGCCACTGCTACTCTGGGATCGAGGCTTGGCCCCGGGTGTGTCTGGGGGACTCCATAGCGCACCCACATGTCATTGAGACATTTGCCCGGTATATAGTTTCACCTTTCCATGTCAAATTTGGTAGGTGTGTGGAAAGCCCCAAGATGAACAAAACTGTAATATATATTGTATTAGCCATACTCAACAGGAGGTGAGTTATTTTAGATTTTGTGCATTTTGACACGTGTTACATTTTGATGTTCTCCTCCTAGGTAGTTTGTTGGATTCATGCCAGATTTGGTATACGTCATGTCAAGATGTTGCTGATTTTGAATTGTGAAGGGACTTTTGATATCTTGCAAGATGTTGAAATGGCGAAACAATAAATTGATATGTTAAACCACGCAAACAGGAAGTGAGTCATAAATTCACCATGCATTACCTGATACGGCTCAAACTTCACAGACAATAGAATATGATGGTTCTGAAGATATCCACATGCCCAAAGTGACCCTCTGCTATAGCACCACCATTTGGACCTGGACAGTAATGATTCCATTGCCTAAAAACTAATCATTGGTGGTGCATAGATCAGATACCCAGGCTTTTGTTTCACATCTCAGATGCGTGTGCATTGCATGTGATAACCACATGTGATGGGTCACGGAATCGGAGGTGCTCGGGCCCTTCATCGCCACTTGCAGCTATATTTTTTATTTAGTATCTTGTAAACATACCATATGAACTGTATGAGCACACAAAGGCAGTACAGCAATAGAAAAATGTCAGTTTACCCAAACCCTGACTCGACAAAACAATTCCATTCTCAAGAAGGAATGAAATAAGATTAATCCTCATGCAGGGACATGCCCACATTTTTAGCAACACATTTTTGAATAATTTTATCTTTGTAAACCACAAGAAAAAACCTGTAACATGATGAACTGTGGGCGGCATGGTGGTGTAGTGGTTAGCGCTGTCGCCTCACAGCAAGAAGGTCCTGGGTTCGAGCCCCGGGGCTGGCGAGGGCCTTTCTGTGTGGAGTTTGCATGTTCTCCCCGTGTCCGTGTGGGTTTCCCCCGGGTGCTCCGGTTTCCCCCAAAGACATGCAGGTTAGGCTAATTGGTGACTCTAAATTGACCGTAGGTGTGAGTGTGAATGGTTGTCTGTGTCTATGTGTCAGCCCTGTGATGACCTGGCGACTTGTCCAGGGTGTACCCCGCCTTTCGCCTGTAGTCAGCTGGGATAGGCTCCAGCTTGCCTGCGACCCTGTAGAAGGATAAAGCGGCTAGAGATGAGATGAGATGATGAACTGTCCCAACTCTCCTCATCTGGACATTTTGAAAGAAAAAAATGCTTAAACATTTTTTTACCCAGAATTTAAGTTTATTAAATAATACCGTATCTGATAACTCAAGGCTACAGACTTTAATTCCGAACAAATCTCCAATTCTCCAGCATACATTACACCATAGAATGGATTTGGAGGTGAAGGAGAAAATACTTTTAAGTTTTGGTTAATAAAATATCTCACTGCACAAACCTTACTGCAGGGTTCAGCTTCGACTCCAAAGAAAGTCGGTTACTCTCAGGGGCAACATCGAACTTCTGATGGAGTCTCAAACCTGATTGGTTGAAATTAATTTATGGGAATACAAACTGTCCCGGCGGCACGGTGGTGTAGTGGTTAGCGCTGTCGCCTCACAGCAAGAAGGTCCTGGGTTCAAGCCCCGGGGCCGGCGAGGGCCTTTCTGTGCAGAGTTTGCATGTTCTCCCCGTGTCCGCGTGGGTTTCCTCCGGGTGCTCCGGTTTCCCCCACAGTCCAAAAACATGCAGGTTAGGTTAACTGGTGACTCTAAATTGACCGTAGGTGTGAATGTGAGTGTGAATGGTTGTCTGTGTCTATGTGTCAGCCCTGTGATGACCTGGCGACTTGTCCAGGGTGAACCCCGCCTTTCGCCCGTAGTCAGCTGGGATAGGCTCCAGCTCGCCTGCGACCCTGTAGAAGGATAAAGCGGCTAGAGATAATGAGATGAGATGAGACAAACTGTCCCAAGTCTCCCCCGTCACAAGTCTTCCCACTCTCCTCTACCTGTTTTTTTTTCATATAAAGTTTGAGTACTTGTGTTTAAAGACTGTTATCTAGATGTTATTTAAAAACATCTTGAATGTCTACTAAAAAGATTTTAATAATTTGAAAGTAGCACCAAGAAAATCAACATAATGAAGTGCACAACCTGACTCTGAATATATTACATTCATGGCATTTAACAGATGCTCTTATCCAGAGCAGTTTTGGGGTTAGGTGTCTTGCTTAAGGGCACTTCAGCCATTCCTGCTGGTCCAGGGAATCAAACCAGCAACCATTTGGTCCCAAAGCTGCTTCTCTAACCATTCAGCCATGGCTTCCCCCATTCTCCTATTGAATACAGCCTAGGACTTGTACGCATACAAACTGGTCGTTGAGCTTTCAATCATGGCATTCACAAGCTAACACTGACCCTGAGACAGTTCAGCAGTAGTGGTAGTGGTGATTATCTACCCCACCAAGACAGTGAGTAACACCACCATGTGTTGATGTACAGATCCTGGGCTGCTGTTTCAGTTCCCAGAGGACTTCAATGATGAGGTTAGTAGTGATTAAAAAACTATTATTGTTTACAGTGTTGAAGAATGAAGATCACCAAAAATATTTTTCTTATTTGTAGGAGTGTTTGAAATCCCTTCCTCGATTCTGCTTCCCATATGATATAGAGAGGTAATGTTAATTCATTGTATTTAATTATTCCTTTATTCTCATTCCACAATGTCCTCCTGATGAATATTAATCAGACTGGTGTGGTGTGACTGGCTTATCTGTAGGGTGAGGGATGGCGTAGCTGTACAGCACTTTACTTTTGCGTTGACTGACCTTGAGGGATGCCAGCGATTTGGGTTCTGCAGACTAACCTCCAGCTCCCAGACCTGCCTCTGCATCCTCAGGTCTTCATCCTACACGTCCCCATAACAATCTACAGCTCACCTTAATGATCCTACACGCAGCCTACATCAACCCAGAGCAACATTCACATCATCCTACAGGCAGGCTGTCAGGGCTGAGGGGTTTTATTTATACGTCAAAGTGGACGGAATTTGGATAAAGGTTGCAGGTGGAAAAAGGAAGTCTGTGGGTGGTGGTTTTTTTTAACTAGTTCAAAAATAGTTTCTGCAGATGTCAAGATCTTGCTTTAAACCAAATAAAGAGAATGAAATCTAATCACCATCTATAAACAGTGGTCATGGTGAGCAAACGGAAATTTAAGTAAAGACAGCATCTATGATGCACAGAAGTGAACTGAAAGAAAGAAAAGGTAGATTATAGAGTAGATAAAAAAAGCCAATCATCCAAATCAGAAATGCAGTGGCCTTGATTCCTATATAAAGACTTAAAATTAAAACATCTCTCTCTTTTCCCTTTTCTACACTCTAAACTGTCAGATCTATGTGTGAGACTTTTGAGGAGTAGTCAGGTTCAAAGTTTTTCTCTGATCAGACCTGGCAACCTTGCCTACAGGACATCCAGATCAGTTGTCGCGGTACAGGACTAATTCTGTAATTCTGTATCTGTCACACAGCTATCTGCCTTGGTTCGAAGTCTTCTATAAACTGTTAAATAATCTGGCGGACTATGTGACCAAAGGACAGGTAAACCCTGCATTTCTTCATCGCATTGTTTCCATTTCAAAATAATGAGACCTGTTTAAGTAACAGTTTGTCGTTTTAAATTTGGACAGACGAGCGAGATGAGAGAGCTCCTGGCAGCTCTTTATAAACACCCCGTTCCACTGGTCAACAGCTTAAACACTCTGCCTCTGGTAAGTTCTCTCCCAAAATGATCTCTGATCCATACGCGAGAACCACAGAATCGATCAACAGTGGAGTTTTTATTAAAAATGCTGTAAGCTGTACTGCCTAAAAGTGGCACTCCTGATGAGTGTTAAATGTGTTAGTAAATAATCCCATGTGATAAAAACCCATCTATCTTATGGAAATAAAGATAAAAATTTCATTGTCCAGTGGTGAAGTGTTTATGAGACACATTACCTTGCATTTGTGATTGGGTTCCCTGTGGCAGTATACGGTTGTCATACGTCCGGTCGCAAAAGCCATCAAAAATCAGGTTGATTCATTACCATATTCTCTGAAGTATGGAGCTCCACTATCAAATTTACACATCTCCACATCATTAGCTTATTTTCTCAAGGGTCCCCTCCCCCAATGATTCAGGGGGCGGCACAGTGGTTAGCACTGTCGCTTCACAGCACAGAAAGTCTCCCATCGGCTGTGAGGCGACGGTGCTAACCACTACACCATCATGCAGCCTGCAGGTGATTCATTCCTCACAAAAATATTTGCATGACCTCAGGCTTGGGCAGCATGATGGTGTAGTGGTTAGCACTGTCGCCTCACAGCGGGAAGGTTCTGGGTTTGAACCTCACAGTTGATGGGAGCCTTTCTGTGTGGAGTTTGCATGTTCTCTGTGGGGATTTCCTCCAGGTGCTCCAGTTTCCCTCAAAGACATGTAGGTTAAAGGAACAGTCCACCGTACTTCCATAATGAAATATGCTCTTATCTGAATTGAGACGAGCTGCTCCGTACCTCTCCGAGCTTTGCGCGACCTCCCAGTCAGACGCGCTGTCACTCCTGTTAGCAATGTAGCTAGGCTCAGTATGGCCAATGGTATTTTTTGGGGCTGTAGTTAGATGCGACCAAACTCTTCCGCGTTTTTCCTGTTTACATAGGTTTATATGACCAGTGATATGAAAAAAGTTCAGTTACACAAATTGAAACGTAGCGATTTTCTATGCTATGGAAAGTCCGCACTATAATGACAGGCGTACTAACACCTTCTGCGCGCTTTGGCAGCACATTGATACGGAGCTCAGATATCAATGCGCTACCGAAGCGCGCAGAAGGTGTTAGTACGCCTGTCATTATAGTGCGGACTTTCCATAGCATAGAAAATCGCTACGTTTTAATTTGTGTAACTGAACTTTTTTCATATCACTGGTCATATAAACCTCTGTAAACAGGAAAAACGCAGAAGAGTTTGGTCGCAAGCACCAAAAAATACCATTGGCCATACTGAGCCTAGCTACATTGCTAACAGGAGTGACAGCGCGTCTGACTGCGTCTGACTGACTGGGAGGCCGCGCAAAGCTCGGAGAGGTACGGAGCAGCTCGTCTCAATTCAGATAAGAGCATATTTCATTATGGAAGTACGGTGGACTGTTCCTTTAAGCTAATTAACTGGCTACTTGAAATTGTCAATTGATCAAGCTTGGAGAGATATGGGCTCTGCCAAGTTTAAAATACCCAAGACACACAGATAATGGGCTGTTAAAAAAATGTCATCAGTGCTGCCTTGACAGCCCTTGCTGGTGATGGGGAAGAGAAGAACTAGAGTCACAATTACTAGAGTCACAGTAATTTGCACTAGCTGACCTGTGTCAGTTGAAGGGCAAGAAAAAGTTGCGCCTTGAAGAAAATAAAAAAAACTGATTGAAAAAATTATGAAAATTGATAGAGTTATAAGTGATAGAAAAAAAATCCTGTTTTTCATGGATCATTCCGGATCAGTGATTCAGATCAGCACCAAAAGTCATAGCAATGTAATTCAGCCCAGAGATATTCTTCATGTACCATGAGTTGTCCTAGTGGTTAGCGTGTCCGCCTCTTGATCGTGAGTTCTACTCGTGGTTGGGTCATACCAAAGACCATCATAAAAATGGTACCTTCTGGCAAGGCATGTTACAATACAGAGGCAAGTGGGGAGTCAAACTCTTGTGGTTACCAGAAGACCTGCCCCCCACTGTAACCTTAGCTATGTAAGAGGCTGAGGGCTATGGAGATCAGCGCTGCCATATGGTGCGGGAAGGACTTTAGATTTAGTATTCTTCATGTGAAGATTGGTTGAAAACTGAGGGAGAAATAGTGTCTTAAAAATGTTAGAAGAAGAAAGTTGAAAGATCCTGAGTGAGAGTAACAATTTGCACCAGCGCTGCTAATACAAATTAATGATTCATTACTTCCACCAACTGTGTTGGAGGTTATGTTTTCAGCTCCGTTTGTTTGTTTGCTGGTTTGTTTGTTCCCAATGTAACTCAAAAAGTCATGAACGGATTTGGATGAAATTTGGAGAAAAGTGATCCATGGGCCAAGGAACAACTGATTAGATTTTGGTGTAAATCTGGATATCTATGTGGATCAAGGACTTTTTGTTTGTTTGTTTCCCAATGTAACTCTAAAAGTAGTAAACATATTTGGATGAAATTTGGTGGACAGCTTTAGTATTATCCTACGTTCAAGTGATTTGATTTTGTTGTTGATGTTGATAATATGAGGCTTGGTGGAGGTATGGACTCTACCATGTACCCTTCTAGTTTGTTTGTTTTTTTTCAGTGCAGAAAATGTTGAAATTCACTTTCACGTTTCCACATCTACAAACATTTTACTCACACTAGCGTTGGAAATGTATGAATGTTAACTCTCAAACCAGAGTCATAATATTACATTGTCAATTTAAGAAATTCATGTTTTGCATACAGTTTGTTTGTCACATTTTTGTAATCGTGGAATTCTTTATTTTTTCTTGTTTTTTCTCAGATGCCATACTTCATCGCTCCCGATCCAAAAACTTTACCATCTATTCCAGAGAATGTGAGTCTGTACTGTATACATGTCTTATCCTTCAACTTATCGTTTGTGTTGTGTCTGTATTTCTCCACTAACTGGATGTGTGTTTGTTCAGAGGAACCTGACGGAGCTGATCGTAGCTGTGGACGTGGGGAACCTGCTGCAGCTGTATGCTAGCATGCTTTTTGAGAGACGTATCCTCATTTGCTGCAGTAAACTCAGCACGGTGAGAATGACTGGGTGCATTAATTTAAGGAGAACGCTCGGTGTTGGCTGTAGTGAGCATCATTTTTGACTGATTTGAGCTTCATTGTAAGCACAGGGAACTGAACTGAAACTGTTTATGAATCACACCCTCCTGTGCTTCCCTCAGGTTATGTGATTACACATCAAAACGTGACTGTAGTACAGAGAAGTGGGCAAATAGGGTGGCCATGAGGCCAGTGGAAGAGAACCAAAGAAGGCAAAGATCAACGAGGGGTCAATCCACAGTCCCGAATGAATTTATGTTTTGAGGTCTTGTTATTCATATTAACTTTTAATTGGAAATTAATGAGCTACAATTCCTTGCTTTACTTAAATTCTTAATGTCCTGGCTTCATAACTGATTTATTTTTTACAGTTATGTGACCATTATATTTAAAATTCATTCATTCTTTTATTATTATCTCATCCGGCCGACAGGTGATGAGTTTATTACCATCATGTGTTGTCTGTCATCCATCCAGCATCGTCCACATTTCACGAAAATTGCTTCTTCTTTCTCAATTCTTCACCGATTTTTATTCTTTTTGCCAGGAAGTGGTGAGGTGCATATTGTGAGGGCCACCTGGCTCAAGGTAGCCACCACATATAAGGAGACATACACTGTTAGTGGTATATATACATGTGTGCATTTATTTTACAATATTTACAGGCTATAGTATACCAAGCAAGCAAAGACACAACAAGCAGGCCGCCAGCCACAACCGCTGGAAGAGCAAGCTACCAGCCTCTCGCCATCAGGCCAGGGCTGGAAATGAGAGAGCTCCCAGCCTCTCGCCGTCAGGCCAGGGCTGGAAATGAGAGCCCTCTCCCAGGTGACAGAACCCCAGCTAAATTCCCTGGACTCCGCCTCCTGGTTACCCCCAGACTGCAAGCTCCAACTCCACCTCCAGGCTATGCAAAGAATACAGCAAAATCAAGACACAGCCTGCAGTTGGTATTACTGTGGGAGCATAGAGTGTGGGAGGCAGTGGCGTAACGCCGGACGGCATGGTTGAGCCAGGACGTCACATCATATTATTACTCAGACATAGTTTGAATGAGATGAGATAATGATCTGAGATAACTTCAGACTGTGGGAGTGAGACTATATTTTCTACGTTTAACCCGAATGTTAGTATTAGATCGAGGGTGTGACCACCATTATGGGTCGGTCCTATGACATTCTGCTTAATCCCTACTGAATCTAAAATGGACACAAATGCTGTTTTTAAAGGGTCTTCTGGGTTATCGAAGTGAATATTAAAATCTCCGACAACTAAAGCTTTGTCTAAGGAAATAACCAGATCTGAGAGAAAATCTGCAAATTCAGAAAGAAACTCAGAATATGGCCCCGGGGGCCTGTAAATAATAAGCAATGGAATTAACTGGGTAGACTTATTTTTCAAGGCTACATACATTATATGAGTATGAAGAACTTCAGATGTATTAAATTTATAACCAGGTTTGTGTGTTACACCTAGATAATCATTATAAATAACCGCGACGCCTCCTCCTCTGCCAGTTAGACGAGGCTGGTGTATATAACTGTATCCAGGAGGACTCGCTTCATTTAATGCTATATATTCATTTGGCTTAATCCATGTTTCAGTTAAACAAAATACATTAAACTCCTGATCAGTAATGAGTTCATTAACCATTAGTGCTTTAGATGTAAGAGATCTAATATTTAATAGCCCCACCTTTAGATCAAAGGTGCTGGCAGCAGCTGTACAGTCAGTATGATCTAATTTTATATTGATTAGGTTACTGGAACAAACTCTCTGAATATTTCTACCTTTTTGTTGAGCTCGGGGAACAGACACAGTCTCGATGTAGTGGGCCCTGAGTGACGACTCTGTGCAGCTAGCAGACAGTCGGTTTAGCCTGTTCGTCTGCTCCCTGGCTTTGGCTCTGGATTGTCAGAAATTAACTAGGCCTGTTCTGAGACTATGACCTATGCTGCAAGAAATGAGAGCAGCACCTTCCCGAGTGGGATGGATACCGTCCCGCCCTAACAGACCAGCAGTGCCCTCAAAATTAGCCCAATTATCTATAAAGCCCACACTGTTTTGCAATTTTTATAATTGCAATTAATAATGAAGGTATGGAGTAATTAATCAATTCCTAATGAGCAGTTTCTACACAAATTGCTTCTTCTCCCTCAATTCTTCACCGATTTTGATTCTTTCTGGCATGAAGGTAAGGATACCTAGGGTGCATATAACTTCTACCCAGATTTGCTTCATTACAATTATTAATGAATTTATGGACTAATTCAGCCTTAATGAGCAGTTCAACAAAAAATGGTCAATTCCTCGCCGTTTTTTATTCTTTCTGGTAAATAGGTCAGTATTCCTAGGTTGGATATCGCTTCTATATATAGCTTGTATATAGTGTATATAGCTTGCAACATTTATTGTGCAAGGTGGCCCACTTTAGATCGTTCCTTCTGAACTAGACAGGGCTGGAGTGAGCTACGCCATCACTGACAGTCTCGTTTATTTATTTTCTGCTTCTTGAGCTGACGTTTAACATGTGAAAGGTGCTGTAGAAATGTAGAAGTTGAAAACCAGACAGAAGGCAAAAAATGATCCCAAATAATCAACCACTTCTTGATATTTTTTGCTAAACATCTGATGAGCACCGATTCAGTCCAAATTCAGGATATAACGGCTTTGCTATGATTCAGGTGTGAAAACTCCATTTCTGTGTTGTTTCTGTGGCTGTAGTCTGCATTCAAAATGGATTTGTTTTAGTTCCATCCAAACTCATGTAGTCAGTATTTTTTTACGGCCTGCACGTCCATGCTTCCAGAAGTGTATGCCGTATTTTACCTTCTATAAACTGAGCAGTAGAAATAACACCAGGTAATGTACACACATCCTACACTTCCTAAACTCACATATTGGTAAAGAATGTGCTACATCCTGTGGGGAATCAGATGTTATGCTTTTTCTCTTTTTTCTTTCTTTTTTTTTTTACAGTTTAAAGATGTTCACTCTTTTCTGTTGTCTCTCACCAAAAGCAAAACAAAAGCAAGTAAAAAATGTAGCAGGATAAAATACAGATGATGTCTAAATGGTTGGAGAAGTCACTCACTTTAACAGGAATTTGTTCTTGATTCTAAGATCCCTGTTCTTGGCTGCAGGAGTGGAACCCAATGTGTTCTTCTTTCTGCTGTTGCATGCTGAGATGCTTTTCTGCTCACCACGGTTGTAAAGAGTGATTATATGAGTTACTATATCCTTCCTGGCACAAAAAAAAAAGAAGCTCGAACCAATTTGTCCAGTTTCCTTTGACCTTTCTTATCAACAAGGCGTTTGTTTCCACCCACAGAACTGTCGCTCACTCTATGATTGTTTTCTTGTTTTTCACACCATTCTGTATTCACACTCTGTGAGCATCTCGAGCTGCACCACACTCAAGTGCACAAAGGTGTGACAGTCAAGTGTTCACTTGCTGTGTGACCACAACTTTTAGCTCACATGTATATCGCCATGCATCGTCGCCAAAACACCTCATTTTCATTGATAACCCATCGCAAAGCATCATGAGCTGTAGTGTGACTGTAGCTTAATGAGGTGAATGTGACGTCGGCTACAACCCAGCGACTGTACCCTACTACGAGTAAAAATTAGGATCCACTTGAAAAAAAAATTCACGGCCCACTAGATGGTGCTTCATGACCCAGTGGTTCAGAAACACTGGTGTATCGTATGCATGGAACACATATGTAGAATGTAAAGACATGCCCATCTTTGTGATTTATAGAGATCTCTTATCCTGTACAAATTGATCAGAATTACTCCCGACGTCCTCCGGCACATAAATCATTAAGGACTTAATAAATAAACACGCAGTAAACTGACAGCTCTTCTGTATCGTCCTTCTACAGCTCACAGCGTGTGTCCATGCATGCAGTGGCATGATCTTCCCCATGTACTGGCAGCACATCTTCATTCCAGTCCTACCACCACACCTGCTGGACTACTGCTGGTGAGTACAGACACACACGCACACACATATTTTATTTATATATATATATATATATATATATACACACACAAGCATTACAGCTGCACTATGATGTAATGGTCAATGGAATGGTTGTGTGTTGCAGCGCTCCAATGCCGTACCTGATTGGAGTTCATTCCAGCCTGATCGAGGTACTGAAAATGACTGATACAATCTCTTACACACAGACACACACACAGACACACACACAGACACACACACACACACACACACACACACACACACACAGAGTAACAAATGCCGTGTGTATTGTGTTGTCAGAGAGTGAAGAATCGTGCCCTGGAAGATGTGGTCATTCTGAATGTGGACACAAACACTATGGAGTCTCCTCACGATGACCTGAAGAGGCTCCCAACAGATGTGGTAATTTATTCATCTACATTTCATCCATCCAGTTACGTAATACACCACACCTACACCGACATTATGACCACTGACAGGTGAAGTGAAGAACACTGATGCACCTGTCAAGGGGTGGGATATATTAGGCAGCAAGAAAGAGAACAGTCAGTTCTTGGAGAAGTTGATGTGTTGGAAAAATGGAAAGCAGGAAAAATGGGCAAGTGTAAGGATCTGAGTGCCTACTATCTCTGCTACCTGTGCTATCTCCACTACTACTGGTCGCCCAGACCCTCCTCCTCTCCACTCCTACCCTGCCCACTCAAGACTGCTGTCTGTCCTGGCTCCCTGTTGGTGGAATGACCTTCCCATTGAGGCCAGAACTGCCAACACCCTGACCACCTCCAAGCACAGACTGAAGACCCACCCCTTCTTCCCTGCCCACTGTGTAACTGCGTTTCAGTCTAGACCAACCCAGGCTGTGTATGGTCTAGCCTGGGGTAAGCCGTTTTGAGTTCTCTATTTAGTTGTACTTTATATGGTTGATTTGTTTCCTTGGCTGTTTGAGTATTGGTACTTCAACAGAATATTACACTAAGTATTGCTGTCACTTGTTCAGTTGCCACGAGAACTTTCTTGTCTAGAAGTTCAGCACTTCATGTCCCTGACTTTTGCACTTGTTGTACGTCGCTCTGGATAAGAGGATCTGCTAAATAGCACATAATGTACAACCCCAATTCCAAAAAAGTTGGGACAAAGTACAAATTGTAAATAAAAACAGAACGCAATAATTTACAGATCTCAAAAACTGATATTGTATTCACAATAGAACATAGACAACATATCAAATGTTGAAAGTGAGACATTTTGAAATTTCATGCCAAATATTGGCTCATTTGAAATTTCATGACAGCAACACATCTCAAAAAAGTTGGGACAGGGGCAATAAGAGGCTGGAAAAGTTAAAGGTACAAAAAAGGAACAGCTGGAGGACCAAAGTGCAACTCATTAGGTCAATTGGCAATAGGTCATTAACATGACTGGGTATAAAAAGAGCATCTTGGAGTGGCAGCAGCTCTCAGAAGTAAAGATGGGAAGAGGATCACCAATCCCCCTAATTCTGCGCCGACAAATAGTGGAGCAATATCAGAAAGGAGTTCGACAGTGTAAAATTGCAAAGAGTTTGAACATATCATCATCTACAGTGCATAATATCATCAAAAGATTCAGAGAATCTGGAAGAATCTCTGTGAGTAAGGGTCAAGGCCGGAAAACCATACTGGGTGCCCGTGATCTTCGGGCCCTTAGACGGCACTGAATCACATACAGGCATGCTTCTGTATTGGAAATCACAAAATGGGCTCAGGAATACTTGCAGAGAACATTATCTGTGAACACAATTCACCGTGCCATCCACCGTTGCCAGCTAAAACTCTATAGTTCAAAGAAGAAGCCGTATCTAAACATGATCCAGAAGTGCAGACGTCTTCTCTGGGCCAAGGCTCATTTAAAATGGACTGTGGCAAAGTGGAAAACTGTTCTGTGGTCAGACGAATCAAAATTTGAAGTTCTTTATGGAAATCAGGGCCGCCGTGTCATTCGGACTAAAGAGGAGAAGGACGATCCAAGTTGTTATCAGCGCTCAGTTCAGAAGTCTGCATTTCTGATGGTATGGTGTTGCATTAGTGCGTGTGGCATGGGCAGCTTACACATCTGGAAAGACACCATCAATGCTGAAAGGTATATCCAGGTTCTAGAGCAACATATGCTCCCATCCAGATGACGTCTCTTTCAGGGAAGACCTTGCATTTTCCAACATGACAATGCCAAACCACATACTGCATCAATTACAGCAGGGGTGTCAAACCTGATCCATAAAGGGCCGTGTGGCTGCAGGTTTTCATTCCAGCCATGCAGCAGCACCCTGATTTGGCTTATTCAATCAACTGACACACCCACCCTTTAATCAAGGGTGGGTGTGGCTGCAAGTATTTGACTGTGTGAAGACAGTTCAGTTGATTGAATGAGCCAAGTCAGGTGTGCTGCTGCATGGCTGGAATGAAAACCTGCAGCCACAAGGCCCTTTATGGATCAGGTTTGACACCCCTGAATTACAGCATCATGGCTGCGTAGAAGAAGGGTCCGGGTACTGAACTGGCCAGCCTGCAGTCCAGATCTTTCACCCATAGAAAACATTTGGCGCATCATAAAACGGAAGATACGGCAAAAAAGACCTAAGACAGTTGAGCAACTAGAATCCTACATTAGACAAGAATGGGTTAACATTCCTATCCCTAAACTTGAGCAACTTGTCTCCTCAGTCCCCAGACATTTACAGACTGTTGTAAAGAGAAAAGGGGATGTCTCACAGTGGTAAACACGGCCTTGTCCCAACTTTTTTGAGATGTGTTGTTGTCATGAAATTTAAAATCACCTAATTTTTCACTTTAAATGATACATTTTCTCAGTTTAAACATTTGATATGTCATCTATGTTCTATTCTGAATAAAATATGGAATTTTGAAACTTCCACATCATTGCATTCCATTTTTATTTACAATTTGTACTTTTGTCCCAACTTTTTTGGAATCGGGGTTGTAATGTAATGAGCGACTTTGACAAGGGCCAAATTGTGATGGCGAGATGACTGGGTCTGAGCATCTCCAAAATGGTACATCTTGTGAGGTGTTCCCGGTATGCAGTGGTTAGTACCTACCAAAAGTGGTACAAGGATCCAAAGGACAACCAGTGAACCAGCGACAGGGTCATGGGTGTTGAAGGTTCATTGATTCGCATGGGGCACGAAGGCTGGAACCTATGGTCGAATCCTACAGAAGGACAACTATAGTAAAAACTGCTACTCCCATCAATACACTATCACTCCATCAATCATTACATCCACCTGTCCAGTCAGCACTCCATCATACCATCATCTGTCCAATCAGTACTCTGTCATGCAACATCACTTCATTAAAGCACTATCGTGACAAGATATGCTGATGACTTCATTACTGCAGTTACTGATCCGTCAGTGATATTACTCCCATCCATTATCTGTAGCCACTTATCCTGTTCTACAAGGTCACAGGCAAGCTGGAGCCTATCCCAGCTGACTATGGGTGAGAGGTGGGGTACACCCTGGACAAGTCACCAGGTTATCGCAGGGCTGACACATAGAGACAAGCAACAATTCACACTCTCACCTACAGTCAATTTAGAGCCACAAATTATCCTAACCTGCATGAATCTGGACTGTGGGGGAAACCAGAGCACCCAGAGGAAACCCACATGGACACAGGGAGAACATGCAAACTCCACACAGAAAGACCCTCGTTGGTCACTGGGCTTGAACCCAGGATCTTCTTGCTGTGAGACAACAGTGCTAACCACTACACCACCATGTAGCCCCTGATATTACTCCCATTAATCAGAATACTCGTTATACTCTATTTATGAGATTGGGACTGCGTTTTTTCACTATTGTGTGAAATACTTTTCTTTTGTGTGTGTGTACAGGTGACAGCTCTGAAAGTGAGGCTGAAGCGCCAGGCTGCATTTACAGGCTCCGGTGTAGCAAAAGCGTTCCTCCGAGCTCAGGCTCTGCTGTTTGGAGCATACAAAGATGCCTTACAATACCCTAGTGTGAGTTATCACACTAATGCGTGCACACACACACACACACACACACACACACACACACACACACACACACACACACACACACACACAAACTTAACTTCTCTCTTTTCCTTTTCTGCAGGGACAACCCGTGTCATTCTGTGAAGAGTCGTTTCTCACACACAAGTCTCCCAACATGAGGCAGTTCCTCGAGAGCGCAATACACCTGCAGTTTTTCAAACAGGTGTGTACGTACACACACACACACACACACTTAGCATCTGTGTCGTAATATCTTTCCTTTTACTTCGCACATCAGAATTGATTCTGACCCTGAAAACACCTTAAGAAATTATGCCCTCTAGTGTTCAAACACTTAATTTGCAGTGCAGGGTTTTTTTGTTTGTTTGTTTTTTGTTTTGTTTTGTTTTCTGAGGGCAGAACAGATAATATACTGTATGAACAGCAGAAATGTGGCACCAGTAATAAACAGAACAAAATTTGATCATTCTGATGATCACACCTTAAATCATTCTAATTGCCTTGGATATTGAAATATGACTTTTTTTTTGAAGGAATACATTCTTTAAAGCCAAGGTAAGTCATTTCAGAGAAACCAGCAAAAGCAAACTAGATTTTGAAAATATCTACCCAAAAAAAGTCCCACCTCTCCCTCTGAAGCCACTCCTACAAAACACATGAACACATGAACGCTCACCGCCTGACTACCACTGGAGAACATGTCCAGAAGAGAGAGCGTTGTGGTGATGGGGGAGGGGCATAGTGCATCATTGTTATATCCATCAGCCTCATGTCTCATTGACATGGAAGAAAAACACCGAACATTATCAGAATGTGTCAGCCCTGTGATGACCTGGCGACTTGTCCAGGGTGTACCCCGCCTTTCGCCCGTAGTCAGCTGGGATAGGCTCCAGCTTGCCTGCGACCCTGTAGAAGGATAAAGCGGCTACAGATAATGAGATGAGATTAGATTATCAGAATGAAAGAAAACAATGAATCTGGCTATTGTGAGTACTCACAGCTGTTGACTAGCTCACTAGCTTTAGCAGTTTGTCTGTAATGTGTCTGCTGAGCCTTGTGGACAATTCTGGTTATGCACAATGAGTGTACGGATAGAGTGGACGCAGGTAGACAGGCAGGAAGGCCATCCAATTAAATTAAAGACTGGATGAGTTTTTAGAGCCCTGTTGTTATATTATGGCCGGGTTCTTACCCGGACTGAGAATCATCAGTTTTTCAGACACAAGTTACACCACAGGTGGTACAGTAGTCTGGCTAACGTGACTTCAAAGCTCTACGAGCTATTGGTCTGGCCAAGATATTCAGCCCAACCGTTTCCCAGAGCCCGTGGTTGACCCGCCTCCCTGAAATGCCTCAGTTTGCTACTGGTCGAAGCCAGAAAAGGCTGTGACGAAGCTTAAACCAATCACATCACTCTTTCCTCTGACGTATGTATGTGACACGACCATAGGATTCTCGCTGAGCCCCATTGATTTGGCTACTAGCGGGGCTAACTGGTAGATTAAACTCTTACCGAAGCCGGTCGGGAGCAAGGCGAAAACGTCCTTCCTTTCAATAAATACCTCCAGGGCTGCTCTTTGCTCCGTTTTCAATGAGAACTTCCCGTTGAATGCTTTCAATACAGCATGATTCTGTAAACAATCTATGGCTTCCGGTCGCAGTTCTACTACGTCACTGCCTTGAACACGCCTCTACCCAGGGCCGTTGGAGATGCTCAAAGTTGATTGGCTCCTGATTTTTCCGGAGCTTGGAAGAGCTGTAGATAGCTTGCCTGGCCAGACTAAGCTCGCAACAGGCCCTCGTGTTGCGTCACGCTTAGGATGGGTGGGCCCAGGCTAGTGGTACAGTGGTTATCACTGTCGCCTCACAGCAAGAAGGTCCTGGGTTCAAGCCCAGTGGCTGACAGGGGCCTTTCTGTGAGGAGTTTGCATGTTCTCCTCGTGTCTGCGTGGGTTTCCTCCAGGTGCTCTGGTTTCCCCCACAGTCCAAAGACATGCAGGTTAGGCTAATTGGTGGCTCTAAATTGACTGTAGGTGTGAATGGTTGTTTGTCTCTACCCCGCCTCTTGCCCATAGTCAGCTGGGATAGGCTCCAGCTTGCCTGCGACCCTGTAGAACAGAATAAGTGGTTACATATGGTGGATGGATGGAAGTTACACCATCACACTTGCTGGAGTAGTTGGGGGTTAGGTGCCTTGCTCAAGGGTACTTGAGCCGGTCCTGATGGTTCAGGAAATCAAACCAGCAACCTTTTGGTCCTAAAGCTGTTTCTCTAACCATTTGGCTATGGCTTCCCACCTGTGACTGCAACAAATGATGGATTTTTATATCTATGATCAGAGCATTTGGTTTATTCATTGTTGTCAGGATGTAAAAAGAATTTCAAGCAATAAAATGAAAATGCTTCTAAAAAATGACCTACCCCAGCTTTAATAAATAAAGTCAGTCGTCGGTTTACTGAAAATTCAGTTATTTTCAGTTGCACTTTTATACACCTCAATGTAATCCCTCATCATATCACTGATATGATACACAGTATAAATGTGTGTTTCCAGTTTATTGATGAACGTCTAGAGATGCTCAACCAAGGAAAAGAGCCAGATGACCTGTTTGAAGAAGAAATACTGCAGTGTGGCGCGTCGTCAGGTTTGTGTTTTATTTTCTCTGATCAAAACAAAGTTTGCATTCATAAATATACTTACAGTGTCTTGCAAAAGTATTCATCCCCCTTGGTGTTTGTCCTGTTTTGTTGCATTACAAGCTGGAATTTAAATGGATTTTTGGAGGGTTAGCACCATTTGATTTACACAACATGCTGACCACTTTAAAGGTGAAAATTGTTGTTTTATTGTGACAAAAACAATAATTAAGATGAAAAATCAGAAATCTGGAGTGTGCATAAGTATTCAACCCCTTTCGTATGAAACCCCTAAATAAGTTTTTTTTATGTTTATTTTTGTTTATTTTCATTCTATTTTTATATTTTGCATTGCATATGCACTTTATATTTTATATTTCATATTTTATATATATTTCTTTTTATATTAGTAAGCATAGTTTGGTTGGGTAGTTGCAAAATAAGAATTTCATTACCCAATAATAAACCGCTGTGTCTGTTATTGTGTATATGACAAATAAACATCTTGAATCTTGAATCCTGAAGAGCTGGTCCAACCATTTCACTTCATAAGTCGCATAATTAGTTGATTAAGATCCACCTGTGTGCAATCAAAATGTCACATGATGTCTGTATAAATCAACCTGTTCTGGAAGGACCCTGACTCTGCAACACTACTAAGCAAGCAACATGAAAACCAAGGAGCCTCCAAACAGGTCAGAGACAAAGTTGTGGAGAAGTATAGATCAGGGTAGGGTTATAAAAAATATCCCAATCTTTGAATATCCCACGGAGCTCCATTAAATCCATTATAGCAAAATGGAAAGAAAATGGCACCACTACTAAGCCAACAAGAGAAGGCCACTGACCAAAACTCAGACTGGGCAAGGAAGGCATGAATCAGAGATGCAACAAAGACACTAACAATAACACTGAAGGAGCTGCAAAGATCCACAGTGGAGATGGGAGTATCTGTCCATCGCACCACTTTAAGCCGTACACTCCACAGAATGGGCGGGGTTTTAAGGAAGAGTGGTCGGAAAAAAACATCATTGCTTAAGAAAACACATTTTGAGTTTGCCCAACAGCATGTGGCAGACTCCCCAAACACATGGAAGAAGATTCTCTGGTCAGCTAAGACTAAAATTTATATTTTTGTCCATCATGGGAAACGCCATGTGTGGCACAAACCCAACATCCTGAGAACACCATTCCTACAGTGAAGCATGGTGGTGGCAGCATCATACTATGGGGATATTTTTCATCTGCAGGGACAGGAAAGCTAGTCAGGACTGAAGGAAAGATGGATGGCACTAAATACAGGGCAATTCTGGAGGAAAACCTGTTTGAGTCGGCCAGAGGTTTGAGACTGGGATGAAGGTTCACGTTCCAGCAGGACAATGACCCTAAACATACTGCTAAAGCTACACTGGAGTGGTTTAAAGGGAAACATTTAAATATCTTGGAATGGCCTAGTCAAAGCTCAGACCTCAATCCAATTTAGAATCAGTGGCATAACTTGAAGATTGCTGTACACCAACGCAACCCATCTAACTTGAAGGAGTTGGAGCAGTTTTGCCTTGAGGAATGGGCAAAAATCCCAGTGGCTAGATGTGCTAAGCTAATAGAGACATACCCCAAGAGATCTGCAGCTGTAATTGCAGCAAAAGGTGGCTCTACAAAGTATGGACTGTGTGTGTGTGTGTGTGTGGGGGGGGGTGAATACCTATGCACACTCCAGATTTCTGTTTTTTCATCTTAATTATTGTTTGTATCACAAGAAAATAACAATTTGCCCTTTAAAGTGGTAGGCATGTTGTGTAAATCAAATGGTGCTAACCCTCCAAAAATCCATTTTACTTCCAGCTTGTAATGCAACAAAACAGGACAAACACCAAGGGGATCAGTACTTTTGCAAGACACTGTAAAAGGACAAAAAATGCAGTTTGATATGTTACTAAGAAATCATAAAGTGTAAACTGCTCTATATTGAAAATCTCAGAAAACATCCAGCTTCACCTCTGACTGTTAGAAAGAGTAACTGATTAAGAGTAACTCATTACTCAGGAAGAGTAACCAGTTACTTTTACAATCTAGCGGCTTTAAAAAGGAATCAAATTACTTTACTGATTACTTGATATCAAAAGTAATTAGTTCCATTACTCATTTACATTATGCTTACTTTTTCTACCCTCCTTCTTAAAACGTGAAAGCTTTTGTCGTTAGATGGCCAGATGTCAGCTGTGGTGGACACTAAATTTACTCTGAGTGTGGCCTTGAAATTAGACTCCATCAGCATATATTCACTCTCGAAGTCGTCAGCAAACATCTTTCTCTGTCGCAGCCTAGCATTGCTCTTCGGGGGTATTTACTCTATAATGCATTGAAATGTGGGCGAGTCAACAGTGGAACCAGGTAACAGGGAATCTTCTACGATATCATCAGCGCCGAGCTTATTCACATCCTTTCCACTGAACTTCTCTCCACCACCTTTTTCTGTTCTGAAGTTCAATTATTGTAGTTGTTTAGCCAGAGTGCATGCATCTCCATCAGTGCCTGTAGTTTTTTCTGTGTTGCCATGACAGATGCTTCAATAAATCTGATAATCTAGTGATTTTTTGCAGTTGGGAGCATTTTGTTTACTGACTGACAGAGTTTACAACCAATGACAATGTTCTTCACATCTGTGGTTGTCACAAATTCAAAACAAGACCGTCAATGACGGCTTAGCTCACTCCGGCCCCGTCTAGTCCAGAAGGAATGATCTAAAGTGGCCCACCTTGCAAAATAAATGTTGCAAGCTATATATAAGCTATATATAGAAGCGATATCCACCCTAGGAATACCCACCTATTTACCAGAAAGAATCCAAAACAGCGAGGAACGGACTGATTTTTGTTGAACTGCTCATTAAGGCTGAATTAGTCCATAAATTCATTAATAATTGTAATGAAACAAATCTGGGTAGAAGTTATATGCACCCGAGGTACCCCTACCTTCATGCCAGAAAGAATCAAAATCGGTGAAGAACTGAGAGAGAAGAAGTGATTTGTGTAGAAACTGCTCGTTAGGGATTGATTAATTACTCCATATCTTCATTATTAATTGCAATTATGCAAATTTAGGTAGAAGCTATATGCACCTCTGGCAGACCTACCTTCCTGCCAAAAAGAATAAAAATCAGTGAAGAATTGAGAAAGAAGAAGGGATTTTTGTGAAATATGGACAACCCCGGATGGACAATGGACAACACATGATGGTATTAAATTCATCACCTGTTGGCCGGATGAGATAATAATGGCAGTATTTCCAACTCTGGAAAGCAAATTTCTCTTCTCTTCCACTTGCTCATCCTCCATCATTGTTTGTCTGACCTGCTGCGTGTTTACATCATTGTAAGATAGCCAATCGAGGACAAACTTCAGATGACGTTCAGGTAACGAGGTGATACTTGCATTAGTAACTGTAATATAATTACAGTATTAGAAATTGTAATCCGTTACATTCCTCGTTACTGCGGAATGTATTCAAATGACAGTAACGTGAGTCGTTACTGAGTAACACTGGGTATAAAACGCCGACACTGGAGACTCCTTCCATCAATGTTACATAAACACAGTTCTTCTAATACAATACTTAATTATCTAGCAGTTATTTTAACAAAAATTGGTTTATGTGGAGCATCTGAGTCATACACGTCCCTGCGGCTGATCAGTTTCTACGGAAATGATAACGAATCAAAGATAATGAATCAACTCCTTCTGACCAATCACAATCCAGGATTCAGCATTTCCCTGGGATACATTTAAATAACCTACAGTGAAACTATAAAAGTATAAACTGTATTTTAAAATAAATAAGTTGATTTTTTTTCATGTTTTGATTCACTGATATGATGTTTCCATGCTTTAGGTGGCTCTAAATCATACCAGCAATGGATGGGGAACCTGAAGGTCAGTTTTATTCCCCATACTGAACAATGATCCGCCCCCTCGTCTTGTCATGATGTCATTATTCAATGTTTTACAGAAAGGAGGAGGATCACTCATTCTGACGGTCAAGTCCAAGGCTCAGATGTACAAAAATGTGAGTGATGTTTCGTAAATATCGACTGACATGAGATAGTTTCATTCTTTATCGTATGAATGATGTGTGTTTGGGAAGTCCACGACAGGAAAATATTAAACAGTAATATAAAATCAAGCTCCTCCACAGGCGTGGCCTGTATCTCACACTGCTTCTTCAGCTTAGTCAGGGACTCAGATCCACATCACTGCACCGTGACATGCAGGAATAATCTCATCTCATCTCGTCTCATTATCTGTAGCCGCTTTATCCTGTTCTACAGGGTCGCAGGCAAGCTGGAGCCTATCCCAGCTGACTACGGGTGAAAGGCGGGGTTCACCCTGGACAAGTCGCCAGGTCATCACAGGGCTGACACATAGACACAGACAACCATTCACACTCACATTCACACCTACGCTCAATTTAGAGTCACCAGTTAACCTAACCTGCATGTCTTTGGACTGTGGGGGAAACCGGAGCACCCGGAGGAAACCCACGCGGACACGGGGAGAACATGCAAACTCCGCACAGAAAGGCCCTTGCTGGCCACGGGGCTCGAACCCGGACCTTCTTGCTGTGAGGCGACAGCGCTAACCACTACACCACCGTGTCGCCCAGGAATAATAATAATAATAATAATATCATCAGAATAAACCACACACTGAGGTGCGCCAATCAGTCCATCCTAAAGTTACCATTGGGTTCAGTGTCATATAGTGAAAGGATAAAAGTTTTACATCTACTTCCTGTTGTCTATTGGCACAAATATTTCGATATGGTTAACTTTTTTAAAATGTCTCATGGTCGAGTCACTGTATCTCCTTCAGTGGAACCTGCTCCTCACTGCTCGAGCTGAACCACATCCTCCAGCAGCAGTGTTAAGTTTAATATTCGTAAATGTAAAACCAAAACCTACCAGAAATCTTTTATTGTTAGAATGAGAAGGATTTGAAACATTCTTTCTGATGAACTGGATTTAAACAAAGACAATCTGAGCTCTTTTAAATCTACCATGTTGAATTATTATTTTTCTGCTTTAAATAATTATGATTGTAACAACCCTCGCACTTTTAAATCAGTATGTCTGAAATGTAATTCAGTTCGTAGCCTTACACGTCCTGTCTTATGTTGTCGGTAAACTACTTTGTTTATTATAGGGTGGGTTTTTTTCTTTTTACTTGTGTGTGTATATATATACACACACACACACACACACACACACACACACACACACACACACACACACACACCCCTTGGGCCCACAGTAATTGGCTAACGCTGTTGTGGTTACCCTGCCAGATATATTCCCTTTCTTTAACTTGTCAAGATTTATTATTATTATTATTATTATTATTATTATTATTATTAATTTTTAATTTTAGGTTTGATAGTTAAGCTAATAAAATTAAAATTTAAAAAAATTTAATTTTTCGAAGGTCAAATTTACATCTGCAATAAAAGTATTTTTATATATGAACCGTTGGTTCTAAAACATGATAAATCCATTGTGATAAACTTGAGAAAAAATGTATTTTCTTTATTTAAAAAAACTGTTAATATGAAAACCACTATTTTCTGTTTGAAACTTTAATATAACATGATGAGGTGGTAATATTCTGAAAAAGCACGATTTTTCTCGGAAATAAAGTTTCCGAGATTAAAGTCACAAATTTATGAGAAAAATCTTGGATAATCTCTGAGATTGTAAAGTTGTGTATTTGCGAGAAAAACAGTCAGAAATGGACGAGGAAAAAATGTGATATGAGAGGAAATGAAGGCTTTATATTTGATGTGGCTAACTGACAAAAAAAAAAATTCTGAGTTTTGTTTCTTTTAAATTTTTTACTTTTTCTGGCAAATGTATGACTTTACAGTTGCCAATTTAAGATTTTAAAATCTCAGAAAATATCTGAGTTTTTTCTCGTAAATTTCCACCTTATCTAATCTCAGAAATACTGAGTTGTTTCATGGAATATTACACCCACCCCCTCACCCCACCCTCACCACCAACACACAGCTCTGTCAGTATTAGTCCCAGTGAAGGAGGCGTGGCCTATGCCTGTCAGTCTGACTGAAGGAGGCGTGACCTATGCCTGTCAGTCTGACTGAAGGAGGCGTGGCCTATGCCTGTCAGTCTGACTGAAAGAGGCGTGGCCTATGTCTGTCAGTCTGACTGAAGGAGGTGTGGCCTCTGTGTCTTTCAGTCCCAATGCAGGAAGTGTAATAACCGTATATTGCGCTATAACATTAATACAGATTGTGTCACAGTAATTTAAACACATCTTTCCACCATCATCTTTCCATTTATCAACCTCTGGATCTTCTCAGAAGGCATGAAATAATCCAAATACATTTCTCGTAACTCACTTTTTCTCTTGTGTGATAAGATTTCCTCCTCTTCTGCTTTAGGTCACATGTCACAGCAAGCTGAAGAATCTTATTTCATCCAAGGTGAGACACACTGCTGACGTGTGTGTGAGAGAGAGAGAAATAAAACAGAGGGAATTTGGAAAGAAAGAACACGAATCTTTGCTTGTATTTCTCTCAGGAGCAGAAACGTGCTCACGCACTGCAGCGAGGAGGGTCAGTGTGTGGCACACACTCGGACTGCTTCAACAAATCAGACTGTCTCCAGAACAGATTACCCATCACACAGCATTTTGGAAAGGTGAATCCCACATAACACACACGAGAAGGACGGCTAGGAGTCATGCTGCAGGATTTCACAGATTTAACAGTTATTACATGAAATTGAGTCATACACATACTTCGTCAGTTATCAGCTCATGTACGACTCGATTGCATGGAATAACTGTTAACACACACACACACACACACACACACACACACACACACACACACACACACACTGCCCTCTCACCCCCCGGTTGAGGGGTGGTGTGTGTCTTCCTCAAGATCAGGTCCTCTAACCAGAGTCCTGGGGGTTTGATGGTTCTGCGCAGTATCTTAGCTGTTCCTAGAACTGCACTCTTCTGGACAGAGACCTCAGATATTGTCCATGGAGTCTCTCTCTCTCTCCCAGTTTGGGGGTCACATTACCACTGGGACCACTTTGGACTTGACCTTCCACATCTGTTCCAGTTGTTCTTTCAGTCTCTGGTACTTCTCGATCTTCTCGTGCTCCTTCTGCCTGATGTTACTCTCAGCTTGGATTGCCACATCTATCACAGTTCCACTCTTCTGCTCCTTGTCTACCACCATGATGTCTGGTTGGTCAGCCAGCACCTGCTTGTCAGTCTGGAACTTGAAGTCTCACAGGATCTTAGCTCTGTTGTTCAAAACCACTTTTGATTTGTCCCACTGGACTTGGGGACTTCTAGTCTGTATTCAGCACAGATGTTCCTGTACACTACCCCAGACACTTGGTTATGCCTCCTCTTGGTGTACGCTGTCTCAGTTTGCATCTTACACCCTGCTACTATGTGCATGCATACAGTGTCTCGCAAAAGTATTCATCCCCCTTGGTGTTTGTCCTGTTTTGTTGCATTACAAGCTGGAATTAAAATGGATTTTTGGAGGGTTAGCACCATTTGATTTATACAACATGCCTACCACTTCAAAGGTGAAAACTGTTGTTTTCTTGTGACACAAACAATAATTAAGATAAAAAAAAATTAAATCTGGAGTGTGCATAGGTAAAACTCACAGACTGGGCAAGGAGGGCATTAATCAGAGATGCAACAAAGACACCAAAGATAGCACTGAAAAAGCTGCAAAGATCCACAGCGGAGGTCCACAGGACCACTTTAAACCGTACACTCCACAGAGTGGGCGGCGTTTATGGAAAAGTGGCCAGAAAACACCATTGCTTAAGAAAACACATTTGGAGTTTGCCCAACAGCATGTGGCAGACTCCCCAAACACATGGAAGAAGATTCTGTAGTCAAATGAGACTAAAATTTAACTTTTTGGCCATCATGGGAAATGCCATGTGTGGCACAAACCCAACATCCTGAGAACACCATTCCTACAGTGAAGCATGGTGGTGGCAGCATCATGCTGTGGGGATGTTTTTCATCTGCAGGGACAGGAAAGCTGGTCAGGACTGAAGGAAAGATGGATGGCACTAAATACAGGGCAATTCTGGAGGAAAACCTGTTTGAGTCGGCCAGAGGTTTGAGACTGGGATGAAGGTTCACGTTCCAGCAGGACAATGACCCTAAACATACTGCTAAAGCTACACTGGAATGGTTTAAAGGGAGACATTTAAATGTCTTGGAATGGCCTAATCAAAGCCCAGACCTTAATCCAATTGAGAATCTGTGGGATAACATGAAGATTGCTGTACACCAACGCAACCCATCTAACTTGAAGGAGTTGGAGTAGTTTTACCTTGAGGAATGGGCAAAAATCCCAGTGGCTAGATGTGCTAAGCTAATAGAGACATACCCCAAGAGCCTTGCAGCCATAATTGCAGCAAAAGGTGGCTCTACAAAATATTGACTTTGGGGGGTGAACACCTATACACACTCCAGATTTCTGTTTTTTTTTTTTTTTTCATTTTTCAAAACAATAATTTGCCCTTTAAAGTGGTCAGCATGTTGTGTAAATCAGATGGTGCTAATCCTCCAAAAATCAATTTTAATTCCAGCTTGTAATGTGACAAAACAGGACAAACACCAAGGGGGATGAATACTTTTGCAAGACACTGTATATGGATGTTAATGTTGCCGTTGATTTTCTAGTCCAGACCTCGCAGGCCCCCACGCAGAGCGGCCGGCCAGCAGGGGGAGGAAATGCAACAAGACAACAGTGGCATCTGGGGGGAGGAGAGGTGAGTGGGAGTGATTGTTCACATCCTAAAATATCTACTTAAATGTCAGTCTACAAGAACACTGACAGAGGTGGAAATAATACCTCAAGAAATGATACGCATCAGTAATAATAATGATTACAGTAACATTCAATTAAAGTTTATCAAAAACATGTAATGTGTTTATAATACACTTTAACCCCTTTTTTAAAAATAAATAAATCACTCCGGTCTTCAGAAGCAGATGTTTGACCTCCCTGTTGCTTCCTTAAATATGAAATTTTATAATAATTTATGTTGCTACAAATGACAGGTTCATATTAAATGCACTGGTTTGAATGCATTATTGTTAGTTATATCAGGTGAAAATTTAAATTCAATCCAAAATCACTTGAAACTGATCTCAATGAATTCAGAATTGAATGCAGAACAGACTTTTTATAGAACTAAAATATGTTTATTTATTCTTGAGATATTACAAATCAAAGATTGAAAAAACGGCTTAATTTTTATTAAACTGCTGTAATATTCTGTATGAGGATCGCATGGTCCAAACATGGGCCTCATTAACCAATGAGATCAAATGTTTTTTCTTCACAACTTTTCTGTTTTTCAAGATATTTACATGGAAATTGGCAGGAACATAGATGGTCGTATACTGAATACAAAGTTTGAAAAATTAGTAAAAATAAATTATGCAAATTGCTATTTAATGGTATTAATTATGATAAGTATGTAAAAATGTTAAATCGGTACACTCAGTAAAAAAGTAATAAAAGATTATTTGTGGGTGGTAAAAGAGAGCAACTGGACTTGCTTGAAGATTATTGAAGACGTTTCACCTCTCATCTGAAAGGCTTCTTCAGTTCTGTCTGACTGGTAGGGAGCATCAGGTATTTATCCTCTCATGGATGAAAAGCTCATCTAAGGTGTCATTGAGGCCCTGTCCACACGGCAACGGATTCAGGTGAATCCGATACAATTGTTTATCGTTTCAGCCTGGCGTCCACACGGCACCGGCGTTTTGGGTGCCCCAAAACGCAATCTTTTGAGAACAGGTTCCAGAGTGGAAAGATCTGGCAACGTTGCCGTTGTGAAGTCGTCTGGATGAGTAGAACGGATTTATTTACGATGACGTCACAACCACATGACTGTCAGTGCTTCACGCCGGGTAGAAGTGTAACGAACTCAATGCGAGTTGTCAACAAATCCTATAACTTGGTTCATGAAACACGCTTACAAAATATTTTCACTGTGAATATTTATTGTGTAATGGTGCAAAGTGAGAGAGAGAATAGCCCTTAGGGCAGAGTCAATCCCGCCAGCAAAAATAGGGAAAAAAAAAGGAGCGATCTCACCTCTTCAGATGTTGGTTTAAGTCCTACAATACATTCCTCAAAAAGGGCACAGAAGAGCAAATTAGTCCATCAACGTGTAGCATTCAATTTATTCCGGACCATTAAAGACGCCGCCTTCCGTGTAGAATCATATGTCATCCTCGCCGCCATATTGGATAGGTCAAAGCAGAGAATAAAGATGCCTCATTCATGTGCTGCGTTTAACTGTACCAACAGGTTTACTGTCCAAACGAGATCACATGGGATTACCTTTCACAGGTGAGACTGGAAAAATACTTTTCATTGTATTTGGTCATTATAATGTAATTTTACGAACAGATTTTTCTGACTTTGTGGCTAATATGAAGTCTCGCGCATAATAGTTTATGCGCATGCGTCCTTACTTCTTCTATTGTTCTGGTGTCTCCAAAGGGACCGTCTTACAGCACCCCTAGAGGTGTGACATGTGTATTGCATCATTTTCAGCAAGCGTTGCATTGCCATATGGACCTGATATTTTACTGATCGTTGCCTATTTGGACACGATATTTTTTAAATAACATCTCGTTGCCGTTGTCGTGTGGATGTAGCCTGAGTCATCCTGTTGGTGTGGGTCACTGGGGGCTGGTTGTGAACGGCCTCGAGAGTCGTTAGGATGATCAATGGGTTGCCCGTTAGGGTGATCAATGGAATGCTGATTCTCTCTGTCCTCATGTGAGTCACTGAAAACAGCTGGGTTTTGGTGTGCATTCAGTTGTCTGGGCAGTGTGCCAAGGACTGCATTGTAGGTGGCTGATAAATGATGTTTTAGACCACCACCTCTGTTCAGTGATGGCCATTCCAGGTTGACAAAAATGGCTTCTTTAACTCCTCGCTCATACCAACGATCCTCTCTGGCTAAAATGCATACATTGCAGTCCTGAAATGAGTGTCCTTTGTTGTTAAGATGAAGGTAGACAGCAGAGTCCTGGCCTGAGGAACTGGCTCTCCTGTGTTGAGCCATGCGCCTGTGAAGCGGTTGTTTAGTTTCAGCAATATATGAGTCCATGCATTCCTCACTGCACTGAATGGCATACACTATGTTGTCCTGTTTGTGTCTGGGTATTCTGTCCTTAGGGTGGACCAGTTTCTGCTTCAGGGTGTTACTGGGTCTGAAATGTACCGGAATGTTGTGTTTGTAGAAGATCCTCCTGAATTTCTCAGATAGACCAGAAATGTAGGGAATGACAATGTTCTTGCATTTGTTCCTGTTATCCTCCTTGTCCATTCTGTTCCTTTTTCTGCTCTTGAGGAAAGCCCAGTTGGGATACCCGCAGTTCTGAAGTGCTTTCTTGATGTGATTCTGCTCCTTCTCTTTTCCCTCTATCGTTGTAGGGATATTCTGAGCCCTGTGTTGCAAGGTCCTAATGACCCCCAATTTGTGTTCCAGTGGGTGGTGAGAGTCAAAAGAGTAGGTACTGGTCTGTGTGTGTGGGTTTCCAGTAAACCTCGATGCTCAGGCTTCTGTCTTGTCTAATGTGTACATCACAATCCAAGAAGGCTAGATGATTCCCACTGACGTCCTCCCGAGTGAAGTTGATGTTAATATCCACTGCATTGATGTGCTTAGAGAAGGCTTCCACCTCATGGGTTTTGATTTTAACCCAGGTGTCATCCACATATCTGAACCAGTGGCTGGGCGCAACTCCTGAAAAGTGGTCAAAGCTTTATGTTCCACTTCCTCCATGTAAAGATTGGCCACAATATGGGACACCGGTGAGCCCATGGCGCATCCATGCTTCTGTCTGTAGAAACTTTCATTAAACTGGAAATAAGTGGTAGTCAGGCAGAGGTCAAGCAGGGTGCAAATCTGGTCCGTGGTGAGGTTTGTTCTATCCAATAAGGTGCTGTCTCAAAGGAGTCGTTTTCTAACAAATTCAACTGCTTCTGTGGTGGGAGTGAACAGAGAAATGACGTCGTAGGAAACCATGGTTTCATCTGAGGCCCTGTCCACACGGCAATGGATTCTGGTGAATCTGATAAAATTGTTTATCGTTTCGGCCTAGCGTCCACACGGCACCGGCGTTTTGGGTGCCCCAAAACGAAATCTTTTGAGAACAGGTTCCAGAGTGGAAAGATCTGGCAATGGCGCCGTCGCGAAGTCATCTGGATGAGTAGAACGGATTTGTTTACGATGACGTCACAACCACATGTGCTTCACGCCGGGTAGAAGTGTAACAAACTCGATGCGAGTTGTCAACAAATCCTATAACTTGGTTCATGAAACGTGCTTACAAAATATTTTCACTGTGAATATTTGTGTAATGGTGCAAAGTGAGAGAGAGAATAGCCCTTAGGGCAGAGTCAATCCCGCCAGCAAAAATAGGGGAAAAAAGGAGCGATCTCACCTCTTCAGATGTTGGTTTAAGTCCTACAATACATTCCTCAAAAAGGGCGTAGAAGAACAAATTAATCCATCAACGTGTAGCATTCAATTTATTCCGGACCATTAAAGACGCCGCCTTCCGCGTAGAATCATACGTCATCCTTGCCGCCATATTGGATGGGTCAAAGCGGAGAATAAAGATGCCTCATTCATGTGCTGCGTTTAACTGTACTAACAGGTTTGCCATCCAAACGAGATCACATGGGATTACCTTTCACAGGTGAGACTGGAAAAATACTTTTCATTGTATTTGGTCATTATAACGTAATTTTACGAACAGATTTTTCTGACTTTGTGGCTAATATGAAGTCTCGCGCATAATAGTTTATGCGCATGCGTCCTTACTTCTTCTATTGTGGTGTCTCCGATGGGACCGTCTTACAGCGCCCCTAGAGGTGTGGCATGTGTATTGCATCATTTTCAGCAAGCGTTGCGTTGCCATATGTACCTGATATTTTACTGATCCGTTGCCCATGTGGACGCGATATTTTTTTTTTTAAATCTCGTTGCCGTTGTCATGTGGATGTGGCCTGAGTCTAGTTTGAGGTCTGCAACTTTAGTAGCAAAATCTTGGGAGTTTTTGACGTGATGTGGCGTATTCCCAATGAGAGGAGCCAGGATGGTGGCTAGGTGTTTGTCAATGTTGTAAGTAACAGAGTTTATACTGCTGATGATAGGTCTGAGTGGAGCTCCTTCCTTGTGAATCATTGATCACCCTAACGGGCAACCCATTGATCATCCTAACGACTCTCGAGGCCGTTCACAACCAGTCCCCAGTGACCCACACCAACAGGATGACTCAATGACACCTTAGATGAGCTTTTCATCCATGAGAGGATAAATACCTGATGCTCCCTACCAGTCAGACAGAACTGAAGAAGCCTTTCGGATGAGAGGTGAAATGTCTTCAAGAATCTTCAAGCAAGTCCAGTTGCTCTCTTTTACCACCCACAGTTTACTATGACCTGGATGACTGAGAATCTTTACAGACAAAAGATTATTTCTAATCCCCTCTTTGTGCTCTGTTCATTAACTGAACTGAAATTGACACTCGCGTTTCTGACTTCCATTTTTTTTAAAATCTCATTCCGACCACTAAGATATAAATATTTTTCATCAAAAACAACTCCAGTTATATTCTTAAATACTGATTTATTTACAGGAATCAGTTTGATTTGAAAAAATAAGTAGGTAAAGCTAGCCCTGTGATGACCTGGCGACTTGTCCAGGGTGTACCCCGCCTTTCGCCCGTAATCAGCTGGGATAGGCTCCAGCTTTCCTGTGACCCTGTAGAACAGGATAAAGCGGCTACAGATAATGAGATGAGATGAAGTAGGTAAAGCTCTGAAAACTCACTTCAAAGTCTCCCATGACTCAGAACATCAAAACTAGCAGATGGAAAATTTTTCTGAATCCTTCATCAGAAACAGTGAGAGCGAGACAACATCCCTATAAAAGTGATCTGATTGATATTGACAAGTAATCCAGTGGGAAACCGATCAGAAGAGAGAGAGAGACAGAGAGAGAGAGAGACTGACCACTTTCCTGTGACTCAAAAAGAAAAGCACCGGCAGTTTCCCGATGTCCCGTGAGCAGAGTTTTTACCCTGTTGTACTGAATTCAACCTGCCATTACTCCCAAAGTACTGAACAGATCTTAACCAGATACATTTCTTTGGAAAGCAGAGATAAGCTTTTTAATGATATTAAATATTCAAGAGTTAAACAATGACAGATTTGGAAATTTAGATGAGCATCTGCATGGAGAATTTACACAGCATGGCCAGTGAGCATCTGCTACACCTATTATCATTTCTATAGTAACAGATCATTCACGGAGACATGTCCAGCTGCTTCACATAGAAGGATTAAAACACGTCTAATTGTTGATATGGTGTTAAGTTATGGTGATAAGTTTTCTGTAAGAAAGTGTTCATGGAAGGTGTCTCCAGTATCAGTGATTTGTAACAGTCAGTGCGTTTACATGCACATAGAGAGAATCGAATTTCTGCTGTTGCTCGACTGAAATCGAAGTTCAAAATGCCATGTATACACCTTAATTCGGCTGAAATTGAACCGAACTTGATTTCTCGGAATCGAGCTACACGACCTAGATTATGCGATTTCTGCCGAGCTACTTAGTGCATGTATACCCTATTGAGCTACGTATTCGAGCTACTTACTTCAGCACCGCCCCTTCCGGAAGTGACGAGTGACGAGACCACAAGGGAAACACAACAGCCTCGGTCGGCATGACAACGAATCATGACAATGGCATGAATCTTTTCTTTTTGTGGCATTGTTTGCACTGTTAAAATTTAGCTCACTTACTGTATCACCAAATACATCTGTACAGCTGTTGCATAGCTGTGAATTGTGTACATAAACAAGTCATTGTATTTGTGTGTGTGTATATACACACAAATATATGTCCAACATCTGAAGAATGTCAATAAAAACAAAATTTAACTTTTTGTGTGTTTATTAAGACATAAGTTAAATTGTAAGCAAAAAAAAATATTTTTTTGTAAGCAAAAAATGGACTTTAGGAAAATATTATTGTGCAAAATAAGTTGTCTTACAAAACAGTGGTCTGCGCCGGACAGTTTGTAGCCATACAGTCTGTTAGAGCAAGCCGAACAGCTTGAACACGGAACTGCCAGTGTTGCCAGATTGGGGGGTTTTAAGTGCATTTTAGCGGATTTGAACATGTTTTGGGCTGGAATACGTCAGCAGTATCTGGCAACACTATAGCTCTTCTTCATGACGACAACCGGAAGTGTACCAACACGATGGGGCATGTAGCGCCAAGTGTGGCTCGGGTGCACAATGCACCTTGCACAATAGCCCGATTTCACTTGTGCATGTAGGATTGGATTTCTCTGGCACCCCTGCTGGGACCCTTTGCTCGATTACCGACAGTAGCTCGATTTGGACGTGCATGTAAACGTACTGACTCAGAGGTTCAAATGGAACCAAGTTTTGTGGCACCTTCAGGACAGGAGGGTTTATGCTTTAAGGTTTCTTGGTCACATGACAAGCTGCATTTTCATCTTATGATATCTCATCTTCTGTAGCCGCTTTATCCTGTTCTACAGGGTCGCAGGCAAGCTGGAGCCTATCCCAGCTGACTATGGGCGAAAGGCGGGGTACACCCTGGACAAGTCGCCAGGTCATCACAGGGCTGACACATAGACACAGACAACCATTCATACTCACATTCACACCTACGGTCAATTTAGAGTCACCAGTTAAAGGAACAGTCCACCGTACTTCCATAATGAAATATGCTCTTATCTGAATTGAGACGAGCTGCTCCGTACCTACAGTATCCGAGCTTTGCGCGACCTCCCAGTCAGTCAGACGCGCTGTCACTCCTGTTAGCAATGTAGCTAGGCTCAGTATGGCCAACGGTATTTTTTGGGGCTGTAGTTAGATGCAACCAAACTCTTCCGTGTTTTTCCTGTTTGCATAGGTTTATATGACCAGTGACATGAAACAAGTTCAGTTACACAAATTGAAACATGGCGATTTTCTATGCTATGGAAAGTCCGCACTATAATGACAGGCATACTAACACCTTCTGCGCGCTTCGGCAGCGCATTTATACGGAGCTCAGATATCAATGCGCTGTCGAAGCGCGCAGAAGGTGTTAGTACGCCTGTCATTATAGTGCGGAATTTCCATAGCATAGAAAATCACTACGTTTCAATTTGTGTAACTGAACTTGTTTCATATCACTGGTCATATAAACCTATGTAAACAGGAAAAACGCGGAAGAGTTTGGTTGCATCTAACTACAGCCCCCAAAAATACCGTTGGCCATACTGAGCCTAGCTACATTGCTAACAGGAGTGACAGCGCGTCTGACTGCGTCTGACTGACTGGGAGGTCGCGCAAAGCTCGGACAGGTACGGAGCAGCTCGTCTCAATTCAGATAAGAGCATATTTCATTATGGAAGTACAGTGGACTGTTCCTTTAACCTAACCTGCATGTCTTTGGACTGTGGGGGAAACCGGAGCACCCGGAGGAAACCCACACGGACACGGGGAGAACATGCAAACTCCACATAGAAAGGCCCTCGCCGGCCACGGGGCTCGAACCTGGACCTTCTTGCTGTGAGGCGACAGTGCTAACCACTACACCACCGTGCCGCCCACCTTATGATATCTGCAAGACAATATACACTGGTGAAGTAATGACTGTTTATCAGTGCTATAACAACTGAGAACACGAGCTAACTGGTTTCCCAAGCGTTCCATACATGGATTTAAAAAAAAAAGTATGATATCATTCTTTAAAGAATAAAAATAATCATTGCTGTGGTATAACAGGAATAAAACAGCTGGGGATATGCTATTATAGTGAAATAATCAACTTGAACAGTTATAACAGTGTCATCACACCACCCCATCACTCCGGATTCTGTTATAACAGCGGTTCATTGTTTCAGCCATGTAGAATTGGCTTCAGATGATCTCACAGAGGAGGAGGAGCTCTCCATGATGGCTGATCTTGAGGAGATGGACCTGTTAGGGGAAATCTTTGAGACGTTAAACACTCAGAGCACCACCGAGCCGGGCCTGCTGTACGGCACACGCAGCCTCGACGTCTTCACCTCCGACTGCACAGACTTCATCAGCAGAGTGAGCACATGCACACACACACCTTTTCCAGCAAAAAAAGGTATCTATTTTTATTAACTTTATCCTTCATGTATTCCAGAGGAGCTTGGCCACACCCAGTCAGGAGAGCTTGAGTCTTTCCACTGGGATCAATGGCAGTCTGATGAGCTGGGAGGAGGGGCTTGAGGAGGGACCAGATATAGAGGAGGAGGAGTCTGTGGTGCCAAGCAATGAACCAGAGAGTGACATGAGAGATGGCGTGAAAGAGGGTCACAGTACATCAGGAGGGGAGGAGGAGCCAAGTGTGGATCTTGGAAGGTTAGTGGAGGATCTTGTGGATCTAAAGCAGGAGCTCGAAGAGGAGCTGAATGGAAACTGCAAGGAAACTAACAGGTTATCCAGAGAAGATCAGGAGGAAGTGAGCAGATTGTCCAGAGAAGATCAGGAAGAAACGAGCAGATTAGCCAAAGAAGATCAGAAGGAAACGAGCAGATTGTCCAGAGAAGATCAGGAGGAAACTAACAGATCATCAGAAGTAGTTGAGGGTGAAGCTAGTAGATCATTAGGAAAACATCATCAAGAAAATAGCAGCTCACCAGGAGCAAATCAGGAAAGAACTTGCCAGTCCAAACCAGATGATGAGGATGATGGGGAAAGTAGTGGAGCTCAGGAGAGAGAAGAAAGAGAGGCAATAAACAAAAAATGCCATGGGATCAAACACTGGGATCAAACTCAGGACAACATCCCAGGGAGTCTACCTCGAATCTCTCACCAGGAAAAGGAGCACCTTTCTGCAGAACAGCTGAATGCAGCCAAAAACGATGAGGAACAAGAAGAGTGCCAAGACCCATCAGGTCCTAAACTGCTTTCAAAGGTGGCCATGTTCCAGGTCAAGCCCTACCAGACCAAGAGCTTCCCTGAGACTGTAAAGCCCAGCTATGGCCACAAAATCACAGATACATCTCTAAAGATCTCTCCAAGAGCTTCTGGAGCCCTTTGGGTGACTGCGAGTACAAAGGCGGATGACTCGGCCATAAAATCACCAACCCTGCCCAGTTTATCAGACACAGCCACAGAGGATGAAGACCTGCCACCACCTAAAGTGTCTGAGCTTAAAAAGAGATTTGAGCAGTGATTGAGTGCAGGGGTGATCAGGCCACGCCCACACTAGATGCCAGAGACACTTATCTATTTTCAGAGTGATGATAGGGAAGTAAAATGAAGAAAAACAAAAATCAGATGTCAGGTTGACTCGAGCACATTGTACACATTAATGTGTAACCGATTACAGTGTGGTCGATACAGTGCTCATTCCACCACCACACACTGATCCTGCTGTTCCAATATCTGCAAAACTCAACCCTCAAAGAACATTTGTCAGTTTTTAAAACATTTTCTTTAAAAATAAATTTTATAGACTTGTGTTGTTTTTCCCCAGATAATATATTTACACTCACTGATACTATGGCTAGCATGAGAAAAAAAATGTTCCTGAGTTTTTTTTTTTTTAAATCAAGGAGCGCATTGGTTCTGGAAAGTAGAAGAAATTCAAGTAGCCAAAATCTTTACTTAGGTATTCGAGCAATTGGTCTTTTCTTTAATGCTCTCTTGTAAAATAAACAGTTATTCCACGAAATCGAGTCGTACATGAGCTGATAGCCAACGAGGCATGTAGCACCGAGATTGAGTGGAATAATTGTTTTATTCTATCCACATTCACTGGATTTTGAGAAAGAGAGCATTTTTATTTTTATCGAATTCGATAAATAAAAAAACTTTATATAAAACATCCGACAAAATCAGTTCCTCTTAGAATGTAAACAAACAGGTGAAATGACGGGAGCAATTTGTGAAAAATGCAATAATAATAATTCTTGAAAAATTTTCAAAAAAAGATATGTTCTTATCATCAAATACTTTTATTCCATATTTTGTTCCTTTTTTTCGAGTAGAGTTTTTATTTTGTCCTTGGTTGGTTCAGCAACACGCTCCGCCATTTTGCTTTTCTCTACTTACGGTATATGAGCTGATATCCTGGTAGTAGAGTAGCCAATCAGAGCACATGATTGCTCATATCCTGTGAATGTGGATAGAATAATTATTTATGGCACCACGTTCTTTACCTAGTAGAAAAGTAAAAACTCAAAAATGCACTTAGTGAAAAGTAGAGGGAAAATACACTCTCACACACACAAAAAAACATCTGCCACATTTTCAAATCCGACCATGATTTTAGTTATTCATGGTAAATTATTACCGTACCTCTTTCATCAAGAAACTTGAGAAAATATGAGTGAAAGCTTACAAATTTAGTTCCTCCCTGATTTAGTCTTGGCCGTCCACCAATTAGGTTTCCCCTTCATACAACAGCTACCAATCAGGGACAGTGAAAGCCATCACATGCTTCCTCTGGGATGCGTGAAGTCAGCCACGTCTGTCTTTTCAAACTGCTGCTTGTTCTGCATCTGCATGCATGAAGATTTCCTCAGTTCTGCTCCACACAGGTATAATACAGTAAAGCAACAAACCCAACAGGTGGAACTGATAATTCAGAAGAATCCTATGGTGCACATGGTGTGACCTGTGACCTTCTACACAACTGCAATTAGATTAGATTAGATAGAACTTTATCAATCCCTTTGGGCGGGTTCCCTCAGGGAAATTAAATTTTCAGTAGCATCATTACAGGAGGGCGGCACGGTAGTGTAGTGGTTAGCGCTGTCGCCTCACAGCAAGAAGGTCCTGGGTTCGAGCCCCGGGGCCGGCGAGGGCCTTTCTGTGCGGAGTTTGCATGTTCTCCCCGTGTCCGCGTGGGTTTCCTCCGGGTGCTCCGGTTTCCCCCACAGTCCAAAGACATGCAGGTTAGGTTAACCGGTGACTCTAAATTGAGCGTAGGTGTGAATGTGAGTGTGAATGGTTGTCTGTGTCTATGTGTCAGCCCTGTGATGACCTGGCGACTTGTCCAGGGTGTACCCCGCCTTTCGCCCGTAGTCAGCTGGGATAGGCTCCAGCTTGCCTGCGACCCTGTAGAAGGATAAAGCGGCTAGAGATAATGAGATGAGATGAGATCATTACAGGATAAACGGAGAATAGAAAAAAGAGAGAACTTCTAGATAAATTAAGTATTTACATATACAAATATATTAAAAAAAAGATAAGAAAAAAAGTCCAGCAGGAGAGGTATTGCACATTATATTGCACATTGTCCAGTATTGCTTTTTGTCAGGCTAGGCTACTGCTCCTTCCCGTCCTCTGTCCTCCTGTTACCCCTCCTCCCCCCCAGAGAGGAGTTGTACAGTCTGATGGCGTGAGGGACAAAGGAGTTTTTGAGTCTGTTCGTCCTACACTTGGGAAGGAGCATTCTATCACTGAACAGGCTCCTCTGGTTGCTGATGACGTGTGCAGAGGGTGACTGGCATCGTCCATGATGTTCAGTAGTTTGTCCATAGACCTCTTCTCTGCCACCATCACCAGAGAGTCCAGCTTCACACTGACCACAGAGCCAGCCCACCTGATCAGTTTGTCCAGCCTGGATGTGTCCTTCTTGGATGTGCTGCCCCCCCCAGCACACTATAGTGTAAAACAGGACACTGGTGACCACGGACTGATAGAACATCCACAGGAGTTTCCTGCAGATGTTAAAGGACCGCAGCCTCCTCAGGAAGTATAGCCTGCTCTGTCCCTGTACAGGTGGTTGGTGTTGCAAGTCCAGTCTAGCTTGCTGTCTAGCCACAGCCCGAGGAATCCAATTCTCTATATATTTTGATACACTGCACCCCCCCACTATTACAAACTCCTTGGAGGGTGTCCAAATACTTTATTATACCAAAAAGTATAGCCCTGGAAGAAAAATGCCCCCAGTTGTGCCCTCTAGTGTTCAAATACTTAGAACAGATAACATACTGCACGAACAGCAAAATTGTGGCACCACTGATAAACAGAACAAAACTTGATCATTCTGATGACAGCACATTAAATCATACTAATTTCCTTTAATATTGAAAATATGACCTTAAAATTGTTACTTTTTTATTTTAAGGAATAATTCATTAAAGCTAGGGTAAGTCATTTCAGAGAAGCCAGCAAGAGTAAGCCAGATTTTGAAAATATGCAACCAAAAAAAAAAAAATTCCACTTCTCCCTCTGAAACCACTCCTGCAAAACACATGAACATGCACCGCCTGACTACTGCTGGAGAATGTGTCCTGAAGAGTGTGTGTTGCGGTGATTGTGGTGGGGGGAGAAGCATAGTGCATCGTGCATCATTGTCACGTCCATCTACCGCCTGTCTCATTGACATGGAAGAAAAACACCAAACATAATCATAATGAATGTAAACAACGAACATTGTTATTGTTGCCTATTGTTAGTCCTCACAGCTATCAACTAGCTCGCTAGCTTTAGCAATACACTACACCTCACTATTGAGGTATTTCACTCACGTGACCAAGTCATGTGATGCTGCCATTTTGGACGGCGCGGCTCGAATCAGTTTGAATGGGAGGAAGGCGACAAATGAAAAACATAAAAGAAAAAGGAGCGAGATGCAGAAAACACCTTCACTATCCAGCGACGTAGGGCATTTACAGGGCGAGCAGAGGGAGAGGCATTTGCAAAAATTGAGGTTAGCAGGCTTAGAGAATGACATTTACCTGCTTCCACCAGGATTGTTCACTGACAGCTAAGATTTGTTCACATTTTCATTTACTTTCGGTCCTCAGGATAAACAAAATGTTATTAAATGTCATTGAAATAACTTCTTAGTCTGTTGAGACATGGCCCGTTATAAGTTTTTCCTTTACTGTATTTACTAGTTTACTGAGCTAGCGCGCTCCGGGGCAGGCTGGCGCTAGCTAGCTAGCGCTCCGGGGCTCGCTGGCCGGCTAGCTAGCGCTCCGGGGCTGGCTGGACGGCTAGCTAGCGCTCTGGGGCTGGCTGACTCAGTAAACTAGTAAATCCAGTAAAGGAAAAACTTGAGACTGAAAGGTTTTAACAGTCATCCAAATGACTGAACGTAAACATTGCTACAGTAACATACTAGCTACTGTTGTTGACATTAGCTAGCTTGCCGTCCAAAATGGCGGACACCGGGGCGTCACGTGACCCTGTGACGTCAGGTGAAATACCTCAATAACGAACTCCTTGAGGGATGTCCAAATAGTTTATGCCGCCATAAAGTTCGTAATCCTGTAAAGTAAATAAGGTCACTCTCACCATCGTTTTCTTGCTGCATCTCCCTTTTCAGCCCGTTATGTTGATTGCAGTTACAAAGTCTCAGAGCTCCTTTTCTTTAAAAGTTGAAATCGATTTTTTTTGGAGTACCATATTGAGACAAATTTGTTGCTTTCTCAGCACACTTTAAAGTACATCTTTGACAGAGATGGATACAGTCTTATGTCCATCAGTAGCCATGACAACAAAGCTTACAGAGTAAAGACTCGAGTAAAACTGCTTTTAGCTTGTAAAATAAAGTCCTTTTAAGGTTTTTTGTTTGTTTTTTTTTTAAAAACATGAGTGATTACCATTCAATAATTGTGATCAATGCCTAAGCAAGGTTCGTTAATTGTTTTATGGCATTAACCGGATTACTTATTGTTCGTATCTCTGGGGGAAGAGCAGCATATGGCTTAGCGAGGTCTTTTTGAAGACTCCGACTCGGTCATTAAAGGCGGGGATACATTTACTGTAGTTCGTTATCCGAGAACATTCATAGCTTGTTATAGTTCGAAAGTTCATTATAGTGGCATTGCAGTGCATTATAGAGAAAAATAAAGATCAAAAGGAATTAGATCGTTGGTGTCTGGATTGGACTAGTACAGCTGGCTTGTTTTACTAATCTGAGAATGAAGCCTAGCATGTAGACTTGCAAACAAAGCCAAATTTTCACACCAAAAATTAGGACGTTTAAATTTGTGGCATGTTTTGGTTCCTACCATTTCACATCCAAGGAAGAAGAAGAAAAAAAAAAACCTCAGTAAGTTAATACCTGTTTAAATTACAACTTTAACAAATCAGATTATTTTAATTCCTAACCAATCTCAAATCTGGCTGATGCTTTTTAAAAATGAAGTCACCTTTTGAATTTTATATAAATACTGAGCAGTTTTACTTCATAAAAAACACAAATATAGGACAACCATTTAAAATCAGACTTAACTACATTAGTCAAGTAAATATTTGAAAGGATTTAACAGTAAGTGATACTGAGCGAGTGACACAGCAAACATTGACAACTGAGCCAAAAACTGAAAATCAATATCTGCACTACACATTTCACCACGTTCTCAATCAAACCCCCCAAAACACCACAGAGTTAGAAGTTAAAGACAGATTAAAGAACTATTAGTCATTCATTCTGACTGAGAAATAACGGAAATGACAAATGCACATTTTATTTGAACATTGTGTAACTGCACATAATACAGTACATTATATTACAATACTTGCAAACAGTGGTCATGATTCAATTATTTTTTTAAAGAATACATTACACTCAATAAATTCTGCTCAGGCCTTTTAAAAAAAAACAGTAAGAGCAGACAAGTTGTGGTTCTCCTCCAAGTCCTTGTGTTAAAGTGCCATTCCACCATTGAATGTATTTTTTTGGCATAAAATACAATACATTTTATGACATGACCAGACAGAGAAATCTTTTAGCTTCAAAATGATAAACATAATTTGACAACGACAAGTATATTAATTTTGCGACCAAAGTCACCTACCCTTTTAATTTCCGTGCGGTAGTGAAACGTGATGTCATCGGCAGATTCCCCTTCTTGTGTACCACATCACGTGTGACGTGGCACAGATTATCAGCAATGGCGGATAGAACGCGATTTCCACTTGTCGATTGCTGTGCCGATATTCGCCATCGACCGTCTCCTTTGGGCATCACTTGCTATTTTCCTTCGCTTCTTTTTACACTTGCTATTTTCCTTTGCTTTCTTTCACACATGACGTGGTACACAAGAAGGGGAACCTGCCGATGACCTCACGTTTCACTACTGCACGGAAATTAAAAGGGTAGGTGACTTTGGTCGCAAAATTAATATACTTGTTGTCAAAAAATTAATGTTTGATATATCATTTTGAAGCTAAAAGATTTCTCTGTCTAGTCATGTCATAAAATGTATTGCATTTTATGCCAAAAAAAAAAAAAAAAAAAAAAAAAATACATCCAATGGTGGAATGGCACTTTAAGGCTTTAAACAAATAGATACAGAACATGAGCCATTCATTCCCATGTGAATTAAAAAGTGCTCCCCTTCATTTTCAAAAGAATTCCTCATCCACATACAGTAAAACAGCATTTTCATGAAATTCTCCATTTGAGAAGAAAAACCCCACAAACTTGACTTCTTTAAAAAAAAAAAAAAAAGACCACAGCATCCAGTGATGTGTAATACTTAATCAACCCGTCACATGCAAAATACCTCAAGAATAACATTAAGAGCTGCGTGTTGAGCAGTAAACAAGAACAAATGTGCAAAAACACCAATGATGACAAAACAAGTGGATTCAAACGACTGGACTGACGATGAGGTGGAACTGCTGCTCAAGATTCCACTTGAATACAAAGTGTACGTCCAAAACCTCTGTTCAGTTTGGAGCACCTTCAAGGTGGAATCAGGGATGATGGTCCATCACCTCCACGTGAGGGTGGAATAAACAAAAATACACAAAGCAAACAGAGACCACTATAACCATCTGATCAACAGCCATGATAAAGTCCGAGAGCAACGTTTTTCCCTTCCAGAAAGGGGGGGGGGGGGGGGGGGGGGGGAGTCTTCCACCTTGGAGAGCATTTTTTTTTTAATAAATATAAAAAACACCCCACACCACACACATCCAGTGACACAAAATGCTGGTTAAACATGGACAAGAGAGACGTTTATATATTTAAAAAAAAAAAAAACTACATCAATATGGACAGTCTCAGAGGTGTCAACATTTCTGACAAGGAAATCATAGTACGCACAGGGACACATTTTATTTCAAACATCCATCAGTGGAGGAGATTGGTTCTCCCCTGCCCCCCTTTTTTAAAATTTTAAATAAGTTTATTTTTTAAAAAAAAGCCACCCAAACCCACATCAAGTTAAGTCTTGTGTGATGCTACTTGATAGTGGTGCCTTTTTTTTTTTTTTAAATAAATGACCCAAACAGCCCCACCCACTTATTTTCATCTGGACCACAAGACTGAGGTTCCAGGTCAGATTTCACCTCAAATCAGACATTGAAAGGTTCATCCTCCTCCTCCTGCATCCTTTCCCCTTCAGTCAGTCAACTTTTCCAGGTAGTAAATTTTATTAACTACATAAACTGAGGAAGCAGAAAAGTGTAGATAAACTAAGAGTAAACACTGGCACCTCTGGACACCATGATACACACACACCCCTTCATAAACAGCCGTGACACTGTCTGGCCAATAGAAAGAGGAACACAAAGACAATCATCATCATGTGCTTAACAATATTTCGGAGTTCTAGATCATGAACTGTGGTTCTAGAATGACAGCCAGCTGAAACCCTCAGAAGTGAAATCACCACACCAGGTCAAAAGATACAAGTTGGATTTTGAATGACCTTTGAGTTCAGTCACACCATGTGGTTAAAGGAGGCTCTCAGATCAGTCGCTCCTCTTTGGGCAGAGGCAGTGGGAGGCCTGGTTTCTCCGAGCCCTGGCTCTCTGCTTGTTTTAGCTCCTCTGCGCTCGGCCGGTACGTTCCCTCCGTCTTCCGTTTCCGCCGTAGCACACAGGTCATCAGTGCAGTGCACAGAGCAACGAGCAGGAAAAACCCCACACCCGCATGGACCCCAGTCAGCGTCACTACCTCCATGGTCCCCTAAAACACAAAAAAAGGGGGGTACCAGTCAAAAGTTTGTACACTCCTACTCTACTCATTCTGTATTGCAACTTGTCTACACCGAAGACATCAAAATTATGAAATAACATCTGGAACATATCTGGAATTATGTGGCAAACAAAAATTCAAAGTCCTTCCCGCACCATTCATGGCGCTTTAGCGGCGCCAATCTCCGTTTCGTAGCCCTTGGCCTCTCGCCCATATTACACAGCTAGGGTTAGTGTGTTGGGGGGGGGGGGGGGGGGGGGGGATGTTTGACTCCCCACTTGCATCTGTATTGCAGCATGCCGTGCCAGATGGCAGTAGGCACCATTTTTATGATGGTATTTGGTATGACCAGACCGTGAGTAGAACTTGCAAGCTCCTGTTGAGAGGCAGACATGCTAACCACTGGGCCAAATCGCCAGTATGTGGCAGTTTGTGGTAAAACAAAGTCTGATTTTTAGATTCTCCAGCGTTTCCCTTGATGGCACTTTGAACACTCATTATCTTAACCAGCTTTATGAGGGAGTCACCTGGAATGCTTTTCAATTAACAGGTATATCTCGTCAAAAGGTAATTTGTGGACGAGTTTCTCACCTTCTTGATGCACTGGAGATAACAGTAAACAAACATACTATAAATAAATAGCCCTATTCAACATCACAACTGCAGTAATCCATACAGATGAACTGAACAGCTAAGTAAGAGAAACGATATCCATTATTACTTTAAGACATGAAGTGACTTAATTATCGAGACCAAATGAGGGCGTAGCTCACTCCGGTCTCATCTAGTCCAGAAGGAACGATCTAAAGTGGGCTACCTTGCACAGTTCTACTTTCAAAATCCAAAACAGTGAGGAATTGACCGAGAAGCGATCTTTGTTGAACTGCTCACTCATTAAGGCTTAAATTACAGGGATGAGAATGGAAAATATTTAAGTCGTCTGAAAAAAACAGGGCGGGGCCCAGGGGTTCCAGGCGCTAATGATTTTTGGCTATTTTTTATTTACCCCAAAACCATTAATTTTATCAGCAAAAAGTTGCAATGTATTTGGAAATAAATTCCCCTTCTTGGTGGACTCCCAGGTGAAAAATTATTAATACGGTACAAGAGACTTGCAGGGGTGATAGCGTTCCGGCGCCGCGCCGGATTTCCGGCATATCATGGCTGGGGGGGAAAAAAAAAAAAAAAAAAAAAAATCTAGTTCGCCCATTGTCCTGTGTCATTCTGAGATGCGCAGATAGACAGTAAAGGGAATTCGGAATTCCCTTTACTGTCTATCTGCGCATCTCAGAATGACACAGGACAATGGGCGAACTAGATTTTTTTTTTTTTCCTTCCCCAGCCACGGTACGCCGGAAATCCGGCGTGGTGCCGGAACGCCATCACCCCTGGACTTGTTTTTAATCAATTCACATTTGATGATTTCAAAAAAATCAATGCACCTTTTAATATAAACGAGCTCTACAGTATTATATTTCTGCATTTTTGCTATTCATGTCTTTGAATAATCCTTTAAAATGAAGTGCAAACCAGAAAAAAGTTGTGTCATATAATTCTCTTGAGCTTTCTTCTGATGTTATCATGGTAGCAGGAGGTCTTGCATATTAAGCAGGCAACATTCAACATCACTCATCACTTCCCTTTCAACTGCTGTGTGTACTAACTAGGTTTTATCTGGACAGGATGTTGTGTAATGTAATGCATATACCATACGGTCAATTTGAAGATCGAGATGGTGATTTTGAGTTAAAGAACAAGCATGTACAACGGGCATTACAAATTGGAAAATTTTTTTTTTTTTTAAATCAAAAACTATAAGTTCATCTCGGCCTAAAAAAACGTGGGCAGACGCTCCTGCGCGGCACATCCCAGCAATTCCCCCCCTATGAAATGAGCAATAAGTAGGAGAGTTATACACGGTATCATGCCTAAAATTTTATCAGAAATATAGATATGATTCTCCAACATGCTACATTAGACAAGCTAACCTCATTTATAAAAAGATACACACTTGTATATGACGTGCATTTGATATATATGATGTATATTCATACATTGTTACTTTACGGAAATCTTCAATAAATTTGGTCTTTTCATGACAGCCTGTTGACCTAAATATAATGCACATGAAATGACACTCCTCACCTCAACATGTCCTTTACAATCATTTAAGCCACCATGGGCAATGCTGAAACCACTGCTGCAAACAGTACATCGCACGAAACTGTCATTATTTTCTACCCTTATTAGACAGGGAGATTCTTCTGTGTAATCTGAGGTGAAGTGGGGTTTGTACTTTGGTTTTTTGGGGCGCGTGCTCTCTCTCTGCTATGCCAGTCCTGTCGGCTGCACTGACTCAACTAAAAACTTCGGTCCTCGAGAAAAGGGATAAAAGCCCGCCCACACTGAAAGCTGATTGGCTTATTTTGCTGAGTAACCCAATCAGGATGCTCTTTGTCTGGCATGCGCTACATGAACAGGCACACAGGCAGTGTTGCCACATTGGGTGGTTTTAAATGCATTTTGGCAGGTTTTGAACATATTTTGGGATGGAAAACGTCAGCAATATCTGGCAACACTGCACACAGTCTCCCTCGCGCGCGCATATTCTAAGATGCGTGATGCAGACCTTAACCCTTTGGTTAATTTAAGAAATTGCATAATGTTCGTGTCATCAGCCCTTTAACCCTTTGGTGACTGACCCCTTGAAAATGGTTCCTCCAGGAACGATGACGTTTCAGTTGTCAAGACAACGGAAAAACTAAAATACAAAAACAAAGATACGTCACAATGCTCTTGTGCACAAAACAAAATGCTCTTGTATTTGTATTTTAGTTTTTCCGTTGTCTTGACAACTGAAACGTCATGGTTCCTGGAGGAACCATTTTCAAGGGGTCAGTCACCAAAGGGTTAAAGGGCTGATGACACGAACATTATGCAATTTCTTAAATAAACTATACAACATGGCAAACATGTTAGATTTCTGTTATAACTACGTGAAAAGAAGCTGTTATGCAAATATCCAACTTTTAATTGCACAGCACAAGAAAACTGGGTCCGTGGCTCGCGGCCATGTTGTGACGTCAGCGGGAGAACACGCTGCGGTTCACTGGCTGTTCTACTCAATGGAAATGGCGCATGAAAACGCCGGTGAACTCTCTAGTGCTAGCTCTTCCTCTTCTGGGAGTCTAGAATTGTGTTGATCTCTTCCGAATAGAATCTATGATAGCCTACCCTCTTTACCCTTTGCCTCTCGTTGCTAGGCGGCAGTTACATGAAAGCCGCAAGCTTTCACAAGCAAATACATGACTGATATCACGCCAACTTTATGATTACATTTATGATTATCATGTAGAATCTATAGCTCTACGTACCTTTATCTTATGTCGTTTCACAACACATGTTCTGACAGGAGGACTGTCTTTGGATCCAGCGTAGCTACTAGTAGACCCCCTCCGGAATACTGGCAGTGTTGCCAGATTGGGAGGAATCCTGCCCAGTTGGGCGGTTTCAAGTGCATTTTGAACATATTTTGGGCTGGAAAACTTCAGCAGTATCTGGCAACAGATACTGCTGACGTTTTCCAGCCCAAAATATGTTCAAAACCCACCAAAATGCACTTGAAACCGCTCAACTGGGCGGGAAATCTCCCAATCTGGCAACACTGTGTAGGCACTGCTGATGGTAGTAACACACGTTTGTGCTGAACTGAACACCCAAGAGATTCTTTTAAGCTGGGAAGGGTGTCAAAACAATCCAAATCGAAGTGTTCAGAGCACAGGACGGATGTTGGTGAGGGCTCCCACTTGTCACGAGTGCGCCTGACTTGCTTCACCCACTTCACATGCAGCTCGGGATCTCTGGGAAACTTGAATAAACTTACCCCATCCTTGTAGGTTTTGGAGCAAAAGCCGGCAACACAACGCGAAGGCATAGTAACACACACACACACATATATATATATATATATATATATATATATAAAAATATAATACTAATAATGATAAACTGAACACCTGTCGCATCAACAACAAACTGGTAAGTTAGGAGGAAGGTTCTTTCGCTGACGTCATATAGCTCCTCCTCCTCTTTCGTCTCCTGGGTGCTGCAGCCCTGTCAAATTTGCCCAAATAGCCGCGTTTTTTTATCATAACTTGTAAAATAGGCGCCTTTGTGAATTAATATATGGATCATCGGGAATTACTTATGTTATAAAACATCGCCAAAGATGTCAAAAACGTGTCATCAGCACTTTAATGTTGCGCGCGCACGCTCTTGCTCGCTTCCATCAATATGCAGGAGATTCCCGGAAGTTCCGGGAGACTTGGGATGTCTGCGTTATAAGGTGACCACAGATTGTTAATCATACCCCCCGAAAATTTCTCAACGGATTTATATTGATCTCAAAAACGATCATTTTGGTCTGAAAAAGTCGGAAATCCGCCGATCGGCGGAAAATTCTCATCCCTGTTAATTAGTTCATAACTTCATTAATAACTATAACAAAGCAAATCTGGGTAGAAGTTATATGCACCCTAGGTACCCCTACCTTCATGCCAGAAAGAATCAAAATCGATGAAGAATTGATGTGTGGAAACTGCTTGTTAGGGCATAATTATGCCATATCTTCATTATTAACTGCAATTATGCAAATTTAGGTAGAAGCCATATGCACCCCAGGCAGACCTACCTTCTTGCCAAAAAGAATTTAAAAAAAAAAAAAGTGAAGAATTGATCGGTTGGATAAGCTAAGAAGAAAAGCATTGAACTGAATTTGGAGGCGTGTCCAAACTTCGGACTGGTTCTGTATGCTGATGAAAAGCAACAAACTGACATCTAAAAACAAATTCAAGTGAAATTTAGAATAAGTTTGCATGCTAAAGGAAGAACTCTGCAGAATGAGAAGAGGTTTCTGTTCCATGTTAGTGTCACTGGAACTATGATGCAATACCTACAGTTAATTTTTATAATTGGCAGGTTGTACATTCTGGGAAGGCTGTAATTATCCCAGCAACGCCTATAATTACACTCCACACACCAAAAGTTTAAAAAAAAAAAAAAAGTTCCTTGTATCAACAGATTCCTTTTTACAGTTTCCATAAAATCCATAAGCAACACTGGATATACTGTACGCACCAGCCACTTTAATAGGAACATGTTGATTCTAAGATCCCTGTTCTTGGCTGCAGGAGTGGAACCCAATGTGTTCTTTCTGCTGTTGCATGCTGAGATGCTTTTCTGCTCACCATGGTTGTAAAGAGTGATTCAGGGTTTCTGCAGGCTTGAACAAGTTCAATTTAAGACTTTTTAAGACCATAACAGGTTAAATTTAAGACTTATGCCACACAAAAAAAATAAAGAAAATTGTATATGAAGAGTATATGAGATAGTCATTGGGTGTACTCATTTTTGTAATTTAAACAAACTTAAACTATCATGTTTTACCTCAGGCCACAGTGCTGCCCTGTTGTGATTGGCTCAAGTCTGTGCTTGTCCGTTGACGGCTACAGAGGAAGTTGCACCATTTTCTAATTTACACCGAGCAATTTAAGGTCTTTGCACTTTGCATGCTCCTTGGACAATATGCTTGCATTTTTCTGTTTTTAACAATGAGAAAATCTCTTGCGATGGTGATCTCGTCAAGATGGCAGCAGTTACACTTCGGTTAAACAGCAAAAAGAAAAACAATACTAGTAACAAAAAAACAGTGTTAATTGCATAGATTAAAAAAGTGGCTATGAACAGACAACAGCACATATGTATCATATTACGGCAGGAACAAGCAGTAGTAACATCCATGACCTTACGCTTAAAGCTCGACAAACGAAAAACTTGACAGCAAGCTAATTAGCATTTGTTACCGGCTACAGTCAGCACTCGGCACGTTAAAAGTGGGTCAACGTTGTAACGTTATACAGTAATGTTACTGTACAATAGGGTGCATCAGTTGCCCCCTGAAAATGAAAAGTTCCTCCGATCATGATGCATTTTTGTTTTTATGCTCCTTTTGGTAAGAAAACACACTGGGTGAAATATTTTGACAAAATTCAAAAAGTTTAATGGTGGCACCAGGAGCTCAAAGTTATGGAAAAAGCTGCCATTTTATGACTTATGACAATTTCGATCACTTTTCATGAAACATTATGGCACCTTATAGAGTATACCAAATATCTTAGATACTATAGACAGTATGTCTAGAATGTCTAAAAATATTTGGAGGTTTATTTTAGGGTGTCACTAGCATTATCTATCAATGTTATAACCCTGGGTTTTAAGCTTGCCGCCTATGCATATGCTAGCCCCTATTAAATACAAAGGTTCTTAACATGATCTCTGGGTCACAAGAAATCAATAAATGGAGTCCAACATTGTGATTCAAACCTTACACGAAAACAAGCGTTTTTTGGCAAAAAATGAACCTCATGGTGCCACCATTAGACTTTTGAATATGGTCAAAAAATTTTACAAGATGTCTTTATTGGTGAAAAGGAACACCCAAACAAAAATGCATCAGATTTTATGAAAGTGAGGGCAACTGATGCACCCTACTGTACAAGCAATGCTTATTTAACGGTAACAAACTTAAGCCCTACATGTTGAAATTCCTCTCTTATTCGTTCATTAATTTATCACACAGTCTTACCTCAGTCAACTTCTTCCTTCCTTCTGTGAAAATTTAACATCTCAGACGCGAACACAAGTGGGCAGGGGATGCGTTTAATTAAGGCTACATCCACACGACAATGAGATTTTTTTTTTAATAACATCGCGTCCACATGGGCAACGGATCAGTAAAATATCAGGTACATATGGCAACGCAACGCTTGCTGAAAACAATGCAATACACATGCCACACCTCTAGGGGCGCTGTAAGACGGTCCTTTCGGAGACACCAGAACAATAGAAGTAGTAAGGACGCATGTGCATAAAGTATTATGCGCAAGACTTCATATTAGCCACAAAGTCGGAAAAATCTGTTCGTAAAATTACATTATAATGACCAAATACAATGAAAAGTATTTTTCCAGTCTCACCTGTGAAAGGTAATCCCATGTGATCTCGTTTGGACGGCAAACCTGTTGGTACAGTTAAACGCAGCACATGAATGAGGCATCTTTATTCTCCGCTTTGACCCATCCAATATGGCGGCAAGGATGACGTATGATTCTACGCGGAAGGCGGCGTCTTTAATGGTCCGGAATAAATTGAATGCTACACATTGATGGATTAATTTGTTCTTCTACGCCCTTTTTGAGGAATGTATTGTAGGACTTAAACCAACATCTGAAGAGGTGAGATCGCTCCTTTTTTCCCCTATTTTTGCTGGCAGGATTGACTCTGCCCTAAGGGCTATTCTCTCTCACTTTGCACTATTACACAAATATTCACAGTGAAAATATTTTGTAAGTGCGTTTCATGAACCAAGTTATAGGATTTGTTGACAACTCGCATCGAGTTCGTTACACTTCTACCCGGCGTGAAGCACATGTTGTTGTGACGTCATCGTAAACAAATCCGTTCTACTCATCCAGACGACTTCGCAATGGCGCCGTTGCCAGATCTTTCCACTCTAGAACCTGTTCTCAAAAGATTTCGTTTTGGGGCACCCAAAACGCCGGTGCTGTGTGGACGCCAGGCCGAAACGATAAACAATTTTATCGGATTCATCTGAATCCGTTGCCGTGTGGACAGGGCCCAAGTCTCCTGGTTGGCTGGTGATAGATTGGTGTCATTATAGCACGTCGGAGCGGTTCATGCCAGGCTCGAGTCCGATCCACCACTGATAAGTTGCTCAATAAGAATCCAGAATGTCATCAAAAGACGTATTGTATTTTTTATTCTGTTCAAATTTACCGGACTGCTATGACAATTTAATTTCCCTTTGGGGATGAATAAAGTCATCTATCTATCGACATCCCGCAAATCACTTGAGGATGAGGCATTCGATTCCGTACGGTTTGTGTGTTGTAACGTTACAGTTCGCACGGAGTTAGTTGATGCACCGTCTCGAGATGTGCTTGGACCTGACAACGGTGAACAAAATTGAGTGATGGCATACAATTGTTGCAGACTTTTATGGGCAGCCTGGCGCTTCTCCGCTTTCGCGTGCGATTCCGGTGCCTTTACACCCAGGGTGCCGAGTTTGAGTGTTCTTTTGCACAATGTGCAGTACGCCTCAAACGGATTGTTTGGTACACGTTTTAACCAGTCTACGAAACCATTGCATTCAAGCCAGCAGTCATTAAACTTGCATTTGCCCATTTTGCTACAAACCGTGACAATCTCCCTCGCTTCTTTTAGGCTCTGTGTAAATGCGCGCGTGCCATGCCTTGTGCATCACCATGCCAACCGGGCTAGACGCCGGATTCCACTGGGTCTCATTTGTAGTTTGCAGCGTAGCCTACTAACACTAAGTAGGCCTAGCCTATATGACTAATTATGAATATCACCAACGCATTTAACAAAAAAAAAAAAAAAGCAAATGGGGTAAATGGACGTAAGGATTTAAGACTTCACAAAATTACATTGAAGACCTACAATGCAAAATATGCTTGTATTTTAGACTTTTTAAGGCCTTAAATTAGGATTACCAAATTTTACACTTTTTAAGACTCCACGGAAACCATGTGATTGAGTTACTATATCCTTCCTGGTACAAAAAAATAGTGTCAAACCACCTTGAATCTGTCCATTTTCCTCTGACCCTCTCTTATCAACAAGGGTGTTTGTTTTCACCCACAGAACTGTCACTCACTCAGCGTTTGTTTTTCGCACCTTTCTGTGTAAACTCTAAAGACTGTTGTGTGTGAAAACCCCAGGAAGGAGATCAGCAGTTTCTGAAACACTCAGACCAGCAGTCCATCTGGCTCAAACCAACACCCATACCACAGAGAAAGTCGCACTTCACTTTGAGATCACAATTTTTCCCCATTCTGATGTTTGAACATCGTGAACATTAACTGAAGCTCCTGATTTGCGTCTGTGTGATTTGATGTGTTGTGCTGCTGTAAAAGGGCAGTGTGAAAAAGTGTGTGTGAGTGAGAGACAGAATAAGACTCACAATAGTGTGTCCCCGTCCTTACGGAGTCATTCCTCTGACACCTTCATTCCAGATGACTTCCTCCTGCAAACTGCGAAACACACCGCTGTTTAATTCTCACAGAACCTTGGAAGAGCTTGCTGTTAAAGAATCACATCACTGATCCAGTTAATGATTAGTTTTAATTGAATAACACTTTTCCCAGCATGCATGAATGCATACACTCTTGCTAGAAAAATACACCTGCTCAAACCGCAGACTAGTTGCTCAGGTGCATTTTAACACATTCCAGCATTACGTCTCATCTCATTATCTGTAGCCGCTTTATCCTGTTCTACAGGGTCGCAGGCAAGCTGGAGCCTATCCCAGCTGACTACGGGCGAAAGGCGGGGTACACCCTGGACAAGTCGCCAGGTCATCACAGAGCTGACACAGACAACCATTCACACTCACCTTCACACCTACGGTCAATTTAGAGTCACCAGTTAACCTAACCTGCATGTCTTTGGACTGTGGGGGAAACCGGAGCACCCGGAGGAAACCCACGCGGACACGGGGAGAACATGCAAACTCCACACAGAAAGGCCCGCGCCGGCCACGGGGCTTGAACCCGGACCTTCTTGCTGTGAGGCAACAGCGCTAACCACTACACCACCGTGCTGCCCTCCAGCATTATGTAATTTTTTTCAATTACATTCTCACTTCTTAGCCAGGCCTGATGTTTTTAGATCATGCCGTCTTTTAAAAAAAAAAAAAAAAACTCTCAACGTTTTTAAAGCTTGACTTATTGCAACAGAATTCATACAGTTATATAGCTTCCTTTCAGTTCCATTAGACCGGGGGGGGTTTCGTGTTTTTAAAGTGTAACCGTAGTAAATGGACTTCATCCTCCTGGCTGAGAGTTTCTCTGTCAATACGTCCATATACGAGCAAACAATGCACTGAAATATCATTCCCCTCAGACTCCACATGGTGCATTTATAGAGAAATAGAACATTACTAAACAAAGCATATAAATAACTAACTATAGCTATCCAAGTGCAATAAACAAGTGACGAGACAAAGACCAGTGCAAAGGGAGCATTGTGGTTGTGCAGGAAAACGGATCAGAAGTCACATAAAACTAGTTTTAAAAAAAAAAAAGTGGTAAAAAACGCTACACGCTGTCAGTCTTTCATAAAAAGAGGAAACGCATCATACAACTTGTACCCGGAATCTCAGCAGGCACGAAAATATAACAGCAATATTTGATTAGTAATAATAAGAGTTGCCATGTGGCTTCAGTCAGTCAGTCACTCACTCTTGGGGAAGAGTTCTTCTCTCTCGGATGATGCTCCGAGTTGGTGATTGTGTATCAAATATTAAACGTTTATTATGCCAGACGCCACACTTGTGTATAAACGCATGAATAATCTTGCCCCTAATTATCTTACTCAATTGATCAGGAAATGCTCCATATACAGCAACAATCTGAATATCCCTCAGTGTCGTGCTGCCAAGGCACAGAACTCATTCCTTTATCGATGGGTCTCTGTCTGGATCTCACTCCCTCAGGCAATTTCCAGGTCTCGATCAGGATCCGTTTTTAAACCCAACTTAGTTGTATTGTTTTGAGAGGTGGCTACTATACACCTAGTTCTGATAAAGTTTAATGAGGAGTTTCAGTTTACAAACGTTATTAGGTTTTAATAACTCCTTTCTATAAATTTCCTTTGAATATTTTCTTCATTTTTATATTATTGTAATGTAATGCTCTACACAATTTAAGCAGCACTTGTAAATTAGGTATGAAAACCCCATTTTGGGAACCTAATAAAGACTGTTTTAAGGCAGCATCAGAAAAATATTTGGGTCTTATACTGGAAGTGTTAGCATGAATGCTGTGTGTGTGTGTGTGTGTGTGTGTGTGTGTGTGTAAAGAAAAAAGAAAGCATGTCTAATGGTTTATAGTTCTTTAGAGCCAAGAGCACAATCTTCATTATGAATATTTACTGATCATGTTTAAAAATGTCTGATGGATTTTAATGAAAGTTCCCGAAATTCCGATCGAAAACAAGCGATTCTATTTTGCCAGTCCGCCATCGTGAAACCGCCATGTTTGATGGAGCCTGTATGTTATAGTCACCAATCCTCCCTCCAAATTACTGAACACAGTACATACCCTGACCCAGTACACCGCTACAGCCAACTCCCAGATTTGTTTTGTCTTTATAATGCTAATTTGATAAAGAATGAAGTCAGGAGAAATTTACAAGAGTTTAAAGAAAGCTTTGTTTGTTCTTTATTTAAATTTTTTACAAAAGAAAAAAGGTCAAAAGAAAGGAACACCATGTACAGCTATTTCAATTATTTTACATTTTAGATAATTGCTGTGACTTCTAAATGCAAGAAAGTGAAAAAACTGGGTGGGGGGGGGGGGGAACTTGGCAAGTCAATTAAACTGCAGGCACCACTAAAAACGCACAATTTATATTGGAAGACATGAACAGATTTGTGCTAAAAAGCCACATACCCTCCTGATCTAGTGTCTGTTTAGGAGGTTTTGCCACATTGATTTCCTGTCCAACATTTGTTCAATACCCACCTGAAATCATTAACACCCCCCACACACAATAAATAGAACAGTCCTGTCCAAAAAAAAAAAAAAGACGACCTTTTTTTTTTAAAAGTACAAATTATAGATGCTTATTTTAGAACTTCTATATTATTGAGGCAGTACAAAATTTCAGATTCCAAACAAAATTAAAACGTTACAGAAAAATGCTTGTTGGTCAACAAAGAAAGCAAGCGGTAAAAGTGTCCAGAAGAACTGGGTTACTGATGTTCACTAAAACCTACAGCTCATTATAAACCTGAACACACTGTACCCGAGACAACTGATTATTTTAACTAAAAGGTCGTCACACCAAATATTAAACACACACACACCACTCTGTTTACTGCCATTTACAGTATTTCAAAATGTAGAAATATTTTAAATTTCTTACTTTTTTTTTTTGGTCTGGAAAGTGCCCTCTTACATAATTATATTACAGGCATTTAGCAGACGCTGTTATCCAGAGTGATGTACAACAAGCACACAGCACCTGGGGAGTGGTTGGGGGTTAGATGTCTTATTCAAGGGAACTTCAGCCATGGATTTTTCTTCTGCCGGTCCAAGGAGTCGAGCCAGCAATATTTTGGGCCCCAGGCTGCTTCTTGAACCTTTAACCCATGGCTGCCCATAATACAGCACTTTCTTCACTGACATGCATTTAATATTGTGCTGGAAAACTAATGTTTAGACTCAATGTAGGTCATAATTTTAAAAAAATAAATTAAAAAGGGGTGCTAATACTTTTGCATTCAGGAGTATTGTACATCAGAACAGATTTTGCTATCATTTTTAAAAACCGGTGAATTAAAAAAAAAAAAAAAGTGTTACACTGGACAGGGTACAATTCATCCTGATAACTGACTGATCAAAAACGATGTTTGCATGGCTTATATTATACATGGTTAATCATAGCTAATGAGATCACATGACCTCAAGCAGCTAAAAATCAGTTTGTTAACGGGTTCAACCAGCCCACATCCCCCTCACTGCAGCCATCTCTCCTTCTTCCCTCAAGTCATCGCAGCAGCCCCCTCCTCCCCCCACCTCAACACAGACTCCATGCATTACTGCAGAACAGGTCAGAGGTCAACTGAGGAAGCTTCACCCCAGGAAAGCAGCAGGTCCAGACAAGGTGTCCCCTGACTACTGAAGACCTGCGCTGCTGAACTGGGTGAACCACTCCAACACATCTTCAACCTCAGCCTGCAGCTGGGGAGAGTGCCCACCCTCTGGAAGACATCATGCATTGTTCCAGTTCCCAAGAAGAACCAGCCGAGCGAGCTGAACGACTTCCGACCGGTGGCACTCGCTTCACATTTGATGAAGACGTTGGAGTGGCTCTTCCTCAGCCTCCTCAGACCCCAGGTGCAACATGCCCAGGACTGTCTGCAGTTTGCATACCAGGCAGGTATTGGTGTGGAAGACGCCATCCTCTACCTGCTACACCGAGCCCAGTCGCATCTGGATAAGGGAAATGGCACAGTGACTATCCTCTTCTTGGACTTCTCAAGTGCCTTCAACACCATCCAGCCCCTTATGCTTCAGGACAAACTGAACAGGATGCGAGTGGACCCCTGCCTGGTCACCTGGATCTCCAGCTACCTCACCAACAGGCCGCAATACATCAGGCTGAAAGACATCACGTCTGACACTGTGATTAGCAGCACCAGAGCACCCCAGGGCACGATGCTGGCCCCTCTTCTCTTCACCCTGTACACTGCAGACTTCTGCTACAACTCGGAGCTGTCTCACATTCAGAAGTTTGCCGATGACACCACCATCGTGGGGTGTATGAGTGACGACAGAGAGGAGGAGTATAGGAGCCTGGTGAGGGACTTTGCTGTTTGGTGCAACAGGAACCACCTGCAGCTCAACACCTCGAAAACCAAGGAGCTGGTTATTGACTTTGGGAGGTCCAGACCAAGGTTACAACCAGTTCTGATCGAGGGAGTCGAGGTGGAGGCTGTGGATTCCTACAAGTACCTTGGGCTGTGGTTGGACAGCAAGCTGGACTGGACTTGCAACACCAACCACTTTTACAGGAAGGGACAGAGCAGGCTATACTTCCTGAGGAGGCTGCGGTCCTTTAACATCTGTCCTTTAACATCTGCAGGAAGGAGCAGTAGCCTCACCTGACAATAAGCAATACTGGACAATGTGCAATACCTCTCCTGCTGGACCAGGGGCATGTTTAGCCTATTTTTAGGGGTGCTCAAGCACCCCCAAAAACGAGCTCAGCACCCCCTAGCTCAGCACCCTCAAAAACACTGCTTTTGGACGTAATTCTCAGAAATAAGTGCCCTTGTGCACTGCGCAATGAATGTGTGCGCGGCCGTGTGCGTGTTCTTGAATTCACCTGTTACGTGATAGTTCTATGACCAGTAAAATACCTCTCCTCCTTGCGTCCCCTCTGATTGGGTTGCCTGTCCGCGCGAGTGCTTGCTACGACATGGTGTTTTTTTAACTGGATTCCACGCCAATGAGGAACTCGAAGTAGCACCTGAGTATTACTGGCATAGCGAGATGTGAAGGTATGGACTGGAGTTACAATTGTTAAACACAATATGCATAATGCAATATTGATGTTCCCTGGTCTATGAACAAAATGATAAAAACGACATTTATCATCCATATCGAGATACTTTTGTGCAGAGCTGTACAAGTGCTACGGTGCTAGACCACCATGTGTTAGTCAATTTTATTTAATGTAACATAGCGTTTACGTTTGCTTATCTCTCATATATATATATATATATATATATATATATATATATATATATATATATATACACACACACACACACACATATATATAAAAAAATATGTGTGTGTATATATTTATCATAAATATCATAATTAGCAAATTAATCAAAACAGACACTGAAACATACATGCACAAAGCAAACAATTAAACAAATGATCAAAAGAACACTACCAAAATATAACAAATAAAATAAACTAATGTAAAATCATAATAATACACACTTATTACACAATACACAATAACATTAACAATTACCGCTCCAACATTACAAATGCAGTAGTAGGTCTTGTTTAGTTAAAAATATAAAGCAAATATTTGTGTCAGTGGTTGTAAATGTGTAGATATCATAGTTTATTGGGTCAGCTTCTGTTAAAACATTGCATAAGTCTAGTCTAAATGCGGAATAAACGTGGAAACACTGTCGTTCAAGCCAGGTGCCTCCGTCAGCTCTGGGGGCTAAGCACCCCCAAAGATCAGATGCTAGAATCGCCCCTGTGCTGGACTTTCCCCCTTCCCCATATCCTATTCTTTTTTTATATGTAAATACCTAATTTAATTTATCTAGGAGTTTCTCTCCATTTTCTATTATCTGTTTATCCTGTAATGATGCTACTGGAATTTAAATTTCCCTGAGGGAACCCGCCCAAAGGGATCAATAAAGTTCTATCTAATCTAATCTAATCTAATCTAATCTAATCTAATCTAATCTATGGGTGACTAATATTCTACAGGATCATGGAACACATTTTAACGTGCTGCTGAATTCATAAATAAATATAAAATGAATAGGCTAATTTATTACCAGACTGTTTGCTTTACCTAGAAGGTGAATAGTCGGTAATAGAGAGTTGAAAACCTCCCAATCTGGCAACACGTGATTATGGTTTAGAACTATGCTGAATGTCCTGTTTGGTGGCGAGTTGCGTCACTTTTAAAGCAAATAAAAACAGCTGTTTTTTTCCATTACAACAAGAGACACAATCTATTAGAGCAAAAAGACAATTAAAAAAAAAAAACCCTATACAGGAGTTATTCCAGTTATTCAGCCTCCTGTCTCCCAAACACACCTCAGTCGCAGTGAGGAGAAAAACCCTCTTATTACTGAGTGAAATAAACCGGTTCGATTCGGTCTCACCTGGACAGTCGCTCCGCTCTTCCTCCTCTCCTGAGGTCCTGACAGAAAATAAATCCCAGAATTATTTCTCTTTAAATAAACCATCCGACCCGACTTGCCACGAAACATTCAGCTTAAAAAGTCGTTTTTCTTTCCTTCACTAAAGCCACCAGTGAACTTCCCTTTCAGTCACTTCTTACCTGTTCCTCATGCAAATGAGCTGCAGCATCCACCTGTCTCACAGTCACGTGCTTCAAAGAGCGCGTGCACAAGACACACCCCATCTTACCTTTTTCTTTACTTAATCACTCCATCCTGCAGATTGAACTGACTCTACGGTGGCCCTGAAGGCCAAATCACAACCACAAATCGCAAAGCAGAAAACATAATGGGCTCTCGCCATGGCCTTATGGTTAGAGAAGCAGCTTTGGGACTAAAAGGTTGCTGGTTCGATTCCCTGAACCAGTCAGAATGTCTGAAGTGCCCTTGAGCAAGGCACATAACCCCCAACTGGATAAGAGTGTCTGCTAAATACCTGTAATGTAAATATGTAAATGAACTTCTACCAGAAACAGTAGGAATGTTCTATCAACAAATATTGTTGCTGATTGGCAGGGCCGGCTCTAGGTCTTTGGCTGCCCTAGGCGAGATTGAGTTTTGGCGCCCCCCCAAGAAAAAAAAAAAACCCTCTAATAACATCTAAATAACACTTTAATCTAATCACTCTATTCTATTACTATTAAACAATGTACGGTGCATGGACAATAAACAAGAAGTCATTTTTATCTTTTTCATTATTGTTATTATTGTTATCATTATTCACATAAAGTGTCACAAAGTAAAATGACCACACAAATTCAATACATATCTCCATATAATGGGCAAAACCTCTTCCGCACCCTGTTCAAAGTGTAGTGCATGGACAATAAACAAGAAATTCGTTTTAGTTTCTTTTTTGCTATTAAAAGTTAAGTCATCTCTGAAGAATTAACAAATTAAATGAATAAAAAATTCTACAATTCTAAATTGTGCAAACTAAGGCCGAATCCCATTTCACCCCTTGGACCAACCCCTTGGCCCTTCCCCTCCATTTTGCACGTTCACGTGAAGGGGTAGGGGTATCCCAATCCCAGTTAACGCGGAGGGGTAGGGGAAGGGGTAGGGCTTCTGTACCCCTCCAAACGGAGATTTTCCTGGAGCTGACTCCGAACGAAGGGGTTTGAGTGATTTCCCACAATGCCATGCGGATTTCAGCGAGATTTCATGCGGATTTCAGAAAGATGGCGGTTCCCGCGGCGAAAGATTGTCATAAATGTATTTTCTCCATTATTTACGTGTTTTAAGTTGTTATCCAGAGGAAACACGCCGCTTGATTCGCTTTCGAGCTGAGAATGAGCAGCGATTTCTGAAATCCAAGCTGCTGCTAAAAAGCTTTGGGAGTGAGTATTGTTTTCGGTTGCTTGACTGCGTACGTTTTGTTCTGTTATTCTCGCTTTTATTGTTTACATGAGTGTTCTGACACCTCATTCTGTCGGATGTGGTGCACGAAGCGCCAAAGATATCCCATTCAGTGGTGTTAGTTAACAAATCACACCCTGCCAGCAGAGATTTCTGCCTCTGGCTCTGACTGTAGCAGCTGGTCGCAGCCAATGACGCATTTGGTCGCGTTTTGCTAACGTAAACGCTGACGGAGGTACGCGATGACGTATGCGATCGTTGAAGGGCTATCCCAATACGTAAGGGTTGAATTTCAAGCCCTATCCCTTGTAGCTCAGTTTCAAGGGGAAGGGCCAAGGGGAAGGGGGAGGGGAAGGGGGAGGGGTAGGGGTAGAAATTAGAATTGGGATTGGGCCTTAAGCACCCTGTTAGGACATCAATGGGCTGTATTTTCAAACAAAAGTGCTATTATGGGTAATTTGTTATTGAAGTAACATTACAATGAGACTCATCTGGTCTTCCTAATGGCAAATTCCTTGATATCATCATCAAATGATATTTCTCATGAGATCTCTTGGTTGATGCTCATCAGAGCAAGCCCATTCAGACGTTCTTGACTCATTGTTGACCTTAAGTATGTCTTCAGCAGTTTTAATTTTGAAAAGCTTCTTTCAGCAGAAGCTACTGTCACAGGTAGTGTAACAGCAGAGGTAAGGAGTGCGTATTTTTACATCCCCAGCCACATCAGAGGTGTTGTAAAAAAGGTTTTCAACCTTTCATGAGCCAGGGCGCACTTTTTTCAATGAAAAAATTTCAAGGCACATCACCAATAGAAAATGTTGACTGAAACTAAAACGCTGTTGCCAATATTTACAATATACAGTCATTCTATAATTTTCCACGGTACACTTGGTGATCTCTCACGGCACACTAGTGTTCTGCGGTACTGGAGTTCGGCAGCACAGTGGTTGAAAACACTGTACACCACTGATGCACTTGGTAACATCTCCATTCAATAACTCCATCCCTCCTTTTTGGTGGGGTTTTGGTCGCCCTTGGCGCCCCTGGGCACACTAGGTCGCCTATAGCAATCGCCGGCACTGGTAAAGAGAACACATCTGAGTGCTTGTTTCGTTTCCCTGCAGTCTTGACGCACTGAGATTGTTTCTTGTTTTCAACGCATTTATTATATTTTCCTCCAGGAAGCTCTTCGCAACATGGTTGCTTGAATGAGCTGCTAAACTGTCATTTTAATGAGAACACAGATCAACAAAGCAACTTTGTTTTATTAAAAAAAAAAAAACGTGCCAGGCACCATTGGAATATCTCGCTGCGAAACGTGTTCGGTGCATAAAAGACCTTTACTTCAGCCCAGACTGCTCAACGACACCGACAGACTGCTCCAAGTGCAGCCATATTCAAAACAAGCAACAGATCTATGTCAGTTATCTACGTTATGCATGCTATACAATTAAATTAGGCTAAGACATTATAATGCTGACTCGTTTTCAGAATAGTGGAAGTCATAATTTTTCTCCCCCCATTTCTGCGCCCCTGGATGGACGCAGCGCCCTTAGAATTTGCCTATATTGCCTATGCCTTGGGCCGGCTCTGCTGATTGGACAAAAGTCCCATCTGTCTTTTTCACTGGAAGGAAATACGCCATACACGCCATTTGGTCCCAGGCCTCATAAAGCAACCAGGAAGCAGGAAGAAGGAATCCTGACAATGTTAACTTCTCGAAGCCCCTTAGCACAACCACTTCGGCAGTTTGTGTTCCGTGACCTTCTTCCCATGACACATCTCTATATCGAAGAGAAGCCTATGACTTCTTTGTGAGTATTTCTTCTTCTTGCATCCTGGTTCCATTACTGTTTGCGAGGCCTGGGACCAAATGGCACATTTCCTTCTGGTGAAAAAGATGGACAGTGCGTTCGTACAATCAGATCCTTGTCGATAACACAGTCCTACTGCTGTATTTCCGGTAGACATTAGTGTCATTGTGTTTTCAGTTTTGCTGTTTTGTTTTGTAATTAGGGCCTGAGCACTGGAGATGCACAGCCTGTGGTGTCTACCAGAGGGTGCTGCACCAAGGTGCAAGGCCCTACTGTTTTCCTCCATCCATCCATTTTGGCATATCACTACAGTGACATGGCCGCTCTGATGGCTTCAGCCATCAAAGTCTCTAGGGAACATTACAGTACTGGTTTCCCATTGCCTTCTACTGTATAGAGGTTTTCTCTTCTCAAGGATTCACACTCACATTCATGGACAATTTAGAGCCACCAATTATCCTAACCTGCATGTCATTGGACTGTGGAGGAAACCCACGCAGACACGGGGAGAATATGCAAACTCCACACAGAAAGGCCCTCATCGACCACTGGGTTCAAACCCAGAACCTTCTCGCTGTAAGCCAACAGTGCTAACCACTACACCACCATGCCACCATTGCTGTCCTAAGGATACTTATTATTCATATTCTTATTATTCTTTTTCTTCAAAACTTGGCCATTTTTGAGGTGGTTCCCATGGGTGAAACGTCATGAAATTTGGTACACACATCAGTCCTGGCCACCGCTACTCAAAGATACAGGCTTGGCTCCGGGTGTGTCCAGGAGACTCCATAGCACCTCCACATGCATTGAGACTTTTGCCCGGTATATAGTTTCACCAATCTGTGTCAAATTTGGTGGGTGTGTGGGGAGCCCCAAGATGAGCAGAATTGCAATGCTATATATATATATATATATATATATATATATATATATATATATATATATATATATATAGAGAGAGAGAGAGAGAGAGAGAGAGAGAGAGAGAGTACAACCCATACTTAACAGGAAGTGAGTTATTTTTGGTTTTGTGTGTTTTGACACGTGTTACATTTTGACATTCTCCTCCTTGGGAGTTTGTTGGATTCATGCCAGATTTGGTATACCAGAGGTGCTTGGGCTCTTCATCGCCGCTTGAGCCTATATTTAATCATCGTGTTTTCCCATTTATGGTTGTGATTTGGCCTTCAGGACCACCATAGATTCAGATTACCCCCACACCCACCCCACAACACTCCACCCCACCCTCCATCACAAGTAATTCATCCGTCCATTATCTGTAACCACTTATTCTATGGAAGGTCACAAGCTGGAGCCTATCCCAGCTGACTATGGATGAGCAGCAGGGTACACCCTGGACAAGTCACCAGGTCATTGCAGCCATTCACAATCACAGTCACATCTCATCTCATTATCTCTAGCCGCTTTATCCTGTTCTACAGGGTCGCAAGCAAGCTGGAGCCTATCCCAGCTGTCTACGGGTGAAAGGCGGGGTACACCCTGGACAAGTCGCCAGGTCATCACAGGGCTGACACATATGGCCCTTTTCCACTACCCTTTTTCAGCTCACTTCAGCTCACTTCAGCCCGACACGGCTCGCATTTCGACTACCTCAGAGCGGCACGACTCAGCTCGCTTCAGCCCTACTCAGCACCCAAAACTCGCACCGTTTTGGAGTGGGGCTTAAGCGAGCCAAACCGAGCTGAGTGGGGCTAGGGGCGTGAGGAGACACTCCCCTGTGCACTGATTGGTGAGGAGGCATGTCCTCACATGCCCACACATGCCCCGCGAGCACGCTGGGATCTGTAAACACTGTTGTACTGACTCTGTCAGTTATTGGGTGGGGTTGGGTTTCCCCTAGTGGTAGTTTTAGGTACTGCAGCTTTAATTTGTAGTCACTTCCTGTTATATGCACGAGGCACTTCCTGTTTCAACCATGGGTGGCTGTTAATCTCTGAGCTCGGCAGGTGGCGGAAGTGTGTGGAGCTTGGCTGCGAAGTGCGAGGTTTAAACTTGTTTTCAACAAGGAAGTGGGAGAGAGGCTTTTGAAAGTTTATTTTCTGAGGCATATGATTCAGCGACACCAAACTGGCCTAACGACGGGGAAGAGGAAAAGTAATGCGGATGTAGCTACAGATAACTCAATGGAGAAAAAAGAAAGAAAAACGCCGCTGCTGCGGTTGATAAGCTAATCTGTCTTGCGGATGAGCCAGAGTGGGGGGGAGGTGAGACAAGTGGCAATGAAGAGGCAATGGAATTCAGACAGGCAGGAAGCCAGGTGGAACAGGTACGAGGCAGTGGAGGGTTCGGGGCAGAGAGTAGTGTAGGGAAGGTAAAAAACACAAGCACACACGGCAGAGAGGAAACAAACACTGAGTTTAAGGTCATCTTAAGATTTGAGGAGCAGGGAGGACTCAAAACTATGAATCCTGTCACACTGACAAAGGTACTAAGGAAAGAGGTGGGGGACATTATTCAAGGAGTGGTCTTAAATGACGGGAATTTGCTGATCATATGCAGAGATAGGGAACAAAGTGAACGTGCATTTGGTTTGAAGTCCATAGAGCAACGAAAAGTGGTTAGTGCTAGCTATGTTGGTGTGAGGGGCCGATTTAAAAAAGGGGCAATATGGGGAGTCCCAGTGGAAATGCCAATGGAGGAGATAAGAGCTAACCTGTAAGGGGGGAGAATAAGAGGGGTGAAGCGTATGCAAGTAACTCGGGATGGAGAAAGAAGAGACAGTGAAGGCGTCCTGCTGGAATTTGAGGATGAAATATTGCCACAGAATGTGTTTTTGGGGTTCCTAAGCTATAAGGTGCGGGAATATGTGGCTGGGTCAGTAAGGTGCTATAAATGCCAAAGGTTTGGCCATGTGGCAAAAGTGTGTAATGGGAAACGCAGGTGTGCTAGATGCGGGGAAGATCATGAGTACTCTGAGTGTGCGCGAGAGAAGCCTCTGTGTTGCAACTGTGGGGGGGATCACAGTGTAGCGTTTAGGGGTTGTGATGAATTAAAAAGGCAGAAGGAAATTCAACAGGTGAGAGTTCAACAGAAGATCACATATGCGGCGGCAGCTAGAATGGTAAGACCAATCAGAGGGTGTGGGGAAGCAATCCGAAACAGCCAAGGACCTAGGAAGGAACTGGATAGGCTAAATCAGGAGATCATAATTGACTTGAAGAAATTAGTGACATTTATCGTGGCAGTCTTGAACTCAACAATGGAAGTGAAGTCCAAATCAGAGAGGACACAAATTATAGTGAAAGCTGCAGTGTGTAATCTAGGGCTGAAGGATTTGACATGGGAGGATGTAAGCAAGGAGCTGTATTATCAGACTAGAGCGGAGAAGTCAGGTACTTGATAGCCCTTGTAATGGGTTTTTTTCCTACAGTGGAATGCTAGGAGTCTACTGGCCAATGGGCAGGAACTGAAGAAATTTATTGATGATTTGCCTAGTAAACCTGAGGTGGTGTGTGTTCAGGAGACATGGTTGCGGCCAAATTTAGATTTTAGAATTAGAGGATATGTGGGTGTTAGATGTGACCGAGCAGAGGGGGGTGGAGGTGGGTGTGCCTCATTTATAAGGGAGGATGTCTCATTTAAGGAAGCTGGGATAGGAAAGAACCAAGAGTATGTGTCAATAGAAATCTGGACAGGAGAAGGTGAGCTAAGTGTTATTAATTATTACAACCCATGCAAAGCACTGGATTTGAATAAGCTGTTGGCCATAGAGGGTATGGGGGTAGTAAGATTGTATTATGTGGTGATTTTAACGCGCACAGCACTTTATGGGGGAGCACTAGAAATGAGCTAAATGGGGGTGTGGTGGAACAGTTGATGGAGGAGAGGGGCCTGGTCTGTCTTAATGATGGGCGGGGAACCAGGATAGATGTACACACTGGAAACACGTCAGCCCTTGATCTAACTATGGTGAGTAGGAACATTGCAAGCCGTTGTGAATGGGAGGTGAGGGAGGATACAACAGTTGGTAGTGACCACTTTCCAGTAGAATGCAGAATTTTATTAAGGGGGATGGCAACACAGGGGGGGATTGGGAATAGATGGATACTTGGTAAGACAAATTGGAGTGTTTTTAAATACTTAATTGAAATGGAGATTGATAAAGGTTAATGAGGACATTGAAACCACTGATAATGAAATAAGAACAATTTTAATTGAGGCGGCAGAGCAGTGTATCCCAAAAAGTAGTGGAAAAATGAATAGAAAGGCAGTACCATGGTGGACAGATGAATGTAGTAAGGCAATCAAAGAGAGGAATATAGCACTGGGTGTTTTAAGAGATGCTTTAACTTTTGATAAATTAATGGCATATAAAAAGGCAAGAGCTATCGCACGAGGGGTGGTTAGAAAGGCAAAAAGGGAAAGTTGGAGAAAATTTTGTGATGGGATGGGCAGATCAACAGCTGTTGGGGAGGTTTGGGGAGCAATTAAAAGTATGAAGGGGATTCGTAAAGAGAGGCAGTACCCTGTACTTAAATTACAAGATGAAGTAGCAGTGAATGATGAAGAGAAGGCTGAGATGATAGCCAAGGCTCTGATTAAAATACATAGCTCTGACAATCTGACAGAGTTGGGTAAACGGGGACGTGGGGAAACGAAAGCAGCTTACCCTGACGTGTTTAGATGGAGGGAGGGAAATGGGGGTACTATGGATGCCTTGTTCACCCTGGATGAGCTAAAGAGAGTGATAGGGAGGTCTGGTAACTCGGCTCCTGGGAAAGACAATATTTGCTATAGCATGTTCAAACAGCTGGGACCAAGGGCCATGATGAAGATCCTTGAATTCTATAATAAGGTGTGGGAGATGGGCATCTTGCCCACAAATTGGAAGGAGGCTGTTATTGTCCCTATCAGGAAGCCAGGTAGGGACCCCTCCAACCCAAGTAATTATAGACCCATTGCACTTACATCACACATGGGAAAGGTAATGGAAAGAATGATTACAGAGCGGCTAGTGTATTATGTGGAGCGTAAGGGAAAGATGTCAGTGTATCAAAGTGGGTTCAGGAAGGGGAGGGGGACCATGGACCCGGTCATATGTTTGGAGACAGATGTTCGAAAAGCCCAGGCAAACAAGGAGTCAGTCGTAGCCGTGTTCCTGGACGTAGAGAAGGCATATGATATGGTATGGAAGGAAGGCCTTATGATCAGGTTAAGTGAAATTGGCATATCAGGACGCACATTTAACTGGATTAAGGATTTTTTATTTGAAAGATTTATCCAAGTTAGAGTAGGAGGAGCCTTGTCAGGGCGATATCCAGTGGAGAATGGGACTCCCCAAGGGAGTGTGATTAGCCCAATTTTATTCTCTATAATGATAAATGAAGTTTTCAGACAGGTTGATGATGGTATTGGTCGCTCACTATTTGCGGATGATGGGGCACTATGGAAGCAGGGGCAGAATATCAAGCATATTGTATCAAAAATGCAGGAGGCCATTCATTTAGTGGAGAAGTGGTCATACGCATGGGGCTTTAAGTTCTTGATTGAAAAAACTAAAGTTTTGCTCTTCACAAAGAAGAGGAACACCGAGATACTACTAAGAATGTATGATCAAGTAATAGAGCAAGTTAAAGAGTTTAAGTTTTTAGGTATGTGGATGGACTCTAGGTTAACATGGAACACTCATATATTGCATGTGGTTACAAAATGTAAGGGAATCCTAAATGTGATGAGGTGTCTATTGGGGGTGGACTGGGGAGCCAGCAGGTCGGCCCTGAAAAAGATTTATATAGTACTAATTAGATCTGTACTGGACTATGGATGTGTGGCGTATGATTCAGCGGCAATAACGAGCCTAAAGAAGTTGGAGGTGATCCAGGCACAAGCCCTGAGACTGTGCTGTGGGGTGTTTAGGATGTCCCCAGTAGCAGCACTTCAGGTGGAAGTGGGAGAAATGCCCCTAGAGTTGCGGCGGAGGCAACTGATGATGCACTATTGGGTGAACCTCAGAGGGCACTCAGTTTCTCTCCACCCCACAGTTGGTACCCTGCAGCCGTGTTGGGAGAGTGAGAGGGCAAAGCAAGAGTGTTTTGCATGGAGAAGCAGTAGCATAGCAGAAACGATGCTCTTCACCCAGAAGCAGTTCTCCCCCAGTGTGGCATTATCTGTTACCCCTCCATGGCTGTTTCCAACGATTTCAGTGGACTTCAGTATCCTAGATAAAGTAAGGTCAAGCAAACCACCTGCAGATGTAAAGCAGGTCGTGTATGAAAGACTAAGAATATTTTATGGCTCTTGTGTACCAGTGTACACCAATGGTTCAAAAGATCCCAAGTTGGGTAGCACAGGATTCGCATTTGTTATCCCATCTCTGCATATCTCAGTACAACAGAAGACATCAAATAATCTGGCTGTGTTTACAGTGGAATTATTGGCAATTCTAGCAGCTCTCCAGTGGCTGGAAAGTGTCCAAGTGATGGAGGTGATAATATGCTCTGACTCAAGCTCCTCACTGAAGGCAATTGAATCTTTCAGGTCTACTAGCAGACAGGATTTAATAGTTGAGATTTTTGAAACCCTGTACAGGCTTCATAAAAGAAACTCAAAGGTCTCATTTATGTGGGTTCCAGCACACAGGGGTATAGGAGGTAATGAAGAAGCTGACCAGCTGGCTAAGCAGGCAGTGGTATCTGACAGCCCTCTAATGAATGTAGCTTTAAGTAGATCCGAAAGTAAATCAATCATTAAAGAGTACTTCATTAAAGAATGGCAGGGATACTGGGAAAGGGCAGTTAAGGGGAGGCATTTGTTTACCTTGCAGGAAACAGTGGGTTTAAGGGGACGGGTAACATTGGGAGGCACAAAGGAGGAGAGAATCATCACCCGGGTTAGGATAGGTCACACCCAGTTAAATAAATCACTCCATCTCATAGGAAAACACCCATCAGGCCTCTGTGCGCAGTGCAATGAGCAGGAGTCAGTTGAGCATGTCTTAATTCACTGTAGCAGGTATGCATTAGGCGGCACGGTGGTGTAGTGGTTAGCGCTGTCGCCTCACAGCAAGAAGGTCCTAGGTTCGAGCCCCGTGGCCGGCGAGGGCCTTTCTGTGTGGAGTTTGCATGTTCTCCCCGTGTCCGCGTGGGTTTCCTCCGGGTGCTCCGGTTTCCCCCACAGTCCAAAGACATGCAGGTTAGGTTAACTGGTGACTCTAAATTGACCGTAGGTGTGAATGTGAGTGTGAATGGTTGTCTGTGTCTATGTGTCAGCCCTGTGATGACCTGGCGACTTGTCCAGGGTGTACCCCGCCTTTCGCCCGTAGTCAGCTGGGATAGGCTCCAGCTTGCCTGCGACCCTGTAGAAGGATAAAGCGGCTAGAGATAATGAGAGATGAGAGAGGTATGCATTACAAAGGAGACACATAATTCATGAACTCAGGATTCAGCGAAAGGAACTTAGTCTTAAGAACATCCTCACAGGTATCAGACAGAAAACACTTTTAACTTTTCTTAAAGAATCAGGTTTATTGAACAGAATCTGAATAAGCATCATTCTACACCACACACATGTAACTCATTAGTATTAAGGGGAAAGTGAAACTCTGGCTCAGAAGCAGTAGACAGTAGGGGGCAAAAATGCGCCTAATATGTTGTGCGCCACCCGCCCATTAAACAAAAAAGAAGAAGAAGAAGAAGAAGAATGTTTCAACCATGCCTGTTACAAGCTATTGAGGTATTTCCCCTGACGTCACAGGGTCACGTGACACCCCGGTGTCCGCCATTTTGGACGGCAAGCTAGCTAATGTCAACAACAGTAGCTGCTATGTTACTGTAGCAATGTTTACGTTCAGTCATTTGGATGACTGTTAAAACCTTTCAGTCTCAAGTTTTTCCTTTACTGGATTTACTAGTTTACTGAGCCAGCCCGCCCCGGAGCGCTAGCTAGGTAGTGCCAGCCAGCCAGCCCGCCCCAGAGTGCTAGCTAGCTAGCTAGTGCCAGCCAGCCCGCCCTGGAGTGCCAGCCAGCCAGCGCCAGCCAGCCCCGGAGCGCCAGCCAGCCAGCGCCAGCCAGCCCCGGAGCGCCAGCCAGCCAGCGCCAGCCAGCCAGCCAGCCCCGGAGCACCAGCTAGCCAGCCCGCCCCGGAGCGCTAGCTAGCCGGCTAGCGACAGCCAGCCAGCCCCGGAGCGCTAGCTAGCCAGCTAGCGCCAGCCAGCCAGCCAGCCCCGGAGTGCCAGCCAGCCAGCCAGCGCCAGCCAGCCAGCCCCGGAGCACCAGCCAGCCAGCGCCAGCCAGCCCCGGAGCGCCAGCCAGCCAGCGCCAGCCAGCCAGCCCCGGAGCGCCAGCCAGCCAGCCCGCCCCGGAGCGCTAGCTAGCCGGCTACCGCCAGCCAGCCGGCTACCGCCAGCCAGCCAGCCAGCCAGCCCCGGAGCGCTAGCTAGCCAGCTAGCGCCAGCCAGCCAGCCAGCCAGCCCCGGAGCGTCAGCCAGCCAGCGCCAGCCAGCCAGCCAGCCCGCCCCGGAGCACCAGCCAGCCCGCCCCGGAGCGCCAGCCAGCCCGCCCCGGAGTGCTAGCTAGCTAGCTAGTGCCAGCCAGCCAGCCAGCCTGCCCCGGAGCACTAGCTAGCTAGCTAGCACCAGCCAGCCAGCCAGCTAGCGCCAGCCAGCCAGCCAGCCCCGGTGCACTAGCTAGCTAGCACCAGCCAGCCAGCCCGCCCGCCCCGGAGCACTAGCTAGCTAGCTAGCTAGCACCAGCCAGCCAGCCCCGGAGCGCTAGCTAGCTAGCTAGCGCCAGCCAGCCAGCCAGCCCCGGAGCGCTAGCTAGCTAGCTAGCTAGCGCCAGCCAGCCAGCCCCGGAGCGCTAGCTAGCGCCAGCCAGCCAGCCCTGGAGTGCTAGCTAGTGCAAGCCAGCCAGCCCCGGAGCGCTAGCTAGCTAGCACCAGCCAGCCAGCCCCGGAGCGCTAGCTAGCTAGCCAGCCCCGGAGCGCTAGCTAGCTAGCGCCAGCCAGCCAGCCCCGGAGCGCTAGCTAGCTAGCGCCAGCCAGCCAGCCAGCCCCGGAGCGCTAGCTAGCTAGCTAGCGCCAGCCAGCCCCGGAGTGCTAGCTAGCTAGCTAGCGCCAGCCAGCCAGCCAGCCCCAGAGCGCTAGCTAGCTAGCTAGCGCCAGCCAGCCCCGGAGTGCGCGCTAGCTAGCGCCAGCCAGCCAGCCCCAGAGCGCGCTAACTCAGTAAACTAGTAAATACAGTAAAGGAAAAACTTAACGGGCCATGTCTCAACAGACTAAGAAGTTATTTCAATGACATTTAATAACATTTTGTTTATGCTGAGGACCGAAACTAAATGAAAATGTGAACAAATCTTAGCTGTCAGTGAGCAATCCTGGTGGAAGCAGGTAAACGTCGTTCTCTAAGCCTGCTAACCTCAATTTTTGCAAATACCTCTCCCTCTGCTCGCCCTGTAAATGCCCTACGTCGCTGGATAGTGAAGGTGTTTTCTGCATCTCGCTCCTTTTTCTTTTATGTTTTTCGTTTGTCACCTTCCTCGCATTCAAACTGATTCGAGCCGTGCCGTCCAAAATGGCAGCATCACATGACTTGGTCACATGAGTGAAATACCTAAATATACAAATGTGCTCCTCCAGAGATTCAGCTGTTTTAACCTTGGAGTGGAACCAACAGCGAGTTATTGCTGCAAATCGTTGTTGTAGTCGTTTAAGGTCACTGTGGTGTTGAAAGTGATGATCAAAATGTTTGTTAAAACTAGATCGTTGTTAAGTATGCTAATTGCTAATCATCGTTAGCAATGCTAGTTAGCCACACTGCTGAGTCATTTAGCTTATTGTTGAGCCTCATTTACAACATGCTATACATTGTGTTTTGTGTGAAACGTTGCTAGTTAGTATATTTTCACTTTACCTGTTTACTTACCTGTGTAAATAGTCTCCTGTCAGAAAAAGATGTTAAATTTTGTCATACTTACCTGATTTGGAACCTGTAAAGAAATTACTTACCTGATTCAGCACCTGTAAAGGAAACAGTAGATTGTAACCAGTGTGTTGCATGTATTTTCTTTTGTAACATTTTGTATCTTGTATATTTCCCTTTGTGTTTCAGTTTTACAAATAATCAAAGCACCAGAAGATTTCAGTAAATTAATCAGTTAACCTGGAATCAAGCCTACTGGTTTTTATTGTTGTTCGCTATCTGTCTACAATACCCCAGAAGTATTATCCAGGACAGAATAGTAAAATGTTGCCCACTCAGCGGGGATAGGCAGTGAACCACGGTGAACAGCACACAGAAGCATCCAAGATGAGCCAAGTTGGTCAAGAGGAGCATCAGTCTCAGTTGGAGACAAGATCTCGAGCCTCAGTTTCACACAAATCCTCCAGATCATCAACCCGGTCATCTGTCAGCACCGCTGCGACAAGAGCCAGAGCTAAGGCTGAAGCAGCAAAAATTAAAGTATCCTTTGCAGAAAAGGAGGCAGCGATGATGAAGGAAAAGGCTTCAATTGAGGCAAGTCTTCATGTTTTAAAACAAGAGAAAGAAGCAACTGCAGCATCAACAGAGGCAGCTGTATATGAAGAAGCGGCAGCAGCAGAGCTTGAACAAAGGAAAAGCGATGCTCTTGGTGAGTTACAGGATTTAGCTCTGGATGATCCAATGATGCGCACCAAAGACTACGTGGAAACACAGCCGTTTGATGCACATTCATCACAGGTGCAAGTAGCCCCTAGTCCACAGCAACCAATTGCTCATCAAGCACTAGTCAATGACCGACCCCCTAGCAACAAGGGACAAGATTCACTGTACGAGTCATTTGTGGAGGAAAATGAACACAGAGCCATGACTGCTGGATGCTATGTTCCTCACCCTGTCCCAACGACATTTTTGCCAAAGCAAGAACATTCACCTGTTACTCTTGATATTAAGAAGAAAGATACAGCAGCTAACCCTTCAGCTTCTCACCCCAACTTGGGTGACATATACTCACCTCCAATACCGCAAACCCATGTCTTGGCCCAGTACCTCATGAGAAAAGAGATGGTGAGCTCAGGACTCCTTGCCTTTGACGACTGCCCAGAAAATTACTGGGCGTGGAAGGCCTCTTTCCTAGCAGCTACAAGGGAGCTAAACCTATCTGAGCAGGAAGAGCTTAACCTACTGATCAAATGGTTGGGGCCCAAGTTGTCAGCTCAAGCCATGCGGATCAGCGCTGTGCATGTAAATAATCCTAGGCTAGGCGTTTGGGCGGTATGGGAGCGCTTGGAGGAAACTTACGGAAGTCCAGAGGTGATTGAAAATGCCCTACTGAAAAAACTGGATACCTTCCCAGTCATCGTTAACAAAGACACACACAAGCTCAGAGAGTTAGGTGACTTGTTGAAAGAGCTACAAGCTGCAAAGTCAGAGGGATTCTTACCTGGACTTATGTATCTCGATACAGCTAGAGGGGTGAATCCAATTGTTGAAAAGCTTCCCTTCTCACTGCGGGAGCGCTGGATGACGCAGGGATCCAAGTACAAGGAGCATTATCATGTGCCTTTCCCACCATTCAGCTACTTTGTTGAATTTGTATGTTCCCAGGCAAAGACCCGCAATGACCCCAGTTTTGCATTCAACCTTTCCTCTACCCCCAGTCAATCCAAGGGTGAGAGAGACCAAAAACACATCCAAAAATCTGCCGTAACAGTTAAGAAGACTGATGTCACAGCCCCAGGTGGTGCATCTCAGGACAGCACATCTGTGAAGAAAAGTGAACCGGACAAAGAATGTCCTATACATAACAAACCGCACCCGCTCGCAAAATGCCGTGGGTTCCGAGGAAAACACCTTGATGAGAGGAAAGCGTACCTGAAGGAGAACTCAATCTGCTTTAGATGTTGTGCCAGCACCAAGCACATTGCTAAAGATTGCAAGACAACGCTAAAATGTAAAGAGTGTGAGAGCGACAAGCATACCTCAGCAATGCATCCTGGTCCAGCGCCATGGTCACCTCATGGGCAGGCTGGACACTCACCTGGGAATGACCAGAGTGGGGAGCAAAGCGGGGCGAGTGAAGTTGCAGCACCCCCTGTTGTCACTTCCAAGTGCACCGAGATATGTGGCGACGCACCCCAGCCTAGATCCTGTTCCAAAATCTGTTTGGTCAAGGTTTCCCACGCTGATAATCCGAGCAATTCTCACAGAGTATACGCAGTACTCGATTACCAAAGCAATAGATCTTTAGTGAAATCTGAGTTCTTCAGTCTGTTGGGCATTAACAGCAGTACATTTCCCTACACGCTAAAAACATGCTCTGGCAGAGTGGAGACTGCAGGAAGGAAAGCAACTAACATCATCGTGGAATCTCTTGATGGAAAGACCAAGGTCACACTGCCCACCCTGCTGGAGTGTGAATACTTGCCTGGTAACCGGTCAGAGATCCCGACGCCTGAGTGCATCCAATATTTCCCTCACCTTAGACCAGTAGCTGACAAGATCCCTCCACTTGACAACAGTGCACCCATTCTTCTGCTACTAGGCCAAGATATTTTGAGTTTGCACAAGGTGCGGGAGCAGTGTAATGGGCTGCACAACTCGACATATGCTCAGCGCCTTGATCTTGGCTGGGTCATAGTGGGGGAGTTATGTCTGGGTGGCACTCACAAGACTGAGGAAGTCAATGCTTACAAGACCTATGTCCTTCAAAATGGACGATCTTCCTTCCTCAAGCCCTGCACTAACAACATCCACATCAAGGAGAGACCCAGTGAAATCACTCAGTGCAGTGATGGTGTGCAGAGTGATGGTGAGTGCAGCTCACCATCACAAAGTGAGGAGGTTATTCCAGAGATATGTAGGGATGGTCTCGGGGAAAGTGTGTTTCAGAAAACACCAGCAGACAACAAACCAGCCATGTCAGTGGATAACAGCGAGTTCCTGAGAATAATGGAAAAGGAAGTGTATATGGACAGCGAAAATCACTGGGTGGCGCCACTACCCTCTCGTTCTCCTCGTAAGCACCTTCCAAGCAACAGAGAGCAAGCCTCTCAAAGACTCCAATCTTTCCAGCGCTCATTCAGGAGGAAACCTGATATGAAGCAGCACTTCTTTGATTTTATGCAAAAGGTCATTGACAACCGCCAGGCTGAGCCAGCTCCTCCACCACAGCCAGGGCAGGAGTGTTGGTATCTGCCGGCTTTTGGTGTATACCACCCTCAGAAGCCAGGGAAAATAAGAGTTGTTTTTGACTCTAGTGCAGAGTACAAGGGGACGTCATTGAATGATGTGCTTCTCAGTGGACCCAACCTTAACAACACACTACTTGGTGGCCTACTAAGGTTCAGAAGAGGACAGATTGCTGCCACCACCGATGTAGAGTAAATGTTCTATGGATTCAAGGTCAGAGAGGACCACCGCCATTTCCTCCGGTTCCTGTGGCACAAAGACAATGATCCGGACAAAGAGATCATAGACTACTGGATGACTGTGCATGTATTCGGCAACAGCCCGTCTCCAGCAGTAGTGACATATGGCCTGAGGAGAGCTGCAGAGCAAGGAGAAGCTGAGTATGGCAGTGATGCAAAGGAGTTCGTCTTCAGAAACTTCTACGTTGACAATGGACTCACGCCATTGGCCAAGGAGGAGGAGGTGATCGATCTCCTGCAGCGAACCAAGGCTTTGCTGGCTGACTCCAACTTGAACCTTCACAAGATAGCTTCAAACAGCCTGAGGGTCATGGAGGCTTTCCCTGTGGAGGAACGAGCAAGAGACTTGAAAGATCTAGATCTGGGAGCAGACCCCTTGCCCCTCCAAAGGAGTTTAGGCTTGAACTGGGAGCTTCAGACTGACAGTTTCACCTTCAGAGTGTCAAGAGACACCAAGCCATTCACTCGGAGAGGCATGTTGTCCACCATAAACAGTCTTTACGATCCCCTGGGATTTGCTTCTCCCATCGCGGTCCAAGGCAAGGCATTGGTGAGAGACATTTCCTCAGAACAGTATGAGTGGGACATGCCTCTCCCACTGGAAGAAGAATTACGAATTACGAGAATTTCTGAAGCCTTATGCGCCTTGCCTCATCTATACGCTCTGGCCAGTATCTGTTGCCGTTGTCGGTGACAACAAGCCACAGCACCAAGACCAGCAACACTAACGACTCCATGTTTATTGTTTACTCTCCGGGTCATGAGACTACTGCTTAAAAGGTCACTGATGTCACTGTTTGCGACATCACGTGACATCCACCCACTTTCGCTAACTCCACCCAATGTGTCCACCCACTTCCAGCCAGCATGGTTCAGCACGGTTATAGTCAAAATGCAACTCCAACAGCCCCACTCAGCTCGACTCAGCCCAACTCAGCACGGCACGGCTCAGCCCAACTCAGCCGCGTTGGTAGTGGAAAAGCGGCAATAGACACAGACAACCATTCACAGTCACATCTATGGTCAATTTATGGCCCTTTTCCACTACCCTTTTTCAGCTCACTTCAGCCCGACACGGCTCGTGTTTCGACTACCAAAGAACGGCACGACTCAGCTCGCTTCAGCCCTGCTTAGCCCCTAAAACGGTTTTGGAGTGGGGCTGAAGCGAGCCAAACCGAGCCGAGTGAGGCTGGGGGCATGAGCAGACACTCCCCTGTGCACTGATTGGTGAGGAGGAGTGTCCTCACATGCCCACACACGCCCCGCGAGCACGCTGGGATCTGTGAACCCGGAAGAAGAAGAATTACGAATTACGAGAATTTCTGAAGCCTTATGTGCCTCGCCTCATCTATACGCTCTTGCCAGTATCTGTTTGCGTTGTCGGTGACTATAAGCCACAGAACCAAGCCCAGCAACAATAACGACTCCATGTCCTCCATGTTTATTGTTTACTATCCGGGTCGTGAGACTACTGCTTAAAAGCTCACTGATGTCACTGTTTGCGCTGCTTAACGACATCAGGTGACGTCCACCCACTTTCGCTAACTCCACCCAATGTGTCCACCCACTTCCAGCCAGCACGGTTCAGCACGGTTGTAGTCGAAATGCAACTCCAACAGCCCCACTCAGCTCGACTCAGCCCGGCACGGCTCAGCCCGACTCAGCCGCGTTTGTAGTGGAAAAGCGGCATTAGAGACACCAACACTCAGAGGTCCGGGGCCTTTCAGACAGTTTGAGGCAGTCTGCTACACAGAATAGAATAGAATAGAGAATAGAATAATCTTTATTGTCATTGTACCGGGAGATACAACGAAATTGAGGGTGCTCCCACAGAGCCACCATACACCAGAAAATAAAATGCACATAAGAGACACAGAATATACAATAAAAAACGTCAGGGAATAAAAACGTCAGGGAGTTAATTTTAGTCTCAAAATTGAGACATAAAATGTGCAATTTGCAGATAAAAAGCAATAAATATAAAGTACTTAAACAAAAAGCGGAGGTAGATTTGTTGGTTGTTGGGGTGGAGGTGTTTATGTGAGTCTGTTTGTGAGAGAGTGTGTGTGTATGTGTCTGTTGTTGTTGGCAGTCCTGATGGCCCATGGGAAGAAGCTGTTTGTCAGTCTGCTGGTGTGGGACTTTATTGACCTGAAGCGTCTCCCCGAGGGCAACAGATCAAACAGGGGGTGGGCAGGGTGTGAGGGGTCTCCTGTGATGGCCTTGGTTCTTCTGAGGCAGCAGGATGTGGAGATGTGTTCCAGGGTGGGCAGAGGGCAGCCGATGATTTTTTGGGCGGTGTTTATGACCCTCTGCACCACCTTCCTATCCACAGCTGTGGACCCTGCGTACCAGACACCCAGACAGTACGTCAGCACGCTCTCCACAGAGGAGTGATAGAAGGCCAGCAGCAGCTTAGTATCCAGGTTGTTCTTCCTGAGAACACGCAGAAAGTGCAGCCGCTGCTGAGCCTTCTTTACTAGGGCCCTGATGTTAAAAGTCCAGGTGTGGTCAGCGGAGATGTGGGTGCCCAGAAACTTGAAGGTGGTGACAGTTTCCACCCGTTCTCCATTTATGAGGAGGGGGGCGTGGTCCTGTCTTTTCTTCCTGAAGTCCATGATGAGTTCTTTTGTCTTTTGGACGTTCAGGGTCAGGTTGTTCTCTGAGCACCAGAGCGACAGTTTCTCTACCTCAGCCCTGTACGATGTCTCATCCTCACCACAGATGAGTCCAACCACGGTGGTATCATCCGCATATTTTATAATGTGGTTGGTTGGGTGGGTTGGAGAGCAGTCATGGGTGTACAGGGCGTAGAGTAGAGGGCTCAGGACACATCCTTGAGGGGACCCAGTGCTGAGTGTGAGTGTGGAGGAGTGGTGGGGACCGAGTCTTACAGTCTGTGGGCGACTCGTCAGGAAGTTTTTAATCCAGTTGCATATGGGGAGAGGGATCTGTAACTGCATGAGTTTGTTGAAGAGAATGTCCGGGATGATAGTATTAAACGCAGAGCTGTAGTCCATGAAGAGCATCCTCACATAGCTCTTCTTGTTCTCCAGGTGGCTCAGCGCTGTATGGAGTGTCAGGGCGATGGCATCCTCCGTAGACCGATTTGCCCTGTATGCAAACTGGTGAGGGTCGAAGGAGGGAGGGAGGCAGTCTCTGATGTGCTGGGAGACCGATCGCTCTAAACACTTCATGATTACAGACGTCAGGGCTATTGGTCTGTAATCGTTGAGGCTATCTATGACAGGTTTTTTGGGGATGGGGATGATGGTGGAGGCCTTCAGACATGTGGGGACGGTGGCATGTGTCAGGGAGAGGTTAAAGATCTTGGTGAGGATCCCTGCCAGTTGGTCTGCACATGCTTTAATCACCACCCCTGGGATACCATCCGGACCAGCAGCTTTCCTGGGGTTCACTGCTCTCAGGTTTTTCCTCACCTCGTGCTCCAAGAGAGAAAGAGGTGGGGTGCTGGAATCAGGGGGAGGCAGTGATTGCAGGTTTGTGGTGGTGGTCTCAAACCGGGCAAAGAAGTTGTTCAGCTCCTCTGCCAGTGTGCTGCTGCTGGGGGAGGCGGGAGGGGTTTGGCCTTTGTAATTGGTTAGGGCCTGGATGCCCCTCCACATCTGTCGTGGGTTGTTGTCCTCCAGGTATCCCTCTATTTTCCTCTTGTAGGAGTCCTTGGCCTGTTTGATGCCCCTCCTCAGATCAGCTCTGGCGGTGCTGTAAAGAGCTCTGTCCCCCATCCTGAAGGCTGAGTTTCGGGCTCTGATCAGGGTCTGGACTTCATTTGTCATCCAGGGCTTCCTGTTTGGGAAGACCCGGATGCGTCTTTCCTCTGTGATGTTTTCTACGCAGCATTTGATGTAGAAGAGGACAGACTCGGTGTATGTGTCCAGGTCCTGATCCTCAAGGATGCTCCACTCTGTGCAGGCAAAGCAGTCCTGCAGTTGGAGGAGAGCATTTCCAGGCCAGGCTTTGATGGTCTGAGTGGCTGGTTTAGTTTGCCTTCTGAGGGGGGTGTAGGCTGGGAAGAGGAGCAGAGAGAGGTGGTCTGATTGTCCAATGTGGGGGAGGGGGGTCGCTCTGTAGGCATGTTTGATATTTGAATAAACATGATCAAGTGTATTTTCTCCCCTAGTTGCACAATTAACGTGCTGGTGGAATTTGGGGAGGACAGACTTGAGACATGCTTTATTAAAGTCCCCAGCGATGATGTGAACGCCATCCGGATGAGCCCTCTGATGTTTGTTTACGATGTGTAGCAAAAGGCCGAGTGCTGTGCTAATGTTAGCATCGGGAGGGATGTAAACAGCGGTCACGATGGCTACCGTTAGCTCCCGTGGCAGGTAGAAAGGTCGGCACTGGACAGACATGGCCTCTAGATCCGGTGAGCAGTGGGTGTTGACTACCTTGCTGTCTGAACACCAGTCCTCGAGCACGTAAACACACAGTCCCCCTCCTCTGCTCTTACCGGAGGCTTCGTTCCGGTCATAGCGGTGGATGGTGCGGCCTGCTAGTTCCACTGTAGCGTCGGGGATTAGCGGGTGTAGCCAGGATTCACTGACGATCAGCAGGCAACACTCACGGATGAAGCGGTTGTATGTGATCTGTGCCTGTAGATCATCCATCTTGTTTGCTAGGGATCTAGCGTTTGTGAGGAAGATCGATGGTAGCGGAGGTCTGTGTGGTTGTTTCCTTAGCTGAGCTAGCAGACCTGCCCGGCATCCACGTTTCTGCTTCCTCTCCCTACGCCGCCTCCGGCGCCTGCCGTTCCCGACAACAATCCATGGTGCTCCCGTCGGTCTCGCTATCTCCGGTGGGATGTTGTGAGTCCATGAAAAAGCAATCGTAATTTCAGTTTTTGCCTGAAATCCAATGTTTATCAAATCTTGGCGGCTGTAGATGGTATTGCTGTGGCAAGAGTGTGTCCAGAAAAAATTCGAAAGACATAAAAAACACAAAAAGGTGCAAAGTAGCGGGGAGCCTCGAGCCGCAGCACCCGTGTGCGCCGCCATCTTCCATACAATATCATGTGATATGATTTTCATCTAACTAAAAACATCTATGCAAAAGTGGCACATATGGTGATATTCTAGGAAACGTCAACAATAACAATATGAGAGTAAAGTAAATGTAATGAAATTAGTTTTTATTAAAATTCAGTGTAAACACAACTAGACAAAAAACTATTTTCAAAGGTCTTCAAATCTTGTAAAAACGCACTATAAATACATCTAGCCAAGACTTTTGAAGTTTGAACCTTGTAAACATAAGTATTGGCTACATAAAAGTAAGAAGAGCATTCAGTAATGTTATGTAGTTTCAATACAAATTGCAAAAAAGTCAGACAAACTGAAGCCAGTGGCTATTTAAAATGAATACTGATTAGATGGGTGTATCACACCTGTAACTGCCCCCACCCCCCAGTTGTCACTGTCCATGTGGTGTTGGCTGTCAATCAGTCAATGGCTGTCTTTGTCCTGTCAATGGCTCTGCCAGGGCACTGTTGTTACCTTCCCCCAAAGCTTTGCAAGCTACTGCAAAGAAAGCAAGTGTCGCTGTGGCTCTCTGCTCCCATGTACAGTCTATCACAGGCAACCCCATTCCAAGTGTGTCCAAATCCAAAAGAGCTTATAAAAATCCTCTTCAACTGTACATACTCAATAAATTGTTCAATAGGTAATGATGCCTGTAATGTCACTGTGGCTCTCTGTTTCCATTTCCATCTCTTTGTAAAGTCACAGGCAAACCAGTTCCAAAAGTGTGTCCAAATCCAAAAGAGCAAAATATGACCTCTTCAGCTGTATGAATAAGTTGTGAAGTCACAATCAGCAAAGAGCTTCAGAAAAAGCAAATGGCATCTTCAACTGTATCAGTCCAATAATCTTTGCCTCAAATCACCAGTCCTCATCTGAATGCCAAGCATCAAAACAGTTTCTGTCTGGTTGAAGGCAGAGGTAGACATCACATGCTTTGCACTTCCACTGGGTCTTTGTTTGTCTTCCTTGCTGTCTGCAGTACACACAGCATCTGCGACCATCACCAGCCCTCTTCCCATCTGTGCTAAGCACGATCCCACAAACTGGATTGTGTGCCTTGCCAGCTTGCTTTAGGGGAGCCTGTGGGGCCTGTGATGTTACTCATCACAAATATCTTCGGCGGGATCAAGACAAAGCTCAAAGTGCATTTCTTCATCATTGCTGTCCTCACTGGATACATCTGACCTTGCATCATCTGACTCACTCTCCAAAGCAAGTTGTTCCTGGATCAGTTGTGAAGCTTCGGCAGGCGACATCTTCCATGCGTTGGTCATAGTCTCTCCTCAAAGTTTCTCAGGTGGTGTTTACATTAGACCGTATCCGTTTCGTTTTCGTCGCGGATACACTGTCCGTTCACATTAAAACGCCAGGAAACGACTCCACAGGCGGAACAACTTGAATCTGCCAGGGCCCACGTATTCAATCCATTATGTATCTGATCCGGTGCTGTGTAAACATTGAGGAATGAGGATACGCTGTGCTGAGCTCTAGCTGACGTCGTCATTGGACAACGTCACTGCGACATCCACCTTCCTGATTCGTTGGCGTTGGTCATGCCACATTGGTCATGTGACGCGACTGCTGAAAAACGGCGTGGACTTTCACTTCCTGCTATTTGTCCCGAATCACTGCTCGTGCTCTTCACTCGCGCGCTCTGTGAGCTGCTCAGGGCCAGAGTGCACACCCTCCAGAGGGCACTCGCTGTTCAGGGCGGAGTGATTTGGAGCACAGGATGCCTGCGGAGCCGAGCGTATCCGTGTATTGGCGTTGCTGTGTGCACGTGAATTGTGTATTGGCGTTGCTGTGTGCACGCGAATCGTTTTAAAAACATTAATCTGATGATCCGCTGATACGGTCTAATGTAAACACCACCTCAGTTGGTATGTAAACAAGTGAACATGTGGACTTATTTATACTGGTGAAATGAGGCGTGTTCTCACCCAGTCCTGCTAGACAATGACCCAATGACGCTATTGATTGCCTGAGTGCTTAGCATCTGAATAGCTGAGGGGTGTGTCATTAAGAGGCTGCTACTTCCTAGAGAGCTGAAAATCCTAAGATTTCTTTTTATTGTCTTTACAAAGAGCCATCAATAAAAATTATTTTAAACACGTATATTTGAAAACTAGATGATTCAAGGTTTCTAATGGTGTCACTTATATGTCTCCAGGAAAAAAAAAACTTGCATAGCTTCAGATGTGTATTTGGAACAGTCCTCAATATCCCCCAGGGGGGAGAGCAGACCTTTCAGTGTTTTAACCTAACCTGCATGTCTTTGGACTGTGGGAGAAACCAGAGCACCTAGAGGAAACCCAAAGGAAACATGCAAACTCCACACCGAAAGGCCCTCGTTGGCCACTGGGCTCGAACCCAGAACATTCTTGCTGTGAGGCAACAGTGCTAACCACTACACCACTGTGTGGCCCACAGGTGATTCATCCCTTACAAAAATATTTGCATGACCTCAGGCTTGGGCAGCACAGTGGTGTAGTCGTTAGCACTGTCGCCTCACAGCAAGAAGGTTCTGGATTCAAGCCCAGCAGCTGACGAGGGCCTTTATGTGTGGAGTTAGCATGTTCTCCCTTTGTCTGCATGGGTTTCCTCTGGATGCTCCGGTTTCTTCCACAGTCCAAAGACATGCAAGGTAGGATAACTGGTGGCTCTAAATTGAGTGTGAATGGTTGTTTGTCTCTGTGTCAGCCCTGCGATGACCTGGCAACTCGTCCAGGGTGTACCTCGCCTCTCACTCAGTCAGCTGGGATCCATCTTCATCACTCCCAATGCAAATCTTAGCATCTTTAAATATCCTGCATCCAGCTCTACCTCCTGTCTTTTCATCAGTGCCACAGTCTCCAACCTGTATATGTCTGGTCTCACTACTATCTTGTACACCTTCCCTTTCACTCTTGCTGGTATCCTGTTACAAATCACTCCTGACTCTCTTCTCCACCCACTCCACCATGCCTGCACTCTTCACCTCTCTTCTGCACTCCCTGTTACTTTGAATGGTTGCTCCCAAGTATTTAAACTCATCCACCTTTGCCACCTTGACTCCTTGTCCCTTCACCATTCCACCATCATCCCTCTCCTTCACACACATGTATTCTGTCTTGGTGCTACTCCTACTGACTTTCATTCCTCTTCTCTACAGTGAGTACTTCCACCTCTCCAGGGTCTCCTCAGCTAAGTCACTTGTGAACATCATAGTCCTGACTCCTGATCTTGTCTGTCAACCAGTCCATCACCATTGCAAACAAGAAAGGGCTCAAAGCCAATCCTTGATATGATCCTGCCTCCACCTTAAACCCGTCCATCACTCCTACCGCACACTTCACCACTGTCACACTGCCTTCATACCTATTCTACACCACTCTTATATACATCTCTGCCACTCCTGACTTCCTCACACAACATCACATGTCTGGTCTTGACACCCTGTCTTACGCTTTCTCTAGGTCCACAAAGACACAATGCAACTATCTCTGACCTTCTCCATCAACATTCTCAAAGCAAACAGTGCATCTGTCATGCTTTTCCTGGCATGAAGCCATACTGCTACTCTCCAATCTCGATTCTACTACTCTTTCCTATAAGCTCATGGTATAATTCGAATGTGTTCCTTTCAAAGACCTTTGGTGCTCAATCTTTTCCTGGTACACCATGGCCTTCATGTGGATATACAAGTAAAACTCAAGTGGGCTAAGACCTGGGGATTTCAAAGGCCACTCCATGGGGCCACATTGACCGATCTGGTGATCCAGAAACTCTTGATCCAACCATCCCATGTGGAGCCAACAGAAACTTTTTGGACATACTGTAGATTTGGACAAAATGGACATTTTGAATATTAAATGCAGAAGCAAAATGAGCAGCACGCTGATTAACATGGAGCAGCATTGGGCTGAGGTGCACTTGAGCAAGGCACCTAACCCCCAACTGTTCCCCAGGTGCTGTAGCATGGCTGCCCACTACTCTGGGTATGTGTATGTGCTCATTGCTCGTGTGTGTGCATGTGTGTGTTGACTGCTTCAGATGGGTTAAATGCAGAGAGGAATTTCACTGTGCTCAAGTGTAAGTGTGATAAATAAAGTTGTTGTTGTTGTTGTTCTTCTTCTTCTTCTTTAGGTCTAAACTTGAACATGAATTCACTCAGGTTCCTCATCTAGATTTTAAGCATAAGAACGATACTCTCATATGGAGTGACTTAATTTTTTTTTTTAAACCCGATGTTTACTTTTATTAATTTGGCAGCCTGTGTGTCTAAAGCTGAAAACAGGATGAATTGAAATCTGAGAAGTTCAGGGTAAAAGTCTGACTCAGTCATAGAGCTTCTGTGGTAGTGCTGGGAATGGAACTGAACTTTCTGAGTCTCTGAAACACAAACACAAATGCTACTACTAAGAAAAGACTGCAGCAGCATGTGAGCGAACATGAAACTGAGCAGCGTGCTTAAATCAGTGTGGAAATTTTCATCTTCAACGCAGTTTCAAATTAATTTGAAAAAAAAAAATTAGGAGTTTGCACTTGTTGACCCCTGACCCAGTCAACAACTTAGCTGTAGTGGGGAGTTCCAAATGATCAAAGGTTCAATTAACACAAGAGGATGCCTGCAATTCAGCTGATTTATGGTAACTTTGCTTGATTAACCTTTCACATGCTTCAGGGTTGAGCAGCCAGAACAGGAAGATCCCTCAGGCCCAGGAACGGGTTGGTACATTCTTCCCTAATAGAACGTCCAGCAAGATTTATTATACTGGGCAAAGAGTGTATGAGGTTCCTGTAAATGTTTTGGTTGAGGAGAGTGAGGTGGTCTGTATCAAAGTCTGATCAAACAGATGTAAAAAAAAAAAAAAAATTATATACACACACACACACACAGTGGTGTTTGAAAGTTTGTGAACCCTTGAGAATTTTCTATATTTCTGCATAAATATGACCTAAAACATCATCAGATTTTTACACAAGTCCTAAAAGTAGATAAAGAGAACCCAGTTAAACAAATGAGACAAAAATATTATACTTGGTCATTTATTTATTGAGGAAAATGATCCAATATTACATATCTGTGAGTGGCAAAAGTATGTGAATCTCTAGGATTAGCAGTTAATCTGAAGGTGAAATTAGAGTCAGGTGTTTTCAATCAATGGGATGACAATCAGGTGTGAGTGGGCACCCTGTTTTATTTAAAGAACAGGGATCTATCAAAGTCCGATCTTCACAGCACATGTTTGTGGAAGTGTATCATGGCACGCACAAAGGAGATTTCTGAGGACCTCAGAAAAAGCGTTGTTGATGCTCATCAGGCTGGAAAAGGTTACAAAACCATCTCTAAAGAGTTTGGACTCCACCAATCCACAGTCAGACAGATTGTGTACAAATGGAGGAAATTCAAGACCATTGTTACCCTCCCCAGGAGTGGTCAACCAACAAAGATCACTCCAAGAGCAAGGCATGTAATAGTCGGCGAGGTCACAAAGGACCCCAGGGTAACTTCTAAGCAATTGAAGGCCTCTCTCACATTGGCTAATGTTAATGTTCATGAGTCCACCATCAGGAGAACACTGAACAATAATGGTGTGCATGGCAAGGTTGCAAGGAGAAAGCCACTGCTCTCCAAAAAGAACATTGCTGCTCATCTGCAATTTGCTAAAGATCATGTGGACAAGCCAGAAGGCTATTGGAAAAATGTTTTGTGGACGGATGAGACCAAAATAGAACTTTTTGGTTTAAATGAGAAGCGTTATGTTTGGAGAAAGGAAAACACTGCATTCCAGCATAAGAACCTTGTCCCTTCTGTGAAACATGGTGGTGTTAGTATCATGGGTTGGGCCTGTTTTGCTGCATCTGGGCCAGGACGGCTTGCCATCATTGATGGAACAATGGATTCTGAATTATACCAGCCAATTCTAAAGGAAAATGTCAGGACATCTGTCCATGAACTGAATCTCAAGAGAAGGTGGGTCATGCAGCAAGACAACGACCCTAAGCACACAAGTCGTTCTACCAAAAAATGGTTAAAGAAGAATAAAGTTAATATTTTGGAATGGCCAAATCAAAGTCCTGACCTTAATCCAACCGAAATGTTGTGGAAGGACCTGAAGCGAGCAGTTCATGTGAGGAAACCCACCAACATCCCAGAGTTGAAGCTGTTCTGTACAGAGGAATGGGCTAAAATTCCTCCAAGCCAGTGTGCAGGACTGATCAACAGTTACCGGAAACGTTTAGTTGCAGTTATTGCTGCACAAGGGGGTCACACCAGATACTGAAAGCAAAGGTTCACATACTTTTGCCACTCACAGGTATGTAATATTGGATCATTTTCCTCAATAAATAAATGACCAAGTATAATATTTTTGTTTCATTTGTTTAACTAGGTTCTCTTTATCTACTTTTAGGACTTGTGTGAAAATCTGATGATGTTTTAGGTCATATTTATGCAGAAATATAGAAAATTCTAAAGGGTTCACAAACTTTCAAGCACCACTGTATGTGTGTGTGTATGTGTGTGTATATATATATATATATATATATATATATATATATATATATATATATATATATATATATGTCTTACGCTTTCTCTAAGTCCACAAAGATACAATGCAACTCACTCTGACCTTCTCCATCAACATTCTCAAAGCAAACGGTGCATCTGTAGTGCTTTTTCCTGGCATAAAGCCATACTGTTGTTCTCTTGGGCTGAGGTGCACTTGAGCAAGGCACCTAACCCCCAACTGTTCCCTGGGTGCTGTAGCTTGGCTGCCCACTACTCTGGTATGTGTGTGTGCTCACTGCTCATGTGTGTGTGTTCACTGCTTCAGATGGGTTAAATGCAGAGAGGAATTTCACTGTGCTGAAGTGTATGTGTGATAAATAAAGTTCTTCTTCTTCTTTAGGTCAAAACTTGAATGTGAATTCACTCAGGTTCCTCATCTAGATTTTAAGCATAAGAACCTGTGGCAGCGGGGGCATGGTCAAGCGTCGGTCTGTGAATGGAAGGTGGAGTCAGGGAAGGTAAGTGGCGGAATCACTGCACCTGACGGGAATTAACCTGTGTTCGTGTGTCTTCCCCAGTGACCGCGCCCTATAAGAGGAGAGGGAGAGTGGAGGAAGGGAGCTTCTCCCCAACCTGGATACTTATATACGTGCGTGTGTGTGTGAAATATTAAGCTGAAAAGCTGTAATAAACGAGTCTGTTGAGAACTCAGTTCTGGCCTGCCATGCTTCTGTGCTCCACCCACTTAGACACTTGTTACAGTGGTGCGGAAAGTCAGGACGGAGCGCAGGAGAGAACAGCCCCATGGAGTCCTCCCCCTTCAAGGACCTGATCAATGCCCTCACCATGGCCCAACAGAGCCAGCACCAGGCGCTGGTTGCCCTCCGGAAAGAACAGGAGCAAAGGTTTGAGACCCTGGTGCTGGCACAGCAGGAAGATCGCCAGGCGTTCCGGCACCTACTCGCGTCAGCGGGGTCCACCACCTCCACCGCCTCGGGCCCTTCCCACCTCACCCTAACGAAGATGGGCCCGCACGATGACCCTGAGGCCTTCCTCGCTCTCTTTGAGCAGGCAGCAGAGGCGTGGGGTTGGCCGGTGGAACAGCGAGCGGCGTGCCTCCTCCCCCTGCTCACGGGCGAGGCACAGCTGGCCGCGCTACAGCTCCCTGCCGAGAGCCGGCTGGTCTACGCAGACCTCCGCAGAGCCGTCCTCCAGCGCGTGGGTTGCACTCCGGAGCAGCAGCAGCAGCGCTTCCACACGCTGCACCTGGAGGAGGTCAGCCGGCCATTCGTGTTTGGCCAGCAACTCCGGGACGCCTGCCACCGGTGGCTGAGGACCGACAACCGTGACGCCGAGGAGATCATCGATCTGGTGGCGCTGGAGCAGTTCGTCGCTCGACTTCCAGAAGGAACCGTGGAGTGGGTCCGGTGCCATCACCCAGCGTCGCTGGATCAGACCATTGATCTGGTGGAGGACCATATGGCGGCCGTTCCAAAGGCAGGACAGCGTGTCTCCCCTTCTCTCCTCCCCTCTCCCTCTCTCTCCCCCCTTCTGTTCCTCTCCCTCGCCCCATTCCCCCACCGCAGAGGCGGGGGCCGGCTCCACCCCAGCCGGCCCGCCGCACCCGTGGTGTCCTACCATTTCCTACTTCCATGTCTGTGTCTTCCCCCCCCTCAGGTGAGTGATATCCGGAACACCGGTGCAGAGAGAGAGCCTGGGCCGGTGTGCTGGCGCTGTGGGGAGCCGGGGCACCTCCAGCATCAGCGCTCGGCGATGGAGGTGGGCGTGGTGGTCTGGATCCCCGATGCGCCAGGAACCGCCCTCGATCGGGCCGGAGCATATCGCATACCGATGAGTATCCAAGGGGATACATATCAGGCTTTGGTGGACTCCGGCTGTAATCAGACCTCAATCCACCAAAGCCTGGTGCAAAATGAGGCATTGGGGAGAGCACAACTGGTGAAGGTGTTGTGTGTGCACGGGGATGTTCACAACTACACTTTAGTGTCGGTCCACATTCTGTTTCGAGGGGAGAAATTTAGAGTTCAGGCGGTGGTTAATCCTCGCCTTACCCACTCTATAATTTTGGGGACTGATTGGCCGGGATTTCGGGATTTAATGGCGCACTTAGTGAAGAGTGGGTCCTGCCGTAGTTCAGCGGGGGGAGGTCCCGGAGTGGCATTGGCGGGAGCAGCTGTCACAGAGCCATCTACGTCATCACTGCGTCAGAGTGAGGAGCAGCAGGCTCCTCTTCCCTCTCTCGGGGAATCCCTTGCAGATTTTCCATTAAAGCAATTGTGAGATGAGTCTCTGCGGCATGCATTTGACCAAGTGAGAGTAATCGATGGTCAAACACTCCAGCCAAATGCCACCCCGTCCTTCCCCTATTTTTCCATTATTAAGGATATGTTATACCGAGTCACGCAGGACACTCAAACTAAGGACCAAATAACCCAACTTTTGATCCCAAAGAGCCACCAGGAATTGGTATTCCAGTTGGCTCACTTTAATCCCATGGCTGGACACTTAGGGCAGGATAAGACACTAGCCCGAATAATGGCCCGGTTCTATTGGCCAGGGATTCGTGGCGATGTCCGTAGGTGGTGTACGGCATGCCGCGAATGCCAGTTAGTAAATCCAGCGGCCATCCCAAAAGCGCCTTTGTGCCCTCTACCATTAATCGAGACCCCGTTCGAAAGAATTGGGATGGATCTCGTCGGGCCGTTAGATCGGTCAACACGAGGGTATCGCTTTATTTTAGTTCTGGTGGACTATGCAACGCGATATCTGGAAGCAGTGCCGCTCCGCAATATCTCAGCACATAGTATTGCGGAAGCACTCTTCCATGTCATCTCCCGAATTATAATCCCCAAAGAGATTCTGACTGATCAAGGCACTACGTTCATGTCACGCACACTGCATGAACTGTATGGGTTATTGGGAATCAAGCCGATCTGCACCAGCGTTTATCACCCACAAACGGACGGCTTAGTCGAATGGTTTAATCACATCCTCAAAAACATAATTTAAACATTTGTAAGCGAGGACGCACGTAACTGGGATAAATGGCTCGAACCCCTGCTTTTCGCAGTGCGAGAGGTCCCACAAGCCTCCACGGGGTTCTCCCCATTCGAATTATTATATGGGCGTAAGCCGTGTGGCATGCTAGATGTGCTGCGGGAAAACTGGGAGGAGGGACCTTCCCAGTGCAAAAATGAAATTCAATACGTTATTGACCTGCGCGCAAAACTCCACACACTCACACACCTAACCCAGGAGAATTTGCGGCAGGCTCAAGAATGTCAAGTCCGCCTGTACAACAGGGGCACGCGCCTTAGGGAATTCACACCGGGAGACAAAGTACTGGTGTTATTGCCCACGTTGAGCTCTAAATTGATTGCCAGGTGGCAAGGACCCTTTGAGGTCACACGGCGAGTCAGGGATGTCGACTATGAGATGAGGCGAACGGACAGGGGTGGGGCGTTACAGATATACCACCTCAATCTGTTAAAATGTTGGAGCGAGGAGGTCCCCGTGGCACTGGTGTCGGTGGTTCCAGAGAAGGCGGAGCTGGGGCCAGAGGTTCAAAAGGGAAAATCGGCATCACCCACTGCTCCGATCCCCTGTGGAGCCCACCTCTCCCCAACCCAGCTCGCGGAGGTCGCCTGGTTGCAAACAGAATTTTCTGACTTGTTCTCACCCCTGCCCGGCCGCACCCACTTCATAGAACACCACATTGAGATGCCCCTGGGGGTGGTAGTGCGCAGCCACCCTTACAGACTGCCCGAACACAAGAAAAAGGTGGTTCGGGAAGAACTCAAGGCCATGCTTGAAATGGGCATTGTCAAGGAGTCCCACAGTGACTGGAGCAGTCCGGTGGTCTTGGTTCCCAAGGCTGACGGGTCGGTCCGGTTCTGTGTGGAATATAGAAAAAAGTCAATGTGGTGTCTAAATTTGACACATACCCAATGCCTCGTATTGACGAGTTGCTCGATCGACTAGGCACGGCTCATTTTTATTCGACACTGGATTTGACAAAGGGATATTGGCAGATCCCCTTGACGCCACTATCCCGAGAGAAAATGGCCTTTTCCACACTGTTTGGCTGACACCAGTTTGTCACACTTCCGTTTGGGCTGTTTGGGGCGCCCGCTATGTTCCAGCGGCTTAGGGATAGGGTCCTCTGCCCCCACGCCACCTATGCGGCCGCATACTTAGATGACATTATTATTTATAGTAATGACTGGCCACGGCACCTAAAACACCTGAGGGCCGTCCTGGGGTCGCTGAGGCGAGCAGGCCTCACAGCCAACCCAAAGAAGTGTGCGATTGGGCAGGTGGAAGTACGGTATCTGGGCTTCCACTTGGGCAATGGGCAGGTGCGTCCCCAAATCAATAAGACAGCGGTGATTGCGGCCTGCCCGAGGCCCAAGACCAAAAAGGGGATGAGGCAGTTCCTGGGGATGGCTGGCTACTATCGTAGGTTTATACCTAATTATTCAGAAGTCACCAGCCCACTGACTGATCTCACTAAAAAGGGGGCACCAGATCCGGTCCAGTGGACGGAGCAACGCCAGCGGGCTTTTTCTATGGTAAAGGCTGCACTGTGTGGGGGGCCACTGTTACACTCCCCTGACGTTTCTCTCCCCTTTGTTTTACAGACGGACGCATCGGACAGAGGGCTGGGGGCTGTTCTGTCCCAGGAGGTGGAGGGGGAGGACCGTCCAGTGCTGTACATCAGCCGCAAGCTGTCGGTGTGCGAGGGCAGGAACAGCACCATAGAGAAGGAATGCCTCGCCATCAATTGGGCGATCCTTGCCCTCCGCTACTATCTGCTGGGGCGCCCTTTCACCCTCTGGTCAGACCATGCGCCCTTGCAGTGGCTCCACCGCATGAAGGATTCCAACGTGTGGATCACCCGTTGGTATCTAGCACTCCAGCTGTTTAAGTTCAAGGTGGTCCACAGGCCGGGGGCGCAGATGGTTGTGGTGGACTTCCTCTCCCGTCAAGGGGGGGGAGTCGGCTGCAGGCCAGACGGCTGCCCGGCCTAAGTCAGGAGGTGGGGGTATGTGGCAGCAGGGGCGTGGTCAAGCGTCGGTCTGTGAATGGAGGGTGGAGTCAGGGAAGGTAAGTGGCGGAATCACTGCACCTGACGGGAATTAACCTGTGTTTGTGTGTCTTCCCCAGTGACCACGCCCTATAAGAGGAGAGGGAGAGCGGAGGAAGGGAGCTTCTCCCCAACCTGGATACTTGTATGCGTGCGTGTGTGTGTGTGTGTGTGTGTGTGTGTGTGTGTGTGTGTGTGTGTGAAATATTAAGCTGAAAAGCTGTAATAAACGAGTCTGTTGAGAACTCAGTTCTGGCCTGCCGTGCTTCTGTGCTCCACCCACTTAGACACTTGTTACAGAACCATACTCTCATATGGAGTGACTTAAAAAAAAAACCCTCTGATGTTTACTTTTATTAATTTGACAGCCTGTGTGTCTAAAGCTGAAAACAGCACGAATTGAAATCTGAGCAGTTCAGGGTTAAAGTCTAACTCAGTCAGAGAGCTTCTGTGATAGTGCTGGGAACTGAACTGAACTTTCTGAGTCTCTGAAACACACACACACACACACACACACACACACACACACACACACACACACACACACACACAAATGCTACTACTAAGAAAAGACTGCAGCAGCATGTGAGTGAACTTGAAATTGAGCAGCATGCTAAAATCAGTGTGGAAATCTTCATCTTCAACACAGTTTCAAATAAATTTGAAAAAAAATGGGAGTTTTCACATGTTGACCCCTGACACAGTCAATAACACACCTGTAGTGGAGAGTTCCAAATGATCAAAGGTTCAATTGACACAAGAGGCTGCCTGCAATTTGGCTGATTTACGGTAACTTTGCTTGATTAACCCTTCACACGCCTCAGGGTTGAGTAGCCAGAACAGGAAGTTCCATCAGGCCCAGGAACAGGTTGGTATATTCTTCCCTAATAGAACGTCCAGCAAGAGTTATTATACTGAGCAAAGAGCGTATGAGGTTCCTGTAAATGTTTTGGTTGAGGAGAGTGGGGTGGTCTGTATCACAGTCTGATCAAACAGACATCAAAAAGATCTCATCTCATTCTCTCTAGCCACTTTATCCTGTTCTACAGGGTGGCAGGCAAGCTGGAGCCTATCCCAGCTGACTACGGGCGAAAGGCGGGGTACACCCTGGACAAGTCGCCAGGTCATCACAGGGCTGACACATAGACACAGACAACCATTCACACTCACATTCACACCTACGCTCAATTTAGAGTCACCAGTTAACCTAACCTGCATGTCTTTGGACTGTGGGGGAAACCGGAGCACCCGGAGGAAACCCACGCGGACACGGGGAGAACATCCAAACTCCGCACAGAAAGGCCCTCGCCGGCCACGGGGCTCGAACCCGGACCTTCTTGCTGTGAGGCGACAGCGCTAACCACCACACCACCGTGCCACCCTGTCAAAAAGATATAATAAATAAACAAACAAACAAACACTGTTAGTCAAGTGATGTTAACACTTAAATGGTAGAAACCATTTATTCACAGAACATACATCATAAGTGCAAGATGATTTATAGGACAGTCTCAACCTGTTTGAGCAACAGTACCATTTAAAGCCCGGACACACATTTCACGGTCACGGCGCACCACACATTCAAGAGAAAAATAATCCATTAGTGTTCACATAATTTTGATTAACGCTGTGTGTATATATATATATATATATATATATATATATATATCATCTCATTATCTCTAGCTGCTTTATCCTTCTACAGGGTCACAGGCAAGCTGGAGTCTATCCCAGCTGACTACGGGCGAAAGGCAGGGTACACCCTGGACAAGTCGCCAGGTCATCACAGGGCTGACACATAGACACAGACAACCATTCACACTCACATTCACACCTACGGTCAATTTAGAGTCACCAGTTAACCTAACCTGCATGTCTTTGGACTGTGGGGGAAACCGGAGCGCCCGGAGGAAACCCACGCGGACACGGGGAGAACATCCAAACTCCGCACAGAAAGGCCCTCGCCGGCCACGGGGCTCGAACCCGGACCTTCTTGCTGTGAGGCGACAGCGCTAACCACCACACCACCGTGCCACCCTGTCAAAAAGATATAATAAATAAACAAACAAACAAACACTGTTAGTCAAGTGATGTTAACACTTAAATGGTAGAAACCATTTATTCACAGAACATACATCATAAGTGCAAGATGATTTATAGGACAGTCTCAACCTGTTTGAGCAACAGTACCATTTAAAGCCCGGACACACATTTCACGGTCACGGCGCACCACACATTCAAGAGAAAAATAATCCATTAGTGTTCACATAATTTTGATTAACGCTGTGTATGTGTGTGTATATATATATATATATATATATATATATATATATATATATATATATATGTGTGTGTGTGTGTGTGTGTGTGTGTTTGTGTGTGACATCCCAGCTTGATTAAATCACTTACAGACAAATATTTATTGAAAAAACAACTTTTATATTATAATAAATGTTTTACACACAGAAAAATATATTTATAGTTAAAAAAAAATCTTTTATAAATATTTTATAGATGGAAAAAATTCTATAAATTTAATGCTTTTTGACTGAGTAAAATTACAACAAGAAATATAAAGTTTTCATTTTACTGAAATGTATCAAATAAACATGAAGGAATTAAACCCTGTGAGCTGTCAGTTAAAGAAATAAGAAACAGAATTAGATTTGGGGGAAATGTTCAGATTTTTGTAACACTTTTCTTAAAATGTATAAATGTTATCTCTGTGTGTGTGTGTTGAAACTTTGCAGATTGCACAATATAATATAGAGCACAAGCAGTGAGGAGAACATCAGGATTGGACTTAACTCTGAAGGGTTTTTTTTTGTGAGTGTGTGTGGGTGTGGGTGTGTATGTTTTTTTCCCCAGTTCTGTTGAAACACCATTGCACCCCACTCTATCACTGACCTCCCCGTGTCAGTGTTTCATCATCACAGTGAATAAGTGGAGTGGGAGAGGTTGTTTTGGAGTTGGTGTGTGTGAGGTTGGTGTCTATAAAAGCTGTGGTCCTGCTCGCAAAGATATTTTTCCTCAGACTGAACCAAGACCTGCAGGCAGGATGCATGTGGACCTGGTGTGGCTGACGGCTGCACTTCTGTCTTTTCCTCTGCTCACACTATGTAGCCCACTGTGAGTACACACACTCTATCTATCTATCTATCTATCTATCTATCTATCTATCTATCTATCTATCTATCTATCTATCTATTGCAAAACTTAATTAATGGAAGCTTTTTTTCACATATAGTGCATGCAATTTTATTTTTTCACACATGATCACAATGTTACCATGATGTCATGTGTCTTGACTTGAGCTCAGGGCATAACATGAGGAAATGTACTTTTCACACACATTTAAACAAATCTGATTTGATTTTAATGCCTATAAGTTCAGTGTAAAACTTGAGTTATAGTTATAACAGGGCAAAAAGCTTGTTTTCTAAGTGCTGTAGATTTGGTAGGCAATTTTCCCCCATATTCTCTCCACAGGTTATTCACCTGCCAATTCCAACCCCCTCCCCCACCCTTGCTAACTTTCCACCCTGGTAGGCAACAGCGACGAAACGGGGAGGGTTGAACTGCTGCTTATGCTGTGTCATACACTTGGTGGAAATCGCTATCCACCCTTTTCTGTGTACACGAGCTGATAGTGCTGCTGTGATTGACATGCAAGAGAATAGGCCCCTCCCACTCATGCACTCATGCAGAGCTCATGGGCAATTTTGCTCTTTTGACCTGTAGGGTTGTGTCATCATCAGAATTCAAACTCACAGCCACCTGATGAAATGGTGAACATTTTTCTGTTGCCCCACTCAGGAATCAGATTTTGTTGGTTTTAAGAAAGTTGAAAGTGAATTAACTGAAAGGTTGATGTGAAAGAAATGTACCTGTGTATAAAATGTCTTTTATCTTTATTTGACATACCTTTTCCTAAAGGAAAATCTCTGGGTCTCGAACATGGAATCACACTAAATGCGACATTTTATTATATGTATACAGTACAGTTAGTAAAAGTTAAATACTGTAGATTACAAAGAAAAAAAAACATGGAAAGCATTTTCCTCTTGTCTTAACAGCAACATCTTGGTGGCCCCGAACCTGCTGCGGGTGGGCACACCTGAGAGTGTGTTCGTGGAGGCACAGGATTACACTGGAGATAAAATCTCAGTGAAGATCAGCGTGAAGAACTTCCCACAAAAAAATACAGAACTGACAACTGAATCTGTCGTCCTCACCGCTGACAAGAGCTACCAAGCTACTGTAAACATAAAGGTGGGTTGTCCGAGATTGCAAGACAAAACGAACAGGATCCACAAAAGTTGGGATATTTTTCAAAATGCAATAAAACAAAAAATCTGTGATTTGTTAATTCACATGAACTTTTATTTAACTGACAAAAGTACAAAGAGAATATTTGCAATAGTTTTACTGACCAACTTAATTGTATTTTGAAAATATAAACAGTTAGAATTTGATTCCTGCAACACACTCAAAAAAAGTTGGGACAGAGGTATTATGACCGTTGTATTACATCACCTTTGCTTTTAATCATGTGGGATCTGAGGAGACTAATTGTTGCAGTTTTGCTATTGGAATTTTTGTCTATTTTTTGCTTGATACAAGACTTGAGCAGCTCAACAGTCCATGGCCTCCATTGTCTAATTCTCCTCTTCATGATGTGCCATACATTCTCAATAGGACACAGATCTGGACTGGCAGCAGGCCAGTCAAGTACATGCACTCTATGTCTATGAAGCCATGCTGTAGTAGTCTGTGCAGAATGAGGTGTGGCATTGTCCTGCTCAAATAAGCATGGACTTCTTGGGAAGAGATGTCGCCTTGATGAATATGTCTCCACATCAATGGTACCTTCACACACATGCACCTCCCACTTGACATGGGCACTGACACCCCCCCCCCCATACCATCACAGATGCTGCTTTTACACCTTTCTCTGATAACAAACTGGATGGTTGTGTTCACCTTTGGCACTGAGAACTCGACGTCTGGTTTTCCCAAAAACAAGCTGAAATGTGACTCATCTGACCACAGCACACATTTCCACTGTCTTTCAGTCCATCTGAGATGAGTTCTGGCCCAGAGAAATCAGTGGAGTTTCTTATAGAATTGATGAATGGCTTCCTTCTTGTGTAATACAGTTTCAGGTTGTGTTTCTGGATGCAGCAGTGGACTGTGTTAAGTAACAACGGTTTTCTGAAGTCCTCCCGAGCGGCTATATTTGTCACATTAGCATGATGGTTTCTCAGGCAGTGCCGCCTGAGGGCTCAAAGGTCACGCCCATTCAACAGTAGTTTCTGACCTCACCCTTTATACACTGAGATGTCTCAGAAATCCCTGAATCTTTTCACAATATTATGCACTATAAATTTTGAAAGACCTAAAATCTTGCAGTGAGAAATGTTCTTTTTGAATTGACAAGCAATTCTCTCATGAATTTTGGCACAAAGCAGTGAGCCACGCCGATCCTTACTTACAGAGACTGAGCCTTTGGTGCTGCTCCTTTGAAACTCAATCGTGTGACCAATTAACCTGCTGATTGTGGAATCTTCCAGAATGGTGTTACCTGAATATCTTGTAAACTTTTCAGTCTTATTTTGTCTCTGTCCCAACTTTTTTTGAGTGTGTTGCAGGAATCAAATTCTAACTTCGTTTATATTTACAAAATACAATTAAGTTGGTCAGCAAAACTATTGAAAATCTTTTCTTTGTACTTTTGTCAGTTAAATAAAGATTCACATGAATTAACAAATCACAGATTTTCGTTTTTATTGCATTTTGGAAAATATCCCAAGTTTTCTAGAAATGGGGTTAGTGTATACGTATATACTGTCGATCTTTTTACTGTAATAATGAGATTTGTGATTTCTGTCATGAATTTTGCTGTGGTCCAGATTCCTGACAATAAGAACTTCTTTAATGACGACCCACTGGAGAAGCAGTATGTGTACCTGCAGGCTCAGTTTCCTTCGAGCCTGCTCGAGAAAGTGGTCCTCCTCTCCTTCCAGTCTGGCTACATATTCGTTCAGACAGACAAGAGCATCTACACACCTGCAACACCAGGTAAAGCAGTCTGGACTCAGCTCACTGATGTACGACCAAATGGAGTGTCATGTGGACAAAAGCTGAAGTTTTGATGCAAAAGGGCACCAACATTTAAACACAAGTTCCACCGAGATAGATAGATAGATAGATAGATAGATAGATAGATAGATAGATAGATAGATAGATAGATAGATAGATAGATAGAATTACTCTATCCACATTCACTGGATATGAGCGATTGCACGCTCTGATTGGCTACTCTACTACTAGGATATCAACTCATATACCATGAGTAGAGAAAAACAAAATGGCGTCGCGTGTTGCTGAGCCAACCAAGGACAAAATAAAAACTCACCTTGAAAACAAAACCCCAGAAAATACAAAAAAAGCAACAAAATATGGAATGAAAGTATTTGATGGTAAGAACTTACGTTTTTAAAAAAATTCCAAGAATTATTAATATCGCATTTTTCACAAATTGCTCCTGTCGTTTCGCCAGTTTGTTTACATTCTAAGCGGAAATTGTTTTGTCGGATGTTTTGTATAAAGTTTTTATTTATCGAATTTGCAAAAAATAAAAATACTCTGTTTCTCAAAATCCAGAGAATGTGGGGAGAATAAAACAGTTATTCCACTCAATCTCTATGCTACGCGCCTCGTCGGCTATCAGCTCATGTATGACTCAATTTTGTGGAATAACTGTTAAATATTTAAAAATACATTATTTATTTATTTATTTATTAGTTTGAAAGAAATAGATTAATTCTTTCTTTCATTTTTTTCTTTATTCATTTATTTATCATTCTCAAAATGATTTTTTTTCATGGTAGAAATCATGTTCAGTGTACATGCCCTAATTGATATAAATTCATTAAAAGTGTACCGTAGTTAAAGCAAATGGATTGTCTTTTTGTCGCAGTTCGTTACAGAATCTTCTCGCTGACTCCGAATCTGCAGCCCGTTGAACAGACCGGAGGAATCTATGTCGAAATCATAGTAAGTGATCAAACAACACCTCGGTTTGGATTCCTTCCACTCGACAGTTTGGAACTGTGATTTATTTTTTATTTATTTAATCGTGAGCTAGAATACTCTAACTTGTGATTTTCTGGTCCATCCATCTTATCCATCCATTCTGTCTTTCCTGAAAGATATCTGAATGATAGAGAGATTCTGTTTCAGATCCTGCTGGCATGTTGTGACTGATTTTAAATGTCCACTTCTCCTGAACCACAAATAATGGTTTCTTCTTTTTTTTCTCCCAAGAATCCTCAAGGAATCACAATTAACAGGGACACGGTCTTCCCCAAGCTGGGGACCATAACCGGGTCATACAACATCCCTGAAGTGGCCAAGTGAGTCACTGCTTTAATGTTTCTGATACGAAGAGTTTGGATACAGTCATTACACACCAAAACATCTGGGCACTAATTACACTTCATTATACTCACAGAGAGGATTAATGTGATGCCTTAGATTTAATATGAAACTCTCTCTCTCTCTCTCTCTCTCTCTCTCTCTCTCTTTAAAGATCTGGGATATGGTCTTTAGTAACGCGGTTTAAAAACACCCCACAGAAGAACTTCACTGCTCAATTTGAAGTTAAAGAATATGGTACAGTTTATATAATTAATACTGAAAACCCCACCCTCCTTCTGTTATTTCTACGTCTGTTAAAATGTTGTTTTTCACTTTGCAGTGCTGCCAAACTTTGAGGTCACATTAAAACCCTCCAAAGCCTTTTTCTATGTGGATGATGAGAACCTAAAAGTGGATATAACTGCCAAGTGAGTCGAACATGTCAGTGACAGTGAGTGAAAATAGCGTTACAAGTACAGTTGTAGTGATGGGCAAAAATAAATAACGAATGTTGCAAATGTTATTTAACAATTATTCTCTGAAGGTGAAGTGAATACTGGTGAAGAATTACCAAGATGGAGTTTGTTTTAGTATCATTAAAAAAAAAAAATCATTGAAAAACAATTTATTTCAAACCTCAAAATTTTCACGTAAATGTAATAACTTTGTGGCTCAGACTTGTGTCACTTCTCTACTCCGAGTCACATAAAATCCTTTGTTTTGAAATTGATAAAATAAATCCCAACTCCACCTTACCTTTGAATAGTTTTAGACCAAACTTCAGAGCATCTTTAGTGCTTTTAGGAACAGCATTTTCTTTCGTCATCTGTAATTCTTCACTGATGGTGATGAAGCGATCAGCCGCCATTTCGCCGAGTCGCTCGAGGTGATTATCGAGAAATAGTCTGAATTTCTCGACCAATCAGAGCACACGATTTTCTATACTAAACTAATATACTGAGAATCGGAGTGGTGTGATGAAACAGGGTTAAAGTTACAGAAGTTGATTATTTTCCGATAACAAAGAGACTCCTCTGTCCTGAAGACTTTTTGTATCAGAAAACTCTTACAAAGCTCTGACACTGGAGACTCTTTCAATTAATTGGAAATGAATACAGTATTTAGACATCTAGACCACCTATGTCCCTATGACTCATCTGTTACCATAGAAACAATTAGAATAAGCACAATAATATGAACCCGCCGCATGACTCTCAGAGCTGCCGTCCGAGAAAACTAATCAATATTTGTTTTTAATTCCAGTTATACAGTTTCTATTTGTGCTTGTGTCTGTCCTGTGGCATGAGCAAATGCCAGAACAACTTCACGTACATTTTATTGTAAATAAATAATCATGGTGCATGTTTTTCATGTGGCCTGTTGTGTGTATGATCTAACGTTTGTGAATTGTATGAAGGTACCTGTTTGGGAACAATGTGGTTGGAGTTGCGTTTGTCGTGTTCGGCGTTAAAAGCGATGACTCGAAGACCGCGCTGCCTGCCTCTTTACAAAGACAACAGGTCAGATCTATGGCTTTCTGACGTTTCACATTATCACACTGCTGCGGGAAAAAAATCTCATTCATTCACTTGGTTCTGTATTGTAAGATTGATTTCTTGGATTCAGATTTAAATACAAATTTGGGACTAGGACTATTTATTTATTTATTTATTTATTTATTTATTATTCAAGAATTTTTGGTTCCAAAACACTCATCTCATCTCATTCTCATTATCTCTAGCCGCTTTATCCTGTTCTACAGGGTCGCAGGCAAGCTGGAGCCTATCCCATCTGACTACGGGTGAAAGGCGGGGTACACCCTGGACAAGTCGCCAGGTCATCACAGGGCTGACACATAGACACAGACAACCATTCACACTCACATTCACACCTACGCTCAATTTAGAGTCACCAGTTAACCTAACCTGCATGTTTTTGGACTGTGGGGGAAACCGGAGCACCCGGAGGAAACCCACGCGGACACAGGGATAACATGCAAACTCCGCACAGAAAGGCCCTCGCCGGCCACGGGGCTCGAACCCGGACCTTCTTGCTGTGAGGCGACAGCGCTAACCACTACACCACCATGCCGCCCCATTCCAAAACGCTATATATCCAATTCCATTGTTTTGAGAAAAATCACTTTTTCTGATTACGGGAAGTGATAAAAGGAAAACCACTGTATCCTGTTTTAAAATTTATTGACCAACTCCTTAATGATAATAAACTTCAAAAATGAAATCCAGAACTAATTAACAGCTTTTAACTGAATCAAGTAATTATTTTTGTCAAGTCGCTACATATCCATGCCACAGCATTTTTCCTCAAAATGCTACATATCTCTTTCTATTTAAAGTGCATTTAACCATGTTCTTTCATGACAGATTATTTTATTTTATAGATTATTTTGTTTCTTTTAGATTATTTTAACAAAATTATTCATAATTCAACGTAAAATTGTCCAATAAATGCGAGAAGTGACGAAGCGATTTCCTACTTCATGGGCGCAGCCATCTTAGAAGACTTCATGCCTATGGCAGCCTCAGATTGGCCAAATGGATATGTCTGGTTTTGACAAAAATTGAAGGCGGCGCTTGTCGTGTTTTGGAACGAAAGGCCGTAATGCAGTGTGTAAATTAATGTCAGATATCGTATTTTGGTGAAAACTGAATATGGTACGAGGAAGATATGATAACTGCTGATGGTTTGGTGGCGGGACTTTCAATTTTTCCAATTTGGCATTTATCGCGTTTTGGAACCAAACTCTTACCATTTTTTTTTTGTTTTTTGCAATTTATAATCAAATGTGAAGGTGACCATTATGCCCTCCAGAAACAGTGATGGACAGCGGGATCGAAACCCCTGATGTCAGCATGGTGTCTGAATTATGGCTCTGACAGTTCCTCTGCTTCAGTTACATCACTAAAGTTCATAATTAATTGGACTTAACTTGAGTTGTCCATGGGACTTTGTTTAATCTCAATTCAGCATTGTTGTTGTTTTGTTTTGTGTCCTACCCACAAAATGTTCTCATGAATTTACTTCGTTCCATTTTCCAAAATATCAACAAAATAACAGCCTCATTTACACCATTGTGACTTGGTCTGATCTGATCCTATACGCTTCATATCACCAACATTTATTCTATCCACATTCACTGGATATGAGCCATCATGCGCTCTGATTGGCTACTCTACTACTAGGATATCAGCTCATATACTGTGAGTAGAGAAAAACAAAATGGCGGGGCGTGTTGCTGAACCAACCAAGGATGAAATAAAAACTCTACTCGAAAACAAAACCCCAAAAAATAAAAAAAGCAACAAAATATGGAATAAAACATATTTGATGGTAAGAATGTATCTTTTTAAAATTATTTTTCAAGAGTTATTATTATCAGATTTTTTTATAAATTGCTCCTGTCATTTTGCCAGTTTGTTTACATTCTAAGCGGGAATGATTTTGTCAGACGTTTTGTAGAAAGTTTTTATTTATTGAATTTGCAAAAAATAAAAATTTTCCGTTTCTCAAAAGCCAGTGAATGTAGGGAGAATAAAACAGTTATTCCACTCACTCAGTGCTACGCACCTCGTCACCTATTAGCTCGTGTACAACTCGATTTCATGGAATAACTGTTAAATATACACACCTGGATTTGTGTCTGTTTAGAAAACACTATCTGTTCAGAATAATTTATTCATATTCGCTTCCAAGTATCAAGTGTTATTTGTCGTGCACAAAATGTGATGATTGTGCATTACTACTACTACTGCTGCTGCTGCTACTAATGTGTAGCATTTTATCTTGCATGTAGATCATTAATGGAGAGGGACAGGCGGAGCTCACGAGAGCGACGATCCAGAACACTTTCCCAAACATTAATGAACTGATTGGACGCTCTTTGTACGTTTCAGTCAGTGTTTTAACTGAGACTGGTAAGAGTCCAGCAGTTTTGTATATACAGTATACATATAGACCTGTGTAAAAGTGTTAGGCACATGTAAAGAAATGCTGTCGAGCAAAAATGGCTTAAAAATAATGAAATTAAATGTTTCAACATTAAAAAATACCATAAACAGTAAGCAGTAAGCCATAATAAATGAACCAAAGACAATATTTGGTGTGACCCTTATCAAAAAGAAGTATACTTCAAGTTCATTTTATTAAGTATACTTAAGTAATGTGAAAGTATATTTTCTTAAGTATACTTTTGTGCACTAAGTATACTGATATTAATGTACTTACAGTATACTTGTAAGTAAACTAATCTAATACTTCTTGGGACTAAATTGGCCCACTTTTAGTTTATAAAAAGTATACTTTAAGTCTAAGAGAAGTAAACTCTGAGTATACAACTAGTATTTTTATTTTGTACTGCAAGTATACCACAAGTAAACTTATATACAAATAGTTTGCTAGTTCTATACTTGTAGTCCACTCTTTAGTTTACAAAAGCATAATTCATAGAAAACTGGAAATATACTATGAGTTTACTTGTTTTATACTTCTAGTCCACTTTTTAGTTTACTAAAGTATACTTTGTAGTATACTGGAGATATACTATTGGTTTACTTGTTACACACTTCAAGTCCACTTTTTAGTTAATAAAAATATACTTTATAGCATATTGGAACTATACTATAAGTTACTGGTTATACTGTATACATCTAGTCCACTTTTTAATTTTGAAGTTTACTGCAATTACCCTTCTAGGTATACTATTAGTTTTCTAGCCCGAACCTTTACCTCATGCACACTACCAGTGGACAACTTAAGTGTTTTTTACCTGAAGTTAGAATGAAGTTATAAAGGTACGAATTCACAGAACAACAACAGATCCTCAGGATTAAGAACATATTCATTTTCTTTAAAAATCAAAATTTAAAGCAACATTGTATTAAATGCCAAAGTATAAAGACGCGGCAATGACAACTGAAATTGACATCCAAGCTCTAAAGAAAAAGAAATAAATAAAAAATAATAATTATCCCACTCAGGAGAAATAAAAAAAAAAAAAAAAACTTATGTGGAACCACAGACCTAAGAGTCAACAATGCTGAAGCACAACTACAGGGCAAGTACACTTAAACATCTCTCATCTCATCCCTAGCCGCTTTATCCTGTTCTACAGGGTCGCAGGCAAGCTGGAGCCTATCCCAGCTGACTACGGGCGAAAGGCGGGGTACACCCTGGACAAGTCGCCAGGTCATCACAGGGCTGACACATAGACACAGACAACCATTCACACCTACGGTCAATTTAGAGTCACCAGTTAACCTAACCTGCATGTCTTTGGACTGTGGGGGAAACCGGAGCACCCGGAGGAAACCCACGCGGACACGGGGAGAACATGCAAACCCCGCACAGAAAGGCCCTCGCCGGCCATGGGGCTCAAACCCGGACCTTCTTGCTGTGAGGCGACAGCGCTAACCACTACACAACCGTGCCGCCCACACTTAAACATAAGGCAAAAATATTTTAATACTTTATTAAATTTTTGTTAAGTATACCTTGATCAAAACTTTAAGTATAAGCTTAATATACTTAGACTTTTCTATATACTTTTCAGTAGAAGCCAAGTATACTTCTGTATAACTTTATTAAGTATATCTCTGATAAGTAAATAAAAAGTAAACTACAGCTCAGATATATTACAAACCTTTTTTCTGTAACATTTAATTTTGTGCTGGGAAAAAAATAAGAACGTTTGGAACTCTAAAATGTTTTGTAATGTTGTGACTCAATAATGTCGAAGTCATAAAACAGAAATCGATAAAGTTTGGATGGAAAAAAACAGGGGGGCTAAGACTTTTGCACAGTACTGTATGTGTATGTTTGTGTGGTTGTTGATCTATATCAAACCATCTGCCTCCTTTCAGCTGTCGTTTATCTTGAACAATGTTTCAGGGAGTGAGATGGTTGAAGCGGAGAGGGGGGGCATTCAAATTGTGAAATCACCCTACACTATCCAGTTCAAGAAAACCCCAAAATTCTTCCACCCTGTTATGCCTTTCGAGGTCACGGTATGAAATGTAATATGTCTGTCATCACAACATACACATGATAATTAAAATTTTGTCCAGAGCCATTTAACCGTGCTCTGCTCGACATAACATCCTTACAATCTTACACCTAAGAAATTATTCACTGGAGCACTGGATAATTCATGTAAATAATTATTTATAGAGATAAATAAATTATCATTTATCTATTATTAAATTATTTATTTGAAGTGTTAAAGTCAATAAATTATTAATTAAATACATTTAACTAAAATAATAATTAGATATATTTAATTATTTTAATTAAATGTTTATTTATTTATTTATTTATTGCATTGGTGTGTTGCTCCTATTAAATGTAATAAAAGTCCATGACCAATATAAAAATTCAGTACTTTTGAGTCATGTGCAGCATTTTAAACTCAGTAAAATAAAATAAAAATTGGATTACACAATGCATGTCTGATCTGGATTTGAAAAGGTTTATGTGACCAATCCGGACCAGTCACCTGCTGAAAATGTGGATGTGGTGGTCAAGCCCGGTGACGTGAGGGGTCGAACCAGCAGTAACGGCTTGGCTAAGGTCACAGTAAACATCCCAGGAGGAGGCAACACTCTAAAAATCACTGTAAGTCATGTCACATCAAAGAGGGTTTAAGAACATATTTGTTTTTTGAGAAATTAACATTTCGTGGCTGCTTATCAACTTGTGTTTATGCTATAAATACAACTCCAATTCCAAAAAACTTGGGATGCTCTGTAAAACATCAATAAAAACAGAATGTAAAGATTTGCAAGTCATGGAAACCTGATATTTCATTGAAAATAGTACAAAGAGAACATATCAGATGTTGAAACTGAGAAATATTTTTAAATTATATGCTCATTTTGAATTTGATGTCAGCAACATGTTTCAGAAAAGTTGGGACAGGGCAACAAAAGACTGAAAAAGTTGTGTACTGCTGGAAAAAAAAATCCTAATTTGGTTAATTGTCAACAGGTCAGTAAGATGATTGGGTATAAAAAGAGCATCCCAGAGAGGCGGAGTCTCTCAAACATAAAAATGGGGAGTGGTTCATTGCTGTGTGAAAGAATCTGTGGGCAAACAGTGCAACAATTTAAGAATAACTCAACATTCTCAATGTAAAATTGCAAAGAATTTGTGGATCACATCATCTATGGTCCATAATACCGTTAAAAGATTCAGAGAATCTGGAGAAATCTCTGTATGCAAGAGACCAGGCTGAAAACTGACATTGGATGCCTGTGATCTTCAGGCCCTCAGGAGACACTGCATTAAAAGCAGACACGTGTCTGTAGTGGAAATCACTGTAAGGTCTCAGGAACACTTCAGAAAACCATCGTCTGTGAAAACACTTCATTACTGCATCCACAAATGCAAGTTAAAACCAGATATAAACAATATCCAGAAACACCGCCCCTTTCTCTGGGCCCGAGCTCTTTTATGATGGACTGAGGTGAAGTGGAAAACTGTCCCAAGGTCTGACGAGTCAAAAGTAGAAATTCTTTTTAGAAATCATGGACACCACATCCTCCAGGCTAAAGAGGAGAGGAACCATCCAGCTTGTTATCAGTGCACAGTTCAAACGCCAGCATCTGTGATGGTATGAGGGGGCATTAGTGCACATAACATGGGCAGCTTGTACATCTGGGAAGGCATCATTAATGCTGAATGATATACACATGTTTCAGAGCAACATGCTGCCATCCAGACAAAATCTTTTTCAAGAAAAGCCTTCCTTCTTTCAGCAAGACAACGCCAAACCGCTTTCTGCACATATTAAACCTGCATGGCTCTATAGTAAAAGAGTCCAGGTGCTAAACTGGCCTGCTGCAGTCCAGATCTTTCTCCCATTTAAAACATTTGGCACATTATGAAGCATAAAAGCAGACTCTGAACTGTTGAGCAACTGAATTTTATATCAGGCAAGAATGGGACAACACTTCTCTTTCAGAACTACAGCAATTGGTCTCCTCAGTTCCCAAACATTTACAGTGTGTTGTTAAAAATAGAGGTGATGCAACACAGTAGTAAACATGCCCCTGTTCCAACTTTTCTGAAACGTGTTGACATCAAATTCAAAATGAGCATATATTAAAAAAACAATAAAATTTCTCAGTTTCAACATTTGATATGTTGCCTTTGTACTATTTTCAATGCAATATAGGGTTTCCATGATTTGCAAATTATCACATTCTGTTATCATTTATGTTGTAAACAGTGTCCCAATGTTTTTGGAATTGGGGCTGTAAAATTAATTACACAGGAATATGAATTATAAGGAAATGTACTACTTATATCATGTCCCGACTTTTAAAAAAAAAAAATCACAGACTAAGCTGGTTGAGTTGGTAAACTGTTTATTTTCCAGCTTTCACATGAATTAACAAAACTGATTAATACATGTTTGCCTGACTGTAGTGTTATTTGTTGTGTGTTTTGGAATTTGGTAACTGGATCAAGATGAATTTTCAAAACCAGTGAAGCACACTGGAAATTTAAAAGCTTTTAACTAAAATGGTTTTGCTGTATAACCAGGCAAGAACCGACGCCCCAGGCATACCATATGAAAGACAAGCTGAGAACACGATGACTGCCCAAGCTTACGCCACCAAAGGAGGCTCCGGCAATTATATAAATATTGGCATAGCTAATGCAGAACTGGCAATCGGTGATCCATTCAAGATCAACCTACATTTCAAAACTACTGTCGAAAATCACGACATCACTCTTGTGGTTGGTATCTCACACATACACACTGGGTTTAAATATTTTGTTGATATTGTGACATAGTTCTACTGACTTGTGTGTTACAGTAAAAATAATGCTAACCCAAAAACCTAACTTGAATTTTAATAGCTAAAGAAACACACTGGGGTTTTTTGATTTTTTTTTTAAAATAAATGCTCTGGGGCTTGTTTTTGTGTCAGACCCTTAGTAAAGGACAGATTGTAGAAGTGGAGAGGTTTAAGAGACTAAGCCAGCCGCTGGTGATTCTGTCTAAAATCGTCAAAAAAGAGCTGGTTCCCTCATTTCGAGTGGTGGCATATTTCAACGTAGGATCCACGGAGCTTGTGTCAGACTCAATCTGGGTTGACGTGAAGGACACATGCTTGGGAACGGTAGGCAATCTGCTTCCTTTTCATAGTAAGTTAAAATGTTGTACTCAAGAGTATTATCTTTTTGAAGGTTCAGGAATACACCGGTATTTTAAAGAGTCAACAGATGGCACGCACACACGCATAAAATATGCACTGTAAGGCCAAAGGTTTTCCCTTCATTGGACCCAACCGATCCAAACCTGTTCCAGCATGAAACAAGCATTGCCAGGCAAAACAAATCTCGCCTGGCGGCACTTATTTTATACCTATATGTTGATAATGGTAATATTCCTCAATCAACAGCTGTCAGGTTATAATCCTATGAAAATCCATGACCTTGAGTTTGACATTTCAAAGTCATTCAAGGTCAAAGATCATGGTGCCTAATGAAAGCCCATATGGCACTTCCTTTAAGTTGATAACGGCAAATATCTGTCTACCATCAACCATTTTCAAATTACAGCCCTCTGAAAATTTGTGACCTTGAATTTGACCTTTCAAGGTCAAAGATCATGGTGCCAAATGAAAGCCCATATGGGAGTTCCTATATGCTCATAATAGTAAACATCTGTCTATCGGCAACCATTTTTGAGTTATAATGGAAAATATGATATTTTGACCGAAAGGTCGACCTTTCCGGTGACCTTCACCTTGACCCGATTACCCCCAAAATTTAATCAGGTAATCTATGAACCATTGCCCACCTACCCTGAAAATTTGAGGTCAATTGGTGCAACTGTCTAGAGCTAGATTGTTAAGAGACAGACACACAAACAAACAGACAAAAAAACCTGGACTGATTACAATACCTCGCCCCACTTACATTTTGATTTAAAATGTCCTGGTATTTCAAAGAGTTCATGATGCCATGCACCCTAACAAGGTTCCCGAAGCCTTTGGAAGAGAAACAGGCCCACAGCATCACCGATCCTCCCCTATACTTCACAGTGGGCATGAGGTGCTTTTCCGCATACTCATCTTTTGAAGAAGAAAGAAGAAACCTTTGTCACATGCACACTTCAAGCACAGTGAAATTCACCCTCTGCATTTAACCCATATGAAGCCGTGAACACACACACACACCCAGAGCAGTGGGCAGCCACACTAGAGCGCCCAGGGAGCAGTCAGCGGTTCGGTACCTTGCTCAAGGGCACCTCAGCCCAAGGCCGCCCCACGTTAACCTAATTGCATTTCTTTGGACTGTGGGGGAAACCTGGAGCACTTGGAGGTAACCCACATAGACACGGGGAGAACATGCAAAGTCCACACAGAAAGGCCCTCGCTGGCCGCTGGGTTCGAACCCAGAACTCCAGACGTTTACGTTTATGCTTGTAAGTGAGAAAAGGCTTTTTCTGTGTATGCCTCCCAAACAGCTTGTTGGCATGTAGATAGCACCTGATGGTTGTTATGGAGACTGTGTGACCCCAAGATGCTACTCTTTGATGCAACTCTCTAACAGTGAGCTTTGGAGAACTTTTTACTTCTCTTACCATCCTCCTCACTGTGTGTGGTGGCAAGATAAACTTGCATCCTCGTCCAGGCTTGTTTGCCACTGTTCCAGTTGTTTTAAACTTCTTGATGATTCCTCTGACTGTAGATATGGGCAGGTGTAGGTGAGTGGCTATTTTCTTGTAGCCATTGCCTGACTTATGAAGGTCAACACACATCTGCCTTACTTGAATGGTGTGTTCTCTTGTCTTTCCCATGTTGAAGAGTGGATAAGAGAAATAGGCCTCTGTGTCACATCATATTTATACCCCGGGGAAACAGGATGTGATGAATTACTAATTAAAGGTTCCTAGATACTCTGATCAACTTTCTAAACTACAGTAGAAATGACAGAAATGCTTCAATTATATTTATTTTCTAGGAATTGTTATGGGTGCCAATATTTCTGGAACAGGTGATTTTATGAAAAATAATTATTTCTTAGTCAGGGATTTTTAATTGTTTTTAATTCACTTGATTTAAGGGTTACATTTTTCTACAATTTTCAGTGTGAGATTATGCTTCTGCAATAAAAATTGAATTTATTTTAAGGCTTTTAACACATCTTAACCAGGGGTGCCAATAATTGTGGAGGGCACTGTGTGTATATATATATATATATATATATATATATATATATCTCATCTCATCTCATTATCTCTAGCCGCTTTATCCTTCTACAGGGTCGCAGGCAAGCTGGAGCCTATCCCAGCTGACTACGGGTGAAAGGCGGGGTACACCCTGGACAAGTCGCCAGGTCATCACAGGGCTGACACATAGACACAGACAACCATTCACACTCACGCCTATGGTCAATTTAGAGTCACCAGTTAACCTAACCTGCATGTCTTTGGACTGTGGGGGAAACTGGAGCACCCGGAGGAAACCCACGCGGACACGGGCAGAACATGCAAACTCCACACAGAAAGGCCCTCGCCGGCCACGGGGCTCGAACCCGGACCTTCTTGCTGTGTGGCGACAGCGCTAACCACTACACCACTGTGCCACCCCATATATATATATATATATATATATATATATATATATATATATATAAATATAAAAGCATTTTGCTTTTGTTCCAGTAGCCTCTTTCTCATCAGTCTGGTTGCCCTGGTTCCTCAACACCTGACACAGACCTTGTTAGACCAGTATGCCTCTTGTTTTTCTGTCTCTCATTGATGAGGTAGGCAGGTAGCATTAAGTGCTTTGCCTATAGGCCTTTACTGGAATTGTCTCAACCAGGGCATGAACCACTGACCCCTGTAGAGAGCACTAAGTTAGCAATGTTATTAACTGAGCTATCGAAGAAGACTGGAAGATGGCACAGAGGCACGAATCATAGCTGCACAGGAACAGGCCCTAAGCACAAGATCGATAGAGGCTGGGGTCTACCACATGAGGCAGGACCCCAGGTGCAGACTGTGCAAAGATGCCTCTGAGACAATCCAGGAAGCGCATACATGGAAAGCCATAACCAAGTATCTGGCATAGTGTACAGAAACATCTGTGCCAAGTATGGACTTGAAGTCCCAAGGTCAAAGTGGGACACACCTTCGAAAGTGGTTGAGAATGACCAAGCTAAGATCCTGTGGGACTTCCAGATACAGACTGACAAACTGGTAATGGCTAACCAACTAGATATGGTAGTGGTGGACAAATGGAAGAACAAGGCTGTGGTGATAGATATGGCAATACCAAGTGACAACAACATCAGGAAAAAGGAACTTGAGAAGCTCAGGAAGTATTGAGGGCTGAAAGAAGAGCTAGAAAAGATGTGGAAGATGAAGACAACAGTGGTCTCTGTGGTGATAAGAGCCCTAGGTGCAGTGACCCCCCAAACTAGGAGAGTGTCTCCAACAGATCCCAGGAACAACATCCGAGAACTCTGTCCAGAAAAGTGCAGTCCTAGGAACAGCTAAGATACTGCGCAGGGCCCTCAAACTCCCAGGCCTCTGATAGAGGACCCAAGCTCAATGGAAAAAAGACCACCTGAAGGAGGGGCAAGTGGGGATTTTTAAAAAAATATATATAGAGTGAGTGTTTATTAAGAAAATACTATAAAGTGGCAGGCTTCCCAAAATCCTTTTAACGCTAAGAGAGTCTTCACCAGGGGAGACAGTGTTCATTGTGCTGCTCGCTCTATCATTACCAATGATCTTTGTGCTACAATGCTTTTGGGAAACTTGGCAAAGATTAGTAAACAGTAGTAACCTAAACAAGGTCAATATTTAGTCATGAAAGTATTGGGACAGCAAGGCCAATTCTTTTGTATTTGCTATACACTGAAAACAACTGGATTTGACATCAAAAGATGAATGTGAGATGATAGATTACCTGATATTTACATCTAGATCTGATAAACAGCCAAGACCAACGTGTTAGAATTGTGTTACCAGTCGCCCCATGGTAGATGTGACATGTTCACCAAGTTCGGCTAAGTTTCTGTCCCAAACACACTGTGCTACACTAAATCCTTTTGGACATCACCTTCCCAGAAATTCATAGACTCATTTGTTTCCCTTCGACTGGCTATAACCAGCTGATTAGTTTGCCATAAACTATTATATTGTTAGCTACCAGTTTTTATCCATCAATTTCCAGGCAAACAAAGCACTGGGTTGAGTAGCCCATTGGAGCTTCCATTTGCCTAGTGGGCCAGCTAACAAATTTGTCCACCCTTGATATATTTTTTCTCTCTTTTCTTTTTTCTTTATGTAATGTAGCTAAAACTGGATGTAAAGGAGAGTTTAAATGTCAAGAAGGTATTTAGCCCTCGTGATGAGTTCCATCTCATAGTAACTGGAGATCCAAGTGCCAAGGTTGGCCTGGTAGCTGTGGATAAGGGTGTCTTTGTCCTCAACAAGAACAGACTCACACAGAACCAGGTGAGTAATACCTGGCAGTGTTTTTAATTTTCATTATCTCATGGTTTTATGTTTGGTTTACTCAGGAATCAGGTAAAGGCAAAAAAAAAATGTGCCAGAGTCCAGTGTCCTCCAGTTTGATCTTGGGACAAACTTAATCTAACTTTTCGCAAGAAAATTTAGTGCACACATTTACAGTAATATTCTTTTCTCTTTCCCCAACAGATCTGGGACATTATTGAGAAGCATGACACTGGCTGTACAGCCGGTGGGGGTAAAGACAGTCTGGGGGTTTTCTATGATGCAGGTCTGCTGTTTCAGTCTGATAAAGCAGGAGGCACCGCTGGAAGAACAGGTAACACTTAAAAAAATGAATAAAACTCTGTGTGGTGCTGTAATAGGTCAATAAATCAACTGCAAGTTGTGTAATGAAGCAGTTGCTGCTACCACCCCAAAACAGATTATTAGAGTAGATTAGATTCACTTTATTCATCCCACATCGGGGAAATTCACATGTTACAGTAGCAAGTCAAACAGATAACAAATGTCAAACAGATAACAAATAAAACTGAAATAAAAATTAGACAAACGAAGGATTAAATACAGAGGGCTATTTGCATTATCTACTGTGAAAAAGTATAGAAAAATTGCCTTATTGAGAGGCTTGGAAAAATTGCACATTACAGGTAGACTCTGTATATACACACACACACACACACACACACATATATATATATATATGCATAAAAATAGTTTAGGGCCTATATTAATTGCACATAATTGCATCGATGAGAGATGGCAGAGGTAGTAGTGGTGAAGTAGTGCAAATATAACGACAAACAGGTTATTGTTGCTACGTTACAAGTTGTGGGTGTTATACAGTCTGACAGCAGTAGGTATGAATGACCTGCTGTACCTCTCCTTCTTACACCATGGGTGTAGCAGTCTACTACTAAACAAGCTGCTTAAAGCCCCCACAGCCTCATGTAGGGGGTGAGAGGGGTTATCCATGATTGAGGTCAGCTTGGCTAACATCCTCTTCTCACCCACCACCTCAATGGAGTCCAGAGGACAGTCCAAGACTGAGTCAGCCCTTCTGACCAGTTTATTAAGTTTCTTCCTGTCCCTCTCTGAACTTCCACAGCCCCAGCAGACCACAGCATAGAAAATCACTGATGCTACCACAGAGTCATAAAAAGTCCTAAGCAGTGTCCTGCACACACCAAAAGACCTCAGTCTTCTCAAGAGGTGGAGACGACTTTGGCCCTTCTTGTACAGGACATCTGTGTTGTTAGTCCAGTCCAGTTTGTTGTTGAGGTGAACACCCAGGTATTTGTACTCCTCCACGATCTCAATGTCCAAACCCTGGATGCTCACTGGTGCAATTTGAGGAACCGTCCTTCTGAAATCGATCACCACCTCCTTTGTCTTGCTGGCGTTGATGCGCAGGTGGTTCAGTTCGCACCAGGCGACAAAGTTGGTGATGGCCTCTCTGTACTCCAGATCGTCCCCCTCTGACACATGTCCAATGATGGTTGTAACATCTGAGAACTTCTGGAGGTGGCAGCTGTCCATGTTGTAGCTGAAGTCAGATGTGTAAAGTGTAAAGAGGAAAGGAGAGAGCACTGTACCCTGTGGAGCCCCTGTGCTGCAGACTACCACATCAGACACACAGTCGCGGAGCCTCACATACTGCGGTCTGTTAATGAGGTAGTCGATGATCCATGCAGCCAGGTGGCAGTCGACACCAGCTCCCTCCAGCTTCCCCCTAAGCAGTGATGGCTGGATTGTGTTGAAAGCACTGGAGAAGTCAAAGAACATGATTCTCACAGTGCTCCCAGTGCCCTCCAGGTGCAAAAGTGACCAGTGTAGCAGGTAAATGACAGCATCATCCACACCAATGCCCGGTCGATATGCAAACTGCAGGGTGTCCATCTCACCGTTCACCAGGTGTCGGAGGTGGGAGAGAACAATCCTCTCCATGATCTTCATTAGGTGAGACGTTAAAGCTACTGGCTGAAAGTGGTTGAGCTCCCTGGGGTGCACAGTCTTGGGAACTGGAACCACACATGATGTTTTCCACAGAAGTGGAACTTTCTCCAGACTGAGGCTCAGGTTGAAAATGTACAGAAGAATCCCACAGAGCTGATCTGCACAGTCCTTAAGCAGTCTGGAGTTGATACCATCAGGGCCAGCAGCTTTCCTTGTCTTGATCCTCCTCAGCTCCTTCAACACCTGATCAGCTGTTATGGAGAGGCAAGGGGTGTAGCCAAGGTGTGAGTCCTGTAGAGTGAGGTCGGGGGTGGAGTGTGTGGATTGGTCTGGCAGGGATCGGAGGGGGGTGATGTGGTGTGAGGAGGGAGCTGTTGGTGTCAGAGGTATTATGAAGGGGGGGGGTGATATCACAGACCGGTCAGGCGGTCAGGACTATGGTGAGTGGGGGAGGGTGGGGTGGCACAGTCAAATCTGTTGAAAAAGAGATTCAACTCATTTGCCCAGTCTTGGCCCCCAGATACAGGGCCCCTCCCACTGTCCTTTGTGTGGCCAGAGATGGTTTTCAGGCCTCTCCATACCTCTCCGGTGTTGCTCTCCTTGAGGTGCTCCTCCAGCTTCCTCCTGTAGCTGTCTTTGCCTCTCCTTATCCCCCTCTTCAGCTCCCTCTGCACTCTCCTCATCTCCTCCTTGTTGCCAGATTTAAAAACCCTCTTCTTCTCGTTTAATAGGGCTTTTAGTTCAGAGGTCACCCAGGGTTTATTGTTGGGAAAACACTGTACCTTCCTGACTGGCATAGTGTTTTCAACACAGAAATTAATGTAATCTGTGATGCAGGTTGTCAGGCTATCAATGTCCTCCCTGTGAGGTTCACACAACACATCCCAGTCTGTGGTGTCAAAGCAGTCCCTCAGTGCCATACTGGTCTCCTCAGACCAGCTCCTTACATACCTCTTGGTGGGTGGTTGTTTATTCACCATAGGTATGTATGTAGGGGACAAGTGAACCAGATTGTGGTCAGAATGGCCCAGCAGGGGGAGGGGTGATATGCGTCCTTGGTGTTCACATACATTAAATCCAAAGTTCTCTTGTCTCTGGTGTGGCATTTCACATACTGAGTGAAGGTTGGGAGAGTGGAGGACAGGGAAGCATGACTGAAGTCACCAGAGATTAGTAGCAGGGACTGGGGGTGCGATGTCTGAAGCTTTGACACTGTAGTGTGTAAGAGCTCACAGGCTGCAGCAGCACTGGCTGCTGGGGGGATGTAAACAGTTATCGCAATAACGTGCGAGAATTCCCTCGGGAGGTAATATGGCCGAATGCTAACCACTAACAGTTCAATGTTTTTACTGCAATACTGCTCCTTTACGTGCCCCGGGTTACACCACCTGTCATTCACAAACATCGCTATACCCCCTCCTTTCCTCTTACCGCTCTCCTTGGCTTTCCTGTCCGCTCTCACGAGTTGAAATCCGTCCAGAGTGACGTGTGAGTCAGGTGAGAGTTCATTCAGCCAAGTCTCTGTGAAGCACATAAGGCTACACTCCCAGTACTCCCTCTGCAGCCTGGTTAGTGCCATTAGCTCATCCATTTATTAGGGAGAGATCTTACGTTTCTCATGATGACAGACGATATACATGGTTTATACCGTCTTTTCTTCTCCCGGCACTTCATTCCAGCTCTGCATTCCCTTCTCGTTCTCCTTAATTCTGCAGGGATCACCGGTCTTTCCGCAGGGAGCACCTTGGTGTTGCGCAGTGCTAACAGCTGCTCCCGAGTGTAAACAATGGAGCCGTGGCTAAAAGGGTCCACTGATGCCGATTTAACTAGCCCCAGAAAGAAAAAGAGAAAAATACAAATGCACAGTCTCACGAGTAGTACATCTGGAGGTGCACACTTCCGACTGAGACTAGTGCAGAAAGAAACATGAAAAAAAGTACAGAAACATACCAAAACACACAAACACGCTTGGAGCTACTGCAACTAGCTGTCACTCTTGCGGCGCCATCTTGGGAAGATGGGGAAGATGAGATGAGATCTTATCTCATCTCGTTATCTCTAGCCGCTTTATCCTTCTACAGGGTCGCAGGCAAGCTGGAGCCTATCCCAGCTGACTACGGGTGAAAGGCGGGGTACACCCTGGACAAGTCGCCAGGTCATCACAGGGCTGACACATAGACACAGACAACCATTCACACTCACATTCACACCTACGGTCAATTTAGAGTCACCAGTTAACCTAACCTGCATGTCTTTGGACTGTGGGGGAAACCGGAGCACCCAGAGGAAACCCACGCGGACACGGGGAGAACATGCAAACTCTACACAGAAAGGCCCTTGCCAGCCACAGGGCTCGACCCCAGGACCTTCTTGCTGTGAGGCAACAGCGCTAACCACTACACCACCGTGCCGCCCCCAAAACAGATTATTTCCACTTTAATAGCACATCCCTAAGCGTTTAATTCTACTCATACCACAGCAATTTCCTAACAAATATTTAATCTATTAATCACACATCATACTTTTTAATCCAAGTTCAGTAATTTGCTCTAGCAGCACTGGGGCAAATTGCTACTCTCACTCAGGATCTTTCTAGTTTCTTCTTCTTCTTCTTATTATTATTATTATTATTATTATCATCATCTCGTCTCTCGTCTCGTCTTCTTCCACTTATCCGGGGCCGGGTCACGAAGGCAGCAGTCTGAGCATGGAAGCCCAAACTTCCCTTTCCCCAGACACCTCGGCCAGCTCCTCGGGAAGAACACCGAGGCATTCCCAGGCCAGCTGAGAGACATAGTTCCTCCAGTGTGTCCTGGGTCTTCCCCGGGGCCTCCTCCTGGGGGGACATGCCTGGAACACCTCCCCAGGGAGGCGTCCAGGAGGCATTCAAAAGAGATGCCCGAGCCACCTCAGCTGATTCCTCTCAATGTGGAGGAGCAGCGGCTCTACTCCAAGCTTCTCCCGAGTGACTGTGCTTCTCACCCTATCTCTAAGAGAGCGCCCAGCCACCCTGCAAAGGAAACTCATTTTGGCTGCTTGTATCCACGATCTTGTTCTTTCAGTCATTACCCAAAGCTCATGACCATAGGTGAGAGTCGGAACGTAGCTCAACCAGTAAATCGAGAGCTTCGCCTTTTGACTCAGCTCCTTCTTCACCATGATGGACTCCACTTGAGGCAGGACTTCTCCACCAACCTGGAGAGGGCAAGCCACCTTTTTCCGGTCAAGAACCATGGCCTCGGACTTGGAGGTGCTGATTCTCATCCCAGCCACTTCACACTTGACTGCAAACTGCCCCAGTGCATGCTGAAGGTCCTGGTTTGAAGAAGCCAACAGGACAACATCATCTGCAAAAAGCAGAGATGAAATCCTGTGTAGTTCCCAAACAGGATTCCTTCTGGCCCCTGGCTGCACCTAGAAATTCTGTCCATAAAAATTATGAACAGAACCGGTGACAAAGGGCAGCCCTGCCGGAGTCCAGCATGCACTGAGAACAGGTCTGACTTACTGCCGGCAATGCGAACCAGACTCCTGCTCCGTTCGTACAGGGACCGGACAGCCCTTAGCAAAGAGCCCCGAACCCCATACTCCCAAAGCAACCCCCACAGAATACCACAAGGGACATGGACAAATGCCTTCTCCAGATCCACAAAGCACATGTGGACTGGTTGGGCAAACTCCCATGAACCCTCAAGCACCCTATGAAGGGTATAGAGCTGGTCCAGTGTCCCGCGACCAGGATGAAAACCGCATTGTTCCTCCTGGATCCAAGGTTCAACTATTGGCCAAATTCTCCTCTCCAGCACCCTGGAGTAAACCTTCCCTGGGAGGCTGAGAAGTGTGATTCCCCTATAATTGGAGCACACTCTCCGGTCCCCTTTCTTAAAAAGAGGGACCACCACCCCAGTCTGCCACTCCAGAGGCACTGTCCCCGACCGCCACGCGATGTTGCAGAGGCGTGTCAGCCAAGACAGCCCCACAACATCCAGAGACTTGAGATACTCAGGGCGGATCTCATCCACCCCCGGTGCCTTGCCACCGAGGAGCTTGCTAACCACCTCAGTGACTTCAGCTTGGGTAATGGACGAGTCCACCCCTGAGTCATCAGCCTCCGCTTCCTCAATGGAAGACGTGACGGTGGGATTGAGGAGATCCTTGAAGTATTCCTTCCACCGCCCAACAATGTCCCCAGTCAAGGTCAACAGTTCCCCACCCGCACTGCAAACAGTGTTGGCAGAGTACTGTTTCCCCCTCCTGAGGCACCAGATGGTTTGCCAGAATTTCTTCGAGGCCGACCGATAGTCCTCCTCCATGGCCTCACTGAGCTCTTCCCAGTTCTGAGTTTTTGCCTCCGCAACTGCCCGAGCTGTGGCTTATTATTATTATCCTAACATTTTAGGACGCTATTTCTCCCTCAGTTTTCAACCAATCATCACCAAATTTCACATGAAGAATACTTCTGGGCTGAATTAAGCTGATATGACTTTTGGTGCTGATCTAGATCACTGAATTGAATGATCCATGAAAAACAGGATTCTTTTCCTCCCTAAGCATCATTCTCTATCTCTTACCATTCCAGATCTATAGGATACGGTGACCAGATGTCCCAGTTTGTAACAGCTAGCGCAAATTACTGTGACTTGAGTCACAGTCTCTATCTAGTTACTATTATTCTTCTAATGTTTTTAGGACACTATTTTTTCCTCGGTTTTCAACCAATCATCACCAAATTTCATATGAATACCTCTGGGCTGAATTATATTGCTATAACTTTTGGTGCTGATCTGGATCACTGATACAAAATGATCCATCAAAAATGGGATTTTTTAAAATCACTTATAACTCTGTCAATTTTCATGATTTTTTTCAATCCTTTTTTTTTGTTTATTTTTGGGGGGTGTTGTGTGTGTTTTTCAGGGGGGCAGGGCATAACTTTTCCTCACTAAGCATCATTCTCTAACTCTTACCGTTCCAGATCTATAGGGTACGTTCCGGTTTGTAACAGCTAGCACAAATTACTGTGACTTTATCTAGTTTAAACTTATTGTTGTGGAACATCTCTGCAACAAGTTAGTTTCTGTTATCAATTATATTATAGCAGCTATAAACATTTGCTCTTCCACCAACCTCTCTTTTTTAACAATAAAAACACGGCTTGTCATGTCACAACTTTTCTGTCCTGAAAACCTTCCTTCATTGAAAATCTTAGTTCCAGCTTTACCTCTGATTGGTGCAAAATGTTGACACCAGCATCTCCTTCCATAAATGTGAAACATTTCCTCACTTCAATGACCACTTTATAGCCAAAAGATCGTGGACACTTAACCAGCATATCCATATGTGGTTCTTCACCAAACTGTTGACAAAATGGAAGAACACAATTGTGTAGAACGTCTTTGTTTGAATGCAGTAGCATTACAATTTCCCTTCAGTGGAACGAAGGGGTCCAAACCTCTACCACACTGAACATCTTTGAGATGATCTGGAAAGCTGAATGCACTTGATCTGAATGTTGAATGAATCACCTGATATCAGTGCCTGGCTTCATTAATGCTTTTATGGCTGAATGGATAAATCCCTATAGCCATGCACCAAAATCAAGTGGAAAGCCTTTCTAGAAGAGTGGACATTATTCTAACAGCAAAGTGGAATTAAATCTAGAATGGGATATTCACCAAGGACATATGTTTTGATGATCAGGTGTCCACATCAGGTATTTGGTCATATACCATCTCATCTCATCTCATTATATATAGATTAGGGATAAAATTAGCTCATGTTTTAAGTCGTTCAAATTCTGTAAAGCTGCTTTGCGACAATGTTTATTGTTAAAAGCGCTGTACAAATAAACTTGATTTGATTTGATTATCTCTAGCCACTTTATCCTGTTCTACAGGGTCGCAGGCAAGCTGGAGCCTATCCCAGCTGACTACGGGCGAAAGGCGGGGTACACCCTGGACAAGTCGCCAGGTCATCACAGGGCTGACGCATAGACACAGACAACCATTCACACTCACATTCACACCTACGCTCAATTTAGAGTCACCAGTTAACCTAACCTGCATGTCTTTGGACTGTGGGGGAAACCGGAGCACCCGGAGGAAACCCACACAGACACAGGGAGAACATGCAAACTCTGCACAGAAGGCACTCGCCGGCCACGGGACTCGAACCTGGACCTTCTTGCTGTGAGGCAACAGCGCTAACCACTACACCACCGTGCCACCCGTCATATACCATATGGTTTATTCTTTGTTATATATGACAGGTTTTTATTAGAAATAGGATTATATTACATGGACCTTCTCACAAACCCCTGTGATGAGCTGTGACTATGGAATAAGCCATTAGAACAAGTACATTAATGTAAATCTGTGACTTGCAGCTGCATTACTTGGAACTGTTACAGAAAATTAACACCTTCTCACCAGTTCAAGGATCCAGAATTCAATAGCACAGTGATATAAATTGATAATATATTCGAGGTACAGCAAATTTTTTTGGGGAAAATGATGCATGTTTAGACTTCAGCAACAAGCTGGCTCTTCCTTTACTACAAGCTGTAATTTCCTTTTACTAGATCCTGTGTGTCCCATCCCACTGAAGAGAAAACGGAGAGCTGAGACTCTATTACAGATCACCCAAACACTGAGTAAGAAGCTGGAATTTTTATTCAACAGTTTGATTAGATAGATAGATAGATAGATAGATAGATAGATAGATAGATAGATAGATAGATAGATAGATAGATAGATAGATAAAGGGGGAATTTATAGATCTTGACTACCAGTTTCTCAGTGCTGATCTTCATTTGTACCCTTTTTTGTAAGTTGGTAAATACTCCGGTGAACAGAAGAAATGCTGTACAGACGGACTGAAGCTGAAAAGGCTTGGCTACACATGTGAACGGAGAGCTTCTTTCATTTTGGAGGGTGCAGAGTGTGTCCAGGCCTTCCTTCACTGTTGTAAGGAGATCCAAAAACGCAAGGATGAGGAGAGAGACCTGCTGCATCTGGCTCGGAGTAAGGACCAACTTTGTTCTTTATTTTTGTTTGAGTTGTTAAAGGTTCCTAAAAACATTTAAAAATTAACTAAATGTAAGATTTAAAGCAAAAAAAAATATCCAAGAGCATTACAGTGTTGCCTTTTGAAGCCAACCAATTCATTAACTAACTTCTTTGCCCAGTCCCATGTCTTGGTTGCACAAAAACCAAACCAATTAGGCTAAAATGACATCACTAACATCATTAGTCAGTCCATTACAGAGTAAAAGAAGCCATAGTTCTTATCACACCTGTGCCTGCAAGAAGATCATCTGAAGAAGAAAAAGCCTTTATTTGTCACATGTACACTCAAGCACCTCCTCTGCATTTAACCCATCTTGGGCAGTGAACACACACAAATGATCAATGAGCACACACACACACCCAGTGCAGTGGGCAGCTATGCTACAGCACCCAGGAGCAGTTGGGGGTCAGGTGCCTTGCTCAAGGACACTTCAGCCATGATATAGAGGGAGCCATGATCACTCACTCAACTCCTCTCACATTTTTTTCCTGCTGGTCCTGGGAATCGAACTGGCAACCTATGGACCCAAGGCTGCTTCTCTAACCTTCCAGCCATGGCTGTACCCTTATTTGGTCAACTGCATGGAAAATAAGAATGATAAATGGTTAAGCCTGTTGACACGTCCTTTAAGGCCATAACTTGAGGGCCCAAACTGCAATATATAGTTTAAATATGAATATAGCTACAAGGAGCAATCTGTGGGGTCCAAGCATATTTCATAAGTAGTGCCCCCAGTGCAGTGCATGGACCCATGACAACCCAAAGTTGCAACCTTCCATCCATCCATCCATCCATCCATCCATCCATCCATTTTCTTCCACTTATCCGAAGTTGGGTTGCGGTGGCAGCAGGCTAAGCAGGGTATTCCAGGCATCTTTCTCCCCAGCAATGCTTTCCAGTTCCTCCTGGGGGATCCCAAGGTGCTCCCAGGCCAGATGAGATGCATAAACTCTCCAGCATGTTCTGGGTCTACCCCGAAGTCTCCTCCCAGTTGGATGTGCCCGGAAAACCTCCAAAGGAAGGCACCCAGGAGTAGGCCTGTTTGAAGCTATTTGGGGGCCCTCGGCAAAGGGGGATCTGGGGCCCATAATTATCCCCCTCCTCGAGTATCTAGCACTATTCATACTTTGCAACATGACGTCACAAGGAGGGCTGGAGGGCAAGAATGGCATCAAAGCAGCAGGTCTACATTAGTTTAGGCATGATTTCTCATCCCTTTTTCACTGAAAACGTGATGATATACATAAAAGTAATGGACTGCAAATAATATTTGGCTATACTACCTTACATTCTGGGGTAACAAAGACTGTGCAGATCCGGACAAAACTGAGTTTAAATCCCATTGAAAGAAGTACCGTTTTCTCGCTTATCATGTCCAAAATCTGACTTGAGCTGCGGTGATATTACACCAATATGCCCCATTCCCAACGTCATAGTCCCAAACTAACTCTGACTATGACATTTTGATAAACACAATAAGTTAATCTGGGAGAAGTTGACAGTCTTTCACCTATTTGTGTGGCACATATTAGAATTTTTAGCCAGTCCTTGCAAGTTTGTAAGCCTGTTGTGCATGACAACGTTTACATCACTGTTATAAACACTGTCGACAAGATAACTACCATTAACGTAAGCTAGCTACCAAATTTGCTTGTCGACCCGCTTGGTATTAATGAGTGTGTACATTCTCACTTACCAGTGTCTTGTTTTTTTCTGTCTTCCTCTTCCATTTTCTTCTTTCTCTTCTGGCTCCCTGAGGGGTAATTTCGCTTCATATTTGATTTTTTTTTTTTTGCCGCGGAGCTCTGCAATCACTTGACTGGACAGAGATGGGCATTGAGGGGTTGACAACAGACTGTCATTGCACTTTTTGGCCAAAGCATGTAGGGAGGCGCTGTTGTGCATTAGGGGGCCCCCCTTGGAACTAGGGTATTTCAACAAGTGTCATTAGGCGCTGCGCTGCCGCGCTCAAAAAGTTGTCATTGCTATTGAATACATAACCAGTCGTTCGGCAGCAGGGGCCCTTCGAGGGCTGGGGCCCTAGGCAATTGCCAAGTCTGCCTACCTTGTTGCAATGGGTCTGCCCAGGAGGCATCCTAGTCAGATGCCCAAACCACCTCAGCTGACTCCTTTCGACATGAAGAAGCAGCGGCTCTAGTCCAAGATCCCTTCGGATGTCTGAGCTCAACACCCTATCTCTAAGGGTGAACCCAGCCACCCTACGGAGAAAGCTCATCTCAGCCGCTTGTATCTGCAATCTCATCCTTTCAGTCACTACCCAAAGTTCATGATGAAGTTGCAACCTGCCATTAAATACTGCACAAAAAACTTGCAAAAAACACGCATTATCAATTTAACTTATTTTAATTTGTTTAACCCTTAGAGCCTGACTGACATAAATTTGCATCGCTTCTTTTCAGTTGAACAGTCCCCTGCTTGCTTCACTGCTCCACACTTGCAAATATATCAATATCTTAAGTCTGTCAAACTGACTTGCCTTATTTTTTGATAAGTGAAAGTTTGCCACTTGTCCAAGGCACAATTTACAAATACAAATCTGTTCAGGTGACGATGATGATGATGACTTCATCAACTCTGATGAAATTGTCACCCGAACACAGTTCCCTGAGAGCTGGTTGTGGGAAGACATTGACCTGCCACCCTGTCAAGGAAATATACCATGGTAATTGGAATAATCCAAGATTTATATGAGTGTAGCATTTTGGTGGTAAATGGTAGTTCTGATTTGATGTTTCCCTTTTTATTTTAGTACTACAACAAGCCACACCTTGGCCAAAAACTATCTCAAAGACTCTATTACTACCTGGGAAATCCTCGCCATCAGTCTGTCAAAGACCCATGGTCAGTACCATGCCTTCTTCGCACGTCTGAAATATCTTGATGTAAACAATGATATGTCTAAAAAACTGAAATACACACCTGTAATGGCTGATATATGATGGCAAATGTTAAAAGAATATTAAAACATTTCACTTTCCCTGTAGGTATCTGTGTAGCTGATCCCTATGAACTAACAGTGGCAAAAGACTTCTTTGTGGATCTCAAGTTACCTTACTCAGCAGTACGCAATGAACAACTGGAAATCAAAGCTGTTCTGTATAACTTCTCCAACAGGAAACAGAGGGTACTTTTTACTCTTACCTGCACTTATATATATATATATATATATTCTTTTATAAAATACAGTTCAGCTCATAGCAACAGGTTGGTGCAGCATGTAGTGTTGCTGTCTCACAGCTCTAGGGTTCTCAGTTTCATCCTGAGCTCAGATTAAGGTCTGTTTGGAGTTTCTGCACATGTTCTACCACATGGGCTTTATGTAGGTTCTCTGGTTACCTCCCACCTCCCAAGAACATTCCCAGTTGGTTGATTGGCTATGCTAAATCCCCTCACCCATGTGTACCATGTGCTGCTATGGACTGATATCAAACCCAGAGTCTATTTCTGCCTTATACCCAGCATTCCCAGGACAGGATCTGGATCCACCACCACCCTGACTGGCATAAAATATTTACAGAAGCTGCATGAATGAAATTGTTTGAAGTTCAGCCACATAATCCATCCATTATCTCTAACCACTTTTCCTGTGCAGGGTCATGGGCAAGCTGGAGCCTATCCCAGCTGACTATGGGTGAGAGGCGGGGTACACCCTGGACAAGTCACCAAACCATCACAGGGTTGACACATAGAGACAAAAAAACATTCACACCTACAGTCAATTTAGAGCCTCCAGTTAGCCTAACCTGCATGTCTTTGGTCTGTGGGGGAAACCGGAGCAACCAGAGGAAACCCACACAAACATGGGGAGAACATGCAAACTCCACACAGAAAGGCTCAAATCCAGAACTTTCTTGCTGTGAGGCAACAGTGCTAACCACTACACCACCATGCCACCCAAGTTCAGCCACGTGATTCACTTCATATCTCACACTAATGCCTGCTTCTTAACAAGTTAACATAAGTTTTGTCCTGATCTTGATGTCTGACTTCCTGTCCTTTCCAGGTGCGTGTGGAATTCCTTGAGACAGAGAATGTTTGCAGTGCAGCCAGCAAAAAGAAAAAATACAAAACCATAGTTAACATTGATGCCCAATCTACCAGATCTGTCCCATATGTAATTATTCCCATGAAAGCAGGGGACCACCAGATAGAGGTGCTGGCTGCAGGAGGATTCTTTGATGATGGTGTAAGGAAAACCCTGAAAGTAGTGGTGAGTGTCAGCAGATTTGTAAAAACCTGCAATTTTGGTTATATATAGTGATAAAAATGAACTTGCATGAGCTTTCTGATAAATGTTGTGAGTATGCAGGCACTTACGGATGTATGTGCAGTGAAAGACAGCTTAAGAATAGCAAACCAAGCCAAATCAAGAGACAGGAATCAAGGTCAGTAAACGCATTAGGGTCAGACGATCAGCAAACAGAATATCAGAGGTAAACAGAGATCGAGGAAACAAGAAACACTAGCAAAGGTCAGAATGGTAGAAAGGCAGTCATAGAGATAACAAGGCTTGGTATGCTCAGTGAACCGGAACGATACTTTGCACTGAGCGCTTGTGTGACTGGTGTTTATATGCAGGAGCAGGTGATGAGGAAATGGATGTCAGCTGTGTGTTAGAAAGCAGGAGACAGAGGGTGCTGTGTGTTCTGGGAGTTGTAGTTTGAGCTGTCCATGTTTGTAGTCAGCTCTTCACCAGTGGGTTTACTGACAGAGCCCCCCCGAGACGGTACGTCCGGGAGCTAAAGTCTTCTGGGGGCATCCTTGACCTCTAGGTGCTGGTTTGCTGGGATGCTGAGTATGGAAATCCTGCTTGAGCAGTGGGTGAAGGATGTATTTGGACTTTACCCAACTCTGTTCCTCCGGCCTGTATACTTCCCAATCTACCAGGTACTCGATCTGACCACCTCTTCGCCTGGAGTTGAGGATCTTGTTGACCTGGTAGATGGGTTCTCCGTTGAGGTTCAAAGAGGAATGGGCTAGAGTGGGTGTGTTCTCAGAGAGTGGACCTGGAATGATGGGTTTAAGATTGAATACGCGAAAAGTGGGAGAGATTCTGCTGTGCAGTGGAAGTTCTAGTTGGTAAGAGACATCATTGATGCACCGTAGTACCTTGAAGGATCCGATGTAATGTGGCTGGAGCTTCTTACAGGTTTGTGTCCCTCGTAGGTTCTTTGTTACCACCCATCCTCGATCTCCTGGAAGGTACGTGGGGGTCTCTCTTCTATGACAATCGGCATAGGCTTTGTATTTCATGCAGACAATTTCAAGTCGCTGGTGAACCTCCTCCCAAACAGTTTGGCTGTGTTTGAACCATTCACTGACTGCCTGGACTTGACTGGGTGTGTCGTCCCAGGGGAACAAGGGTGGTTAGTAGCCGAGTATGCACTGGAATGGTGTTAGCTGAGTCGCAGAATGCTTCAGTGAGTTCTGCGCATATTTGGCCCATGGCAGGAAACATGCCCAGTCCCCCTGGTTGCACATGCAGTACATGCATAGGAAGCAGCCGATCTCCTGTTTGGCCTGCTCTACCTGCCCATTGGACTGGGGGTGGTAACTTGACGTGAGGCTAACAGACAATCCCAGTGTCTCCATGAAGCATGACCAGAACTTGTATATGAACTGAGGACCTCGGTCACTTACGATGTCCTCAGGGATGCTGTAGTAGCGGAAGACTTGCTGATACAGGAGTTCCACTGTTTGGTCAGCAGTGGGAATGCCCAGAAGAGGGATGAGCCTCAAGGCCTTCGAGAACCGGTCTATGGTGACCATGATTGTGGTGTTTTGGGATGCAGGAAGGTCTGTGCTGAAGTTGATCACCAAGTGTGGCCATGGTCGCTGTGGGACAGGTAGAGGCATAAGTTTGCTGGCCGGAGGAGCTCGGGGAACCTTGGCTTGTGTGCAGTTGGAACAAGAAGCAACAAAGCGGTTGATCTCGGTCAACATGTTGTCCCACCAGTACCTATTCTTCAGCATTTGGTAGGTGCGATAGCTGTTGGGGTGACCAGTGGCAGGAGAGGAGTGTGCCCAGGTGATGAGTTTGCTGCATAGATGTGTGGGCACAAAGAGAAGGCCAGGTGGGATGTTGCTGGGAGTAGTCTGAGGTTGAGATTTATGAATTTCGCTGTCCAAATCCCATGTGATGGATTGGATGAAATGTTGGGGTGGAATGATGGGTTGGGGTTCTGTGTCTCTGGGTGACGGATCTACAGCCCGAGACAGAGCATCCGCTTTAGTGTTCTTGGACCCTGGTCAGAAGGAGATAGAGAAGTTAAACCAGGTAAAGAATAGTGCCCACCTGGCCTGACATGGATTCAGCATCTTGACCTTCTTGAGATACTCTAGGTTCTTGTGGTCGGTTTAGATGGTGAACGGGTGAGTTGCTCCCTCCAGCCAGTGTTACCACTCTTCTAGGGCTAGCTTGATGGCCAGCAGCCCACGATTGCCCATGTCATAGTTCCTCTCGGCAGGGGTAAGCTTTTTAGAGAAAAAAGGCCACTGGGTGTAGTTTTGGCCTTTCTCCAAATTGTTGGGAAAGGATGGCTCCGACTCCTGTGTCAGAGGCATCCACCTCTACGACAAATGGCTTTGTGGTGTCTGGATGTTGGAGAATGGGAACCAACGTGAATGCAGCCTTAAGCTGGTTGAAGGCTTCTTCCGCCTGAGGAGTCCACCTAAGGCACTTGGGCCCCTTTTTCAGGAGGGTGGTCAAAGGTGAGGCCAAGGTGTTGAAGTTCCTGATGAATTAGCGGTAGAAGTTGGCGAAATCTAGAAACTTCTGGAGGTCTTTGACTGACTTGGGTTGTGGCCATGAGGTGATGGCCAAGACTTTGGCTGAATCCATACTGACTCCTTCTGAGCTGATGTAGCCCAAGAAGGGGATCTTGTCTAGGTGGAATTCGCATTTCTTGGTGTTGATGTAGAACTGGTTTTGAAGCAGCCATTTTAGTACGGCTCTGATGTGGCTTTGATGACTGGAAATCTGGGGAGTAAATCAAGATGTCATCTATGTATGTGATGATGTACTTTCCCAGCATGTCCCACAGTATGTCGTTGATGAAACTTTGGAACACGTTGAGAGCTGAAGGTAGTCCATACGGCATGACCCGGTATTTGAAGTGACCAGTGGTTGTACTGAACGCTGTCTTCCACTCATCACCTTTTTTAATCCAGATCAAACTGTAGGCACTTCTGAGATCCAGCTTGGAAAAGATCTTGGCCGATCTGAGTTGCTCCAGAGCTGCTGGTACCAGTGAGAGAGGATATGGGTACTTGATGGTGACCTCATTTAGCCCTCGATAGTCAGTGCAGGGTCGTAGTCCACCTCCTCATTTCCCTACAAAGAAGAAGCCGGCCGAGGCAGGAGATTTCGACGGCCGGATGTAACCTTGTTTGAGAGCTTCTTGGATGTATTCCTCCATGGCAGCGTGTTCTTTCTGGGAAAGGGGGTAGATGCCCCCTTGTGGTGGTGCTGTGCCTGGTACCAGTTCGATGGTACAGTCACACGGTCTATGCGGTGGTAGTCCACAGGCCTTCCCCTTACTGAAGACCTCAGAAAGACCCTGGTAGCATTCAGGAACATTGTCCATGGAGGCTGGAAGTGGGCTTTCTACTGAGGTAGAGGAGACGATGAGTTGAGGATGAGAGGCGCAGCTCTGGAAGCACATTGGTGACCACTGGAGTATCTCCTTGTTCTGCCAGGAGATGAGGGGGTCATGCAGTTGTAACCAGGGGTAGCCAAGGATGATATCCTGGTGATCAGTGGTCATGACGTACAAGGATATCAATTCATGATGGAGGGTTCCTACTTACATTTGAAGTGGCTGTGTCCGGGAAGTAACCAAGCCTATGGGTCTGCCGTCGATGGTCCAGATGCTAAGCACGCTCTGCAGAGAGGTGACTGGCAGATGGAACTCCTGTAAGAGAGCTTTGCTGATGAAGTTCCCCTCTGCTCCTGAATCTATGAAGGCGGACAGCATATGAGTGGAAGATGCCAACTTCAGTAATATGGGGATTTTGAAGGACTTAGAGTGGAGCGTTCTCACCGGACTTGGGGAGGAAGTGGATCTCTCAGTGGAGGTTCTCCAGACAGGTCGAACTGGACAGCGCTGGAGGTGGTGATCGGTGCTCCCACAGTTGTAACACAAACCCTCTTTATGCCATCTGGCACTCTCAGTGTGGGACAACTGTGAGCGAGAGAGTTCCATGGGTTTGTGGTCCTCTGGAGGTGGGTTTGGTTTCTTATCTGTGAGGAGCGAAGGCCGGTGTTTCAACAGCTGATCCAGATGTATAGCCAGTTTGATCAAGGCATCCAACGATAGGTTCTCATCTCTCCATGCCAGCTCACTGAGGATCTCAGGGTGCAACCCCTGGCGAAAGACAGCTTTGAGTGCTGGGTTGGTCAAAAACCTTCCTGAAGAAGGAGAGAAAGAGTTCATATGAACCCGCTGGCTTTCCACCTTTGTTCCAGACAACCGTAGCCCAGCGGAGTGCTTTGCTGGAGAGGAGAGACAGAAACTTAGTGATTATATGCTCTTCCAGGATATCCGGCACAGTGGCGAAATACATAGAGCATTTTAGCAAGAAGCCCTTACATGTGGCGGGGTTGCAAGCGAACTTTTCTGGTGCAGGGAGTTGCAACGCTGGGCGAGGAGGAGATTTGGTGCACGCTAGCAGGGCCTGCGACATAACCGTCATTAGCTGCACCATCCTGGTGTTGAGATGGGTGAGCATCTGTTGGTGTTCTCAGAGCAGTCGCCCCTGGGCGTTGAGATCCATCTGCTTTTGAGCCTCTGCTACATCCATGATGGCGAAGTATCCTTTGAGTACACAGGCACTTATGGATGTACTGTATGTGCAGCGGAAGACAGCTTAAGAATAGCGAACCAAGCCAAATCGAGAGACAGGAATCAAGGTCAGTAAACACACTAGGGTCAGGCAATCAGCAAATAGAATATCAGAGGTAAACAGAGATCGAGGAAACGAGAAACACTAGCAAAGGTCAGAATAGTAGAAAGGCAGTCAGAGAGATAACAAGGCTTGGTATGATCGGTGAACCGGAATGATACTTTGCGTTGAGTGCTTGTGTGACTGGTGTTGATATGCAGGGGCAGGTGATGAGGAAATGGATGTCAGCTGTGTGTTAGAAGGCGGGAGACAGAGGTCGCTGTGTGTTCTGGGAATTGTAGTTTGAGCTGTCCATGTTTGTAGTCAGCTCTTCAACAACTGGTTTACTGACAGATGTGATTAATCTTTATATAAAAATGTTATAAGTCCAATGTAATACTTAAATGTCCATCAACATGAGATCTGAAACATTCTTTTTATCTCACTCAGTCTGAAGGTGTGCTAACTGAAGTCCCAGAACAAAATTTGGAACTAAATCCCTCTAAAGTAGCTGGTGAGGTTTTATCTATTCTATACTTAATCAACAGCAAGCACTTTGTTATTTCTCCTTTTTTGTCAGCATTTTTTCTGCACATACTGGTTTTCGATTTTCAGTTTCCACTTCACTCAATTTTCTTGTTCTTTTTGTGTTTTTTGGAATAAAAGGTGGTGTTCAAGTTGTGCAATTGAGGACCAATATACCAAACGGGCAGGTTCCAAACACTCCTTCACACACTTACATCTCTGTGTCTGGTAAGAAGACACTCAAACACATCAATATCAGCAGGTTTTGTTAACTGAGGGCCATTTTTATGTTCATCCCAGTCAGGGCCGGTTCTGGAGGGGTAGCAACGGTAGCATTTGCACCCGGGACTGGTGTGGAGAGGGGCCCCAAAAAATAAGATAAAATAAAAAATAAAGAGTTCTCTCTGTTCCTGAATAAGTGCATTACTGAGTGTCTCTGAGCAAAGGAGAGCCTGAACGTTGTAACCTCCCTATTGGCTGTTTATTGGTTGTTTGTAAAAATGTATCAATTGTTGCCCTTCCCACGGGAATCATCGCGGGCTCGAGAGACGAGACCTGACGAGTTAGTTCGTTGGTAGCAGAACAAAATGTCTGGACTGGACACAAATCGGGTTTTCAGAAAAGGAAAGAAAATAAACGCAGGGTCGAAAATACAAAAAAGGAAGCAGAAAATGCAAAACGAGTATATACTTCTTGGCTTAGTAGACGAACAGAAGAAATCGAGGACACAGGGATGGTTACTTTTTAAGGCAGCCCGCCGTGGCTGCGCAAGCTGTCAGTTGTGTCATTGAATGGTTACTTTTTAAGGCAGCCCGCCATGGCTGCAGGCTTATTTATTATAGCCCATTTAGTTAAAATAGTTGATATAAAATGTTTATAGTTATAGTTATGTGATGGTTGTCCTGATTTAGACTGGGGTGTGTGTGTGTGTGTGTGTGTGTGTGTGTGTGTGTGTGTGTTTTTTTTTTGTTGCGCGATGTTGCACCCGGGTCCAGATTAGGGCAGAACCGGCCCTGATCCCAGTCATAAACTCATACTGTATATAGGGGAATAGATGCAAAAAAAAAAATTGCTATGAAGCTTGGCAGTCATGGACAAACTCTTGCAGTACCATTTTTTTCCAGGAATCAGAAAGTTATAGCTCTAAGAAGGTGTTACAGGGATGTCTGAGCTATTTGTATTCGTAGTTGGCTGGCAGAGAAGTAGGTTTAACATCCAGGAAAAAAAAACAACAACTTTTTTTTTTTGTCAAGTCCCACTACATAGTCCATGGTGCAATCTCACTGATAGTTGAATGAATTTTATGAGCCAAATATTTTTTTTTAAACAGATTCTACTGCTTACTGTCAGGGAATGGAGATGGATGGAGGCAGATGCAAGTGCAGATAATTACCTTTGCCAACTTTGCTGGAGGAGGTTATGGTTTCACCTCTGTTTGTTTGTTTGTTTGTTCATTTGTTTGTTCCCAATGTAAATCAAAAAGTAGTGAATGGATTTTGATGAAATTTGAAGGAAAGGTGATCCATGGGTCAAGGAACAATTGCTTAGATTTTGATGCAAATCCAAATATGTGGCCTGGAGGTATCCACTCTACTGAGTGCCCTTCTAGATTATTGTCCATCCATCCATTACCTGTAAACGTTTATCCTGTACACGGTCACGGGCAAGATGCAAGATGGAGCCTATCCCAGCTGACTATGGGCGAGAGGCAGGATACACCCTGGACAAGTCGCCAGATCATCATAGGGCTCCTTCTAGATTATTATGTGAAGTAGAAACAAAACAAACAAAACTGTGAAAACAAGAACCATAAGCATGATCTGCAGATATGGGGGGGGGGGGGGGGGATAGTGAGTATAACAAGACAAGTGAGAGTGAGATATTAGTGAGACGTGATATTCTGGGGCTAGTGGGTAGTGTAGTTCTGCACCCTTTGGTGTTACCGTGACACTTACCACTTGGATGATTTAGATTGTTTCGTAGATTTAAAAGGCAATCGCTGAACTGGACTGACACAATAATCATAAACTAATAGCATATCTAAAATGAAGCATATCACATCACATGATAGCAGATACAAAAACTGACAAACACTGCATTGACAAACACTGAATTGTTGCCTTAAGAATCACAGTTGTACTGTATCATGGTATATCAGCAGATACTGGTGATCTTGTCTCCACAGTGGCGCTCTGAGTGTACAGTGACACCTTCTGACTTTAAGAATCCAACAGTGTAAAAAGCAACCAGCTGAGCACACAGTCCTGTGAAGAATAAGTGCTCAGGATAGTAGTACTGGAAGTTCAGCTGACAATTCTGACTACTTGAAGAAACGTTAGTCAGATGGTCTTTAAAATCAAGCTCAAGCCCGTGATCAGCATTCTCATGTCAAGGTCTTTCTTGTGCAGATGTGTCAGGGCCACGTGAAGAGCAGAGGATATTTTAGTCCTGTACCCACGTTAGACCAGTTTGGGCAATGTGCATGCTAGAAATATTATGTGTGTGGTTAATTGATTAGCCTTGTAAAGCACTACAGCAGGGGGCAATGGGCAATTTGCCTAAGAAGCTGAGATGAGGCTGGGCAATTATGATGGGGTTTGACCAGGGATTCTTGGTAATGGTACAGTCTCACCGTAGCGAACACAATTAAGTCACCAGCATGCTGATGTTTTTTGCTAGTCTTATGCTTTAAATTTTTTTAAGATAATACTAACTTAAGATCCATACTGGCACTTAGTATGCGAGTAGACATTAATTGTACATTCTCCATAACACCATTCTCTTCTCCTTTCTGCTACCTTTTCTATGCAGCTGTTTAGCTAGTTTATGATGACCCCAGGGTTGGAAATGCTCATAGTCCACCTCCGATGATGATTTTGTAATTGGATACTTTTGTATTTTTCCCTCTTTCCTTGTAAGACATTAGGTAGATAGTATAAGGGTGAACTCACACCAGGTGATCCGTATTATGGTGCATTTGACCCCTAAAGTCCGGTTCATTTGATTAGTATGATCGCTGTATACTGTGCTCAGGTGTGGTTTACTTAGCCTGCTTGGAAGAGGTGCACTCGGGCGTGGTTCATTTGGGCTTGTACACGGTGTGTTCACTAACCACACGAAACCTGAATGCTATAGTGTGCACTATTCAATTCATGGGAGAATATTAGGGTTCATAACGGGTCTGGTTCTCACCTTATTGAGGAATGCAAAGTGTAGTCATCGAGTAAAGCTGCATTGTGATGACATAAGTGCACTTCGGACCGGAACATGAATGTACAATATGAGTGCAGCCCTGTAGGGGAGTGGGGAAGGGGACAATCACTGTCAGAAGTGTTACAAGGCATTAATTCCTAGTGTGAGTATGTCCTAATACATAGTAATGTTGTCTGCACCATGAATAACAATAGTGTTAGCTGCATCAGCTTCAGCTTATTCATCCGAACAACCATCTAACTCTTCGTATATTTCCCTTCAGGTCAGGAGGTGAGCCAGACAATCGAGCAGGCTATCAGTGGAAACTTCATGGGACGTCTGATCGTACAGCCCAGTGGCTGTGGAGAGCAAAACATGATCTATATGACACTACCCCTTATTGCCACACACTACCTAGATGCCACCAACCAGTGGGAGGGAGTTGGTGTGCACCGACGTGATGAGGCCATCAAGCACATTTTGACAGGTGAAAATATTCTTCCCCAACACATCAAATTTAGAATGATTTGTAAGGACACAAATGTGCCAGTTGTAAAGTATAACACTAAGTAAAGAGCCAGTTTGCTTATCAAGCTTTTCTCATCAGCCATGTTTCATGAGCTATCATGTGGTGTAAATTTTAACCAGAGCTGCAGCCAACCAGAGCAGCAAGCTGGAAAAATCATGAGATAAAAACTGTTTGAACAAAGTACTATCAAAAATCTCATGGAGAAACTGGAGGTATCTCGTGTGCCATTTGCTTCCATGAATGTCTTTCTGCTCCAGTCCTGCTCTGCAAAATTTGTCCCAGGAATATATTTTCTTCTAGCTGCTCCCATTAAAGGCCACCACAGCAGATCTGTTGTGCATAGGTTTTTCACCAGATGTCCTTTCTGACATGACCCTCCTCAATCTGTCCGGGCTCGGGATCGGCGCTAAGTATGCACTAGCTTGTACAACCCCACTGGCCGGGTATTTTACCTACTCTGCATGTCTTTGAACTGTGGGGGAAACTGGAGCACCTGGAGGAAACCCACACAGACACAGGGAGAATTCTCCATGTAGAAAGGCCCCCATCAGCCATGAGCTGTGAACCCAGAACCTTCTTGCTGTGAGGCAACAGTGCTAACCACTACATCACCATGCCACCCAGCCCAGAAATATATCTCAGTTGTAAAATTCACTTTGGCATCTGAATGTGCATCTGAAAGGACAATGAGGTGACCATAAGCTTTTAGAAAATTACATTCAGTACTTTATCCTTGTCACTGTCATAGTCGATCCTGAAGCTGTGAGGCATTAATGCTACCTGCTGTGCTTAGCGGGATGGCACAGTGGTGCAGTAGTTAGCACTGTTCCCTCATGGCAAGAAGGTTCCAGGTTTGAACCTCACAGTCAACATGACTTTTCTGTATGGAGTTTGCATGTTCTTCCCGTGTCTGCATGAGTTTTGTCCAGGTTTCCCAAAGACAACCCACAGGTTGTCTTTGTGCTTTATGTATGTTACCACTGGGTGATATTTTTAAACATTGCATTAGTTTCCACTGTTATGCTGATGACACACAGTTGTATGTTTCTGCAAAACCTGATGAGAGACACCAGCTTAATAGAATTGAGGAATATGTAAAGGACATTAGACACTGGATGCTTATTACAGTTATTTTCAACTGCTTACACACATTTTCAAAGCTGTGTGTCTTTTTCTCAAAACTTTACACACAAATCCAACTATTGCTCACACGAAATGCAAAAAGCGCCCTATCTCCTGCGAAATGAAACACAGTATTCAGAATATTCTAAACACACCTCAAAAGCAAGCATTTGTCTCACATCATAAACACATTTCCCACAGTATCACATACGTGTGTATATCATTTAAACACTGTTGTTCTAAACCTAAAGCTCTTTTGTTTTTGTTTTTTTATATATTGCTATACAAGAATGAAAATACAGTATTATGCAAATAGAAGTCAACACAAGCAATATTGGAACCAAAAATATTAAATTGTTTGAATAAATCGGTTGCTGTTGTGAATGCAGTATTGTACAGCATATAAGAAAAAAAGAAACCAAAGTACACCAACCACCACATATGGTGATACAGCAACCAAAAAATAGACATGTATGAAAAAGTGTGTGTGTTTGTGTGTGTGTTTGTTGATGGGGAGAGCAAGTTGGGTGTGTATTTAGGATCAAGCTCTCCTCCGGGCTGGGTCTGGCCACAATATTTCATCAACATCACATGCTATATTTTCTCTTGCCAAACATCGAGGAAAGAATCATCTTGTGTGGCGTATCCAACCTTGGATAGAAGCAACATCAGTGTCACCACATGCTTCCTCTATTGCCTGAAGAAGTGTAAGGCGGGCATAGGGACGATGATCATACACTTTCCAATGCCATGTTGAGAAGAATTCTTCGATCGGGTTAAGAAATGGTGAATATGGAGGCAGGTTGACAACAGAAAAATGGGGATGGTTGACACATCAATTTTGGACCAGCTGGGAGCAATGAAAACTGACATTATCCCATATAACCACAAATCTTGCCTGTTCTGAATTCTCTTCCTTTGGAGCAAGAATATCATGAATATTGTCCAGAAATGTTCAGATATGACCAGTTTTATAGGGGCCAAGTGTTACATGGTGGTGCAGGACACCATTCTGTGTTATGGCGGCACACAAGGTGACATTTCCTCCATGTTGACCTGGGACATTGACAATTGCCCTCTGTCCAATGATGTTTCTCCCCCTCTGTCTTGACTTTGTGAGGTTGAATCCCACCTCATCCACATGCATGTATTCATGGAGGATGGGGTGGGCATCCATCTCCAAAATTATCTGTATTGGACAAAAGAATAGATTAGGATACGCACAATACAATAGTCTGTCTCAGCAGGTGAAAGTCTGATGTACTGTACTGGCAGTGCTATGTACATACCTCCACATAGTCGCACCGCAGGTTCTTGACTGTCACAGTTCCTTTCAAATGGGACCCTGTACAGCTGCTTCATCTGTATCTGATTCCTCTGGAGGACCCAATGTATCGTAGATAGACTAACAGCATCAATATTGTTGAATATGGTGATGTCTTCCAAAATATGATTTTGAATCTCACAGATTCTAATGGCACTATTTGCCAAAACCATATTCACAATTGCGGTCTCCTGCTCTTATGAAAATATACAACCTCGTCCTCCATGATGCTGTTGTCTTTCCACTCTAGAAAATTCAGAAATACAGTAGTACTGTAAGAGTGCTGTATAAAGTCAAGGTTGTACTGCCCTGTGACCATTCATACAGTGTAGTGCAGTAAAATGGATGCTTGGAGCTACAATAATATACATGTATTTTACAGCTATGCAGGAATGGCTATTACATGTACATGTACATTACAGTACTGTTGATTGTTGCATACCTGTTCTCATTTCGAAAAGTTCGAATTATGGCCGCCACTGTAAATCGACTCAAGTTGGGCTGGACTCTGAGTCCAGCCTCTCTCATGGTCAACCCATGATTGATCACGTGATCAATCAGAGTAGCCCTAATCTCATCAGAGACTATTCTTCTTGGTTCTTCATCCCTTCCTCCTTCAACTCATCCTTGTCCTTGTCCTCTTCCTGCTCCCCTTCCAAAGCGTCCTCCACGAACCCGAACTCCTCGTTGTCCTCTGTGCCTTCCTCTGACTCCCCTGGCTCTCTCTGCATTGTTGTTATCCATTGTTCAAGACTGATAACTTGACCTTTACCCTATTTATAGGCCTATGACAGGCAGTGATTGGTTGGTGTTCATTAAAGCAATTATTGTTTGCACATATGAGGACATAGTCTGAGGCACTGATGAATAAGTGTGGCATTTTGATTGGTTGTGTTTGAAATAGGAACTCAAGTTACTTCCTGTTAGATTTTCATGTGTTAGGTAGAGAATTGTGTGTATTAATTTGCAGAAAGTGAATAGCTAAATTGAAAACTGTGTCAAGGCTGAGAATTAGTTTATGGTTTTGCTGATTTGAGGTGGAGTTGTGAAGTTTGAGTGACAGAGTTTAGAAATAGTGTAATATATAAAGGTTTTGTGTGTAAGCAATTGAAAAAAACTGTAATTTCCTTCTGCTTAACTCTGACAAGACTGAAGTACTTGTACTAGGACCACATACAGCTAGAAGCAAGTTTTCTGATTACACAGTAACTCTGGATGGCCTTTCTGTTTCTTCACATGCAGCAGTAAAAGACCTCGGAGTGATTATTGACCCCAGTCTTTCATTTGAAACTCACATTGATAACATTACCCAGATAGCTTTCTTTCATCTCAGAAATATTGCTAAGATAAGAAATGTAATGTTACTACATGATGTGGAAAAACTAGTTCATGCTTTCGTTACCTCCAGGTTGGATTATTGTAATGCCTTACTGTCTGGATATTCCAATAAGTGCATAAACAAGCTCCAGTTAGTTCAAAATGCAGCAGCAAGAGTCCTTACGAGAACTAGAAAATATGACCCCATCACCCCTGTCTTATCCACACTGCATTGGCTCCCAATCAAATTTCATATTGATTATAAAATACTACTATTGACCTTTAAAGCACTGAACGGTCTCGTACCACAGTACCTCAGTGAACTTCTGGTCCTCTATGACCCGCCACGCCTACTTAGATCAAAAGGTGCAGGCTATCTTCTGGTACCTCGTATAGTGAAGGCTACATCAGGGGGCAGAGCCTTTTCTTACAAAGCCCCACAGTTATGGAACAGCCTTCCAAGTAGTGTTCAGGAATCAGACACAGTCTCAGTGTTTAAGTCTCAGCTGAAAACATATCTGTTTAGTCAAGCCTTTTGTTAATGGTGTTTATGAGGTAAAGGAGTAGATCTGGAGGGTCCTCAGACATAGAGTGTTTTGGTAAACTGGGATGAATGGATGCTGTCAGTCCCCCACTTGCTTGCTCACTTGAGTTCGTTGACGGTGTAGTGGCTGGCTGCTTTATGTCCTGGGGCTCCCTCATGCCTGTGTTACCTTCTGGCTCTCCCCCTTGAGTTATGCTGTCATAGTTAGTTGCCGGAGTCCCTGCTTGTACTCAGTCAGTGCATTTAGATGCACATAGAGAAAATAGAATTTCTGCCGTAGCTCGACTGAAATCGAAGTTCTAAATGCCATGGAAACACCTTAGCTTGGCTGAAATCGAACCGAACTGGATTTCTCATAATCGAGCTACGCGACCTAGATTATGCGATTGTAGCTGAGCTACTTAGTGTATGTAAACCCTATCGAGCTACGTAGTCGAGCTACTTACTTCAGCACTGCCCCTTCCGGAAGTGACAAGTGACGAGACCACAAGCGGAAAACACAACAGCCTTGGTCGGCATGACAACAGTACTACATTCGTTGTTGTCCATCTTCTCTCTCTCGATGTTGCTGTCCTCGTCGTCATTCTTCTTGTGAACATGGAACTGATAACTTTGTTTATACTCTTGAATAGCTCTTCTTCATGATGACAACCGGAAGTGTACCAACACGATGGGTCGTGTAGCGCCACCTGTGGCTCGGGTGCACAATGTACCTCACACAATAGCTCGATTTCCTTGTGTGCATGTAGGATTGGATTTCTCTGGCACCCCTGCTGGGACCCTTAGCCTGATTACCAACAGTAGCTCGATTTGGATGTGCATGTAAACGCACAGTATATATATGTATACTGTTCCTACTTATTCAGGTGACATTGGAATCAGAATCAGAAGCACTTTATTGCCAGGTATGTTACACACATGAGGAATTTGACTCTGGTTCAACTTAGCTTTCATGGTACAGACAGAAAGAAAGCATAGAAAAAAAGGACACACACAGAGAGAGTCTCACTGCAGTGAACTCCAGGGGGAGAATCATGTTTCTACAGTGACGGTCTTGAAGGCAGTGCTGGCTGGGAGAGCCAAGATAAGATTGGAATTTGTTTAGACTTAAGATGGGTAGACGTGTCCTTTTTCACCTAACCCGCTTGTCCATTCTGGCCACCAAAATGATCCATTTCTCTCTGCAAAGCCATCAACTTCTCCATGATGTTATCAATGTTGCGACTCAAGTTCTGAACAGCCACAGTCTGAGTGCCGACAGCTCTGCCCACCGCCTCAAACATGTCGGGCAGCTTTGTGGGGCTTTGAACACCTGCCACCGTTATCTGATTTCCTCGATACACCAGGGTAATGCCAAGTCCAATCATCAAAAATCCTGTGATCATGGTTCCGAATAGGTAAATATCCTCAATGTCCTCCACAGAAAGAATCGCCAAGCACACCACACGCCACTTCTCCCAGGCATCCATGGTGTATCCGGCTGCAAATGTTCCGGCAGGACAGGCAGGTTCCCCTGAACCCAGACTTCTCGTCGAGAAGATTTGTGTCAATTGCGTGAAGTGACCAGTTGATCAAATCCATAATTTTGATTCGGAGAACAGTGCAGGAAGGGTCTCTCAGACAAGATGAGTCCACAGAAGCAAAGCAGGAGAGAGGCTTGTCAGGAAGGGAGAGGCTGAGAAATGAGAGATGAGAGGAAAAAGCACCCACACATTTCGCTCCTATCAGGACCAGAATGTGTAGGCATTAAAAAAAAACCTCAGCGCAGCATTCCGTGTAGCACAGAGAAGAATTAACACAACAATTACACAAAAACATAGAAAGTACGAGAGAGCAAAGTCCCGTGGCAGCCATCTGTGGCGCCATCTTGGATGTCCATTGGGCATAACTAACAACCTGTGTTTTCTCTCTCTCTCTCTCTCTCCCCCCAAAAAAAATCTGTCCCTCTGAGTTACATGTCAGTCCCAGGATCGAGATGCTGATCTCTTCTGCTCCTCAGACTTGCCTGATCCATCCTGGTGCCCTGTGTCTGGTTGGAGTCTCATCGCATTGCTCCTGTGGAGGGTGGCCCCATGTGGACAGTTGGGGGTCATGCTTGGAGGATGCTCTGGACTCTTGCAGTGGTGCTTTTGTGACTTGAGGACTGCAGTTGACTTGCTGACTTGAGGACTGCAGTTGACTTGCTGACTTGAGGACTGCAGTTGACTTGCTGACTTGAGGAGTTGACTTGCTGACTTTGGGACTGTGGTTGTCGTGAACAGTTTTGCACTCAGGTTTCCATCGGTGGGGGGTTTATAGCATCAATGAAGCTGACTTTATGTTAGGACTGTTAATGTTATAGTCATGTTGTCTGTTGTTGCCCAAATGAGGATGGGTTCCCTTTTGAGTCTGGTTCCTCTCGAGGTTTCTTCCTCATGTCGTCTGAGGGAATTTCTCCTTGCCACCATCACCACAGGCTTGCTCATTGGGGATAGATTAGGGATAAAAATTAGCTCATATTTTAAGTCATTCAAATTCTGTAAAGCTGCTTTGCGACAATGTTTATTGTTAAAAGCGCTATACAAATAAACTTGACTTGACTTGACATGAGGTTAGGTTAACTGGCTACTGTAAATTGCCCATAGGTGTGAATAGCTGAGAGGAGAAAACCTATAAATAATCCAGTAGAAGGAAATGACCACTGTAATGTTCCCTAGAAACTCTGATAGATGTCAGAGCTGGACCTGCCATCAAGCAGAACACTAAAGAAGAAGAAAATAATCTTTCTGGTGTTCAGAGTCTCTCTACCCAGAAAGTCAGTATTTTCTAGACCCACAGCTTAGATCTTCTAAAGTAGAGACCCCATTAATTTAAGAGAGTTTTGTGCATCTGATAATAAAATGGGAGAACGTTATTTTTGTTTTTGTTTTTAAACAAGAAATTAATTAGTTACAGTATGGCTTGGTGTTTGTAGATGCAAAAGAATCCCCTATGTGAAATGGTAAGATGAAGAAAATTCTCTCCCTCTCTTAGGACGTGACCGTCAACTTACATTCCGTAAACCTGATGGTTCCTATGCTGCATGGATAAACAGACCAAGCAGCACATGGTAAAAGTTTTAAGTAATTGATCAATTCTTACAAAACATTCAATCATTGGTCACTAATTTTGATGGCTTGTCTTCTGTGTTGTAAAGGCTGACAGCATATGTAGCCAAAGTGTTTGCCATAGCCAGTGACCTCATTACCATCCAGGAAGATGTTCTCTGTGACTCCATCAAGTGGTTGATTCTGAATTCACAGCTGCCAGATGGCCAATTTAAAGAAAGTGCCCCAGTGGTTCATGCAGAGATGGTTGTAAGTTGAGCTTAGATTTCTTTTCTGTTGAAATCATTGACATCAACAAGAAACCTCAGATCTAGTATTTCTGTGAAATCTGGTGTCCATGTAAAGAGTTTTCTGTGCGGTTTCAGGGTGATGTACGAGGAAAAGATGCTGATGCCTCTCTGACAGCATTTGTCTTGATTGCTCTGCAAGAAGGACGCCATCTCTGTGCCAACTTAGTTGGAGTATGTCAATTTAAATGTCACACGATATATCTGCATATGCAATAGGCCAAAATGATCAAATGTGTAGACCAGTTTTTGCATAATTCTGCTCATCCTTTCTGTTATTTAGAGTCTTCCAGAGGCTTCTAAGAAGGCCACTGAATATTTGGAACATAGACTCCCATTTTTGACCAATCCATATGCGGTTGCCATAACTTCCTATGCCTTGGCCAATGCTGACAAGCTTAACAAAAACCGCCTGCTGCAGTTTTCCTCTGGAGGTCAGGAACTTTTAATTCCATATTAATTAAATTAGGAATTAAAATTCCTTTAGGAATCATGTTTAAATTTCATTCTATATCTTGTGTGCAGATGGTGCTTTCTGGCAAGTTGCTGGAGGAAATTACTTCTCCCTGGAGGCAACAGCATATGCATTGCTGGCTCTGGTAAAAGTAAAGGATTTTAATGCAGCAGGGAAAGCTGTTAATTGGCTCAATAGGCAGAGTAGTCCATATGGGGGTTATGGCACCACTCAGGTAGGTCGAATAGATTTTTCTTTCATACTTTTCGTAAATTTATTGAATATGCTGAAGCCATACCTGTCAACTTTGAGGTCTGAAAAAAAAGGGATATTTCCCAGATTTTTAACTCAAAATAAGGGAAAATTTCGGAAAGTCATACCCTTCACCAAAAGTGGGTGTGTAGTTGAATGGGGGGCAATTTTCTATCTAGTATTTGTGATTTCCTGTACTCTGGTGCATGTTGGTGATAGCCAAGACCCAAACTCAATATGCTTATGGTTTATAGAGTGCATTTGTGAATAAACTATACATTTATTTTTATGGGCGGCACGGTGGTGTAGTGGTTAGCGCTGTCGCCTCACAGCAAGAAGGTCCTGGGTTCGAGCCCCGTGGCCGGCGAGGGCCTTTCTGTGTGGAGTTTGCATGTTCTCCCCGTGTCCGCGTGGGTTTCCTCCGGGTGCTCCGGTTTCCCCCACAGTCCAAAGACATGCAGGTTAGGTTAACTGGTGACTCTAAATTGACCGTAGGTGTGAATGTGAGTGTGAATGGTTGTCTGTGTCTATGTGTCAGCCCTGTGATGACCTGGCGACTTGTCCAGGGTGTACCCTGCCTTTTGCCCGTAGTCAGCTGGGATAGGCTCCAGCTTGCCTGCGACCTTGTAGAAGGATAAAGCGGCTAGAGATAATGAGATGAGATTTATTTTTATTTGCTTTCAGTGGTACCAGTTATTTCCCAAATTAAAGGCTAAAATACGTATCTTATGTTAAAATAAGAAAGGTCAGACAAAGGGATGAGTTGAGTCATTTCATTTATTTGAGAACAAATACAGTAAATCTCATTTAACAGTTAATACACCAATTAGTTTACACTAGGCTATTTATGAGGTCTTAGCCAGGACATACTTAATGTAAACATGTGTAGCTTACCTTTGATTATTTGGGAGGCTTTCGTTTTCCCCATGGAAAATTTCTTTGCGATGGAAGAGTCTGGGAACATTCCAGCCACGCACTTGTTGAAATCATCAAAGAAAGAGAGGCTAATGTTTTTCTTAGCTATTAGCATCGCCATCTTCACCTCAGACCTAATCACTTGTTCAGCCTCGCCTCCGGACGTAGTTATGTAATTACTGATGCCTGAGGTGTTTTTAATGCTTTCTTTAGCCCTCTGGTGTTTTGCCGATTTTTGATGCTGTGTAATGTCGGTCCTCCCGCCATGGCGCACACTAAAGTCACAACGGCATAACACACAAAATGCGTGGTAATCGAACTGACTTTTCTTCACAAAATTAAATTCGTCCTGCCATTTGGGCAAGTAGCGGCAATACACCTTTTTTGGTTTTGCCTCGCTCCTTTCTTTATTCATGTCTCTAGTCTCGCCGTCTACTGAAACTCGCTCCCTGAGGAAAGAATTACGACCATCTTTTAGTTTTGTGAGAAGTTCCGAGCAGTGACCTTGGTCAGACTAGCACTATGGTTCTGACAGTCTTCTTCATAGACATGCAATTAAAATCAATGTGTAATTACTAGACTGCCACCTGCTGTACTGGAGAGGGCGGGGACGTGAATTCATGGCCCTACTTCCTGCTGTAAACTCCTGTCAGAGGCCCGTCATGAATTCTGGACCTACTGACTTTTTTATATTGTGAAAATACGGGACTTTTATATAATGTGAAAATACGGGATATTTTCAGGAAAATAAAAAAAAATGGGAGGACAGCGGGAAATAAGTCAAAATAAGGGAGTTTCCCGGGAAAAACGGGAGGGTTGACAGGTATGGCTGAAGCTGCTTTAATGCTAGACTGCCTTTCAGATTTTTCAAGTGTAGGTCATAAAAAGAATTTTCCCTGACACCCAATTTTGTTTAGTGGACCAAAAGCTACTGAATTCGAATCACAGACTTCCAATTTAATTAGTTTTTTTTAATAGAACAATTAATGAATTTAGGGTCATGTGGCCCTAACTTCTCTGCTATTTTTTCCTGCTTCACCATGACCCAATTCAAGATACTATGTCATGCATCACGTGGTGGGCTTTCTCTGTTCACGCAAGGCACTGTGGGATACAAATTTGAAACAGGAGAGAAAAATGGAGGACATGAGTGTGCGAATGAATGTGAAAGACTGACTACAGTAACAGAAAGAAAGCGAGAAGAAAAGACGTTATGTTATATACGAAGGAAAGGAAACGCAGGACCAAACTAATAAATATTAGTGGTCAGCGAGCACCTCGGTGTGATCAGCTGTTCATTTAGTGACAGAATGATGGAACTGTCAGTGTACGCTCAAAGGTAAACCTGTAGATGGCAGTAATGCAACACTGTGGATGCCAGCTGCCGTAAAACCCAAAAGAAGAAGAAGAAGGTAAACCTGCGCATGCGCACACGGACTTCCTCTGTCTGCTTGACTGCGCCAAGCGAGCGATTTCATGCACATTATTTGCTTGAATCCCCTCAAATTAAATAACTTCCCAGCAACAGAATGGCCTGATATGTTGTGAGATATTACAGAAAGAAACATACATCACAATGAGCACATTTCAGAGGGAACTGAATTTCTCTGATTTTATGAAATCAAAAGGCCTTCTAGCTTTAAAGCAGCGCTCTATATTTCCTGTCAGGATCTGTCACATGGCTGTAGAAAGTGCAATTAACAATTGACATCTTCAGAATACTGCAAAGTGTAAAAATATATATTTTTAAATACATTTAATATACCAACATCCATTTTGTTTTCTTTCTAAATCTAAATAAATTTGGTTCAGTTGATTGAATCACTTTGGTCAAAAGAGATGACAAAAAGTTCTCTCAGTCTGAGATTGTACAGCTCTGCTTTTATGTGTCAACTAGGCAACCATCATTGTGTTCCAAGCAGTGGCTGACTACTATAAACAAGTAAGGGATCGTCAAAATACAGACTTGGATGTGGAATTGAGCGTGAGTGGACGAAGTCGCCCAGTCAGATGGGTTTTCAACAAGAACAATGCACATCTCACACGCTCAGACAAGGTTCATTTCAGACTTTCTGTTTATTATGCTATTGTTTTATTGAGCAGATCAAAGAGAAGTGTATCTTGGAAAACACGGATTTAAAGCTAGAATTTTTTTAGCTTAGCTTTTTTTTTAATTATTATTATTCTTTGCTGATGCTAATGTTAGCTAGCATTCACTGTCTAATGTTAGCATGCTAATTAAAAGATTAGCTCTTGCTAAGGATACTCTGTGATATGACTGTGATATTCATGTTGATCAGATCAGTCATAGAAACCTCGGTAATATTGCAGAAACCTTGAAAATATACACCTCTCAGTGAAATCCATATCTCAAACCACATGCTTCCGTATTAAGGATTGTCAGTACCAATAATGTCGATGCCACTGAGGCATCTTATTTAGTGTACACAATGTGCTGAATCCTCCTTGAATGTGTATTAGTCTCCTAGCTTACGTTACAAAATGTTCTTCCACCTGCCGCTCATGATAGCTTTTTTCTCCCAGAGAGGGCAAAATTCCAACATCTTACATTCAGCAGCTTTAAGATTTCTGTCCTTTATCGTGGAAAGATGAAGACTGAATCAAAGATTTCTGTGCTTGGACTTTTACAGGTTCAACTCAGGCAAGAGTTTAATGTTACTGCTAAGGGACCCGGTGCTGGAGTTCTTAAAGTGAGTATTTATGGATACTACAGTAGAAGGTCCTTTGTTTTGTATGTGTAGGTAGTGATTGTAAAATGCACAACACTACTGATTGATCTTCTTTAGTTTTGTGCTTATTATTATTATTATTATTATTATTATTATTATATCGCCACTCCGAAGGAGGGGGTATACCTCTGTCCATTCATCCGTATCTCTGTCCATCTGAAACACCCTTTTTCTCAGCAACCACAAATCATAGCCACTTGGTACTTGGTACCAAATTTCAGCTTGGGATTTTACACTGTGTATACCATTTTCAGGTCTGTCGCACATCGACTTCCTGTTTACTGACTGAATGTATTTACGAAACATATAGCGTGGATTTACAAAATTTTCATAACACTTTTCTCAACAACAACAAATCACAACTGCTTGATACTTGGCACCGAGCTTCAGCTTGGGGTTCTATACCATGCATAGGTGTCGCCACCATTGAATGTGAAGGGGGCGTGTCCCCCTCACATTTCATAATTCTTCGTTTGGACCCCCCCACATTTAACATAAAATATTAGTTCACCCAGCGCCGTTTCTATTGTTTTGTGAAAGAATCCATTCCACTTGATTGATAAGAGAATACACATCCCACTGAAAATCCACTCCAGGTTTTCTGGGCATTACCTACAACAACTCAGCGCACGCGAGTGAATCTTAGTGCGAGCAGAGACATTTTGGTGCAGCTGCTCGAGAGTGGAGGAGGTGGCGTCAGCCCATTGCCACCTCACAATGTCTAGCTTTTGCTAAAACCTTATTCTTTTGTTATATGCCCTCAAAATTAACCCCAGGCCGCATTAAATTAATGTTCAACTAAACAATGAAATAAGCTTAGCCTAATGGGGTATTCTTGGTTGATGATGAATTGTTTGCAGAATTTGCTCCTCCCCAGACACAATGGACATAAGGACATTCTTTACAAAGAAGTGGAAAGTCAGTCAGAATTTCCGCACAGGACAGGGTTTTTTTGTCCCAATGGATATGTTAGTGCAGTTAGCTGGCTAGTCAATGTTAGGAGATGTATCAGCTAGCTTAATGTTAGCTATCATTTAATTCAAACCCAGTAGGCCGACTTTACTGTAATGCCAAGAATGAGGTCCAGTCTGCTCTGATAATATTTATTGACTCCCTGTTGTGATTTGAAGAACTTGTTTTGTCTGGTCTTTGCCAGTTTTCTGGAAAGTAACATGGGAAATCAGTGTATGGGGAAGGAACAGTAGAAAGGAAAGCGATAATAATAATAATAATAATAATAATAATAATAATAATAATAATAATAACAAGTTAAATTTATATAGCGCCTTTCAAGAAACCCAAGGATGCTTTACAATAATAGACAAAGAAAGAAAAAGAAAAAATAAATAAATAATAAAAAATAAATAAAAAATAAAAAGTAAAAAGTCCACCAAGTAGGGGTCAGGATGCAATTCCCGTGGTGTTGCAGCCACAGTCCCACCAAAAGGCGCACGAAAACAAGTCCCACATCTCCAGCACTGCCGCTGCGACGCCGTCAGCAGCATCGCTCGAACACCACGCCATGGACCCACAAAGCGAGCAGAGAAGCTCTGCCACGCAGAGCGCTGGTGTGTCCCAAACTGCCTGCACAGCCACCGCGACACCACCGAGCAACATCGCTCGGAACATCACGCCAAGCATTAAAGCACAGAGCGCTGGACAACCATGATGTAAATTGAGCAACGAGCTCACTGCAGTCCATAGCTGGGAGCGCAGGCATCACCCACAGCGAACCAAGGCCTGGAGGGAACCGACGCCCAAAACTAGGTCCGGAGCTACACCACAACCGGTGGAGAAAACACTCAAACAAACATCAAACTACACAAACACACAGAAAAAAATAGAAAAAAATAAAATAAAACAGAAAAGCTCCGGTGAGAAGCGGCAGCCAGAATGCGCACAACGTACTCTCAACCGGAAACGAAAAAAAAAATAGCGATGGAGAGAGATGGATGTTATTCCAGGTGGGTTGTGAAGGAAAGGGGGATAAAAGTTGAAGTGGTAGAAACTGTGGTGGCACCAATGTAAGAAGGAGTTCTATCTATAAATCTATTTGTTATACTGATCTGTAAATGTTACTGTAGGACCACCATTGCATGTAGGTTGACAAAATTGCACCTGTTCATTGTGTGAAGTTATTTTTTATGTCACCTTTGCTTGACACAGTGTGATTTTGTGTTATGAAGTTTGCATGATGCCATGTCATGCCTGTTCATTGTGTGAAATTATGAATATTCTTATTTTTAAACATACAGTTGAGTGTCACTATTGCTTGGCCCAGTGGCATGTTGTGTTACATCTAAAACTAAATAAAAAAGAAAACACAAAATAAAAAGTAAAATGCACCCATAAAGTCATTGTTGGTGATAAATTGTGTCACATTTATCTCATTATCTTTGGCAGAGCAGTGGGTTTAAAAACAGGCTGATGAATATATGGACTAGTTGAATAAGGACGTATTGTTGAGTCTCTAAAATATTCATTGAATTAAGTGACTTTTGTAGATAAAATTAGGTGTTGAACAACCTGTTAAAAGTACACCAGAATGCAGGAAATGGCATCTAATTAATTAAAAATTTTCTGAGGGAGAACCCCCAGACCCCCCGCAAGTGTGCCCCCCCGCATTAAAAATACTTCTGACGCCCCCGATACCATGTATACCACTTTCAGATCTGTCCCACATTGACTTCCTGTTTACCGACTGAGTGTATTTACGAAACATATAGGGTGGATTTTGATGCTATTTCAAGAAGCAAAATGCAATTTCAAAATGACAGTTTACCAGGATGCTATTTGAAATCCCTGGGGAGAGACACTGCTCTTTACTTACTTGTTTTAGGGTTAATATTTGTTGAAGTCAACATTCAGAATAAGTGTCCTATTCCTTCGATTGCTTACTTTCTGATATAAGCGAGAGTGGGGGGGGATACATAAGTGAGCCGTAGCTCACCATTGATCTTGTTGTTATTATTATTTTGTCACATTTTTGGACTAGGGCGGCACGGTGGTGTAGTGGTTAGCGCTGTCGCCTCACAGCAAGAAGGTCCGGGTTCGAGCCCCGTGGTCAGCGAGGGCCTTTCTGTGCAGAGTTTGCATGTTCTCCCCATGTCCGCGTGGGTTTCCTCCGGGTGCTCCGGTTTCCCCCACAGTCCAAAGACATGCAGGTTAGGTTAACTGGTGACTCTAAATTGACCGTAGGTGTGAATGTGAATGGTTGTCTGTGTCTATGTGTCAGCCCTGTGATGACCTGGCGACTTGTCCAGGGTGTACCCCGCCTTTCGCCCATAGTCAGCTGGGATAGGCTCCAGCTTGCCTGCGACCCTGTAGAACAGGATAAAGCGGCTAGGGATAATGAGATGAGATGAGACCCAAAACCAACTTCAAACCGTGTGGTATGATCGGGAATGGTGTGCTTATATACAGCTTTTGGATAGTTGCACACGTTCTCTCATTCGTGTTATTTTTCTGTTGTTGTTTTTTTTTCCCGTAGAAAATGAATGGGGCTCACAAATCAATTCGTCCTATTCAGACACACTTCATCAGAGACCCACCAAACTTCATGTGATACCTCAGGCCAACTCCCCCAACACATACATGAAATCAGTTATCACCTGCACTCATCACATGATGCCTCAGGCCAAGTTCTCGCACATATCCATCCCCTCATCTGAGACCTGCACTCATCTTTTCCTTTGTTTTCACACATCCCTTTCTCTCCATACACTTCCGTTCATTTTTTGCCCCATTCAAATGGAGTTTTTCTCAGTAGCACTTCACCACACATCCACCAAACTTCATATTCTCATCCCATCACATACATGATATCACGTCTGATCCGCACTCATCTTTGTCTTGCCGTTCATCCATCTGTCATTCAATAGTTGAGTTAACGGTCTGCTGCATCACCACAATGCAATCCTTGAAATTATCTTCAGAGAATGCACTTTCTATTTTATTTAATAATTCCTCTTTTTTATAGGTAGTGACATATTATTATGCTAAACCCATAGAAAAGGAGAGCGACTGCACAAAGTATGATCTTACTGTCGAGTTGAGAAGAGAACAACAGGGTAAGATTCACCATGCCTCATTTTTTTACTTCCTGCATTCAACTCTATTTCCATTTGTGGTGCCAAAAACAAACTATTTTTGTTTCTATATTTATTTCTCAGTGTCATATGACAATGCTGAAGCAAGTTACGAGCTCATCATTGACGTTCTGTAAGTATATTGCAAAATAAAGGGCATGTAGAGTTACACATTCATTAGTTTATTTTGAATGTTGATTCTTAATTACATTTTGTTATTAAAGCATTACATTTTAATCCATCAATCCAGATTTAAGGATCCAGAAAGAGATGCCACCATGACTATTTTGGATATCAGCTTGCTGACAGGATTTGTGGTGGATGAAAGTGATCTTACAGATGTAAGCAGAATCCTGGCAGATGCTTGCAGAAAGTTCTGGCATTGTGACAATTTCTGTACAATAAGCAATTGAAATGGTTTCACAAAAGGCAATGTCTGACACTTTTTTTTAACACTCATAATCTCAGCTAACCAGTGGAAGGGACAAATACATACAGAAGTTTGAGCTAGATAAGCAGCTTTCAGAACGAGGCTCCCTCATCATTTATTTAGATAAGGTACATTTCAAGTTTTTTCCCCATATTCGAAGTATTAAAATGTGGTTAAAGCTGCTCTGTTGAAGCTGATTTGCTCTCTTGTCAGGTATCACACACTGTGCCAGACAGAATTGTTTTCAGAGTGCACAAGATCACCAAAGTAGCTTTGCTTCAGCCTGCTGCTGTCAGTGTATACGAGTACTACTCTCCAGGTAAACAGTGTACACACACACACACACACACACACACACACGCACACAAAATTACTTCTGGTTCTGGTGCCCCGCAAGACAGCTGCACTGGTACGAGCTCTGGGCAAACTCAACAGCATTTTGTGTTTTCTTATTTTATTTCTAAATCTTTTTATCAAAGTCTTTCCCTCAGTCATAAAATATGATCACCAAATACTAACAGACATCAGATCATCACTTGAAAATGGACTTTGAGAGCGATTCAAACATAAGTTCAAGTGGCACCCTTTGCCAAGCATCTGCCTCTTTGTTAACACTCACATTTGTGTAGTAGGAAGAAGGGGCAAAAGACGGAGACATGCTGGGCTTCTTCAGTTCTGTCTGACTAGTGGGGAGTTCCAGGTATTTATCTTCTAGTGGACCCTAAGGAAAGTTGTTGAGGTTACATGGGTCGTTGACCCTCTCAGGCCATGTTTACATTAGACCGTATCTGTCTCGTTTTCTTCGCGGATGCACTGTCCGTTTACATTAAAACGCTGGGAAACGCCAGGAAACGGGAATCCGCCAGGGCCCACGTATTCAATCCAGTTCGTATGTGATCCGGTGCTGTGTAAACATTGAGATACGCGGATACGCTGTGCTGAGCTCTAGCTGGCGTCGTCATTGGACAACGTCACTGTGACATCCACCTTCCTGATTCGCTGGCGTTGGTCATGTTACGCGACTGCTGAAAAACGGCGCGGACTTCCGCCTTGTATCACCTTTCATTAAAGAGTATAAAAGTATGAAAATACTGCAAATACTGATGCAAATACTGCCCATTGTGTAGTTATGATTGTCTTTAGGCTTGCCATCCTTCCACTTGCAAGTGGTAAGTGACGCGCATGCCCGACATGCACTGGGATCACACACACAGCGGCTCAGTCCCAAATCACTGCTCGTGCGCTTCACTCGCGCGCTCTGTGAGCTGCGCAGGGCCGGGGAGTGCGCACCCTCCAGAGGGCACTCGCTGTTCAGGCCGGAGTGATTTGGAGCGCAGGATGCCTGCGGAGCCGAGCCGGTGAGGAGAACACATTTCAACTTACGTATCCGTGTATTGGTGTTGCTGTGTGCACGCGAATCGTGTATTGGTGTTGTGTGCACGCTAATCGTTTTTAAAAACGTTAATCTGATGATCCGCTGATACGGTCTAATGTAAACCCCACCTCAGTCATCCTGTAGGTTGTTAGGGTCACTGGAGGCTAGGTGTGAATGGTGTTAGCAGCCTAGAGGATTCTTAGGGTGATCTGTGAGTCGTTGGCTCTCTCTGCCATCAACGTCTTCAAGGATTTCAAGCAAGTCCAGTCGCCTTCTTTAGCACCTACATTTTACGATGACCTGGATGACTGAGAACCTTCACAGACATGCTGGGCTTCTGTACAGAACTCAGAAAAGGTGCTTCCATCCGCCTCTTCCTAGTATTCTATATGCCGATTTCCAGGTGCTGGTTAAAAAAAATAGACAAACTTAACGCTTGGATTATATTCCAATGGGATTAAATCCCAGATTTTCTAGAATGTAGCACATAGATTAATGTGAACACAAACTCTGCCACCAATTACATCAGTATCTCCACTGACAACATTGTTCCAAAATGTGTCTCAAATCCTTCCTGGACCAAAAACCCTGGGTTAATGTTGATGTCAGGGCCAAACTTAGAGCTCAAACTCCAGAGACCTGATGGCATACAGAAACGGGTACCATCTCCAGAGGGCCATCAAGACTGCAAAGAGAGGCAACAGAGTCGATCCATCAAGGATCTGACCTCAAACACATATGGAATGGTTTATGTCTGAATGACTACCACCCTGTGGCTCTGACCTCTACAGTCATGAAGTGCTTTGAGTGGCCCCCTCCTGTACTCTTTGTTCACTCACAACTGTGTTGCCAAGCATTATATTACATTACAGGCATTTAGCAGACGCTCTTATCCAGAGTGATGTACAGCCTACCCAGAGCAGCCTGGGGAGCGGTTGGGTATTAGGTGCCTTGCTCAAGGGCACTTCAGCCATTCCTGCTGGTCCAGGGAATTGGTGGCCTTTTGGTCCCAAAGCTCTTCTCTAACCATTAGGCCATGGCTTCCCTGTAGCTCAGCTCCAATATAATTTTCAGGTTTGCTGATGACACTATCATCCATCTTTTTTTTTCCGTTTCCGGTTGAGAGTACGTCATGCGCATTCTGGATGTCGCTTCTCATCGGAGCTTTTTTATTTTATTTTCCCTCCTTTTTTATTTTCATTTTTTCTTTTTTGTGTGTGTTTGTGTAGTTTGATGTTTGAGTGCTTTGTCTGCCAGTTGTGGTGTAGCTCCGGACCCAGTTTTGGGCGTCGGTTCCCTCCAGGCCTTGGTTCGCCGTGGGTGATGCCTGTGCTCCTAGCTATGGACTGCAGTGAGCTCATTGCTCATTTTAACATCGTGGTTGTCCAGCACTCTGTGCTTTAGTGCTTGGCGTGATGTTCCGAGCGATGTTGCTCAGTGGTGTTGCGGCGGCTGTGCAGGCGGTTTGGGACATACCAGCGCTCTGCGTGGTGGTGCTTCTGTGCTCGCTTTGTGGATCCATGGCGTGGTGTTCCAAGCGATGTTGCTGGTGGCATCACGGCGGCTGTGTTGGAGGTGTGGGACTTGTTTTCGTGCGCCTTTTGGTGGGACTGGCTGCTACGCCACTGGAATGACATCCTGACCTCTATTTGGTGGACCTTTTTTTTGCCTATAATTGTAAAGTGACCTTGGGTTTTGAGAAAGGTGTGATATAAATTCATCTCATCTCATTATCTCTAGCCGCTTTATCCTGTTCTACAGGGTTGCAGGCAAGCTGGAACCTATCCCAGCTGACTATGGGCGAAAGGCGGGGTACACCCTGGACAAGTCATCACAGGGCTGACACATAGACACAGACAACCATTCACACTCACATTCACACCTACGGTCAATTTAGAGTCACCAGTTAACCTAACCTGCATGTCTTTGGACTGTGGGGGAAACCGGAGCACCCGGAGGAAACCCACGCGGACACGGGGAGAACATGCAAACTCTGCACAGAAAGGCCCTCGCCGGCCACGGGGCTTGAACCCGGACCTTCTTGCTGTGAGGCGACAGCGCTAACCACTACACCACCGTGCCGCCCGCGATATAAATTGAATTATTATTATTATTATTATCATCATCATCCTAAGCCTCATCATTGATGGAGAGGAGAGAGCCTACAGGAATGAGGTCAGAGCAACAACAGTAACTTCTGCCTCAATATCAGGAAAACTAAGGGGCAAGGGCTAGTAGGCTGCAAGGGGATGCTTATGCCCCCTTATATATCAGTGAGTCTGTTGTGGAAAAAGTGAATAGTGTCAAGTTCCTCGGTGTGCACTTGACTGACAATGTGACCTTGTCCCTTCACACAAAGACACCAGCAACGCTATTTCCTACAGAGGAGCAAGAAGTCCCCCCAACCTGACCAACTTCGGCTTGGGTGAATGGGTGCATTACATTACAGGCATTTAGCAGACACTCTTGTCTGACGTACCTGGGGAGCAGTAGGGGGATAGGTGCCTTGCTCAAGGGTACTTCAGGTGTTCCTGCTAGTCCAGGGAATTAAACCAGTGACCTTTTGGTCCCAAAGCTGCTTCTCCTGTTTATTTTAGGCAGCTGCTCCCTGCTCGACTGCAAGACCCTCAAGAAAGTCATGAGAGCAGCTGAGCTCATCACTGGCAACAAACTCCTAGCTTTATAGTACAACCACACAGCATATGTACTGTTTTCTAGACTGGAACAGCAGTATTTAATCCAGAACCAGCAAGCTGAAGAACAGTTTCTACCTGCAGGCCATTAGGATCCTGAATAAACTGTAATCCAGTCATTACGCCTCTTTCACTCATGTCTCCATGATCATCCACACTCTTAAGGCTGATTTAAACTGCTGAAAAAGTTAATGCTGGATAAAACAGAAAGGTGTCAGTATTAACATTTTGAGCAGTTTGTACTACAGTAGCTGTTCTGTGAGATTGGACCATATGAGCTAGCCTTCAGGCCCCATGCAAATCAATGAGCCTTTGACACCCATGACCCTGTCACTGGTTCACTGGTTGTCTTTCCTTGACAACTTTTGGTAGGTACTAACCACTGCATACCGGGAACACCCCACAAGATGTGTCATAATAATAATAATCTCATCTCATCTCATTATCTGTAGCCACTTTATCCTGTTCTACAGGGTCGCAGGCAAGCTGGAGCCTACTGTATCCCAGCTGACTATGGGCGAAAGGCGGGGTAGACCCTGGACAAGTCGCCAGGTCATCACAGGGCAATAATAATAATAATAACAATTATTATTATTATTATTATTATTATTATTATTTTTATTATTATTATTATTATTATTATCTCATTATCTCTAGCTGCTTATTATTATTATTATTATTATTATTATTATTATTATATAGCACCTTTCTCCCAAGGTCGTTTTACAATTAAACAAAAAAAAGTCCACCAAAATAGGCTCAGGATGTAATTCCAGTGGGATAGTGGCACACAATCCCACCAAAAGGTGTGAGGGTATGTCTCACATCACCTGCACAGCCACCACGACACCACCGGGCAACATCAGTTGGAATACCGTGCCACAGATCCACAAAGTGAGCACAGAAGCACTGCTGTACAGAGTGCCTGCACGTCCCGAACCACCTGCACAGACACCACGACGCCACCGAGCAACATCGCTCGGAACACCACACCAAGCACAGAGGCACTGCTGCACGGATCGCTGGATAACCCTGATGTTGAAAAGAGAAACGAGCTCACTGCAGTCCATAGCGAGGAGCACAGGCATCACTCATGGCTTACCAAGGCCCGAAGGAAACCGATGCCCAAAACTGGGTCTGGAGCTACACCACAACTGGCAGACAAAACATTCAAACAAACAACAAATATCAAACTATACAAACACAAAAAGAAAAACAAAGAGGAAATAAGAAAAATAAAAAGATCTGGTGAGAACTAGTAACCAAAATGCGCACAGTGTACTCTTAACCGGAAACAGAAAAAAAAATTTTTGGAGATGCTCAGACCCAGTTATCTCGCCATCGCAATTCGTCAAACTCACTCAGATCCTTACGCTTGCCCATTTTTCCTGCTTCCAACATATCAAGTTCGAGAAATGACTTAATATATCCACCCCTTGACCGGTGCCATTGTAATGAGATAATCAATGTTATTCATTTCTTCACCTGTCAGTGGGTATAATGTTATGGCTGATCGGTGTATAGTGTAATATAATATCTAATTTAGTGTGACATCTGTTTATGCTTCTTTGTAGCGGAGCCCCTGCGCAGGCCAAAGGCCCACGTGAGCGGAGCCCCATAGGCATAGAGTGTGGATACATAAAGAAACCCATCGAGTTGTTTGCTGATGGTTTCGGTCCTGTGCGTGCCTGACACCATACCAGTGTTATAGTAATTACCAATCATACACACCGCCTAGGGGCAGCATGGTGGTGTAGTGGTTAGCACTGTCGCCTCACAGCAAGAAGGTCCGGGTTCAAGCCCCATGGCCGACAAGGGCCTTTCTGTGCGGAGTTTACATGTTCTCCCCGTGTCCGCGTGGGTTTCCTCCGGGTGCTCCGGTTTCCCCCACAGTCCAAAGACATGCAGGTTAGGTTAACTGGTGACTCTAAATTGACCGTAGGTGTGAATGTGAGTGTGAATGGTTGTCTGTGTCTAATGGCCCTTTTCCACTACCCTTTTTCAGCTCACTTCAGCTCGCTTCAGCTCACTTCAGCCCGACACGGCTCGTGTTTCGACTACCAAAAACCAGCACGACTCAGCTCGCTTCAGCCCTGCTTAGCCCCTAAAACTCGCACCGTTTTGGAGTGGGGCTGAAGCGAGCCAAACCGTGCCGAGTGAGGCTGGGGGCGTGAGCAGACACTCCCCTGTGCACTGATTGGTGAGGAGGAGTGTCCTCACATGCCCACACACGCCCCGCCAGCGCGCTGGGATCTGTAAACACCGTAAACCCGGAAGGAGAAGAATTACGAATTACGAGAATTATGAAGCCTTATGCGCCTCGCCTCATCTATACGCTCTTGCCAGTATCTGTTGGCGTTGTCGGTGACAACAAGCCACAGCACCAAGACCAGCAACACTAACGACTCCATGTCCTCCATGTTTATTGTTTACTATCCGGGTCGTGAGACTACCGCTGAAAAGATCACTGAATCAGTGACATACAGAGCATCGTGGACGAGTTCGCAGAGCGCAAGGCTCGTCGTATGCCCTTCAAATAATGCGCGCAGTAGGCTATTGATGTTTTATTATGAGCCATGTACAGTATGTCGCCTAATGTTTTTTTGTTTGAGTTACATGTTCGTTTGAAGGACTTAATGTACAAAATAACATAGTTGCACCCCGTAGTGTTGAAATTGGTAAACACAGTGCATTCAGTGAGGTTTGCACCGCCCTCCTTTTATTTCTGACTCTTCCTGTCACCGTTGCAACCTCTGAGCGCTCATTCGTATGCCCTTCAAATAATGTGCGCAGTATAGGCTATTGATGTTTTATTATGAGCCATGTACAGTATCCTAATGTTTTTTGTTTCTGAGTTACATGTTCGTTTGAAGGACTTGATGTACTAAATAACATAGTTGCACCCGGTAGTGTTGAAATTGGTAAACACCGCAGTTGCGGACATTTTGTAGCCTAAAATGATGTTATGATAAGCTTTAATAAAGTGCCCGGTCATTTGCCCCGCCCCCGGCCCGGCTCTGACTTGTTCCGCCACTGTCACTGATGTCACTGTTTGCACTGCTTAACGACATCACATGACGTCCACCCACTTTCGCTAACTCCACCCAATGTGTCCACCCACTTCCAGCCAGCACGGTTCAGCGCGGTTGTAGTCAAAATGCAACTCCAACAGCCCCGCTCAGCTTGACTCAGCTCAACTCAGCACGGCACGGCTCAGCCGCGTTTGTAGTGGAAAAGCGCCATATGTGTCAGCCCTGTGATGACCTGGTGACTTGTCCAGGGTGTACCCCGCCTTTCGCCCGTAGTCAGCTGGGATAGGATCCAGCTTGCCTGCGACCCTGTAGAAGGATAAAGTGGCTAGAGATAATGAGCTGACACACCGCCTAGTGGCCAGTGTTAGTAATTACCAGTCCTAAACACCGCATAGTGGCCAGTGTTAGTAATTACCAGTCATGCACACTGCCTAGTGGCTCGTGTTATAGCCAGTAAAGAAATAAAACAAAAGAGGCTGGCTATGATATAAGAAAATTCTACAACCCAGAAACAGATGGGAGCTCCACTTTTAGGCAGTGCCTAAATCTATATGTTACTGCTGCTTCATTGCTCATCTACACCTACAGATGATGGACCAGACACTACACATTGCACACAACTACGATTTATATTACTACCATTGACACTCTTGTTCATATACTGTGACTGCACATATTCCACCATCTACAGTTATGATCTGCACTTTAGCTACTTATATATGAACTATACCAACCAGTCTGCCTCATATATTCTGCATATTTTATATATTGTATTTGTACATACTGTAATCCCCTCTGCTTTTCTTGATTCAATTAGTTTTCCTCCCCTCTCATCGTCTCATGTACTGTATATATTTTGTTTTGCACATCTGTAGAGTACCTCAGCTTTACAACAAGCATTTTGTGCACATACCAAACGTCAAACTTGATCTTGTGTTCTTTGTAGGGGAAAAATGTGTGAAATACTACCATCCTGTAAAGAAAGATGGAGCCTTGAACAGATTGTGCAAAGACCAGGAGGGTCTGTGCCAGTGTGCTGAAGGTACACACATTTACATCTGACAAATTCAATCAATAAAAACTAAGTGAATCAGGTTTAATATGTCTGGAATCCTCATGAAAGATTATAATGACAGTTTTAAATAATGGATCAGATTTCAAAAGCTAATTGCATGTTATTTATATATAGATATATTACACAGTGGTGCTTGAAGGTTTGTAAACCCTTTAGAATTTTCTATATTTCTGCATAAATATGACCTAAAACATCATCAGATTTTCACACAAGTCCTAAAAGTAGATAAAGAGAACCCAGTTAAACAAATGAGACAAAAATATTATACTTGGTCATTTATTTACTGAGGAAAATGATCCAATATTACATATCTGTGAGTGGCAAAAGTATGTGAACCTTTGCTGTCAGTATCTGGTGTGACCCCCTTATGCAGCAATAACTGCAACTAAACGTTTGCGGTAACTGTTAATCAGTCCTGCACACCGGTTTGGAGGAATTTTAGCCCATTCCTCCGTACAGAACAGCTTCAACTCTGGGATGTTGGTGGGTTTCCTCACATGAACTGCTCGCTTCAGGTCCTTCCACAACATTTCCATTGGATTAAGGTCAGGACTTTGACTTGGCCATTCCAAAATATTAACTTTATTCTTCTTTAACCGTTCTTTGGTAGAACGACTTGTGCGCTTAGGGTCGTTGTCTTGCTGCATGACCCACCTTCTCTTGAGATTCAGTTCATGGACAGATGTCCTGACATTTTCCTTTAGAATTCACTGGTATAATTCAGAATTCATTGTTCTATTAATGATGGCAAGCCATTCTGGCCCAGATGCAGCAAAACAGGCCCAAACCATGATACTACCACCATCACATTTCACAGATGGAATAAGGTTCTTATGCTGGAATGCAGTGTTTTCCTTTCTCCAAACAATGTTTCTCATTTAAACCAAAAAGTTCTATTTTGGTCTCATCTGTCCACAAAACTTTTTTCCAATAGCCTTCTGACTTGTCCACATGATCTTTAGCAAACTGCAGATGAGCAGCAATGTTCTTTTTAGAGAGCAGTGGCTTTCTCCTTGCAACCCTGCCATGCACACCACTGTTGTTCAGTGTTCTCCTGATGGTGGACTCATGAACATTAACATTAGCCAATGTGAGAGAGGCCTTCAGTTGCTTAGAAATTACCCTGGGATCCTTTGAGACCTTGCTGACTATTAAACACCTTGCTCTTGGAGTGATCTTTGTTGGTCAACCACTCCTGGGGAGGGTAACAATGGCCTTGAATTTCCTCCATTTTTACACAATCTGTCTGACTGTGGATTGGTGGAGTCCAAACTCTTTAGAGATGGTTTTGTAACATTTTCCAGCCTGATGCGCATCAACAATGTTTTTTTCTGAGGTCCTCAGAAATCTCCTTTGTTCGTGCCATGATACACTTCCACAAACATGTGTTGTGAAGATCAGACTTTGATAGATCCCTGTTATTTAAATAAAACAGGGTGCCCACTCACACCTGATTGTCATCCCATTGATTGAAAACACCTGACTCTAATTTCACCTTCAAATTTAACTGCTAATCCTAGAGGTTCACATACATTTGCCACTCACAGATATGTCATCTTGGATCATTTTCCTCAATAAATAAATGACCAAGTATAATATTTTTGTGTCATTTGTTTAACTGGGTTCTCTTTATCTACTTTTAGGACTTGTGTGAAAATCTGATGATGTTTTAGGTCATATTTATGCAGAAATATAGAAAATTCTAAAGGGTTCACAAACTTTCAAGCACCACTGTGTGTGTGTGTGTGTGTGTGTGTGTGTGTGTGTATATATATATATATATATATATATATATATATATATATATATATATATATAAATTAAGCTGCAAAGTTTGTTTGTTTGTTTGTTTGTTTGTTTGTCTTGAGCTAACATCACCAATTCTTGACAGATTTTCACCAAATTTGGCAAGTAGGTATAAGAGATTTGGCAGAGCTCAGAAATTCCATATTTTGGCCCCAGGGGGTCCCTGGTGGGCCCCTGCATGGTGGATGTTTGGATTTTTGTTTGTCTTGGGTTAACATCACTATTTCTTGATGGATCGTCACCAAATTTGACATGGAAGTCTGGGGGCAACCCAGAATTTTGCAAAACCCAGGCAACGCCATGTAACCTGCTAGTGTGTGTATGTGTATAAATGAAAATAGCAGTAAAGTTGCTTAAACATTTAAGTACATTGTTTATTTGTTTGTTTGCTTGTTTGTTGCATATTTGTTCAAGTGTGTAAGAGAGAAATGTTCTATATCTCCTGCCGCAGAAAACTGCAGTATCCAGAAGAAACAGCGTATCAATGAGGAAGACCGGGAGAAAAGAGCTTGTGAAGCCGGCTTGGATTATGGTAAACACTGACAACCAGATTCAGACACAGATAAGCATGCTATCTGCACACAGTTCTCGGTCACTATATTCATGGCGTGCTTTAATATGTAATAAATCAAATCTTTGCAAAATAAATAATCATGAACAGAAAAAATATTAAATAATATATTGTTTTAATACATGTATTTTGCAGTATATAAAGTCCAAGTAGTGAAAACGGACTTCAGCCCAAACATAGATTTCTATGACGTGAAGATTGAAGAGGTCCTGAAAGAAGGTATGTCTTACTATTCATCTGTATGACAGTCGATCACAGTAATGTGCATCACTAACATCATTACATCCACATTAAATGCATGGAACGATGGGATATACGGAACTGGAGCTGCGATAAAGTATGAGATAACAGGACCTCATTGTATTGGAGACCTTCCACACTGTTGGGCCTCATTTATCAATCTTTCTGTGAAGTTGTGTCAAAAACCAAAGTTGTAAGTCAAACCAACCAAACAAATTTGGCTAAATTTACAAAAAGATTTGGAAATGCTGAATTTATTTTGTTGCAGCACGGTGGTGTAGTGTTTAGCACTGTCACCTCACAGCAAGAAGGTTCTGGGTTCAAGCCCAGTGGCCAACAGGGCCCTTTCTGTGTGGCGTTTGCATGTTCTCCCCGTGTCTACATGGGTTTCGTCCGGGTGCTCCGGTTTCCCCCACAGTCCAAAGACATGCAGGTTAGGATAATTGGTGGCTCTAAATTGACTGTAGGTGTGAATGGTTGTGTGTCTCTGTGTGTCAGCCCTGTGATGATCTGGTGACTTGTCCAGGATGTACCCCGCCTCTCACCCATAATCAGCTGGGATAGGCTCCAGCTTGCCCACGACCCTGTACAGGATAAGCGGCTACAGATAACGGATGGATGAATTTATTTTATTTCTGTGTGTGTGTTAGGTACAGATAATGATAGGGGAGACTGGGGAGACTTGGGACAGTTTGGATTCCCATAAATTAATTTCAAGCAATTAAGTTTTAGATCCCATCAGAAGTTAGATGTTGCCACTTAGAGTAGCCCAGTGTTGTAGTTGAATCACTAAACCTCGAGTCCAAGTCCAGTCTCGAGTCACCAGTGTTCAAGTCCAAGCCATTAAAGAAAATTTCGAGGAGAGTCCAAGTCGGGTCTGAGAACAAGACTCCAACTGCATCATTTGATGGTGGCTGTTACTCAGACTGTCAAAAGCATTTGGCTCCGATTGCAAATTCGCTACCAACTTGGAGGCAGTAGAAGTCAAATACTCATTGAAGTGGTTGGCCACAGCCAGTGTTGTGGTCGAGTCACTGAACCTCGAGTCGGAGTCCAGTCTCGAGTCCCCAGTGTTCAAGTCTGAGTCAAGTCCAAGTCATTAAAAAAATTTCAATTCAAGTCTGAGTCGAGTCCACGATTGATCCAAGTTGAGTCTGAGAACAAGACTCCAACCACACCATTTGACGGTGGCTGTTGCTGCCTTTATGTGAAAGCATCTCTGCTACTGTGTTGGACTAACGTTACTGTTCGACTGCCCCATTTTAGTTAATAGGCTACAGACAGAAAGCTTGTTCATCGCTTAGCATGTGCTGCCCACTATCAACAGGGCAAATAACATGAGAGAGGGTTAGTACTCAGGGACGGATGCAACCGATGCACATGCATCCGTCAAAAATATATGTGCACCATTGGCATCGGTCACGGCTCGTTTATTTACCTTACTGCTAGCCATCTACATGGGCTACAGCCACACTCAACCAACAGACCAATGGCTCAGGATCCAACCACCTGTGGTAAGTGGTGATGCTGACCTGACCTAATAACCTGTATTCTCACGATGCTTTGTATAATGTGATCTGAGACAAAGAATCTAGGTCAAACCAATAAAATGCTCCAGAAAGAGCTCAAGATTTGAAATTCGGTGCAAATAAAGGGCCGAGCCGTGGTCACAGCAGGCCATGCCTGGGCTGTTTTGAAAGGTCTCGGGGAGGTGCTAGGACTTTCAGTCACTGAGTGAGTTATGAATTTAAATCACATGTGGCTGGAGCCAGGGCTCATTAAAGTTTTCGGCAAGCCGTGCTCGCAAAGGTCTTCAGAGGAGAATAACGGGTCAAGCCACGGTCATAGTGGACCGTGGCTGCCCTCTTTGGAAAAGGCTCAGCGCGCTCTATGTCCCTGTGAAAATCCGTCACGATCTGGTAAAATTAGTGAAAATATTTCTGCAGATGTGTATCTGTCAGACTCTTGGGCTGAATTCATTCCTAAACACTTGCTAGTTCAGTGCTCAACAAGCAAGCCCCACTATCAACAGGGCAATGAACATAGCATGTCACTTCCTTCTCTGGGTGGAGTCTTACCAAATGACGATTGAAGTTCGAGTTGTCCCCGCCATCTCCTCGATAGTTCTTCTACATATGGAACACATAGCAGTGCATTTTTTCCCACTGCATGAGAAGTCTGTAGAAGCAAAGCAGACAATCCTAGGGGCGTCTCTCCAGGCATTTTAACGCCATTAACGTTAGTTTGTTCCTGAACATGGCATATGAACAGGTGAATGTGCATTCTCTTGCACAAAATTAGTATAAAAATTAATATAGATATAAATATCTTCTGCCAAATTATTATGGCATGTTACAAAAAAATAAAGAAAAAAATCAGTCCTCGTCTCCAATTTCTGAGTCCGAATGCAGTTACGGTAATTCACGAGTCCGAGTCATCAGTGCTCAAGTCCAAGTCAAGTCACAAGTCCTTAAAATTAGGGCACAAGTCGGACTCGAGTACTACAAGCCTGGAGGAACCTACTTCCAGCATGTTTCTTAAGATCAGGTGTTTGATGTGTTTGATCCAGGTTCCGACCAAAACGTACGTGAAAAACAGAGGCGCTTCCTGGGTCATCCAAACTGCAGGGAGTCTTTTGGATTCGAAGTAGGCAAGCGCTACCTCATCATGGGCAACAGTATTGACCTACCAGCAGACCAAGATGGAAAGTATGTAAACTCATCAGCTAATCACCAAATCACAAAATTCTCTGTGCTCAGCTCTCTGGAGTTTTCAGCTATGCATGATCATGACGTTATCTGTATGATTGGACCCTGATTTGTATCATTTGCTGTTGTCAGGTTGCAGTACATCTTGGGTGAGCAGACTTGGATTGAATATTGGCCCACAAACGAAGAAGGTCAAACTGAGGAATACAGAAACAAATTCATCGGTATCTCTGCACTGGCTCAAAGCCTTACCGAATTTGGATGCACTACATAAATACTGATTCATTTTATTTTATTTTTTCTGTACAACTTTCTAAATTTCTTTTCTCTTGCTGTGACAGCGAATTTACTCTTGGCACTCACCCTTGCAAAGTATCCATCCTCACATTTATTTGAAAATGTAAAAGCTGTCTGTGATCTCTAAAAGGAAAATATTGAATAAACTGTCTACCTGTGATCCTGTTGCGTGTTTTTAACGTTTGTTGAATTAGCGGTACAGCATATTATACAGCATAGCTGGGTGGTTTGTAACCTTTGTCACAATGTACTTTCTGCAATTTGATCAAAGCCGATATTAAAATGACAGTCACGCTCATATTCGACAAATATAACCGTTCATGGTCCTTTCATTATGATGTGATGCATTTACTATGACGATACACAACCTGGATCAGGATGAATGGTATTAATAATATTAATATTAACACACACAAGAACACAAATTAAAACCAGACGTTTCAGAAGAAAACAGTAACATACAAGGCTTGTTATAAAGTTATAAACTGTAAGCAGTGATATTTCTTTCCCAAAATATCTCTCGCCTAGAAATATTGAGAATATCCACTCACCGGCCACTTTAATAGGAACTTGTTGATTCTAAGATCCCTGTTCTTGGCTGCAGGAGTGGAACCCAGTGTGTTCTTCTGTTTTCTGTTGCATTTTGAGATGCTTTTCTGCTCACCACGGTTGTAAAAAGAGTGATTATATGAGTTACTATGTCCTTCCTCGCAAAAAAGCTCGAACCACCTCAAACCTGTCCATTTTCCTCTGACCCTCTCTGATCTACAAGGCATTTGTTTCCACCCACAGAACTGTCGCTCTCTCACTGGATGGTTGTTTTTGGCACCATTCTGTGTAAACTCTACAGACTGTTGTGTGTGAAAACCCCAGGAGGAGATCAGCAGTTTCTGAAATACTCAAACCAAAAATACTCATCTGGCTCAAACCAACACCCATGCGACAGTGAAAGAAAGTCACACTTCACTGTGAGATCACAATTTTTCCCATTCTGATGCTTGAACATCGTGAACATTAACTGAAGCTCATGATTTGATTCTGCATGATTTTATGCATCAAGGGATCGGCTGATTTAGAGAACTGCAGGTGGATGGATGAGTGTTCCTAATAAAGTGGTCAGGTTTCCATGTCTAGAATAAACTTTGCCAAATATATGACAGAGAGAGAAATATATGAGATGCTCATCTAAGTTTCCAAACCTGTTATTGCTTAACTCTTGAATATTTTCTGTCATTAAAAATCTTATAATCCCTGCTTTCTAAAGAAATGTATCTGGTTAAGATCTGTTCAGTACTTTGGGAGTAACAGCAGGTTGAAGTCGGTACAACAGAGTAAAAACTCTGCTCGCGGGACGTCAGGAAACTGCCGGTGCTTTTCTTTTTGAGTGATGGGAAAGCAGTCAGGCTCGCTCTCTCTCTCTCCTGATCGGTTTTCCACTGGATTACTCGTCAATATCAATCAGATCACTTTTATAGGGATGTTCTCTCGATCTCACTGTTTCTGATGAAGGATTCATCAAAATTTTCCCTCTGCTAGTTTTGATGTTCTGATTCACGGGAGACTTTGAAGTGAGTTTTCAGAGCTTTACCTACTTATTTTTTTTTTTTAATCAAACTTATTCCTGTAAATAAATCACTATTTTAGAATAGAACTGGAGTTGTTTTTGTGAAAAATATTGAGATCTTAGTGGTCATAATGAAATAAAAAAAATGGGAGTCAGAAACGCGAGTGTCGATTTCAGTTCAGTTAATGTGAATTGTTTATTGGATGTGGATCAGACAGTTTTGTTTTTTTGAGGTTCGCCTTGAAAGCTGTGAATAATAATTGAAATGATCATTTATATTCTTTCATATAAACACTAGTAGGCCCTACTGAGAAATACAAAGGCCTACAGAGCACAAAGAGGGGATTGAAAATAATCTTTTATTCCTTTTTTATTGGGTGTACCAATTTAATCTCATCTCATCTCATTATCTCTAGCCGCTTTATCCTTCTACAGGGTCGCAGGCAAGCTGGAGCCTATCCCAGCTGACTACGGGCGAAAGGCGGAGTACACCCTGGACAAGTCGCCAGGTCATCACAGGGCTGACACATAGACACAGACAACCATTCACACTCACATTCACACCTACGGTCAATTTAGAGTCACCAGTTAACCTAACCTGCATGTCTTTGGACTGTGGGGGAAACCGGAGCACCCGGAGGAAACCCACGCGGACACGGGGAGAACATGCAAACTCCACACAGAAAGGCCCTCGCCGGCCCCGGGGCTCGAACCCAGGACCTTCTTGCTGTGAGGCGACAGCGCTAACCACTACACCACCGTGCCGCCTACCAATTTAATGGTTTTACCTAATTAGCATAATTAGTGTGAATTAAATACTCATCTCATCTCATTATCTGTAGCCGCTTTATCCTGTTCTACAGGGTCGCAGGCAAGCTGGAGCCTATCCCAGCTGACTACAGGCGAAAGGTGGGGCACACCCTGGACAAGTCGCCAGGTCATCACAGGGCTGACACATAGACACAGACAACCATTCACACTCACATTCACACCTACGGTCAATTTAGAGTCACCAGTTAACCTAACCTGCATGTCTTTGGACTGTGGGGGAAACCGGAGCACCCGGAGGAAACCCATGCAGACACGGGGAGAACATGCAAACTCCGCACAGAAAGGCCCTCGCCGGCCACGGGGCTCGAACCCGGACCTTCTTGCTGTGAGGCGACAGCGCTAACCACTACACCACCGTGCCACCCTGAATTAAATACTAATTTATATAATTTGTTCTTACTAAATTTCCAAAGTTTGTATTTAGGATACAACTATCTATCTTCCTGCCAATTTCCATGTAAATATCTTGAAAAATAGAAAAGTTATGAAGAAAAACCATTTGATCTCATTAGTTAATGAGGCCCATGTTGGACCATGTGATCCTCAGACAGAATATTACAGCTGTTTAATAAAAATTAAGTCTTTTTTTCAATCTTTGATTTGTAATATCTCAAGAACAAATAAACATTTTAATTCTGTAAAAAGTCTGTTGTTCTGCATTCAATTCTGAATTCAATGAGAGCAGTTTCAAGCAGGGCGGCACGGTGGTGTAGTGGTTAGCGCTGTCGCCTCACAGCAAGAAGGTCCTGGGTTCGAGCCCCGGGGCCGGCGAGGGCCTTTCTGTGTGGAGTTTGCATGTTCTCCCCGTGTCCGCGTGGGTTTCCTCCGGGTGCTCCGGTTTCCCCCACAGTCCAAAGACATGCAGGTTAGGTTAACTGGTGACTCTAAATTGACCGTAGGTGTGAATGTGAGTGTGAATGGTTGTCTGTGTCTATGTGTCAGCCCTGTGATGACCTGGCGACTTGTCCAGGGTGTACCCCGCCTTTCGCCCGTAGTCAGCTGGGATAGGCTCCAGCTTGCCTGCGACCCTGTAGAAGGATAAAGCGGCTAGAGATAATGAGATGAGATGAGATGAGTTTCAAGCAATTTGGATTGAATCTGGATTGTCACCTGATATACAGTGGTGCTTGAAAGTTTGTGAACCCTTTAGAATTGTCTATATTTCTGCATAAATATGACCTAAAACAACATCAGATTTTCACACAAGTCCTAATAGTAGATAAAGAGAACCCAGTTAAATAAATGAGACACAAATATTATACAACCCCGATTCCAAAAAAGTTGGGACAAAGTACAAATTGTAAATAAAAATGGAATGCAATAATTTACAAATCGCAAAAACTGATATTGTATTCACAATAGAACATAGACAACATATCAAATGTCGAAAGTGAGACATTTTGAAATTTCATGCCAAATATTGGCTCATTTGAAATTTCGTGACAGCAACACATCTCAAAAAAGTTGGGACAGGGGCAATAAGAGGCTGGAAAAGTTAAAGGTACAAAAAAGGAACAGCTGGAGGACCAAATTGCAGCTCATTAGGTCAATTGGCAATAGGTCATTAACATGACTGGGTATAAAAAGAGCATCTTGGAGTGGCAGCGGCTCTCAGAAGTAAAGATGGGAAGAGGATCACCAATCCCCCTAATTCTGCGCCGACAAATAGTGGAGCAATATCAGAAAGGAGTTCGACAGTGTAAAATTGCAAAGACTTTGAACATATCATGATCTACAGTGCATAATATCATCAAAAGATTCAGAGAATCTGGAAGAATCTCTGTGCGTAAGGGTCAAGGCCGGAAAACCATACTGGGTGCCCGTGATCTTCGGGCCCTTAGACGGCACTGCATCACATACAGGCATGCTTCTGTATTGGAAATCACAAAATGGGCTCAGGAATATTTCCAGAGAACATTATCTGTGAACACAATTCACCGTGCCATCCACCGTTGCCAACTAAAACTCGATAGTTCAAAGAAGAAGCCGTATCTAAACATGATCCAGAAGCGCAGATGTCTTCTCTGAGCCAAAGCTCATTTAAAATGGACTGTGGCAAAGTGGAAAACTGTTCTGTGATCAGACGAATCAAAATTTGAAGTTCTTTATGGAAATCAGGGACGTCATGTCATTCGGACTAAAGAGGAGAAGGATGACCCAAGTTGTTATCAGCACTCAGTTCAGAAGCCTGCATCTCTGATGGTATGGGGTTGCATTCGTGCGTGTGGCATGGGCAGCTTACACATCTGGAAAGACACCATCAATGCTGAAAGGTCTATCCAGGTTCTAGAGCAACATATGCTCCCATCCAGACGACGTCTCTTTCAGGGAAGACCTTGCATTTTCCAACATGACAATGCCAAACCACATACTGCATCAATTACAGCATCATGGCTGCATAGAAGAAGGGTCCGGGTACTGAACTGGCCAGGCTGCAGTCCAGATCTTTCACCCATAGAAAACATTTGGCGAATCATAAAACGGAAGATACGACAAAAAAGACCTAAGACAGTTGAGCAACTAGAATCCTACATTAGACAAGAATGGGTTAACATTCCTATCCCTAAACTTGAGCAACTTGTCTCCTCAGTCCCCAGATGTTTACAGACTGTTGTAAAGAGAAAAGGGGATGTCTCACAGTGGGAAACATGGCCTTGTCCCAACTTTTTTGAGATGTGTTGTCATGAAATTTAAAATCACCTAATTTTTCTCTTTAAATGATAAATTTTCTCAGTTTAAACGTTTGATATGTCCTCTATATTCTATTCTGAATAAAATATGGAATTTTGAAACTTCCACATCATTGCATTCCGGTTTTATTTACAATTTATACTTTGTCCCAACTTTTTTGGAATCGGGGTTGTACTTGGTCATTTATTTATTGAGGAAAATGATCCAATATTACATATCTGTGAGTGGCAAAAGTATGTGAACATTTGCTTTCAGTGTCTGGTGTGACCCCCTTGTGCAGCAATAACTGCAACTAGCCTAAACGTTTGCGGTAACTGTTGATCAGTCCTGCACACCGGCTTGGAGGAATTTTAGCCCGTTCCTCCATACAGAACAGCTTCATGAGATTGGGACTGTGTTTTCTTCACTATTGAGTGAAGTACTTTTCTTTGGTGTGTGTGCGCATGCGTGTACAGGTGATGGTTCTGAAATGAGGCTGAAGCACCAGGCTGCCTTTACAGGCTCCAGTGTAGCGAAAGCGTTCCTCTGAGCTCAGGCTTTGCTGTTTGGAGCATATAAAGATGCCTTACAGTACCCTAGCATGAGTTATCACACACACTTAAGTTCTCTCTTTTCCTTTTCTGCAGGGACAACCCGTGTCATTCTGTGAAGAGTCGTTTCTCACACACAAGTCTCCCAGCATGAGGCAGTTCCTCGAGAGCGAAATACACCCGCAGTTTTTCAAACAGGTGTGTATGTACACACACACTTAGCATCTGTGTCGTAATAGCTTTCCTTTTACTTCGCACATCAGAATTGATTCTGACCTTGAAAGGAAAACACCTTAAGAAATTTGCTCCCTCTAGTGTTCAAACACTTACTTTGTAGAGCAGGGTTTTTGTTTGTTTTCTGAGGGCAGAACAGATAATATACTGCATGCACAGCAGAAATGTGGCACCAGTAATAAAACAGAACAAAATTTGATCATTCTGATGATCACACCTTAAATCATTATAATTGCCTTGGATATTGAAATATGACTTTTTTTTTTGAATGTATACATTCTTTAAAGCCAAGGTAAGTCATTTCAGAGAAACCAGCAAGAGTAAACTAAATTTTGAAACTATCTGACCTTTAAAAAAAAAAGTCCAACCTCTCCATCAGAAGTCACTCCTACAAAGCACATGAACGTGCACCGCCTGACTACCACTGGAGAACATGTCCAGAAGAGAGAGCGTTGTGGTGCCGTGCATCATTGTTATATCCATCAGCCTCATGTCTCATTGACATGGAAGAAAAACACCATACATTATCAGAATGAAAGAAAACAATGAATATGGCTATTGTGAGTACTCACAGCTGTTGACTAGCTCACTAGCTTTAGCAGTTTGTCTGTAATGTGTCCGGTGAGCCTTGTGGACAATTCTGGTTATGCACAATGAGTGTACGGATAGAGTGGACGCAGGTAGACAGGCAGGAAGGCCATCCAATTAAATTAAACTTTGGATGAGTTTTTAGAGCCCTGTTATGTTTTGGCTGGGTTCTTACCCAAACTGATAATCACATCATCAGTTTTTCAGACACAAGTTACACCACCACACTTAGTTGGAGGTTAGGTGCCTTGCTCAAGGGTACTTGAGCCAGTCCTGCTGGTTCAGGAAATCGAACCAGCAACCTTTTGGTCCTAAAGCTGTTTCTTTAACCAACTGGCTATGGCTTCCCAACTGTGACTGCAACAAATGATGGATTTTTATTTCCATCATCAGAGCATTTGGTTTATTCATTGTTCTCAGGATAGAAAAAGAATTTCAAGAAGTATAATGAAAATGCTTCTAAAAAATGACCTACCCCAGCTTTAAGAAATAAAGTCAGTCGTCAGTTGACTGAAAATGCAGTTATTTTCAGTTGTGCTTTTATACACCTCAATGTAATCCCTCATCATATCACTGATATGATACACAGTATAAATGTGTGTTTCCAGTTTACTGATGAACATCTAGAGATGCTCAACCAAGGAAAAGAGCCAGATGACCTGTTTGAAGAAGAAATACTGCAGTGTGGTGCGTTGTCAGATTTGTGTTTTATTTCCTCCGATCAAAACAAAGTTTGCATTCATAAATGTACTTACAGTGTCTTGCAAAAGTATTAATCCCCCTTGGTGTTTGTCTTGTTTTGTTGCATTACAAGCTGGAATTAAAATGGATTTTTGGAAGGTTAGCACCATTTGATTTACACAACACGCCGACCACTTTAAAGGTGAAAATTGTTTTATTGTGACACACACACAAAAAAATTTAAGATGGGGGGTTGGGGGGGGGGGGGCAGAAATCTGGCGTGTGCATAAGTATTCACCACCTTTCATATGAAACCCCTAAATAAGAGCTGGTCCAACCATTTTACTTTATAGCAGAGCTCCAGCGGAGCACCATACCTAAGAAAAAACGATAAACCCATCGAGTCGATTTTGTGTGGTTTGTCCGTGTTCGACCAGTCATACACGCCGCCTAGTGGCCAGTGTTAGTAATTACCAGTCATACACACCGCCTAGTGGCCAGTGTTAGTAATTACCAGTCATACACACCGCCTAGTGGCCAGTGTTAGTAATTACCAGTCATACACACCGCCTAGTGGCCAGTGTTAGTAACTACCAGTCATACACACCGCCTAGTGGCCAGTGGTAGCCAGTAAAGAAATAAAACAAAAGAGACTGGCTATGATATAAGAAAATTCTACAACCCAGAAACAGATGGGAGCTCCGCTTTTAGGCAGTGCCTAAATCTATATATTAAGTCACATAATTAGTTGATTAAGAGCCACCTGTGTGCAATCACAGTGTCCCATGATCTGTCATATGATGTCCATATAAAATCAACCATCATGGCGGCGCAAACCCGACGTCAGGCAGGTGTGCCTCGAGTTCCAAGAACGCCTTTTGGAATCGGCAAACACAATGCTGCCTCTAATCAAAGTTATCTTCGCAACAGTAAAACTTTGATACATCGGGATGAACGTTACTATATTGTGCCTATTACCAAGCAGAGACTGTTTATCATGAGCTACATGTTCTTGTTGTTTTTTCTGTCGGTCCACTGCTGTTTTACAAATCAAACAAAACATGGATGTGATTTCCATATAACACAAAACATTGGGCATCAGTATGCCATTTACTCCAACGTTTTAAACAATGGACATGCCACTTTTACTATCTCAGCACATCGTTCAAACGAGAGGAGGAAACAAAGCTGCCCTTATCAAGCGATCCTCTACTTGATTGCGACTTTAATGATGGCCGGGGATATTCAACCAAACCCCGGACCGCATCAGCTGACTGTGGGCAATGGACATCAACAGCAGTCCTCCCAGGGGCTGCCTGGCCTTCGACCGGCTCTGGCCCTTTCAGGTGGAGGAGTGGAGTGGGCGTCCTGCCATGGAGGTCGTCAGCTGCTACAGCAGAGGCATGATGGCGGAGGATCGGCTTTGGAGGATTTACCTTTCCCTCCCTTTCCGATTGACCGTGGCGGGTTTCAACCATCTCAACCTAATGCTACGAGTCTGTCGGGTGCGGTGATGTCGGCGAGAGGGGGGCGAGACACGGGCTCTGATATCGGGGATAGCCTACTAGCTCCAAAGGATAACATCAGGACTGTGGAGGTAGGCCAAAATTCACCTGTGGACTTGTCAAATACCGTTAAGTCTTCTCCAGTATCGGAGGCGATTTTCTATGGCATGTTTACTAGACCCGGACTGCAGATTCTTCATCTAAATGTAAGAAGCCTTGTTAAGAAAATGGATGACATTAGACTGCTTTTCAGTACAAGCAAGATTGCGATTTTATCCTTCTCTGAGACCTGGTTGGACGATTCTGTAAGTGACGCAGAGATTGAAATCGAAAATTACTGTATTGTTAGAAAGGACCGAAATAGACAGGGAGGGGGAGTATGTGTCTACATACGCGCGGATATTGGTTTTAATGTGCGACTGGACTTGGAACACAAGGACTTGGAAATTGTTTGGGTGGACATCTTAATGCCCAAATCCAAACCTATTCTGATAGGGACGTGTTACAGACCACCTGACCAAAATAACTTTTATGAGCTTCTGGAAGACAGTTGTACAAAAATGATGGACTTTGTTAAATCTGAAGTGATCATGATCGGAGATTTTAATACCAGTGTTTTAAAAGCTGACTCTTCTATATGTAAAAGTCTGAAGCATTTTTGTAACTTGTTTGATTTTCAGCAGCTTATCACTCAGTTTACCAGGGTCTGTACTAATACTCAAACCATCATAGATTTAATTTTGGTCTCAGACAAATCTAAAATATCTAATAGTGGAGTTTTAGAATATGGTCTTAGTGATCATTCAATGATCTACTGTACACGTAAAATTCAGAAACACAAGTTTAATTGTCACAATACAAGTAAAGCAAGATCATTTAAAAACTACAGTAAAGAGGCTTTCTGTGACCTGTTAAAGAATTTAGAATGGTCTCCAATATTCAATAGTACAAAGGTGGATAAAGCTTGGTTTCTTTTTAAATATATGTTTCTTAAGGCCATTGACATAGTTGCCCCAGTAAAAAATATTAGAATCAAAGTCAGGACAGAGCCATGGATGAATGGAGATATATTAAAAGCCATACAGAAGAGAAATTATCTTTATGATACATTTAGAAAAAACAAGGATGAGCAGATGTTTGTCAATTATAAAAAACAAAGGAATGAGGTAATTCAACTGATAAAAAAAGCGAAGTCAAGTTTTTTCAATGAGAAAATATTTGAGAATAGGAATAATTCAAGGAAATTATGGAAGACCTTAAAGCTTGTGGGATATAGTAATAGAGTTAAAACAAAATAATTGAATCTGAGTTTGGATATCGGAGGGAAAGTCATATCTGATAAATCTGAAGTGGCCAATAATTTGAACAATTATTTTACAACTATAGCCAACACATTAGTAAAAAAGTTGCCCAGCCAAATGGGACTATATGACTCAGTTTTTTTACAGTCATTTTATCAGGGTAAGGGAGCCTCGGCAGACTCATTCTCTCTGGTTAAGGTATCCAATGACAAAATTCTTAAAATGCTGAAAGGTCTCAATCCAAATAAAGCAACCGGGCTTGATAATATTCCTGCGAGATTTATTCAAGACGCAGCTGAAATTATTTCTCCATGCATTACACATATCACTAATTTATCCATTGAACAAAGCACTTTCCCTGTGGACTTTAAAAGGGCAAGAGTTATCCCTCTGTATAAGAAAGGTAGTAAATTAGAGCAGGGTAACTACCAACCAGTATCCATTCTATGTTGTATTTCAAAAATAATAGAGAAGGTTGTCTTTGAACAGGTTGACAGTTATCTGACTGCTCACAACCTTCTCTATGAGTTTCAATCAGGTTTTAGAAAATCTTATTCTACAGATACATGCTTACTTTATTTAACAGATTTTATTAAGAAAGAGATTGATGAAGGGAAATATTGTGGTATGATACTACTGGACCTTCAGAAGGCATTTGATACAGTCAATCATAATATTCTTTTAACTAAACTTATGGCTATGGGTTTTAGTAATGCATCTATTCAGTGGATACAGTCATATTTGGGCAGGAGGGATCAAGTAGTAGATGTTAGTGGAACCCTTTCCAAGCCCCTTCCTCTCTCTTGTGGTGTCCCCCAGGGGAGCATTTTGGGGCCCCTGTTCTTTTTGTTGTACATCAATGATATGAAGGCAGCTTGCGACTGCAATTTGTTACTTTATGCAGATGATTCAGCTCTCTTGGTATCCCATCATAATAAAGAAGAAGTTGAGCGAACACTTAGTTCTGAACTACAGAAAGTAAGTATATGGCTAGCTGAAAATAAATTGTCCCTTCATCTAGGCAAAACTGAATCAATCTTGTTTGGATCCTGTGTAAAATTACAGAGATCACCAGGTCTGAACATTAAAGTAGGTAATATTGAAATTTTATCCAAGGACACTGTGTTATATTTAGGATGTGTTCTTGACAGCAAAATGACAGGAGAGGGTATGGCATCTAGGGTTATTACAAAATTAAATCAGAAAATTAAATTCCTGGCAAGAATAACTAATTTTATCAACAGGGAAGCCATGGAGATTCTGGCAGGGGCCTTAGTTCAAGGACACTTTGACTATGCCTGCATCTCCTGGTACAACAACTTGCCTAAATTACTTAAAAAGAAGTTACAAACTTCTCAAAACAAATTAATCAGGTTGATTCTTAATCTACACCCACGCACCCATCTTTTACCTTGCCATTTCAGAAGCCTTAAATGGCTAACCGTAGAGGACAGAGTAACATATTTTAACCTGAATATGGTACATAGAATTATCAACAGTGAGACCCCAATCTATCTTAATTATTTTAACAGAGTAAATGAGGTGCATAGCTACTCCACAAGGAGAAGCTCCACTGATCTTGTTTTGTATAGATTCAATACGCGAATGGGTAAAAGTTCTTTTTTATATTTAGGGGCAGTCCTATGGAACAACCTACCTGACCATATTAAAAACATGGCATCCAATAGTACCTTTAAGTTAGCATTAAAAAAGTGGTTGTCTAGCAAAATGGCATAAAGGTAATTCAAATGTATTTATTTATTGTCTTTGTTATGTTTGTATGTATTGCATGTGTTATTTTTTTACACATACATTGTACACCATACTGATTTTAGTTGTACACTCTTAGACATACATTTTAATATGTTTTTTTTTTATGCATAAGGACCACAATGGAAATAAGTTCATCTGAGCTTTTTTGTGTTATCCTTTTGACATATGTGCAACGTACATAAGCACCATTTACTTTTTTTTTCTTTTTTTTTGTATCAACCTTGAGCAGTGTCAATAAATAAAATCAAATAAAATCAAACCTGTTCTGGAAGGACCCTGACTCTGCAACACTACTAAGCTAGCAACACAAAAACCAAGGAGCCTCCAAACAGGTCAGAGACAAAGTTGTGGAGAAGTATAGATCAGGGTTGGGTTATAAAAAAAAATATCCCAAACTTTGAAAATCCCACGGGGCTCCATTAAATCCATTATAGCAAAATTGAAAGAATATGGCACCACTACAAACCTGACAAGAGAAGGCCCCGCCCACCAAAACTCACAGACCGGGCAAGGAGAGCATTAATCAGAGACGCAACAAAGACACCAACAATAACACTGAAGGAGCTGCAAAGATCCACAGCAGTGGTCCATAGGACCAGTTTAAGCTGTACACTCCACAGAGTGGGGCTTTATGGAAGACTACGCCAGAAAAAAAGCCATTGCTTAAGAAAACACATTTGGAGTTTGCCCAACAGCATGTGATAGACTCCCCAAACACATGGAAGAAGATTCTCTGGTCAAATGAGACAAACATTGATCTTTTTTGGCCATAATGGGAAATGCCATGTGTGGCACAAACCCAACACCCTGAGAACACCATTCCTACAGTGAAGCATGGTGGTGGCAGCAGCATGCTGTGGGGATGTTTTTCATCTGCAGGGACAGGAAAGCTGGTCAGGACTGAAGGAAAGATGGATGGCACTAAATACAGGGCAATTCTGGAGGAAAACCTGTTTGAGTCAGCCAGAGGTTTGAGACTGGGATGAAGGTTCACGTTCCAGCAGGACAATGACCCTAAACATACTCCTAAAGCTACACTGGAATGTTTTAAAGGGAGACATTTAAATGTCTTGGAATGGGCTAATCAAAGCCCAGACCTCAATCCAATTGAGAATCTGTGGCATAACTTGAAGATTGCTGTACACCAACGCAACCCATCTAACTTGAAGGAGTTGGAGCAGTTTTACCTTGAGGAATGGGCAAAAATCCTCGTGGCTAGATGTGCTAAGCTAATAGAGACATACCCCAAGAGACTTGCAGCTGTAATTGCAGCAAAAGGTGGCTGTACAAAGTATGGACTTTGTGGGGGGGGGGTGAATACCTATGCACACTCCAGCTTTCTGTTTTAGGGGACTCTATCATACGGCATGTGAAATTAGCTAGGTTTTTCGGGGCACCAGCAGCTTTAGTCAGGTGTATACCGGGAGCCAGGGTGCCGGACATAGCAGGTAATCTTAGGGTCCTAGGCAAGCACAGGTTCTCAAAGATAGTTATCCATGCAGGAGCTAATGATATACGCCTTCATCAATCTGAGGTTACTAAGAGTAAATTTGTAGAGGTGTTTAAATTAGCGAAGGCGATGTCCGATGCTGTAATGTGCTCTGGCATATGAGAAAGACCCTCATCGGCCGCTGGGCTCGAACCCAGAACCTTCTTGCTGTGAGGCAACAGTGCTAACCACTACACCACTGTGCCGCCCAAAATCAAAGATTGAAAAAAAATGGCTTAATTTTTATTAAACTATGGTATTCTGTCTGAGGATCACATGGTCCAAAATGGGCCTCATTAACCAATGAGATCAAATGTTTTTTCTTCATAATTTTTCTGTTTTTCAAGATATTTACATGGAAATTGGCAGGAACATAGATAGTTGTATACTGAATACAAAGTTTGAAAAATTAGTAAAATACACATTATGCAAATTAGTATTTAATTTGCATTAATTTTGTTAATTAGGTAAAACATTAAATCGGTACACTCAAAGTAATAAAAGATTATTTCTAATCCCCTCTTTGTGCTCTGTAGGCCTTTGTATTTCTCAGTAGGGCCTACTAGTGTTTATATGAAAGAATATAAATGGTTATTTTGATTAATATTCACAGCTTTCAAGGCAAACCACAAAAAAATTGTCTGATCCGCATCCAATAAACAATTCACATTAACTGAACTGAAATTGACACTCGCATTTCTGACTTCCGTTTTTTTTAAATCTCATTCCGACCACCAAGATCTCCATATTTTTCACAAAAACAGCTCCAGTTATATTCTAAAAGTTATTTAGTTACAGGAATCAGTTTGATTTGAAAAAAAAAAAGTAGGTAAAGCTCTGAAAACTCACTTCAAAGTCTCCTGTGAATCAGAACATCAAAACTAGAAGGCAGAAAATTTTGCTGAATCCTTCATCAGAAACAGTGAGAGCAAGAGAACATCCCTATAAAAGTGATCTGATTGATATTGACGAGTAATCCAGTGGGAAACCAATCAGGAGAGAGAGAGAGAGAGAGAGAGAGCCTGACCACTTTCCCGTCACTCAAAAAGAAAAGCACTAGCAGTTTCCTGACGTCCCGCGAGCAGAGTTTTTACTCTGTTGTACTGACTTCAACCTGCTGTTACTCCCAAAGTACTGAATAGATCTTAACCAGATACATTTCTTTGGAAAGCAGAGATTATAAGCTTTTTAATGATAGAAAATATTCAAGAGTTAAGCAATAACAGGTTTGGAAACTTTGATGAGCATCTGCATGGAGAATTTTCACAGCATGGCCAGCAAGCGTCCGATATGACTACTATCATTTCTATAGTAACAGATCATTCACAGGGACGTGTCCAGCTGCTTCACATAGAAGGATTAAAACATGTCTAATCGTTGATATGGTGAAGTTTTCTGTAAGAAAGTGTTCATGGAAGGATTCTCCAGTATCAGTGATTTTTAACAGTCAGAGGTTCAAATGGAACCCAGTTTTGTGGCACCTTCAGGACAGGATGGTTTATGCTTTAAGGTTTCTTGGTCACATGACAAGCTGCATTTTTGTCTTATATCTGCAAGGCAATATACACTGGTGAAATAATGACTATCAGTGCTAGAACAACTGAGAACACGAGCTAACTAGTTTCCCAAGCGTTCCATACATGGATCTTAAAAAAAAGCATGATGTTTCTTCAAAGAATAAAAATAATCATTGCTGTGGTATAACAGGTAAAAAAAAACCAGTTGGGGATATGCTATTATAGTGAAATAATCAACTCGAACAGTTATAACAGTGTCATCACACCACCCCATCACTCCGGATTCTGTTATAACAGCGGTTCATTGTTTCAGCCATGTAGAATTGGCTTCAGATGATCTCACAGAGGAACAGGAGCTCTCCATGATGGCTGATCTTGAGGAGATGGACCTGTTAGGGGAAATCTTTGAGACGTTAAACACTCAGAGCACCACCGAGCCGGGCCTGCTGTACAGCACACACAGCCTTGACGTCTTCACCTACGACTGCACAGACTTCATCAGCAGAGTGAGCACGTGCACCTTTTCCAGCAAAAAAAGTATTTTTTTATTAACTGTATCCTTCATGTATTCCAGAGGAGCTTGGCCACACCCAGTCAGGAGAGCTTGAGTCTTTCCACTGGGATCAATGGCAGTCTGATGAGCTGGGAGGGTCCAGATATAGAGGAGGAGTCTGTGGTGCCAAGCAATGAACCATAGAGGGACATAGTACATCAGGAGGGGAGGAGGAGCCAAGGGTGGATCTTGGAAGGTTAGTGGAGGATTTCATGGATTGAAGGCAGAAGCTCAAAGAGGAGCTGAATGGAAACTGCAAGGAAACTAGCAGGTTATCCAGAGAAGATCAGGAGGAAACTACCAGATTAGCCAAAGACGATCAGAGGGAAACGAGCAGTTTGTCCAGAGAAGATCAGGAGGAAATTAACAGATCATCAGAAGTTGTTGAGGGTGAAACTAGTAGATCATTAGGAAAACATCAAGAAAATAGCCACTCAACAGGAGCAAATCAAGAAAGAACTTGCCAATCCAAACCAGATGATGACAATGATGGGGAAAGTAATGGAGCTCAGGAGAGAGAAGAAAGGGGGCAATAAACAAATGCCATGCAGGACACTGGGATCAAACTCAGGAGAACATTCCAGGGAGTCTACCTTGAATCTCTCTCCAGGAAAAGGAGCACCTTTCTGCAGAACAGCTGAATGCAGCCAAAAACAATAGGGAACAAGAAGAGTGCCAAGACCCATCAGCTCTGAAAGTGCTTTCACAAGTGGCCATGTTCCAGGTCAAGCCCTACCAGACCAAGAGCTCCCCTGAGACTGTAAAGCCCAGCTATGGCCACAAAATCACAGATACATTTCTAAAGATCCCTCCAAGAGCTTCTGGAGCCCTTTGGGTGACTGCGAGTACAAAGGCGGATGACACTGCCATAAAATCACCAACCATGCCCAGTTTATCAGACACAGCCACAGAGGATGAAGACCTGCCACCACCTAAAGTCTCATCTCATCTCATCTCATCTCATCTCATCTCATTATCTCTAGCCGCTTTATCCTTCAACAGGGTCGCAGGCAAGCTGGAGCCTATCCCAGCTGGCTACGGGCGACCACCTAAAGTGTCTGAGCTTAAAAAGAGATTTGAGCAGTGATTGAGTGCAGGGGAGATCAGGCCACACCCACAATAGATGCCAGAGGCACTCATGTATTCTTGGAGTGACGACAGGGAAGTAAAATGAAGAAAAACAAAAATCAGATGTCAGGTTGACTTGAGCACATCGTACACATTGTGTAAGCCAGCCTCTCTCAACCAGGGTGCCGTGGTACCCTGGGGTGCCGTCTGGCTTTGTTAGGGGTGCAGTCAAAAAATTATATATGCTAACATTGAAATAAATAAAATGAATTAAAATTCCAAAAAACCAAGAGCCTTCAGTGGGCCTGACCTCCATCCAGCTCACAGTTCCCGAAGTACTGGATGTCTTGCTCAACCTAGACACTAACAAAGCTTGCGGACCGGATGAAATTCCTGGGATTATTCTAAAGAACACGGCACCTGAAATATCACCTTCACTGTGCCGGCTGTTTAACCTGTCGCTTTCCAGGGGATCCGTTTCTGCGTTATGGAAGGAGGCGAACATCACTCCTGTTTTCAAAAAGGATGACCCCACCCTCGTAGAAAACTACAGGCCCATTTCCCTGCTCTGTATTGTATCAAAAGTCCTTGAGCGCTGCGTCTACAATCACTGCTTCAGCTACATTTCACCCTTCATCTACCATCTACAACACGGATTCCTTAAGGGAAAGTCTACTGTAACGCAACTTGTCGAAGTCTATCATGACATTGTGAACAGGTTAGCAGCAGGGGATGACATTGATGTTATTCATCTAGATCTCTCAAAGGCTTTTGATAAGGTCCCTCACCATCTGCTCTTGTCCAAACTACAGCGGTATGGGATTGCAGGTTCTTTGTTGAAATGGTTTGAGTCCTACCTGGGCGGAAGACGACAACGCGTTGTCCTTGAGGGTGTTACCTCCTCTTGGCTGCCGGTGACATCAGGGGTCCCGCAGGGATCTATCCTCGGGCCCCTGCTGTTTTTGATTTACGCAAATGACATGCCAAACTACGTGCAGCATGGTTCGGACATTGCCCTTTATGCTGATGATTCCAAGCTCTACCGCTCTATAGAGTCTGCAAGTTCGTCTCTCTCCTTGCAGGGTGACCTTGACTCACTGTACAATTGGAGTATAGAGCACGGTATGGAGTTCAGCGCATCTAAGTGTAGGGTTATGCATATGTCCAAGAAGCGTTCGACAAAGCGTCCACCGCACTGTTACCAGCTGTGTGGCCGCACTCTGGATGCAGCAGCGCAAGTAACAGACCTCGGAGTCACTGTAACAAACGATCTGTCCTGGGGTCCACATATAGAGCTCATGTGTGCAAAAGCTAACAGGATGCTTGGGCTGGTGAGGCGGGTCTGTCACGACATCTATGACCAAAGTACAAGGAAATTGCTTTATTGCACCTTAGTTAGGCCTCGCCTGGAGTACGCCTCAAGCATATGGTCACCTTCAACTGCTAAGCACAAGGCTCTTTTAGAGAACATTCAGCGCCGCGCCACAAAGTTTATCCTGAACTACCCCCCTGATGTGTCCTATATTGATTGCCTTAAGTCGCTCAGTCTTCTCCCTTTAGAGTATCGCCGAGAAATCAGTGACGCTGTCTTGCTTTACAAAATCAAAAACGGTACTGTTAGTGATAGTTTAGCTAGTTTGCTCGTTCCAACTACATCTAGATATTGCACCAGAAACTTCCATCCAGCTGATCTCCGCTTCTTCTTCAATCACAAGCAAAACTACTATCGGAACTCTTACTTTCCAAGAACTGTTAAATTATGGAACAGCCTTCCATCTGCTATAAAATTTTCCCCCACGCTAATCTCCTTCAAAAGACAAATATCTGTTCACTTCTTTGAGAAACTCGCTTTGTACCATCCTCCGTAACGTATGATGATTTTTTTTTTCCTTTTTTTTTTTTTTTTACTATACTAAATGCATCATAAGTTTTTATATTTTTGTAATCTGTGGGGGTTGAATGTCAATTGGGGCTTACGCCCTGTTTTCTTCTCCTGTCACGTTTGTATCTATTTCTTTTTTTTCCCTATTTTTGCTACACACATGTATATATTTATTTTTTTGTTGTAATTTGTACTTTATGTGTAATCTATATTTTATGTGACAAATAAACTAAACTAAACTAAAACGACAGTTACACTAATGCAGATCATCGCTGCCTCATGCATCATCAAAATTTGTCTCACGACCCTCTTTCCCATCTCACATCATCACTGCCGGGGTCAGCATATGGTCAGCGTGACTGCGTATATTTTATATGGGGGTGCCTTGAGAATTTGCATACTTCTGAAGGGTGCTGTGACTGAAAAAAGGTTGAGAAACGCTGGTGTAAGTGATTACAGTGTGGTCGGTACAGTGCTCACTCCACCTGTAACGTAGCTGTGACAAACCAGACTCTCGCGGATTATAACGAACTCAAGGTTTTAATGAGAGAAGGATAATCCAAAATCAGAGTACAAAAGCCAGACTAGAAAAATCATAGTCAATAAACAGGCAATAGTCAAAAAAAAACAGGAATCAAGAGATACGGACAAATCAGAACACAAGGGCTAGCCAAATCGTAGTCAGAAAAACAGGCAATAATCGAGAAACCGGGACTCAAGAGAGACGGGCAATCAAAACACAAGGGCTAGGCAAGACAGGAAAAAAAACGGAAGGCAAAAAGGGTTATACAAAGAGAAGCAATCAATTTACTGTAATGATGCTCAGTAGACTTACGATAAGTGAAGACAATACTGTGCAAAGAACAAGACAGACAAAGGGGTATAAATACAAACAAAAACAAAAGGGTATAGGTGATTGTGATCAGAACTCAGGTGAACCACTCCTACAAAATGGTTCCAGATTGGTTAATGGAGTGCACATGGTAGTAACTGGCGTGTGAGGGGGATTATGGGAAATGGAGTGTTGAGGCAGACAGAGGGTGAGCCTGGAAGTGTGACAGTACCCCCAAGGGACTAGGACGACCACAACAACCGACACCCACGCTGCCAGGAACACTCCTGAGCGAGCAGATAGATAGATAGAGATATATATCTCAATCGATACGGACATGGTCTCAGAGGCATCAACATTTCTCATAGTAAGCAGGAACACACAACAAACTCATTTTACTTCAAACATCCATTAGTGGAGGAGGTTTTTTTATTTATATACTTTTTTTTGTCTCTCTCTTTTTTTTTTTTTAAATAAATGACCAAACAGCTCACAGCACCACCCACTTATTTTCATTTGGAGCACAAGACTGAGGTTCCGAGTCAGATTTCACCTCAAGTCAGACATATTGAACGGCGCATCATCATCCTGCATCCTTTCCCCTTCAGTCAGTCAACTTTTCCAGGTAGTAAATTTTATTCACTGCATAAACTGAGGAAGCAGAAAAGTGTAGATAAACTCTAAGAGTAAACACTGGCACCTCTGGACACCATGATACACACACACACCCCTTCATAAACAGCCATGGCACTGTCTGGCCAATAGAAAGAGGAACACAAAGACAAAATCATCATCAGTGCTTAATTAACAATCTATTTCGGAGTTCTAGATCATGAACTGTGGTTCTAGAATGACAGCCAGCTGAAACCCTCAGAAGTGAAATCACCACACCAGGTCAAAAGATACAAGTTGGATTTTGAATGACCTTTGAGTTCAGTCACACCATGTGGTTAAAGGAGGCTCTCAGATCAGTCGCTCCTCTTTGGGCAGAGGCAGTGGGAGACCTGGTTTCTCCGAGCCCTGACTCTCGGCTTGTTTTCGCTCCTCTGCGCTCGGCCGGTACGTTCCCTCCGTCTTCCGTTTCCGCCATAGCACACAGGTCATCAGTGCAGTGCACAAAGCAACGAGCAGGAAAAACCCTACACCCGCATGGACCCCAGTCAGCGTCACTACCTCCATGGTCCCCTAAAAAAAAAAACAGTACCAGTCAAAAAAAAGTTTGTACACCCCTACTCTACTCATTCTGTATTATAAAACTTTTCTACACTGAAGACATCAAAACTATGAAATAACATCTGGAACATATCTGGAATTATGTGGCAAACAAAAATTCGAAGTCCTTCCCATGCCATTCATGGCACCAATCTCCGTTTCGTAGCCCTCAGCCTCTCGCCTATATTACGTACAGGGATGTGATTTTTCCGCGAATTCGCGGAATTCCACTTTTTTCACCTCAAAACTTGAAAAAAAAAATGTTTCCGATTTTTCCCTCAAATCCACATTCGTATCCTATTCGTTCCAACTTTGTTTGAAAGATGGCAGCCTCAGATTTGCATCTTTACGCCTCGATCACGGAGGCTGCCATCTTTCAACTCTTTGTTTGAAGCGAGCGCATTCATTGGTTGTTACAGAGCGATGGGCCAATCATGTACTTCGTTTCATCTCATTGACGCAATTACGTCATTGAGATGAAACAAGGTACGTGATTGGCCCATCGCTCTGTAACAACCAATGAACGCGCTTGTTAGATAGCTGTACGTAAGCTTGCTTCAAACAGAGTTGAAAGATGGCAGCCTCCGTGATCGAGCGTAAAGATGCAAATCGAGTTAAAGAAATCGACAGAATAGTGAAAAACAAGTTCCGCTGGGAATGGTTGGAGAAAGAGGTTGCTACAGACGTTGGACATGAGACTGTGAGACATATGTTCAGCGATTTCGTTCTTTGGGGAGAGGGCAGAGGTCTCTGGCTGTCAAGTTTGGGGATACTGGGACCTCCCCTGCCCGAGCTACGAGCGTCCAAAGTCGGGCTGGAACCCGGGATAGAAACGAAACCTAAGCGGAGCGCCACGGCTCGCCTCGGGGCGAATTACGTCCCAAGGCGCGGGGCTAGCGGGCCCTGCCGCGCTGGTTCTTTGGGGGGGGTGAGTGAGTGAGAGAGAGTGTGTGTGTGTGAGAGAGAGAGAGAGAGAGAGAGAGAGAGTGTGTGTGAGTGAGAGTGTGTGAGAGAGAGTGCGCGCGAGTGAGAGAGCGCGCGCGAGTGAGAGAGAGAGAGCGAGTGAGAGTGCGCGCGCGCGAGAGAGAGCGAGAGAGAGAGTGCGCGCGCACAAGAGAGCGAGAGTGTGTGCACGCGCGAGTGAGAGAGAGAGTGAGCGAGAGTGTGTGTGTGTGTGTGTGTGTGTGTCAGAGTTGCATGTTGACCATTAAATTGGCTTGAATTTGTTAATCATGAAGTTTTTTCTTGTGTGTTTGCTTGCCATTTTAGTACAATTTTTAAGTCAGAAAACCCCAAAACCCAGGAGCTTCGGGGGGCTTCCCCCCCTTGTCCCCCCACCAGGGTGCTGCCCTGGACCAGCTGGGGGCCTGCGGCCCCCAGACCCCCGGCTAAAATTTTCAGATAATTTCACCAGCCCCAAATCACATCCCTGTACGTAGCTAGGGTTACAGTGTGTGTGTGGGGTCCTCAGGTAACCACAAGAGTTTGTCTCCCCACTTGCATCTGTATTGCAGCGTGCCTTGCCAGATGGCAGTAGGTACCATTTTATGATGGGCTTTGGTATGACCCGACCGTGAGTAGAACTCACGATCTCCTGTCAAGAGGCAGACATGCTAACCACGAGGCCAATCGCCAGTATGTGGCAATTTGTGGTAAACCCCAAAAAAAAGGTTAAAAATTGCCTGATTTTATTTTAGATTCTCCAGCATTTCCCTTGATGGCACTTTGAACACTCATTATCTTAACCAGCTTCATGAGGGAGTCACCTGGAATGCTTTTCAATTAACAGGTATATCTTGTCAAAAGGTAATTAGTGGATGACTTTCTCACCTTCTTGATGCACTGGAGATAAAACAGTAAACAAACATACTATAAATAAATAGCCCTATTCAACATCACAACTGCAGTAATCCATACATATATCATAAAGAACTGAACAGCTAAGTAAAGAGAAATGACATCCATCATTACTTTAAGACATGAAGTGACTTAATTAACGAGACCGAATGAGGGCGTAGCTCACTCCGGCCTCATCTAGTCCAGAAGGAACGATCTAAAGTGGGCCACCTTGCACAGTTCTACTTTCAAAATCCAAAAAATGGCGAGGAATGGACCAAGAAGTGATTGTTTAACTGCTCACTCATTAAAGCTTAATTAGTTCATAACTTCATTAATAATTGTAATTAAGCAAATCTGGGGAGAAGTTATATACACCCTAGGTACCCCTACCTTCATGCCAGAAAGAATCAATATCGGTGAAGAATCGAGGGAGAAGTTCTGACTGGTTCTGTATGTTGATGAAAAGCAACAAACTGACATCTAAAAATGTAAATTCAAGTGAAATTTAGAATAAGTTTGCATGCTAAAGGAAGAACTCTGCAGAATGAGAAGAGGTTTCTGTTCCATGTTAGTGTCACTGGAACTATGATGTAATACCTACAGTTAATTTTTATAATTGGCAGGTTGTACATTCTGGGAAGGCTGTAATTATCCCAGCAACGCCTATAATTACACTCCACACACCAAAAGCTGAAAAAAACAAAAACAAAGTCCCTTGTATCATGAACAGATTCCTTTTTACATTTTCCATAAAATCCATAAGCAACACTGGATGGATAAAAACACACACACCAGCCACTTTAATAGGAACTTCTTGTTGATTCTGAGATCCCTGTTCTTGGCTGCAGGAGTGGAACCCAATGTGTTGTTCTTTCTGCTGTTGCGTGCTAAGATGCTTTTCTGCTCACCACGGTTGTAAAGAGTGATTACATGAGTTACTATATCCTTCCTGGCACAAAAAACACCTTGAATCTGTCCATTTCCCTCGGACCTCTCTTCTCAACAAGGCGTTTGTTTCCACCCACAGAACATGTCGCTCACTCACTCTATGTTTTTCGCACCTTTCTGTGTAAACTCCAGAGACTGTTGTGTGAGAAAACCCCAGGAAGGAGATCAGCAGTTTCTGAAACACTCAAACCAGCAGTACATCTGGCTCAAACCAACACCCATACCACAGTGAAAAGTCAGTCACACTTCAGAATGGGAAAAATTGTGATCTCAAAGTGATGTTTGAACATCGTGAACATTAACTGAAGCTCTTGATTTGCGTCTGTGTGATTTGATGTGTTGTGCTGCTGTAAAAGGGCAGTGTGAAAGTGTGTGTGAGTGAGAGACAGAATAAGACTCACAATAATGTGTCCGTCCTTACGGAGTCATTCCTCTGACACCTTCATTCCACATGATTTCCTCCTGCAAACTGGGAAACACACCGCTGTTTAATTCTCACATTCACACAGAACCTTGGAAGAGCTCGCCGTTCGAGAATCACATCACTGATCCAGTTAATGATTAGTTTTAATTGAATAACACTTTTCCCAACATGCATGAATGCATACACTCTTGCTAGAAAAATACACCTGCTCAAACCGCAGACTAGTTGCTCAGGTGTATTTTGTTTAGTGCTCTTAATAAATGCCCCCTTTAAAAAAAAAAAAAATATATATATATATATATATATATATATATATATATATATATATATATATATATATATATATATAAACCACACACACATTCCAGCATTATGTATTTTTTTTTTTCTTTTTTTTAATTACATTTTCTCACTTCTTAGCCAGGCCTGATGTTATTAGATCATGCCATCTTTAAGAATTCTCAATGTTTTTAAAGCTTGACTTGTTTAGACTGAGTTCACACAGTTGTGTGGCTTCCTTTCAGTTCAGCTCAGATTCATGAGACAGGGCTTTGTTGTTTTTTTTATAAAAGTGTAACCATAGTAAATGGACCTCATCCTCCTGGCTGAGAGTTTCTCTGTCAATACGTCCATATACGAGCAAACAATGCACTGAAATATCATTCCCCTCAGACTCCACATGGTGCATTTATAGAGAAATAGAACATTACTAAACAAGGCATATAAATAACTAACTATAGCTATCCAAGTGCAATAAACAAGTGACGAGACAAAGACCAGTGCAAAGTGAGCATTGTGCTTGTGCAGGAAAACGGATCAGAAATCACATAAAACTAGTTTAAAAAAAAGTGGTAAAACGCTACACGCTGTCAGTCTTTCATAAAGAGGAAACGCATCATACAACTTGTACCCAGAATCTCAGCAGGTACGAAAATATAACAGCAATATTTGATTAGTAATAATAAGAGTTGCCATGTGGCTTCAGTCAGTCAGTCACTCACTCTTGGGGAAGAGTTCTTCTCTCTCGGATGATGCTCCGAGTTGGTGATTGTGTATCAAATATTAAACGTTTATTATGCCAGACGCCACACTTGTGTATAAACGCATGAATAATCTTGCTCCTAATTATCTTAATTGTTCAGAAAATGCTCCATATACAGCAACAATCTGAATATCCCTCAGTGTCGTGCTGCCAAGGCACAGAACTCATTCCTTTATCGAGGGGTCTCTGTCTGGATCTCACTCCCTCAGGCAATTTCCAGGTCTCGATCAGGATCCGTTTTTAAACCCAACTTAAAGTTGTATTGTTTTGAGAGGTGGCTACTGTACACCTAGTTCTGATAAAGTTTAATGATAACATTTGTAAACAAACTTATTAGATTTTAATAACTCCTTTCTACAGATTTCCTTTGAATATTTTCATTTTTTATATTACTGTAATCGTAATGTTTATTTAAGCAGCACTTGTAAATTAGGTATGAAAACCCCATTTTGGGAAACTAAAAGACTGTTTTAAACAGCATCAGAAAAATATTTGGGTCTTATACTGGAAGTGTTGGTGTGTGTGTGTGTGAGAGAGAGAGCGCATGTCTCCTCATGGTTTAGTTCTTTAGCACAAGAGCCAAGAACACTTAATCTTTATTATGAATATTTACTGATCATGTTTAAAGATGTCTGATGGATTTTTTTTTTAAAGTTCCCGAGATTCTGATCAGAAACAAGCGATTGTATTTTGCCAGTCCGCCATCGTGAAACCGCCATGTTTGATGGAGCTTGTATGTTATAGTCACCAATCCTCCCTCCAAATTACTGAACACAGTACATACCCTGACCCAGTACACCGCTACAGCCAACTCCCAGATTTGTTTTGTCTTTATAATTTAAGCTTAGCACTTGATCATTTTTATTATTTACAATTTGCTAATTTGATGAATGAAGTCAAGTGAAATTTACAAGATAAGAGTTTAAAAAAAGCTTTGTTGTTTGTTCTTTATTTTAAATTTTTACAAAAGAAAAAGAAAAGGTCAAAAGAAAGGAAAACTATGTACAGCTATTTCAATTATATTACATTTTAGATAATTGCTGTGACTTCTAAATGCAAGAAAGTGAAAAACTTGGGGGAAAAAAACCCTTGATAATCAAACTGCAGGCGCCACTAAAAACGCACAGGATTTAAGAACACAGCTGTGCTAAGAGATTTTAGATGTGCGCTAAATAACTGGATACCTTCCTAATCTGGTGTCTGTTTAAGAGGTTGCGCCACATTGATTTCCTGCCCAACATTTCTTCAATACCCACCTGAAGGCATTAACCCTCCCTCCCCCCATAAATAGAACACAGTCCTGTCCAAAAATATTAGACGCCCTTTAAAAAAAAAAAAATTAGGACTTCTACATTATTGAGGCAGTACAAAACCATTTCAGATTCCAAACACAAAATTAAAACGTTACAGAAAAATGTTTGTCAGTCAACAAAGAAAGCAAGCAGTAAAAGTGTCCAGAAGAACTGGGTTATTGATGTTCACTAAAACCTACAGCTCATTTCCTTATAAACCTGAACACACTGTACCCGAGACAACTGATTATTTTAACCAAAGGGTCGTCACACCAAATATTAAAAACACACACACCACTCTGTTTACTGCCATTTACAGCATTTATTTCAAAATGTAGAAACAGGGTATCTGCACATTTTTCAAGTACAAATTTAAAGACCTTTAAGACCTTTTCAAGACCTCTAAATGGAAAAAGTAAGACTGTACCATGGCAAAGAAAATGATAAATACGACAACTTAACACTGTTTTCTGCAATAGATTTTTTTTACTAACTTTAAGAAGAATGCACACAATTGGTGAACAACAGGGTGCATCAATGGCAACTGTTAGACATGCAAACAGCTGAAGCAAAGTCGTGTGTTTTGGGCCTGCAGAACTACTGTAGCAGCAAGGAGAAGACTGGTGTTTACTGGAGAAATCACCGTGAATCATTTCAAAAACGAAAACAATAAACGGCAAGTAGAACCAGCTGAACAACCTTAGCCGGCATTATTTAAATCCCCAAAGGTTATCTTTGATGTGTGATTTTGTGTCCGACAGCAAAATCAGTCTGAGTGTCGTACAGTATACAGCTGGCTGAGGAAGTTCTCGAGTATCTTCTGCATTATAGCAGGTAACAGCATAAACCTGTTTATGCAGTCATACAATCATCATAGCGTCACATTAAACACAGAAAAACAACCGTCACCTTTCATAACCATTATCAATATTAATCAATGTGTTGTAATAACTGTAAACTAATTATCATCAGTGCAATTGTTATATCAATGTTCATTATTCAAAATAATCATTAATTATGATCTATAATCCATGAATAATTGTTTGTATTACAACTACTACTACTACTACTACTACTACTACTACTACTACTAATACTACTACTACTACTAATAATAATAATAATAAACTACTTTTTTAATAATGATTTAAAAAAATAACTCAATTTTATAACATTTTAATAATCACTACTTATTAGCTATATTAATGAATAGAGTAGCAATTATTATAATTCAGTATTATTAATTACTACTTAATAAGCAGTGATTATCAAAATGTAATTTAATAATAAGTAGTAATTATTATCAACTACTAAATTATACTAATAAATAATAAGTAGTGATTATTAAAATGCTATAAATTGAGTTATAAGATTAGTTAAAATTATTATTAAAAAATAGTAATTATTATTATTATTATTATTATTATTATTATTATTAGTAGTAGTAGTAGTAGTAGTAGTAGTAGTGATACAAACAATTATTCATGGATTATAGATAATTTGTTTTAATAGTGAACATTGATATAACAATTGAACTGATAATAACAATAATAATAACATTAACAACAAGTATTACTATTGTTTAGTAGTGGTAGTAGTAGTACAGTTATTTTATATCAATGTTCACTATTTAAAAAAATTATTTTATCCATGAGTATTTGTTTGTATTCTACTAATTACTACTTTTTAATAATTATTTGTAATAATTTTTAATAACTTTTAACAACCCCTAGTACTTATCACGAATTCATAAGTAGTAATGATTAATAATCAATAATAATTACTATTACTACTAATTATTATTAGTGGTTGTTAATATTATTCTTATTATTATATTAAAAACACTGTAGTAGACAATAAGTAATAAAACTAAACTTTTTGTATAAATTATTTATATTGTACTATATTTAGAATTACTGTATTTTCTGGAGTTCTTTTTAACTGAGTTTTGAAATAAAGTTTGTTTATATATTTATATTAAACTTAGTACAATAAACAATGTTAATTATGTTTAAAAAAAATGATGCTAATCATTATTATTAGTAGTAGTATTTTCTATAAGTCCCATTTTCCACCTGACTCTTGTGCGCATGGGCGAACCCCCCTGCGTTTCACTCTGGAGTGCTTGACGTCTATCACACGCGCGCCTCGTGTCCGTGAAAAACCAGTTTCCCAGTCCGCCGTGTCCCCAGCGCTGCGGTACCGTCTTTACACACATTTGTGTGATCCAGCGCTTTTTATCGCAAACGATTCTTCTCCTTATTTTGGGGGTATTTGTCATCCCCCAACCACTTGTCGTTAAACAGACATCTTCCCATAATTATCAACGATTTCTAGCGCCCGCGTAAGCTACCTGCGCATCTCTCACTCTTCACAACCACCGCACCACCGCACCGCACCACACTGCCTCCAGTAGCCTCTATCTATGGCAGGGGTCTTCAATTAAAAGTCACTGAGGTCCAGTTATTAAATTTTGTCCAAGTAGAAGGTCCGAACCGAAGTCCAGCCTGTGTCTTATAGCCTTCCCCTATGTCCACATTTCCACATTTTCATATGGTTTCAACAATATTTATTGTTAATTTCCAATGCAGGAAATGAACTGAGTGCACAACTCTCTCTTTTACCATAAATAAAAGTAGTTCCAGGAAAATAAATTCAAGGCCTTTATTTCAGATTAAAGAAAACAGAAACCTCAGAATAAAATAAATAAAAAAGTGCAAACAGAGTGGAATAACTCCTTTTTCTCTTAAATTAAAGAGGTCCCAACCTGAAGAATTGAAGGCCTACACCTCAAGTAAAAAAGTCAACTCAGAAAACATTAACTAAAGTGCAAACAGAGCGTTGACTTAACATTTTCTCTTCTTTGTTCTTAAAATAAGGAGGTCCCAGCCTAAAAAAATGAGGGCCTACTTTTCAAGAAAAAAAAAAAAAGTCCACATCTTCAGAAAACAAGTGGCTTTTAGGGGGGGGGGGGGGGGGGGGGGGAATGCAAACAGAACATTTTTCTTTGAACTTTTCTCTTTTAATTCTTCTTCTTTTACTTTTCTTAATGAGAAAAATGGGCATGTGGCTGACCTGCCAGTAATTTAAAGCTTGGTTGGAATGGAGTTAGTGCCATTCTCATGCAGATATGTAGGTGTTCATTGTTGAGCCTCAAATAATGTCTCAGCAACGGCGTTTAAGCACTCCTTCGCAACTGTCCCATCACTAAATGTTTTTTTATGTTGCCCCAAAATCTACGCTACTTTTAAGGAACATTCGTTTGCACGTTGCTGGGCTGTAAATGTATGTGTGATGAGTCGGGTAGACCTGTCATACTGTGCTTGCAGTTGGGTTATTTTGCATGCCCTCAGCTCGGACTTCAGGAGATAACTTTGCTCAAAAGAGCTGTGCTTCGTTTCATAGTGGCGCTTCACGTTGCCGCTTTTAATTACTGCCACGTTTTCGGAGCATATGAGGCACACTGGTTTTGAACTGCTCGCTGGAAGAATGAAACGTATTTCTCCATCCATTCATCTTTAAAACAACGATTTTTCTTGTCTACTTTCCGCTGCCTTTTGGAGCAAGCCATGTTGTCTTGGTCGGTTGTCTCTTAACTTAACTCTCTTCCTCTCTGCTTGTTGCTGTGCTGTGGCGCGCTGGGTAAACTAACGATTTTATTGGCTCAACTGAGTGGAGCTATTGTCGTATTAACTGGAGTAGCAGCGCCCGCTGTCAATAGCCACGACAGTCCAAAATAATGCTCCATGAAAATTAATTTCGTGAATTTACGGGTCACGGATCCGGACAGAACCATCACTGGGTCCGGATCCGGACCGAGGTCCGCCATTTGGTGATGCCTGATCTATGGAATGCACAGAACACACAGAACCAATGCTGGCCCCAAAAGGTACTCTGGTCACTTTGAAAATTACGGTTAAAAAAAATACCCCAAACCGGATGGAGACATTTCACTCGTTGGGTCCAATATTAAATTTAATGCCTCCCTTTCGAAAATTCCAGTCATTCCAAACAATTTAAGATGTTTTTAGGCCTTGAAAACCGAAAGTTGTATTAAAGACTTTTTAAGGACTCGCAGGAACCCTGTAGAAATATTTAATTTCTTTAAAAAAAAATAGTATAGTAGGTGGTACAGCGTGTGCACTTGCTTCTTATTTTTACCTGCAGTAGCCACTGCCAATTTTTTCTTTTTTTGGTCCGGAAAGTGCCCCCTTGCATAATTATATTACAGGCATTTAGCAGACGCTGTTATCCAGAGTGATGTACAACAAGCACACAGCACCTGGGGAGTGGTTGGGGGGTTAGGTGCCTTGCTCAAGGGAACTTCAGCCATGGATTTTTCTTCTGCCGGTCCAAGGAGTCGAGCCAGCAATGCTTTGGGCCCCAGGCTGCTTCTCAAACCTTTAACCCATGGCTGCCCATAATACAGCACTTTCTTCACTGACATGCGTTTAATATTGTGCTGGAAAACTAATGTTTAGACTCAGTGTAGGTCATAATATAAAAAAAATTAATAAAAGGGGTGCTAATACTTTTGCATTCAGGAGTATTGTACATCAGAACAGATTTTGCAATCATTTTTAAAAATCCGTGAATAAAAAGGTGTTACACTGGACAGGATACAATTCATCCTGATAACTGACTTGTGATCAAAAACGATTTTTGCATGACATATATATATATATATATATATATTTTTTTATATTATATATATGATCATAACTAATGAGGTCACATGACCTAAAGCAGATAAAAATCAGTTTGTTAATGAATAACTGGGTGACTAATATTCTACAGGATCATGGAACACATTTTAATGTGCTGCTGAATTCCAGAGGTGATTCTAGAGTCTGTTGTGGCCCCAAGCAAAAATTTCCAGGGGGCCCTTCTGATCAGTGTTCATCACCAATATGTTATAAATAATCTGACACGAACGAAAAATGTATGAAACCAAAGTTTTTTAAATTCCAAATGTGAAAATACAATGGTAAAGGACAATAAAAACAATAAAAAACAAAATAAATAAGCCCTTGGGCCCCGACTCTCGGGGGGCCCCTGGGCCAGGGGGCCCCAAGCAGTTGCCTGCCTTGCCTGTTCACAAGCTGCGCGTCTGCTGAATTCATAAATATAAAATTAATCGGCTAATTTATTTAATTTATTACCAGACTGTTTGCTTTACCTAGAAAGTGAATAGTTTTCACATGACGTCACAGAGTCGGGGATTCCCTAGTGGTGGCCATCTTGCGGGTCAAGTTTACTGTACGGGTGACTGAGCACACATTGTAACGTGTGAGTACAAAGTCTTCAAAAGAACCCAAGCAGGCTATTTAAAGCTAGCAATGGTGCACACCTGTTATATTCATGGCTGTCGTAATAGGTCAAATGATGAAGTCAAGCGGAGCTTTTATGGAATTCCCACTGTACGGGAGCACGAAGGCGAGCAAGCAAAGAAACTCAGCATACAAAGGAGAAATCTATGGCTTGCGAAAATCAACCGCAAGGATTATCAGCCTTCCAAACACAGCAAAGTCTGCTCCGATCATTTTATAAGTGGTAAGTTGTTTAAATAAACAATCAATTGTGTTTAAGTTTGTTTTTGGAAACCAAAACATCATGTGAACAATCTCTGGAGAATGCTTAACTGGAACTGCTGAGTGTACGTTTACATTGTAATGTACACTTAATATCGCTCATTTGACACGTTTCTATTTGAAACTTGTCACTTCACTCATGCAAGGGTCATTTTTGCAAAACATTTTAGGTCTATTCTGTATGATTTGATTTGTGTTTGGGATGCAAACAGTGCGCCTTTTGGTGGACGCCGCCTGAATCGCGCAGATCCGATTTTTTTTTTGGGGGGGGGGGGGGGGGGGTTGGAGTGTCTGATTATAATTTCAAAGTAAATTCTGTATTAAAATTACTAAATAAGCAAATCTGTTAAAGTCCATGAAACGGGAAGTATAAGGATGAGAAAAAAACAGTTTAAATCGGAAAGCTGTGCACATTTGCGCAGCCCGAGCGGTGTGCAGGACTGCGCAAATGTGTGCAGCTTTCTGATTTAAACTGTTTTTTTCTCATCCTTATACTTCCTGTTTCATGGACTGTAACGGATTTGCTTATTTAATAATTTTAATATAGAATTTACTTTGAAATTATAATCAGACACTCCAATGCCCCCCCTAAAAAAAAATCGGATCTGCGCGATTCAGCCGTGAAAAAGGCGGCATCCAACAAAAGGCGTGCTGTGAATATATAAAGTTGTATATATCAGACAGCCTTTAAAGTTTGATGAAGTCAGTTTCAGGCTTTGGAGCAGGCTTTGGCAGTTTCAGGCTTTGGCAGCCCTGCATAGTCACTTGAAAATGCATCTTTGTCCACTTCGTAGGGGTCAATTCCCCCAATCAAGGCCAGTGTGGCTGCATACCATTGTCGTGAGATGTCGTCTAATGTATCTATATACTTCTGTTTGCTTGATTTTGCCGACATTGATCTTTATTTTAGAAAACTGACTATATAACTTCATAAATTCGTCCGAGATAACGTAGCCGGTAATGGCGATGGTCCGTTTTGTTTGCCCCACAAGATGGCGGCTGGAGGGCGTTCCCCGGAATGCCGTGACGTCAGTGAAAACTATCTATAGTTGGTGATAGAGGAGTTGAAAACCTCCCAATCTGGCAACACGTGATTATGGTTTAGAACTATGCTGAATGTCCTGTTTGGTGGCGAGTTGCGTCACTTTTAAAGCAAATAAAAACAGCTGTTTTTTTTCCATTGCAACAAGAGACACAATCTATTAGAGCAAAAAGACAATTAAAAAAAAAGAAAAAGCCCTATACAGGAGTTACTCCAGTTATTCAGGCTCCTGTCTCCCAAACACACCTCAGTCGCAGTTAGGAGAAAAACCCTCTTATTACTGAGTGAAATAAACCGGTTCGGTTTGGTTCAGTTCAGTCTCACCTGGACAGTCGCTCCGCTCTTCCTCCTCTCCTGAGGTCCTGACAGAACGTAAATCCCAGAATTATTTCTCTTTAAATAAACCATCCGACCCGACTTGCCACAAAACATTCAGCTTAAAAAGTTGTTTTTCTTTCCTTCACTAAAGCCACCAGTGAACTTCCCTTTCAGTCACTTCTTACCTGTTCCTCATGCAAATGAGCTGCAGCATCCACCTGTCTCACAGTCACGTGCTTCAAAGAGCGCGTGCCCCTTAACACAACCACTTCAGCAGTTTGTGTTCTGCAATCTTCTTCCCACGACACATCTCTATATCGAAGAGAGGCCTATGACTTCCATGCATCCACCCATTATCTGTAGCCGTTTATCCTGTTCTACAGGGTCACAGGCAAGCTGGAGCCTATCCCAGCTGACTATGAGCGAGAGGCGGGGTACACCCTGGACAAGTCACCAGGTTATGGCAGGGCTGACACAGAGACAAACAACCATTCACACTGGCCTATGACTTCTTTGTGAGTATTCCTTCTTCTTGCGTCCTGGTTCCATTACTGTTTGGGAGGCCTTGGACCAAATGGCACAGTTCCTTCTGGTGAAAAAGATGGATAGTGCATTCGTACAATCAGATCCTTGTCGATAACACAGTCCTACTGCTGTATTTCTGGTAGACATTAGTGTCATTGTGTTTTCAGTTTTGCTGTGTTGTTTTGTAATTAGGGCCTGAGCACTGGAGATGCACAGCCTGTGGTGTCTACCAGAGGGTGCTGCACCAAGGTGCAAGGCCCTACTGTTTTCCTCCATCCATCCATTTTGGCATATCACTACAGTGACATGGCCGCTCTGATGGCTTCAGCCATCAAAGTCTCGAGGGAACATTACAGTACTGGTTTCCCATTGCCTTCTACTGAATGATTATAGAGGTTTTCTCCTCTCAAGGATTCACACTCACATTCACACCAACGGACAATTTAGAGCCACCAATTATCCTAACCTGCGTGTCTTTGGACTGTGGAGGAAACCCATGCAGACACCGGGAGAGCATGCAAACTCCACACAGAAAGGCCCTCGTCGGCTGCTGGGCTCAAACCCAGAACCTCCTTGCTGCAAGGCAACAGTGCTAACCACTACACCACCATGCAGACATTGTTGTCCTAAGGATACTTATTATTCCTATTATCTCTAGCCACTTTATCCTGTTCTACATGGTCGCAGGCAAGCTGGAGCCCATATGTCAACCTATACGGAATGTCCGTATTTTATACGGATTTGATTCAATAAATGTAGTATACGGGCGTATAAATAAAGTTATACAGATTCTTTAAAAAAAACTTCAATATTTATTTAGAGCTATAATCAATTCCCACAATGATAAAAGAGCGCATAACATTTACAAACGTACTGTACACCACAGACAGCCAGTAAAGAGTCTTATGAAATTGTGCGTTATCTTGTGGTAGCGAGACTTCGTTCCACTTTTGATCATGCGCACACCATATTGCGAGAATCCCGCCAACCGTGAAGTCATAGACATAGACACCGCCTTCTGCGTAGGATCATACGTCATCCTCGCCACCATATTGGATGTGGCAAAGTGGAGATTCTTCAACCGTCTCTGGTATAGCGTCTAGACAGTAGCCGAGAATAAAGATGCCTCATTCATGTGCTGTGTTTAACTGTACCAACAGGTTTACTGTCCAAACGAGATCACATGGGATTACCTTTCACAGGTGAGACTGGAAAAATACTTTTCATTGTATTTGGTCATTATATCGTAATTTTACAAACAGATTTTCCTGACTTTGTGGCTAAAATGAAGTCTCGTGTATAATAGCCGCTCGGTGAAACCTGTCTCCAAACAACGAAGTATTTCCTTCGTAACTACACTGATAACACTTTGTGTTTTTGTCAAACACTGGAGCTTTGTATTCATTCTGAAGGTTTATTGTTATTAATATTGAATAAAAAGTAACTGGGATATATCATTGTTAATTATCATTCAAATTTTAGGTAAATTATTTTAATTTGCATCTTATACGGATTTTATAAGGGAAATACGGATTTTGGAGGTTGGTTATACAGGTTTGATTGACCAAAGGTTGACATGTATGGGAGCCTATCCCAGCTGACTACGGGTGAAAGGCGGGGTACACCCTGGACAAGTCGCCAGGTCATCACAGGGCTGACACATAGACACAGACAACCACTCACAATCACATTCACACCTACGGTCAATTTAGAGTCACCAGTTAACCTGCATGTCTTTGGACTGTGGGGGAAACCAGAGCACCCAGAGGAAACCCATGCAGACACGGGGAGAACATGCAAACTCCGCACAGAAAGGCCCTTGCCGGCTGCTGGGCTCAAACCCAGAACCTTCTTGCTGTGAGGCAACAGTGCTAACCACTACACCACCATGCCGACATTGTTGTCCTAAGGATACTTATTATTCGTATTCTTATGTTTTTTTTCTTCAAAACTTGGCCATTTTTGAGGTGGTTCCCATGGGCGAAACCTCATGAAATTTGGTACACACATCAGTCCTGGCCACTGCGACTGAAAGATACCAGCTTGGCCCCAGGTGTGTCCGGGGGACACCATAGCACTTCCACATGCATTCAGACTTTTCCCCGGTATATAGTTTCACCTATCAGTGTCAAATTGGTGGCTCTAAATTGACCGTAGGTGTGAATGGTTGTTTGTCTCTGTGTGTCAGCCATGTGATGACCTGGCACCTTGTCCAGGGTGTACCCTGCCTCTTACCCATAGTCAGCTGGGATAGACTCCAGCTTGCCTGCAACCCTGCACAGGATAAGCGGCTACAGATAATGGATGGACCTCAGGCTTGCCTAACTTTTATGTCTTATTCTGCACTCTGTATTATAATAAAGTCAGGATTAATGTAATCGGTAAAGATGGCATGACTGTTTCCTGTCTGTACAGTATCTATGATTTATGAACTTTTTCCACATTTTTATGACTTTTTATTACATTAGACTTGCTTCTGAAGGTTTTCTACATGGTGTCCAAAAAGTTTCCACGCATTGGGGAAATTAACACTTTTGATCAAAATGTAACTTTAATTACAAAACCTCCTTTACATGATTGCCATTTCTTGGTAAACATGTACTCTTCCACTGTAATGGAAATTTCTAATAAACACTTCAGAACGCTTAGCAGTTGTCTTTTCAGTCATTTATTATAGTAGATCATATAAAAGATATATAAAATAGGAAAGGAAAGAGAAGAATAGAAGAAGACACCACTTCTGATGATGCCGAGAGTACACGCACTCTGAGTTGTGTTTTAGTGGCTGTTATCTATTATACTCTAAAGGCATTCGCTTACTGCTTGCATCTTCATGTGATTGGCTCAAGATTTTCTATGAAGCTTTGTTAAACCGTGCACCTGGCGTGCTCTGGTATGTGCAGGCAGATGCAAGTTAGGGAGAGCTCAAGCTCCGTGCTTATCACCACCGAGGTCAGGAAAGGTGGTTACATCATGAGAAGATGCGTAGTTAGGACGAACTCAAGCACCCTGCTCATTACCACCAAGGTCACAGAAAAGCGATTACAACATTGGAAAAAACATCTTTCTCAGTATATTAGGCCACTTGAGCTCAACACACGGAAACACAGAGAATAGGAATGTTCATCCACTAAATTTCCCTCACACCACTTACAATTAACTTGTGTTAACACAGCTGGAGTTATGTGTTATGTGTAATTCAAATCTTCTCCTTTTTTTGGCTGCTCCCACTGGGGGTCACCACAGCAGATCATCTGTTTGCATCTTCCTCTGTCACACCAACCACCTGCATGTCCTCCTTCACCATATCCATAAACCTCCTCTTTGGTCTTCCTCTTGCCTGGCAGCTCCATCTTCAGCATTCTTTTCCCAATATACTCAGCATCTCTCCTCTGCACGTGTCCAAACCATCTCAATTTCATCTCTTTTGCTTTGTCTCCAAATCGTCCAACCTGGGCTGTCCCTCTAATATACTTGATCCTAATCCTGTCCATCTTCATCAGTCTCAGTGCAAATCTTCGCATCTTTAACTCTCCTGCGTCCAGCTCTACCTCCTGTCTTTTCATCAGTGCCACAGTCTCCAACCTGTATATGTCTGGTCTCACTACCATCTTGTCCATCTTGTACACCTTCCCTTTCACTCTTGCTGGTATCCTTCTGTTACAAATTACTCCTGACTCTCTTCTCCACCCACTCCTCCACCATGCCTGCACCCTTTTCTTCACCTCTCTTCTGCACTCCGTTACTTTGAACGGTTGCTCCCAAGTATTTAAACTCATCCACATTTGCCACCTTGACTCCTTGTCCCTTCACCATTCCACCATCATCCCTCTCCTTCACACACATGTATTCCGTCTTGGTGCTACTCCTACTGACTTTCATTCCTCTTCTCGACAGTGAGTACTTCCACCTCTCCAGGCTCTCCTCAGCCAAGTCACTTGTGAACATCATAGTCCTGACTCCTGATATTGTCCGTTGACCAGTCCATCACCATTGCAAACAAGAAAGGGCTCAGATCCGATCCTTAATGTGATCCCACCTCCAACTTAAACCCGTCCATCACTCCTACCGCACACCTCACCACTGTCACACTGCCTTCATACCTATCCTACACTACTCTTACATACATCTCTGCCACTCCTGACTTCCTCACACAATACCACATGTCCAGTCTCGGCACCCTGTCTTACGCTGTCTCTAAGTCCAGAAAGACACAATGCAACTCTCTCTGACCTTCTCCATCAACATTCTCAAAGCAAACAGTGCATCTGTAGTGCTTTTTCCTGGCATGAAGCCATACTGCTGTTCTCTTGGGCTGAGGTGCACTTGCGCAAGGCGCCTAACCCCCAACTGTTCCCCGGTTGCTGTAGCATGGCTGCCCTCTACTCTGTGTGTGTGTGTGAGAGAGAGAGAGAGTGTGTTCACTACTTCAGATGGGTTAAATGCAGAGAGGAATTTAATTGTGCTCAAGTGTACGTGTGATAAATAAAGTTCTTCTTCTTTAGGTCAAAACTTGAACATGAATTCACTCAGGTTCCTCATCTAGATTTTAAGCATAAGAACCATACTCTCATATGGAATGACTTTAAAAAAAAACTCTGATGTTTACGTTTATTAATTTGGCAGCTTGTGTGTCTAAAGCTGAAAACAGCACGAATTGAAATCTGAGCAGTTCAGGGTTAAAGTCTGACTCAGTCATAGAGCTTCTGTGGTAGTGCTGGGAACTGAACTGAACTTTCTGAGTCTCTGACACACACACACACACACACACACACACACACAAATGCTGCTACTAAGAAAAGACTGCAGCAGCATGTGAGCGAATGTGACTGGTCTGACTCTGCGTTGTGTCTTTGTGAAATATTCATTGATGACTCAGACAACGACTGCTGATTGACTGCGGTTTATTCGGTCATGAATAACAAAAAAATCCGTTATGGCAGCTCTGGCTGGTCTCATGTGCTTCTCTCCAGAGAGCTTCAGGCAGACTCACTACTGTACAAACTGCATTCATATAATAATGCATTCTTACATTTTAATGCATATTACATTTCAGTAGAAAATGGTCACATCTTGTGCGACATTCAGTACATGAATTACCACCAGCTTAACATTTCAGGAATGATTGGTGACATGAAATGGTAACATGAAATGGAAAAAATGCACAAAAAACAAATAGTATTACAGTAGAATAAACAACAAGGCAACATACCTGTCATGAATAACAAAAAAAATGCATTATGGCAGCTCTGGCTGGTCTCATGTGCCTAATTTAAAAAATTAAATGAATAACAGCATAACCATGCCATGTTGGCTACATGTACATTCAACTCACACCACATACATATTGCAATGTTGCTAGCCACTATAGTAAAAGCAAAAACTTAATTTTCACAACCAACATGCTTTAATGACAGAACACGTTTCTGGATATTGATGCAAATTAACCATTGTGATATCACGAGAGGTTGACTGGCTCTCAGCGGGACCCTTCAATTAGTGCAAGGACACAAAGGTTAAAATAAATCAAGATTTTTAATGTGATGCCAGGAGGTTAAACAGAAAAGGTATCTCAAATTCCCATGCTCAAATGAGGAATGATTCCCAAAAGTCAAACTCAAACAATGTCTCTGGCTTTAGAATAACAAAATTATCGGCAGGTTTCATTCAGTCCAATATCCTTTTCCCAGAACAAGCAAAATCTTCTGCCTTACTTTGAGTCCAGTCAATAATCCCTGTAGTCTTCAGCCCGGTGGCAATCCAGTGGCAGGTGTTCAGAACACAGGTAAGTATTTCAGATAAGCATTTCCACGAATACTCCACCCAGCAGGATCCGCTCAGCAACGAGAGTCCATGAACCGCTCTCCTCTCCTCTCCACTCCACCTTCACACTGAGAGTTTTGAGCTCTCACAAAGCCCTCTTACTCATTAGGCCCTCATTGCCCACAGGTGTGTTGCCTTGTTGTGTGCTGAGGGGTGAGGTTCCCAACTCCACCACCAGATGGAGTTATAGCTGCTTGTTGTTGGAGCCATCTCCATGGAATATAGCGCTCCTCCAAGACGCAGCCTCTCGGGATGTCACACATCCCCCCCTCGGGACCGACGTCCTCGTCGGGCTGAAGGTCGTGAAGAGGGCATCTCGCCGGGACAGGGCATCTGCATTGCCATGGCGCCTGCCAGCCCTGTGGACAACAGAGAAGTTAAACGCTTGCAAGCTTAAAAACCATCTGGTAACCCTACTGTTTGTCTCCTTGTTCTTGGCCATCCACTGCAGAGGGGCGTGGTCAGAGATCACCGTGAAACGCCGGCCCAGGAGGTAATATCGTAGGGATTCTAGGGCCCAGGTAATGGCGAGACACTCCTTTTCCACTGTTAAATAATTCTTCTCGCTTGGGAGTAGTTTTCTGCTTAGGTATAGGATGGGATGTTCCTCACCTTCATGCACTTGAGCGAGTACAGCCCCCAGTCCCACCTCTGAAGCGTCTGTCTGAACCATGAACTCCCTCTTGAAGTCTGGTGCCACCAGAACCGGACTGGAACAGAGGGCCTGCTTCAGGTTGATGAAGGCTGCCTCCGGTGTGGGATTCCACTTCAACATTCTTGAGTGCCATTTGGTTGTCAGATCTGTCAGGGGTGCAGCAATGGAGGCAAAATTGGCAATAAAACACTGGTAGTAGCCAGCTAGGCCCAAAAATGACCTCACCTGCTTCTTGGTGAGAGGTTGCGGCCAGTCCTGTATGGCCCGCAGCTTTGCTTCCTGGGGCTTGACCAGTCCCCGGCCAACGGTGTACCCCAGGTAATTGGTTTCACTGAAGGCCAGCCTGCATTTTTTCGGGTTTGCTGTCAGACCTGCATCTCTGAGGGAATCAAGCACAGCTTGTGCACAGGGTAAATGACTGTCCCAATCTGGACTTTGAATGACAACATCATCTAAAAATGCAGCTGCATACCTCTTGTGGGGAGCAAGGACCCGATCCATTAAGCGCTGGAATGTGGCTGGCGCTCCATGCAGACCGAATGGAAGCTGTGTGTATTGGTAGAGACCTTCTGGTGTGGCAAAGGCCGTCTTCTCCTTTGACGCTGGGGTCAGGGGCACCTGCCAGTATCCTTTTGTAAGGTCCAGAGTGGTGAGGAACCGGGCATGTCCTAAGGAGTCTACTAAGTCATCAACACGGGGCATAGGGTATGAATCAAACTCTGACACCTCATTTAATTAGCGATAATCATTGCAGAATCTCACCGACCCGTCTGGTTTGGGAACCAGGATGATGGGGCTTGCCCAGGCACTTTTGGACTCTTCGATGACTCCCAGCTCTAGCATCTTTCTCACCTCCTCCTGGATAGCCACCTTGCGAGCCTCCGGCACACGATAGGGACACTGGGTCACCATTCGGCCCGGGACGGTGCGGATCTCATGTTGGACCACCTCTGTGTGCCCAGGGAGTGAGGAGAAGACATCTCAGTTGCGGTCCACCAGTTCTAGGGTCATCTGCCGCTGATGTGGGGATAGGCCTGGCCCCACCTGAACCTCCTCTCTGGCGGGTTCTTTGGACTCTGTCAGGGGCAAACAGCTGAACAACACCTCCCTGGCATGCCATTTTTTCAAGAGGTTAACGTGCTATATCTGCTCAGGTTCTCTTTTATCAGGCTGTCTCACCTTATAATTCACCTCTCCTACCCACTCGATGACCTCATACGGTCCTTGCCAGGTTGCCAGGAACTTACATTCCATGGTCGGCACCAGGACCAGCACTCTGTCCCCCAGCTTAAACTCTCTCGGCTGGGCAGGTTGGTTGTGGGAGGCCTGCTGTTGCCATTGAGCCATCTCCATGTGTTCATGCACTATCGGGTAGACGGCCCTCATTCTCTCCTTCATGGCCCCAATATGCTCGATCAGGGTCCGCTGTCTGCAGGGTTGCTCCTCCCAAGCCTCCTTGGCAATGTCCAGCAGCCCTCTGGGTCTGTAAGAAAGCAAAAGTTCAAAGGGCGAAAAGCCAGTAGAAGATTGGGGTACCTCTCTCACTGCAAACAGCAGGTATGGCAGCAGCTGGTCCCAGTTCCGCCCATCCTCTTCAACCGCCTTCCTCAGCATTGACTTTAGAGTCCTGTTAAAATGTTAGACCAATCCATCTGTCTGGGGGTGGTAGACAGATGTTCGCAACTGTTTGATCTTCAACAGGGCACACAGTTCTTTCATCACCCTGGACATGAACGGGCTGCCTTGGTCCGTCAATATCTCCTTTGGAATTCCTAGACTGGTGGAGAGGAGGAACAGCTCCTTGGCTATTTGTTTGGAGGTCGCCTTCCTCAGGGGGCTGGCCTCAGGGTACCGGGTCGCATAGTCCAGGATGACCAGGATGTACTGATGCCCCCTGGAGCTTTTTGGCAAAGGACCCACTATATCCAGTCCAATCCTCTCAAAAGGAGTTTCGATAATTGGTAATGGGATGAGCGGGTTACGGTATGGGGGCTTAGGTGCCACCTTCTGGCATTTTGGGCAACTATGACAGTAATTCTCTGTTTCCTTGTGCATTCCAGGCCAGAAGAAATGCTGTAAGATCCTCTCTTTTGTCTTCTCTACACCTAGGTGGGCCACCAGTGGATGTGTGTGTGCCAGATTGAGCACAGTCACCCGGTGGGGCTGTGGTACAAGGAGCTGTTCATGCACTTTGTCATTCTTCTTCACCACCTGATACAGTAGGCCACGTATAATTGTGAAATGGGGGTATGTAGGGCTTGCTCTACCCCCTAACAGCACACCCTCTAGCACCTGCACACTTCTTAAGGCATTTGCAAGTGTGGGATCCTGCAACTGGGCAGTACCATACTGGCCTGTGAGAGGGGGAAGCTCCTCGATGCCTGGGGCATTTTCCTCATCGGAGCTCGGAGAGCTTTCCAGGGCCACATTCTCTTCTCCAGTCTCCGGGCCAGTCTCTGTGTCAGCCTGGGTGCCTGTCATCCCTGCGAGGGTCTCTCTCCACAGCAGGTGGAAGGCTGGGCAATCTCGCCCAATCAGAACAGGAACAGGGAGGGAATCAACCACTCCCACCCTCGTGTGTATAGTCCCCCTGGTGGTGGTCATATTTAGTTCAGTGGTGGGGTACTCTTTGGTGTCCCCATGGATGCAGGAAACTGGGAGAACTTTGTCAGTGGTCAGACACGATGGATCCACCAGGTCCTTATGCACCAATGTGACCCAACTACCCAAATCTAACAATGCTTCGACATCATGGCAATTCACCATCACTGGGCAGGTGGGGGGTTGATCTGGGGGCCCGTCTGCAGCCCCAACGAGTGATGCAAACAGCTGGGCAGATGGTGAGCTGGAGGACCCTGCAGTGGGCATAGGCTTGTCCACCAGTTTCCCACACTGCCAAGACATGTGTCCCCTGCCCCCACACTGGAAGCATTGTCGGGTGTCACCATCACTGGGAATTCTAACCGGACCCGGCTGGCTTCTGGCTCCCCCTGGAGCATAGCCAGGTTCTGCTGGGGCTGGGCTGGACCCCTTGGGGTTTTTGGGGTGGCCTCCCCTTGTCAGCAGCGGGGACACAGTCCTGGGGTCCTTCCTGGAAGCACGGAGCAGTTCTGTTGTGGCCTGGTACTTTTCCACAGCTTCAACAGTCAGTTCAGCTGTGGTTAGGGCTTGTTGGCTGATGAAGCGCTTCGCCTCATGTGGCAGGGCTCGAATGTACATGACAATGGCCTCCACTACTGCAGCCACTGTGGTTTTCTCAAGTTCCAGCCATCTCCTCGCGATTCTGGAAAGCTCGTGCATCTGCACACGGGGAGCCTGGTCTGCTTGAAAGGTCCAGCTGTGGAAGCGTTGAGCCATACCAAACTTGGTGAGCCCATGTCTGCTGAGGATCTCAGTCTTCAGAGCATCATAGTTCATAGTCTTGTCAGGGGGTAGGTCTCGGACAGCGTTCAACGATTCTCCCGTTAAAAATGGGGCTAACAGTCCAACCCACTGTGCCTTGGGCCATCCTTCCCTAGTGTCCGTGGCTTCAAAGATGTGCAAGTATGCCTCAACATCATCTGTAACCCCCATTTTGGCAATAAAATCACTTGCCTTTAATGGGCCAATGCTCTGAACAGCCATCTTCTGTAGCTGCAACTCCTCTGCCTTCAGTTGGTTGGCTTTCCTTTGTTCCTCCAGGAGGGCTGCGCTCACCTGCATTTGGGCTTGCTGGCCTGCAATAAGGGCCTTCAAAATTTCCTCCATCTTGTTATGCAGAGGGCCTGTGGTTAACTGGGAAAATTGAGCAATCAAATGTTCAGTGTCCTCCTCATACATGCACTATTATTGATGATTGAAGTGCCTGCATTCTCCACCATATGTGATATCACGAGAGGTTGACTGGCTCTCAGCAGGACCCTTTAATTAGTGCAAGGACACAAAGGTTAAAATAAATCAAGATTTTTAATGTGATGCCAGGAGGTTAAACAGAAAAGGTATCTCAAATTCCCATGCTCAAATTAGGAATGATTCCCAAAAGTCAAACTCAAACAATGTCTCTGGCTTTAGAATAACAAAATTATTGGCAGGTTTCCTTCAGTCCAATATCCTTTTCCCAGAACAAGCAAAATCTTCTGCCTTACTTTGAGTCTAGTCAACAATCCCTGTAGTCTTCAGCCCGGTGGCAATCCAGTGGCAGGTGTTCAGAACACAGGTAAGTATTTCAGATAAGCATTTCCACGAATACTCCACCCAGCAGGATCCGCTCAGCAACGAGAGTCCATGAACTGCTCTCCTCTCCTCTCCACCTTCACACAGAGTTTTGAGCTCTCACAAAGCCCTCTTACTCATTAGGCCCTCATTGGCCATAGGTGTGTTGCCTTGTTTGCTGAGGGGTGAGGTTCCCAACTCCACCACCAGATGGAGTTATTGTCACCTGAACGCAGGCACACACCAGGCTAGAAATCCCAAGACACACACCACTACACAGAAGCAATCAAAATAAAAATTTAAAAAAAAAAAAATTACAATGGTTTATTTATAAAATTCAGTCTTGCCACCATACAGGCTGAGAAAAGAGGTAATAGGCTACAGCAGTAGTTTGGCACAGCAAAACCTTAAAAACAGTGACAAATGCACAGCAGTCCTAATTAATCAACAGATACACAGCAATCCAATACAGTGGGGAAATACACTGGCAAATACACAGCACTTCAAGCAGTAAAACAATGCACACCGAATACACACAGGTAAATACACAGCACTTCAAGCAGTGGAGCAGTGCACACCAAATACACAGCAACCAAAACAAGTAGATGCACACATCAATACACAGCAATCTTAGTTAGGAAATGCAGGCAAATACACAGAAAAATCCCCCACACACATATAAAAGGCCAAGCAGAAAAAAAAAAAAGGTCAAACCAGTAGAACTCCACACATGTTCAGTAACCCACTCAGGCCTGCCAACAAACTGTTTGCACTACCCCCAAACCCAGGCCTCGGCGAGTGAACACAGGACCCTAAAAGTCAAAATAAAAAAATAAAATAAAAAATACAAATAAAAAGGGAAAAAAATATAAAAGAAAAGAATATCCGTTCAGTCGGAACCCCTTCCGGCTGAGAAAAAAAAAGAAAAAAAAATCACACCAAGGGAAAAAAACACCTCGATAATCTCCCACAAAAAAAAACACCCACCCGGTCCCTGATAGCAATTCTCAGTCTTTCCACCCAGAGTTGTTGGTAATACAAGCCGAAAACCGCCATTCAGTTCAATGGCAAGGCGGACTCTTAAGTTGACGGCCGCATTGTACCACCCGTCGCACGTATGGCCGCTCAACGCGATAACGCTACTCCCGGAACCCGGAACTCCCAATCCAATCGCCGCTACCACCACAGTATCTGTCAGGAATAAACAATCGTCTGAATACTTCGCAGCACAAGAGTTAAACACACTCGCTCAGTAAACAGCTAGAATTCACCCTTCCTTTAGTTTGATTAGAGTGCACAGGATAATCGTTCCTTTCGTCATCTACACGTAGCCTCTCCTCCTCGGCAAATCAGCATGGAGCGGTCCCTTCTTGGTTGCAGCAGAGCAGAAGATTTCGGCGTTGGCAGTTCTGGCAAGCGGGGATCCGGCACTACCCTCTGTGTCGTGGTGGTCCGGGCCAAAAGAAAAAAAGAGGACTGCATTACAGTTTAATGAGCCATTTTATCCACATGCTAATTATGGCTTCAGCCAATCCATAGCCCCGCACCAAAAGTGGCCATAAGTGCTCACAGCTGTGGCTTATTATGCTGTGCAGCATCTCGGCCATGACTACAATCACAGTGGCACCTGTAACATTAAGCACAGTTTCTCAACCTCCCCCCACATTGTCCCATTCGTCAGTCCAACTGCCACAAATAACATTCATATCGAGTCCAGTGTCATTCTCACTTTACTCAGTCCCCATAAAATGATAAACACATAAATAATCACAACAGTACAATACACACAATACCATCACCCCCACAACATAATTCCCCCCCCACTAAATCGGTGGTCGGCCTCGACCCCTCAATCCCCATACCTATGTGGGGGCAACCCAAAATTGGACCGTTGCAACCATCTGACCAGAGGCAAAGACCCTTCACTAACCTCATTCCCCTGAGATACCGGAGGGGGCTCAGGAGCCATCTCAGTAGCTGTAATTGTAGATTCCTCAGATTCAGTCCTTGAGGGGGGCATGGGCATAGGTGCAGGCACCGCCACTACTGGCCATCGAACTGGCATCGTAATCCCTGTGTTGGGCATCTCTGGTTCTACTCGAGCTGGGGAATCCATTGGAGCTTGCAATCCAACAGGGCAGGGTCTCAGGTTGTTTCGATGCATGGTCCATATGGGCCCCTCCTTACCCTCTGGCCGTATCTGATAAACTGGTTGTCCAGGCTGCACCTGGGAAAGAACCACAAAGGGGGAGGGAACCCACCTTGGCTCCAGTTTGCCCCAGGCATGACGCCGAAAGTTCCGAATGAGCACCCGCTCCCCTGGAAGCAATGCCGTGGCCCTAGCCCTGGCGTTGTAACGGGTCTGGTCCCAGGCCTGTCTCTGTTGGGTGTGGGCTTGAACTTGCCGATAGGCCATAATCAGTGTCTGATGGTGGCACTGAACCCACCCTTCCGGGGTGGTACATTCTTGCGGGGGCCAACCATCCATGCACAGATCTACTGGAAGCCAAGCATGCCTGCCAAACACTACAAAGTAAAGGGTTAGTCCTGTAGCACTGTGAATGGTGTTATTATATACTTGCACTAATGCAGGCAACTTAGAAGACCACTGGGCTTGCTCTTCAGCCGTCAGGGAGCTCAACAAGGAGAGGAGTGTCTGATTAAAGCATTCAACAGCCCAGTTGCCGTGAGGATGGTATGGGGTGGTCCGGCTCTTGACACACCCATACAGGGCACACAGCTGCTGCATCAGCTCTGACTCAAACACTCCCCCTCGATCAGAAAGAATTCATTCAGGGCAGCCAAATGTCTGTATGAAGGAGCCCCATAGGGCCTTAACAGTCATCTGGGTGGTCTGGTCACGAGTGGGCACAGCAACGGTGTATCGAGAAAACAGGTCTGTGATCACCAGGATGTAGGGGTAGGTGTCTGCCAGCCTCCCTAGGGACAAATAGTCCAGCCCGACTACTTCGAAGGGGTAGGTGGTCTGGATGGACTGCAAGGGAGCCCTCACCTCTGGTCTGGCTTTGCTCAGAGCACACCCGACACAATCCTGTGCCCAAGTACTGCAGTCAGTGGCCATCCCGACCCAAAAGAACCTCCGTCATAGGAGCCCCAGGGTCCGTTCACTGCTGGCATGTCCGGAGGCCTGATGATACTGCCGCCACACCTCCTTGGCTTCTGCAGTGGGCACGAGGATTTGGCAGGCTTCCATGCCGGAGTCTGGCTCCTTCACCCGGCGCACCAGGATGCCATGCTGGATCTCAATCTCCTCCCACTCGGCCAGCAGCTTCTGCATTGGACGGGACAGGGTAGAACGCACTTCCTTTGTAGGGCTGGCCTGTTGTTCCTTCCATGCATACAGCTGGTGGAGGGAAGGATCTGCTTGTTGTGCTTTCCCCCATCGGTCTGTCAGGAGCAACTCCGGCCCAACAACCTCAGGACTGGGCTCCGATGGTTCAGTGGCATCCTCTCGCGATACTGGTCTAGAGGTGACCTGGACAGTGCACACCTCTGCCTCCCCGGGCCGGCGGGACAGGCCATCTGCATTCCCGTTTCTCGGCCCAGGGCGGTACTTAATCGTGTAGCGGTAATTGGCAAGCTGTGCCACCCACCTCTGTTCAGTGGTGCCTAGGTTTACTGTCGCCAGATGAACCAGGGGATTATTGTCTGTAAACACCTCTATCTCTGCCCCCCAAAGGTAGTCCTTAAACTTCTCGGTGATTGCCCATTTAAGCCCCAGCAGTTCCAGCTTAAACGAGCTATAGTTACGATCATTTCGCTTGGCTGGATGCAGGCTACGGCTCGCATAGGCAATCACACGTTCTTGACCATCCTAGACTTGAGATAGGACTGCTCCCAGACCCTCCAGACTCGCATCGACGTAGACCCGGAACGGCACACTAAAATCTGCGTATGCAAGGATTGGGGCCTCCAGCAATGCTCTCTTCAGTTGGTCGAAGGCCACCTGGCAGGAGTCCCTCCACTGAACGGGGGTGGACTTAACTCCAGCTGTGCCCTCAAGGAGGCGATGTAAAGGGGCAGCTATCTTCGCGAACCCAGGGATGAACCGCCTGTAGTAGCCGGCAAAGCCCAGAAATGACCGCACTTGCTTCACAGTTTTGGGGGCTGGCCAGTCCTGCACTGCTGCGGTCTTCTCCGGATCCGTAGCCACCCCACGCCTGCTGACTATATGCCCGAGGTAGCGCACCTCCTGCCAGAACAGGCGACACTTCTGTGGCTGAAGCTTGAGGCCATGGGACTTAAGACGTTCAAAGACCTGTTCCAGGTGAGACAAGTGGCTGTCGAAACAGGGAGAGAACACAATTACATCATCCAGGTAAACCAACAAGAAATCATTTACTTGGTTACCTAGGCAATGGTGCATGAGATGCTGGAATGTGGCAGGGGCATTACATAGGCCGAAGGGCATTCTCTCGAACTGGTACAACCCTAGTGGAGTAGCAAATGCTGTCTTTTCTTGATCCTGAGGATCCACCTCAACCTGCCAATACCCACATGCCAGATCCAGGGTAGAGTACCATGTCGCCTTCTTCAAAGTGGTGAGTGACTCCTCTATACGGGGGAGAGGGTAGGCTTCCTTGTGTGTTACAGCGTTCAATTTACGATAGTCCACGCAGAAGCGCCAGGAGCCATCCTTCTTCTGTACCAGCACAACAGGAGCAGCCCACGGACTTGCACTCTCCTACACAACACCCTTCTCCAACATGCCCTGTAACAGCGCATGCAGCTCAGGGTACAAGCTCGGTGGAACAGGCCGATGGCGCTCCCGTACTGGTGGTGCACTCCCAGTGGGGATTTGGTGTAGGACTGCCTTGGTATGCCCAAAGTCATCCTCATTTGCAGAAAACACAGGGGCCCACCTTTGCAGCATAGCAGTCAACTTGTCTTGTTGATCTCCAGTGAGGCCTTCCCCTTGTAGTGCCAACACTGGATGGTGTTCCGCTTCCTCAACCTGGATGGGTTGCACCACCACTTCCACTACTGCCGGCTCAGGGCTAGTCAGCACCAGCTCGCTCTGCCCACACACTTCATCAGCTGCCACCTGGACCACAGTTGCCAACGAACGGCCCTGGGGTAGCTGAACAGGAAAAGGGTTAGGGTTGCACAAACGAATAGCCAGTCTTCCCTGGCGCAGCCAACTGAGAGTTTGAGCCACCCACCACTCATTGTCCCCATTGTCTAAATCCTCCACCATCACTAAACAGTCAGCCCGATCTTTACCTTGGGGAACTTGCGTCCACAACATCACCTCCATTTCAGGGGGAAGTATCACCGGTGGCTGGGGCTCCAGCTTTGTAACACCTTGGAGTAAAAGCCCCGGTGTGATTGTCAACGCCCGTCTGCAGGCTGCAAAAGCTTCAGTCCAGATGGCCCCTGCCCTCGGGCTGATAGTAGATCTAAATGCTGCCTCCCCTGGATGGATCCCTTGGAAGACCTGTGCCCAACAATCAGCAATAATGTTCATTCCCAATATCCCACAGTCTGCCCCCAGACATGAATCTTTCACAATCACCACCCCTTTGTCTAAAATCTGTACTCCCCCCACTTCAAAATCTAGCACAGTATACCCCACATACGGGATGCTTAACCCATTTGCGGCCTTCAAAGTCAGCCATGGAACCTCCCCTACATCACGCAGTTCATCTGTACAGAAATGCTTCCAGAAAAAACTATGACTAAATAAAGTAACTTGAGATCCAGTATCTAAGATACAGGGAATTCTTTTACCTCTAACACTAACCTTGACTTCAGGGCATTCTCCTACCATGGAGGGCTTCTTCACTGTGGTGGTCATTGTGGCCTCCTCGGTGGCTTGCCCCACAGCGACCGAGGGTGCTAAAAATCCGAAGACTCTGGGCGTTGGCGTCGGGGGCAGAACCGCTGGATATGGCCAGACTCCCCGCAGTCCCGGCAAATTGGCCTCCCCTGAACATCCCACCGGTAGGGCTGAAACTCCCCCTGAGCACCTCTGCTGGAACGTGGTCTAGATGGAGGTGCAGTAGCAGCTGGGTTATGACGTTCCCTTATAGGTGGGTCAGCCCTCCGGCTAAGGTTTCGTAGGTCGTCGGATAAGGTTTTGCCTAAAGCAGCCACTTGGTCTTTGAGCTCTTTCTGAAGTTCCACTTTCAAGGAGTCTTTCCACTGCTGCCAGCTTGAGTTCTGTGCTGCAGCCGGAGGTGCTGGCTCCGAGATGTGGGCTCGGCAGACCTGAACGTCCCCTGGGCCCATCTCTTTCTCCAGGGCTTTGGCCTCCTTGCAAGTGTTGACAAATGTCATATCCGGCCTCCTTCACAGCTGACGCTGTAGCTCCTGTTGAGCTGGGCTAGGTCGAAGCCCCATAGCGAACTGGGCCCGCAACATCTCGTCGTCCCCCTCTGCTGGGCCTGGATCTACTGCTCGCCACTGATGATGTAATTCACGGAGACGAAGAGTGAAGGCCCCCACTCCCTCTTCAGCGCCCTGCTGGCACTGGAAAAACTGGGCTCTTAATTGAGCAACAGACACAGTATGCCCATACAAACCCTTTAAAACATCAAATACCTTAACATCAGTGTCTCTATCAGTGGGTGCCACTAATTGAATTTCTTGCTTCGCCTCACCTTCTAAGGCACTCAGAATAAAATCCACCCATTGTTGTCCACTCAGGCCTTGTGCTCTCAGGAATACTTCCATCTGTCTATGCCATTCCTCAAATGCAGTTGACCCTTCTTTCCCACTAAACTTAGGGATCCAGGGTCCCCCCATAAACCATGGCATCATTACTACATTCACTGTACTTGCCTCTGGTCTAGACATTTGCATAGCTGCTGTGCCCATACTATTATTTAACCCGGTGGCATGTTCCATGTTGTGGGAGGTCCTGGGATCCTGCCGACTACGCCAAAAAGAAGTGTCACCTGAACGCAGGCACACACCAGGCTAGAAATCCCAAGACACACACCACTACACAGAAGCAATCAAAATAAAAATTACAATGGTTTATTTATAAAATTCAGTCTTGCCACCATACAGGCTGAGAAAAGAGGTAATAGGCTACAGCAGTTGTTTGGCACAGCAAAACCTTAAAAACAGTGACAAATGCACAGCAGTCCTAATTAATCAACAGATACACAGCAATCCAATACAGTGGGGAAATACACTGGCAAATACACAGCACTTCAAGCAGTAAAACAATGCACACCGAATACACACAGGTAAATACATAGCACTTCAAGCAGTGGAGCAATGCACACCAAATACACAGCAACCAAAACAAGTAGATGCACACATCAATACACAGCAATCTTAGTTAGGAAATGCAGGCAAATACACAGAAAAATCCCCCACACACATATAAAAGGCCAAGCAGAAAAAAAAAAGGTCAAACCAGTAGCACTCCACACATGTTCAGTAACCCACTCAGGCCTGCCAACAAACTGTTTGCACTACCCCCAAACCCAGGCCCCGGCGAGTGAACACAGGACCCTAAAAGTCAAAATAAAAAAATAAAATAAAATACAAATAAAAAGGGAAAAAATATAAAAGAAAAGAATATCCGTTCGGTCGGAACCCCTTCCGACCAAGAAAAAAAAAGAAAAAAAAATCACACCAAGGGTGTGCAAAAAACACCTCGATAATCTCCCACAAAAAAAAAAACACCCAGTCCCAGATAGCAATTCTCAGTCTTTCCACCCAGAGTTGTTGGTAATACAAGCCGAAAACCCCCATTCAGTTCAATGGCAAGGCGGACTCTTAAGTTGATGGCCGCATTGTACCACCCGTCACACGTACGGCCGCTCAACGCGATAACGCTACTCCCGGAACTCGGAACTCCAAATCCAATCACCGCTACCACCACAGTATCTGTCAGGAATAAACAATCGTCTGAATACTTCACAGCACAAGAGTTAAACACACTCGCTCAGTAAACAGCTAGAATTCACCCTTCCTTTAGTTTGATTAGAGTGCACAGGATAATCGTTCCTTTCGTCGTCTACACGTAGCCTCTCCTCCTCGGCAAATCAGCATGGAGTGGTCCCTTCCTGGTTGCGGCAGAGCAGAAGATTTCGGCATTGGCAGTTCTGGCGAGCGGGGATCCGGCACTACCCTCTGTGTCGCGGCAGTCCAGGCCAAAAGAAAAAAAGAGGACTGCATTACAGTTTAATGAGCCATTTTATCCACGCGCTAATTATGGCTTCAGCCAATCCATAGCCCCGCACCAAAAGTGGCCCTAAGTGCTCACAGCTGTGGCTTATTATGCTGTGCAGCATCTCGGCCATGACTACAATCACAGTGGCACCTGTAACATTAAGCACAGTTTCTCAACCTCCCCCCACATTGTCCCATTCGTCAGTCCAACTGCCACAAATAACATTCATATCGAGTCCAGTGTCATTCTCACTTTACTCAGCCCCCATAAAATGATAAACACATAAATAATCACAACAATACAATACACAATACCATCACCCCCACGACATTATAGCTGCTTGTTGTTGGAGCCATCTCCGTGGAATATAGCGCCCCTCCAAGACGCAGCCTCTCGGGATGTCACACCATCAATACAAAGTTCACAAGTGAGTCGTTGAAATATTAGAATGCTCTGCCGATATCGGTAGCAGTTCCTTCTAATAAGCTTCGAACCGAGAAATTTCTTTCCGTTCGGATCAGATCAATTTAAGTTAGCCATGGTATACCCCCAAAGATTTTGAACATAACGTGCATAATGGGAAAAATCCCCTGTAAATTGCTAAGTGGACATATGATACCGAAATAAAGTTAAACGCTATCAAACAAATGTCTTTAGCCCCGTGAGTAACTATGCATGCTAACTATATTGTATTGAGGTAACTACGAACTAACATTCGCTAGCAACATTCCGGCTAACATTAGTTTGCTGTATTTTACAAAGTACATGAAAATAAAAACAAGAGCGAGCACAATGGCACTTCGCCAGCTACACAAGACCCCTGGCAGCTACTTACTTCTTTCCAGAGAGCTTCAGGCAGACTGAAGAGAATCCCGCACGACATGCTTGGATGACCTCATTCAAGTGCGAGGAGTGGTTTTTTTTTTCCTTTCTTTTTTTTAAATGAATGAACAAACTCCAAAATAGTTCACATTTGCTTATAAAACGTGCAAAAATAAATAAAATCGAGGTAGGCAGGGAATAATAAAGGATTTCTGGTGAAATTCACAGTGTTAATTATACACCTGTAACATTCACCCCTCCTGAATTTCACCAAAATCATTCTGCACTAAAGTTTCACTTCATCACCAAAGGTGTTCAAAGACACTTCACTTCAGCCCATCTGGACCACCTTACCCAAACTTATGAGTTCAGTTAAAAAACTATCCGTTAAACAGATTAAAAGGTATTAGGAAGGTTGATCAGGTCCTCTAACCCTTCTAGAACATAGAGGTGCAGCCTACACCCCATTACACTCGGTCCCTGGCACTTATGCATGACAGTGTCTTAAAATTGCAAAACAAAAATCAAAAACATACAGTGACCTTAAAGCATTCTATGCTACAGATTGAGCCTTGTACAGCGGTAATGAACCCCATTTAATTGGTCTCTGTACCATGTTTTCAATGAGTCTGTTTACTGACTTGATCACTCTTCCTGCTCTTGTGACTACGCTACCTTGAACCTTATGGTCCCGTCGGGTTAAGTCTGACTGTGGTTGGTCAGGTTGGTGTCCAGAGGTGTGAGGTATGTCATGGTCAATGAAAGGAGCAGTCTGTGTTCCGTCAGAATCAACAGTAGGACTGACTGGAATATAATTGTCGCCTTGTAAACCTGGTAAGTCAGGGGCAATATGCACATTGTCCATCCTGTCTACAACATCACAGTTAGTGTTTGTGTCATCTGTTAACTGTGAAGCAAGCTCCTGCACCAAAGCATCTTCATCAACAGAGGGGACTGAGTCAGATAGGATCCATAAAGATGTCCTGGCTTGAGAAGACTCCTTTTTCAGGCTACTAAGACCATCCATCTCATCACAGACAGTAAGTTCACTAGCATCAGATGAGCTGTACAAGGACTGATTCTACAGTGAATCATGGACAGGGAGGAAACTCACATCCAACAGTAGATTCCTGTGTACAACTTTACACTGGCCCGAGGCATCACTGATCTTGTAGATATGAGTTTTAGGGTTCCTCTCAACAACAGCATGAACCATTGGGTCCCACTTGTCAGCCATTTTTTTTTGCCCCGTTCTCCCTTGTTGGCAAGCAACACTCGATCCCCAATGTGTAGAGAGACACCTTTGAGTCTCACTATATTGATGGGCTTGATGTTCTTGCTCTTTTGTGGAACGCTGCTGAGTGATTCTAGCAGCTTCAGACAGGTATGACAGAAGAGTCTTGGAGTAACTGCTGGTCAGCTACGACAGGGTCATGCAGGACAGACTTGAACACAATGTCTACTGGAAGCCTAGGGACCCAGCCAAACATCAGATGGAATGGCGCGTAACCAGTGGTCTCGTGAACAGTTGCATTGTAGGCAAAAGTCAACGTCTGGATCCGCTGTGGCCATTCCTGCTTGGTTCTAAGAGGGAGAGCTCGTAACATATTGCCAAGGGTGCGGTTGAACCGCTCCATGCCACCATTGCCCATGGGGTGGTAGGCGGTGGTATGGGACTTGGTAATACCAGACAACTGCAGCAGCTCAGACACTAATTCACTCTTAAAGCTGGCGCCCTGGTCCAAGTGAATTTGCTCAGGAAAACCATAGACACAGAAAACACAGTCCCACAGTTTCCTGGCAACCTGCTTGGCAGTTTGGTTTTGACACCGGAAGGCATAAGCCATTTTCGTGAAGTGGTCAGTTGCTACAAGCACATCAACAGAGCTCTTGTTCTTGTCTTCTGCTGACCAGAAGTCAATGCAAATGAGTTCCATAGGAGCAGAGGTCCTTATGCTTTCCAGAGGGGCTTATGCTGCAGGCTCGGGGGTCTTGGCAAGTACACACCTCTCACAACACCTTACGTACTCCCTCACATCTCTCTCCATTTTAGGCCAGAAGAAGCGCTGTCTCACCAGGTGGAGAGTTCTGACTTGACCTTGGTGCCCTGCCAGATCATGGACTCCTTCCAATGCCTTTTCCCTCAAACATGCTGGCAGCACTAACTGAAGCTTCTTCATTCTGCTCACAGGGTCCCTAGTCTCTCGAGACAGGATACCATCCTGGACCTTGAGTCTGTCCCAGTACTTCAGCATGAGCAACGTTCTGGCATCCATTCCACATTTCTCTCGCCTAGAAGGGTGTCTTTTGTGGGCAAGAAATGGCAAGACACTGGAGACAACAGGGTCCCGTAGTTGGTGATCTTCCAACTCATGTAATGTAAGTGAAGGTAAGGTATCTTGACCAGCAGATTCCAGCTGCTGAACATGGTGTACAAGGTGAGTGGCTCTAATCCCAGCAGCAGTCTCCCAATCGTTGTGATGCAGAAGAGCAGCCCTGACTTCTGATGAGCTGCAAGAACCTGCTGTGGCTAGGGCAGACTCAGAATGCTGGACCACCTGCAGATGTTGGAGTCCTAGTTTAAAGGCATCTTGCACTCTGTTAGCTTCTGTACCATCTGCTTCAAGCATTAAACCACTGTAGGGTTCCTGAATTATACGCCTGCTGACAGAAGAGGTAAAGGGGTCATGGCTGAGCGCATCTGCCACAACGTTCCTTGGACCTGGAATGTATTTCAAATCAAAATTATAGGATGATAGCTTGGCCACCCATCTTTGTTCATAGGTGTCAAGCTTGGGCTTGGTGAGTATATGGGTGAGTGGATTGTTATCTGTCCACACTGTAAAGTCATGTCCTTTTAGCCAGTGACTGAATTTCTCTGTGACACTCCATTTCAAGGCCATGAACTCAAGACGGTGGGCGGGATATCTCTGCTGTGACTTGCTGAGTGTTTTACTTGCAAAAGCAATGGGCCATGCTTTATCTTCCCCAGCAGGCAGCTGTGATAACACTGCCCCTAATCCATGTAGGGATGCATCCACAGACAGAATGAATGGTCTTGAAAAGTCAGGGTGAGCCAGCACAGCACAGGTGAGAAGTTCATGCTTGAGCCTATGGAAGGCTTCCTCACATGCAGGGCTCCAATCTGCAGCAGTCAGCTTCCGGAACATGCCAGCCCCTCTCTTAGCCCGCTCCTTCCTCTTCATGCCTGCCGTCAAAGCGAAGACAGGTTTAGCAATTGCCGAGCATCCAGGATGAAGCTCTGATAGAAGAAGAACATTCCCAAGAAGGACTTGAGCTTCTTAACAGCGGGGGTGCAACCATCCATTTCCATCAGGGCTTCTCTTGGCATGTTAGAAACTACATCCACCTTAGTTGGATCCACAGAAACACCACTCTGGTCAATGACATGACCAAGGAACTTGACTGACTTCCGCAGAAGATGACATTTTCTTGGGCTCAGCTTGAGATGACTGTCTCTCACCCTCTGGAAGACCACATGGAGCCTGCCAAGCGCTTCCTCTTCAGTAGAAGCGAAGACAAGGAGGTTGTCCAAATAATAGAGCAGACTGTTGAAGTTGAGGTCGCAGAAGATGCTTAACCTCATCCTCATGAAGGAGACTAGACTGTTGCAGAGCCCTTGGGGCATCCTATTATACTCATATAAGCTAGCAGGTGTTGTGAAGGCAGTGTACTTTTTGTCCTTCGCACATGGGGATGTTATAAAACCCAGAGCTTAGGTCCATTGTGCTGAAGAAGGCATTGCCTCTGAGGGCTGAGAGACAGTCTGCTTGATGAGGGAGTGGATGAGCGTCCTTCAGAGTCCGAGCATTCAGCCATCTGAAGTCTGTACAAATCCTCAGTCTGCCATCCTTCTTCCAGACCATAACTAGAGGAGATGCATATTCACTGACAGACTTGTGAATTATCCCTTTTTCCTCCATCTCTGTGAGTACCCGCCAGAGCTGTTGGTAGTGGGCCGGGGGCACTCTCCTGTATGGCATGCGGAACGGGCGGTCATCTGTCAGGCAAATACAGTGTACAACCCCTTCCGCTTTGCCACAATCAAGGGAGTCTCTGGAGAAAATGTCCTCATACTCTTCAGCAAGCTTGGCAAGCTGTCTCTTAGAGCAAGGGCTGGCATCGCATGAGTCAATGTCAAGGTCACTTAAACCCAAGCTGGATAGCCTGACTTTGAGGTCAGCATCCTCAACCATTGGTCTGACTGCTTCCTGTTCTGCTGATTTCCTGTCCTCCATCATACAGAAGACTTGTTGGATGTTAAGATCTTCCACTGCAAGACAGGGTGATACATCGGCAACCTTGGTGTTGCGCCTGAGAGTAACTGGTTGTGACGAGAGATTAGTCATCTTCATGGGCACCCACCGATCTCCCCACATGGGTGTGATGACTCGTCCAATGAGGATGTCTCTTGGTCTGGATTTAGAGGTACACGGTTCTACAATAACTGTGCTGCCTGGAGACACTGGTACATTGCTGGGCAGCCGACCCCACACTAAGTGTTCCTGCCGTGGAAGTAATGTAATGGCACTGGGCAGCTTCACAGTCCTGACCCTTTCTGGAACTTTGTCTCCCCTCCACCTGGTGGTGCATGACATCATATCCAAGAAATGCTCATGATCGAGAAGTGGCTGCCTGCACCCAACTGACACAAGCTTCCAGTAATCATCATTACATTTCATTTCTCGCATTAGGTACATTTGAGCCTATGATGAGCTCATCACGTTGGCCAGGTACTACTAGAACAGAAACAAGGCAAGGCAAGGCAAGTTTATTTATATAGCACATTTCATACACAGTGGCAGTTCAATGTGCTTTACAGAAGTAAAAGCAAAACAGTAAACAATAGAAAATAAAATTACATAAAATAAATGGGGAAGAAAAATAATAAGAATTAAACAATAGTAGAAATGAAATAATAAAATGAAGTAAAAGTTCAGTAAAAAAACAGCAGAATAAAATAGAATAAAAGTTAAGTAAAATTTAAAACATGCAGAGACTGTAAAAGTTAAGAGTTTAAAACATGTAGAGATGACAATATTAATAATTTAGGAGAAAGCATCTGAAAACAGCTTGGTTTTTAATCTAGATTTGAAGCTGCCAACAGCAGGAGCATTTTTGATGTCCTCTGGCAGTTGGTTCCATAGCTGTACTGCATAGTAGCTAAAAGCTGCTTCACCACACTTTGTTTTAACAACAGGTTTTACCAGTAAATTTTGCTGCTGCGATCTGGTAGATCTGATTGGGTTAGGCCGCAAAGAAACAAGGCATTTCATTCCATAAGTAGTCAGTGTCAAGTCATATATACATTTGGGAACAATCTGCTTCCCTCCACAGCCCACTAACACGATTCGTTCCACAGGTTAAGGCACTCCCACTAGAGCTTTAGATTCTGTTAGTATACGCTCCGCCTCTTCATTCAAAGTGCAAGTCATGGATCCTGAATCTATCATGCCCTTCAGTTCAACCCTGTCATTTATCGTAACCTGGGTGTAGAACAACTCACTGAAAGCTGGCACCTTTACTGATCCTTGAACCATGACTTGGTATTCTTCTGGCATGGCTAAACAGGTGTTAATGTATAGAAGCTCGAGATTTGACTCATCTACGTTGAGGGTTCCTTGTCCACCACCCACACTGTCCCTCTCTGAGAGTGGGTGTCCTAGTTTCCCGAGGGCTGAGCACGACTAGCGTCAGTCTGTCCTGTTTGTCTCAGTCCTTGTCTATTGCAGTCCCTCTTCCCATGGCCAGGAGCGAAACATAAGAAACACAAATACTGCCTCCTACAGTGTACGAGTGTGGAATGGTTGGAATCACCACAGACCTTGCAGTTTCCCTTCTGCAAATGCTCTGGATCAGGCTGTCATGGTGGTGCTGGTACAGGAGTTGCAACCTGTACATTTATGATGTGTCATCGCGCAATCCAGGAGACTGATCAGAGCATGCATTCCATTCACATCAATGGTTGGAGTGGAGCCCAGAACCGGTTGGCAAGGAACTGGCTCAACGCTAGCCTGAGTAACTGAAAGAGATGTTAGTGATTGTGTGAGCTGAGTGTTGGGCACATGTGCTGAGCAAGGAGACATTGGCACCGACACTGGCTTTGATGCATCTGTTGTACCTGACATGACTGACTGGTTGTAGCTGACTGCCTGTCTTTGTAGGGCTTGAGGACCTGCCTGGGTGCATGCCCTGAGTTCACGCTGGAAGCTGTCAATGCGCTCTTGAACCTCACTCGGTGTCCATTCATCAGGTGCCTTAAAACTGAGCCTGTTGGAGAGGGTAGGCTCTGGACAATACTTGATGAACATCATCGACACTTCATGCCCAGGATCCTCCACACTGTGTCCCTGCCACTTCAGACACTCATCTGCTATGTCAATGGCATTGTTCAGCCTAATCCAGTACTCCATTGCTCCCTCACACTGTATTGGCTTGGTGTTATAAAAGTCAGCCATCGGCATAGAGGAGTAAATCAATTCACCAAAATGCTGCTTCAGAATATCAAAGATCAATTCTGGAGTCTGGATGTGGTCAATCGAGGGGTTGTTATGTAGCGTGACCTTTATTACATCCTTCGCCTTTCCCATTAGCCTAGCTAATATCTCCTGTGACTGCTGGCTCTTCTCTATATCTCTTTTCATGGGATACCTCCCCACTATTTCCACCCACTCACAAACTGAGCATTTATCACTGTTGTCACCCCTGAAAACCGGAGGCTCTTTAACATCTGACTGCATGATAAGTTTCATCCCAGACAAGTTCAATTCAGATCTCTGTTCAGACTCACTGGCCTTTGTTGACCCAGATAAACTGCCAGCTGTGTTACCCTGTAGCTGAGCTGCAATAGACTGACCAATCTGATCGGCTAACTCTGAGATGAGAGAGCACAATTCAACATTAGATGTTGTCTGTGGGACTTGCAATTCTGCACAAGGTATTGTGTGTGGGGTTTGCAATTCACAAGGAGGGACCTCAATACGAGTGGAACAACACCTGGGAGTTCTCAATTTACCCACTTGAGGTGTCTGACCCTTGTCATTGAAAAGCCATCCCCTTCCAAAACCCACCCTGAGAGAACTATCCCCGAGAGAAACTCCAGTTTCCCCTGAATTAGCTGCTGGTTCCATTACCAGATATACACCAAAGAATATATACAACAATGGGAAATCACAAATATATACAATTACACACTGTGGTATTTTCAATAGATTCAATATTGATTAGCTTGGTGAATTGTTCATGTATCAGATGTCCCACAGTGTCAAAAGTGACCAACTTGGAATGAAGGTTGGTATGATGAGTTCCCCGCGGTGATTGAGCTGGCGTCAATGCTTGCGGAACTCCAAAGGTCACGGCACCAATGTGACCAGTCTGACTCTGCATTGTGTCTTTGTGAAATATTCATTGATGACTCAGACAACGACGGCCGATTGACTGCGGTTTATTCTGTCATGAATAACAAAAAAATCCATTATGGCAGCTCTGGCTGGTCTCATGTGCTTCTCTCCAGAAAGCTTCAGGCAGACTCACTACTGTACAAAATGCATTCATATAATAATGCATTCTTACAGTATATTACATTTCAGTAGAAAACGGTCACATCTTGTGCAACATTCAATACATGAATTACCACCAGCTTAACACTTCAGGAATGATTGGTGACATGAAATGTTAACATGAAATGGAAAAAATGCACGAAAACCAAATAGTATTACAGTAGAATAAACAGCAAGGCAACATACCTGTCATGAATAACAAAAAAATCCATTATGGCAGCTCTGGCTGGTCTCATGTGCCTAATTTAAAAAATTAAATGAGTAACAGCATAACCATGCCATGTTGGCTACATGTACATTCAACTCACACCACATACATATTGCAATGTTGCTAGCCACTATAGTAAAAGCAAAAACTTAATTTTCACAACCAACATGCTTTAATGACTGAACACGTTTCTGGATATTGACGCAAATTAACCATCAATACAAAGTTCACAAGTGAGTCATTGAAATATTAGAATGCTCTGCCGATATCGGTAGCAGTTCCTACTAATAAGCTTCGAACTGAGAAATTTCTTTCCGTTCGGATCGGATCAATTTAAGTTAGCCATGGCATACCCCCAAAGATTTTGAACATAACATGCATAATGGGAAACATCCCCTGTAAATTGCTAAGCAGACATATGATACCGAAATAAAGTTAAACGCTCTCAAACAAATGTCTTTAGCCCTGTGAGTAACTATGCAGACTAACTATATTGTATTGAGGTAACTACGAACTAACATTCGCTAGCAACATTCCAGCTAACATTAGTTTGCTGTATTTTACAAAGTACATGAAAATAAAAACAAGAGCGAGCACAATGGCACTTCTCCAGCTACACAATACCGCTACCTTGCAAATTTTAGGGTTATAAATGCTTATATGAATTTTTTGTAACTACCCGTATTAATTACAAGAACCCTGGCAGCTACTTACTTCTCTCCAGAGAGCTTCAGGCAGACTGAAGAGAATCCCACATGACATGCTTAGATGACCTCATGCAAGTGCGAAGAATGTTTTTTTCTTTCTTTTTTTTTAAATGAATGAACAAACTCCAAAAATAGTTCACATTTGCTTATAAAACGTGCAAAAATAAATAAAATAGAGGTAGGCAGGGAATAATAAAGGATTTCTGGTGAAATTCACAGTGTTAAGTATACACCTGTTACACGAACTTGAAATTGAGCGGCATGCTAAAATCAGTGTGGAAATCTTCATCTTCAACACAGTTTCAAATAAATTTGAAAAAAAAAATGGGAGTTTTCACATGTTGACCCTGACACAATCAATAACACACCTGTAGTGGAGAGTTCCAAATGATCAAAGGTTCAATTGACACAAGAGGCTGCCTGCAATTTGGCTGATTTACAATAACTTTGCTTGAAGAACCCTTCACACGCCTCAGGATTGAGTAGCCAGAACAGGAAGTTCCATCAGGCCCAGGAACAGGTTGGTATATTCTTCCCTAATAGAACGTCCAGCAAGAGTTATTATACTGAGCAAAGAGCGTATGAGGTTCCTGTAAATGTTTTGGTTGAGGAGAGTGGGGTGGTCTGTATCACAGTCTGGTCAAACAGATGTCAAAAAGATACAATAAATAAATAAACAAATAAACAAACACTGTTAGTCAAAATGACGTTAACACTTAAATGGTAGAAACCATTTATTAACAGAACATACATCATAAGTGCAAGATGATTTACAGGACAGTCTCAACCTGTTCGAGCAACAGTACCATTTAAAGCCCGGACACACATTTCATGGTCACGGTGTGTGGATATTTATATATATATATATATATATATATATATATATATATATATATATATATACACACACACATACATACGGGCGGCACGGTGGTGTAGTGGCCTCTGTTGCCTCACAGCAAGAAGGTCCGGGTTCGAGCCCCGTGGCCGGCGAGGGCCTTTCTGTGTGGAGTTTGCATGTTCTCCCCGTGTCCGCGTGGGTTTCCTCCGGGTGCTCCGGTTTCCCCCACAGTCCAAAGACATGCAGGTTAGGTTAACTGGTGACTCTAAATTGACCGTAGGTGTGAATGTGAGTGTGAATGGTTGTCTGTGTCTATGTGTCAGCCCTGTGATGACCTGGCGACTTGTCCAGGGTGTACCCCGCCTTTCACCCATAGTCAGCTGGGATAGGCTCCAGCTTGCCTGCGACCCTGTAGAAAAGGATAAAGCGGCTAGAGATAATGAGATGAGATGACATTATATATATATATATATGATGGACTCTCCCATCGGAACGACGTATGAGGTTCGAACAACTAATCTAGTGTTTAGGGTTCCTTGAGGCGACAACTGCTCAGACGCAGGTGGCTCTTGAGTCCTGCAAGTGACTTACAAAGACAACCGCAATGAACGCAGGTATGGAGGTTGGAGACATGTACTGCTGGCACTTGTGCAGCTGCTTTCGTTCTAGCTCTGTCTACACACAGCTTGTCGATGCTAGATGCCGAGAACCGTTTGATGCCATTGTGGCACGCAGACCACCAAGCCCTTCAATCGCTGGCACACTGCTCAAAGGCTTTCAAGTTGATGTTGATGGCTAATAGGTTGGACTTCAACTTATCCTTGTATCGAAGCCAAGGTCGACCAACATTTCGATGGCCACTGTCAAGTTGGCTGTACAGGAGCTGCTTGGGTATCCTATCGTCCTCCATGCGCACAACATGGCCTGCCCAACGAAGTTGTGATTGCATAAGAAAACTTTCTATACCACTGATACCGCAATGCATAAACAAGTCCGCATTAGAGACTCTGTCTTTCAGAGTAAATCCACAGATGGTGCGCAAGCAGCTCTTGTGGAAGACATCAAGTTGTTGTATATGCTTCCGATAAGGCGTCCACGATTCCGAGCCATAAAGCAGTGTGGTGAGTATGACAGCTTTGTACACCTGCACCTTGATTTCCAAGCGAATTCCTCGTTCGTTCCAAACTCGATGACGCAGCTTTCCAAAAGCACTAGTGGCACGGGCAATATGGTTAATAATCTCATCATCCAAAGATGCACTTGAGTTGACTATGCTACCAAGATACGTGAAGGTTCTCACATACTTCAGGTTCTTTCCATCTTCCTGTAATGGAGTTTCAGGGAAGTTGTGAACTGGTGGTTTCTGTTTGACCCCCTTCACTTGTTTTGGCATAGGGCAGGGTTGATGGATAACCTTGGTTTTCTTTATGCTGATCGTTAGGCCAAAGGCTTTACAGGCAGCAGAGAATCTGTCAACAAGCTGCTGTGCTTCCACTAGGGAGGTTGCCACAAGAGCAGCATCATCTGCGAACAGTAGATCCCGTATGACGGTTCTACAAAGGAGTGTTTTGACTTTAAAGCGCTGGTGATTGAATATACCGCCACTTGTTCGGAACTGAAACTTCACTCCAGTATCGACATCAGCAAATGCATAATTCAGCATGGCCGAGAAGAACAGTGCGAACAGGACTGGAGCCATTACACAACCTTGTTTGGTGCCGTTGGTAACATCAAAAAGATCTGAAGACTCCCCATTGGACACGACAGAAGCCATCATTCCATCATGGAAGGATGTTATGACTCTCAACATGTTGACTGGGATGCCAAGTTTCTTCAAGACTTTCCAGAGAGCTGCACGGTTTACAGTGTCAAAGGCCTTAGTAAGGTCTATGAACACCATATATAGCTCTTGGTTTTTCTCATGAGCTTTCTCGGCAACCTGACGCAAGGAGAAGATCATATCAATGGTACCCTGACCAGCACGAAAGCCACACTGAGATTCAGGATAAATATCATCAACAATGTGCTTGATTATTCTGTTGAGCATGAGTCTGGCCAAGATTTTACCAGCAATTGAAAGGAGAGATATACCGCGGTGGTTATCGCAGATGCTTCTTGTGCCTTTATTCTTGTAAAGATGGTTAATAGAGGCATCTTTGAAGTCCTGGGGGACTTTTCCAGCTTTCCAGATCTCCACAAAGAGGCTATGCAACTTCTGAACCAGTTTTCGGCCACCATATTTGAAAACTTCAGGTGGTATCGCATCTTTTCCAGGTGCTTTGCCAGAGGAGATAATCTTGATGGCATCAATAACTTCTTGAAAGGTTGGTGTAAATGACAGCTCCTTAATTTCAGGGCGCTGTGTAATAGATGCAATGACATCGTCATCAGTTACAGAGGAAGCATTGAGCACTGTATCAAAGTGTTCCTTCCAGCATTTCAAAATATCATTTTTATTGGTCAGCAGTGTTCCATCTTTTGCTGAAATTGGTGACACTCCCGATTCTTGAGGACCAAATACTTTCTTAATACCATTGTAGAAGGCTTTTGAATCCTTCCTGTCAAAAGCTGCTTGAATAGTCAGAGCATGCGAAGACCACCAAGCCTCCTTCATCTGTCGAAGCGATTTTTGCACCTGGAATTTTGCAGGTTTTGTATGCCTTCTTCTTGGTGGGTGAGTTTTTATCATCAATCCACGCTTTGTGAGCCTGGTGCATTTTTTTAATCAGCTCCTGAACCTCAGTATTTTGGTCATCAAACCAGTCTTGGTGCTTGCGGAGAGGTAAGCCAAGAACCTCCAAGGCGATGGTATGTGTTGCATCTCGCAAGGCTTCCCAGGATGAATCAACGTCATCAGTTATTTCTACAGAGTCTAACGCCGCATCAAGAGTTTCAGCTAGTACCTTCTGGGTTTCAGTGGTCTTGAGAGGCAGGACATTAATACGCTTCGGTACAGGGGATTTCTTCACTCTCCTTTGCTGTAGGTGAAGTGAGATTTTGCTGCAAAGCAGGGCATGGTCTGAGAGATAACAGCTGTTATGAAAAGAGCGTGTGATGTTAAAGTCACGAATATCACGCTTCTTTGTGATAACATAGTCAATCATGTGCCAGTCCTTGGAGCGAGGATGCATCCACGTAGTTTTGCGGCAGTTTTTCTGTTGGAATAGTGTGTTGGTGATAGTAAGATTGAACTCTCTGCATAGTGACAGCAGACGAAGGCCATTATCATTCATGCGACCAACACCATGATGACCTAAAACACCGCCCCAAGATCTAAAGTCAGCACCGACCCGAGCGTTGAAATCGCCCATAAGGATAAGCTTATCCCTATGTTGGATTCCAGCAATTACGTCCCGAAGATGTTGATAAAAGTCATCTTTTTCTTCTTGCGGTCTGCCCATAGTCGGAGCATAGCAGCTAACAAGTATAACACGAGTGTCACGTACCAAATCCAGGGTCAATGTCATGATGCGATCTGAAAGACCTTTTGGGAGAGATTGAAGCGACTGGGCAAGATCAGACTTGACGGCAAATCCTACACCAGAGAGACGCGGTTCATCGTGTCCCTTGCCACTCCAGAAAAAAACATAGCCGCCCTTCACTTCCTTCAGTTGAGAGATGCCAGCAAGACGTGTTTCGCTGAGTGCAGCAATGTCGATATCGTACTTCTTTAGCTCATGTGAAACGAGAGCTGTTTTGCATTCAGGCACAGAATCATTGTCTTGCAGCGTACGAACGTTCCAAGAGCCAAAATGAAATTTCTTAATTGTTGTACTTTTATTTGGACTGCGATACTGGATACCCAGGCAGCTGCAGTCGACTGCCAAGGTTGGATTGTAAGCATGCAATGTTTAGGGCTCCTTTTAATGCCCCCTCCCCAGAATCAGGGAAAGCAGTGCTGTTCCTAAATAGGTCTGCTTTGTCACCGATGGAGGACACGGACAGCACAATTGCTCACGGGTTTGTGCAAGAACGGCCATCACCCACCAATCGCCACAGTGTAGGCTTCCAGCTAGAGACTTCCAGTGATATCCTTCACCTGTCCCCGTAGCTTTCACGCTATCGCCAGTGGACTTCTTACGTGTAGAACTCTTAGAACTAACCTATAGATGTAGTTGTCAGAAAACCCACACAAATGATTTGTTTAAAGTGGTGAAGGCATGTGTAGGACCATCCACACTTTTTGGAACCATTGATAACACAATATCGGTGCAAAAATTCGCCACAGAGAGAGTGAACAACGGCCCTCATGTTTTTTATTTACGGAGTTAACATCTCCGGATATACTACCAGGGTTTAGTACTTTATTTGTGGTACCAACAATAGACGGATTGCTGACCAGAGCTCAGAGAGACTCCGTCCACCCTCGTTGTGTCGTAACCCTGACAGGGGTGGCTAAGGGGTTGCTCGTACTTGCCAAAGGTACGACCCGAGACTCTGGTGGGTGGGGTCGTCCAGCTCCCCGAAGCAGGCTAAGGTCACAATGAACCTTGTCCTGCCCCAGTGCCCCAATATATATATATATATATATATATATATATATATATATATATATATATATATTGTGAGGGCCACCTGGCTCAAGGTAGTCACCACATATAAGGAGACATACATTGTTAGTGGTGTATATACATGTGCGCATTTATTTTACAATATTTACAGGCTATAGTGAACCAAGCAAGCAAAGACACAACAAGCAGGCCGCCAGCCACAACTGCTGGAAGAGCAAGCTACCAGCCTCTCGCTGTCAGGCCAGGGCTGGAAATGAGAGCCATCTCCCAGGTGACAGAACCCCAGCTAAATTCCCTGGACTCTGCCTCCTGGTTACCCCCCAGACTGCAGGCTCCAACTCCACCTGCAGGCTATGCAAAGAACACAGCAAAATCAAGACACAGCCTGCAGTTAGTATTACTGTGGGAGCATAGAGTGTGGGAGGCAGTGGCGTAACGCCGGACGGCACGGTTGAGCCAGGGTGTCACATCATATATATATATATATATATATATATATATATATATATATATATATATATATATGCACACAAATACTTATAGAAAAGACAACTTTTATATCCAGTGCTGTGAAAAAGTATCCCCCCCCCCCCCCCGATTTCTTCCATTTTTACTTATTTGTCTCAGTTAAATGCTTTTGGTCATCCAACTAAGGCTACTTTCACACTGCAGGCTGAAGTGACTCAAATCCGATCTTTTCGCCCATATGTGACCTGTATCCGATCTTTTATTGACAATATGAACGACACAGATCCGATTTTTTCAAATCCGACCCAGGCCGTTTGGATATGTGGTCCTAATTCCGATTCCTATCCGCTCTTTTCATATGCGACTTCAGTCTGAACCGCCAGGTCGCATTCATCCGACTTACACGTCATCAACAAGCCACAAACGTCACTATTCTGTGCTGAAGTAGGCGGCGGGTCTCTCAAAAAAGTTACAACAACATGGCGCATAATCACGGGCGCAGATAGAGGGTGGGACTTGTCCCACCCAGATTTAAATTCACCTCGTTCGGTCCCCCCCACTTATAGGGAGGAAAAAACGTCTATGCCGTCTTTCTTTGCATAAGGCAAACCTCACGGAAAAATCAAAAGACTAATTACCATTCGGTTTATTGAGGTGCACAGCAGTATATACATAGTTGCAACAACTCACATAAAACAAAACAAAGACTGATATTCGGTTGGTTGAGCTGCGCAGACTGCACAGGTTGCGAGCTTGAGCTTGGTTGCTATGGTTACTAACAACAAGTTTGACAGGCATATCGGAGTTTGGGGTTGGTTTGCTGGCAGCTTTGTCCCCCCCAGTTTTTTGTCCCTCCCAGTTCAAAAAACGTATTTGCGCCCCTGCGCATGACATCAATGCGAGGGACGCTTCGGGCTGTGAAGGTTCTGAATCTTCTCAATGGAAGGATGCAGAGGTTAGGGAGCTGATTTCCATTTGGGGGGATGCAGCTATTCAAGCTAGATTGGATGGGTCATACCGCAACCGGGCGGTTTTACTTCCGTAAACACTGGCCATGCTCACTGTGTGTGACGTCGTCGTATCCTGCAATGCGCATGCGGAACACTTTTAGGTCGCTTTTCGTTCATACTGAGGATCACATACAAGTCGCATATATTTGTTAATGTGAACGACCTCACAAAAAAATCGGATTTCACAAAAAAATTGGAATTGAGCATTAAGCCTTGCAGTGTGAACGTAGCGTAAGTCTAATATAAGATAAAGACAATGCAAGTAAACACAAAATGCAGCTTTTAAATAGCTTACAGACAAATATTTATAGAAAAGACAATTTTTATATTTTAATAAATGTTTTACACACAGAAAAATATATTTACAGTTAAAAAAATCTTTGGTAAATATTTTATAGATGGAAAAAAATTCTATACATTTAATGCTTTTTGACTGAGTAAAATGACAAGAAATATAGAGTTTTCATTTTACTGAAATGTATCAAATAAACATGAAGGAAATAAACCCTGTGAGCTGTCAGTTAAAGAAATAAGAAACAGAATTAGATTTGGGGGAAATGTTCAGATTTTTATAACACTTTTCTTAAAATGTATAAATGTTATCTATGTGTGTGTGTGTGTGTGTGTGTGTGTGTGTGTGTGTGTGCGTGTGTTGAAACTGCATATTGCTGCACAAAATAATATAGAGCACAAGCAGTGAGGAGAACATCAGGATTGGACTCAACTCTGAAGGGTTTTTTGTGTGTTTGTGTGGTTTTTTTCCCCAGTTCTGTTGAAGCACCATTGCACCCCACTCTACCCAACCCCCCCCCCCCCCCCCCCCCCCCCCGTGTCAGTGTTTCATCATCACAGTGAATAAGTGGAGTGGGAGAGGTTGTTTTGGAGTTGGTGTGTGTGAGGTTGGTGTCTATAAAAGCTGTGGTCCTGCTCGCAAAGATATTTTTCCTCAGACTGAACCAGGACCTGCAGGCAAGATGCATGTGGACCTGGTGTGGCTGACGGCTGCACTTCCTCTGCTCACACTATGTAGCCCACTGTGAGTACACACACGCTATCTATCTATCTATCTATCTATCTATCTATCTATCTATCTATCTATCTATCTATCTATCGCAAAACTTAATTAATGTTTTTATTAATGTAAGCTTTTTTTCACATATAGTGCATGCAATTTTATTTTTTCACACATGATCACAATGTTACCATGATGTCATGAGTCTTGACTTGAGCTCAGGCCATAACATGAGGAAATGTACTTTTCACACACATTTAAACAAATCTGATTTGATTTTAATGGTTATAAGTTCAGTGTAAAACGTGAGTTATATGAGTTATAGTTATAACAGGGCAAAAAGCTTGTTTTCTAAGTGCTGTAGATTTGGTAGGCAATTTTCCCCCATATTCTCTCCACAGGTTATTCACCTGCCAATTCCAACCCCCTCCCCCACCCTTGCTAACTTTCCACCCTGGTAGGCAACAGCGATGAAATGGGGAGGGTTGAACTGCTGCTTATGCTGCGTCATACACTTGGTGGAAATCGCTATCCGCCCTTTTCTGTGTACACGAGCTGATAGTGCTGCTGTGATTGACATGTGAGAGAATAGGCCCCTCCCACTCATGCAGAGCTCATGGGCAGTTTTGCTCTTTTGACCTGTTGGGTGGTGTCATCTTCAGAATTCAAACTCACAGCCACCTGATGAAATGGTGAACATTTTTCTGTTGCCCCACTCAGGAATCAGATTTTGTTGGTTTTAAGAAAGTTGAAAGTGAATTAACTGAAAGGTTGATGTGAAAGAAACGTACCTGTGTATAAAATGTCTTTTATCTTTATTTGACATACCTTTTCCTAAAGGAAAAGCTCTGGGTCTCGAACATGGAATCACACTACAGTGGTGCTTGAAAGTTTGTGAACCCTTTAGAATTTTCTATATTTCTGCATAAATATGACCAAAAACATCATCGGATTTTCACACAAGTCCTAAAAGTAGAGAAAGAGAACCCAGTTTAACAAATGAGACAAAAATATTATACTTGGTCATGTATTTATTGAGGAAAATGATCCAATATTACATATCTGTGAGTGGCAAAAGTATGTGACCCTTTGCTTTCAGTATCTGGTGTGACCCCCTTGTGCAGCAATAACTGCAACTAAACATTTGCGGTAACTGTTGATCAGTCCTGCACACCGGCTTGGATGAATTTTAGCCCATTCCTCCGTACAGAACAGCTTCAACTCTGGGATGTTGGTGGGTTTCCTCACATGAACTGCTCGCTTCAGGTCCTTCCACAACATTTCCATTGGATTAAGGTCAGGACTTTGACTTGGCCATTCCAAAATATTAACTTTATTCTTCTTTAACCGTTCTTTGGTAGAACGACTTGTGCGCTTAGGGTCGTTGTCTTGCTGCATGACCCACCTTCTCTTGAGATTCAGTTAATGGACAGATGTCCTGACATTTTCCTTTAGAATTCGCTGGTATAATTCAGAATTCATTGTTCCATCAATGATGGCAAGCCGTCCTGGCCCAGATGCAGCAAAACAGGCCCAAACCATGATACTACCACCACCATGTTTCACAGAGGGGATAAGGTTCTTATGCTGCAATGCAGTGTTTTCCTTTCTCCAAACATAACGCTTCTCATTTAAACCAAAAAGTCCTATTTTGGTCTCATCTGTCCACAAAACATTTTTCCAATAGCCTTCTGGCTTGTCCACGTGATCTTTAACAGACTGTAGACGAGCAGCAATGTTCTTTTTGGAGAGCAGTGGCTTTCTCCTTGCAACCCTACCATGAACACCATTGTTGTTCAGTGTTCTCCTGATGGTGGACTCATGAACATTAACATTAGCCAATGTGAGAGAGGAGGCCTTCAGTTGCTTAGAAGTTACCCTGGGGTCCTTTGTGACCTCGCCGACTATTACACGCCTTGCTCTCGGAGTGATCTTTGTTGGTCGACCACTCCTTGGGAGGGTAACAATGGTCTTGAATTTCCTCCATTTGTACACAGTCTGACTGTGGATTGGTGGAGTCCAAACTCTTTAGAGATGGTTTTGTAACATTTTCCAGCCTGATGAGCATCAATAACACTTTTTCTGAGGTCCTCAGAAATCTCCTTTGTTCATGCCATGATACACTTCCACAAACATGTGTTGTGAAGATCAGACTTTGATAGATCCTTGTTCTTTAAATAAAACAGGGTGCCCACTCACACCTGATTGTCATCCCATTGATTGAAAACACCTAACTCTAATTTCACCTTCAAATTAACTGCTAATCCTAGAGGTTCACATACTTTTGCCACTCACAGATATGTAATATTGGATTATTTTCCTCAATAAATAAATGACCAAGTATAATATTTTTGTCTCATTTGTTTAACTGGGTTCTCTTTATCTACTTTTAGGACTTGTGTGAAAATCCGATGATGTTTTAGGTCATATTTATGCAGAAATATAGAAAATTCTAAAGGGTTCACAAACTTTCAAGCACCACTGTAAATGCGACATTTTATTATAGGTATACAGTACAGTTAGTAAAAGTTAAATACTGTAGATTACAAAGAAAAAAAAACATGGAAAGCATTTTCCTCTTGTCTTAACAGCAACATCTTGGTGGCCCCGAACCTGCTGCGGGTGGGCACACCTGAGAGAGTGTTGGTGGAGGCACAGGATTACACTGGAAATAACATCCCAGTGAAGATCAGAGTGAAGAACTACCCACAAAAAAATACAGAACTGACAACTGAATCTGTCGTCCTCACCGCTGACAACAGCTACCAAGCTACTGTAAACATAAAGGTGGGTTGTCCGAGATTGCAAGACAAAATGAACAGGATCCATAAAAGTTGGGATATTTTTCAAAATGCAATAAAACAAAAAAATCTGTGATTTATTAATTCACATGAACTTTTATTTAACTGACAAAAGTATAAAGAAAATATTTGCAATAGTTTTACTGACCAACTTAATTGTATTTTGAAAATATAAACAGTTAGAATTTGATTCCTGCAACACACTCAAAAAAAGTTGGGACAGAGGTATTATGACCGTTGTATTACATCACCTTTGCTTTTAATCATATGGGATCTGAGGAGACTAATTGTTGTAGTTTTGCTATTGGAATTTTTGTCCATTCTTTGCTTGATACAAGACTTGAGCAGCTCAACAGTCCATGGCCTCCGTTGTCTGATTCTCCTCTTCATGATGTGCCATACATTCTCAATAGGACACAGATCTGGACTGGCAGCAGGCCAGTCAAGCACATGCACTCTATGTCTATGAAGCCATGCTGTAGTAGTCTGTGCAGAATGAGGTGTGGCATTGTCCTGCTCAAATAAGCATGGACTTCTTGGGAAGAGATGTCGCCTTGATGAATATGTCTCCGCATCAATGGTACCTTCACACACATGCACCTCCCCCTTGCCATGGGCACTGACCACCCCCCCCCCAGTACCATCACAGATGGTGCTTTTACACCTTTCTCTGATAACAAACTGGATGGTTGTGTTCACCTTTGGCACTCAGAACTCGACGTCTGGTTTTCCCAAAAACAAGCTGAAATGTGACTCATCTGACCACAGCACACATTTCCACTGTCTTTCAGTCCATCTGAGATGAGTTCTGGCCCAGAGAAATCAGTGGAGTTTCTTATAGAATTGATGAATGGCTTCCTCCTTGTGTAATACAGTTTCAGGTTGTGTTTCTGGATGCAGCAGTGGACTGTGTTAGTAACAACAGTTTTCTGAAGTCCTCCTGAGCCCATGTGGCTATATTTGTCACATTAGCATGATGGTTTCTCAGGCAGTGCCGCCTGAGGGCTCAAAGGTCACGCCCATTCAACAGTAGTTTTTGACCTCACCCTTTATACACTGAGATGTCTCAGAATTCCCTGAATCTTTTCACAATATTATGCACTATAAATTTTGAAAGACCTAAAATCTTGCAGTGAGAAATGTTCTTTTTGAATTGACAAGCAATTCTCTCATGAATTTTGGCACAAAACAGTGAGCCACACCGATCCTTACTTACAGAGACTGAGCCTTTGGTGCTGCTCCTTTGAAACTCAATCGTGTGACCAATTAACCTGCTGATTGTGGAATCTTCCAGAATGGTGTTACCTGAATATCTTGTAAACTTTTCAGTCTTATTTTGTCTCTGTCCCAACTTTGAGTGTGTTGCAGGAATCAAATTCTAACTTCATTTATATTTACAAAATACAATTAAGTTGGTCAGCAAAACTATTGAAAATCTTTTCTTTGTGCTTTTGTCAGTTAAATAAAGAGTCACATGAATTAACAAATCAGTGTGGCAGCAGGGGCATGGTCAAGCGCCGGTCTGTGACAGGAGGGCGGAGTCAGGGAAGGTAAGTGGCAAAATCACTACACCTGAGGGCAATTAACCTGTGTTTGTGTGTCTTCCCAGTGACCGCGCCCTACTTAAGGAGGGAGAGCGAGAGCAGAGAGAGCTCATTCCCGAACCAGACGCCGGTCGTGTGTGTGTGTCTGTTTTGTCTCAAGTTGTTCACTGAAAAGTGTGGCAATAAAAGCCCTATTTTCGAACCTGATCTCTGCCCTGCCGTCCTCTGTGCTCCACCCACCCTTACGAACCGTTACACACAGATTTTCATTTTTATTGCATTTTGGAAAATATCCCAACTTTTCTAGAAATGGGGTTAGTGTATACATATATACTATCTTTTCACTCTAATAATGAGATTTGTGATTTCTGTCATGAATTTTGCTGTGGTCCAGATTCCTGACAATAAGAACTTCTTTAGCGACGACCCACTGGAGAAGCAGTATGTGTACCTGCAGGCTCAGTTTCCTTTGAGCCTGCTCGAGAAAGTGGTCCTCCTCTCCTTCCAGTCTGGCTACATATTCGTTCAGACAGACAAGAGCATCTACACACCTGCAACACCAGGTAAAGCAGTCTGGACTCAGCTCACTGATGTACGACCAAATGTAGTGTCATGTGGCCAAAAGCTGAAGTTTTGATGCAAAAGGGCACCAACATTAAACACAAGTTCCACCGAGATAGATAGATAGATAGATAGATAGATAGATAGATAGATAGATAGATAGATAGATAGATAGATAGATAGATAGATAGATAGCAGTGGCGGCTGGTAGTCTTTCAAACAGGGGAGGCTGGTCGGTTATGATATTTCCAGATTTTAAAAGAAAAAACACATCAATTTTGCCTATACTCTTGCCTCTGATCTGGCTGATTGTTGGCTGGGTCACAAACTGTGAAATAACAGGTTCTTTTGGCCCATTAGCCTACTGTCCAATATACATGATGGTGGTGTTGGGTGTGTGTGTATATTTTAACATTTTATATTTTAAAATTGTGGCATGTGGCATGTTGTTTAAAAATTGATCATTATTGAAAGCAGCTCTTTGTCAGGAACCTCAGCAGTAACAGCAGAGTGTTCTGGAATAGTCACAAGCACTGACCTTGGGGAGCCAAACATAGAGCTGGGTGCCACACATTTCATTCAATGATACTTTCCCTATATTTTACTTATTTTGACTGAGAAATGTTTTACTGACAATTTTGATAACCCTTCACTTTTAATCCAGGTCTGTAGTGTGAAATGTTCTCGGCTGTGTTTTTGTTTAAAAATGTTTTCCAAATTGTAGCTATGTTTAATTCATATCCAGAGAAATATATATTCCAATATAATATACTCAGCATAAACATTTTAAATAGATTCTATATTTTTGGTCCATCCATGACATATTACTAAAGTAGCCTATTTACTGTTGTTGATGTGAGTCACTTGCTGTTAGCCAATTCACTTTCTCGTATCAGGAGAGCTGAAAGGAACGAGTATTATTCCCTACCTTTTTCACCAAGTCAATTTGAGGCGTTGGTCTACCCTGCTCTTTAATTTTAATTTTTTCCTCGAAAGGAAGACTGGCAAATGGCTTCGCCAAAATTAACACAACAATGCTTGGCCTCCGTGCGCAGCTTTCTTGCTAGCTGACTAGCCCCCTCAAGTTCAAGTTCAGTCACTCAAATAAATGAAATTTCTGGAACTAAGATAGCAAACTTGACAACACTATATTTACACATTATTTACAATGAAAATATATACAAACTAAAAAAGCTGGTAGAAGCCGTATGTAATGAATGAAATCGAAATGTAAGCTGATCTCTTACAATACACCACAGCACTTGCGAATCCACATGGGACTGAACTGAAATTCACCGCTGCCTGTCTATAGTTGAAACGAGCTGTCAATCAAAGAAAATATCCGGCCGCTTTCACCAATCACCAGTCTCCTCGCGGAAAGCTTTGCCATGTCCCTCCCACTGTGAGGCTGGGAGTCCGTGGGCGGGCGTTTTCGCAGTATTTGTCCAATAATCATCTTGCATTTTGATATTGAAAAGCACAGAGCTCCCAAATGCTATTGAAGTCCACTGAGGCTGGGCTGCATCGCGTTGTCACGAGGGGGAAAAACTCACGCACACATTAGGCGAACTGGGGAAAGTTATAACGGAATGATTTCGCACTGTAGTTGGGTTGAGCACATATATTTCTATGATTCTGGATCTGAAATAGCAATGTTATAAGGTCGGCTATAACATAAGCCTAGTGCAATTCATCCTACACGATGTTTGTCATTTTTAGAGGAGGCTGAGCCTCCCTCGTTGTCTTAGAGCACTCGCCTGTGATAGATAGATAGATAGATAGATAGATAGATAGATAGATAGATAGATAGATAGATAGATAGATAGATAGATAGATAGGTATAATTACTCTATCCACATTCACTGGATATGAGCGATTGCATGCTCTGATCGGCTACTCTACTACTAGGATATCAGCTCATATACCATGAGTAGAGAAAAACAAAATGGCATCACATGTTGCTGAACCAACCAAGGACGAAATAAAAACTCTCCTTGAAAACAAAAATACAAAAAAAGCAACAAAATATGGAATGAAAGTACAACCACGATTCCAAAAACGTTGGGACAAAGTACAAATTGTAAATAAAAATGGAATGCAATGATGTGGAAGTTTCAAAATTCCATATTTTATTCAGAATAGAACATAGACGACATATCAAATGTTTAAACTGAGAAAATTTATCATTTAAAGAGAAAAATTAGGTGATTTTAAATTTCATGACGACAACAACACATCTCAAAAAAGTTGGGACAAGGCCATGTTTAACACTGTGAGACATCCCCTTTTCTCTTTACAACAGTCTGTAAACGTCTGGGGACTGAGGAGACAAGTTGCTCAAGTTTAGGGATAGGAACGTTAACTCATTCTTGTCTAATGTAGGATTCTAGTTGCTCAGCTGTCTTAGGTCTTTTTTGTCGTATCTTCCGTTTTATGATGCGCCAAATGTTTTCTATGGGTGAAAGATCTGGACTGCAGGCTGGCCAGTTCAGTACCCGGACCCTTCTTCTACTCAGCCATGATGCTGTAATTGATGCAGTATGTGGTTTGGCATTGTCATGTTGGAAAATGCAAGGTCTTCCCTGAAAGAGACATCGTCTGGATGGGAGCATATGTTGCTCTAGAACCTGGATATGCCTTTCAGCATTGATGGTGTCTTTCCAGATGTGTAAGCTGCCCATGCCACATGCACTAATGCAACCCCATACCATCAGAGATGCAGGCTTCTGAACTGAGCGCTGATAACAACTTGGGTCGTCCTTCTCCTTTTTAGTCCAAATTACACGGCGTCCCTGATTTCCATAAAGAACTTCAAATTTTGATTCGTCTGACCACAGAACAGTTTTCCACTTTGCCACAGTCCATTTTTGTTAGGACTAGGACTGTTTTGGCCTCTAGAGGCCGCTGTTATTTCCTTTTCATGTCGTGTTTATTTTGGCCTCTAGAGGCCGCCACTGTTCCTGTGTTTTGTGTTTGTGTTAATTGCCTAATTATCTTCACCTGTGTCCTTAATTAGTTTGTCTATTTATACCCCTGAGTTCAGTCCTCTTGTCACGGAGTCTTTGTGCTGTTATGTTTATCTCCAGTTTCCTTTGTACTGTGTTTTTTGATCTTCTTAGCTTTTGAATTTTTGCACTTTGCTTTTCTTTTGGATTATACTCTTTGGTTTTTTTTTGTCTTTTGTTTTGCCCTGTATATAGTTTAAATAAACCTTTTGATTCTTTTTCTACTTCCGCCTCATGCCTCTGCATTTGAGTCATCCCCCTGGTGGCCTAGTGGGGGTTTGCTGGATTATCACACCAACGAACCAGGTTCGAATCCCAGCAAAACCCTAACAATTTTAAATGAGCCTTGGCCCAGAGAAGATGCTTCTGCGCTTCTGCTATCGTGTTTAGATACGGCTTCTTCTTTGAACTATAGAGTTTTTGCTGGCAACAGCGGATGGCACGGTGAATTGTGTTCACAGATAATGTTCTCTGGAAATATTCCTGAGCCCATTTTGTGATTTCCAATACAGAAGCATGCCTGTACATGATGCAGTGTCGTCGAAGGGCCCGAAGATCACGGGCACCCAGTATGGTTTTCCGGCCTTGACCCTTACGCACAGAGATTCTTCCAGATTCTCTGAATCTTTTGATGATATTATGCGCTGTAGATGATGATATGTTCAAAGTCTTTGCAATTTTACACTGTCAAACTCCTTTCTGATATTGCTCCACTATTTGTCGGCGCAGAATTAGGGGGATTGGTGATCCTCTTCCCATCTTTACTTCTGAGAGCCGCTGCCACTCCAAGATGCTCTTTTTATACCCAGTCATGTTAATGACCTATTGCCAATTGACCTAATGAGTTGCAATTTGGTCCTCCAGCTGTTCCTTTTTTGTACCTTTAACTTTTCCAGCCTCTTATTGCCCCTGTTCCAACTTTTTTAAGATGTGTTGCTGTCATGAAATTTCAAATGAGCCAATATTTAGCATGAAATTTCAAAATGTCTCACTTTCGACATTTGATATGTTGTCTAATGGGCGGCACGGTGGTGTAGTGGTTAGCGCTGTTGCCTCACAGCAAGAAGGTCCTGGGTTCGAGCCCCGGGGCCGGCGAGGGCCTTTCTGTGTGGAGTTTGCATGTTCTCCCCGTGTCCGCGTGGGTTTCCTCCGGGTGCTCCGGTTTCCCCCACAGTCCAAAGACATGCAGGTTAGGTTAACTGGTGACTCTAAATTGACCGTAGGTGTGAATGTGAGTGTGAATGGTTGTCTGTGTCTATGTGTCCGCCCTGTGATGACCTGGCGACTTGTCCAGGGTGTACCCCGCCTTTCGCCCGTAGTCAGCTGGGATAGGCTCCAGCTTGCCTGCGACCCTGTAGAAGGATAAAGCGGCTAGAGATAATGAGATGAGATATGTTGTCTATGTTCTTTTGTGAATACAACATCAGTTTTTGAGATTTGTAAATTATTGCATTCCGTTTTTATTTACAATTTGTACTTTGTCCCAACCTTTTTGGAATCGGGGTTGTATTTGATGGTAAGAACTTACCTTTTTAAAAAAAATTCCAAGAATTATTAATATCGCATTTTTCACAAATTGCTCCTGTCATTTCGCCGGTTTGTTTACATTCTAAGCGGAAATTATTTTGTCGGACGTTTTGTATAAAGTTTTTATTTATCGAATTTGCAAAAAATAAAAATAAAAATGCTCTGTTTCTCAAAATCCAGAGAATGTGGGGAGAATAAAACAGTTATTCCACTCAATCTCTATGCTACACACCTCGTTGGCTATCAGCTCATGTACGACTCAGTTTTGTGGAATAACTGTTAAATATTTAAAAATACATTATTTATTAGTTTGAAAGAAATAGATTAATTCTTTCTTTCATTTTTTTTCTTTATTCATTTATTTATCATTCTCAAAATGATTTTTTTCATGGTAGAAATCATGTTCAGTGTACATGCCCTAATTGATATAAATTCATTAAAAGTGTACCGTAGTTAAAGCAAATGGATTGTCTTTTTGTCGCAGTTCGTTACAGAATCTTCTCGCTGACTCCGAATCTGCAGCCCGTTGAACAGACCGGAGGAATCTATGTCGAAATCATAGTAAGTGATCAAACAACACCTCGGTTTGGATTCCTTCCACTCGACAGTTTGGAACTGTGATTTATTTTTTATTTATTTAATCGTGAGCTAGAATACTCTAACTTGTGATTTTCTGGTCCATCCATCTTATCTATCCATTCTGTCTTTCCTGAAAGATATCTGAATGATAAAGAGAGATTCTGTTTCAGATCCAGATGGCATGTTGTGACTGATTTTAAATGCCCACTTCTCCTGAACCACAAATAATGGTTTCTTCTTTTTTTTTCTCCCAAGAATCCTCAAGGAATCACAATTAACAGGGACACGGCCTTCCCCAAGCTGGGGACCATAACCGGGTCATACAACATCCCTGAAGTGGCCAAGTGAGTCACTGCTTTAATGTTTCCAAACTCTTCGTATCAGAAACAGTCATTACACACCGAAACATCTGGGCACTAATTACACTTCATTATACTCACAGAGAGGATTAATGTGATGCCTTAGATTTAATATGAAACTCTCTCTCTCTCTCTCTCTCTCTCTAAAGATCTGGGATATGGTCTTTAGTAACGCGGTTTAAAAACACCCCACAGAAGAACTTCACTGCTCAATTTGAAGTTAAAGAATATGGTACAGTTTATATAATTAATACTGAAAACCCCACCCTCCTTCTGTTATTTCTACGTCTGTTAAAATGTTGTTTTTTACTTTGCAGTGCTGCCAAACTTTGAGGTCACATTAAAACCCTCCAAAGCCTTTTTCTATGTGGATGATGAGAACCTAAAAGTGGATATAACTGCCAAGTGAGTCGAACATGTCAGTGACAGTGAGTGAAAATAGCTTTACAAGTACAGTTGTAGTGATGGGCAAAAATAAATAATGAATGTTGCAAATGTTATTTAATAATTATTCTCTGAAGGTGAAGTGAATACTGGTGAAGAATAACCAAGATGGAGTTTGTTTTAGTATCATTAAAAAAAAAAATTGAAAACCAAATAATTTATTTCAAACCTCAAAATTTTCACGTAAATGTAATAACTTTGTGGCTCAGACTTGTCATTTCTCTACTCCGAGTCACATAAAATCCTTTGTTTTGAAATCGATAAAATAAATCCCAACTCCACCTTACCTTTGAATAGTTTTAGACCAAACTTCGGGGCATCTTTAGTGCTTTTAGGAACAGCATTTTCTTTCGTCATCTGTAATTCTTCACTGATGGTGACGAAGCGATCGGCCGCCATTTCGCCGAGTCGCTCGAGGTGATTATCGAGAAATAGTCCGAATTTCTTGACCAATTAGACCACACGATTTTCTATACTAAACTAATATACTGAGAATCGGAGTGGTGTGATGAAACAGGGTTAAAGTTACAGAAGTTGATTATTTTCCGATAACAAAGAGACTCCTCTGTCCTGAAGACTTTTTGTATCAGAAAACTCTTACAAAGCTCTGACACTGGAGACTCTTTCAATTAATTGGAAATGAACACAGTATTTAGACATCTCGACCACCTAAGTCCCTATGACTCATCTGTTACCATAGGAACAATTAGAATAAGCACAATATGAACCCGCCGCACGACTCTCAGAGCTGCCGTCCGAGAAAACTAATCAATATTTGTTTTTAATTCCAGTTATACAGTTTCTATTTGTGCTTGTGTCTGTCCTGTGGCATGAGCAAATGCCAGAACAACTTCACGTACATTTTATTGTAAATAAATAATCATGGTGCATGTTTTTCATGTGGCCTGTTGTGTGTATGATCTAACGTTTGTGAATTGTATGAAGGTACCTGTTTGGGAACGATGTGGTTGGAGTTGCGTTTGTCGTGTTCGGCATTAAAAGCGATGACTCGAAGACCGCGCTGCCTGCCTCTTTACAAAGACAACAGGTCAGATCTACGGCTTTCTGACGTTTCACATTATCACACTGCTGCGGGAAAAAAATCTCATTCATTCACTTGGTTCTGTATTGTAAAATTGATTTCTTGGATTCAGATTTAAATACAAATTTGGGACTAGGACCATTTATTTATTTATTTATTATTCAAGAATTTTTTTGTTCCAAAACACTATATATCCAATTCCATTGTTTTGAGAAAAATCACTTTTTCTGATTATGGGAAGTGATAAAAGGAAAACTACTGTATCCTGTTTTAAAAATTATTGACCAACTCCTTAATGATAATAAACTTCCAAAATGAAATCCAGAACTAATTAACAGCTTTTAACTGAATCAAGTAATTATTTTTTCGTCAAGTCGCTACATATCCACGCCACAGCACTTTTCCCCAAAATGCTACATATCCCTTTCTATTTAAAGTGCATTTAACCATGTTCTTTCATGACAGATAATTTTATTTGATAGATTTTTATTTCTTTTAGATTATTTTAATAAAATTATTCATAATTCAGCGTGAAATTGTCCAATAAATGCAAGAAGTGACGAAGCGATTTCCTACTTCATGGGCGTATATATATATATATATATATATATATATATATATATATATATATATATATATATATATATATATATATATACACACACTTTTTTTTTTTTTTTTTTTTACAACTTATAATCAAATGTGAAGGTGACCATTATGCCCTCCAGAAACAGTGATGGACAGCGGGATCGAAACCCCTGATGTCAGCATGGTGTCTGAATTATGGTTCTGACAGTTCCTCTGCTTCAGTTACATCACTAAAGTTCATAATTAATTGGACTTAACTTGAGTTGTCCATGGGACTTTGTTTAATCTCAATTCAGCATTGTTGTTGTTTTGTGTCCTACCCACAAAATGTTCTCATGAATTTACTTGGTTCCATTTTCCAAAATATCAACAAAATAACAGCCTCATTTACACCATTGTGACTTGGTCTGATCTGATCCTATGTGCTTCATATCACCAACATTTATTCTATCCACATTCACTGGATATGAGCCATCATGCGCTCTGATTGGCTACTCTACTAGAAGGATATCAGCTCATATACTGTGAGTAGAGAAAAACAAAATGGCGGAGCATGTTGCTGAACCAACCGAGGACGAAATAAACTCTACTTGAAAACAAAACCCCAAAAATACAAAAAAGCAACAAAATATGGAATAAAACATATTTGATGGTAAGAATGTATCTTTTTAAAATTATTTTTCAAGAATTATCACTTATTTTATAAATTGCTCCTGTCATTTCGCCAGTTTGTTTACATTCGAAACGGAAATTATTTTGTCAGATGTTTTGTATAAAAGTTTTTATGTATCGAATTTACAAAAAATAAAAATGTTCCATTTCTCAAAAGCCAGTGAATGTGGGGAGAATAAAACAGTTATTCCACTCACTCAGTGCTACGCACCTCGTCACCTATCAGCTCGTGTACAACTCGATTTCATGGAATAACTGTTAAATATACACACCTGGATTTGTGTCTGTTTAGAAAACACTATCTGTTCAGAATAATTTATTCATATTCGCTTCCAAGTATCAAGTGTTATTTGTCGTGCACAAAATAGTGATGATTGTGCATTACGACTACTACTACTGCTGCTGCTACTAATGTGTAGCATTTTATCTTGCATGTAGATCATTCAGGGAGAGGGAAAGGCAGAGCTCACAAGAGCGATGATCCAGAACACTTTCCCAAACATTAATGAACTGATTGGACGCTCTTTATACGTTGCAGTCAGTGTTTTAACTGAGACTGGTAAGAGTCCAACAGTTTTGTATATACAGCATACGTATAGACCTGTGTAAAAGTGTTAGGCACATGTAAAGAAATGCTGTCAAGCAAAAATGGCTTAAAAATAATGAAATTAAATGTTTCAACATTAAAAAAATACCATAAACAGTAAGCAGTAAGCCATAATAAATGAACCAAAGACAATATTTGGTGTGAACCTTATCAAAATGAAGTATACTTCAAGTTCATTTTATTAAGTATACTTAAGTAACGTGAAAGTATATTTTCTTAAGTATACTTTTGTGCACTAAGTATACTGATATTAATGTACTTACAGTATACTTGTAAGTAAACTAATCTAATACTTCTTGGGACTAAATTGGCCCACTTTTAGTTTATAAAACGTATACTTTAAGTCTAAGAGAAGTAAACTCTGAGTATACAACTAGTATTTTTATTTTGTACTGCAAGTATACCACAAGTAAACTTATATACTAATAGTTTGCTAGTTCTATACTTTATTAGTTACAATGAAGTTATAAAGGTATGAATTCAAAGAACAACAACAGATACTCAGGATTAAGAACATATTCATTTTCTTTAAAAATCAAAATTTAAAGCAACATTGTATTAAATGCCAAAGTATAAAAACATGGCAATGACAACTGAAATTGACATCCAAGCTCTAAAGAAAAAGAAATAAATAAAAAAATAATAATTATCCCACTCAGGAGAAATAAAAAAAAAAAAAAAAACTTATGTGGAACCACAAACCTAAGAGTCAACAATGCTGAAGCACAACTACAGGGCAAGTACACTTAAACATCTCTCATCTCATTATCTCTCGCCACTTTATCCTGTTCTACAGGGTCGCAGGCAAGCTGGAGCCTATCCCAGCTGACTACGGGCGAAAGGCGGGGTACACCCTGGACAAGTCGCCAGGTCATCACAGCGCTGACACATAGACACAGACAACCATTCACACCTACGGTCAATTTGGAGTCACCAGTTAACCTAACCTGCATGTCTTTTGGACTGTGGGGGAAACCGGAGCACCCGGAGGAAACCCACGGGGAGAACATGCAAACTCCACACAGAAAGGCCCTCGCCGGCCACGGGGCTCGAACCCGGACCTTCTTGCTGTGAGGCGACAGCGCTACCTGCTACACCACCGTGCAGCCCACACTTAAACATAAGGCAAAAATATTTTAATACTTTATTAAACTTTTGTTAAGTATACCTTGATCAAAACTTTAAGTATAAGCTTAATATACTTAGACTTTTCTATATACTTTTCAGTAGAAGCCAAGTATACTTCTGTATAACTTTATTAAGTATATCTCTGATAAGTAAATAAAAAGTAAACTACAGCTCAGATAATATTACAAACCTTTTTTCTGTAACTTTTAATTTTGGGCAGGGAAAAAAAAAACAAGAAGGTTTGGAACTCTAAAATGTTTTGTAATGTTGTGACTCGATAATGTCGAAGTCATAAAACAGAAATCGATAAAGTTTGGATGGAAAAAAACAGGGGGGCTAAGACTTTTGTACAGTACTGTATGTGTATGTTTGTGTGGTTGTTGATCTATATCAAACCATCTGCCTCCTTTCAGCTGTCGTTTATCTTGAACAATGTTTCAGGGAGTGAGATGGTTGAAGCGGAGAGGGGGGGCATTCAAATTGTGAAATCACCCTACACTATCCAGTTCAAGAAAACCCCAAAATTCTTCCACCCTGTTATGCCTTTCGATGTCACGGTATGAAATGTAATATGTCTGTCATCACAACATACACATGATAATTAAAATTTTGTCCAAAGCCATTTAACCATGCTCTGTTCGACATAACATCCTTACAATCTTACACCTAAGAAATTATTCACTGGAGCACTGGATAATTCATGTAAATAATTATTTATAGAGATAAATACATTATCATTTATCTATTATTAAATTATTATTTATTTATTTGAAGTAATAAAGTAAATAAATTATTAATTAAATACATTTAACTAAAATAATAGATATATTTAATTATTCTAATTATTTATTTATTTAATGTTATTTATTGCATTGGTGTGTTGCTCCTATTAAATGTGATAAAAGTCCATGACCAATATAAAATTCAGTACTTTTGAGTCATGTGCAGCATTTTAAGCTCAATAAAATAAAAATTGGATTACACAATGCATGTCTGATCTGGATTTGAAAAGGTTTATGTGACCAATCCGGACCAGTCGCCTGCTGAAAATGTGGATGTGGTGGTCAAGCCCGGTGACGTGAGGGGTCAAACCAGCAGTAACGGTTTGGCCAAGGTCACAGTAAACATCCTAGGAGGAGGCAACACTCTAAAAATCACTGTAAGTCATGTCACGTCAAAGAGGGTTTAAGAACATATTTGTTTTTTGACAAATTAACATTTCGTGGCTGCTTATCAACTTGTGTTTATGCTATAAATACAACTCCAATTCCAAAAAACTTGGGACGCTCTGTAAAACATCAATAAAAACAGAATGTAAAGATTTGCAAGTCATGGAAACCTGATATTTCATTGAAAATAGTACAAAGACAACATATCAGATGTTGAAACTGAGATATTTTTTAATTATATGCTCATTTTGGGGCGGCACGGTGGTGTAGTGGTTAGCGCTGTCGCCTCACAGCAAGAAGGTCCTCGGTTCGAGCCCCGGGGCCGGCGAGGGCCTTTCTGTGTGGAGTTTGCATGTTCTCCCCAGGTCCGCGTGGGTTTCCTCCGGGTGCTCCGGTTTCCCCCACAGTCCAAAGACATGCAGGTTAGGTTAACTGGTGACTCTAAATTGACCGTAGATGTGAGTGTGAATGGTTGTCTGTGTCTATGTGTCAGCCCTGTGATGGCCTGGCGACTTGTCCAGGGTGTACCCCGCCTTTCGCCCGTGGTCAGCTGGGATAGGCTCCAGCTTGCCTGCGTCCCTGTAGAAGGATAAAGCGGCTAGAGATAATGAGATGAGATGCTCATTTTGAATTTGGTGTCAGCAACACGTTTCAAAAAAGTTGGGACAGGGCAACAAAAGACTGAAAAAGTTGTGAACTGCTGAAAAAAAATCTTAATTTGGTTAATTGTCAACAAGTCAGTAAGATGATTGGGTATAAAAAGAGCATCCCTGAGAGGCGGAGTCTCTCAAACATGAAGATGGGGAGGGGTTCAGCACTGTGTGAAAGAATCTGTGGGCAAACAGTGCAACAATTTAAGAATAACTCAACATTCTCAATGTAAAATTGCAAAGAATTTGTGGATCACATCATCTGTGGTCCATAATACCATTAAAAGATTCAGAGAATCTGGAGAAATCTCTGTATGCAAGAGACAAGGCTGAAAACTGACATTGGATGCCTGTGATCTTCAGGCCCTCAGGAGACACTGCATTACAAGCAGACACGTGTCTGTAGTGGAAATCACTGTAAGGGCTCAGGAACACTTCATAAAACCATCGTCTGTGAAAACACTTCATTACTGCATCCACAAATGCAAGTTAAAACCAGATATAAACAATATCCAGAAACACCGCCCCTTTCTCTGGGCCCGAGCTCTTTTATGATGGACTGAGGTGAAGTGGATAACTGTCCCAAGGTCTGACGAATCAAAAGTAGAAATTCTTTTTAGAAATCATGGACACCACATCCTCCAGGCTAAAGAGGAGAGGAACCATCCAGCTTGTTATCAGTGCACAGTTCAAACGCCAGCATCTGTGATGGTATGAGGGGGCATTAGTGCACATAACATGGGCAGCTTGTACATCTGGGAAGGCATCATTAATGCTGAATGATATACACATGTTTCAGAGCAACATGCTGCCATCCAGACAAAATCTTTTTCAAGAAAAGCCTTCCTTCTTTCAGCAAGACAATGCCAAACCACTTTCCGCACATATTAAACCTGTATGGCTCTGTAGTAAAAGAGTCCAGGTGCTGTCCATACCTTTCTCCCATTTAAAACATTTGGCACATTATGAAACATAAAAGCAGACTCTGAACTGTTGAGCAACTGAATTTTATATCAGGCAAGAATGGGACAACATTTCTCTTTCAGAACTACAGCAATTGGTCTCCTCAGTTCCCAAACATTTACAGTGTGGTGTTAAAAATAGAGGTGATGCAACACAATAGTAAACATGACCCTGTTCCAACTTTTCTGAAACGTGTTGACATCAAATTCAAAATGTGCATATATTCATCTCATCTCATTATCTCTAGCCGCTTTATCCTTCTACAGGGTCGCAGGCAAGCTGGAGCCTATCCCAGCTGACTACAGGCGAAAGGCGGGGTACACCCTGGACAAGTCGCCAGGTCATCACAGGGCTGACACATAGACACAGACAACCATTCACACTCACATTCACACCTACGGTCAATTTAGAGTCACCAGTTAACCTAACCTGCATGTCTTTGGACTGTGGGGGAAACCGGAGCACCCGGAGGAAACCCACGCGGACACGGGGAGAACATGCAAACTCCACACAGAAAGGCCCTCGCCGGCCCTGGGGCTCGAACCCAGGACCTTCTTGCTGTGAGGCGACACTGCTAACCACTACACCACCGTGCCGCCCGTGCATATATTTAAAAAAAAAACAATAAAATTTCTCAGTTTCAACATCTGATATGTTGCCTTTGTACTATTTTCAATGCAATATAGGGTTTCCATGATTTGCAAATTATTGCATTCTGTTATTATTTATTATTTATTATTTGTTATTATTATTGTTGTACACAGTGTCCCAATGTTTTTGGAATTGGGGCTGTAAAATTAATTACACAGGAATATGAATTATAAGGAAATGTACTACTTATATCATGTCCCGACTTTTTAAAAAAAATCACAGACCAAGCTGGTTGAGTTGGTAAACCGTTTATTTTCCAGATTTCGCATGACTTAACAAAACTGATTGATACATGTTTGCCTGACTGTAGTGTGATTTTTTTTTTTTTTTTTGTGTTTTTTTGGAATTTGGTAACTGGATCAAGATGAATTTTCAAAAGCAGTGAAGCACACTGGAAATTTAAAAGCTTTTAACTAAAATGGTTTTGCTGTATAACCAGGCAAGAACCGAAGCCCCAGGCATATTACCTGAAAGACAAGCGGAGAACACGATGACTGCCCAAGCTTACACCTCCAAAGGAGGCTCCGGCAATTATATAAATATTGGCATAGCAAATGCAGAATTGGCAATCAGTGATCCATTGAAGATCAACCTACATTTCAAAACTACTGTCGAAAATCAAGACATCACTCTTGTGGTTGGTATCTCACACATACACACTGGGTTTAAATATCTTGTTGATATTGTGACATAGTTTTACTGACTTGTGTGTTACAGTAAAAATAATGCTAACCCAAAAACCTAACTTGAATTTTAATAGCTAAAGAAACACACTTTTTTTTAATTATTATTTTTTAAAATAAATGCTCTGGGGCTTGTTTTTGTGTCAGACCCTTAGTAAAGGACAGATTGTAGAAGTGGAGAGGTTTAAGAGACAAGGCCAGTTGCTGATGACTCTGTCTAAAATCGTCAAAAAAGAGCTGGTTCCCTCATTTCGAGTGGTGGCATATTTCAACGTAGGATCCACAGAGCTTGTGTCAGACTCAATCTGGGTTGATGTGAAGGACACATGCTTGGGAACGGTAGGCAATCTGCTTCCTTTTCATAGTAAGTTAAAATGTTGTACTCAAGAGTATTATCTTTTTGAAGGTTCAGAAATACACCAGTATTTTAGAGAGTCAACAGATGGCACGCACACACGCATAAAATATGCACTGGAAGGCCAAAGATTTTCCCTTCACTGGACCCACCCGATCCAAACCTGTTCCAGCATGAAACAAGCATTGCCAGGCAAAACAAGCCTTGCCTGGTGGCACTTACAGTGGTGCTTAAAAGTTTGTGAACCCTTTAGAGTTTTCTATATTTCTGAATAAATATGACCTAAAACATCATCAGATTTTCACACAAGTCCTAAAAGTAGATAAAGAGAACCCAGTTAAACAAATGAGACAAAAATATTATACTTGGTCATTTATTTATTGAGGAAAATGTTCCAATATTACATATCTGTGAGTGGCAAAAGTATGTGAACCTCTAGGATTAGCAGTTAATTTGAAAGTGAAATTAGAGTCAGGTGTTTTCAATCAATGGGATGACAATCAGCTGTGAGTGGGCACCCTGTTTTATTTAAAGAACAGGGATCTATCAATGTCTGATCTTCACAACACATGTTTGTGGAAGTGTAACATAGCACAAACAAAGGAGATTTCTGAGGACCTCAGAAAAAGTGTTGTTGATGCTCATCAGGCTGGAAAAGGATACAAAACCATCTCTAAAGAGTTTGGACTCCACCAATCCACAGTCAGACAGACTGTGTACAAATGGAAGAAATTCAAGACCATTGTTACCCTCCCCAGGAGTGGTCGACCAACAAAGATCACTCCAAGAGCAAGGCGTGTATTAGTCAGCAAGGTCCCAAAGGATCCCAGGGTAACTTCTAAGCAACTGAAGGCCTCTCTCACATTGGCTAATGTTAATGTTCATGAGTCCACCATCAGGAGAACACTGAACAACAATGGTGTGCATGACAGGGTTGCAAGGAGAAAGCCACTGCTCTCCAAAAAGAACATTGCTGCTTGTTTGCAGTTTGCTAAAGATCACGTGGACAAGCCAGAAGGCTATTGGAAAAATGTTTTGTGGACGGATGAGACCAAAATAGGACTTTTTGGTTTAAACGAGAAGCATTATGTTTGGAGAAAGGAAAACACTGCATTCCAGCATAAGAACCTTATCCCATCTGTGAAACATGGTGGTGGTAGTATCATGGTTTGGGCCTGTTTTGCTGCATCTGGGCCAGGACGGATTGCCATCATTGATGGAACAATGAATTCTGAATTATACCAGCGAATTCTAAAGGAAAATGTCAGGACATCTGTCCATGAACTGAATCTCAAGAGAAGGTGGGTCATGCAGCAAGACAACGACCCTAAGCACACAAGTTGTTCTACCAAAGAATGGTTAAAGAAGAATAAAGTTAATGTTCTGGAATGGTCAAGTCAAAGTCCTGACCTTAATCCAATAGAAATGTTGTGGAAGGACCTGAAGCGAGCAGTTCATGTGAGGAAACCCACCAACATCCCAGAGTTGAAGCTGTTCTGTATGGAGGAACGGGCTAAAATTCCTCCAAGCCGGTGTGCAGGACTGATCAACAGTTACCAGAAACGTTTAGTTGCAGTTATTGCTGCACAAGGGGGTCACACCAGATACTGAAAGCAAAGGTTCACATACTTTTGCCACTCACCGATATGTAATATTGGATCATTTTCCTCAATAAATAAATGACCAAGTATAATATTTTTGTCTCATTTGTTTAACTGGGTTCTCTTTATCTACTTTTAGGACTTGTGTGAAAATCTGATGTTTTAGGTCATATTTATGCAGAAATATAGAAAATTCTAAAAGGTTCACAAACTTTCAAGCACCACTGTATTTTATACCTATATGTTGATAATGGTAATATTCCTCAATCAACAGCTGTCAGGTTATAATCCTATGAAAATCCATGGCCTTGAGTTTGACATTTCAAAGTCATTCAACGTCAAAGATCATGGTGCCAAATGAAAGCCCATATGACACTTCCTACAAGTTGATAACGGTAAATATCTGTCTACCATCAACCATTTCAAGTTACAGCCCTCTGAAAACGTGTGACCTTGAATTTGACCTTTCAAGGTCAAAGATCATGGTGCCAAATGAAAGCCCATATTGGAGTTCCTATATGCTCATAATAGTAAACATCTGTCTATCAGCAACCATTTTTTAGTTATAATGGAAAATGTTATTTTGACTGAAAGGTCGACCTTTCCAGTGACCTTCACCTTGACCCAATTACCCCCAAAATTTAATCAGGTAATCTATGAACTATTGCCCACCTACCCTGAAAATTTGAGGTTAATTGGTGCAACTGTCTAGAGCTAGATTGTTAAGAGACAGACACACAAACAGACAAAAAAACCTGTACTGATTACAATACCTCGCCCCGCTTACATTTTTATTTAAAAAGTCCTGGTATTTCAAAGAGTTCATGATGCCATGCACCCTAACAAGGTTCCGAGGGCCTTTGGAAGAGAAACAGGCCCACAGCATCACCGATCCTCCCCCATACTTCACAGTGGGCATGAGGTACTTTTCCGCATACTCATCTTTTGAAGAAGAAAGAAGAAACCTTTATTTTTCACATGCCCACTTCAAGCACAGTGAAATTCATCCTCTGCATTTAACCCATATGAAGCCATGAACACACATACACACACACACCCAGAGCAGTGGGCAGCCACACTAGAGTGCCCGGGGAGCAGTCAGCGGTTCGGTACCTTGCTCATGGGCACCTCAGCCCAAGGCCGCCCCACATTAACCTAACTGCATGTCTTTGGACTCTGGAGGAAACCCACACAGACACGGGGAGAACATGCAAACTCCACAAAGAAAGGCCCTCGCCGGCCGCTGGGTTCGAACCCGGAACTCCAGATGTTTACGCTTGTAAGTGAGAAAAGACTTTTCTATGCATGCCTCCCAAACAGCTTTTTGGCATGTAGATAGCACCTGATGGTTGTTATGGAGACTGTGTGACCCCAAGATGCTACTCTTTGATGCAATTCTCTAACAGTGAGCTTTGGAGAACTTTTTACTTCTCTTACCATCCTCCTCACTGTGTGTGGTGGTAAGATAAACTTGCATCCTCATCCAGGCTTGTTTGCCACTGTTCCAGTTGTTTTAAACTTCTTGATGATTCCTCTGACTGTAGATATGGGTAGGCGTAGGTGAGTGGCTAATTTCTTGTAGCCATTGCCTGACTTATGTAGGTTGACACACATCTGCCTTACTTGAATAGTGAGTTCTCTTGTCTTTCCCATGTTGAAGAGTGGATAAGAGAAATAGGCCTCTGTGTCACATCATATTTATACCCCAGGGAAACAGGATGTGATGAATTACTAATTAAAGGTTCCTAGATACTCTGATCAACTTTCTAAACTACAGTAGAAATGACAGAAATGCTTCAGTTATATTTATTTTCTAGGAATTGTTATGGGTGCCAATAATTCTGGAACAGGTGATTTTATGAAAAATAATTATTCCTTAGTCAGGGATTTTTAATTTTTTTTTAAATTCACTTGATTTAAGGGTTACATTTTTCTACAATTTTCAGTGTGAGATTATGCTTCTGCAATAAAAATTGAATTTATTTTAAGGCTTTTAACACATCTTAACCAAGGGTGCCAATAATTGTGGAGGGCACTGTGTGTATATATCATCTCATCATCTTCCGCTTATCCGGGGCCGGGTCGCGGAGGCAGCAGTCTGAGCATGGAAGCCCAAACTTCCCTTTCCCCAGACACCTCGGCCAGCTCCTCGGGAAGAACACCGAGGCGTTCCCAGGCCAGCCGAGAGACATAGTCCCTCCAGCGTGTCCTGGGTCTTCCCCGGGGCCTCCTCCCGGGGGGACATGCCTGGAACACCTCCCCAGGGAGGCGTCCAGGAGGCATCCGAAAGAGATGCCCGAGCCACTTCAGCTGATTCCTCTCGATGTGGAGGAGCAGCGGCTCTACTCCGAGCTCCTCCCAAGTGACTGTGCTTCTCACCCTATCTCTAAGGGAGCGCCCATCCACCCTGCAAAGGAAACTCATTTCGGCCGCTTGTATCCGCAATCTTGTTCTTTCGGTCATTACCCAAATCTCATGACCATAGGTGAGAGTCAGAACGTAGCTCAACCAGTAAATCGAGAGATTTGCCTTTTGACTCAGCTCCTTCTTCACCATGATAGACCGGTAAAGCGACCGCATCACTGCAGAGGCCACACCGATCCGCCTGTTGATCTCATGCTCTATCCTACCCTCACTTGTGAACAAGATCCCAAGATACTTAAACTCTTCCACTTGAGGCAGGACTTCTCCACCAACCTGGAGAGGGCAAGCCACCCTTTTCCGGTCGAGAACCATGGCCTCGGACTTGGAGGTGCTGATTCCCATCCCAGTTGCTTCACACTCGACTGCAAACCGCCCCAGTGCATGCTGAAGGTCCTGATTTGAAGAAGCCAACAGGACAACATCATCTGCGAAAAGCAGAGATGAAATCCTGTGGTTCCCAAACAGGATTCCTTCCGGCCCCTGGCTGCGCCTAGAAATTCTGTCCATAAAGATTATGAACAGAACCGGTGACAAAGGGCAGCCCTGCCGGAGTCCAACATGCACTGGGAACAGGTCTGACTTACTGCCGGCAATGCGAACCAGACTCCTGCTCCATTCGTACAGGGACCAGACAGCCCTTAGCAAAGAGCCCCGAACCCCATACTCCCGAAGCACCCCCCACAGAATACCAGGAGGGACACGGTCAAATGCCTTCTCCAAATCCACAAAGCACATGTGGACTGGTTGGGCAAACTCCCATGAACCCTCGAGCACCCTATGAAGGGTATAGAGCTGGTCCAGTGTTCCCCGACCAGGACGAAAACCGCATTGTTCCTCCTGGATCCAAGGTTCGACTATTGGCCGAATTCTCCTCTTCAGTACCCTAGAGTAAACCTTCCCTTGGAGGCTGAGAAGTGTGATTCCCCTATAATTGGAGCACAGTCTCTGGTCCCCTTTCTTAAAAAGAGGGACCACCACCCCAGTCTGCCACTCCAGAGGCACTGTCCCCAACCGCCACGCGATGTTGCAGAGGCATGTCAGCCAAGACAGCACCACAACATCCAGAGACTTGAGATACTCGGGGCGGATCTCATCCACCCCCAGTGCCTTGCCACCGAGGAGCTTGCTAACCACCGCAGTGACTTCGGCTTGGGTAATGGACGAGTCCACCTCTGAGTCATCAGCCTCCGCTTCCTCGGTGTAAGACTTGACAGTGGGATTGAGGAGATCCTCAAAGTTTTCCTTCCACCGCCCGACAATGTCCCCAGTCAAGGTCAACAGCTCCCCACCCATACTGTAAACAGTGTTGGCAAAGTACTGCTTCCCCCTCCTGAGGCACCAGACAGTTTGCCAGAATTTCTTCAAGGCCAACCGATAGTCTTCCTCCATGGCCTCACCGAACTCCTCCCAGTTCCGGGTTTTTGCTTCCGCAACTGCCCGAGCTGCGGCACGCCTGGCCTGCCGATACCCATCAGCTGCCTCAGGAGTCCCGGAGGCCAACATGGCTTGATAAGACTCCTTCAGCTTGACGGCATCCCTTACTTCCGGTGTCCACCACCAGGTTTGGGGATTGCCGCCATGACAGGCACTGGAGATCTTGCAGCCACAGCTCCGAACAGCCGCGTCGACAATGGAGGCAAAGAACATGGTCCACTCAGACTCAATGTCCCCCACTTCCCTCGGAAGCTGGGAGAAGCTCTCCCAGAGGTGGGAGTTAAAGACCTCCCCGACAGAGTGCCAGACGTTCCCAGCAGACCCTCACCATACGTTTGGGCCTACCAGGTCTGTCCGGCTTCCTCCTCCGCCAGCGGATCCAACTCACCACCAGGTGGTGATCAGTTGACAGCTCAGCCCCTCTCTTCACCCGAGTGTCCAAGACATAGGGCCAGAGATCCAATGAAACGACAACAAAGTCGATCATCGACCTCTGACCTAAGGTGTCCTGGTGCCATGTGCACTTATGGATACCCCTATGCTTGAACATGGTGTTTGTTATGGACAAACCGTGACTAGCACAGAAGTCCAATAACAAAACACCACTTGGGTTCATATTGGGGAGGCCGTTCCTCCCAATCACGCCCCTCCAGGTGTCATGGTCATCGCCCACGTGAGTGTTGAAGTCCCCCAGTAGAACAAGGGAATCCCCAATCTGAGCACCTCTCAGTACCTCTCCCAGGGACTCCAAGAAGGCCAGATACTCTATACTGCTATTTGGCCCATAGGCACAAACAACAGCAAGAGCCCTCTCCCCGATCCTAAGGCGCAGAGAGGCACCCTCTTGTTCACTGGGGTAAACTCCAACACATGGTGGCTGAGCTGGGGAGCTATAAGCAATCCCAGACCAGCCCACCGCCATTCACCATGGGCGACTCCAGAGAAGTGGAGAGTCCAGCCCTTCTTGAGGAGCTGGGTCCCGGAGCCCAAGCTGTGTGTGGAGGTGAGCCTGACTATCTCTAGCCGGTACCTCTCAACCTCCCACACAAGCTCAGGCTCTTCCCCCCCAGCGAAGTGACATTCCATGTCCCAACAGCTAGCCGCTGTGTTCGGGGATCAGGTCGTCGAGGCCCCTTCCTTCGACTGCCGCCCAATCCACACTGCACCAGTCCCCTACAGCTACCTCTATGGGTGGTGAACCCACAGGAGGTCGGGCCCACACCACCGCTTCGGGCTGAGCCTGGCCGGGCCCCCATGGGCAAAGGCCCGGCCACCAAGCGCTCGTATACAAGCCCCAACCCAGGGCCTGGCTCCAGGGTGGGGCCCCGGCTGTGCCATACCGGGCGACGTCACGTTCCTTGAGAGATTGTTATCCATAAGGGGTTTTGGTGAACTGCTCTTAGTCTGGCCTGTCACCTAGGACCTGTCTGCCTTGGGAGACCCTAACAGGGGCGTAATGCCCCAGACAACATCGCTCTTAGGATCATTCAAGCACACAAACCCCTCAACCACAATAAGGTGGCAGTTCTAGGAGGGGATATATATATAATAAATAAAAGCATTTTGCTTTTGCTCCAGTAGCCCCTTTCTCATCAGTCTGGTTGCCCTGGTTCCTCAACACCTGACACAGACCTTGTTAGACCAGTATGCCTCTTGTTTTTCTGTCTCTCATTGATGAGGTAGGCAGGTAGCATTAAGTGCTTTGCCTATAGGCCTTTACTGGAATTGTCTCAACCAGGGCACGAACCCCTGACCCCTGTAGAGAGCACCAAGTTAGCGATGTTATTGACTGAGCTATCGAAGAAGACTGGAAGATGGCACAGAGGCACAAATCATAGCTGCACAGGAACAGGCCCTAAGCACAAGATCAATAGAGGCTGGGGTCTGCGACATGAGGCAGGACCCCAGGTGCAGACTGTGCAAAGATGCCTCTGAGACAATCCAGGAAGAGCATACATGGAAAGCCATAACCAAGTATCTGGAATAGTGTACAGAAACATCTGTGCCGAGTATGGACTTGAAGTCCCAAGGTCAAAGTGGGACACACCTTCGAAAGTGGTTGAGAATGACCAAGCTAAAATCCTGTGGGACTTCCAGATACAGACCGACAAACTGGTAATGGCTAACCATTACCATGGATATGGTAGTGGTGGACAAATGGAAGAACAAGGCTGTGGTGATAGATATGGCAATACCAAGTGACAACATCAGGAAAAAGGAACTTGAAAAGCTCGGGAAGTATTGAGGGCTGAAAGAAGAGCTAGAAAAGATGTGGAAGATGAAGACAACAGTGGTCTCTGTGGTGATAAGAGCCCTAGGTGCAGTGTCCCCCAAACTAGGAAAGTGGCTCCAACAGATCCCAGGAACAACATCCGACAACTCTGTCCAGAAAAGTGCAGTCCTAGGAACAGCTAAGATACTGCACAGGGCCCTCAAACTCCCAGGGCTCTGATAGAGGACCCAAGCTCGAAGGAAAAAAGACCACCTGAAGGAGGGGTGAGTGGGGATTTTTTTTTAAATATATAGTGAGTGGTTATTAAGAAAATACTATAAAGTGGCAGGTTTCCCAAAATCCTCTTAACGCTAAGAGAGTCTTCACCAGGGGAGAGAGTGTTCATTGTGCTGCTTGTTCTACCATTACCAATGATCTTTGTGCTACAATGCTTTTGGGAAACTTGACAAAGATCAGTAAACAGTAGTAACCTAAACAAGGTCAATATTTAGTCATGAAAGTATTGGGACAGCAAGGCCAATTCTTTTGTATTTGCTATACACTGAAAACAACTGGATTTGACATCAAAAGATGAATGTGAGATGATAGATTACCTGATATTTACATCTAGATCTGATAAACAGCCAAGACCATGGTTCCTTTGGTGGCAGACCACCCAATTTTTCACTCCAACAAGACACTGACCCCAAGTGTACTGGTTCAAATCCATAAATCTGAACGTGTTAGAATTGTGTTACCAGCTGCCCCATGGTAGATGTGACATGTTCGGCTAAGTTTCTGTCCCAAACACACTGTGCTACACTAAATCCTTTTGGAAATCACCTTCCCAGAAATTCATATACTCATTTGTTTCCCTTCGACTGGATATAACCAGCTGATTAGTTTGCCATAAACTATTATATTGTTAGCTACTAGTTTTTATCCATCAATTTCCAGGCAAACAAAGCACTGGGTTGAGTAGCCCATTGGTGCTTCCATTTGCCTAGTGGGCCAGCTAACAAATTTGGCCACCCTTGATATATATTTTTTCTCTCTTCTTTTTTCCTTACGTAATGTAGCTAAAACTGGATGTAAAGGAGAGTTTAAATGTCAAGAAGGTATTTAGCCCTCGTGATGAGTTCCATCTCATAGTCACTGGAGATCCAAGTGCCAAGGTTGGCCTGGTAGCTGTGGATAAGGGTGTCTTTGTCCTCCACAAGAACAGACTCACACAGAACCAGGTGAGTAATACCTGGCAGTGTTTTTAATTTTCATTATCTCATGGTTTTATGTTTAGTTTACTCAGGAATCAGGTAAAGGCAAAAAAAAAAAAAATGTGCCAGAGTCCAGTGTCCTCCAAATTGATCTTGGGACAAACTTAATCTAACTTTTCGCAAGAAAATTTAGTGCACACATTTACAGTAATATTCTTTTCTCTTTCCCCAACAGATCTGGGACATTATTGAGAAACATGACACTGGCTGTACAGCCGGTGGGGGTAAAGACAGTCTGGGGGTTTTCTATGATGCAGGTCTGCTGTTTCAGTCTGATAAAGCAGGAGGCACCACTGAAAGAACAGGTAACACTTAAAAAATGAATAAAACTCTGTGTGGTGCTGTAATAGATCAATAAATCAACTGCAAGTTGTGTGATGAAGCAGTTAATGCTACCACCCCAAAACAGATTATTTCCACTTTAATAGCACATCCCTAACAGTTTAATTCTACTCATACCACAGCAATTTCCTAACAAATATGTAATCTATTAATCACACATCATACTTTTTAATCCATGTTCATTAATTTGCTCTCGCAGTACTGGGGCAGGCGACACAGTGGTGTAGTGGTTAGCGCTGTCGCCTCACAGCAAGAAGGTCCTGGGTTCAAGCCCCGGGGCCGGCGAGGGCCTTTCTGTGCGGAGTTTGCATGTTGTCCGCGTGGGTTTCCTCCGGGTGCTCTGGTTTCCCCCACAGTCCAAAGACATGCAGGTTAGGTTAACTGGTGACTCTAAATTGACCGTAGGTGTGAATGGTTGTCTGTGCCTATGTGTCAGCCCTGTGATGACCTGGCGACTTGTCCAGGGTGTACCCCGCCTTTTGCCCATAGTCAGCTGGGATAGGCTCCAGCTTGCCTGCGACCCTGTAGAAGGATAAAGCGGCTAGAGATAATGAGATGAGATGAGATGAGCACTGGGGCAAATTGCTACTCTCACTCAGGATCTTTCTAGTTTATTATTATTATTATTATCCTAACATTTTAGGATGCTATTTCTCCCTCAGTTTTCAACCAATCATCACCAAATTTCACATGAAGAATACTTCTGGGCTGAATTAAGTTGATATGACTTTTGGTGCTGATCTAGATCACTGAACTGAATGATCCATGAAAAACAGGATTCTTTTCCTCCCTAAGCATCATTCTCTATCTCTTACCATTCCAGATCTATAGGATACGGTGACCAGATGTCCCAGTTTGTAACAGCTAGCGCAAATTACTGTGACTTTAGTCACAGTCTCTATCTAGTTACTATTATTCTTCTACCATTTTTTAGGACGCTATTTTTTCCTCAGTTTTCAACCAATCATCACCAAATTTCATATGAATACCTCTGGGCTGAATTATATTGCTATAACTTTTGGTGCTGATCTGGATCACTGATATGAAATGATCCATCAAAAATGGGATTTTTTAATCACTTATAACTGTCAATTTTCATGATTTTTTTCAATCCTTTTTTTTTTGTTTATTTTTTTGGGGGGTCGTGTTTTCTTCAGGGGGGCAGGGCATAACTTTTCCTCACTAAGCATCATTCTCTAACTCTTACCATTCCAGATCTATAGGGTACGTTCCAGTTTGTAACAGCTAGCACAAATTACTGTGCCTTTATCTAGTTTAAACTTTATTGTTGCGGAACATCTCTGCAACAAGTTAGTTTCTGTTATCAATTATATTATAGCAGCTATAAACATTTGCTCTTCCACCAACCTCTCTTTTTTTAACAATAAAATCACAGCTTGTCATGTCACAACTTTTCTGTCCTGAAAACCTTCCTTCATTGAAAATCTTAGTTCCAGCTTTACCTCTGATTGGTGCAAAATGTTGACACCAGCATCTCCTTCCATAAATGTGAAACATCTCCTCACTTCAATGACCACTTTATAGCCAAAAGATCGTGGATGCTTAACCAGCATATCCATATGTGGTTCTTCACCAAACTTGACAAAATGGAAGAACACAATTGTGTAGAATGTCTTTGTTTGAATGCAGTAGCATTACAATTTCCCTTCAGTGGAACAAAGGGGTTCAAACCTCTACCACACTGAACATCTTTGAGATGATCTGGAAAGCTGAATGCACTTGATCTGAATGTTGAATGAATCACCTGATATCAGTGCCTGGCCTCATTAATGCTCTTATGACTGAAGAACAAAAATAATAATAATAATAATAATAATAATTTATTTCTATGTGCATTCCATAACAATCTCAATGCCCTTACAATAATATATCCGAAATAATAATAATAATAATAATAATAATAATAATCTCATCTCATTATATCTAGCCGCTTTATCCTTCTACAGGGTCGCAAGCAAGCTGGAGCCTATCCCAGCTGACTACGGGCGAAAGGCGGGGTACACCCTGGACAAGTCGCCAGGTCTTCACAGGGCTGACACATAGACACAGACAACCATTCACACCTACGGTCAATTTAGAGTCACCAGTTAACCTAACCTGCATGTCTTTGGACTGTGGGGGAAACCGGAGCACCCGGAGGAAACCCACGCGGACATGGGGAGAACATGCAAACTCCACACAGAAAGGCCCTCGCCGGCCCCGGGGCTCGAACCCAGGACCTTCTTGCTGTGAGGCGACAGCGCTAACCACTACACCACCGTGCCGCCAATAATAATAATCTAATATCCATGAAAACTCATTTACATAAACACAATATCAAAGAAAATAAGAAAATAAGAGAGGTGAGAGAAAGAGTCCAAACGCTCTGACAAAACTCCGACGAAACACTGAGATTCCCTCCCCCATCCCCCTCATAAATTATCACAAATCAAATATTCATGAAAAAATACTCAAATATAGAAAACCACGAAATTCAAAAGTCTAAGACTGGAAAATAAGACATATAGTCCATATCTCATCTCATTTCATTATCTGTAGCCGCTTTATCCTGTCCTACAGGGTCACAGGCAAGCTGGAGCCTATCCCAGCCGACTACGGGCGAAAGGCGGGGTACACCCTGGACAAGTCGCCAGGTCATCACAGGGCTGACACATAGACACAGACAACCATTCACACTCACATTCACACCTACGGTCAATTTAGAGTCACCAGTTAACCTAACCTGCATGTCTTTGGACTGTGGGGGAAACCGGAGCACCCAGAGGAAACCCACACGGACACGGGGAGAACATGCAAACTCCACACAGAAAGGCCCTCATCGGCCACGGGGCTCGAACCTGGACCTTCTTGCTGTGAGGCGACAGCGCTAATCACTACACCACCGTGCCGCCCCCTCCATAATATTATAGTACTCATAAAAAAATAAAATTAAATAAAATTAAGAAATAAGAAAGATGAGAGAAAGAATCCAAACGCCCGGGCAAATGAAACGTTGAGATTCCCTCTCCCATATCTCTCATAAAGATAACAATCAAGAAACATAAAAGTTCAAAAATCAAAACTAGAAGGATAAGTAAATCAGAAAGATAAGTCTTAAGTCCTTTTTGAAAATCATTAATGCCAGTTGATTCTTTTAAGGCCTTTGGAAGTTGATTCCACAGTCTCGGTGCACATGAAGCGAACACACGCTTTCCATAAGTATTGGTTCTGTAACGTGGTGTAGAAAGAACGATGATGTTAGTATTGTTAGAGCGTAGTGTCCGTAGTGGCTTCTTCACCACCAGTAGATCGCTGAGGTATGATGGCACCAATCCATTGAGTACTTTGAAGGTCATCAACAAGATCTTAAATATTATTCTCTTCACTGTCAGCCAATGAAGTGAGCATAAGACAGGTGTGATGTGGTCATATTTCTTCTTCAAAGTAACCATCTTTGCAGCTGCATTTTGGATGCGCTGCAATTTCGACAAGTCCTTATCGCAGAGACCATACAACAAACTCTTGCAATAGTCCAGCTTGGAGGTTATGAATGCATGTACAAGCTTTTCCGTGGCGGCAGTGTCAAGATATTTTCTAATCTGACCAATACGTCTGAGAGAATGTGAAGTGGATTTACATATGTTACTGACCTGGGAAGACATCTTAAGATGGTGATCAAAGATGACCCCAAGATCACGCACTTCAGATATTGGCTCCTTCACAGATTCACCAAAGGTGACATACTGGATGGCATCAACTGCAAGATACCATGACTGAAAATGCAGAACCTCTGTTTTCGTTGTGTTGCACAGCAGCTTATTGCACTTCATCCATTGAAAAATGTCGCAAGCACAGTATTCAAGAGCTTCGATGCTGGTAGATCTTTCAGAGCTCTGTGTGACCAAGTACAGCTGTGTGTCATCAGCTGGATAAATCCCTGTGGCCATGCCCCAAAATCGAGTGGAAAACCTTTCTAGAAGAGTGGACATTATTCTAACAGCAAAGTGGAACTAAATCTAGAATGGGATATTCACCAAGGACATATGTTTTGATGATCAGGTGTCCACATCAGGTGTTTGGTAATATACCATCTCATCTCATTATCTCTAGCCACTTTATCCTGTTCTACAGGGTCGCAGGCAAGCTGGAGCCTATTCCAGCTGACTACGGGCGAAAGGCAGGGTACACCCTGGACAAGTCACCAGGTCATCACAGGGCTGACACATAGACACAGTCAACCATTCACACTCACATTCACACCTACGGTCAATTTAGAGTCACCAGTTAACCTAACCTGCATGTCTTTGGACTGTGGGGGAAACCGGAGCACCCGGAGGAAACCCACGCGGACACGGGGAGAACATGCAAACTCCGCACAGAAGGCCCTCGCCAGCCACGGGGCTTGAACCTGGACCTTCTTGCTGTGAGGCAACAGCGCTAACCACTACACCACTGTGCCGCCCGTCATATACCATATGGTTTATTATATGACAGGTTTTTAATTAGAATTATATTACATGGACCTTCTCACAAACGCCTGTGATGAGCTGTGACTATGGAATAAGCCATTAGAACAAGTACATTAATGTAAATCTGTGACTTGCAGCTGCATTACTTGGAACTGTTACAGAAAATTAACACCTTCTCACCAGTTCGAGGATCCAGAATTCAACAGCACAGTGATATAAATTGATAATATATTCGAGGTACAGCAATTTTTTTTTTTGGGGGGGAATGATGCATGTTTAGACTTCAGCAACAAGCAGGCTCTTCCTTTACTACAAGCTGTAATTTCCTTTTAATAGATCCTGTGTGTCCCATCCCACTGAAGAGAAAACGGAGAGCTGAGACTCTATTACAGATCACCCAAACACTGAGTAAGAAGCTGGAATTTTTATTAAACAGTTTAATTCAGATAGATAGATAGAGGGGAATATATAGATCTTGACTACCAGTTTCTCAGTGCTGATCTTCATTTGTACCCTTTTTCGTAAGTTGGTAAATACTCCGGTGAACAGAAGAAATGCTGTACAGACGGACTGAAGCTGAAAAGGCTTGGCTACACATGTGAACGGAGAGCTTCTTTCATTTTGGAGGGTGCAGAGTGTGTCCAGGCCTTCCTTCACTGTTGTAAGGAGATCCAAAAACGCAAGGATGAGCAGAGAGACCTGCTGCATCTGGCTCGGAGTAAGGACCAACTTTGTTCTTTATTTTTGTTTGAGTTGTTAAAGGTTCCTAAAAACATTTAAAAATTAACTAAATGTAAGATTTAAAGCAAAAAAATATCCAAGAGCATTACAATGTTGCCTTTTGAAGCCAACCAATTCATTAACTAACTTCTTTGCCCAGTCCCATGTCTTGGTTGCACAAAAACCAAACCACTTAGGCTAAAATGACATCACTAACATCATTAGTCAGTCCATTACAGAGTAAAAGAAGCCATAGTTCTTATCACACCTGTGCCTGCAAGAAGATCATCTGAAGAAGAAAAAGCCTTTATTTGTCACATGTACACTCAAGCACCTCCTCTGCATTTAACCCATCTTGGGCAGTGAACACACACAAATGATCAATGAGCACACACACACACAAACACACCCAGTGCAGTGGACAGCTATGCTACAGCACCCAGGAGCAGTTGGGGGTTAGGTGCCTTGCTCAAGGGCACTTCAGCCATGATATAGAGGGAGCCATGATCACTCACTCAACACCTCACATTTTTTCCTGCTGGTCCTGGGAATCGAACTGGCAACCTATGGGCCCAAGGCTGCTTCTCTAACCTTCAAGCCATGGCTGTACCCTTATTTGGTCAACTGCATGGAAAATAAGAATGATAAATGGTTAATCCTGTTAATATGTCCTTTAAGGCCATAACTTGAGGGCCAAAACTGCAATATGTAGCTAAAATATGAATATAGCTGCAAGGAGCAATCTGTGGGGTCCAAGCATATTTCATAAGTAGTGCCCCCAGTGCGGTGCATGGACCCCTGGCAACTTTGGGTTGCCAGGAGGAGATCCCAAGGTGCTCCCAGGCCAGATGAGATGCATAAATTCTCCAGCATGTTCTGGGTCTACCCCGAAGTCTCTTCCCAGATGGATGTGTCCGGAAAACCTCCAAAGGAAGGCACCCAGGAGGCATCCTAGTCAGATGCCCAAACCACCACAGCTGACTCCTTTCGACATGAAGGAGCAGCGGCTCTATTCCAAGATCCCTTTGGATGTCTGAGCTCCACACCCTATCTCTAAGGGTGAGCCCAGCCACCCTACGGAGAAAGCTCATCTCAGCCGCTTGTATCTGCAATCTCATCCTTTCGGTCACTACCCAAAGCTCATGATGAAGTTGCAACCTGCCATTAAATACTGCACAAAAAACTTGCAAAAACACAAATTATCAATTTAACTTGTTTTAATTTTTTAACCCTTAGAGCCTGACTGACGCAAATTTACATTGCTTCTTTTCAGTTGAACAGTCCCCTGCTTGCTTCACTGCTCCACACTTGCAAATATATCAAAATTTTAAGTCTGTCAAACTGATTTGCCTTATTTTTTGATAAGTGAATGTTTGTCACTTGTCCAAGGCACAATTTACAAATACAAATCTGTTCAGGTGACGATGATGACAATGACTTCATCAACTCTGATGAAATTGTCACCCGAACACAGTTCCCTGAGAGCTGGCTGTGGGAAGACATTGACCTGCCACCCTGTCAAGGAAATATACCATGGTAATTGGAATAATCCAAGATTTATATGAGTGTAGCAATTTGTTGGTAAATGGTAGTTCTGATTTGATGTTTCCCTTTTTATTTTAGTACTACAACAAGCCACACCTTGGCCAAAAACTATCTCAAAGACTCTATTACTACCTGGGAAATCCTCGCCATCAGTCTGTCAAAGACCCATGGTCAGTACCATGCCTTCTTCGCACGTCTGAAATATCTTGATGTAAACAATGATATGTCTAAAAAACTGAAATACACACCTGTAATGGCTGATATATGATGGCAAATGTTAAAAGAATATTAAAACATTTCACTTTCCCTGTAGGTATCTGTGTAGCTGATCCCTATGAACTAACAGTGGCAAAAGACTTCTTTGTGGATCTCAAGTTACCTTACTCAGCAGTACGCAATGAACAACTGGAAATCAAAGCTGTTCTGTATAACTTCTCCAACAGGAAACAGAAGGTACTTTTTACTCTTACCTGCACTTACTTATATATACATATATATATGTGAGTGCTTTTGATAAGTTGTATGTGACTGAACCAATGCTATCTACTATGGGGCGTAATGGTGTTCCTGGTTTGTGCATTTTTGGTGTGCTGTAAATCCTGGGGATGACATTGGCTGTGGGTACTAAATGATTGTATGCCTGCTTATCTATTTTATTTTCATTGAGTAGTGGTTTGAGTAGTGATTTAAGTTTCTTTTTCTTGTCTTCTGTTGGGTCTTTTTTTAATATCTCAAATGCATTGTCACTGAGTAATTCAATCATTTTTCGTTCATATTCATCAGTGTCCATAATAACTGTTGTCCTGCCTTTATCTGCTGGGAGGATTGTGATATCTTTATTTTTGGGGACACCAAAAATACACAAACCAGGAACACCATTACGCCCCATAGTAGATAGCATTGGTTCAGTCACATACAACTTATCAAAAGCACTCACCGAAATAATTAAACCATTACTAGGACTCACAGACCAACACTGCAAAAACTCAAAACAACTGGCAGAAGAACTAAAAAACATCAAAATGCAGCAAGACGACGTTTTCATATCACACGACGTCATATCTCTTTTCACCAGAACACCCACGGAAGCCACCATACAGATAGTACAAGAAAAATTAAAAACAGACAGGACGCTCAAGAAACGCACAAACCTCACTGTACAAGACATCACTCAGCTCCTTCAATTCATCGCCACATCCACATACTTTCAGTTCAGGAATACAATTTACAGACAAAAGGAAGGTTTTGCCATGGGAGACCCACTATCAGCCATCATGTGCGGCTTTTTCATGGAAGATCTGGAACAGAAAGCACTCACTACAATACCAGCAGAATATAGGTCAACACTCTGGAAACATTACGTGGATGACATACTAGAAAAAGTTAAGAGGGGACACACTCAACAACTCACCGACCATCTCAACACCATAGATAATACCGGTAATATAAAATTCACACATGAAGAGGAAACGGAGCAGTCAATAGCATTTTTGGATTTAAAAATACATCACACAGAAGATGGGGACATCAAAATAAAAGTACACAGAAAACCCACACACATCGACCAATATTTAAACTGGACTTCCGAACACCCCATAATGCACAAAATATCTGTAGTTAGAACATTACATGAACGGACAGCAATAATTATAGATCCACGGGACAAAGAACAGGAGGAACAACATATACAACACGCACTGAAGGCATGTCAATATCCACAATGGGCAATATCCAAAGGGGTGGAACAGGTTAAGAACAGCAAAACACAGAAGAAAGAGAAAAAACAAACCAACAAACAAGAACACAGGGGAGTTACATTACCATACATTAGGGGAATAACTGAACGCATTCAAAGAGCAATGAGGAAACACAACATTAACACACCTGTCAAACCATACACAACACTCCGTCAGATCCTGGTTCATCCCAAAGACAGAATGCATCCGGACAACAGATGCAACACCATATATGAGATTCCATGTCAATTATGCAATAAAACTTACATTGGGGAGACAGGAAGGAGTTTCAACACAAGAAAAAATGAACATAAGAAAGAGTGCGAAAAGGAGACAGCTATAAGACAAACCCGAACAATAAAAGAAAAGGCACAACAGGAAAATTATAAGTCAGCCATAACAGATCATTGCAAAAGGGAAAATCATATTATGGACTGGGGGAATGCCAGAGTCATCCGCACAGAAGATAATAAACATCAGCGCTGGATCAGGGAGGCCATAGAGATCCATAAGTGAAGCCCGAGGACCATCAACCGAGATGAGGGAGCATACATGCTCTCCCATACCTGGAGTGCCATCTTGCAGGGGACGAACTGACAGTAGAAGGCGTGACCGACCTGTCAATCCAGACAGGAAGGCCACGCCTTCGGAAACATCAGCTGATAAAAGATGCGTCACCAATAACATCCGGTGACACTCTGAGGAAGACGACAGTCGTACGTCGAAACATGTCAGGTAAACAAACCCAAAAACTAGATGTCTGATAAAAAAAGAAACAAACTATCCACACAGAAAGGCTTAAACCCAGAACTTTCTTGCTGTGAGGCAACAGTGCTAACCACTACACCACCATGCCACCCAAGTTCAGCCACATGATTCACTTCATATCTCACACTAATGCCTGCTTCTTAACAAGTTAACATAAGTTTTGTCCTAATCTTGATGTCTGACTTCCTGTCCTTTCCAGGTGCGTGTGGAATTCCTTGAGACAGAGAATGTTTGCAGTGCAGCCAGCAAAAAGAAAAAATACAAAACCACAGTTAACATTGACGCCCAATCTACCAGATCTGTCCCATATGTAATTATTCCCATGAAAGCAGGGGACCACCAGATAGAGGTGCTGGCTGCGGGAGGATTCTTTGATGGTGTAAGGAAAACCCTGAAAGTAGTGGTGAGTGTCAGCAGATTTGTAAAAACCTGTAATATTGGTTATATGTAGTGATAAAAATGAACTTGCATGAAAGATATGTTATGTTCATTATGTCTTCTTATTAAATCAAATCATTAGTTTTCTTTTGTCTGAGACATGTAAAAGTTTTTTCCTTTACCTGACATGTTTCGACGGTGTAACTTCCGTCTTCATCAGAGGGTCACCCGGATGTTGGTGTGTGACGTGCCTTTATAATCAGCTGATGTTACGCTGATGTCTCTGATGAAGACGAAAGTTACACCATCGAAACATGTCAGGTAAAGGAAAAAACTTTTACATGTCTGAGACAAAAGAAAACTAATGATTTGAACTTGCATGAGCTTCTTGATAAATGTTGTGAGTACGCAGGCACTTACAGATGTATGTGCAGCGAAAGACAGCTTAAGAATAGCAAACCAAGCCAAATCAAGAGACAGGAATCAAGGTCAGTAAACACGCTAGGGTCGGAGGATTAGCAAACAGAATATCAGAGGTAAACAGAGATCGAGGAAACGAGAAAACCCTAGCAAATGTCAGAATGGTAGAAAGGCAGTCAGAGAGATAACAAGGCTTGGTATGCTCAGTGAACCAGAATGATACTTTGCATTGAGTGCTTGTGTGACTGGTGTTTATATGCAGGAGCAGGTGAAGAGGAAATGGATGTCAGCTGTGTGTTAGAAGGTGGGAGACAGAGGGTGCTGTGTGTTCTGGGAGTTGTAGTTTGAGCTGTCCATGTTTGTAGTCAGCTCTTCACCAGTGGGTTTACTGACAGAGCCCCCCCGAGACAGTACATCCGGGAGCTAAAGTCTTTCAGGGGCATCCTTGACCTCTGGGTGCTGGTTTGCTGGGATGCTGAGTGTGAAAATCCTGCTTGAGCAGCGGGTCGAGGATGGATTTGGACTTTACCCAACTCTCTTCCTCCGGCCCGTATACTTCCCAATCTACCAGGTACTCGATCTGGTCGCCTCTTTGCCTGGAGTTGAGGATCTTGTTGACCTGGTAGATGGGTTCTCCATCGAGGTTCAGAGAGGAATGGTCTAGAGTGGGTGTGTACTCGGAGAGTGGACCTGGAATGACGGGTTTAAGATTGGATACATGAAAAGTGGGAGAGATTCTGCTGTGCAGTGGAAGTTCTGGTCAGTAAGAGACATCATTGATGCACCGTAGTACCTTGAAGGATCCAATGTAACGTGGCTGGAGCTTCTTACAGGTTTGTGTCTCTCGTAGGTTCTTTGTTACCACCCATCCTCGATCTCCCAGAAGGTACGTGGGGGTCTCTCTTCTATGACAAATCGGCATAGGCTTTGTATTTTGTGCAGACAATTTCTAGTCGCTGGTGAACCTCCTCCCAAACAGTTTGGCTGTGTTTGAACCATTCACTGACTGCCTGGACTTAACTGGGTGTGTCGTCTCAGGGGAACAAGGGTGGTTAGTAGCAAAGTATGCACTGGAATGGTGTTCGCTGAGTCGCAGAATGCTTCAGTGAGTTCTGTGGATATTTGGCCCATGGCAGGAAACGTGCTCAGTCCCCCTGGTTGCACATGCAGTACATGCATAGGAAGCAGCCGATCTCCTGTTTGGCCCGCTCTACCTGCCCATTGGACTGGGGGTGGTAACCTGACATAAGGCTAACAGACACTCCCAGTCTCTCCATGAAGCATGACCAGAATTTGTATATGAACTGAGGACCTTGGTCACTTACAATGTCCTCAGGGATGCCGTAGTAGTGGAAGACTTGCTGATACAGGAGTTCCGCTGTTTGGGCAGCAGTGGGAATGCCCAGAAGAGGGATGAGCCTCAAGGCCTTTGAGAGCCAGTCTATGGTGACCATGATTGTGGTGTCGTTTTGGGATGCAGGAAGGTCTATGATGAAGTCGATCACCAAGTGTGACCATGGTCACTGTGGGACAGGTAGAGGCATAAGTTTGCCAGCCGGAGGAGCTCGGGGAACCTTGGTTTGTGTGCAGTTGGAACAAGAAGCGACAAAACGGTTGATCTCGGTCAACATGTTGTCCCACCAGTACCTATTCTTCAGCATTTGGTAGGTGCGATAGCTGTTGGGGTGACCAGTGGCAGGAGAGGAGTGTGCCCAGGTGATGAGTTTGCTGCATAGATGTGTGGGCACAAAGAGAAGGCCAGGTGGGATGTTGCTGGGAGTAGTCTGAGGTTGAGACTTGTGAATTTCGCTGTCCAAATCCCATGTGATGGATTGAAATGTTGGGGTGGAATGATGGGTTGGGGTTCTGTGTCTTTGGGTGACAGATCTACAGCCCGAGACAGAGCATCTGCTTTAGTGTTCTTGGACCCTGGTCAGAAGGAGATAGAGAAGTTAAACCAGGTAAAGAATAGTGCCCACCTGGCCTGACATGGATTCAGCCTCTTGGCCTTCTTGAAATACTCTAGGTTCTTGTGGTCAGTTAAGATGGTGAACAGGTGAGTTGCTCCCTCCAGCCAGTGCCACCACTCTTCAAGGGCTAGCTTGATGGCCAGCAACTCACGATTGCCCACCTCATAGTTCCTCTCAGCAGGGGTAAGCTTTTTGGAGAAAAAGGCCACTGGGTGTAGTTTTGGCCTTTCTCCAAATTGTTGGGAAAGGATGGCTCCGACTCCTGTGTCAGAGGCATCCACCTCTACGACAAATGGCTTTGTGGGGTCTGGATGTTGGAGAATGGGAACCAACGTGAATGCGGCCTTGAGCTGTTTGAAGGCTTCTTCTACCTGAGGATTCCACCTAAGGCACTTGGGCCCCTTTTTCAGGAGAGTGGTCAAAGGTGAGGCCAAGGTGTTGAAGTTCCTGATGAATTAGTGGTAGAAGTTGGCAAAATCTAGAAACTTCTGGAGGTCTTTGACTGACTTGGGTTGTGGCCATGAGGTGATGGCCGAGACTTTGGCTGAATCCATAGTGACTCCTTCTGAGCTGATGATGTAGCCCAAGAAGGGGATCTTGTCTAGGTGGAATTCGCACTTCTTGGCTTTGATGTAGAAGTGGTTTTCAAGTGGCCGTTTTAATATGGCTCTGATGTGGCTTTGATGAGTGTGGAAATCTGGGGAGTAAATCAAGATGTCATCTATGTATGTGATGATGTACTTTCCCAGCATGTCCCACAGTATGTCATTGATGAAACTTTGGAAAATGCTAGGAGATGAAGATAGTCCATATGGCATTACCCAGTATTTGAAGTGACCAGTGGTTGTACTGAACGCTGTCTTCCACTCGTCACCTTTTGTAATCCGGATCAAACTGTAGGCACTTCTGAGATCCAGCTTGGAAAAGATCTTGGCCGATCTGAGTTGCTCCAGAGCTGCTGGTACCAGTGAGAGAAGATATGGGTACTTCATGGTGACCTCATTTAGCCCTTGATAGTCAGTGCAGGGTCGTAGTCCACCTCCTCGTTTCTCTACAAAGAAGAAGCCGGCCAAGGCAGGAGATTTCGACGGCCGGATGTAACCTTGTTTGAGAGCTTCTTGGATGTATTCCTCCATGGCAGTGTGTTCTTTCTGGGAAAGGGGGTAGATGCCCCCTTGTGGTGGTGCTGTGCCCAGTACCAGTTCGATGATACAGTCTTGGAAAAGACTGTATCATGCGGTCTATGCGGTGGTAGTCCACAGGCTTTCCCCTTACTGAAGACCTCAGAAAGACCCTGGTAGCATTCAGGAACATTGTCCATGGAGGCTGGAAGTGGGCCCTCCTGAGGTAGAGGAGACGATGAGTTGAAAATGAGAGAGGCAGCTCTGGAAGCACGTAGGTGACCACTGGAGTATTTCCTTGTTCTGCCAGGAGATGAGGGGGTCATGCAGTTGTAACCAGGGGTTACCAAGGATGATATCCTGGTGATCAGTGGTCGTGACGTACAAGGATATCAATTCATGATGGAGGGTTCCTACTTACATTTGAAGTGGCTGTGTCCAGGAAGTAACCAGGCCATCGCCTATGGGTCTGCTGTCAATGGTCCAGATGCTAAGCAAGCTCTGCAGAGAGGTGACTGGCAGGTGGAACTCCTGTAAGAGAGCTTTGCTGATGAAGTTCCACTCTGCTCCTGAATCTATGAAGGCGGATAGCATATGAGTGGAGGATGCCAACTTCAGTAATACAGGGATTTTGAAGGACTTAGAGTGGAGCTTTCTCACCGGACTTGGGGAGGAAGTGGACCTCTCAGTGGAGGTTCCCCAGACAGGTCGAACTGGACAGCGCTGGAGGTGGTGATTGGCACTCCCACAGTTGTAACACAAACCCTCTTTACGCCATCTGGCACTCAGTGCAGGACAACCATGAGCAAGAGAGTTCCATGGGTTTGTGGTCCTCTGGAGGTGGGTTTGGTTTCTTATCTGTGAGGAGCGAAGGCCGGTGTTTCAACAGCTGATCCAGATGTATAGCCAGTTCGATCAAGGTGTCCAACGATAGGTTCTCATCTCTGCATGCCAGCTCACTGAGGATCTCAGGGCACAACCCCTAGCGAAAGACAGCTTTGAGTGCTGGGTTGGTCAAAAACCTTCCTGAAGAAGGAGAGAAAGAGTTCATATGAACCCGTTGGCTTTCCACCTTTGTTCCAGACAACCGTAGCCCAGCGGAGTGCTTTGCTGGAGAGGAGAGACAGAAACTTAGCGATTATATGCTCTTCCAGGATATCTGGCACAGTGGCAAAATACAAAGAGCATTGTAGCAAGAAGCTCTTACATGTGGCGGGGTTGCAAGCGAACTTTTCCGGTGTAGGGAGTTGCAACACTGGGTGAGGAGGAGATTTGGTGCGCGCTAGCAGGGCCTGCGACATAACCGTCATTAGCTGCACCATCCTGGTGTTGAGATGGGTGAGCATCTGTTGATGTTCTCAGAGCAGTCGCCCCTGGGCGTTGAGAGCCATCTGCTTTTTATCCTCCGCTACATCCATGATGGCGAAGTATCCTTTGAGTACGCAGGCACTTACGGATGTACTGTATGTGCAGCGGAAGACAGCTTAAGAATAGCGAACCAAGCCAAATCGAGAGACAGGAATCAAGGTCAGTAAACACGTTAGGGTCAGGCAATCAGCAAACAGAATATCAGAGGTAAACAGAGATCGAGGAAACGAGAAACACTAGCAAAGGTCAGAATAGTAGAAAGGCATTCAGAGAGATAACAACGCTTGGTATGATCGGTGAACTGGAACGATACTTTGTGTTGAGTGCTTGTGTGACTGGTGTTGATATGCAGGGGCAGGTGATGAGGAAATGGATGTCAGCTGTGTGTTAGAAGGCGGGAGACTGAGGTCGATGTGTGTTCTGGGAATTGTAGTTTGAGCTGTCCATGTTTGTAGTCAGCTCTTCACCAACTGGTTTACTGACAGATGTGATGAAACTATATAAAAATAAAAGTTATAAGTCCAATGTAATACTTAAATGTCCATCAACATGAGATCTGAAACATTCTTTTTCTCTCACTCAGTCTGAAGGTGTGCTAACTGAAGTCCCAGAACAAAATTTGGAACTAAATCCCTCTAAAGTAGCTGGTGAGGTTTTATCTATTCTATACTTAATCAACAGCAAGCACTTTGTTATTTCTCCTTTTTTGTCAGCATTTTTTCTGCACATACTGGTTTTCCATTTTCAGTTTCCACTTCACTCCATTTTCTTGTTCTTTTTGTGTTTTTTGGAATAAAAGGTGGTGTTCAAGTTGTGCAATTGAGGACCAATATACCAAACGGGCAGGTTCCAAACACTCCTGCACACACTTACATCTCTGTGTCTGGTAAGAAGACACTCAAACACATCAATATCGGCAGGTTTTGTTAACTAAGGCCCATTTTTATTTTCATCCCAGTCATAAACTCATACTGTATATAGGGGAATAGATGCAAAAAAAAAATTGCTATGAAGCTTGGCAGTCATGGGCAAACTCTTGCAGTACCATTTTTTTTCCAAGGAATCAGAAAGTTATAGATCTAAGGAGGTGTTACAGGGATGTCTGAGCTATTTGTATTTGTAGTTGGCTGGCAGAGAAGTAGGTTTAACATCCAGGAAAAAAAAATTCTTTTTTTTTTTTTTTTTTGTCGAGTCCCACTACATAGTCCATGGTGCAATCTCACTGACAGTTGAATGAATTTTATCAGCCAAATAAATTTTTTTAAACAGATTCTACTGCTTACTGTCAGGGAATGGAGATGGATAGAGGCAGATGCAAGTGCAGATAATTACCTTTGCCAACTTTGTTGGAGGAGGTTATGGTTTCACCTCGTTTGTTTGTTTTTTTGTTTGTTTGTTTCTTCCCAATGTAAATCAAAAAGTAGTGAAGGGATTTTCATGAAATTTGGAGGAAAGGTGATCCATGGGTCAAGGAACAATTGCTTAGATTTTGATGCAAATCCAAATATGTGGCCTGGAGGAGGTATCCACTCTACTGAGTGCCCTTCTAGATTATTGTCCATCCATCCATTACCTGTAAACGTTTATCCTGTACACGGTCACGGGCAAGTTGGAGCCTATCCCAGCTGACTATGGGTGAGAGGCAGGGTACACCCTGGACAAGTCGCCAGATCATCGTAGGGCTCCTCCTAGATTATTATGTAAAGTACAAACAGAACAACCAAAACTGTGAAAACAAGAACCATAAGCATGATCTGCAGATATGGGGGGGGGGGGGAATAGTGGTACTCACAAGGTATAACAAGACAAGTGAGAGTGAGATATTAGTGAGACATGTGATGTTCTGGGGCTAGTGGGTAGTGTAGTTCTGCACCCTTTGGTGCTACCGTGACACTTACCACTTGGATGATTTAGATTGTTGCTTAGATTTAAAAGGCAATCACTGAACTGCACAGACACAATAATCATAAACTAATAGCATATCTAAAATGAAACATATCACATCACATGATAGCAGATACAGGGGCATTGACAAACACTGAATTGTTGCCTTAACCCTTTGATGCAAAACATGGGTCAAAAGTGACCCGGCTGAGTTTTTATCTTCTATATCTTTGCAATAAATTAATTCCATCATTCAGTATTCAAGGTACTCCTCAATTAACTTGTTTTTGATCATCATACATCCTTATTTTATTTTTTCCTTTCTTACATTTTGAATAAAAACCCTTTTTGTATCACTACCCTTCTAATGCACAACATGGGTCAGAAACGACCTGCATTCATTTTCCAGGTTATGTCATGTATGGCTGAGTGTTTCTATGATATACTTTTGAAATAAATTCATTTTGTCATTTACTTTTCCAAATATGCAGTAAATATCTTGTTTTGTTTAGCACAAATCATCATTTTTATTTTTCCTTTCTTAAAGGCCCGGTCCCACTGGCCGATGGACACAAAACGTATGCAAAAAGGACACAGCAGACGAGCAAAATTTCGGGGGTGGCTCTATCCGTTTTCATCCGCTCCAGAAATGGACAAAATTGCCGAAAATTTGCGAAAATAGAACGGAAAAGAACGGATGTGGGTAGTATATAGCAGGGATGTTAAACGCATGTTCATAGGAAGCCTAGCGGATGAAAGCGGATGGAAGTGGATGACAGCTCCGAAGGGGTTACCGGTGATAACTGAGAAGCGGACGCATAGCAGAAAGAGCGGATGCATAGCGGATGAAGGGGATGCATCACGTACGCCTAACGGAAACAAAGGGGATGTTGCGCGGATGTATATCGGATGCAGACCATTCACTGCGCATGCGGGGGGTATGAATTGCATCTGCTCCACGGATATAAAGGGATGCAGCACGCACGCCGTCAGCATAAAGCGGAAAGACGTGCTGGCGGCTACATCGATACATCTCTACTACTAGATGATTTTCTCCCCCTTTTTATACAAAATATCGATTGTCCGCTAGGTGTCCTTCTACATACTCTAGACATACTCCAGACATCCTAAATATACGAGATACATCCCAGATATAAACGCTTTGTCCGTTTTGAATACTTTATATACGAGATGCATACGCTTACATCCTTTCTATTTCCGTGCTACTAACGATGAATAGACGTTTCATGTACCTTATCTTTCCTCCCTCTTTCCGTTTTCAGCTGCAGCGGATGTGAGTTGCGAGGATGCCCAGAGGATGCAGAGAGGATACAGCAGACGTTTAACGGATGATAACGGACATAGAACGTTTGTTGCTCGTATATGTCGCGGATTTACATCGTACACGGCGGAAAGTTCATCCGTTCTAAAAGTTTTGTGCAGCTCAAAACTTTTTGCGCGGATGAAATCACAGTGGACGGATGCTCGATGGATAGAGCGTATGAAGCACGTATGCAATGAGTACACAATGGATGCATAGCGTTTTCCAATGGATGGCAAAGATTTTTTTACGTTTTACATCCTCTTTGCATCCGTAAGTGCAGTGGGACCGGGCCTTAAGTTATGAACAAGCACAGCTTTTGTAATTCTACATCAAGTAATGTGTAATTCTACACATGGGTCAGAAACGACCTGCATGCATTTACTACAGCGTTTGGTGGGAACTGTGAATTGTGCTTGTGTCAGACATTTCACAGCTCAGCACAGCGCCCTTTGCCCATCTAATACATGGAAGTAATGTTTTTCAATTGTTCTAACATTACCTTAAAAAAAAATTGATTATGTTTAGGTTCCCTTGAGAGTGAGTAGATTACTTGTCAGAAAGTTACAAGTAATTACAATTAGCTACCTAGCTGTTGACATATTCTACATTAGTTAGCTAATTTTATTGTAGTTGGCTTAGCTAACTACATACTTAATAAATAAATAACTGGCCCCATTCACTGCTAAAGTAATTACTTAAACAAATTATAGTATTAAGACATTTAATTTTAAATCACACTTGGATGACCCATATAAAAAGTATTTTTGTTCATAAAGTAGGAAAGAAAAAATTAAATTAATGATTTGTGGTAATTAAAAACAAGATATTAAAAGAATATTTGGAATATTCAATCATAAAATAAATTGATTTCAAAAGATAGAGCAAAGAAAAACTCAGTCAGCATGAAATAACCTGGAAAATGAATGCGGGTCATTTTTGACCCATGTTGTGCATTAGAAGGGGTGTGCATATGTTTTGCATCAAAGAGTTAAGAATCATAGTTGTACTGTATCATGGTATATCAGCAGATACTGGTGATCTTGTCTCCACAGTGGCGCTCTGAGTGTACAGTGACACCTTCTGCACAGCAAATTCTTCAGTGTTGAATTAACACTTTCAGAGTTAATTTGGGTCCAATTGGACCTATATAAACACTCTGGGTGTTAATTCAACGCTGGGGATTTTGCTGTGTGACTTTATGAATCCAGCAGTGTAAAAAGCAACCAGCTGAGCACACAATCCTGTGAAGAATAAGTGCTCAGGATAGTAGTACTGGAAGTTCAGCTGACAATTCTGACTACTTGAAGAAACGTTCATCAGATGGTCTTTAAAATCGAGCTCAAGCCCGTGATCAGCATTCTCATGTCAAGGTCTTTCTTGTGCAGACGTGTCAGGGCCAGGTGAAGAGCAGAGGATATTTTAGTCCTGTTTGGACTAAACATTAGACCAGTTGGGGCAATGTGCATGCTAGAAATATTATGTGTGTGGTTATTTGATTAGCCTTGTAAAGCACTACAGCAGGGGACAATGGGGTCAATGGGCAATTTGCCTAAGAAGCTGACCATGAGGCTGGGCAATTATGATGGGGTTTGACCAGGGATTCTTGGTAATGGTACAGTCTCACCATAGCTCACACAATTAAGTCACCAGCATGCTGATATTTTTTGCGAGTCTTATGCTTTAAATTTTTTTAAGATAATACTAACTTAAGATGCATACTGGCACTTAGTATGCGAGTAGACATTAATTGTACATTCTCCATAACACCATTCTCTTCTCCTTTCTGCTACCTTTTCTATGCAACTGTTTAGCTAGTTTATGATGAACCCAGGGTTGGAAATGCTCATAGTCCACCTCCGATGATGATTTTGTAATTGTCTCGTCTCGTCTTCTTCTGCTTTATCCGGGACCGGGTCGCGGAGGCAGCAGTCTAAGCATGGAAGCCCAAACTTCCCTCTCCCCAGACACCTCGGTCAGCTCTTCGGGAAGAACACCGAGGCGTTCCCAGGCCAGCCGAGAGACATAGTCCCTCCAGCGTGTCCTGGGTCTTCCCCGGGGCCTCCTCCCGGGGGGACATGCCTGGAACACCTCCCCAGGTAGGCGTCCAGGAGGCATCCGAAAAAGATGCCCAAGCCACCTCAGCTGGTTCCTCTCGATGTGGAGGAGCAGGGGCTCTACTCCGAGCTCCTCCTGAGTGACTGTGCTTCTCACCCTATCTCTAAGGGAGCGCCCAGCCACCCTGCGAAGGAAACTCATTTCAGCCGCTTGTATCCACGATCTTGTTCTTTCGGTCATTACCCAAAGCTCATGACCATAGGTGAGAGTCGGAACATAGATCGACCGGTAAATTGAGAGCTTCGCCTTTTGGCTCAGCTCCTTCACCACGATGGACCGGTAAAGCGACCGCATCACTGAGGAGGCTGCACCGATCCGCCTGTTGATCTCACGCTCCATCCTTCCCTCACTCGTGAACAAGATCCCGAGATACTTAAACTCTTCCACTTGAGGCAGGACTTCTCCACCAACCTGGAGAGGGCAAGCCACCCTTTTCCGGTTGAGAACCATGGCCTCGGACTTGGAGGTGCTGATTCTCATCCCAGCCGCTTCACACTCGACTGGAAACCGCCCCAGTGCATGCTGGAGGTCCTGGTTTGAAGAAGCCAGCAGGACAACATCATCCGCAAAAAGCAGAGATGAAATCCTGTGGTTCCCAAACAGGATTCCTTCCGGCCCCTGGCTGTGCCTAGAAATTCTGTCCATAAAAATTATGAACAGAACCAGTGACAAAGGGCAGCCCTGCCGGAGTCCAACATGCACTGGGAACAGGTCTGACTTACTGCCGGCAATGCGAACCAGACTCCTGCTCCATTCGTACAGGGACCAGACAGCCCTTAGCAAAGAGCCCCGAACCCCATACTCCCGAAGCACCCCCCACAGAATACTACGGGGGACACGGTCGAATGCCTTCTCCAGATCCACAAAGCACATGTGGACTGGTTGGGCAAACTCCCATGAACCCTCGAGCACCCTATGAAGGGTATAGAGCTGGTCCAGTGTTCCCCGACCAGGACGAAAACCGCATTGTTCCTCCTGGATCCAAGGTTCGACGATTGGCCGAATTCTCCTCTTCAGTACCCCAGAGTAAACCTTCCCTTGGAGGCTGAGAAGTGTGATTCCCCTATAATTGGAGCACACTCTCTGGTCCCCTTTCTTAAAAAGAGGGACCACCACCCCAGTCTGCCACTCCAGAGGCACTGTCCCTGACCGCCACGCGATGTTGCAGAGGCGTGTCAACCAAGACAGCCCCACAACATCCAGAGACTTGAGATACTCAGGGTGGATCTCATCCACCCCCGGTGCCTTGCCACCGAGAAGCTTGCAAACCACCTCAGTGACTTCGGCTAGGGTAATGGATGAGCCCACCTCTGAGTCATCAGCCTCAGTCTCCTCAATGGAAGACATGATGGTGGGATTGAGGAGATCCTCAAAGTATTCCTTCCACTGCCCGACAATGTCCCCAGTCGAGATCAACAGCTCCCCACCCGCACTGTAAACAGTGTTGGCAGAGTACTGCTTCCCCCTCCTGAGGCGCCGGATGGTTTGCCAGAATTTCTTCGAGTCCGACCGATAGTCCTTCTCCATGGCCTCCCCGAACTCCTCACAGTTCTGAGGTTTTATCTCCGCAACTGCCCGAGCTGCAGCACCCCTGGCCTGCCCATACCCATCAGCTGCGTCAGGGGTCCCAGAGGTTAACATGGCCCGATAGGATTCCTTCTTCAGCTTGACGGCATCCCTTACTTCTGGTGTCCACCACCGGGTTCGGGGATTGCCGCCACGACAGGCACCGGAGACCTTGCAGCCACAGCTCCGAACAGCTGCGTCCACAATGGAGGTAGAGAACATGGTCCACTCGGACTCAATGTCCCCCGCCTCCCTCGGAAGCTGGGAAAAGCTCTCCCGGAGGTAGGAGTTAAAGACCTCCCCAACAGAGTGCTCGGCCAGACGTTCCCAGCAGACCCTCACCATATGTTTGGGCCTGCTAGGTCTGTCCAGCTTCCTCCTCCGCCAGCGGATCCAACTCACCACCAGGTGGTGATCAGTTGACAGCTCAGCCCCTCTCTTCACCCGAGTGTCCAAGACATAGGGCTGGAGATCAGATGAAACGACAACAAAGTCTATCATCGACCTCCGACCTAAGGTGTCCTGGTGCCACGTGCACTTATGGACACCCCTATGCTCGAACATGGTGTTCATTATGGACAAACCGTGACTAGCACAGAAGTCCAATAACAAAACACCACTCGGGTTCAGATTGGGGAGGCCGATCCTCCCAACCACACCCCTCCAGGTGTCACTGTCGTCGCCCACATGAGCATTGAAGTCCCCCAGTAACACAATGGAGTCCCCAGTCTGAGCACCCCTCAGTACCTCTCCCAGGGAATCCAAGAAGGCCGGATACTCTATACTGCTATTCGGCCCGTAGGCACAAACAACAGCAAGAGCCCTCTCCCCAATCCGAAGGTGCAGAGAGGCGACCCTCTCGTTCACTGGGGTAAACTCCAACACATGGCAGCTGAGCTGGGGAGCTATAAGCAAGCCCACACCAGCCCGCCGCCGCTCACCACGGGCGACTCCAGAGAAGTGTAGAGTCCAGCCCCTCTCGAGGAGCTGGGTTCCAGAGACCAAGCTGTGCATGGAGGTGAGCCCAACTATCTCTAGCCGGTACCTCTCAACCTCCCGCACAAGCTCAGGCTCTTTCCCCCCCAGCAAAGTGACATTCCATGTCCCAACAGCTAGCCACTGTGTCCGGGGATCAGGTCGTCGAGGCCCCTGCCTTCGACTGCTACCCAATCCACACTGTACCAGTCCCCTACTGCTACCTCTGTGGGTGGTGAACCCACAGGAGGTCGGGCCCACGTCACCTCTTCGGGCTGAGCCCGGCTGGGCCCCATGGGCAAAGGCCCGGCCACCAAGCACTTGCATACGAGCCCCAACCCCAGGCCTGGCTCCAGGGTGGGGCCCCAGCTGCGCCATACCGGGCGACGTCACGGTCCTTGATGGTTTCTCCATAAGGGTTTTGGTGAACTGCTCTTGGTCTGGCCTGTCACCTAGGACCTGTCTGCCTTGGGAAACCCTGACAGGGGCATAATGCCCCCAACAACATAGCTCCTAGGATCATTCAAGCACACAAACCCCTCTACCACAATAAGGTGGCAGTTCTAGGAGGGATTTTGTAATTGGATACTTTTGTATTTTCCCTCTTTCCTTGTAAGACCTTAGGTAGATAGTATAAGGGTGAACTCACACCAGGTGATCCATATTATAGTGCATTTGACCCCTAAGTCTGGTTCATTTGATTAGTGTGATCGCTGTATACTGTGCTCAGGTGTGGTTTACTTAGCCTGCTTGGAAGAGGTGCACTGGGGCATGGTTCATTTGGGTTTGTACACGGTGTGTTCACTAACTGCACGAAACCTGAATGTTAGTGTGCACTATTCAATTCATGGGAGAATATTAGGGTTAATAACGGGTCTGGTTCTCACCTTATTGAGTAATGCGAAGTGTAGTCATCGAGTAAAGCTGCATTGTGATGACATAAGTGCATTTGGGACTGGAACATGAATGTGCAATATGAGTGCAGCCCTGTAGGGGAGTGGGGAAGGGGACAATCACTGTCATAAGTGTTACAAAGCAATAATTCCTAGTGTGAGTATGTCCTAATACATAGTAATGTTGTCTGCACCATGAATAACAATAGTGTTAGCTGCACCAGCTTATCCATCCGAACAACCATCGAACTCTTCGTATATTTCCCTTCAGGTCAGGAGGTGAGCCAGACAATCGAGCAGGCTATCAGTGGAAACTTCATGGGACGTCTGATCGTACAGCCCCATGGCTCTGGAGAGCAAAACACAATCTATATGACACTACCCCTTATTGCCACACACTACCTAGATGCCACCAACCAGTGGGAGGGAGTTGGTGTGCACCGACGTGATGAGGCTATCAAGCACGTTTTGACAGGTGAAAATATTCTTCCCAAACAGATCAAATTTAGCAGGTTTTGTAAGGACACAAATGTGCCAGTTGTAAAGTATAACACTAAGTAAAGAGCCAGTTTGCTTATCAAGCTTTTCTCATCATCAGCCATGTTTCATGAGATATCATGTGGTGTAAATTTTAACCAGAGCTGCAACCAACCAGAGCAGCAAGGTGGAAAAAAATCATGAGATGAAAACTGTTTGAACAAAGTACCATCAAAAATCTCATGGAGAAACTGGAGGTATCTCATGTGTCATTTGCTTCCATGAATGTCTTTCTGCTCCAGTCCTGCTCTGCAAAATTCGTCCCAGGAATATATCTTCTTCTAGCTGCTCCCATTAAAGGCCACCACAGCAGATCTGTTGTGCATAGGTTTTTCACCAGATGTCCTTTCTGACATGACCCTCCTCAATCTGTCCGGGCTTGGGATCGGTGCTAAGTATGCACTAGCTTGTACAACCCCACCGGCTGGGTATTTTACCTACTCTGCATGTCTTTGAACTGTGGGGGAAACTGGAGCACCTGGAGGAAACCCACACAGACAAAGGGAGAATTCTCCATGTAGAAAGGCCCCCGTCAGCCATGAGCCGCAAACCCGGAACCTTCTTGCTGTGAGGCGACAGTGCTAACCACTACATCACCATGCCACCCAGCCCAGGAATATATCTCAGTTGTAAAATTCACTTTGGCATCTGAATGTGCATCTGAAAGGACAATGAGGTGACCATAAGCTTTTAGAAAATTACATTCAGTACTTTATCCTTGTCAGTGTCATGGTCGATCCTAAAGCTGTGAGGCCTTAATGCTACCTGCTGTGCTTAGCGGGATGGCACAGTGGTGCAGTAGTTGGCACTGTTCCCCCATGGCAAGAAGGTTCCAGGTTTGAACCTCACAGTCAGCATGACCTTTCTGTATGGAGTTTGCATGTTCTTCCTGTGTCTGCGTGGGTTTTGTCCAGGTTTCCCAAAGACAACCCATAGGTTGTTCTTAATATATGTTACCTCTGGGTGATATTTTTAAACATATTAGTTTCCACTGTTATGCTGATGACACACAGTTGTATGTTTCTGCAAAACCTGATGAGAGACACCAGCTTAATAGAACTGAGGAATGTGTAAAGGACATTAGACACTGGATGCTTATTAATTTCCTTCTGCTTAACTCTGACAAGACTGAAGTACTTGTACTAGGACCACATGCAGCTAGAAGCAAGTTTTCTGATTACACAGTCAGTGCGTTTATATGCACATAGAGAAAATCAAATTTCTGCCGTAGCTCGACTGAAATCGAAGTTCTAAATGCCATGGAAACACCTTAGCTCAGCTGAAATCGAACCGAACTGGATTTCTCGTAATCGAGCTACGCGACCTAGATTATGCGATTGTAGCCGAGCTACTTAGTGCATGTAAACCCTATCGAGCTACATAGTCGAGCTACTTACTTCAGCACTGCCCCTTCCGGAAGTGACAAGTGACAAGACCACAAGCGGGAAACACAACAGCCTCGGTCGGCATGACAACAGTAGTAGAAACGTGCACTTCTGGAGCAATGAGGGGATAGAGTTCATGGTCATTCAGCTTAAGGAGTTGAAAAAAAAATATATATATATATATATATATATATATATATATATATATATATATATATATATATATATATATATATATAATCTTGATGTTGCTGTCCTCGTCGTCGTTCTTCTTGTGAACATGGAACTGATAACTTTGTTTATACTCTTGAATAGCTCTTCTTCATGATGACAACCGGAAGTGTACCAACACGATGGGGCGTGTAGTGCCACCTGTGGCTCGGGTGCACAATGTACCTCACACAATAGCTCAATTTCCTTGTGTGCATGTAGGATTGGACTTCTCTGGCACCCCTGCTGGGACCCTTAGCTCGATTACCGACAGTAGCTCGATTTGGATGTGCATGTAAATGCACTGAGTAACTCTGGATGGCCTTTCTGTTTCTTCACGTGCAGCATTAAAAGACCTTGGAGTGATTATTGACCCCAGTCTTTCATTCGAAACTCACATTGATAACATTACCCAAATAGCTTTCTTTCATCTCAGAAATATTGCTAAGACAAGAAATTTAATGTCACTACATGATGTGGAAAAACTAGTTCATGCTTTCATTCCCTCCAGGTTGGATTATTGTAATGCCTTACTGTCTGGATGTTCCAATAAGTGCATAAACAAGCTCCAGTTAGTTCAAAATGCAGCAGCAAGAGTCCTTACAAGAACTAGAAAATATGACCCCATCACCCCTGTCTTATCCACACTGCATTGGCTCCCAATCAAATTTCATATTGATTATAAAATACTACTATTGACCTTTAAAGCACTGAATGGTCTCGCACCACAGTACCTCAGTGAACTTCTGGTCCTCTATGACCCGCCACACCTACTTAGATCAAAAGGTGCAGGCTATATCTGCTGGTACCTCGTATAGTGAAGGCTACATTAGGGGGCAGAGCCTTTTCTTACAAAGCCCCACAGTTATGGAACAGCCTTCCAAGTAACGTTCGGGAATCAGACACAGTCTCAGTGTTTAAGTCTAGACTGAAAACATATCTGTTTAGTCAAGCCTTTTGTTAATGGTGTTTATGAGGTAAAGGAGTAGATCTGGAGGGTCCTCAGACAGAGTGTTTTGGTAAACTGGGATGTATGGATGCTGTCAGTCCCCCACTTGCTTGCTCACTCGAGTTTGTTGATGGTGTAGTGGCTGGCTGCTTTATGTCCCGGAGCTCCCTCATGCCTGTGTTACCTTCTGGCTGTCCCCTTTTAGTTATGCTGTCATAGTTAAATGCCGGAGTCCCTGCTTATACTCAGTGCAATATGTATACTGTTCCTACTTATTCAGGTGACATTGGGCATAACTAACAACCTGTGATTTCTCTCTCTCTCTCTCTCTCTCCCCAAAAAATCTGTCCCTCTGAGTTACATGTCAGTCCCAGGATTGAGATGCTCATCTCTTCTGCTCCTCGGACCTGCCTGATCCATCCTGGTGCCCTGTGTCTGGTTGGAGTCTCATCGCATCGCTCCTGTGGAGGACAGCCCCATGTGGACAGTTGGGGGTCGCGCTTGGAGGACGCTCTGGACTCTTGCAGTGGTGCTTTTGTGACTTGAGGACTGCAGTTGACTTGCTGACTTGAGGACTGCAGTTGACATGCTGACTTGAGGAGTTGACTTGCTGACTTTGGGACTGTGGTTGTCGTGAACAGTTTTGCACTCGGGTTTCCATCGGTGGGGGGTTTATAACATCAACGAAGCTGACTTTATGTTAGGACTGTTAATGTTATAGTCATTTTGTCTGTTGTTGCCCAAATGAGGATGGGTTCCCTTTTGAGTCTGGTTCCTCTCGAGGTTTCTTCCTCATATCGTCTGAGGGAGTTTCTCCTTGCCACCGTCGCCACAGGCTTGCTCATTGGGGATAGATTAGGGATAAAAATTAGCTCATATTTTAAGTCATTCAAATTCTGTAAAGCTGCTTTGCGACAATGTTTATTGTTAAAAGCGCTATACACATAAACTTGACTTGACTTGACATGAGGTTAGGTTAACTGGCTACTGTAAATTGCCCATAGGTGTGAATAGTTGAGAGGAGAAAACCTATAAATAATCCAGTAGAAGGAAATGACCACTGTAATGTTCCCTAGAAACTCTGATAGATGTCAGAGCTGGACCTGCCATCAAGCAGAACACTAAAGAAGAAGAAAATAATCTTTCTGGTGTTCAGAGTCTCTCTATCCAGAAAGTCAGTATTTTCTAGACCCACAGCTTAGATCTTCTAAAGTAGAGACCCCATTAATTTAAGAGTGTTTTGTGCATCTGATAATAAAATGGGAGAAAGTTTTTTTTTTAATAAGAAATTAATTAGTTACAGTATGGCTTGGTGCTTGTAGATGCAAAAGACTCCCCTATGTGAAATAGTAAGACGAAGAAAATTCTCTCCCTCTCTTAGGACGTGACCGTCAACTTACATTCCGTAAACCTGATGGTTCCTATGCTGCATGGATAAACAGACCAAGCAGCACATGGTAAAAGTTTTAAGTAATTGATCAATTCTTACAAAACATTCAATCATCGGTCACTAATTTCGATGGCTTGTCTTCTGTGTTGTAAAGGCTGACAGCATACATAGCCAAAGTGTTTGCCATAGCCAGTGACCTCATTACCACCCAGGAAGATGTTCTCTGTGACTCCATCAAGTGGTTGATTCTGAATTCACAGCTGCCAGATGGCAAATTTAAAGAAAGTGCCCCAGTGGTTCATGCAGAGATGGTTGTAAGTTGAGTTTAGATTTCTGTTGAAATCGTTGACATCGACAAGAAACCTCAGATCTAGTATTTCTGTGAAATCTGGTGTCCATGTAAAGAGTTTTCTGTGTGGTTTCAGGGTGGCGTACGAGGAAAAGATGCTGATGCCTCTCTGACAGCATTTGTCTTGATTGCTCTGCAAGAAGGACGCCATCTCTGTGCTAAATTAGTTGGAGTATGTCAATTTAAATGTCACATGATATATCTGCATATGCAATAGGCCAAAATGATCAAATGTGCAGACCAGTTTTTGCATAATTCTGCTCATCCTTTCTGTTATTTAGAGTCTTCCAAAGGCTTCTAAGAAGGCCACTGAATATTTGGAACGTAGACTCCCGTCTTTGACCAATCCATATGCAGTTGCCATAACTTCCTATGCCTTGGCCAATGCTGACAAGTTTAACAAAGACCGCCTGCTGCAGTTTTCCTCTGGAGGTCAGAAACTTTTAATTCCATATTAATTAAATTAGGAATTAAAATTCCTTTAGGAATCATGTTTAAATTTCATTCTATATCTTGTGTGCAGATGGTGCTTTCTGGCAAGTTGCTGGAGGACATTACTTCTCCCTGGAGGCAACAGCATATGCATTGCTGGCTCTGGTAAAAGTAAAGGATTTTAATGCAGCAGGGAAAGCTGTTAATTGGCTCAATAGGCAGAGTAGTCCATATGGGGGTCATGGCACCACTCAGGTAGGTCAAATAGATTTTTCTTTCATACTTTTCATAAATTTACTGAATATGCCGAAGCTGCTTTAATGCTAGACTGCCTTTCAGATTTTCCAAGTGTAGGTCATAAAAAGAATTTTCCCTGACACCCAATTATTTTTGTTTAATGGACCAAAACACGGGTGCAGATAGAGGGGGGGATGGGGGGATTCGTCCCACCCAGATTTAAATTCACCTCGTTCGGTCCCCCCCACTTAGAGGGAGGAAAAAACGTCTATGCTGTCTTTCTTTGCATAAGGCAAACCTCACGGAAAAATCAAATACTAATTGCCATTCGGTTTATTGAGGTGCACAGCAGTACATACATAGTTGCAACTGCGCAGACTGCACAGGTTGCGAGCTCGAGCTTGGTTGCTATGGTTACCCACAACAAGTTTGACAGGCATATCGGGGACAGCTCCTAGTTCAGGACCCCAACATGGCATGATGAAGGGTGCCAAAAGGCAGAAAACGATTGCATCGTTTTTTCAAAAAACAACAACTGTAAGTAAACTGTGCCTTACTTTATCATATCACCTTGCAATTTTTTGATAGCCTGTTCAAAGTAATGTCGTAGTGAAAGTAAAATCATACGGAGTGATGCCTTTCTGGTAGCCTCCTTCTTTCGGTGGTAGCCTGTAGATACAGTGCTCAGAAGGCAGTTTTAATGTTTAATCTGGCGTTCCCTGCCATAATTTCAGCGAGCATATTGTTTCATAAGGAAACTTTGCGAAGAGTTGTTGACTGACTGCCGCTCACGCAACACACAGGCATAGTTAGAAAGTCAGGATGCACTGGTTTACACTTTACACACACACGTAGCCCAGCCTCTCGCTATGTTTAACAGTTGGAACTTAGCGGTTTTAAAACTAGTTTTGCAGTTTTGCAATTTCTGTGCGTGATGATAATGTGTAAACTTTGGATTTCCATAGGCTATGTTAAAATGTTATCATTTTCCTGGCCTGCAGGTAGTTCCTGGTGATGGCAGTGAGGGAGGTGAAATAACATGTATACACACTACCGTTCAAAAGTTTGGGGTCACCCAGACAATTTTGTGTTTTCCATGAAAAGTCACACTTTTATTTACCACCATCAGTTGTAAAATGAATAGAAAATATAGTCAAGACATTTTTCTGGCCATTTTGAGCATTTAATCGACCCCACAAATGTGATGCTCCAGAAACTCAATCTGCTCAAAGGAAGGTCAGTTTTATAGCTTCTCTAAAGAGCTAAACTGTTTTCAGCTGTGCTAACATGATTGTACAAGGGTTTTCTAATCATCCATTAGCCTTCTGAGGCAATGAGCAAACACATTGTACCATTAGAACACTGGAGTGATAGTTGCTGGATATGGGCCTCTATACACCTATGTAGATATTGCACCAAAAACCAAACATTTGCAGCTAGAATAGTCATTTACCACATTAGCAATGTATAGAGTGGATTTCTGATTAGTTTAAAGTGATCTTCATTGAAAAGAACAGTGCTTTTCTTTCAAAAATAAGGACATTTCAAAGTGACCCCAAACTTTTGAATGGTAGTGTGTGTGTGTGTGTATATATATATATATATATATATATATATATATATATATATATATATATATATATATATACACACACACACACACACACACACACACACACACACACACACACACACATATATATATATATATATATATATATATATATATATATATATATATATATATATATATACACAAAATGGAATAATTTGCTGACAGCTCAGTCCCCCCCCAGTTCAAAAATCCTATCTGCGCCCCTGGGCCAAAAGCTACTGAATTCGAATCGCAGACTTCCAATTTTATTAGTTTTTTTTAATAGAACAATTAATGAATTTAGGGTCATGTGGCCCTAAATTCTCTGCTATTTTTTCCTGCTTCACCATGACCCTATTCAAGATACTATGTCATGCATCATGTGGTGGGCTTTCTCTGTTCACGCAAGGCATTGTGGGATACAAATTTGAAACAGGAGAGAAAAATGGAGGACGTGAGTGTGCGAATGAAATGTGAAAGACCGATTACAGTAACAGAAAGAAAGCGAGAAGAAAAGACGTTATGTTATATACGAAGGAAAGGAAATGCAGGACCAAACTAATAAATATCGGTGGTCAGTGAGCACCTCGGTGTGATCAGCTGTTTGTTTAGCGACAGAATGATGGAACTAGGGCTGTGCGATATGGGAAAAAATGAATATCCCGATACATTTTCTCCATTTCACGATATACGATATATATCTCGATATATTTAAATCTCCTCTAAAGGACCCCATGAAATCTAACTTTTACTCTTTACTGTTTTCACTACAATCCCTGCAGATTATATAACATTTTTGGTTAACTTTACAGGTGGTTTTCAACAACACATTTTAAATTTTCATGTTAGTGATTAATCAAAATTGAATTGAAATAAGACTATTTTTATTCAACAAAGATGTGGCACAAACTGCAAAAACAATCTTGAAAATTGCAACAAAGGGGCAATACAATACAGAGCTGCTCAGAGCTCAAATCAATAAAGTGCAAGCTCAACACTGAGAAAGACATTTAGCCTAAATAAGAAAAGTGCTCTTTCATTATCTCATCTCATCTCATTATCTGTAGCTGCTTTATCCTGTTCTACAGGGTCGCAGGCAAGCTGGAGCCTATCCCAGCTGACTATGGGCGAAAGGCGGGATACACCCTGGACAAGTCGCCAGGTCATCACAGGGCTGACACATAGACACAGACAACCATTCACACCTATGGTCAATTTAGAGTCACCAGTTAACCCAACCTGCATGTCTTTGGACTGTGGGGGAAACCAGAGCACCCGGAGGAAACCCACGCAGACACGGGGAGAACATGCAAACTCCACACAGAAAGGCCCTCACTGGCCACGGGGCTCGAACCCGGACCTTCTTGCTGTGAGGCGACAGCACTAACCACTACACCACCGTGCCGCCTGCTCTTTCATTAAATTATTTTAAAAAATAGATCTCCAAGCTATTAACCTGACTACTGAGAACCACTGGAACATTTACAATAGAGAGAGAGAGAGATTCAGGGAGAGAAGAGAGAGATCTGCAAAACATAATTTTTCTCTTTGCACACTTTTGAACTGAATGTTTTCTGGCTCTGCCTCTCAGATGTGTATAATTCCGGTATTGCCTTCTCTGTAAAATGTCTGCGACCAGGCAACTCATATTTGGGATCGAGTGTGTTTAATAATTTTTGGAAGCCTGGTTTTTCCACTATACTAATTGGGATCATGTCTTTGGCAATGAAGTTAGTGATTGCATCCGTTATAGCTCTCCATCTCTGACTCGGTTTCTCATATGGGGTGGCTTTGGAGAACGAGGCCGCTATGGTCATTTGTTTAGCTCGTGGCGGGGGGGTTAGCTCATGGGCAAGTAGTTCAGAGTTTAAGAGACTCTGCATACAGTACTGGGTGAGTTTTCAGGTGATGGAACATATTTGTCGTGCTGCTGCCTTTCGTGATGACAGGTTTTTTTGCACACTTTACAAATTGGCATTTGCTGTTCATGTCTTCCTCGTGATATCCAAAAACTGCCAGATGACTGACCCCTTACTAGTTCTTTTAGGAACCAATTCGTCAGCTTCCATTTTTAATTTTTTGCTGAAATTGACAGAGCTTACACAGTAGCCTATGCAGCACCAGCAATTGCACGAACTGAGTCACTGCTGTAAACCGGAACTAGGAAATCTTCCCGCCGGCAGTGTTGCCAGATACTGCTGACGTTTTCCAGCCCAAAATATGTTCAAAACCCGCCAAAACGCACTTAAAACCACCCAATCTGGCAACACAACCGAAACTAGAAAATCTTCCCGGAAGTTCCTTTCAGCACCGAGATGTCACCCGGGATTGGTTGGCGAGTGCGTGACGTTATTGTATTTTTTACCCTTAGGCAGCCTCTCATGTTACTGCATGAGGGACTGGGAGAAAACCACCGGAAAAGGTTTTAAACAAGCACAACAAACACGAAACAAACACAAGTCGGCAGATGACTATAAAATACTCAATAGTTACAATATAATAATTTTATGTATCTCACACAGAATTTTCGGAGATATATCGAGTATATTCGATATATCACACAGCCGTAGATGGAACTGTCAGTGCACGCTCAAAGGTAAGCCTGTAGATGGCAGTAATGCAACACTGTGGTTGCCAGCTGCCCTAAAACCCAAAAGAAGAAGAAGGTAAACCTGCGCATGCGCACACGGACTTCCTCTGTCTGCTTGACTGTGGGAAGCGAGTGATTTCATGAACATTTGCTTTAATCCCCTCAAATTAAATAACTTCCCAGCCACAGAATGGCCTGATATGTTGTGAGATATTACAGAAATAAACATACATCACAATGAGCACATTTCAGAGGGAACTGAATTTCTCCAATTTTATGAAACCAAAAGGCCATCTAGCTTTAAAGCAGAGCTCTATATTTCCTGTCAGGATCTGTCACATGGTTATAGAAAGTGCAATTAACAATTGACATCTTCAGAATATTGCAAAGTGTAAAAATATATATTTTTAAATACATTTAATATACCAACATCCATTTTGTTTTCTTTCTAAATCTAAATAAATTTGGTTTGGTTGATTGAATCACTTTGGTCAAAAGAGATGACAAAAAGTTCTCTCAGTCTGAGATTGTACAGCTCTGCTTTTATGTGTCAACTAGGCAACCATCATTGTGTTCCAAGCAGTGGCTGAGTACTATAAACAAGTAAGGGATCGTCAAAATACAGACTTGGATGTGGAATTGAGCGTGAGTGGACGAAGTCGCCCAATCAGATGGACTTTCAACAGGAACAATGCACATCTCACACGCTCAGACAAGGTCCATTTCAGACTTTCTGTTTATTATGCTATTGTTTTATTGAGCAGATCAAAGAGAAGTGTATCTTGGAAAACACGGATTTAAAGCTAGAATTTTTTTAGCTTAGCTTTTTTTTTTAAATTATTATTATTCTTTGCTGATGCTAATGTTAGCTAGCATTCACTGTCTAATGTTAGCATGCTAATTAAAAGATTACTTCTTGCTAAGGATACTCTGTGATATGACTGTGATATTCATGTTGATCAGATCAGTCATAGAAACCTCGGTAATATTGCAGAAACCTTGAAAATATACATGTAGAAGTCAGAGCGGGTGGGTGGAGCACAGAAGTACGGCAGGCCAGAACTGAGTTCCAAAAACTCCTTTATTTTAGCTTTTCAGCTTTGACTTTTCACACTCTCCCAGTCACATGCGCACACACACACACACACACACACACACACACACACACACAAAAGTCATCTGGTGCGGGAGAGAGCTCCCTTCCTCTGCCTTCTCTCTCCTTATATAGGGCGTGGTTACTGGGAAGACACACAAACACAGGTTAATTCACATCAGGTGTAGTGATTCTGCCACTTACCTTCCCTGACTCCACCCTCCGGTCACAGACTGACGCTTGACCACGCCCCCACTGCAACATACCCCCACCACTCATAACAGGCCGGGCAGCCGTCCGGCCCGCAGCCGACTCCCCCCCCGACGGGAGAGGAAGTCCGCCACGACTATCTGCACCCCCGGCCTGTGGACCACCTTGAAGTTAAAGGGTTGGTGTGCCAGATACCAACGGGTGATCCGCGCGTTGGCATCCTTCATGCGGTGGAGCCACTGGAGGGGCATGTGGTCCGAACAGAGGGTGAAAGGGCATCCCAGCAGGTAGTAACGGAGGGCAAGGACCACCCACTTGATGGCCAGGCACTCCTTCTCCATAGTGCTGTAGCGCCCCTCACGCACTGACAGCTTTTGACTAATGTACAGCACTGGGCGATCCTCCCCCTCCACCTCCTGGGAGAAAACAGCCCCCGGCCCTCTGTCCGACACATCCATCTGCAATATAAAAGGGAGAGAAAAGTCAGGGGAGTGTAACAGTGGCCCCCCACACAGTGCAGCCTTTACCTCAGAAAAAGCCCGCTGGCATTGCTCTGTCCATTGGACCGGATCTGGTGCCCCCTTTTTAGTGAGATCAGTCAGCGGGCTGGTGACATCCGAATAATTAGGTATAAACCTACGATAATAGCCAGCCAGTCCCAGGAACTGTCTCACCCCCTTTTTGGTCTTGGGCCTCGGGCAGGCCGCAAACGCTGCAGTCTTGTTAATTTGGGGACGCACCTGCCCATTGCCCAAGTGGAAGCCCAGATACCATACTTCCACCTGCCCAATCGCACACTTCTTCGGGTTGGCTGTGAGACCCGCCCGCCTCAGTGGCCTAAGGATGGCCCTCAGGTATTGTAGGTGCCGCAGCCAGTCATTACTATAAATAATGATGTCGTCAATGTACGCAGCAGCATAGGAGGCGTGGGGGCGGAAGACCCTATCCATCAGCCGCTGAAACGTAGCGGGCGCCCCAAACAGCCCAAAAGGAAGTGTGACAAACTGGCGTAAGCTGAACGGTGTGGAAAAAGCCGTTTTTTCTCAGGATAATGGAGTCAAGGGGATCTGCCAATAACCCTTTGTCAAATCCAGTGTCGAGTAAAAGTGAGCCGTGCTTCGTCGATCGAGCAACTCATCAATACGAGGCATTGGGTACGCGTCGAATTTAGACACCGTGTTGACTTTTCTATAGTCTACACAGAACCGGACCGACCCTTCGGCCTTGGGTACCAAGACCACCGGGCTGCTCCAGTCACTGTGGGACTCCTCGACGATGCCCATTTCGAGCATGGCCTCAAGTTCTTCCCGAACCACTTTTTTCTTGTGTTTGGGTAACCTGTAAGGGCGGCTACGCACTACCACCCCCAGGGGCGTCTCAATGTGGTGCTCTATGAGGTCAGTGCAGCCGGGCAGGGGCGAGAACACGTCTGCAACTGGGCAACCTCTGCGAGTTGTGTCGGGGAAAGGTGGTCTCCACAGGGGACCAGAGAGGTACGCGATGCCAATACTCCCTTTTGAACCTCCGGCCCCAGCTCCACCTTCTCCGGAACCACCGACACCAACGCCATGGGGACCTCCTCATTCCAGAGTTTGAGTAGATTGAGGTGGTAAATCTGTAGCGCCCCACCCCTGTCCATTCGCCTCACCTCGTAGTCGACGTCCCCGACTCGCCGTGTGACCTCAAAGAGTCCTTGCCACTTGGCGATTAATTTGGAGCTCGATGTGGGCAACAGTACGAGTACTTTATCTCCTGGTGCGAACTCCCTAAGGCGCATACCCTTGTCGTCCAGGCAGGTTTGCCGTTCTTGGGCCTGCCGCAAATTCTCCTGGGTTAGGTGCATGAGTGTGTGGAGTTTTGCGTGCAGGTCAGTAACGTATTGAATTTCATTTTTACTTGGTGAAGGTCCCTCCTCCCAATTTTCTCACAGCACATCTAAAATGCTGCGCGGCTTACGCCCATATAACAATTCCAATGGGGAGAACCCTGTGGAGGCTTGTGGGACCTCTCGCACTGCAAATAACAAGGGTTCGAGCCATTTATCCCAATTACGTGCGTCCTCGTTTACGAATTTCTTAATTATATTTTTGAGGGTGCGATTGAATCGTTTGACTAAACCGTCCATTTGTGGGTGATAAACGCTGGTGCGAATCAGCTTAATACCTAATAACCCACAAAGTTTGTTCAGTGTTCATGACATAAACAAGGTGCCTTAATCAGTCAGAATCTCTTTCGGGATTCCAACTCGGGAGATAACGCGGAAGAGCGCTTCCGCAATACTGTGTGCTGAGATATTGCGAAGAGGCACTGCTTCCGGGTATCGCGTTGCATAGTCCACTAGAACTAATATAAAGCGGTACCCTTGTGTTGACCAATCTAATAGCCCAATGAGATCCATCCCAATTCTTTCGAACGGGGTCTTGATTAATGGGAGAGGGCGCAAAGATGGTTTTGGAATGGCCGCTGTATTTACTAACTGGCATTCACGGCACGCCGTACACCACCTACGGACATCGCCGCGAATTCCTGGCCAATAGAACCGGGCCTTTATTCGGGCTAGTGTTTTATCCTGCCCTAAGTGTCCAGCCATGGGATTAAAGTGAGCCACCTGGAATACCAATTCCCGGCGGCTTTTTGGAATCAAGAGCTGTGTGATTTGTTCTTTAGTCTGAGTGTCCTGCATCACTCGGTATAATCTATGCTTCATAATCGCGAAGTAGGGGAAGGACGGGGTGGCATTTGTCTGGAGCGTTTGACCATCGATTACTCTCACTTGGTCAAACACATGCCGCAGGGTCTCGTCTTGTGACTGTTCTAACGGGAAATCCACAAGGGATTCCCCGAGAGAGGGAGGAGGAGCTGGCGACTCCTCACTCTGACGTGGAGATGACATAGACGGCTCTGTGACAGCTGCTCCCACCAAAGCGACACCGGGACCTCCCCTTGCTGAAATACGGCAGGACCCACTCTTTACTAAATGACTCATTAATGCCCCGAATCCCGGCCAATCAGTCCCCAAAATTATTGAGTGGGTGAGGCGAGGATTAACCGCCGCCTTTACTCTAAATTTTTCCCCTCTGAAAAAAATGTGGACTGACACTAAAGGGTAGCTGTGAACATCCCCGTGCACACACAACACCTTCACCCCCTGTGCTCCCCCCAGTGCCTCATCTTGCACCAGGCTTTGGTGAATTGAGGACTGATTACAGCCAGAGTCCACCAAAGCCTGATATGTATTCCCTTGGATACTCACTGGTATGTGATACGCTCCGGCCCAATCGAGGGCGGCTCCTGGTGCGTCGGGGATCCAAACCACCGCACCCACTTCCATCACCGAGCACTGCTGTTGGAGGTGGCCCGGCTCCCTGCAGCGCCAGCAAACCGGCCCGGGCTTTCTCTCTGCACCAGTACTCTGGGGCTCACTCACCTGAGGGGGGGGTGGGTGGGAGAGACAGACACGGAAATGGGAAACGGGAGGACACCGCGGGTGCGGCGGACCGGCTGTGAGGGAGCCGGCCCCCTCCTCTGCGGTGGGGGAACGGGGTGAGGACGAGACACAGAAGGGGAGGGGGGGAGAGAGAGAGAGGAGAGAAGCAAAAAGGGGATCTGTGATCCTGCCGCAGGAACAGCCACCAAATGATCCTCCGCCAACTCGATGGCCTGATCCAGCAACGCCAGGCAATGGCACTGGACCCACTCCGCCGTTCCTTTGGGAAGTTGCGCGATGAACTGCTCCAGTGCCACCAGGTCGACGACTCCCTCGGCATCGCGGTTGTCAGCCCTCAGCCACCACCTGCAGGCGCCCCGGAGTTGCTGGCCAAACGCAAATGGGCGACCAACCTCCTCTAGGCGCAGAGCGCGGAAGCGCTGATGTTGTTCGGGGGTGCACCCCACACGCTGGAGGACAGCCCGGTGCAGGTCCGTGTAGACCAGCCAGCTGTCGGTGGGGAGCTGTAGCGCGGCCAGCTGCGCCTCACCCATTAGCCGGGGGAGGAGGTGCGCCGCGCGCTGTTCCACTGGCCACCCCGAGGCTTCTGCTGCTTGTTCAAATAGCATGAGGAAGGCCTTGGGGTCGTCGTGTGGGCCCATCTTCGTTGGGGTGAGGTGGAGTGGGCCCACAGCGGTGGAGATGGTGGCCCCCGCCAACACGAGGAGGTGCTGGAACGCCTGACAATCTTCCTGTTGCACCAGCACCAGGGCCTCGAACCGTTGTTCTTGATCCTTTTGAAGGGTGAGCAGCGCCTGGTGCTGGCTCTGTTGGGCCGTGGTGAGGGCGTGGATCAGGTCTGCGAAGGGGGAGGACTCCATGGGGCTGTTCTCTTCTGTGCTCGCTCCCGGGTTTCGGCACCACTGTCGAAGTCAGAGCAGGTGGGTGGAGCACAGAAGTACGGCAGGCCAGAACTGAGTTCCAAAAACTCTTTTATTTTAGCTTTTCAGCTTTGACTTTTCACACTCTCCCAGTCACACACAGGCACACGTGCGCACACGCGCACACACACACACACACACACACACAAGTCATCTGGTGCAAGAGAGAGCTCCCTTCCTCTGCCCTCTCTCTCCTTATATAGGGTGTGGTTGCTGGGACGACACACAAACTCAGGTTAATTCACATCAGGTGTAGTGATTCTGCCACTTACCTTCCCTGACTCTACCCTCTGGTCACAGACCGATGCTTGACCACGCCCCCACTGCCACAATACACAATACACCTCTCAGTGAAATCCATATCTCAAACCACATGCTTCCGTATTAAGGATTGTCAGTACCAATAATGTCGATACCATTGAGGCATCTTATTATTTAGTGTACACAATGTGCTGAATCCTCCTTGAATGTGTTTTAGAATGTGTATTAGCTTACGTTACAGCCACTCATGATAGCTTTTTTCTCCCAGAGAGGGCAAAATTCCAACATCTTACATTCAGCAGCTTTAAGATTTCTGTCCTTTATCGTGGAAAGATTAAGACTGAATCAAAGATTTCTGTGCTTGGACTTTTACAGGTTCAACTCAGGCAAGAGTTTAATGTTACTGCTAAGGGACCCGGTGCTGGAGTTCTTAAAGTGAGTATTCATGGATACTACAGTAGAAGGTCCTTTGTTTTGTATGTGTAGGTAGTGATTGTAAAATGCACAACACTACTGATTGATCTTCTTTAGTTTTGTGATTATTATTATTATTATTATTATAATATCCCCACTCCGAAGGAGGGGGTATACCTCTGTCCATTCATCTGTATCTCCGTCCATCTGAAACACCCTTTTTCTCAGCAACCACAAATCATCGCCACTTGGTACTTGGTGCCAAATTTCAGCTTGGGATTTTACACTGTGTATACCATTTTCAGGTCTGTCGCACATCGACTTCCTGTTTACTGACTGAATGTATTTATGAAACATATAACGTGGATTTAGAAAATTTTCATAACAGTTTTCTCAACAACAACAAATCACAACTGCTTGATACTTGGTACCGAGCTTCAGCTTGGGGTTCTATACTATGCATGGGCGTCGCCACCATTGAATGTGAAGGGGGCGTGTCCCCCTCACATTTCATAATTCTTCGTTTGGACCCCCCCACACATTTAACATAAAATATTAGTTCACCCAGCGCCGTTTCTATTGCATCGTGAAAGAATCCATTCCACTTGATCGATAAGAGAATACATATCCCACTGAAAATCCACTCTGGGTTTTCCGGGCGTTCCCTTCAACAACTCACCACGCACGAGTGAATCTTAGTGCGAGCAGAGACATTTTGGTGCAGCTGCTCGAGAGTGGAGGAGGTGACGTCAGCCCCATTGTCACCTCACAATGTCTAGCTTTTGCTAAAACCTTATTCTTTTGTTATCTCAAAATTAACCCCAGGCCACGTTAAATTAATGTTCAACTAAACAATGAAATAAGCTTAGCCTAATGGGGTATTCTTGGTTGATGATGAATTGTTTGCAGTATTTGCTCCTCCCCAGACACAATGGACATAAGGACATTCTTTACAAAGAAGCGGAAAGTCAGTCAAAATTTCCCCACAGGACAGGGGTTTTTTGTCCCAATGGAAATGTTAGTGCAGTTATCTGGCTAGTCAATGTTAGGAGATGTATCAGCTAGCTTAATGTTAGCTATCATTTAATTCAAACCCAGTAGGCCTGTCTTACTGTAATGCCAAGAATGAGGTCAAGTCTGCTCTGATGATATTTATTGATTCCCTGTTGTGATCTGAAGAACTTGTTTTGTCTGGTCTTTGCCAGTTTTCTGGAAAGTAACATGGGAAATCAGTGTATGGGGAAGGAATAGTAGAAAGGAAAACAATGGAGAGAGATGGATTTTATTCCAGGTGGATTGTGAAGGAAAGGGGGATAAAAGTTATGAAGTGGTAGAAATTGTGGTGGCACCAATGTAAGAAGGAGTTATATCTATAAATCTATTTGTTATACTGATCTGTAAATGTTACTGTAGCACCACCATTGCATGTAGGTTGACAAAAATGCACCTGTTCATTTTGTGAAGTTCTCTTTTATGTCACCGTTGCTTAACACAGTGTGATTTTGTGTTATGAAGTTTGCATGATGCCATGTCATGCCTGTTCATTGTGTGAAATTATAAATATTCTTATTTTTAAACATACAGTTGAGTGTCACTATTGCTTGGCCCAGTGGCATGTCATGTTACATCTAAAACTAAATAAAAAAGAAAACACAAAATAAAAAGTAAAATGCACCCATAAAGTCATTGTTGGTGATAAATTGTCACATTCATCTCATTATCTTAGGCAGAGCAGTGGGTTTAAAAACAGGCTGTTGAATATATGGACTAGTTGAACGAGGACGTATTGTTGAGTCTCTAAAATAGTCATTGAATTAAGTGACTTTTGTAGATAAAATTAGTTGTTTAATAACCTGTTAAAAGTACACCAAAATGCAGGAAATGGCATCTAATTAATTAAAAATTTTCTGGGGGAGAACCCCCAGACCCCCCGCCAGTGTGTCCCCTCCCCACATTAAAAATACTTCTGACACCCCCGATACCATGTATACCATTTTCAGATCTGTCCCACATCGACTTCCTGCTTACTGACTGAATGTATTTACGAAACATATCGGGTGGATTTTGATGTTATTTCAAGAAGCAAAAATGCAATTTCAAAATGACAGTTTACCAGGATGCTATTTGAAATCCCTGGGGAGAGACACTGCTCTTTACTTACTTGTTTCAGGGTTAATTATTTGTTGAAGTCAACATTCAGAATAAGTGTACTATTCTTTTGATTGCTTACTTTCTGATATAAGCAAGAGTGGGGGGGATACGTAAGTGAGCAGTAGCTCACCATTGATCTTGTTGTTATTATTATTTTGTCACATTTTTGGACTGTATCTCTTCCCACGGTTTTCAAGATAGAGACCCAAAACCAACTTCAAACCGTGTGGTATGATTGGGAATGATGTGCTTATATACAGTGGGGCAAAAAAGTATTTAGTCAGCCACCAATTGTGCAAGTTCTCCCACTTAAAAAGATGAGAGAGGCCTGTAATTTTCATCATAGGTATACCTCAACTATGAGAGACAAAATGGGGGGAAAGAATCCAGGAAATCACATTGTAGGATTTTTAATGAATTAATTGGTAAATTCCTTGGTAAAACAAGTATTTGGTCACCTACAAACAAGCAAGATTTCTGGCTCTCACAGACCTGTAACTTCTTCTTTAAGAGGCTCCTCTGTCCTCCACTCATTACCTGTATTAATGGCGCCTGTTTGAACTCGTTATCAGTATAAAAGACACCTGTCCACAACCTCAAACAGTCACACTCCAAACTCCACTATGGCCAAGACCAAAGAGCTGTCAAAGGACACCAGAAACAAAATTGTAGACCTGCACCAGGCTGGGAAGACTGAATCTGCAATAGGTAAGCAGCTTGGTGTGAAGAAATCAACTGTGGGAGCAATTATTAGAAAATGGAAGATATACAAGACCACTGATGATCTCCTTCAATCTGGGGCCCCACGCAAGATCTCACCCCGTGGGGTCAAAATGATCACAAGAACGGTGAGCAAAAATCCCAGAACCACACGAGGGGACCTAGTGAATGACCTGCAGAGAGCTGGGACCAAAGTAACAAAGGCTACCATCAGTAACACACTACACCGCCAGGGACTCAAATCCTGCAGTGCCAGATGTGTCCCCCTGCTTAAGCCAGTACATGTCCAGGCCCGTCTGAAGTTTGCTAGAGAGCATTTGGATGATCCAGAAGAAGATTGGGAGAATGTCATATGGTCAGATGAAACCAAAATAGAACTTTTTGGGAAAAACTCAACTTGTCGTGTTTGGAGGAGAAAGAATGCTGAGTTGCATCCAAAGAACACCATACCTACTGTGAAGCATGGGGGTGGAAACATCATGCTTTGGGGCTGTTTTTCTGCAAAGGGACCAGGATGACTGATCCGTGTAAAGGAAAGAATGAATGGGGCCATGTATCGTGAAATTTTGAGTGAAAACCTCCTTCCATCAGCAAGGGCATTGAAGATGAAACATGGCTGGGTCTTTCAGCATGACAATGATCCCAAACACACCACCTGGGCAACAAAGGAGTGGCTTCGTAAGAAGCATTTCAAGGTCCTGGAGTGGCCTAGCCAGTCTCCAGATCTCAACCCTATAGAAAATCTTTGGAGGGAGTTGAAAGTCCGTGTTGCCCAGCGACAGCCCCAAAACATCACTGCTCTAGAGGAGATCTGCATGGAGGAATGGGCCAAAATACCAGCAACAGTGCGTGAAAACCTTGTGAAGACTTACAGAAAATGTTTGACCTCTGTCATTGCCAACAAAGGGTATATAACAAACACATCTGTGAAGATACTCAGTCATCCAGGTACATAGTAATCTGTGGTTGGTAGAAGAGAGCAACTGGACTTGCTTGAAGATTCTTGAAGACGTTTCGCCTCTCAGATGAGAGGCAAAACATCTTCAAGAATCTTCAAGCAAGTCCAGTTGCTCTCTTCTACCAACCACAGGTGTATAACAAAGTATTGAGATGAACTTTTGTTATTGACCAAATACAAATACAGGGTGGCATGGTGGTGTAGTGGTTAGCACTGTCGCCTCACAGCAAGAAGGTTCCGGGTTCAAACCTCATGGCCGACAGGGGCCTTTCTGTGTGGAGTTTGCATGTTGTCCGCGTGGGTTTCCTCCGGGTGCTCCAGTTTCCCCCACAGTTTAAAGACATGCAGATTTGGTACAATGGGGCCACTGTAATTGGGGCAAGCTGTTGTGGTTTCCCATGCCATGATGTATGTGCATACATGTAGATCTTCCTATGGCAAAAGATAAATAAATACTTATTTTCCACCATAATTTGCAAATAAATTATTTAAAAATCAGACAATGTGATTTTCTGGATTTTTTTTTTCTCATTTTGTCTCTCATAGTTGCGGTATACCTATGATGAAAATTACAGGCCTCTCTCATCTTTTTAAGTGGGAGAACTTGCACAATTGGTGACTGACTAAATACTTTTTTGCCCCACTGTACAGCTTTTAGATTGTTGCACACGTTCTCTCATTCTTGTTATTTTTCTGTTGTTGTTTTTTTCCCATAGAAAATGAATGGGGCTCACAAATCAATTTGTCCTATTCAGACACGTTTCATCAGAGACCCACCAAACTTCATGTGATACCTCAGGCCAACTCCCCCAACACATACATGAAATCAGTTATCACCTGCACTCATCACATGATGCCTCAGGCCAAGTCCTCGCACATATCCATCCCCTCATCTGAGACCTGCACTCATCTTTTCCTTTGTTTTCACACATCCCTTTTCTCTCCATACACTTCCATTCATTTTTTGCCCCATTCAAATGAATGGAGTTTTTCTCAGTAACACTTCACCACACATCCACCAAACTTCATATTCTCATCCCATCACATACATGATATCACGTCTGATCTGCACTCATCTTTGTTTTGCCGTTCATCCATCTGTCATTCAATAGTTGAGTTAATGGTCTGCTGCATCAACACAATGCAATCCTTGACATTATCTTCAGAGAATGCACTTTCTATTTTATTTAATAATTCCTCTTTTTTATAGGTAGTGACATATTATGCTAAACCCATAGAAAAGGAGAGTGACTGCACAAAGTATAATCTTACTGTCAAGTTGAGAAGAGAACAACAGGGTAAGATTCACCATGCCTCATTTTTTTACTTCCTGCATTCAACTCTATTTCCATTTGTGGTGCCAAAAACAAACTATTTTTGTTTCTATATTTATTTCTCAGTGTCATATGATAATGCTGAAGAAAGTTACGAGCTCATCATTGACGTTCTGTAAGTACCGTATATTGCAAAATAAAGGGAATGTAGAGTTACAAATTCATTAGTTTATTTTGAATGTTGATTCTTTATATTTTGTTATTAAAGCATTACATTTTAATCCATCAATCCAGATTTAAGGATCCAGAAAGAGATGCCACCATGACTATTTTGGATATCAGCTTGCTGACAGGATTTGTGGTGGATGAAAGTGATCTTGCAGATGTAAGCAGAATCCTGGCAGATGCTTGCAGATAGTTCTGGCATTGTGACAATTTCTGTACAATAAGCAATAGAAATGGTTTCACAAAAGGCAATGTCTGACACTTTTTTTTAACACTCATAATCTCAGCTAACCAGCGGAAGGGACAAATACATACAGAAGTTTGAGATAGATAAGCAGCTTTCAGAACGAGGCTCCCTCATCATTTATTTAGATAAGGTACATTTCAAGTTTTTTCCCCATATTCGAAGTATTAAAATGTGGTTAAAGTTGCTCTGGGCGGCACGGTGGTGTAGTGGTTAGCGCTGTCGCCTCACAGCAAGAAGGTCCTGGGTTCGAGCCCCATGGCCGGCGAGGGCCTTTCTGTGCGGAGTTTGCATGTTCTCCCCGTGTCCGCGTGGGTTTCCTCCGGGTGCTCCGGTTTCCCCCACAGTCCAAAGACATGCAGTTAGGTTAACTGGTGACTCTAAATTGACCGTAGGTGTGAATGTGAGTGTGAATGGTTGTCTGTGTCTATGTGTCAGCCCTGTGATGACCTGGCGACTTGTCCAGGGTGTACCCCGCCTTTCACCCGTAGTCAGCTGGGATAGGCTCCAGCTTGCCTGCGACCCTGTAGAAGGATAAAGCGGCTAGAGATAATGAGATGAGATGAAGTTGCTCTGTTGAAGCTGATTTGCTCTCTTGTCAGGTATCACACACTGTGCCAGACAGAATTGTTTTCAGAGTGCACAAGATCACCAAAGTAGCTTTGCTTCAGCCTGCTGCTGTCAGTGTATACGAGTACTACTCTCCAGGTAAACAGTGTATACACACACACACACACACACACACACAATTACTTCCGGTTCTGGTGCCCCGCAAGACAGCTGCACTGGTGTGAGCTCTGGGCAAACTCAACAGCATTTTGTGTTTTCGTATTTTATTTCTAAATCTTTTTATCAAAGTCTTTCCCTCAGTCATAAAATATGATCACCAAATACTAACAGACATCAGATCATCACTTGAAAATGGACTTTGAGAGCGATTCAAACATAAGTTCAAGTGGCACCCTTTGCCAAGCATCTGCCTCTTTGTTAACACTCACATTTGTGTAGTAGGAAGAAGGGGCAAAAGAGGGAGACATGCTGGGCTTCTTCAGTTCTGTCTGACTAGTGGGGAGTTCCAGGTATTTATCTTCTAGTGGACCCTAAGGAAAGTTGTTGAGGTTACATGGGTCATTGACCCTCTCAGTCATCCTGTAGGTTGTTAGGGTCACTGGAGGCAAGGTGTGAATGGTGTTAGCAGCCTAGAGGGTTGTTAGGGTGATCTGTGGGTTGTTGGCTCTCTCTGCCATCAACGTCAAGGATTTCAAGCAAGTCCAGTCACCTTCTTTAGCACCTATATTTTATGATGACCTGGATGACTGAGAACCTTCACAGACATGCTGGGCTTCTGTACAGAACTCAGAAAAGGTGCTTCCATCCGCCTCTTCCTAGTATTCTATATGCAGATTTCCAGGTGCTGGTAAAAAAAAAATAGACAAACTTAGCACTTGGATTATGTTCCAATGGGATTAAATCCCAGATTTTCTAGAATGTAGCACATAGATTAATGAGAACACAAACTCTGCCACCAATTACATCAGTATCTCCACTGACAACATTGTTCCAAAATGTGTCTCAAATCCTTCCTGGACCAAAAACCCTGGGTTAATGTTGATGTCAGGGCCAAACTTAGAGCTCAAACTCCAGAGACCTGATGGCATACAGAAACAGGTACCATCTCCAGACGGCCATCAAGACTGCAAAGAGAGGCAACAGAGTCGAACAGTCAAGGATCTGATCTCAAACACATATGGATTGGTTTATGTCTGAATGACTACCACCCTGTGGCTCTGACCTCTACAGTCATGAAGTGCTTTGAGTGGCCCCCTCCTGTACTCTTTGTTCACTCACAACTGTGTTGCCAAGCATTACATTACATTACAGGCATTTAGCAGACGCTCTTATCCAGAGCGACGTACAACCTACCCAGAGCAGCCTGGGGAGCAGTTGGGTGTTAGGTGCCTTGCTCAAGGGCACTTCAGCCATTCGTGCTGGTCCAGGGAATTGGTGACCTTTTGTTCCCAAAGCTGCTCCTCTAACCATTAGGCCATGGCTTCCCTGTAGCTCAGCTCCAATATAATTTTCAGGTTTGCTGATGACACTACCATCCATCTTTTTTTTTCCATTTCCAGTTGAGAGTACGTCATGCGCATTCTGGATGCCGCTTCTCACCGGAGCTTTTTTTTTTTATTTTCTCTCCTTTTTTATTTTTATTTTTTCTTTTTTGTGTGTGTTTGTGTAGTTTGATGTTTGACTGCTTTGTCCGCCAGTTGTGGTGTAGCTCCGGACCCAGGTTTGGGCGTCGGTTCCCTCCAGGCCTTGGTTCGCCGTGGGTGATGCCTGTGCTCCTAGCTATGGACTGCAGTGAGCTCATTGCTCATTTTAACATCATGGTTGTCCAGCGCTCTGTGCTTTAGTGCTTGGCGTGATGTTCCAAGCGATGTTGCTCAGTGGCATCGCGTCGGCTGTGCAGGCAGTTTGGGACATACCAGCGCTCTATGTGGCGGTGCTTCTGTGCTCGCTTTGTGGATCCATGGCGTGGTGTTCCAAGCAATGTTGCTGGCGGCTTTAAGGCGGCTGTGTTGGAGTTGTGGGACTTGTTTTCGTGCGCCTTTTGGTGGGACTGTGGCTGCTACGCCACTGGAATGACATCCTGACCTCTATTTGGTGGACCTTCTTTTGCCTACAATTGTAAAGTGACCTTGGGTTTTGAGAAAGGCGCGATATAAATTGAACCTATTATTATTATTATTATTATTATTATTATTATTATTATTATTATTATCCTAAGCCTCATCATTGATGGAGAGGAGAGAGCCTACAGGAATGAGGTCAGAGCAACAACAGTAACTTCTGCCTCAATATCAGGAAAACTAAGGGGCAAGGGCTAGTAGGCTGCAAGGGGATGCTTATGCCCCCTTATATATCAGTGAGTCTGTTGTGGAAAAAGTGAATAATGTCAAGTTCCTCAGTGTGCACTTGACTGACAATGTGACCTGGTCCCTTCACACAAAGACACCAGCAACCCTATTTCCTACAGAGGAGCAAGAAGTCCCCCCCCCCACACACACACACACACACACACAACCTGACCAACTTCGGCTTGGGTGAATGGGTGCATTACATTACAGGCATTTAGCAGACACTCTTATCTGAGATACCTGGGGAGCAGTAGGGGGATAGGTGCCTTGCTCAAGGGTACTTCAGCTGTTCCTGCTGGTCCAGGGAATTAAACCAGTGACCTTTTGGTCCCAAAGCTGCTTCTCCTGTTTGTTTTGGCAGCTGCTCCCTGCTCGACTGCAAGACCCTCAAGAAAGTCATGAGAGCAGCTGAGCTCATCACTGGCAACAAACTCCTAGCTTTATAGTACAACCACCCAGCATACGGGTATGTACTGTTTTCTAGACTGGAACAGCAGTATTTAATCCAGAACCAGCAAGCTGAAGAACAGTTTCTACCTGCAGGCCATTAGGATCCTGAATAAACTGTAATCCAGTCATTACGCCTCTTTCACTCATGTCTCCACGATCACCCACACTCTTAAGGCTGATTTAAACTGCTGAAAAAGTTAATGCTGGATAAAACAGAAAGGTGTCAGTATTAAAATTTTGAGCAGTTTGTACTACAGTAGCTGTTCTGTGAGATTGGACCATATGAGCTAGTCTTCAGGCCCCATGCAAATCAATGAGCCTTTGACACCCATGACCCTGTCACTGGTTCACTGGTTGTCTTTCCTTGACAACTTTTGGTAGGTACTAACCACTGCATACTGGGAACACCCCACAAGATCTCATCTCATTATCCCTAGCTGCTTTATCCTGTTGTACAGGGTCGCAGGCAAGCTGGAGCCTATCCCAGCTGACTACGGGCAAAAGGCGGGGTACACCCTGGACAAGTCGCCATGTCATCACAGGGCAATAATAATAATAATAATAATAATAATAATAATAATTATTATTATTATTATTATTATATAGCACCTTTCTCACACCCAAGGTCGTTTTACAATTAAACAACAAAAAAGTCCACCAAAATAGGGTCAGGATGTAATTCCAGTGGGATAGTGGCCCACAATCCCACCAAAAGGTGTGAAGGTGTGTCTCACATCACCTGCACAGCCACCACGACACCACCGGTCAACATCATTTGGAATACCGTGCCACAGATCCACAAAGCAAGCACAGAAGCACTGCTGTAAAGAGTGCCTGCACGTCCCGAACCACCTGCATAGACACCACGACTCCACCGAACAACATTGCTCGGAACACCACACCAAGCACAGAAGCACTGCTGCATGGATCGCTGGATAACCCCGATGTTGAAAAGAGGAACGAGCTCACTGCAGTCCATAGTGAGGAGCACAGGCATCACTCATGGCTTACTAAGGCCCGAAGGAAACCCATGCCCAAAACTGGGTCTGGAGCTACACCACAACCGGCAGACAAAACATTCAAACAAAGAACAAATATCAAACTATACAAACACAAAAAGATAAACAAAGAGGAAAAAAGAAAAAGAAAAAGATCTGGTGAGAAGTAGCAACCAAAATGCGCACAGTGTACTCTTAACCGGAAACAGGAAAAAAACATTTGGAGATGCTCAGACCCAGTTATCTCACCATCGCAATTCGTCAAACTCACTCATATCCTTATGCTTGCCCATTTTTCCTGCTTCCAACACATCAAGTTCGAGAAATGACTTAATATATCCACCCCTTGACCAGTGCCATTGTAATGTGAAAATCAATGTTATTCATTTCTTCACCTGTCAGTGGGTTTAACATTATGGCTGATCGGTGTATAGTGTAATATAATATCTAATTTAGTGTGAAGTCTGTTTATGCTTCTTTGTAGCGGAGCTCCTGCGCAGGCCAAAGGCCCAAGTGAGCGGAGCCCCATAGGCATAGTGTGGATACATAAAGAAACCCATCGAGTTGTTTGCTGATGGTTTCGGTCCTGTGCGTGCCTGCCACCATACCAGTGTTATAATAATTACCAATCATACACACTGCCTAGGGGCGGCACGGTGGTGTAGTGGTTAGCGCTGTCGCCTCACAGGTTCGCAAGGGTTCGAGCCCCGTGGCCGACGAGGGCCTTTCTGTGCGGAGTTTGCATGTTCTCCCCGTGTCCACGTGGGTTTCCTCCGGGTGCTCCGGTTTCCCCCACAGTCCAAAGACATGCAGGTTAGGTTAACTGGTGACTCTAAATTGACCGTAGGTGTGAATGTGAATGGTTGTCTGTGTCTGTGTCAGCCCTGTGATGACCTGGCGACTTGTCCAGGGTGTACCCCGCCTTTCGCCCATAGTCAGCTGGGATAGGCTCCAGCTTGCCTGCGACCCTGTAGAAGGATAAAGTGGCTAGAGATAATGAGCTGACACACCACCTAGTGGCCAGTGTTAGTAATTACCAGTCCTAAACACTACCTAGTGGCCAGTGTTAGTAATTACCAGTCATGCACACTGCCTAGTGGCTCGTGTTATAGCCGGTAAAGAAATAAAACAAAAGAGGCTGCCTATGATATAAGAAAATTCTACAACCCAGAAAAAGATGGGAGCTCCACTTTTAGGCAGTGCCTAAATCTATACAGTGGGGCAAAAAAGTATTTAGTCAGTCACCAATTGTGCAAGTTCTCCCACTTAAAAAGATGAGAGGCCTGTAATTTTCATCATATGTATACTGCAACTATGAGAGACAAAATGAGAAAAAAAAAAAACCAGAAAATCACATTGTCTGATTTTTAAAGAATTTATTTGCAAATTATGGTGGAAAATAAGTATTTGGTCAATAACAAAAGTTCCTCTCAATCCTTTGTTATATACCCTTTGTTGGCAATGACAGAGGTCAAATGTTTTCTGTAAGTCTTCACAAGGTTTCCACATACTGTTGCTGGTATTTTGGCCCATTCCTCCATGCAGATCTCCTCTAGAGCAGTGATGTTTTGGGGCTGTCGCTGGGCAACACAGACTTTCAACTCCCCCCAAAGATTTTCTATGGGGTTGAATCAGAATCAGAAGCACTTTATTGCCAGGTATGTTACACACACGAGGAATTTGACTCCGGTTCAACTTAGCTTTCATAGTACAGACAGAAAGAAAGTATAGGAAAAAAAACACACACAGAGTCTCACTGCAGTGAACTCCAGGGGGAGAATCGCGTTTCTACAGCGATGGCCTTGAAGGCAGTGCTGGCTAGGAGAGCCAAGATAAGATTGGAATTTGTTTAGACTTAAGATGGATAGATGTGTCCTTTTTCGCTTAACCCGCTTGTCCATTCTGGCCACCAAAATGATCCATTTCTCTTTGCAAAGCCATCAACTTCTCCATGATGTTATCAATGTTGCGACTCAAGTTCTGAACAGCCACAGTCTGATCACCAACAGCTCTGCCCACCGCCTCAATCATGTCGGGCAGCTTTGTGGGGCTTTGAACAGCTGCCACCGTTAACTGATTTCCTCGATACACCATGGCAATGCCAAGTCCAATCAGCAAAAATCCTGTGATCATGGTTCCGAATAGGTAAATATCCTCAATGTCCTCCACGGAAAGAATTGCCAAGCACACCACACGCCACTTCTCCCAGGCATCCATGGTGTATCCGGCTGCAAATGTTCCGGCAGGACAGGCAGGTTCCCCCAAACCCAGACTTCTCATTGAGAAGATTGTATCAATTGCGTGAAGTGACCAGTTGAACAAATCCATAATTTCGATTCGGAGAACAGTGCAGGAAGGGTCTCTCAGATGAGACGAGTCCGCAGAAGCAAAGCAGGAGAGAGGCTTGTCAGGAAGGGAGAGGCTGAGAAATGAGAGATAAGAGGAAAAAACACCCACACATTTCGCTCCTATCAGGACCGGAATGTGTAGGTGTAACCCCTGGCATTTGTTCATGCAATACTCAGCAGGCTGGTAGAGATGATTCCGAGATTTCAGTCAGGTTCAGGGCTTTTAATGTCACAGCACTATTCAGGAGACACACAGCATTGTGGTTGGTGGTGGTAATACAGCACAGCTTCTGCCCCACAGTGGAAGTCGAAAGCGGCAAAAAGGGGCACACTTTCACAGTGTGATCATATAGTATATGATATGAAACAAAAAATAAATTCATACAAAACAAAAGCATAATGGAGATATACAGGCTGCTTCTCCATGTAGTGTCTCATTTTTATCACAAATGGCCATGAACCCATTTTATAGTTTTACATGAAGGGAAAAAAAACATCTTTACATCTGAACATATTTCTTTCTATGCAAGGCCTCATCTTAAAAGTAGTATGAAAAACCAATGAACTAAAATATTCCTCTTTTAGAGAAGATAAAACATACCTATTCAGGAGACACACAGCATTGTGGTTGGTGGTGGTAATACAGCACAGCTTCTGCCCCTACATGTTAGAATACAATGATAATAAATTCTCCGGAGCGGCCGGCATTTTACATTAGTGCGCAGCACTCAAACAAGAGCGTACAGAGCGCATAAACTAACAGAAGCTAACAAACTTTACATGGCCGAATCAAAACACATGACTGTAAATAACGGTCACAAAACGTGACCAGACACCTCATGTCACTTGATACATGCTTTCATTTGAGTTAAATTAGTTTTACAGCTTTAATACTTCAAAGAATATCACGGAGCTGTTTTCCGTACATACCACAGTGGAAGTCGAAAGCGGCAAAAGGGGCGAGCTCCCGACTTCCGGTCTCTATAGCTGACACCACCCACCACAAGAGGGCACTCAAGGCGCTCAAGTAAAACAAATAAAAGGAGCCTTGCATAGATAAACATATAATATTGACATATTTCCTCAATAAATATGAAATGTAAACAGCACAATACCTTGTTTACAAAATAACATTTTCTAAATGAATTCAAATGTTAATTTTGGTGAACTTCAACAACAAATAACTGTTACATTCTCCTCTCCAGAATTCGACAAAATTACACCTACACCAACAATGTACGGAGGGTACTCCATTAGGAATAAATGCTAAAAATGTGTCAAGTGAGTCCTGTCATATCTCATAAACAACACTTTGAATGAATAACACACATACAACAACAATGTGTCCCGTCAAGCCATAAAGCTGTTCAATAAAGAACCCAGGAGGGTAGTGCAGCGCTTATCACAAACCCTTCACAGATGACATAAAAAGTGCCCACATACACTTCTCACATTCAATTCAAACTCAAACTAACCATCTACAATGGTATGATTCAGAGATACGGGAAAAAACACAAAGAAAAGAAAAGGGGAAAAGAAAAAAACTATCCACTAGGAATGAGTGCAACTAAACTGTGTTCACACTAAATAAAGACCCAGCCCATGTCCTAAACTCATTAATCTGTGTGTGCAGCTTCTGGGTGTTCATAGTATGGATAAGTCTAACAACAGGTCTAATGACTCGACCAGCCCTAGTCTTAACAGATGCCCTCAGGGCATGGCTCAGGCACAACTGTCAGGGAACTGGTAGGCCCCACAGTCTCTTGGTTGCTCCGACAGCTCAGGCCATCATCAAGAGCTGAGGCATTTAAGGAGGCACCTCCAACTGGGGATGAATCCACATCAACTACAACTTCAGTCATTATCAGTCACACAGGCCTCTGTAGGTAGCGCAAGAACCTCGGGCGGGTGATTTGTGTCCACCATAGGAATCTGAGAGACCCAGTGCCGAGTGCGATCAGTATGATCCACTGCACAATTGGAGTGTGGGAGTTGCTCAGTAGAGAGATCCACAGCTCCATTCTCATCTGAAGCACAGAGAGAGGACAGAGAAGTACCATCTTCAGCCTCGGGCAGGACCGGCAAGAAGTTGACGCAGAGCAACAAGTTACGGTGGACAACCTTTGACTGGCCTGAGATGGGATTACGGACCTCAAATGTATGGGTCTGAGGGTTACTGCTGATCACAGTATGAACCACATCCCCCCATCGGTCTGCCAACTTTTTTCGTCCTCTCTCTCCCTTGTTTGCCAGGAGAACTTTGTCACCCGGTTCAATCTCCACTCCTTTTACTCTCCGGTTGTAAATGTTGGCCTGTCGCCTTTGTTCATCGCTAGCATGTTTCTCCGCCAGCACCATGGTCTTTTCACAGCCCCTCGACATACTGCGGGAAGGCAACCTCGCCATCGTCTCTCAGAACAGATTTGAACAGAACATCGACTGGTAGGCGGGGAACTCAGCCGAACATAAGGTAGAAAGGTAGAAATCCAGTAGTGTCATGGATAGCGCTGTTGTACATGAATGTTAGGGTGTGAAGCATCTGAGGCCAAACATGCTTTGCTTGTGGTGGGAGAGTCCTGATCATATCCCCCAACGTGCGGTTGAAGCGCTCAGCTGATCCATTTCCCATCGGATGATAGGCTGTGGTGCGGGACTTCTTAACACCAGAAACCTGAAGGAGGGCTGCTATCAACTCACTCTCAAAGTTGGCACCTTGATCCGAGTGTATTCTTTCAGGGAAGCCATAATAACAGAAGAAGTTATCCCACAGTCTCCGTGCCACCTGTTTGGCCATCTGATCAGGGCAGTAGAAGGCGTGTGCCAGCTTCGTAAAGTGGTCAGTCACGACCAAGACATCAACAGGGCGGTTCTTGGAATCTTCTGCCATCCAAAAGTCGATGCATACTAATTCCAGTGGCGCTGTCATCTTTATACTCTCAAGTGGTGCACGCCCGTCTGGCTCTGGTGTTTTGCCCATGATGCACCTGGCACAGCGCTTGACGTGATCCCTTACATCCCGTTCTATTGAGTCCCAGTAGAATCTTCGTTTCACGAGGGAGAAAGTCCTGTCTTGACCTTGGTGGCCTGCTTCGTCATGACACCCACGCATAGCATCCTCTCTCAATGACAAAGGGACTATGTACTGGTGTCTCTTCTTGGTGATTGGGTCTTTGGACACGCGGTACAGAATACCATCCTTTATCACCAACTTTTCCCACTGCCTTATAAGCCTCAAAGCACTCACAATTTCGTTGACCCTCTCCCTCCTCGAAGGCCTGCGATGCCGCTCAACATAGAACATCACTCTTGCTAGATCAGTATCTTCCCGTTGCCTGTTTCTGAGATCTTGCTTGGAGATGGATGGTAGTACATCTTGGCCAGTGGACATGATGTTCTGGACGTGGTCCACCAGGACCGTGGATCTGATCCTCACAGCTGTGTCCCAGTCATTGTGATGGTCTAGGAGAGCTGACACTTTGGCTGCAGACAGGGAGCTGACTGAAGGGGCCGCTGTGCCAGGCACTGCCACCCTGCCTGTCCTCGAAGCTTTCTGAACAGATTGCCGAACATTCAACCACCTGAAGACCTCTTGAACATCACCTCCAGACAGACCTTCTGACTCCTTCAACAAACACCCATACGGCTCACTGATCAGGTGCTCACCGATCCTCTTTCCTGTGAAAGGCTCTCGGCTCAGGGCATCTGCAACAACATTTTGCGGCCCAGGGACATATTTGATGTCAAACTCATAAGTAGCCAACTTTGCAACCCAGCGTTGCTCGCATGCGTCTAATTTCAGTTTGGTGAGGATGTGAGCGAGCGGGTTGTTATCTGTCCATGCAGTGAAAACATGACCTTTCAGCCAATGGCTGAACTTCTCACAGACCGCCCATTTCAGCGCCAGAAACTCCAAACGATGAGCAGGGTATCTACTCTGGGCCTTGTTCATTGATTTACTAGCAAACGCTATAGGACGAGCCCATTCAGCACCAGGAGCAACGTGGGATAACACAGCACCCAAGCCATCAGAAGAGGCGTCGGTGGAAAGGATGAATGGCTTGGAGAAGTCGGGATGAGCTAGAGTGACATCGTCGAGCAGGGCATTTTTCAGATTTTGTAGGGCCTGATCACAGTCAGGGGTCCAATCCATAGGTGTCAGCTTCCTATAAGCACGCCGACATTTCTGACCTCTCCCACTGTTCATCTTGCCGGTCTTTGTCTCAGATGTCAACCGGAAGAGAGGCTTCGCCATAGTAGAGCAGTTTGGGATAAACCGTTGGTACCACATGATCAGGCCCAGGAATGACTTGATCTTTTTGGGGTAAGGGGTCTGGCCATCAGGAAACATCAGGTCTGACTTGGACACTGAAGTTATGGCTTCCACCTTAGAGGGGTCTGCTGACACCCCACTGGCATCAATGACGTGGCCCAGGAAGTGGACTGAGCATCACAGAAGGTGGCATTTCTTGGGAGCTAGCTTGAGGTTGTGAGCACACAACCACTCAAAAACCATCTCAAGCCTCTTCACGGCTTCCTCTTCACTGGGTGCGAAAACCAACAAGTCATCAAGATAACAGAGCAAGCTCAAGAAGTCCTGATCCCCAAAAATCATCATCATCATACGCATGAAGCTTGCTGGGCTGTTACAAAGCCCTTGAGGGAGCCTGTTATACTCGTGAAGGCCGACAGGTGAGGCAAAGGCTGTGAACTTCTTGTGCTCTTCGTGGAGGGGGACATTGTAGAATCTGGACGTGAGGTCCATCGTGCTGAACAGTGCCTTACCACCAAGAGCAGCAAGACAATCTGCCTGATGTGGAAGAGGGTGCGCGTCCTTCACCGTCCAGGCATTGAGCCAGCGGAAGTCAGTGCAGATGTGCAATTCCCCGTTTCTCTTCCAGACTAATACAAGTGGGGAAGCAAACTCACTGCTGGACTTTCTGATGATCCCCTTCTCTTCCATTTCATTTAGTGTTGTCCAGAGCTTCTGGTAGTGAGCCAGCGGTACGCGCCTGTAAGGGAGTTTCAAAGGTCTTTCATCCACCAGGTGGATCTTGTGAACAAAATCCTTTACTTCACCACAGTCAAGTCTGTGCTTGGAGAAGATGTCAGAGTATTTCAGAGCGAGTTCACACATCTCTTTCTTACAGCGTTCTGACACTTCACACGAGTCAAGATCCAAGTCACTCAAACCGCATCCTCTCAGGGCTTCCGCCATGTCAGGGGAGTCTGAGGTCCGCTCAGCTGCAACATGTTGGCTGCTGGACTTAAGACGAGCTGTCAGCAGGCTGGATTTCCTCAACAGCCAGGTATGGGTAAACATCCGCCAATTTAGCATTCCTCTTGATTGTTATTGGCTTCTCTGTAGGGTTTATGATCCTCATGGGGACCCATCCATCACCCCATAGTGGAGTCACCACTCTGCCAACAAGGATGTTTCTTGGGATAGAGCAAGATCGTGTCGGCTTGACAACCATGGAGCAGCCTGGGGGTCCACGTGACTTCTCTGGGAGCCTCCCCCACACCAGGTGTTCATGTCCAGGCAAGAGTGTCACAGCACTGGTGAGTTTGACCGTGCCCACAAAGTTGGGCACATCTTCACCTTTCCATCGATTGACACCAGCAAGCATGGCAAGGAAGTCATCACACCCTCCAACATCATTCCCAGTCATCTCAGAAATCATGTGCCAGTATTTGTCTGATTCCTTGAATCTGTGTGTCAGATACTTGATCACATTCGTTCCTATGATGAGCTCATCCACTTGACCAGACACAACTAGTGTTGGTACAGACACCGTACATCCATACACTTCAAGCTGCAGATCACAGATCCTCTTTGGATGGACTCTCTGTCCTCCACAACCAATCAGGACAATATCCAAGTCTTGCTGAATATTATTGCCCAAGAGGCCAGCAGCAATGAGCTTCTCTTCCACAGCCTCACTCACAGAGCATGCCATAGAACCCGTATACAACATAGCGGTCACTGTTTCACATCCATTGACAACTACAGGTGTGTAGAACAAACTATCACTGCCATTCAACCGCTGCGTGTTCCGTAGGATGACTGTTAGGTTGCTGGGAAGATTCTCACAGACTGACGTGTATACTGACTGAAGATCGTCACTGAGGGAGTTGTTACTGAGGCCCACATTGCCCCTCTCGAAATGTGGGCGGTCTAGTTTCCCTGATGTGAAGAGGAGGCAGTGGCAGACTGAGGTGCAGGAGAGGATGTGTTACTGTTAGGGCACTGAAGTTTCATGTGGCCTGGCTGGTGGCACAAGAAACATAAGCGATGTAGCCGACAATGGGCAATTGTAGAATGAGAGCTGTCACTGCAGATACTGCAACCCCTGGGCCCTGACACTTTCCTTTTCTGGAACGAGTGGTTGTGGTCACGAGAGGCAGGGGGTCCTGAGGAAGCAGATAAACTATTCAGTACTTCACCAAGCATCTCAGTCATCTTGTCCATACTGTTCTGTATTGCAGTGAGTTCTGCATTATGCTGGGGATGACCCACACTCTGCTTGTGGGAATGTAACAAACCCTCATGCTCAGGACTCCCTACTTCCTGCGTGACACTGCTCACCACAGCAACAGCTTGTCTGGCAGTGCGTTCCACTGCAGATTTGCCATGTCTGGACTTAACCTCTCTGTGGTACTCGTCAATCCTTTCTTGGACCTTTTTAGCTGTCCAGCTGTCAGCTAGCTTGCTCTTGAATACAACAGACAAAGACGGTTCATTACAGTGTCTCACAAACATCATCGCCACCTCTTTGTTCAGGTCCCCCATGCCTTTTCCCTGACGCTGAAGACACTCCTCCGCTATATCGGCTGCCTTATTCAGGCGGACCCAGTAGTCAATCGGACTCTCATGTGCTCTTGGAAGCGTGCTGTAGAAGTCAGCGAGAGGCATGCATGAGTATGACAGGTCACTGAAATGTTGCTTTAGGATAGCATAGATTGCATCAGGATGCTGCTCAACATTGAGTGATGGATTACTGCGTATGCCTATCCTCACCACATCCCTGGCTCTGCCCATCAGCTTGCCCATAATCTCATCAGACTAGTCTGCAAGATCAACACTCTTTTTTTTTTTTTTTTTTTTTTTCAGATACATAGACATCAGGTCCACCCATTCATGTACAGAGCATCTGTCGGTTGCGTCACCACGGAAGGTGGGAGGTTCTCTTGCATCTGACTTAAGGGCCATGGTAAGCTGTGCGAAGTCTACTGTAGTGCCACAAGCCTGTGCACATCCGCCATCTCCGCTCTGGCTGTTGGTATTCTCTCTATCTGACAGTAACCGTGCTGTGACTGAATCTCCAATGTGTTTCCCCAATTCTGTGATTAAAACACCTAGGTGTTTCAGTGTAGTGTCCATTTCATTAGACTGGGGGTGAATAGGAGTAGAGGTATAAGGAGCTTGGGCATCCCAACCAACCCACAGACTAGCCCCACCCTCATCAGTGTTAGTAGGAACCCCCTTCCTACAACCTGGAGAATCCACATAACTTGGCAGAGGTACTGACCTATTGGATAAAAACATCCCTCTACCAAAACTCACCCTAGGACGTGTGTCCATGTTCCCTGGTTCTGTATTATCAAGATGTATTTTTGTCTCTTCTGTCATATTTACCCATGTACTATAAACCAAAACAATGAAACTAACAAAACTCTTGAAAAATATGAGAAAAAGTAAATAAAATCAGAACGACCAAAATTCACAAAACATGCTGTAAATAAGTCCTACTTATAAACCACACTAACTATTAAACAACACTCAAAAGTCACTTCCACTGCTATATGATCCCAAATAAATTCCAGAATAGTACAAAAACTCTAAAATAACACAGTCACAACTAGGTTTTAGCAACAGTGAAACCTGAATATCCCTGAAATCTCCAATCGGGTACACTGCAGCCCGCTGGATGTTGGATCGGTTGTATGCTGATCTTCCATAGTCACGAGGTCACGGCACCAGATGTAACCCCTGGCATTTGTTCACGCAATACTCAGCAGGCTGGTAGAGATGACTCCGAGATTTCAGTCAGGTTCAGGGCTTTTAATGTCACAGCACTATTCAGGAGACACACAGCATTGTGGTTGGTGGTGGTAATACAGCACAGCTTCTGCCCCACAGTGGAAGTCGAAAGTGGCAAAAAGGGGTACACTTTCACAGTGTGATCGTATAGTTTATGATATGAAACAAAAAATAAATTCATACAAAACAAAAGCATAATGGAGATATACAGGCTGCTTCTCCATGTAGTGTCTCATTTTTATCACAAATGGCCATAAACCCATTTTATAGTTTTACATGAAGGGAAAAAAAAACATCTTTACATCTGAACATATTTCCTTCTATGCAAGGCCTCATCTTAAAAGTAGTATGAAAAAACAATGAACTAAAATATTCCTCTTTTAGAGAAGATAAAACATACCTATTCAGGAGACATGCAGCATTGTGGTTGGTGGTGGTAACACAGCACAGCTTCTGCCCCTACACGTTAGAATACAATGATAATAAATTCTCTGGAGCAGCTGGCATTTTACATTACCGCGCAGCACTCAAACAAGAGCGTACAGAGCGCATAAACTAACAGAAGCTAACAAACTTTACATAACCGAATCAAAACACATGACGGTAAATAACGGTCACAAAACGTGACCAGACACCTCATGTCACTTGATACACGCTTTCATTTGAGTTAAATTAGTTTTACAGCTTTAATATTTCAAAGAAAATCACAGAGCTGTTTTCCGTACATACCACAGTGGAAGTCGAAAGCGGCAAAAAGGGCGAGCTCCCGACTTCCGGTCTCTATAGCTGACACCACCCACCACAAGAGGGCGCTCAAGGTGCTCAAGTAAAACAAATAAAAGGAGCCTTGCATAGATAAACATATAATATTGACATATCTCCTCAAGAAATATGAAATGTAAACAGCACAATACCTTGTTTACAAAATAAAATTTTCTAAATGAATTCAAATGTTAATTTTGGTGAACTTCAACAACAAATAACTCTGTTACATAGGCATTAAAAAAACCCTCAGCGCAGCATTCCGTGAAGCACGGAGAAGAATTAACACAACAATTACACAAAAACATAGAAATTACGAGAGAGCAAAGTCCCGTGGCAGCCGTCTGCGGTGCCATCTTGGATGGAAAAGATCTGGAGACTGGCTAGGCCACTCCAGGACCTTGAAATGCTTCTTATGAAGCCACTCCTTTGTTGCCCGGGTGGTGTGTTTGGGATCATTGTCATGCTGAAAGACCCAGCCACGTTTCATCTTCAATGCCCTTACTGATGGAAGGAGGTTTTCACTCAAAATCTCATGATACATGGCCCCATTCATTCTTTCCTTTACACGGATCAGTCATCCTGGTCCCTTTGCAGAAAAACAGCCCCAAAGCATGATGTTTCCATCCCCATGCTTCACAGTAGGTATGGTGTTCTTTGGATGCAACTCAGTATTCTTTCTCCTCCAAACACGACAAGTTGAGTTTTTACCAAAAAGTTCTATTTTGGTTTCATCTGACCATATGACATTCTCCCAATCCTCTTCTGGATCATCCAAATGCTCTCTAGCAAACTTCAGATGGGCCTGGATATGTACTGGCTTAAGCAGAGGGACACGTCTGGCACTGCAGGATTTGAGTCCCTGGCGGCATAGTGTGTTACTGATGGCAGCCTTTGTTACTTTGGTCCCAGCTCTCTGCAGGTCATTCACTAGGTCCCCCCGTGTGGTTCTGGGATTTTTGCTCACCATTCTTGTGATCATTTTGACCCCACGGGGTGAGATCTTGCGTGGAGCCCCAGATCGTGGGAGATTATCAGTGGTCTTGTATGTCTTCCATTTTCTAATAATTGCTCCCACAGTTGATTTCTTCACACCAAGCTGCTTACCTATTGCAGATTCAGTCTTCCCAGCCTGGTGCAGGTCTACAATTTTGTTTCTGGTGTCCTTTGACAGCTCTTTGGTCTTGGCCATAGTGGAGTTTGGAGTGTGACTACAACCCCAATTCCAAAAAAGTTGGGACAAAGTACAAATTGTAAATAAAAACGGAATGCAATGATGTGGAAGTTTCAAAATTCCATATGTTATTCAGAATAGAACATAGATGACATATAAAATGTTTAAACTGAGAAAATGTATTATTTAAAGAGAAAAATTAGGTGATTTTAAATTTCATGACAACACATCTCAAAAACGTTGGGACAAGGCCATGTTGACCACTGTGAGACATCCCCTTTTCTCTTTACAACAGTCTGTAAACATCTGGGGACTGAGGAGACAAGTTGCTCAAGTTTAGGGATAGGAATGTTAACCCATTCTTGTCTAATGTAGGATTCTAGTTGCTCAACTGTCTTAGGTCTTTTTTGTCGTTTCTTCTGTTTTATGATGCGCCAAATGTTTTCTATGGGTGAAAGATCTGGACTGCAGGCTGGCCAGTTCAGTACCCGGACCCTTCTTCTACGCAGCCATGATGCTGTAATTGATGCAGTATGTGGTTTGGCATTGTCATGTTGGAAAATGCAAGGTCTTCCCTGAAAGAGACGTCATCTGGATGGGAGCATATGTTGCTCTAGAACCTGGATATACCATTCAGCATTGATGGTGTCTTTCCAGATGTGTAAGCTGCCCATGCCACACGCATTAATGCAACCCCATAACATCAGAGATGCAGGCTTCTGAACTGAGCGCTGATAACTTAGGTCGTCCTTCTCCTCTTTAGTCCCAATGACACGGCGTCTCTGATTTCCATAAAGAACTTCAAATTTTGATTCATCTGACCACAGAACAGTTTTCCACTTTGCCACAGTCCATTTTAAATGAGCCTTGGCCCAGAGAAGACGTCTGCGCTTCTGGATCATGTTTAGATACGGCTTCTTCTTTGAACTATAGAGTTTTAGCTGGCAACAGCGGATGGCACGGTGAATTGTGTTCACAGATAATGTTCTCTGGAAATATTCCTGAGCCCATTTTGTGATTTCCAATACAGAAGCATGCCTGTATGTGATGCGGTGCCATCTAAGGGCCCAAAGATCATGGGCACCCAGTATGGTTTTCCGGCCTTGACCCTTACGCACAGAGATTCTTCCAGATTCTCTGAATCTTTTGATGATATTATGCACTGTAGATGATGATATATTCAAACTCTTTGCAATTTTACACTGTCAAACTCCTTTCTGATATTGCTCCACTATTTGTCGGCGCAGAATTAGGGGGATTGGTGATCCTCTTCCCATCTTTACTTCTGAGAGCCGCTGCCACTCCAAGATGCTCTTTTTATACCCAGTCATGTTAATGACCTATTGCCAATTGACCTAATGAGTTGCAATTTGGTCCTCCAGCTGTTCCTTTTTTGTACCTTTAACTTTTCCAGCCTCTTATTGCCCCGTCCCAACTTTTTTGAGATGTGTTGCTGTCATGAAATTTCAAATGAGCCAATATTTGGCATGAAATTTCAAAATGTCTCACTTTCGACATTTGATATGTTGTCTATGTTCTATTGTGAATACAATATCAGTTTTTGAGATTTGTAAATTATTGCATTCCGTTTTTATTTACAATTTGTACTTTGTCCCAACTTTATTGGAATTGGGGTTGTATTTGAGGTTGTGGACAGTTGTCTTTTATACTGATAACGAGTTCAAACAGGTGCCTTTAATACAGGTAATGAGTGGAGGACAGAGGAACCTCTTAAAGAAGTTGTTTCAGGTCTGTGAGAGCCAGAAATCTTACTTGTTTGTAGGTGACCAAATAGTTATTTTACCAAGGAATTTACCAATTAATTCATTAAAAATACTACAATGTGATTTCCTGGATTCTTTCCCCCCCATTCTGTCTCTCATAGTTGAAGTGTACCTATGATGAAAATTACAGGCCTCTCTCATCTTTTTGAGTGGGAGAACTTGCACAATTGGTGGCTGACTAAATACTTTTTTGCCCCACTGTATGTTACTGCTGCTTCATTGCTCATCTACACCTACAGATGATGGACCAGACACTACACATTGCACACAGCTATGATTTATATTACTACCATTGACACTCTTGTTCATATACTGTGACTGCACATATTCCACCATCTACAGTTATGATCTGCACTTTAGCTACTTGTATATGAAACATACCAACCAGTCCGCCTCATATATTCTGCATATTTTATATATTGTATTTGTACCTACTGTAATCCCCTCTGCTTTTCTTGATTCAATTAGTTTTCCTCCCCTCTCATCATCTCATGTACTGTATATATTTTGTTTTGCACATCTGTACCTCAGCTTTACAACAAGCATTTTGTGCACATACCAAACATCAAACTTGATCTTGTGTTCTTTGTAGTGGAAAAATGTGTGAAATACTACCATCCTGTAAAGAAAGATGGAGCCTTGAACAGATTGTGCAAAGACCACGAGGGTCTGTGCCAGTGTGCTGAAGGTACACACATTTACATCTGACAAATTCAATCAATAAAAACTAAGTGAATCAGGTTTAATATGTCTGGAATCCTCATGAAAGATTATAATGACAGTTTTAAATAATGGATCAGATTTCAAAAGCTACTTGCATGTTGTGTATATGGTGCTTGAAAGTTTGTGAACCCTTCAGAATTTTCTATATTTCTGCATAAATATGACCTAAAACATCATCAGATTTTCACACAAGTCCTAAAAGTAGATAAAGAGAACCCAGTTAAACAAATGAGACAAAAATATTATACTTGATCACTTATTTATTGAGGAAAATGATCCAATATTACATATTTGTGAGTGGCAAAAGTATGTGAACCTTTGCTTTCAGTATCTGGTGTGACCCCCTTGTGCAGCAGTAACTGCAACTAAACGTTTCTGGTAACTGTTGATCAGTCCTGCACACCGTCTTGGAGGAATTTTAGCCCATTCCTCCATACAGAACAGCTTCAACTCTGGGATGTTGGTGGGTTTCCTCACATGAACTGTTCACTTCAGGTCCTTCCACAGCATTTCGATTGGATTAAGGTCAGGACTTTGACTTGGTCATTCCAAAACATTAACTTTCTTCTTCTTTAACCATTCTTTGGTAGAACGACTTGTGTGCTTAGGGTCGTTGTCTTGCTGCATGACCCACCTTCTCTTGAGATTCAGTTCATGGACAGATGTCCTGACATTTTCCTTTAGAATTTGCTGGTATAATTCAGAATTCATTGTTCCATCAATGATGGCAAGCTGTCCTGGCTCAGATGCAGCAAAACAGGCCCAAACCATGATACTACCACCACCATGAATTCTGAGGTATTCAGAGACATACTGTGTGCTCAAATCCAGCCAAATGCAGCCAAACTGATTGGTCAGCGTTTCATAATACAGATGGACAATGACCCAAAACATAAAGCCAAAGCAACCCAGGAGTTTACTAAAGCAAAGAAGTGGAATATTCTTGAATGGCCAAGTCAGTCACCTGATCTCAACCCAATTGAGCATGCATTTCACTTGTTAAAGACTAAACTTCAGACAGAAAGGCCCACAAACAAACAGCAACTGAAAACCACTGCAGTAAAGGTCTGGCAGAACATTAAAAAGGAGGAAACACAGCATCTGGTGATGTCCATGAGTTCAAGATTTCAGGCAGTCATTGCCAACAAAGGGTTTTCAACCAAGTATTAGAAATGAACATTTTACTTACAATTATTTAATTTGTCCAATTACTTTTGAACCCCTGAAATGAAGGGATTGTGTTTAAAAAATGCTTTAGTTCCTCACATTTTTATGCAATCATTTTGTTCATCCCACTGAATTAAAGCTGAAAGTCTGAACTTCAACTGCATCTGAATTGTTTTGTTCAAAATTCATTGTGGTAATGTACAGAACCAAAATTAGAAAAATGTTGTCTCTGTCCAAATATTTATGGACCTAACTGTAGATCCCTGTTCTTTAAATAAAACAGGGTGCCCACTCACACCTGATTGTCATCCCATTGATTGAAAACACCTGACTCTAATTTCACCTTCAAATTAATTGCTAATCCTAGAGGTTCGCATACTTTTGCCACTCACAGATATGTAATCTTGGATCATTTTCCTCAATAAATAAATGACCAAGTATAATATTTTTGTGTCATTTTTTTTAACTGGGTTCTCTTTATCTACTTTTTGGACTTGTGTGAAAATCTGATGATGTTTTAGGTCATATTTATGCAGAAATATAGAAAACTCTAAAGGGTTCACAAACTTTCAAGCACCACTCTGTGTGTGTGTGTGTGTGTGTGTGTGTGTGTGTGTGTGTGTGTATATATATATATATATATATATATATATATATATATATATATATATATATATATATATATATATATATAAAAATTAGAATATTGTGAAAAAGTTCAATATTTTCCATCAGTTATTTAAGAAAGTCTCGTCTCATCTCATCTCATTATCTCTAGCTGCTTTATCCTGTTCTACAGAGTCGCAGGCAAGCTGGAGCCTATCCCAGCTGACTATGGGTGAAAGGCGGGGTACACCCTGGACAAGTCACCAGGTCATCACAGGGCTATTTAAGAAAGTGAAAATGTTATATATTATAGACTCATTACACATAAACTAAAATGTTTCAAGCATTTTTCTATTTTAATTGTAATCAGTATGGCATACAGTACAAAAACATAAAAAAAATCTCAAAATATTAGAATAATTTCATTTCGAGTTTGAGTAAAACAGTATGAACACAGTGTATCTCTCAGTCTAGTTCAGTATACACAACCACAATCATGGGGAAGACTGCTGACTTGACTGTTGTCCAGAAGATGATCACTGATGCCCTCCACAAGGAGGGTAAGCCACAAAAGGTCATTGCTGAAAAGGGTGGCTGGAAAAGGTGCACAAGCAACAGGGATGGCCGCAGTCTTGAGAGGATTGTCAAGAAAAGTTGATTCAAGAACTTGGGAGAGCTTCACAAGGAGTGGACTGAGGCTGGTGTCAGTGTATCAAGACCCATCACGAACAGACATCTTCAAGAAAGAGGATACAACTTTCGCATTCCTAATATCAAGCTACTCCTGAGCCAGAGACAATGTCAGAAGTGTCTTATCTGGGCTAAGGAGAGAAAGAAATGGACTGTTGCTTAATGGTCCAAAGTCCTCTTTTCAGATGAAAGTACATCTTGCATTTAATTTGGAAATCACGGTTCTAGAGTCTGGATGAAGAGTGGAGAGGCACAGAATCCAAGGTGTTTGAAGCCCAGTGTGAAGTTTCCACAGTCTGTGATGATTTGGGGTGCCATGTCATCTTCTGGTGTTGGTCCACTGTATTTTATCAAGTCCAAAGTCAACACAGCCATCTACCAGGAGATTTTAGAGCACTTCATGCTTCCATCTGCTGACGAGCTTTTTGGAGATGCTGATTTCCTTTTCCAGCAGGACTTAGCACCTACCCACAGTGCCAAAACTACTACCAAATGGTTTGCTGACCATGATATTACTGTGTTTGATTGGCCAGCCAACTTGCCTCACCTGAACCCCAAAGAGAATCTATGGGGTATTGTCAAGAGGAAGATGAGAAACACCCGACCCAAAAATACAGATACGCTGAAGGCCACTATCAAAGCAACCTGGGCTTCAATAACACCTCAGCAGTGCCACAGACTGATCACCTCCATGCCACACCGCATTGATACAGTAATTCATGGTAAAGGAGCCCCAACCAAGTACTGAGTGTATAAATGAATATACTTTTCAGAAGTTGGACATTTCTGTATTGTAAATCCTTTTTTTTTTTGATTGATCTCAGGGAATATTCTAATAATTTGAGATATTGGATTTCTGATTTTCATGAGCTATAAGCCATAATCATCAAAATTAAAACAAAAAATGGTTTAAATATTTCACTTTACATGTAATGAATATAGAATATATGAAAATTTACCTTTTTGAATTAAATTATGAAAAAAAGGAAGTTTATCATGGTATTCTAATTTTTTGAGATGCACTAGTGTGTGTGTGTGTGTGTGTGTGTATATATATATATATATATATATATATATATATATATATATATATATATAAAGCTGCAAAGTTTGTTTGTTTGTTTGTTTGTCTTGAGCTAACGTCGCCAATTCTTGACAGATTTTCACCTAATTTGGCAAGTAGGTATAGGAGATTTGGCAGAACTCAGAAATTCCATATTTGGGCCCAGGGGGTCTCTGGTGGGCGCCTGGGTGGTGGATGTTTGGATTTTTGTTTGTCTTGGGTTAACATCACTATTTCTTGATGGATCGGCACCAAATTTGACATGGAAGTCTGGGGGCAACCCAGAATTTTACAAAACCCAGGCAACACCACATAACCTGCTAGTGTGTGTATGTATATGTGTATAAATGAAAAATAGCAGTAAAGTTGGTGAAACATTTAAGTACAATGTTTATTTGTTTGTTTGCTTGTTTGTTGCATATTTGTTCAAGTGTGTAAGAGAGAAATGTTCTATATCTCCTGCCGCAGAAAACTGCAGTATCCAGAAGAAACAGCATATCAATGAGGAAGACCGGTTGAAAACAGCTTGTGAAGCCGGCATGGATTATGGTAAACACTGACAACCAGATTCAGACACAGATGAGCATGCTATCTGCACACAGTTCTCGGTCACTATATTCATGGCGTGCTTTAATATGTAATAAATCAAATCTTTGCAATATAAATAATCATGAACAGAAAAATATTAAATAATATATTGTTTTAATACATGTATTTTGCAGTATATAAAGTCCAAGTAGTGAAAACGGACTACAGCCCGAACATAGATTTCTATGACGTGAAGATTGAAGAGGTCCTGAAAGAAGGTATGTCTTACTATTCATCTGTATGACAGTTGATCACAGTAATGTGCATCACTAACATCATTACATCCACATTAAATGCATGGAACGACGGGATATATGGAACTGGAGCTGCGATAAAGTATGAGATAACAGGACCTCATTGTATTGGAGACCTTCCACACTGTTGGGCCTCATTTATCAATCTTTCTGTGAAGTTGTGTCAAAAACCAAGTTGTAAGTCAAACCAACCAAATTTGGCTAAATTTACAAAAAGATTTGGAAATGCTGAATTTATTTTGTTGCAGCACGGTGGTGTAGTGTTTAGCACTGTCACCTCACAGCAAGAAGGTTCTGGGTTCAAGCTCAGTGGCCAACAGGGCCCTTTCTGTGTGGCATTTGCATGTTCTCCCCGTGTCTGCATGGGTTTCGTCCGGGTGCTCCGGTTTCCCCCACAGTCCAAAGACATGCAGGTTAGGATAATTGGTGGCTCTAAATTGACTGTAGGTGTGAATGGATGTGTGTCTCTGTGTGTCAGCCCTGTGATGATCTGGTGACTTGTCCAGGCTGTACCCCGCCTCTCACCCATAGTCAGCTGGGATAGGCTCCAGCTTGCCCACATCCCTGTACAGGATAAGCGGCTACAGATAATGGATGGATGAATTTATTTTATTTCTGTGTGTATGTTAGGTACAGATAATGATAGGGGAGACTGGGGAGACTTGGGACAGTTTGGATTCCCATAAATTAATTTCAACCAATCAAGTTTTAGATCCCATCAGAAGTTAGATGTTGCCACTTGGAGTAACCCAGTGTTGTAGTTGAATCACTAAACCTCAAGTAAAAGTCCAGTCGAGAGTCACCAGTGTTCAAGTCCAAGCCATTAAAGAAAATTTTGAGGAGAGTCCAAGTCGGCTCTGAGAACAAGACTCCAGCTGCATCATTTGACGGTGGCTGCTACTCAGACTGTCAAAAGCATTTGGCTCCAATTGCAAATTCGCTACCAACTTGGAGGCAGTAGAAGTCAAATACCCATTGAAGTGGTTGGCCACAGCCAGTGTTGTGGTCGAGTCACTGAACCTTGAGTCGGAGTCCAGTCTCGAGTCCCCAGTGTTCAAGTCTGAGTCAAGTCCAAGTCATTAAAAAAATTTCAATTCAAGTCTGAGTTGAGTCCACAATTGATCCAAGTTGAGTCTGAGAACAAGACTCCAACCACACCATTTGACGGTGGCTGTTGCTGCCTTTATGTGAAAGCATCTCTGCTACTGTGTTGGACTAACGTTACTGCTCAACTGCCCCATTTTAGTTAATAGGCTACAGACAGAAAGCTTGTTCATTGCTTAGCATGTGCTGCCCACTATCAACAGGGCAAATAACATGAGAGAGGGTTAACACTCCGGGGCGGAGCCAACCGATGCACGTGCATCCGTCAGAAATATATGTGCACCATTGGCATCGGTCACGGCTCGTTTATTTACCTTACCACTAGCCGGCTACATGGGCGACAGCCATACTCAACCAACAGACCAATGGCTCAGGATCCAACCACCTGTGGTAAGTGGTGATGCTGACCTGACCTAATAACCTGTATTCTCACGATGCTTTGTATAGCGTGACCTGAGACAAAGAATCTAGGTCAAACCAATAAAATGCTCCAGAAAGAGCTCGAGATTTGAAATTCGGGGCAAATAAAGGTCATAGCGGGCCATGCCTGGGCTGTTTTGAAAGGTCTCGGGGAGGTGCTAGGACGTTCAGTGACTGAGTGAGTTATGAATTTAAATCACACGTGGCTGGAGCCAGGGCTCATTAAAGTTTTTGGCAAGCCGTGCTCGCACAGGGCTTCAGAGGAGAATAACGGGTCAAGCCGTGGTCATAGTGGACCGTGGCTGCCCTCTTCGGAAAAGGCTCAGCGCGCTCTACGTCCCTGTGAAAAGCCGTCACGATCTGCTAAAAATAGTGAAAATATTGCTGCAGATGTGTATCTGTCAGACTCTTGGGCTGAATCCATCCCTGAACACTTGCTAGTTCAGTGCTCAACAAGCAAGCCCCGCTATCAACAGGGCAATGAACATAGCGTGTCACTTCCTTCTCTGGGTGGAGTTTTACCAAATGATGATTGAAGTTTGAGGTCGTCCCCACCGTCTCCTCGATAGTTCTTCTACATATGGAACACATAGCAGTGCATTTTTTCCCACTGCACGAGAAGTCTGTAGAAGCAAAGCGGACAATCCTAGCAGCGTTCTCTCCAGGCATTTTAACGCCATTAATGTTAGTTTGTTCCTGAACATGACATATGAACAGGTGAATGTGCATTCTCTTGCACGAAATTAGTATAAAAATTAATATAGATATAAATATCTTCTGCCAAATTATTATGGCATGTTACAAAAAATAAAGAAAAAAAATCAGAGTCCTCGTCTCCAATTTCTGAGTCCGAATGCAGTTAATTCACGAGTCCGAGTCATCAGTGCTCAAGTCCAAGTCAAGTCACAAGTCCTTAAAATTAGGGCACAAGTTGGACTCGAGTACTACAAGCCTGGAGGAACCTACTTCCAGCATGTTTCTTAAGAGCAGGTGTTTGATGTGTTTGATCCAGGTTCCGACCAAAACATACGTGAAAAACAGAGGCGCTTCATGGGTCATCCAAACTGCAGGGAGTCTTTTGGATTCGAAGTAGGCAAGCGCTACCTCATCATGGGCAACAGTATTGACCTACCAGCAGACCAAGATGGAAAGTATGTAAACTCATCAGCTAATCACCAAATCACAAAATTCTCTGTGCTCAGCTCTCTGGAGTTTTCAGCTATGCATGATCATGACATTATCTGTATGATTGGACCCTGATTTGTATCATTTGTTGTTGTCAGGTTGCAGTACATCTTGGGTGAGCAGACTTGGATTGAATATTGGCCCACAAACGAAGAAGGTCGAACTGAGGAATACAGAAGCAAATTCATCGGAATCTCTGCACTGCGGGTGGCACGGTGGTGTAGTGGTTAGCAATGTCACCTCACAGTAAGAAGGTCCGGGTTCGAGCCCCGTGGCCGGCAAGGGCCTTTCTGTGTGGAGTTTGCATGTTCTCCCCGTGTCCGCATGGGTTTCCTCCGGGTGCTCCGGTTTCCCCCACAGTCCAAAGACATGCAGGTTAGGTTAACTGGTGACTCTAAATTGACCGTAGGTGTGAATGTGAGTGTGAATGGTTGTCTGTGTCTATGTGTCAGCCCTGTGATGACCTGGCGACTTGTCCAGGGTGTACCCTGCCTTTCGCCCGTAGTCAGCTGGGATAGGCTCCAGCTTTCCTGTGACCCTGTAGAAGGATAAAGCGGCTAGAGATAATGAGATGAGGTCTCTGCACTGGCTCAAAGCCTTACCGAATTTGGATGCACTACATAAACACAGATTTATTTTATTTTATTTTTTCTGTACAACTTTCTAAATTTCTTTTCTCTTGCTGTGACAGCGAATTTACTCTTGGCACTCACCCTTGCAAAGTATCCATCCTCACATTTATTTGAAAATGTAAAAGCTGTCTGTGATCTCTAAAAGGAAAATATTGAATAAACTGTCTACCTTTGATCCTGTTACGCGTGTTTAACGTTTGTTGAATTAGCGGTACAGCATATTATACAGCATAGCTGGGCGGTTTGTAACCTTTGTCACAAATGTGCTTTCTGTAATTTGATCAAAGCCGATATTAAAATGACAGTCACGCTCATACTCGACAAATATAACCGTTAACGGTCCTTTCATTATGATGTGATGCGTTTACTATGACGATACACAACCTGGATCAGGATGAATAGTATTAACACACTCACACACAAGGACACAAATTAAAACCAGACAACATTTCAGAAGAAAACAGTAACATGCAAGACTTGTTATAAAGTTATAAACTGTAAGCAGTGATATTTCTTTCCCAAAATATCTCTCGCCTAGATATTGAGAATATCCACTCACCGGCCACTTTAATAGGAACTTGTTGAGTTTAAGATCCCTGTTCTTGGCTGCAGGAGTGGAACTCAGTGCGTTCTTCTGTTTTCTGTTGCATTTTGAGATGCTTTTCTGCTCACCACAGTTGTAAAGAGTGATTATATGAGTTCTTATATCCTTCCTGGCAAAAAAACAGCTCAAACCACCTCAGATCTGTCCATTTTCCTCTGACGTCTCTTATCAACAAGGTATTTGTTTCCACCCACAGAACTGTCGCTCACTCACTGGATGGTTGTTTTTGGCACCATTCTGTGTAAACTCTACAGACTGTTGTGTGTGAAAACCCCAGGAGGAGATCAGCAGTTTCTGAAATACTCAAACCAAAAATACTCATCTGGCTCAAACCAACACCCATGCGACAGTGAAAGAAAGTCACACTTCACTGTGAGATCACAATTTTTCCTATTCTGATGCTTGAACATCGTGAATATTAACTGAAGCTCTTGATTTGATTCTGCATGATTTTATGCATCAAAGGATCGGCTGATTTAGAGAACTGCAGGTGGATGGATGAGTGTTCCTAATAAAGTGGTCAGGTTTCCATGTCTAGAATAAACTTTGCCAAATATATATGACAGAGAGAGAGAGAGAGAAATATATGAGATGCTCATCTAAGTTTCCAAACCTGTTATTGCTTAATTCTTGAATATTTTCTATCATTAAAAATCGTATAATCCCTGCTTTCCAAAGAAATGTATCTGGTTAAGATCTGTTCAGTACTTTGGGAGTAACAGCAGGTTGAAGTCGGTACAACAGGGTAAAAAACTCTGCTTGCGGGACATCAGGAAACTGCCGGGGCTTTTCTTTTTGAGTGATGGGAAAGCGGTCAGGCTCTCTCTCTCTCTCTCTCTCTCTCCTGATCGGTTTCCCACTGGATTACTCGTCAATATCAATCAGATCACTTTTATAGGGATGTTCTCTCGCTCTCACTGTTTCTGATGAAGGATTCATCAAAATTTTCCCTCTGCTAGTTTTGATGTTCTGATTCACGGGAGACTTTGAAGTGAGTTTTCAGAGCTTTACCTACTTTTTTTTTTTAATCAAACTGATTCCTGTAAATAAATAACTATTTTAGAATAGAACTGGAGTTGTTTTGGTGAAAAATATTGCAATCTTAGTGGTCAGAATGAGATTTTAAAAAAAATGGGAGTCAGAAACGTGAGTGTCAATTTCAGTTCAGTTAATGTGAATTGTTTATTGGATGTGGATCAGACAGTTTTTTTGAGGTTCGCCTTGAAAGCTGTGAATAATAATTGAAATGATCATTTATATTATTTCATATAAACACTAGTAGGCCCTACTGAGAAATACAAAGGCCTACAGAGCACAAAGAGGGGATTAGAAATAATCTTTTATTCCTTTTTTACTGGGTGTACCAATTTAATGGTTTTACCTAATTACCATAATTAGTGTGAATTAAATACTAATTTATAAAATTTGTTCTCACTAAATTTCCAAAGTTTGTATTTAGGATACAACTATCTATCTTCCTGCCAATTTCCATGTAAATATCTTGAAAAATAGAAAAGTTATGAAGAAAAACCATTTGATCTCATTGGTTAATATGGCCCATGTTGGACCATGTGATCCTCAGACAGAATATTACAGCTGTTTAATAAAAATTAAGCTGTTTTTTTCAATCTTTGATTTGTAATATCTCAAGAACAAATAAACATTTTAATTCTGTAAAAAGTCTGTTGTTCTGCGTTCAATTCTGAATTCAATGAGAGCAGTTTCAAGCAATTTGGATTGGATTTGGATTTTCACCTGATATACAGTGGTGCTCGAAAGTTTGTGAACCCTTTAGAATTGTCTATATTTCTGCATAAATATGACCTAAAACATCATCAGATTTTCACACAAGTCCTAAAAGTAGATAAAGAGAACCCAGTTAAACAAATGAGACAAAAATGTTATACTTGGTCATTTATTTATTGAGGAAAATGATCCAATATTACATATCTGTGAGTGGCAAAAGTATGTGAACCTTTGCTTTCAGTGTCTGGTGTGACCCCCTTGTGCAGCAATAACTGCAACTAGCCTAAACGTTTGCGGTAACCGTTGATCAGTCCTGCACACCGGCTTGGAGGAATTTTAGCCCGTTCCTCCATACAGAACAGCTTCATGAGATTGGTACTGTGTTTTCTTCACTATTGAGTGAAGTACTTTTCTTTGGTGTGTGTGCGCATGCGTGTACAGGTGATGGCTCTGAAATGAGGCTGAAGCACCAGGCTGCCTTTACAGGCTCCAGTGTAGCGAAAGCGTTCCTCCGAGCTCAGGCTTTGCTGTTTGGAGCATATAAAGATGCCTTACAGTACCTTAGCGGAGTTATCACACACACTTAAGTTCTCTCTTTTCCTTTTCTGTAGGGACAACCCGTGTCATTCTGTGAAGAGTCGTTTCTCACACACAAGTCTCCCAGCATGAGGCAGTTCCTCGAGAGCGAAATACACCCGCAGTTTTTCAAACAGGTGTGTAGGTGTGTACACACACTGAGCATCTGTGTCGTAATAGCTTTCCTTTTACTTCGCACATCAGAATTGATTCTGACCTTGAAAGGAAAACACCTTAAGAAATTGCGCCCTCTAGTGTTCAAACACTTACTCTGTAGAGCAGGGTTTTTGTTTGTTTTCTGAGGGCAGAACAGATAATATACTGCATGCACAGCAGAAATGTGGCACCAGTAATAAACAGAACAAAATTTGATCATTCTGATGATCACACCTTAAATCATTATAATTGCCTTGGATATTGAAATATGACTTTTTTTTTTGAAGGAATACATTCTTTAAAGCCAAGGTAAGTAATTTCAGAGAAACCAGCAAGAGTAAACTAAATTTTGAAACTATCTGACCTTTAAAAAAAAAAAGCCCAACCTCTCCATCAGAGGTCACTCCTACAAAGCACATGAACGTGCACCGCCTGACTACCGCTGGAGAACATGTCCAGAAGAGAGAGCGTTGTGGTGCCGTGCATCGTTATATCCATCAGCCTCATGTCTCATTGACATGGAAGAAAAACACCACACATTATCAGAATGAAAGAAAACAATGAATATGGCTATTGTGAGTACTCACAGCTGTTGACTAGCTCACTAGGTTTAGCAGTTTGTCTGTAATGTGTCCGGTGAGCCTTGTGGACAATTCTGGTTATGCACAGTGAGTGTACGGATAGAGTGGACGCAGGTAGACAGGCAGGAAGGCCATCCAATTAAATTAAACTTTGGATGAGTTTTTAGAGCCCTGTTATGTTTTGGCCGGGTTCTTACCCAAACTGATAATTACATCATCAGTTTTTCAGACACAAGTTACACCACCACACTTGGAGTAGTTGGAGGTTAGGTGCCTTGCTCAAGGGTACTTGAGCCAGTCCTGCTGGTTCAGGAAATCGAACCAGCAACCTTTTGGTCCTAAAGCTGTTTCTTTAACCAATTGGCTATGGCTTCCCACCTGTGACTGTGACAAATGATGGATTTTTATTTCCATCATCAGAGCATTTGGTTTATTCATTGTTCTCAGGACAGAAAAAGAATTTCAAGAAGTATAATGAAAATGCTTCTAAAAAATGACCTACCCCAGCTTTAATAAATAAAGTCAGTCGTCAGTTGACTGAAAATGCAGTTATTTTCAGTTGTGCTTTTATACACCTCAATGTAATCCCTCATCATATCACTGATATGATACACAGTATAAATGTGTGTTTCCAGTTTACTGATGAACATCTAGAGATGCTCAACCAAGGAAAAGAGCCAGATGACCTGTTTGAAGAAGAAATACTGCAGTGTGGCACGTTGTCAGATTTGTGTTTTATTTCCTCCGATCAAAACAAAGTTTGCATTCATAAATGTACTTACAGTGTCTTGCAAAAGTATTCATCCCCCTTGGTGTTTGTCTTGTTTTGTTGCATTACAAGCTGGAATTAAAATTGATTTTTGGAGGGTTAGCACTATTTGATTTATACAACATGCCGACCACTTTAAAGGTGAAAATTGTTTTATTGTGACACACAAAAAAAATTTTAAGATGGGGGGGGCAGAAATCTGGAGTGTGCATAAGTATTCACCCCCTTTCATATCTTATTTCAAGCCGCTTTATCCTTCTACAGGGTCGCAGGCAAGCTGGAGCCTATCCCAGCTGATTACGGGTGAAAGGCGGGGTACACCCTGGACAAGTTGCCAGGTCATCACAGGGCTGACACATAGCCACAGACAACCATTCACACCTACGGTCAATTTAGAGTCACCAGTTAACCTAACCTGCATGTCTTTGGACTGTGGGGGAAACCGGAGCACCTGGAGGAAACCCATGCGGACATGGGGAGAACATGCAAACTCCACACAGAAAGGTCCTTGCCGGCCCCGGGGCTCGAACCCAGGACCTTCTTGCTGTGAGGCGACAGCGCTAACCACTACACCACCGTGCCGCCCCCCCTTCATATGAAACCCCTAAATAAGAGCTGGTCCAACCATTTTACTTCATAGCGGAGCTCCAGCGGCACACCATACCAAAGAAAAGAACGGTAAATCCATCGAGTCGATTTTTTGTGGTTTGTACGTGTTCGACCAGTCAAACACACCGCCTAGTGGCCAGTGTGAGTAATTATCAGTCACACACACCGCCTAGTGGCCAGTGTTAGTAATTACCAGTCATACACCGCCTAGTGGTCAGTTTTAGTAATTACCAGTCATACACACCGCCTAGGCGGCACGGTGGTGTAGTGGTTAGCGCTGTCGCCTCACAGCAAGAAGGTCCTGGGTTCGAGCCCCGGGGCCGGCGAGGGCCTTTCTGTGCGGAGTTTGCATGTTCTCCCCGTGTCCGCGTGGGTTTCCTCCGGGTGCTCCGATTTCCCCCACAGTCCAAAGACATGCAGGTTAGGTTAACTGGTGACTCTAAATTGAGCGTAGGTGTGAATGTGAGTGTGAATGGTTGTCTGTGGCTATGTGTCAGCCCTGTGATGACCTGGCGACTTGTCCAGGGTGTACCCCGCCTTTCGCCCGTAGTCAGCTGGGATAGGCGCCAGCTTGCCTGCGACCCTGTAGAAGGATAAAGCGGCTTGAGATAATGAGATGAGATGAGACACACCGCCTAGTGGTCAGTTTTAGTAATTACCAGTCATACACACCGCCTAGTGGTCACTTTTAGTAGTTACCAGTCATACACACCACCTAGTGGCCAGTGTTAGTAATTACCAGTCATACACACCGCCTCGTGGCCAGTGCTCGCCAGTAAAGAAATAAAACAAAAGAGACTGGCTATGATATAAGAAAATTCTACAACCCAGAAACAGATAGGAGCTCCGCTTTTAGGCAGTGCCTAAATCTATATATTAAGTCACATAATTAGTTGATTAAGAGCCACCTGTGTGCAATCACAGTGTCACATGATCTGTCATATGATGTCCGTATAAAATCAACCTGTTCTGGAAGGACCCTGACTCTGCAACACTACTAAGCTAGCAACACGAAAACCAAGGAGCCTCCAAACAGGTCAGAGACAAAGTTGTGGAGAAGTATAGATCAGGGTTGGGTTATAAAAAAATATCCCAAACTTTGAAAATCCCACGGGGCTCCATTAAATCCATTATAGCAAAATGGAAAGAATATGGCACCACTACAAACCTGACAAGAGAAGGCCCCACCCACCAAAACTTACAGACCAGGCAAGGAGAGCATTAATCAGAGACGCAACAAAGACACCAACAATAACACTGAAGGAGCTGCAAAGGTCCACAGCGGTGGTCCATAGGACCAGTTTAAGCTGTACACTCCACAGAGTGGGGCTTTATGGAAGACTGGCCAGAAAAAAAGCCATTGCTTAAGAAAACACGTTTGGAGTTTGCCCAACAGCATGTGACAGACTCCCCAAACACATGGAAGAAGATTCTCTGGTCAAATGAGACAAACATTGATCTTTTTTGGCCAGAATGGGAAATGCCATGTGTGGCACAAACCCAACACCCTGAGAACACCATTCCTACAGTGAAGCATGGTGGTGGCAGCATCATGCTGTGGGGATGTTTTTCATCTGCAGGGACAGGAAAGCTGGTCAGGACTGAAGGAAAGATGGATGGCACTAAATACAGGGCAATTCTGGAGGAAAACCTGTTTGAGTCAGCCAGAGGTTTGAGACTGGGATGAAGGTTCACGTTCCAGCAGGACAATGACCCTAAACATACTCCTAAAGCTACACGGGAATGTTTTAAAGGGAGACATTTAAATGTCTTGGAATGGCCTAATCAAAGCCCAGACCTCAATCCAATTGAGAATCTGTGGCATAACTTGAAGATTGCTGTACACCAACGCAACCCATCTAACTTGAAGGAGTTGGAGCAGTTTTACCTTGAGGAATGGGCAAAAATCCTTGTGGCTAGATGTGCTAAGCTAATAGAGACATACCCCAAGAGACTTGCAGCTGTAATTGCAGCAAAAGGTGGCTGTACAAAGTATGGACTTTGTGGGGGGGGGTGAATACCTATGCACACTCCAGCTTTCTGTTTTAGGGGACTCTATCATACGGCATGTGAAATTAGCTAGGCTTTTCAGGGCACCAGCAGCTTTAGTCAGGTGTATAACGGGAGCCAGGGTGCCGGACATAGCAGGTAATCTTAGGGTCCTAGGCAAGCACAGGTTCTCAAAGATAGTTATCCATGCAGGAGCTAATGATATACGCCTTCATCAATCTGAGGTTACTAAGAGTAAATTTGTAGAGGTGTTTAAATTAGCGAAGGCGATGTCCGATGCTGTAATATGCTCTGGCATATGAGAAAGACCCTCATCGGCAGCTGGGCTTGAACCCAGAACCTTCTTGCTGTGAGGCGACAGTGCTAACCACTACACCACTGTGCCGCCCAAAATCAAAGATTGAAAAAAATGGCTTAATTTTTATTAAACTATGATATTCTGTCTGAGGATCACATGGTCCAAAATGGGCCTCATTAACCAATGAGATCAAATGTTTTTTCTTCATAATTTTTCTGTTTTTCAAGATATTTACATGGAAATTGGCAGGAACATAGATAGTTGTATACTGAGTACAAAGTTTGAAAAATTAGTAAAATACAAATTATGCAAATTAGTATTTAATTTGCATTAATTTTGTTAATTAGGTAAAACATTAAATCGGTACACTCAAAGTAATAAAAGATTATTTCTAATCCCCTCTTTGTGCTCTGTAGGCCTTTGTATTTCTCAGTAGGGCCTACTAGTGTTTATATGAAAGAATATAAATGATTATTTTGATTAATATTCACAGCTTTCAAGGCGAACCACAAAAAAATTGTCTGATCCACATCCAATAAACAATTCACATTAACTGAACTGAAATTGACACTCGCATTTCTGACTTCTGTTTTTTTTTTTTTTAAATCTCATTCCGACCACCAAGATCTCCATATTTTTCACAAAAACAGATCCAGTTATATTCTAAAAGTTATTTAGTTACAGGAATCAGTTTGATTTGAAAAAAAAAAAAAGTAAAGCTCTGAAAACTCACTTCAAAGTCTCCTGTGAATCAGAACATCAAAACTAGCAGACAGAAAATCTTGCTGAATCCTTCATCAGAAACAGTGAGAGCGAGAGAGCATCCCTATAAAAGTGATCTGATTGATATTGACGAGTAATCCAGTGGGAAACCAATCAGGAGAGAGAGAGAGAGAGCCTGACCGCTTTCCCGTCACTCAAAAAGAAAAGCACTAGCAGTTTCCTGACGTCCCACGAGCAGAGTTTTTACTCTGTTGTACCGACTTCAACCTGCTGTTACTCCCAAAGTACTGAATAGATCTTAACCAGATACATTTCTTTGGAAAGCAGGGATTATAAGCTTGTTAATGATAGAAAATATTTAAGAGTTAAGCAATAACAGGTTTGGAAACTTTGATGAGCATCTGCATGGAGAATTTTCACAGCATGGCCAGCAAGCGTCCGATATGACTACCATCGTTTCTATAGTAACAGATCATTCACAGGGACGTGTCCAGCTGCTTCACATAGAAGGATTAAAACACGTCTAATTGTTGATATGGTGAAGTTTTCTGTAAGAAAGTGTTCATGGAAGGAGTCTCCAGTATCAGTGATTTTTAACAGTCAGAGGTTCAAATGGAACCAAGTTTTGTGGCACCTTCAGGACAGGATGGTTTATGCTTTAAGGTTTCTTGGTCACATGACAAGCTGCATTTTTGTCTTATATCTGCAAGGCAATATACACTGGTGAAGTAATGACTATCAGTGCTAGAACAACTGAGAACATGAGCTAACTAGTTTCCCAAGCGTTCCATACATGGATCTTAAAAAAAAGCATGACGTTTCTTCAAAGAATAAAAATAATCATTGCTGTGGTATAACAGGTAAAAAAACCAATTGGGGATATGCTATTATAGTGAAATAATCAACTCAAACAGTTATAACAGTGTCATCACACCACCCCATCACTCCGGATTCTGTTATAACAGCGGTTCATTGTTTCAGGCATGTAGAATTGGCTTCAGATGATCTCACAGAGGAGGAGGAGCTCTCCATGATGGCTGATCTTGAGGAGATGGACCTGTTAGGGGAAATCTTTGAGACGTTAAACACTCAGAGCACCACTGAGCCGGGCCTGCTGTACGGCACACGCAGCCTCGATGTCTTCACCTCCGACTGCACAGACTTCATCAGCAGAGTGAGCATGTGCACCTTTTCCAGCAAAAAAAAAAAGTATTTTTTTATTAACTGTATCCTTCATGTATTCCAGAGGAGCTTGGCCACACCCAGTCAGGAGAGCTTGAGTCTTTCCACTGGGATCAATGGCAGTCTGATCAGCTGGGAGGGTCCAGATATAGAGGAGGAGTCTGTGGTGCCAAGCGATGAACCAGAGAGGGACATAGTACATCAGGAGGGGAGGAGGAGCCAAGGGTGGATCTTGGAAGGTTAGTGGAGGATTTCATGGATTGAAGGCAGAAGCTCAAAGAGGAGTTGAATGGAAACTGCAAGGAAACTAACAGGTTATCCAGAGAAGATCAGGAGGAAACTACCAGATTAGCCAAAGACGATCAGAGGGAAACGAGCAGTTTGTCCAGAGAAGATCAGGAGGAAATTAACAGATCGTCAGAAGTTGTTGAGGGTGAAACTAGTAGATCATTAGGAAAACATCAAGAAAATAGCCACTCACCAGGAGCAAATCAAGAAAGAACTTGCCAATCCAAACCAGATGACGACAATGATGAGGAAAGTAATGGAGCTCAGGAGAGAGAAGAAAGGGGGCAATAAACAAATGCCATGCAGGACACTGGGATCAAACTCAGGAGAACATTCCAGGGAGTCTACCTCGAATCTCTCCCCAGGAAAAGGAGCACCTTTCTGCAGAACAGCTGAATGCAGCCAAAAACAATAGGGAACAAGAAGAGTGCCAAGACCCATCAGCTCCGAAAGTGCTTTCAAAAGTGGCCATGTTCCAGGTCAAGCCCTACCAGACCAAGAGCTCCCCTGAGACTGTAAAGCCCAGCTATGGCCACAAAATCACAGATACATCTCTAAAGATCTCTCCAAGAGCTTCTGGAGCCCTTTGGGTGACTGCGAGTACAAAGGCGGATGACACTGCCATAAAATCACCAACCCTGCCCAGTTTATCAGACACAGCCACAGAGGATGAAGACCTGCCACCACCTAAAGTCTCATCTCATCTCATTATTTCTAGCCACTTTATCCTTCTACAGGGTCGCAGGCAAGCTGGAGCCTATCCCAGCTGGCTACGGGCGACCACCTAAAGTGTCTGAGCTTAAAAAGAGATTTGAGCAGTGACTGAGTGCAGGGGAGATCAGGCCACACCCACAATAGATGCCAGAGGCACTCATGTATGTATTCTTGGAGTGACGACAGGGAAGTAAAATGAAGAAAAACAAAAATCAGATGTCAGGTTGACTCGAGCACATCGTACACATTGTGTAAGCCAGCCTCTCTCAACCAGGGTGCCGTCTGGCTTTGTTAGGGGTGCAGTCAAAAAATTATATATGCTAACATTGAAATAAATAAAATGAATTAAAATTCCAAAAAACGACAGTTACACTAATGCAGATCATCGCTGCCTCATGCATCATCAAAATTTGTCTCACGACCCTCTTTCCCATCTCACATCATCACTGCCGGGGTCAGCATATGGTCAGCGTGACTGCGTATATTTTATATGGGGGTGCCTTGAGAATTTGCATACTTCTGAAGGGTGCTGTGACTGAAAAAAGGTTGAGAAACGCTGGTGTAAGCGATTACAGTGTGGTCGGTACAGTGCTCACTCCACCTGTAACGCAGCTGTGACAAACCAGACTCTCGCGGATTATAACGAACTCAAGGTTTTAATGAGAGAAGGATAATCCAAAATCAGAGTATAAAAGCCAGGCTAGAAAAATCATAGTCAATAAACAGGCAATAGTCAAAAAAACAGGAATCAAGAGATACGGACAAATCAGAACACAAGGGCTAGCCAAATCGTAGTAAGAAAAACAGGCAATAATTGAGAAACCGGGACTCAAGAGAGATGGGCAATCAAAACACAAGGGCTAGGCAAGACAGGAAAAAAAATGGAAGGAAAAAGGGTCATACAAAGAGAAGCAATCAATATACTGTAATGATGCTCAGCAGACTTACGATAAGTGAAGACAATACTGTGCAAAGAACAAGACAGACAAAGGGGTATAAATACAAACAAAAACAAAAGGGTATAGGTGATTGTGATCAGAACTCAGGTGAACCATCATCTCATCTCATCTCATTATCTCTAGCCGCTTTATCCTTCTACAGGGTCGCAGGCAAGCTGGAGCCTATCCCAGCTGGCTACGGGCAACCACCTAAAGTGTCTGAGCTTAAAAAGAGATTTGAGCAGTGATTGAGTGCAGGGGAGATCAGGCCACACCCACAATAGATGCCAGAGGCACTCATGTATTCTTGGAGTGACGACAGGGAAGTAAAATGAAGAAAAACAAAAATCAGATGTCAGGTTGACTCGAGCACATCGTACACATTGTGTAAGCCAGCCTCTCTCAACCAGGGTGCCGTGGCACCCTGGGGTGCTGTCTGGCTTTGTTAGGGGTGCAGTCAAAAAATTATATATGCTAACATTGAAATAAATAAAATGAATTAAAATTCCAAAAAACGACAGTTACACTAATGCAGATCATCGCTGCCTCATGCATCATCAAAATTTGTCTCACGACCCTCTTTCCCATCTCACATCATCACTGCCGGGGTCAGCATATGGTCAGCGTGACTGCGTATATTTTATATGGGGGTGCCTTGAGAATTTGCATACTTCTGAAGGGTGCTGTGACTGAAAAAAGGTTGAGAAACGCTGGTGTAAGCGATTACACTGTGGTCGGTACAGTGCTCACTCCACCTGTAACGTAGCTGTGACAAACCAGACTCTCGCGGATTATAACGAACTCAAGGTTTTAATGAGAGAAGGATAATCCAAAATCAGAGTACAAAAGCCAGACTAGAAAAATCGTAGTCAATAAACAGGCAATAGTAAAAAAAAACAGGAATCAAGAGATACGGACAAATCAGAACACAAGGGCTAGCCAAATCGTAGTCAGAAAAACAGGCAATAATCGAGAAACCGGGACTCAAGAGAGACGGGCAATCAAAACACAAGGGCTAGGCAAGACAGGAAAAAAAAGGAAGGCAAAAAGGGTTATACAAAGAGAAGCAATCAATATACTGTAATGATGCTCAGTAGACTTACGATAAGTGAAGACAATACTGTGCAAAGAACAAGACAGACAAAGGGGTATAAAGACAAACCAAAACAAAAGGGTATAGGTGATTGTGATCAGAACTCAGGTGAACCACTCCTACAAAATGGTTCCAGATTGGTTAATGAAGTGCACATGGTAGTAACTGGCGTGTGAGGGGGATTATGGGAAATGGAGTGTTGAGGCAGACAGAGGGTGAGCCTGGAAGTGTGACAGTACCCCCAAGGGACTAGGACGACCACAACAACCAACACCCACGCTGCCAGGAACACTCCTGAGCGAGCAGATAGATAGATAGAGATATATATCTCAATCGATATGGACATGGTCTCAGAGGCATCAACATTTCTCATAGTAAGCAGGAACACACAACAAACTCATTTTACTTCAAACATCCATTAGTGGAGGAGGTTTTTTTTATTTATATACTTTTTTGTCTCTCTCTCTTTTTTTTTTTAATAAATGACCAAACAGCTCACAGCACCACCCACTTATTTTCATTTGGAGCACAAGACTGAGGTTCCGGGTCAGATTTCACCTCAAGTCAGACATATTGAACGGCGCATCATCATCCTGCATCCTTTCCCCTTCAGTCAGTCAACTTTTCCAGGTAGTAAATTTTATTCACTGCATAAACTGAGGAAGCAGAAAAGTGTAGATAAACTCTAAGAGTAAACACTGGCACCTCTGGACACCATGATACACACACACCCCTTCATAAACAGCCATGGCACTGTCTGGCCAATAGAAAGAGGAACACAAAGACAAAATCATCATCAGTGCTTAATTAACAATCTATTTCGGAGTTCTAGATCATGAACTGTGGTTCTAGAATGACAGCCAGCTGAAACCCTCAGAAGTGAAATCACCACACCAGGTCAAAAGATACAAGTTGGATTTTGAATGACCTTTGAGTTCAGTCACACCATGTGGTTAAAGGAGGCTCTCAGATCAGTCGCTCCTCTTTGGGCAGAGGCAGTGGGAGGCCTGGTTTCTCCGAGCCCTGGCTCTCGGCTTGTTTTCGCTCCTCTGCGCTTGGCCGGTACGTTCCCTCCGTCTTCCGTTTCTGCCGTAGCACACAGGTCATCAGTGCAGTGCACAAAGCAATGAGCAGGAAAACCCCCACACCCACATGGACCCCAGTCAGCGTCACTACCTCCATGGTCCCCTAAAAAAAAAAAACAGTACCAGTCAAAAAAAAGTTTGTACACCCCTACTCTACTCATTCTGTATTATAAAACTTTTCTACACTGAAGACATCAAAACTATGAAATAACATCTGGAACATATCTGGAATTATGTGGCAAACAAAAATTCCCCTCCTAGAACTGCCACCTTATTGTGGTGGAGGGGTTTGTGTGCTTGAATGATCCTAGGAGCTATGTTGTCGGGGGCATTATGCCCCTGTTAGGGTTTCCCAAGGCAGACAGGTCCTAGGTGACAGGCCAGACCAAGAGCAGTTCACCAAAAAACCCCTATGGAGAAAAAATCCAGGACCGTGACGTCGCCCGGTAGGACGCAGCCGGGGCCCCACCCTGGAGCCAGGCCCGGGGTTGGGGCTCGTATGCGAGCGCTTGGTGGTCGGGCCTTTGCCCATGGGGCCCGGCCGGGCTCAGCCCGAAGAGGCGACGTGGGCCCGACCTCCTGTGGGTTCACCACCCACAGAGGTAGCAGTAGGGGTTTGGTGCAGTGTGGATTGGGTGGCAGTCGAAGGCAGGGGCCTCGACGACCTGATCCCCGGACACAGCGGCTGGCTGTTGGGACATGGAATGTCACTTCGCTGGGGGGGAAGGAGCCTGAGCTTGTGCGGGAGGTTGAGAGGTACCGGCTAGAGATAGTCGGGCTCACCTCCACGCACAGCTTGGGCTCTGGAACCCAGCTCCTCGAGAGGGGCTGGACTTTCCACTTCTCTGGAGTCGCCCGTGGTGAGCGGCGGCGGGCTGGTGTGGGCTTCCTTATAGCTCCCCAGCTCAGCCGCCATGTGTTGGAGTTTACCCCAGTGAACGAGAGGGTCGCCTCTCTGCGCCTTCGGATTGGGGAGAGGGCTCTTGCTGTTGTTTGTGCCTACGGGCCAAATAGCAGTATAGAGTATCCGGCCTTCTTGGAGTCCCTGGGAGAGGTACTGAGGGGTGCTCAGACTGGGGACTCCATTGTGCTACTGGGGGACTTCAATGTTCACGTGGGCGATGACAGTGACACCTGGAGGGGCGTGGTTGGGAGGAACGGCCTCCCCGATCTGAACCCGAGTGGTGTTTTGTTATTGGACTTCTGTGCTAGTCACAGTTTGTCCATAACGAACACCATGTTCGAGCATAGGGGTGTCCATAAGTGCACGTGGCACCAGGACACCTTAGGTCGGAGGTCGATGATCGACTTTGTAGTCGTGTCATCTGATCTCCGACCCTATGTCTTGGACACTCGGGTGAAGAGAGGGGCTGAGTTGTCAACTGATCACCACCTGGTGGTGAGTTGGATCCGCTGGCGGAGGAGGAAGCTGGACAGACCTGGCAGGCCCAAACGTATAGTGAGGGTCTGCTGGGAACGTCTGGCCGAGCACTCTGTTGGGGAGGTCTTTAACTCCCACCTCCGGGAGAGCTTTTCCCAGCTTCCGAGGGAGGCGGGGGACATTGAGTCTGAGTGGACCATGTTCTCTACCTCCATTGTGGACGCAGCTGTTCGGAGCTGTGGCCGCAAGGTCTCCGGTGCCTGTCGTGGCGGCAATCCCCGAACCCGGTGGTGGACACCGGAAGTAAGGGATGCCGTCAAGCTGAAGAAGGAGTCCTATCGGGCCATGTTGACCTCCGGGACTCCTGAGGCAGCCGACGGGTATCGGCAGGCCAGGCATGCTGCAGCTCGGGCAGTTGCGGAGGCAAAAACTCGGAACTGGGAGGAGTTCGGGGAGGCCATGGAGAAGGACTATCGGTCGGCCTCGAAGAAATTCTGGCAAACCGTCCGGCGCCTCAGGAGGGGGAAGCAGTACTCTGCCAACACTGTTTATAGTGCGGGTGGGGAGCTGTTGACCTCGACTGGGGACATTGTCGGACGGTGGAAGGAATACTTTGAGGATCTCCTCAATCCCACCGTCATGTCTTCCACTGAGGAGACTGAGGCTGATGACTCAGAGGTGGACTCGTCCATTACCCAAGCCGAAGTCACTGAGGTGGTTTGCAAGCTCCTCGGTGGCAGGGCACCGGGGGTGGATGAGATCCGCCCTGAGTATCTCAAGTCTCTGGATGTTGTGGGGCTGTCTTGGTTGACACGCCTCTGCAACATCGCGTGGCGGTCGGGGACAGTGCCTCTGGAGTGGCAGACTGGGGTGGTGGTCCCTCTTTTTAAGAAAGGGGACCGGAGAGTGTGCTCCAATTATAGGGGAATCACACTTCTCAGCCTCCCAGGGAAAGTTTACTCCAGGGTACTGGAGAGGAGAATTCGACCGATAGTCGAACCTCGGATCCAGGAGGAACAATGCGGTTTTCGTCCTGGTCGCGGAACACTGGACCAGCTCTATACCCTTCATAGGGTGCTCGAGGGTTCATGGGAGTTTGCCCAACCAGTCCACATGTGCTTTGTGGATCTGGAGAAGGCATTCGACCGTGTCCCCCGTGGTATTCTGTGGGGGGTGCTTCGGGAGTATGGGGTTTGGGGCTCTTTGCTAAGGGCTGTCCGGTCCCTGTACGAACGGAGCAGGAGTCTGGTTCGCATTGCCGGCAGTAAGTCAGACCTGTTCCCAGTGCATGTTGGACTCCGTCAGGGCTGCCCTTTGTCACCGGTTCTGTTCATAATTTTTATGGACAGAATTTCTAGGCGCAGCCAGGGGCCGGAAGGAATCCTGTTTGGGAACCACAGGATTTCATCTCTGCTTTTTGCGGATGATGTTGTCCTGTTGGCTTCTTCAAACCAGGACCTTCAGCATGCACTGGGGCGGTTTGCAGTCGAGTGTGAAGCGGCTGGGATGAGAATCAGCACCTCCAAGTCCGAGGCCATGGTTCTCGACCGGAAAAGGGTGGCTTGCCCTCTCCAGGTTGGTGGAGAAGTCCTGCCTCAAGTGGAGGAGTTTAAGTATCTCGGGATCTTGTTCACGAGTGAGGGAAGGATGGAGCATGAGATCGACAGGCGGATCGGTGCAGCCTCCGCAGTGATGCGGTCGCTTTACCGGTCCGTCGTGGTGAAGAAGGAGCTGAGCCAAAAGGCGAAGCTCTCAATTTACCGGTCGATCTACGTTCCGACTCTCACCTATGGTCATGAGCTTTGGGTAATGACAGAAAGAACAAGATCGCGGATACAAGCGGCTGAAATGAGTTTCCTTCGCAGGGTGGCTGGGCGCTCCCTTAGAGATAGGGTGAGAAGCACAGTCACTCGGGAGGAGCTCGGAGTAGAGCCGCTGCTCCTCCACATCGAGAGGAACCAGCTGAGGTGGCTCGGGCATCTTTTTCGGATGCCTCCTGGACGCCTCCCTGGGGAGGTGTTCCAGGCATGTCCCCCCGGGAGGAGGCCCCGGGGAAGACCCAGGACACGCTGGAGGGACTATGTCTCTCGGCTGGCCTGGGAACGCCTCGGTGTTCTTCCCGAGGAGCTGGCCGAGGTGTCTGGGGAAAGGGAAGTTTGGGCTTCCATGCTTAGACTGCTGCCTCCGCGACCCGGTCCTGGATAAGCGGAAGAAGACGAGACGAGACAAAAATTCGAAGTCCTTCCCATGCCATTCATGGCACCAATCTCTGTTTCGTAGCCCTCAGCCTCTCGCCTATATTACGTAGCAATGGTTACAGTGTGTGTGTGTGGGGGGGTCCTCAGGTAACCACGAGAGTTTGTCTCCCCACTTGCATCTGTATTGCAGCATGCCTTGCCAGATGGCAGTAGGTACCATTTTATGATGGGCTTTGGTATGACCCGACCGTGAGTAGAACTCACGATCTCCTGTCAAGAGGCAGACATGCTAACCACTAGGCCAATCGCCAGTATGTGGCAATTTGTGGTAAACCCAAAAAAAAAGGTTAAAAATTGCCTGATTTTATTTTAGATTCTCCAGCATTTCCCTTGATGGCACTTTGAACACTCATTATCTTAACCAGCTTCATGAGGGAGTCACCTGGAATGCTTTTCAATTAACAGGTATATCTCGTCAAAAGGTAATTAGTGGATGACTTTCTCACCTTCTTGATGCACTGGAGATAAAACAGTAAACAAACATACTATAAATAAATAGCCCTATTCAACATCACAACTGCAGTAATCCATACAGATATCATAAAGAACTGAACAACTAAGTAAAGAGAAATGACATCCATCATTACTTTAAGACATGAAGTGACTTAATTAACGAGACCGAATGAGGGCATAGCTCATTCCGGCCTCATCTAGTCCAGAAGGAACGATCTAAAGTGGGCCACCTTGCACAGTTCTACTTTCAAAATCCAAAAAATGGCGAGGAATGGACCAAGAAGTGATTGTTTAACTGCTCACTCATTAAAGCTTAATTAGTTCATAACTTCATTAATAATTGTAATTAAGCAAATCTGGGGAGAAGTTATATACACCCTAGGTACCCCTACCTTCATGCCAGAAAGAATCAATATCAGTGAAGAATCAAGGGAGAAGTACTGACTGGTTCTGTATGTTGATGAAAAGCAACAAACTGACATCTAAAAATGTAAATTAAAGTGAAATTTAGAATAAGTTTGCATGCTAAAGGAAGAACTCTGCAGAATGAGAAGAGGTTTCTGTTCCATGTTAGTGTCACTGGAACTATGAGGTAATACCTACAGTTAATTTTTATAATTGGCAGGTTGTACATTCTGGGAAGGCTGTAATTATCCCAGCAACGCCTATAATTACACTCCACACACCAAAAGCTTAAAAAAACAAAAACAAAGTCCCTTGTATCATGAACAGATTCCTTTTTACATTTTCCATAAAATCCATAAGCAACACTGGATGGATAAAAACACACACACCAGCCACTTTAATAGGAACTACTTCTTGATTCTGAGATCCCTGTTCTTGGCTGCAGGAGTGGAACCCAATGTGTTGTTCTTTCTGCTGTTGCGTGCTAAGATGCTTTTCTGCTCACCACGGTTGTAAAGAGTGATTCCATGAGTTACTATATCCTTCCTGGCACAAAAAACACCTTGAATCTCTCCATTTCCCTCGGACCTCTCTTCTCAACAAGGCGTTTGTTTCCACCCACAGAACATGTCGCTCACTCACTCGATGTTTTTCGCACCTTTCTGTGTAAACTCCAGAGACTGTTGTGTGAGAAAACCCCAGGAAGGAGATCAGCAGTTTCTGAAACACTCAAACCAGCAGTACATCTGGCTCAAACCAACACCCATACCACAGTGAAAAGTCAGTCACACTTCAGAATGGGAAAAATTGTGATCTCAAAGTGATGTTTGAACATCGTGAACATTAACTGAAGCTCTTGATTTGCGTCTGTGTGATTTGATGTGTTGTGCTGCTGTAAAAGGGCAGTGTGAAAGTGTGTGTGAGTGAGAGACAGAATAAGACTCACAATAATGTGTCCGTCCTTACGGAGTCATTCCTCTGACACCTTCATTCCACATGATTTCCTCCTGCAAACTGGGAAACACACCGCTGTTTAATTCTCACATTCACACAGAACCTTGGAAGAGCTCGCCGTTCGAGAATCACATCACTGATCCAGTTAATGATTAGTTTTAATTGAATAACACTTTTCCCAGCATGCATGAATACATACACTCTTGCTAGAAAAATACACCTGCTCAAACCGCAGACTAGTTGCTCAGGTGTATTTTGTTTAGTGCTCTTAATAAATGCCCCCCTTTAAAAAAAAAAATATATATATATATATATATATATATATATATATATATATATATATATATATAAACCACACACACATTCCAGCATTATGTAATTTTTTTTCTTTTTTAATTACATTTTCTCACTTCTTAGCCAGGCCTGATGTTATTAGATCATGCCGTCTTTAAGAATTCTCAACGTTTTTAAAGCTTGACTTGTTTAGACTGAGTTCACACAGTTGTGTGGCTTCCTTTCAGTTCAGCTCAACTTCATGAGACAGGGCTTTGTTGTTTTTTTTATAAAAGTGTAACCATAGTAAATGGACCTCATCCTCCTGGCTGAGAGTTTCTCTGTCAATACGTCCATATACGAGCAAACAATGCACTGAAATATCATTCCCCTCAGACTCCACATGGTGCATTTATAGAGAAATAGAACATTACTAAACAAGGCATATAAATAACTAACTATAGCTATCCAAGTGCAATAAACAAGTGACAAGACAAAGACCAGTGCAAAGTGAGCATTGTGCTTGTGCAGGAAAACGGATCAGAAATCACATAAAACTAGTTTAAAAAAAAGTGGTAAAAAATGCTACACGCTGTCAGTCTTTCATAAAGAGGAAATGCATCATACAACTTGTACCCGGAATCTCAGCAGGTACGAAAATATATTTGATTAGTAATAATAAGAGTTGCCATGTGGCTTCAATCAGTCACTCACTCTTGGGGAAGAGTTCTTCTCTCTCGGATGATGCTCCAAGTTGGTGATTGTGTATCAAATATTAAACATTTATTATGCCAGACGCCACACTTGTGTATAAACGTATGAATAATCTTGCCCCTAATTATCTTAATTGTTCAGGAAATGCTCCATATACAGCAACATAACACCAGGAACAATCTGAATATCCCTCAGTGTCGTGCTGCCAAGGCACAGAACTCATTCCTTTATCGAGGGGTCTCTGTCTGGATCTCACTCCCTCAGGCAATTTCCAGGTCTCGATCAGGATCTGTTTTTAAACCCAACTTAGTTGTATTGTTTTGAGAGGTGGCTACTATACACCTAGTTCTGATAAAGTTTAATGATAACATTTGTAAACAAACTCATTAGATTTTAATAACTCCTTTCTACAGATTTCCTTTGAATATTTTCATTTTTTATATTACTGTAATTGTAATGTTTATTTAAGCAGCAGGGCGGCACGGTGGTGTAGTGGTTAGCGCTGTCGCCTCACAGCAAGAAGGTCCTGGGTTCGGGCCCCGGGGCCGGCGAGGGCCTTTCTGTGCGGAGTTTGCATGTTCTCCCCGTGTCCGCGTGGGTTTCCTCCGGGTGCTCCGGTTTCCCCCACAGTCCAAAGACATGCAGGTTAGGTTAACTGGTGACTCTAAATTGACCATAGGTGTGAATGTAAGTGTGAATGGTTGTCTGTGTCTATGTGTCCGCCCTGTGATGACCTGGCGACTTGTCCAGGGTGTACCCCGCCTTTCGCCCATAGTCAGCTGGGATAGGCTCCAGCTTGCCTGCGACCCTGTAGAAGGATAAAGCGGCTAGAGATAATGAGATGAGATGAGATTTAAGCAGCACTTGTAAATTAGGTATGAAAACCCCATTTTGGGAACCTAAAAGACTGTTTTAAACGGCATCAGAAAAATATTTGGGTCTTATACTGGAAGTGTTAGTATGAATGGGGTGTGTGTGTGTGTGTGTGTGTGTGTGTGTGTGTGTGTGTGTGAGAGAGCACATGTCTCCTCATGGTTTAGTTCTTTAGCACAAGAGCCAAGAACACTTAATCTTTATTATGTGTAGGTCAGGGGCGATTTCTCAGAGACAACAAGGGAAGCCGAGCTTCCCCTAAAATTCTCTCCCCAAACTGCGGCGTCTACGACATTGAATTCTCATTAAAACAATAACTTGCATAACATAATATATGCCCAAGATTGTATTTATGTTCATAACTATCCTGTAACTTATTTGAGTGATGTCTGACGAACTTGCAGTCCGCTACGAGAATCACCTTTGCTGCCAGGCTGTAACCTTTCTTATTTCAATGGGCTCTATGGAATGGCAGCAGTGTTGCCAGATTGGGCGGTTTTAAGTGCATTTTGGCGGGTTTTGAACATATTTTGGGATGGAAAACGTCAGCAGTATCTGGCAACACTGACTGGCAGCCGGGTATCCGCTGCAGTCTACAAGATGGCTCTGAACAGCCAATTTCGGCTAGTTGTTATTGGTTAAAATCAACAAAATCGTCACTTCCAGGGAAGCCGGGTGTCTCTGGGACTAAACGAGACAGTGGGAGGGACAAGAAGCCGGGCTGATGAAGGATTATTGGAGGTAGTGTTTGAAAGACATGAGGAGGGCGGTACTTCGGCGAGGAACACGGAAGTATGATCAGTCGGTCCCTAGCGGATATCGAGAAAGTGTAGTTGTGTGCCAAAGTGCTGTCCGAATTTCTTTTCATATAAACATTTCTTCTCATTGATGTCTCTGTACATTACTCTGTAAATAAATGTAAATATTACTCATTGTGCTCCGTTAACTTTCATCCATTCTATCAGTTTGATCATTCGTGAATTCACTCATTTATTTCATTTGTAGTTCAATCTGGTTGTAGGCTAGCTTGAGCCTTATTGGGATCTGCAGTGCTAGCTGCTAACAGAAATTGGTAAAGTCTCTGGAAAGCACAACCAGCTGGTATGACAGGGTCACAGACCATTTTCTGGAAAAGGAGTGGAGGGCAGAATTTGTGTATAAATAGTGTTCATGTTCATGAATCTGAAGTGTGTATATTGTTCAGTAATGTTAAGAGAATGGTGGGCTCTGTGTTATAGGTTATACCTGGGTATAATATTCAAGATTCTGTGTGTTGCATAGCCTACCTGGTTATGAATTTCCAGACTGTGTTGCAGATGATGTTCAAGGATGTGTTGCACAGCTGGGTGTTGTGTTAAAGACTCTGTGTTGCATATCAGGGTATGATGTTCAAGGCTCTTCGTTGAATAGCCAGTGATTTTTGGATGTTTGATATTTTTGATTAAGGATATGAGGCACTAGCCTGGCAAGTCAGACTATAACATGAAATGTACAAGCAAAAATACTTTCTGCCACTAGGTAGGGTTGTCTAGTTCACTATGCTAATGGGGCACACCTTTCTATGCTTTGATATCCGGCCTGCAGGTTTTACGATGAATGCGTAAAATGGGCTTCCCCTGTTTTAAAAACCAGCAGCCGCCACTGGTGTAGGTGTAATTAATGATTGTGTATTTAAGATTGGATAAGTGATCAATCTTTAATAATTACATGAAATCAGTCTCATTAAAATTTGAAGGTTAATAATTAAAATGAATCAATCCTATTGAATCGTTTAATTTAACTCATTTGAATTGAATCATACCATAGAATCAGTCTCATTTGAAGTGAATCATTCAATGAATCGAATCAGGGAATCATTTACTGAATCGGTGAATCATTTAGTGAATTATTTAGTGAATCGTTCAATGAATCATTTAATGAATCATACCATTGATCCTGGGTAAATTACCAGACAGCTAAAATGGTATCTTCAAATTATTATTGATCACTTACCATATTACAGATTATCTACACCTTTCCTTGAATTCTTTGCGATTGGGCAACTTCAAAAGTATTAGAACAGCAGATAGACACCACACAATTTCAATAATAATGGAGTTTATTATAAAAAGATAATAAAAGGAAAGTTATAAAAAAAGAAAAATGAAAACTTAATAATTGAATGGCAATAGAATGAAACCTTTATAACAGATTATGTCTCTGTGTATGTGTGTGTGTAGTGTGTGTAGCGGAGTGATTAGCTATGTGGCTACACTAGACAAAAGGCTAGCTAACATGTGCTTTGGCCTAATATGGGGGTCGCCACATGATTAGCTTTGTGGCTAACAGACAAAGAGAAAGCTAACATGTGCTTTGGCCTAATAAACTATGTGTGTCAAAAACCAGAAATTAATGATTAAAATACATTCAAACAGTCATCTGTAGTCTATATGGCTTTAAATGGAGACAGGAGAATTGCTATCAAGGTTGAATTAAACTCAGGACTTATGATGTTTATCTAATACTGAGATACAGGCCTCATAATGAGAACAAAGGAGAGGAAGAGGGGCTCTTCCTAAGCATGCAAAGGCCCCTTTTGGAGGCAAAACATTCCAACTCGCTCACCCGTTTCTGTAGTATCATTTAATCTACTGAAATCTTAATGAGGTCACAATATGAGTGAGTTAAATGAAATTAGAATGTTAGGAGAGAGAGCATGCAAAACTTATGGATTAACCAATTTTAAATCAACAAACAAATGATAGAGGACCAAAATTCAGTGTATACACTTCATTTAACTTCATATAACTTCACATTAAGTGAATACTAATTCCTAAGACTTAAACTTCTGCCCAATGCCTTCTTACTGCAAAAAGTCTCGTCTTCTGTCTGAAGGAATTCGAGGCGGAAGGTTGCGCTTCGGTGAGAGAGAGAGGAGTTCTGAAGCTTTCTTTGGTGATCTTCGTAGTTGATAAGACGAAAAGACTTTGTTCAACACCGTGCACGGATTTAAAAGAAAGAAAAGAGAAGAGCTCTTCAGAAAACTGATTTTGCTCGCAGTCGCGTATGCTTTCAAAGAAAAGTAATACTTGCAAACCGGTTTAATAACTCGCTTGAGTTGAAGATCGCGTGTTTCTGAGTTTTAACTTGATCAGGGTTAGATAGAGAAGGAAATGCACGGTTTAGACGTCTGATGGTGAGTACTCTTCTTCTGGTCAGTCTTGCCTGGAGTCCGATGCGAAAGAGCGAAGATGGCTGGATTCCAACTCTTTTTCTTGGAATGCTGAAAGATGTGATGTAAGTGATCCCGCCCAGGCGTGACGTAGTCAACGCGGAAGTTGGCTGGGAGTTGTAGTTCTTAGACACAAGATGGCGCATGATACCTACATATGAATATTTACTGATCATGTTTAAAGATCTGATGGATTTTTTTTTTAAGTTCCTGAGATTCCGATCAAAAACGAGCGATTGTATTTTGCCACTCCGCCATCATGAAACCGCCATGTTTGATGGAGCCTGTATGTTATAGTTACCAATCCTCCCTCCAAATTACTGAACACAGTACATACCCTGACCCAGTACACCGCTACAGCCAACTCCCAGATTTTTGTTTTTATAATTTAAGCTTAGCACTTGATCATTTTTATTGTTTACAATTTGCTAATTTGATGAATGAAGTCAAGTGAAACTTACAAGAGTTTAAAAAAAGCTTTGTTGCTTGTTCTTTATTTTAAATTTTTACAAAAGAAAAAAAAAGGTCAAAAGAAAGGAAAACTATGTACAGCTATTTCACTTATTTTACATTTTAGATAATTGCTGTGACTTCTAAATGCAAGAAAGTGAAAAACTTGGGGAAAGAAAACCCTTGATAATCAAACTGCAGGCGCCACTAAAAACGCACAGGATTTAAGAACACAGCTGTGCTAAGAGATTTTAGATGTGCACTAAATAACCAGATACCTTCCTAATCTGGTGTCTGTTTAAGAGGTTGCGCCACATTGATTTCCTGCCCAACATTTCTTCAATACCCACCTGAAGGCATTAACCCTCCCTCCCCCCATAAATAGAACACAGTCCTGTCCAAAAATATTAGACGCCCTTTAAAAAAAAAAAAAATAGGACTTCTACATTATTGAGGCAGTGCAAAACCATTTCAGATTCTAAACACAAAATTAAAATGTTACAGAAAAATATGTTTGTCAGTCAACAAAGAAAGCAAGCAGTAAAAGTGTCCAGTAGAACTGGGTTATTGATGTTCACTAAAACCTACAGCTCATTTCCTTATAAACCTGAACACACTGTACCCGAGACAACTGATTATTTTAATCAAAGGGTCATCACACCAATAATATTGAAAAACACACACCACTCTGTTTACTGCCATTTACAGTATTTATTTCAAAATGTAGAAACAGGGTATCTGCACATTTTTCAAGTACAAATTTAAAGACCTTTAAGACCTTTTCAAGACCTCTAAATGGAAAAATTAAGACTGTACCATGGCAAAGAAAATGATAAATACGACAACTTAACACTGTTTTCTGCAATAGATTTTTTTTACTAACTTTAAGAAGAATACACACAATTGGTGAACAACAGGGTGCATCAATGGCAACTGTTAGACATGCAAACAGCTGAAGTAAAGTCGTGTGTTCTGGGCCTGCAGAACTAGTGTAGCAGCAAAGAGAAGACTGGTGTTTACTGGAGAAAACACCATGAATCATTTCAAAAACGAAAACAATAAACGGCAAGTAGAATCAGCTGAACAACCTTAGTCGGCATTATTTAAATCCCCAAAGATTATCTTTGATGTGTGATTTTGTGTCCGACAGCAAAATCAGTCTGAGTGTCGTACAGTATACAGCTGGCTGAGGAAGTTCTCGAGTATCTTCTGCATTATAGCAGGTAACAGCATAAACCTGTTTATGCAGTCATACAATCATCAGAGCGTCACATTAAACACAGAAAAACAACTGTCACCTTTCATAACCATTATCAAAATCAATGTGTTGTAATAACTGTAAACTAATCATCATCAGTGCAATTGTTATATCAATGTTCATTATTCAAAAATAATCATTAATTATTATCTATAATCCATGAATAATTGTTTGTATTACTACTAATAATAATAATTAATTTTTTAATAATAATTAAATTAACTCAATTTTATAACATTTTAATAATCACTACTTATTAGCTATATTAATAGAGTTGCAATTATTATAATTCAGTATTATTAATTACTACTTAATTAATAAGCAGTGATTACCAAAATGTAATTTAATAAGTAGTTATTATTATCAACTACTAAATTATACTAATAAATTATAAGTAGTGATTATTAAAATGCTATAAAATTGAGTTATAAGATTAGTTAAAATTACTATTAAAAAAGTAGTAATTATTATTATTAGTAGTAGTAGTGATGCAAACAATTATTCATGGATTATAGATAATAATTTGTTTTTAATAGTGAACATTGATATAACAATTGAACTGATAATAATAATAATAATAATAATAATAATAATAACAACAAGTATTACTAGTAGTATTATTGTTTTAGTAGTAGTAGTAGTACAGTTATTTTATATCAATGTTCACTAAAAAAATTATTTTATCCATGAGTATTTGTTTGTATTCTACCAATTACTACTTTTTAATAATTATTTGTAATAATTTTTAATAAAAAATTTTTAACATTTAATAATCCCTAGTACTTATTAATCATTAATTCATAAGTAGTAATGATTAATAATCAATAATAATTACTATTACTACTAATTATCATTAGTGGTTGTTAATATTATTCTTATTATTATATTAAAAACACTGTAGTAGACAATAAGTAATAAAACTAAACATTTTGTATAAATTATTTATATTGTACTATATTTAGAATTATTGTATTTTCTGGAGTTCTTTTTAACTGAGTTTTGAAATAAAGGTTGTTTATATATTTATATTAAACTTAGTACAATAAACAATGTTAATTATGTAAAAAAATTATGCTACTCATTATTAGTAGTAGTATTATGTCCTATAAGTCCCATTTTCCACCTGACTCTTGTGCGCATGCGCAAACCCCCCTGCGTTTCACTCTGGAGTGCTTGACGTCTAACACACGCGCGCCTCGTGTCCGTGAAAAACCAGTTTCCCAGTCCGCCGTGTCCCCAGCGCTGCGGTACCGTCTTTACACACATTTGTGCGATCCAGCGCTTTTTATTGCAAACGATTCTTCTCCTTATTTTGGGGGTATCTGTCATCCCCCAACCACTTGTCGTTAAACAGACATCTTCCCATAATTATCAACACTTTCTAGCGCCCATGTAAGCTACCTGCGTATCTCTCACTCTTCACAACCACCGCACCACACCACACTGCCTCCAGTAGCCTCCTAACGTTAGTTCTTGATCTACGGATTGCACAGAACGCACAGAACCAATGCTGCCCCCAAAAGGTACGCTGGTCACTTTGAAAATTACGGTTAAAAAAATACCCCAAACCGGATGGAGACATTTCACTCGTTCGGTCCAATATTAAATTTAATGCCTCCCTTTCGAAAATTGTAGTCATTCCAAACTATTTAAGACGTTTTTAGGCCTTGAAAACTGAAAGTTGTATTTAAGACTTTTTAAGGACCCGCGAGAACCCTATAGAAATATTTAATTTTTTTTTTTTTAAATAGTATAGTAGGTGGTACAGCGTGTGCACTTGCTTCTTATTTTTACCTGCAGCAGCCGCTGCCAATTTTTTTCTTTTTTTGGTCCGGAAAGTGCCCCCTTACATAATTATATTACAGGCATTTAGCAGACGCTGTTATCCAGAGTGATGTACAACAAGCACACAGCACCTGGGGAGTGGTTGGGGGGTTAGGTGCCTTGCTCAAGGGAACTTCAGCCATGGATTTTTATTCTGCCGGTCCAAGGAGTCGAGCCAGCAATGCTTTGGGCCCCAGGCTGCTTCTCGAACCTTTAACCCATGGCTGCCCATAATACAGCACTTTCTTCACTGACATGCGTTTAATATTGTGCTGGAAAACTAATGTTTAGACTCAATGTAGGTCATAATTTAAAAAATAAATAAATAAAAGGGGTGCTAATACTTTTGCATTCAGGAGTATTGTACATCAGAACAGATTTTGAAATCATTTATAAAAATCGGTGAATAAAAAGGTGTTACACTGGACAGGGTACAAGTCATCCTGATAACTGACTTGTGATCAAAAATGATTTTTGCATGACATTATATATATGATCATAACTAATGAAGTCACATGACCTAAAGCAGCTAAAAATCAGTGTGTAAATGAATAACTGGGTGACTAATATTCTACAGGATCATGGAACACATTTTAACGTGCTGCTGAATTCCAGAGGCAATTCTAGTCTGTTGTGGCCCCAAGCAAAAATTTCCAGGGGGCCCTTCTGACCAGTGTTCATCAACAACATGTTATAAATAATCTGACGCGAACGAAAAATGTATGAAACCAAAGGTTTTTTAATTCCAAATGTGAAAATACAATGATAAAGAACAATAAAAACAATAAAAAACAAAATAAATAAGCCCTCGGGCCCCGACTCTCGGGAGGCCCCTGGGCCAGGGGCCCCAAGCAGTTGCCTGCCTTGCCTGTTCACAAGCTGCGCGTCTGCTGAATTCATAAATATAAAATTAATAGGCTAATTTATTTAATTTATTACCAGACTGTTTGCTTTACCTAGAAAGTGAATAGTCGGTAATAGAGAGTTGAAAACCTCCCAATCTGGCAACACGTGATTATGGTTTAGAACTATGCTGAATGTCCTGTTTGGTGGCGAGTTGCGTCACTTTTAAAGCAAATAAAAACAGCTGTTTTTTTCCATTACAACAAGAGACACAATCTATTAGAGCAAAAAGACAATTAAAAAAAAAAAGAAAAACCCTATACAGGAGTTATTCCAGTTATTCAGCCTCCTGTCTCCCAAACACACCTCAGTCGCAGTGAGGAGAAAAACCCTCTTATTACTGAGTGAAATAAACCGGTTCGATTCGGTCTCACCTGGACAGTCGCTCCGCTCTTCCTCCTCTCCTGAGGTCCTGACAGAAAATAAATCCCAGAATTATTTCTCTTTAAATAAACCATCCGACCCGACTTGCCACGAAACATTCAGCTTAAAAAGTCGTTTTTCTTTCCTTCACTAAAGCCACCAGTGAACTTCCCTTTCAGTCACTTCTTACCTGTTCCTCATGCAAATGAGCTGCAGCATCCACCTGTCTCACAGTCACGTGCTTCAAAGAGCGCGTGCACAAGACACACCCCATCTTACCTTTTTCTTTACTTAATCACTCCATCCTGCAGATTGAACTGACTCTACGGTGGCCCTGAAGGCCAAATCACAACCACAAATCGCAAAGCAGAAAACACAATGGGCTTTAGCCATGGCCTCATGGTTAGAGAAGCAGCTTTGGGACTAAAAGGTTGCTGGTTTGATTCCCTGAACCAGTCAGAATGTCTGAAGTGCCCTTGAGCAAGGCACATAACCCCCAACTGGATAAGAGTGTCTGCTAAATACCTGTAATGTAAATATGTAAATGAACTTCTACCAGAAACAGTAGGAATGTTCTATCAACAAATATTGTTGCTGATTGGACAAAAGTCCTGTCTGTCTTTTTCACTGGAAGGAAATACGCCATACGTGCCATTTGGTCCCAGGCCTCATAAAGCAACCAGGATGCAGGAAGAAGGAATCCTGACGATGTTAACTTCTTGAAGCCCCTTAACACAACCACTTCGGCAGTTTGTGTTCTGCAACCTTCTTCCCACGACACATCTCTATATCGAAGACAGGCCTATGACTTCCATGCATCCATCCATTATCTGTAGCTGCTTATCCTGTCCTACAGGGTCGCAGGCAAGCTGGAGCCTATCCCAGCTGACTATGAGCGAGAGGCGGGGTACACCCTGGACAAGTCACCAGGTTATGGCAGGGCTGACACAGAGACAAACAACCATTCACACTGGCCTATGACTTCTTTGTGAGTATTCCTTCTTCTTGCGTCCTGGTTCCATTACTGTTTGCGAGGCCTGGGACCAAATGGCACATTTCCTTCTGGTGAAAAAGATGGACAGTGCATTCGTACAATCAGATCCTTGTCGATAACACAGTCCTACTGCTGTATTTCCGGTAGACATTAGTGTCATTGCGTTTTCAGTTTTGCTGTGTTGTTTTGTAATTAGGGCCTGAGCACTGGAGATGCACAGCCTGTGGTGTCTACCAGAGGGTGTTGCACCAAGGTGCAAGGCCCTACTGTTTTCCTCCATCCATCCATTTTGGCATATCACTACAGTGATGTGGCCACTCTGACAGCTTCAGCCATCAAAGTCTCCAGGGAACATTACAGTACTGGTTTCCTATTGCCTTCTACTGAATGATTATAGAGGTTTTCTCCTCTCAAGGATTCACACTCACAAAAACAGACAATTTGGAGAAACCAATTATCCTAACCTGCGTGTCTTTGGACTGTGGAGGAAACCCATGCAGACACAGGGAGAGCATGCAAACTCCACACAGAAAGGCCCTCGCCGGCTGCTGGGCTCAAACCCAGAACCTCCTTGCTGTGAGGGAACAGTGCTAACCACTACACCACCATGTCGACATTGTTGTCCTAAGGATACTTATTATTCCTATTATCTCTAGCTGCTTTATCCTGTTCTACAGGGTCGCAGGTAAGCTGGAGCCTATCCCAGCTGACTACAGGCAAAAGGTAGGGTACATCCTGGACAAGTCGCCAGGTCATCACAGAGCTGACACATAGACACAGACAACCATTCACACTCACATTCACACCTACGGTCAATTTAGAGTCACCAGTTAACCTAACCTGCATGTCTTTGGACTGTGGGGGAAACCGGAGCACCCGGAGGAAACCCACGTGGACATGGGGAGAACATGCAAACTCCGCACAGAAAGGCCCTCACCGACTGCTGGGCTCAAACCCAGAACCTTCTTGCTGTGAGGCAACAGTGCTAACCACTACACCACCATGCCGACATTGTTGTCCTAAGGATACTTATTATTCGTATTCTTACAGTTTTTTTCTTCAAAACTTGGCCATTTTTGAGGTGGTTCCCATGGGCGAAACCTCATGAAATTTGGTACACACATCAGTCCTGGCCACTGCGACTGAAAGATACCGGCTTGGCCCCAGGTGTGTCCGGGGGACTCCATAGCACCTCCACATGCATTCAGACTTTTGCCCGGTATATAGTTTCACCTATCTGTGTCAAATTGGTGGCTCTAAATTGACCGTAGGTGTGAATGGTTGTTTGTCTCTGTGTGTCAGCCATGTGATGACCTGGCGCCTTGTCCAGGGTGTACCCTGCCTCTTACCCATAGTCAGCTGTGATAGACTCCAGCTTGCCTGCAACCCTGCAGAGGATAAGCGGCTATAGATAATGGATGGACCTCAGGCTTGTCTAACTTATGTCTTATTCAGCACTCTGTATTATAATAAAGTCAGGATTACTGTAATCGGTAAAGATGGCATGACTGTTTCCTGTCTGTATAGTATCTATGATTTATGAACTTTTTCCACATTTTTATGACTTTCTTTACATTAAACTTGCTTTTGAAGGTTTTCTACATGGTGTCCAAAAAGTTTCCACGCATTGGGGAAATTAACACTTTTGATCAAAATGTAACTTTAATTACAAAACCTCCTTTACATGATTGCCATTTCCTGGTAAACGTGTACTCTTCCACTTACGATGAACTTGTGTTAACACAGCTGGAGTTATGTGTAATTCAAATCTTCTTCTTTATTTGGCTGCTCCCACTGGGGGTCACCACAGCAGATCATCTGTTTGCATCTTCCTCTATCACACCAACCACCTGCATGTCCTCCTTCACCACATCCATAAACCTCCTCTTTGGTCTTCCTCTTGCCTGGCAGCTCCATCTTCAGAATCCTTTTCCCAATATACTCAGCATCTCTCCTCTGCACGTGTCCAAACCATCTCAATTTCATCTCTTTTGCTTTGTCTCCAAACCGTCCAACCTGGGCTGTCCCTCTAATATACTTGATCCTAATCCTGTCCATCTTCAACAGTCTCAATGCAAATCTTCGTATCTTTAACTCTCCTGCGTCCAGCTTTACCTACTATCTTTTCATCAGTGCCACAGTCGCCAACCTGTATATGTCTGGTCTCACTATCATCTTGTCCATCTTGTACACCTTCCCTTTCACTCTTGCTGGTATCCTTCTGTTACAAATTACTCCTGACTCTCTTCTCCACCCACTCTTCCACCATGCCTGCACTCTTTTCTTCACTTCTCTTCTGCACTCCCTGTTACTTTGAACGGTTGCTCCCAAGTATTTAAACTCATCCACATTTGCCACCTTGACTCCTTGTCCCTTCACCATTCCACCATCATCCCTCTCCTTCACACACATGTATTCCGTCTTGGTGCTACTCCTACTGACTTTCATTCCTCTTCTCGACAGTGAGTACTTCCACCTCTCCAGGCTCTCCTCAGCCAAGTCACTTGTGAACATCATAGTCCTGACTCCTGATCTTGTCCGTCGACCAGTCCATCACCATTGCAAACAAGAAAGGGCTCAGATCCGATCCTTAATGTGATCCCACCTCCACCTTAAACCTGTCCATCACTGCTACCGCACACCTCACCACTGTCACACTGCCTTCATACCTATCCTATACTACTCTTACATACATCTCTGCCACTCCTGACTTCCTCACACAATACCACATGTCCAGTCTCAGCACCCTGTCTTACACTTTCTCTAAGTCCAGAAATACACAATGCAACTCTCACTGACCTTCTCCATCAACATTCTCAAAGCAAACAGTGCATCTGTAGTGCTTTTTCCTGGCATGAAGCCATACTGCTGTTCTCTTGGGCTGAGGTGCACTTGAGCAAGGCGCCTAACCCCCAACTGTTCCCCGGTTGCTGTAGCATGGCTGCCCACTACTCTGGGTATGTGTATGTGCTCATTGCTCACGTGTGTGTGTGTGTGTGTGTGTGTGTGTGTGTGTGTGTGTGTGTGTGCACTACTTCAGATGGGTTAAATGCAGAGATTAATTTAATTGTGCTCAAGTGTACGTGTGATATATAAAGTTATTCTTCTTCTTCTTCTTTAGGTCAAAACTTGAACATGAATTCACTCAGGTTCCTCATCTAGATTTTAAGCATAAGAACCATACTCTCATATGGAATGACTTTTTTTTAAAAAAAACTTCTGATGTTTACTTTTATTAATTTGGCAGCTTGTGTGTCTAAAGCTGAAAACAGCACGAATTGAAATCTGAGCAGTTCAGGGTTAAAGTCTGACTCAGTCATAGCTTCTGTGGTAGTGCTGGGAACTGAACTGAACTTTCTGAGTCTCTGAAACATACACACACACACACACACACACAAATGCTTCTACTAAGAAAAGACTGCAGAAGCATGTGAGTGAATGTGACCGGTCTGACTCTGCGTTGTGTCTTTGTGAAATATTCATTGATGACTCAGACAACGACAGCCGATTGACTGCGGTTTATTCTGTCATGAATAACAAAAAAATCCATTATGGCAGCTCTGGCTGGTCTCATGTGCTTCTCTCCAGAGAGCTTCAGGCAGACTCACTACTGTACAAACTGCATTCATATAATAATGCATTCTTACAGTATATTACATTTCAGTAGAAAACGGTCACATCTTGTGCGACATTCAGTACATGAATTACCACCAGCTTAACACTTCAGGAATGATTAGTGACATGAAATGGTAACATGAAATGGAAAAAATGCATGAAAACCAAATAGTATTACAGTAGAATAAACAGCAAGGCAACATACCTGTCATGAATAACAAAAAAATCCATTATGGCAGCTCTGGCTGGTCTCATGTGCCTAATTTTAAAAATTAAATGAGTAACAGCATAACCATGCCATGTTGGCTACATGTACATTCAACTCACACCACATACATATTGCAATGTAGCTAGCCACTATAGTAAAAGCAAAAACTTAATTTTCACAACCAACATGCTTTAATGATGGAACACGTTTCTGGATATTGATGCAAATTAACCGTCAATACAAAGTTCACAAGTGAGTCATTGAAATATTAGAATGCTCTGCCAATATTGGTAGCAGTTCCTGCTAATAAGCTTCGAACTGAGAAATTTATTTCCGTTCGGATCGGATCAATTTAAGTTAGCCATGGCATACCCCCAAAGATTTTGAATATAACGTGCATAATGGGAAAAATCCCCTGCAAACTGCTGTAGGTATCATGCCGCCATCTTGTGTCAGAACTACAATTCCCAGTCCACTTCCGTGTGACCTACGTCACGCGTGGGCGGGCTCATCTACGTCATCATACAAGGAAACATAAAACAATGGGACAACGCTTCCATTTTTGTCTCTCACGTCTGGCTTCCGATGAATCTGGACGTATAAAGAGGCGCTCTCCACCCGAAAGACGTCTTCTTTCTTGCAAGATCCATCACTCAGCGCGATTTTCTTTCTTACCCTTGGCGAAGGTAAACTCTAGAGTCGCGCGATCTTTAAACTCAACCTGAGTTACAACCGGTTTACTTGCATTAGAAGTGACGTCACGACTGCAGCCCAGGCAGTCAGAAGTTAAGAAGCGACTGAATCCTTTTTAACTCAAAAGCGCTGTGCATCTTATTCTGATCAGAGACTTTTCCTCACGAACGCTGAGGTTCGGACCAAGAATCCTCTGCTTTCCACGGGAACCACCCAAGTGCTCCGCTGGACCCGAAAGTTTTCTGCGCCTCCATCACGAGCGGCTCACGTGCTCCCACGGCGAGTCCCGAGACTACACCGGCGAATAGTTCTTCATATCTTGCTAAAGGCAGGATTAAGTAAGATTTTGGCATTTGGGCATAATTAGGATAGTCTTAGGAATTTGCTTTTATTTGAAATAGTGTGAATTTAAACCCAGGTTTATCTGTTACACTGTTAGACACGCAGCGTGTTGATTTATTTTGGTTCTATGTTCTCTCAATTGTTTAATAGATAGGCTGCGCATGCTTCTCTCTCTTTTATTCTTACTAACATTATAATTTCATTATTATACATCTTGATCTCAAGATTTCAGTGGATTCAGTATGGTTATGAGCTAGTGGGTTAGCTACAGCTTCCCTTTAGCAAACTCACACTAGCAACACAAGGCTAAACACAGAGCTAATCCTTTGTTCTGTTTAGATAACATTCTTTTGTTTAGCTACCAACAAGCTAGGCCTCCACCACGTGTAGTTAGCTACATGAGGCTAAACACATGGTTAAGTCCTACACACACACCTCACTGCTTGTATATATTGATTTATTATTTTTATCTTTTTATCTTTGTATAATAAATTCATTTATTAAACAAACTGTGTTTATTTGTGAACAACAATATCTGAAGTCCCCAATCTTCTCAAAGAATTCAAAAAGGGTGCAAATGTTATATAATATGGTAAGTGATCTTAATAATTTGGAAATGTACCATAATTTAGCTGTTTGGTAATTTATTATTAAGCACCAGGATTAATGGTATGATTCACTAAATGATTCACTAAATGATTCACTGAACGATTCACTAAATGATTCACTGAACGATTCACTAAATGATTCACTGAACGATTCACTAAATGATTCACTGAATGAGACTGATTCTATGGTATGATTCACTTCAAGTGAGTCAAAGTAAATGATTCAATGGGATTGATTCATTTTAATTATTAACCTTCAAAATTTAATGAGACTGATTTAACGAGATTGATCACTTAATTTCAATAATTAACTGATTGCACCCACACTGCTAAGCAGACATATGATACCGAAATAAAGTTAAACGCTATCAAACAAATGTCTTTAGCCCCGTGAGTAACTATGCAGGCTAACTATATTGTATTGAGGTAACTACGAACTAACATTCGCTAGCAACATTCCGGCTAACATTAGTTTGCTGTATTTTACAAAGTGCATGAAAATAAAAACAAGAGCGAGCACAATGGCACTTCGCCAGCTACACAATACCGCTACCTTGCAAATTTTAGTGTTATAAATGCTTATATGAATTTTTTGTAACTATTAATTACAAGAACCCTGGCAGCTACTTACTTCTCTCCAGAGAGCTTCAGGCAGACTGAAGAGAATCCCGCGCGACGTGCTTGGATGACCTCATCCAAGTGTGCGAGGAGTGTTTTTTTTCCTTTCTTTTTTTTAAATGAATGAACAAACTCCAAAAATAGTTCACATTTGATTATAAAATATGCAAAAATAAATAAAATAGAGGTAGGCAGGGAATAATAAAGGATTTCTGGTGAAATTCACAGTGTTAATTATACACCTGTTACATTCACCCCTTCTGAATTTCACCAAAATCATTCTGCACTAAAGTTTCACTTCATCACCAAAGGTGTTCAAAGACACTTCACTTCAGCCCATCTGGACCACCTTACCCAAACTTATGAGTTCAGTTAAAAAACTATCCGTTAAACAGATTAAAAGGTATTAGGAAGGTTGATCAGGTCCTCTAACCCTTCTAGAACATAGAGGTGAAGCCTACACCCCATTACACTCGGTCCCTGGCACTTATGCATGACAGTGTCTCAAAATTGCAAAACAAAAATCAAAAACATACAGTGACCTTAAAGCATTCTATGCTACAGATTGAGCCTTGTACAGCGGTAATGAACCCCATTTAATTTGTCTCTGTACCATGTTTTCAATGAGTCTGATTACTGACTTGATCACTCTTCCTGCTCTTGTGACTACGCTACCTTGAACCTTATGGTCCCGTCGGGTCAAGTCTGACTGTGGTTGGTCAGGTTGGTGTCCAGAGGTGTGAGGTATGTCATGGTCAATGAAAGGAGCAGTCTGTGTTCCGTCAGAATCAACAGTAGGACTGACTGGAATATAATTGTCACCTTGTAAACCTGGTAAGTCAGGGGCAATGTGCACATTGTCCATCCTGTCTACAACATCATAGTTAGTGTTTGTGTCATCTGTTAACTGTGAAGCAAGCTCCTGCACCAAAGCATCTTCATCAACAGAGGGGACTGAGTCAGATAGTATCCATAAAGATGTCCTGGCTTGAGAAGACTCCTTTTCCAGGCTACTAAGACCATCCATCTCATCACAGACAGTAAGTTCACTAGCATCAGATGAGCTGTACAAGGACTGATTCTACAGTGAATCACGGACAGGGAGGAAACTCACATCCAACAGTAGATTCCTGTGTATGACTTTACACTGGCCCGAGGCATCACTGATCTTGTAGATATGAGTTTTAGGGTTCCTCTCAACAACAGTATGAACCATTGGGTCCCACTTGTCAGCCAATTTTTTTGCCCCGTTCTCCCTTGTTGGCAAGCAACACTCGATCCCCAATGTGTAGAGAGACACCTTTGAGTCTCATTATATTGATGGGCTTGGCGTTCTTGCTCTTTTGTGGAACGCTGCTGAGCGATTCTAGCAGCTTCAGACAGGTATGACAGAAGAGTCTTGGAGTAACTGCTGAAGTCAGCTACGACAGGGTCATGCAGGACAGACTTGAACACAATGTCTACTGGAAGCCTAGGGACCCGGCCAAACATCAGATGGAATGGCGCGTAACCAGTGGTCTCGTGAACAGTTGCATTGTAGGCAAAAGTCAACATCTGGATCTGCTGTGGCCATTCCTGCTTGGCTCTAAGAGGGAGAGCTCATAGCATATTGCCAAGGGTGTGGTTGAACCGTTCCGTGCCACCATTGCCCATGGGGTGGTAGGCGGTGGTATGGGACTTGGTAATACCAGACAACTGCAGCAGCTCAGACACTAATTCACTCTCAAAGCTGGCACCCTGGTCTAAGTGAATTCGCTCAGGAAAACCATAGACACAGAAAACACAGTCCCACAGCTTCCTGGCAACCTGCTTGGCAGTTTGGTTTCGACACCGGAAGGCATAAGCCATTTTTGTGAAGTGGTCAGTTGCTACAAGCACATCAACAGAGCTCTTGTTCTTGTCTTCTGCTGACCAGAAGTCAATGCAAATGAGTTCCATAGGAGCAGAGGTCTTTATGCTTTCCAGAGGGGCTTGTGCTGCAGGTGCAGGGGTCTTGGCAAGTACACACCTCTCACAACACCTTACGTACTCCCTCACATCTCTCTCCATTTTAGGCCAGAAGAAGTGCTGTCTCGCGAGGTGGAGAGTTCTGACTTGATCTTGGTGCCCTGCCAGATCATGGACTCCTTCCAATGCCTTTTCCCTCAAACTTGCTGGCAGCACTAACTGAAGCCTCTTCATTCTGCTCACAGGGTCCCTAGTCTCTCGATACAGGATACCATCCTGGACCTTGAGTCTATCCCAGTACTTAAGCATGAGCAACGTTCTGGCATCCATTCCACATTTCTCTCGCCTGGAAGGGTGTCTTTTGCGAGCAAGGAAAGGCAAGACACTGGAGACGACAGGGTCCCGTAGTTGGTGATCTTCCAACTCATGTAATGTAAGTGAAGGTAAGGTATCTTGACCAGCAGATTCCAGCTGCTGAACATGGTGTACAAGGTGAGTGGCTCTAATCCCAGCAGCAGTCTCCCAGTCGCTGTGATGCAGAAGAGAAGCCCTGACTTCTGATGAGCTGCAAGAACCTGCTGTGGCTACGGCAGACTCAGGATGCTGGACCACCTGCAGATGTTGAAGTCCTAGTTTAAAGGCATCTTGCACTCTGTTAGCTTCTGTACCATCTGCTTCAAGCATTAAACCACTGTAGGGTTCCTGAATTATACGCCTGCTAACAGAAGAGGTAAAGGGGTCACGGCTGAGCGCCTCTGCCACAACGTTCCTTGGACCTGGAATGTATTTCAAATCAAAATTATAGGATGATAGCTTGGCCACCCATCTTTGTTCATAGGCATCAAGCTTGGGCTTGGTGAGTATATGGATGAGTGGATTGTTATCCGTCCACACTGTGAAGTCATGTCCTTTTAGCCAGTGACTGAATTTCTCTGTGACACTCCTTTTCAAGGCCATGAACTCAAGACAGTGGGTGGGATATCTCTGCTGTGACTTGCTGAGTGTTTTACTTGCAAAAGCAATGGGCCATGCTTTATCTTCCCCAGCAGGAAGCTGTGATAACACCACCCCTAATCCATCTAGGGATGCATCCACAGACAGAATGAATGGTCTTGAAAAGTCAGGGTGAGCCAGCACAGGTGAGAAGTTCATGCTTGAGCCTATGGAAGGCTTCCTCACATGCAGGGCTCCAATCTGCAGCAGTCAGCTTCCGGAACATGCCAGCCCCTCTCTTAGCCTGCTCCTTCCTCTTCATGCCTGCCATCAAAGCGAAGAGAGGTTTAGCAATTGCTAAGCATCCAGGGATGAAGCTCTGATAGAAGAAGACCATTCCCAAGAAGGACTTGAGCTTCTGAACAGAGGGGGTGTAACCGTTCATTTCCATCAGGGCTTCTCTTGGCATGTTAGAAATTACATCCACCTTAGTTGGATCCACAGAAACACCACTCTGGTCAATGACATGACCAAGGAACTTGACTGACTTCCGCAGAAGATGACATTTTCTTGGGCTCAGCTTGAGATGACTGTCTCTCACCCTCTGGAAGACCACACGGAGCCTGCCAAGTGCTTCCTCTTCAGTAGAAGCGAAGACAAGGAGGTCGTCCAAATAACAAAGCAGACTGTTGAAGTTGAGGTCACCGAAGATGCTTAACATCATCCTCATTAAGGAGACTGGACTGTTGCAGAGCCCTTGGGGCATCCTATTATACTCATATAAGCCAGCAGGTGTTGTGAAGGCAGTGTACTTTTTGTCTTCTTCGCACATGGGGATGTTATAAAACCCAGAGATTAGGTCCATTGTGCTGAAGAAGGCATTGCCTCTGAGGGCTGCAAGACGGTCTGCTTGATGAGGGAGTGGATGAGCATCCTTCAGAGTCCAAGCATTCAGCCATCTGAAGTCTGTACAAATCCTCAGTCCGCCATCCTTCTTCCAGACCATAACTAGAGGAGATGCATACTCACTGACAGACTTGCGAATTATCCCTTTTTCCTCCATCTCTGTGAGTACCCACTGGGGCTGTTGGTAGTGGGCCGGGGGCACTCTCCTGTATGGCATGTGGAACGGGCGGTCATCTGTCAGGCGAATACGGTGTACAACCCCTTCCGCTTTGCCACAATCAAGGGAGTCTATGGAGAAAATGTCCTCATACTCTTCAGCAAGCTTGGCAAGCTGTCTCTTAGAGCAAGGGCTGGCATTGCATGAGTCAATGTCAAGGTCACTCAAACCCAAGCTGGATAGCCTGACTTTGAGGTCAGCATCCTCAACCATTGGTCTGACTGCTTCCTGTTCTGCTGATTTCCTGTCCTCCATCATACAGAAGCCTTGTTGGATGTTAAGATCTTCCACTGCAAGACAGGGTGATACATCGGCAACCTTGGTGTTGCGCCTGAGGGTAATTGGATGTGATGAGAGATTAGTCATCTTCATGGGCACCCACCAATCTCCCCACATGGGTGTGATGACTCATCTAATGAGGATGTCTCTTGGTCTGGATTTAGAGGTACACAGTTCTACAATAACTGTGCTGCCTGGAGACACTGGTACATTGCTGGGTAGCCGACCCCACACTAAGTGTTCCTGCCATGGAAGTAATGTAATGGCACTGGGCAGCTTCACAGTCCCGACCCTTTCTGGAACTTTGTCTCCCCTCCACCTGGTGGTGCATGACATCATATCCAAGAAATGCTCATGATCAAGAAGTGGCTGCCTGCACCCAACTGACACAAGCTTACAGTAATCATCATTACATTTCATTTCTCACATTAGGTGTTTGAGTACATTTGAGCCTATGATGAGCTCATCACGTTGGCCAGGTACTACTAGAACAGAAACAAGGCATTTCATTCCATAGATAGTCAGTGTCAAGTCATATATACATTTGGGAACAGTCTGCTTCCCTCCATAGCCCACTAACATGATTTGTTCCGCAGGTTGAAGTACTCCCACTAGAGCTCCAGATTCTGTTAGTATATGTGGCAGATCACAGAATCCAGGGACACATGTCGGCCCGGGGGCATTTTGAGTTATTGACAGATTCAGAAAGTACAGTTTCTAAGCTTTCCAATGATGCCTTCCATGTGGAGATCTGACAATATTTGAAGAATGTGTGGCCTTTTGAAAGTGTATACTTCTTAAAACAGAAAAGGGAGAAAATTGCCCTCAAAGTTTTCCATCTCAGCTACTCTGGGTGTAGGGCGGGCACATAATGGTGCTCATCTGCATGACATTAAGGAAAGCCCTACCCCCTATGAGCTAGCACGATACTACTTTCATGTAAACAAAGATCACCACGTCAATTTTCCTTCCATGCAAAGTATGCCCAACACAATTATGAAGTACAAAAATAAGTCCTAAAGTATACTTTAACGTTTTGTGGTTGAAAAATTACTCACACCGTAAGAAAGAAAGATAGCACGATAATGACACAACTAACACAACACTAGTTTCATGTAAAGCCTCGTTCACAACCGGCCATACAGTACGCGCTCCTACGGCCGGTCTACATGCAAAAAACGCAAGAAACACACGGAGAGCGCATGAAATGCACGAGAGCGTGCGTGTGAAAAGCACGAGGGCGCGCGTGTGATGTGCTGATTTTCGAGCCACAGACCGGCCGCAGAGGTTCTTTGTCATGTCAAACAAACTCTACAGGCGCTTACGTATTTTTCAGGTTGCAAGACAAACTTACGGCCAACGCGCGTCTTTCTCCGTGAAAAAAAAAAACCGCAGCGATTTGGGAAACGCCAAAAATCACATGGCCAAAAAATCGTACGTCCGGTTGTGACTTAGGCTTAACCAAACCACAACACTCTCCGTTACATGCAAAAATAACCACACAGCCTTAGATTAATAAACTTACCCCATCAGAAAGAGAAACGGCGCCTTGCACACACCAATGCCTCCGATGGAATGTAATCCTAGAACGGTCCGTGTATCATCCGATCATTCAAGTATTCCATTCAATCTGGAAAACGAGGTTGCGTTTTTTTTTGCTAGAAATGGTAATCTCCGATGTAAATACCGTGTGTCTGTTTGCTTTGCGGTGTTTGCTCCTCTGCGCTCTGTTTAGTAACTTATTCCATAGTGAAATCACACGCCTGTATGCAGGTTAAGTAGCCATGCGCTCAGCTCGGATCATACAGCTGATTCGCGGAAAAAAAAAAGACTTAAATCTTCATGTGAATGGCCCATATGGTAATTTACCCACACCCCCCAGCAGGCTACAGTCCTGACAAAAACGAGACAATTTGCAACAAAAAATGTATGCTTTTCAAACAAAACAATCTATTATCTGAAATACTGATTGCATTCTTCAAGATCTCAACTTGCATATGATGGAAAAAAACAAAAATCACAAATTTAAAAAAAATGCTTCTTTTGCGATTATCTCGGATTCGTTTCGGCCGACATGTGTCCCTGGATTCGGTGAGGGGTCACATATGCTCCGCCTCTTCATTCAAAGTGCAAGTCATGGATCCTGAATCTATCATGCCCTTCAGTTCAACCCTGTCATTTATCGTAACCTGGGTGTAGAACAACTCACTGAAAGCTGGCACCTCTACTGATCCTTGAACCACAACTTGGTATTCTTCTGGCATGGCTAAACAGGTGTTAACGTATAGAAGCTCAAGATTTGACTCATCTACATTGAGGGTTCCTTGTCCACCACCTACACTGTCCCTCTCTGAGAGTGGGTGTCCTAGTTTACCAAGGGCTGAGCACGACTAGCGTCAGTCTGTCCCGTTTGTCTCAGTCCTTGTCTATTACAGTCCCTCTTCCAATGGCCAGGAGCGAAACATAAGAAACACAGATACTCCCTCCTACAGTGTACGAGTGTGGAATGGTTGGAATCACCACAGACCTTGCAGTTTCCCTTCTGGAAATGCCCTGGATCAGGCTGTCATGGTGGCACTGGTACAGGAGCTGCAACCTGTACATTATGATGTGTCATCACGCGATCCAGGAGACTGATCAGAGCATGCATTCCATTCACATCAATGGTAGGAGTGGAGCCCAGAACCGGTTGGCAAGGAACTGGCTCAACGCTAGCCTGAGTAGCTGAAAGAGATGTTAGTGATTGTGTGAGCTGAGTGTTGGGCACATGTGCTGAACAAGGAGACATTGGCACCGACACTGGCTTTGATGCGTCTGTTGTACCTGACATGACTGACTGGTTGTGGCTGACTGCCTGTCTTTGTAGGGCTTGAGGACCTGCCTGGGTGCATGCCCTGAGTTCACGCTGGAAGCTGTCAATGCGCTCTTGAACCTCACTCGGTGTCCATTCATCAGGTGCCTTAAAACTGAGCCTGTTGGAGAGGGTAGGCTCTGGACAATACTTGATGAACATCATCGACACTTCACACCCAGGATCCTCCACACTGCGTCCCTGCCTCTTCAGACACTCATCCGCTATGTCAATGGCATTGTTCAGCCTAATCCAGTACTCCATTGCTCCCTCACACTGTATTGGCTTGGTGTTATAAAAGTCAGCCATCGGCATAGAGGAGTAAGTCAATTCACCGAAATGCTGCTTCAGAATATCAAAGATCAATTCTGGAGTCTGGATGTGGTCAATCGAGGGGTTGTTACATAGCATGACCTTTACTACATCCTTCGCCTTTCCTGTTAGCCTAGCTAATATCTCCTGTGACTGCTGGCTCTTCTCTATATCTCTTTTCATGAGATACCTCCCCACTATTTCCACCCACTCACGAACTGAGCATTTATCACTGTTGTCACCCCTGAAAACTGGAGGCTCTTTAACATCTGACTGCATGATAAGTTTCATCCCAGACAAGTTCAATTCAGATCTCTGTTCAGACTCACTGGCCTTTGTTGACCCAGATAAACTGCCAGCTGTGTTACCCTGTAGCTGAGCTGCAATAGACTGACCAATCTGATCAGCTAACTCTGAGATGAGAGAGCGCAATTCAACATTAGATGTTGTCTGTGGGACTTGCAATTCTGCACGAGGTATTGTGTGTGGGGTTTGCAATTCACAAGGAGGGACCTCAATACGAGTGGAACAACACCTGGGAGTTCTCAATTCACCCACTTGAGGTGTCTGACCCTCGTCATTGAAAAGCCATCCCCTTCCAAAACCCACCCTGAGAGAACTATCCCTGAGAGAAACTCCAGTTTCCCCTGAATTAGCTGCTGGTTCCATTACCAGATATACACCAAAGAATATATACAACAATGGGAAATCACAAATATATACAATTACACACTGTGGTATTTTCAATAGATTCAAAATTGATTAGCTTGGTGAATTGTTCATGTATCAGATGTCCCACAGTGTCAAAAGTGACCAACTTGGAATGAAGGTTGGTATGATGAGTTCCCCGCGGTGATCGAGCTGGCCTCAATGCTTGTGGAACTCCGAAGGTCACGGCACCAATGTGACCGGTCTGACTCTGCAGTGCGTCTTTGTGAAATATTCATTGATGACTCAGACAACTACGGCCAATTGACTGCGGTTTATTCTGTCATGAATAACAAAAAAATCCGTTATGGCAGGTCTGGCTGGTCTCATGTGCTTCTCTCCAGAGAGCTTCAGGCAGACTCACTACTGTACAAACTGCATTCATATAATAATGCATTCTTACAGTATATTACATTTCAGTAGAAAACGGTCACATCTTGTGCGACATTCAGTACATGAATTACCACCAGCTTAACATTTCAGGAATGATTGGTGACATGAAATGGTAATATGAAATGGAAAAAATGCACAAAAACCAAATAGTATTACAGTAGAATAAACAGCAAGGCAACATACCTGTCATGAATAACAAAAAAATCCATTATGGCAGCTCTGGCTGGTCTCATGTGCCTAATTTTAAAAATTAAATGAGTAACAGCATAACCATGCCATGTTGGCTACATGTACATTCAACTCACACCACATACATATTGCAATGTAGCTAGCCACTATAGTAAAAGCAAAAACTTAATTTTCACAACCAACATGCTTTAATGACGGAACACGTTTCTGGATATTGACCCAAATTAACCGTCAATACAAAGTTCACAAGTGAGTCGTTGAAATATTAGAATGCTCTGCCGATATTGGTAGCAGTTCCTGCTAATAAGCTTCAAACCGAGAAATTTCTTTCCGTTCGGATCGGATCAATTTAAGTTAGCCATGGCATACCCCCAAAGATTTTGAACATAACGTGCATAATGGGAAAAATCCCCTGCAAATTGCTAAGCGGACATATGATACCGAAATAAAGTTAAACGCTATCAAACAAATGTCTTTAGCCCCGTGAGTAACTATGCAGGCTAACTATATTGTATTGAGGTAACTACGAACTAACATTCGCTAGCAACATTCCGGCTAACATTAGTTTGCTGTATTTTACAAAGTACATGAAAATAAAAACAAGAGCGAGCACAATGGCACTTCGCCAGCTACACAATACCGCTACCTTGCAAATTTTAGGGTTATAAATGCTTATATGAATTTTTTGTAACTATTAATTACAAGAACCCTGGCAGCTACTTACTTCTCTCCAGAGAGCTTCAGGCAGACTGAAGAGAATCCCACGCGACGTGCTTGGAGTGTTTTTTTTTTCCTTTCTTTTTTTAAATGAATGAACAAACTCCAAAAATAGTTCACATTTCCTTATAAAACATGCAAAAATAAATAAAATAGAGGCAGGCAGGGAATAATAAAGGATTTCTGGTGAAATTCACAGTGTTAATTATACACCTGTTACACGAACTTGAAATTGAGCAGCATGCTAAAATCAGTGTGGAAATCTTCATCTTCAACACAGTTTCAAATAAATTTGAAAAAAATGGGAGTTTTCACATGTTGACCCCAACACAATCAAGAACACACCTGTAGTGGGGAGTTCCAAATGATCAAAGGTTCAATTGACACAACAGACTGCCTGAAATTTGGCTGATTTACAGTAACTTTGCTTGAAGAACCCTTCACACGCCTCAGGGTTGAGTAGCCAGAACAGGAAGTTCCATCAGGCCCAGGAACAGGTTGGTATTCTTCCCTAATAGAACATCCAGCAAGAGTTATTATACTGAGCAAAGAGCATATGAGGTTCCTGTAAATGTGTTGGTTGAGGAGAGTGGGCTGGTCTGTATCACAGTCTGATCAAACAGATGTCAAAAACATACAATAAATAAATAAACAAACAAACAAACAAACAAACACTGTTAGTCAAAATGACGTTAACACTTAAATGGTAGAAACCATTTATTAACAGAACATACATCATAAGTGCAAGATGATTTACAGGACAGTCTCTCTCTCTCTCTCTCTCTCTCTCTCTCTCATAGTGGGGCAAAAAAGTATTTAGTCAGTCACCAATTGTGCAAGTTCTCCCACTTAAAAAGATGAGAGAGGCCTGTAATTTTCATCATAGGTATACCTCAACTATGAGAGACTGAGAAAAAAAATCCAGAAAATCACATTGTCTGATTTTTAAAGAATTTATTTGCAAATTATGGTGGAAAATAAGTATTTGGTCAATAACAAAAGTTCATCTCAATACTTTGTTATATACCCTTTGTTGGCAATGACAGAGGTCAAACGTTTTCTGTAAGTCTTCACAAGGTTTTCACACACTGTTGCTGGTATTTTGGCCCATTCCTCCATGCAGATCTCCTCTAGAGCAGTGATGTTTTGGGGCTGTCGCTGGGCAACATGGACTTTCAACTCCCTCCAAAGATTTTCTATGGGGTTGAGATCTGAAGACTGGCTAGGTCACTCCAGGACCTTGAAATGCTTCTTACGAAGCCACTCCTTCGTTGCCCGGGCAGTGTGTTTGGGATCATTGTCATGCTGAAAGACCCAGCCACGTTTCATCTTCAATGCCCTTGCTGATGGAAGGAGGTTTTCACTCAAAATCTCATGATACATGGCCCCATTCATTCTTTCCTTTACACGGATCAGTCGTCCTGGTCCCTTTGCAGAAAAACAGCCCCAAAGCATGATGTTTCCACCCCCATGCTTCACAGTAGGTATGGTGTTCTTTGGATGCAACTCAGCATTCTTTCTCCTCCAAACACGACAAGTTGAGTTTTACCAAAAAGTTCTATTTTGGTTTCATCTGACCATATGACATTCTCCCAATCCTCTTCTGGATCATCCAAATGCTCTCTAGCAAACTTCAGACGGGCCTGGACATGTACTGACTTAAGCAGGGGGACACATCTGGCACTGCAGGATTTGAGTCCCTGGCGGCGTAGTGTGTTACTGATGGTAGCCTTTGTTACTTTGGTCCCAGCTCTCTGCAGGTCATTCACTAGGTCCCCCCGTGTGGTTCTGGGATTTTTGCTCACTGTTCTTGTGATCATTTTGACCCCACGGGGTGAGATCTTGCGTGGGGCCCCAGATCGAGGGAGATTATTAGTGGTCTTGTATGTCTTCCATTTTCTAATAATTGCTCCCACAGTTGATTTCTTCACACCAAGCTGCTTACCTATTGCAGATTCAGTCTTCCCAGCCTGGTGCAGGTCTACAATTTTGTTTCTGGTGTCCTTTGACAGCTCTTTGGTCTTGGCCATAGTGGAGTTTGGAGAGTGACTGTTTGAGGTTGTGGACAGGTGTCTTTTATACTGATGAGTTCAAACAGGTGCCATTAATACAGGTAATGAGTGGAGGACAGAGGAGCCTCTTAAAGAAGAAGTTTCAGGTCTGTGAGAGCCAGAAATCTTGCTTGTTTGTAGGTGACCAAAGACTTATTTTACCGAGGAATTTACCAATTAATTCATTAAAAATCCTACAATGTGATTTCCTGGATTCTTTCCCCCCATTCTGTCTCTCATAGTTGAAGTGTACCTATGATGAAAATTGCAGGCCTCTCTCATCTTTTTAAGTTGGAGAACTTGCACAATTGGTGGCTGACTAAATACTTTTTTGCCCCACTGTGTATATATATACACAGTGCGGAGTTTGCATGTTCTCCCCGTGTCCGCGTGGGTTTCCTCTGGGTGCTCCGGTTTCCCCCACAGTCCAAAGACATGCAGGTTAGGTTAACTGGTGACTCTAAATTGACCGTAGGTGTGAATGTGAGTGTGAATGGTTGTCTGTGTCTATGTGTCAGCCCTGTGATGACCTGGCAACTTGTCCAGGGTGTACCCTGCCTTTCGCCCGTAGTCAGCTGGGATAGGCTCCAGCTTGCCTGCGACCCTGTAGAACAGGATAAAGCGGCTATAAATAATGAGATGATATATATATATATATATATATATATATATATATATATATGCACACAAATACTTATAGAAAAGACAACTTTTATATCCAGTGCTGTGAAAAAGTATCCCCCCCCCCTCCCCAATTTTTTCCATTTTTGTTTATTTGTCTCAGTTAAATGCTTTCGGTCATCCAACTAAGTCTAATATAAGATAAAAATGCAAGTAAACACAAAATGCAGCTTTTAAATAGCTTAGAGACAAATATTTATAGAAAAGACAATTTTTATATTTTAATAAATGTTTTACACACAGAAAAATATATTTATTATTAAAAAATCTTTGGTATATATTTTATAGATGGAAAAAAATTCTATAAATTTAATGCTTTTTGATTGAGTAAAATTACAACAAGAAATATAGATTTTTCATTTTATTGAAATGTATCAAATAAACATGAAGGAAATAAATCCTGTGAGCTGTCAGTTAAAGAAATAAGAAACAGAATTAGATTTGGGGGAAATGTTTAGATTTTTGTAACACTTTTCTTAAAATGTATAAATGTTATCTGTGTGTGTGTGTGTGTGTGTGTGTGTGTGTGTGTGTGTTGAAACTGCATATTGCTGCACAAAATAATATAGAGCACAAGCAGTGAGGAGAACATCAGGATTGGACTCAACTCTGAAGGGTTTTTTGTGTGTTTGTGTGTTTTTTTCCCCAGTTCTGCTGAAGCACCGTTGCACCCCACTCCACCCCCCCCGTGTCAGTGTTTCATCATCACAGTGAATAAGTGGAGTGGGAGAGGTTGTTTTGGAGTTGGTGTGTGTGAGGTTGGTGTCTATAAAAGCTGTGGTCCTGCTCGCAAAGATATTTTTCCTCAGACTGAACCAGGACCTGCAGGCAGGATGCATGTGGACCTGGTGTGGCTGACGGCTGCACTTCTGTCTTTTCCTCTGCTCACACTATGTAGCCCACTGTGAGTACACACACGTTATCTATCTATCTATCTATCTATCTATCTATCTATCTATCTATCTATCTATCTATCTATCTATCTATCTATCTATCTATCTATCTATCACAAAACTTAATTAATGTTCTTATTAATGGAAGCTTTTTTTCACATAGTGCATGTAATTTTATTTTTTCACACATGATCACAATGTTACCATGATGTCATGTGTCTTGACTTGAGCTCAGGCCATAACATGAGGAAATGTACTTTTCACACACATTTAAACAAATCTGATTTGATTTTAATGGCTATAAGTTCAGTGTAAAACGTGAGTTATATGAGTTATAGTTATAACAGGGCAAAAAGCTTGTTTTCTAAGTGCTGTAGATTTGGTAGGCAATTTTCCCCCATATTCTCTCCACAGGTTATTCACCTGCCAATTCCAACCCCCTCCCCCACCCTTGCTAACTTTCCACCCTGGTAGGCAACAGCGACGAAACGGGGAGGGTTGAACTGCTGCTTATGCTGCGTCATACACTTGGTGGAAATCGCTATCCGCCCTTTTCTGTGTACACGAGCTGATAGTGCTGCTGTGATTGACATGCGAGAGAATAGGCCCCTCCCACTCATGCACTCATGCAGAGCTCATGGGCAATTTTGCTCTTTTGACTTGTAGGGTTGTGTCATCATCAGAATTCAAACTCACAGCCACCTGATGAAATGGTGAACATTTTTCTGTTGCCCCACTCAGGAATCAGATTTTGTTGGTTTTAAGAAAGTTGAAAGTGAATTAACTGAAAGGTTGATGTGAAAGAAATGTAGCTGTGTATAAAATGTCTTTTATCTTTATTTGACATTCCTTTTCCTAAAGGAAAATCTCTGTGTCTCGAACATGGAATCACACTAAATGCGACATTTTATTATATGTATACAGTACAGTTAGTAAAAGTTAAATACTGTAGATTACAAAGAAAAAAAAACATGGAAAGCATTTTCCTCTTGTCTTAACAGCAACATCTTGGTGGCCCCGAACCTGCTGCGGGTGGGCACACCTGAGAGGGTGTTAGTGGAGGCACAGGATTACACTGGAAATAACATCCCAGTGAAGATCAGCGTGAAGAACTTCCCACAAAAAAATACAGAACTGACAACTGAATCTGTCGTCCTCACCGCTGACAACAGCTACCAAGCTACTGTAAACATAAAGGTGGGTTGTCCGAGATTGCAAGACAAAACGAAAAGGATCCATAAAAGTTGGGATATTTTTCAAAATGCAATAAAACAAAAAAATATGTGATTTGTTAATTCAAATGAACTTTTATTTAACTGACAAAAGTATAAAGAAAATATTTGCAATAGTTTTACTGACGGCGGCACGGTGGTGTAGTGGTTAGCGCTGTCGCCTCACAGCAAGAAGGTCCTGGGTTCGAGCCCCGGGGCCGGCGAGGGCCTTTCTGTGCGGAGTTTGCATGTTCTCCCCGTGTCTGCGTGGGTTTCCTCCGGGTGCTCCGGTTTCCCCCACAGTCCAAAGACATGCAGGTTAGGTTAACTGGTGACTCTAAATTGACCGTAGGTGTGGATGTGAGTGTGAATGGTTGTCTGTGTCTATGTGTCAGCCCTGTGATGACCTGGCGACTTGTCCAGGGTGTACCCCGCCTTTCGCCCGTAGTCAGCTGGGATAGGCTCCAGCTTGCCTGCGACCCTGTAGAAGGATAAAGTGGCTAGAGATAATGAGATGAGATGAGTTTTACTGACCAACTTAATTGTATTTTGAAAATATAAACAGTTAGAATTTGATTCCTGCAACACACTCAAAAAAAGTTGGGACAGAGGTATTATGACCGTTGTATTACATCACCTTTGCTTTTAATCATATGGGATCTGAGGAGACTAATTGTTGTAGTTTTGCTATTGGAATTTTTGTCCATTCTTTGCTTGATACAAGACTTGAGCAGCTCAACAGTCCATGGCCTCCGTTGTCTGATTCTCCTCTTCATGATGTGCCATACATTCTCAATAGGACACAGATCTGGACTGGCAGCAGGCCAATCAAGCACATGCACTCTATGTCTATGAAGCCATGCTGTAGTATTCTGTGCAGAATGAGGTGTGGCATTGTCCTGCTGAAATAAGCATGGGCTTCTTGGGAAGAGATGTCGCCTTGATGAATATGTCTCCGCATCAATGGTACCTTCACACACATGCACCTCCCCCTTGCCGTGGGCACTGATCCCCCCCCCAATACCATCACAGATGCTGCTTTTATACCTTTCTCTGATAACAAACTGGATGGTTGTGTTCACCTTTGGCACTGAGAACTCGATGTCTGGTTTTCCCAAAAACAAGCTGAAATGTGACTCATCTGACCACAGCACACATTTCCACTGTCTTTCAGTCCATCTGAGATGAGTTTTGGCCCAGAGAAATCAGTGGAGTTTCTTATAGAATTGATGAATGGCTTCCTCCTTGTGTAATACAGTTTCAGGTTGTGTTTCTGGATGCAGCAGTGGACTGTGTTAGTAACAACAGTTTTCTGAAGTCCTCCCGAGCCCATGTGGCTATATTTGTCACATTAGCATGATGGTTTCTCAGGCAGTGCCGCCTAAGGGCTCAAAGGTCACGCCCATTCAACAGTGGTTTCTGACCTCACCCTTTATACACTGTGATGTCTCAGAAATCCCTGAATCTTTTCACAATATTATGCACTATAAATTTTGAAAGATCTAAGATCTTCCAGTGAGAAATGTTCTTTTTGAATTGACAACCAATTCTCTCATGAATTTTGGCACAAAGCAGTGAGCCACGCCGATCCTTACTTACAGAGACTGAGCCTTTGGTGCTGCTCCTTTGAAACTCAATCGTGTGACCAATTAACCTGCTGATTGTGGAATCTTCCAGAATGGTGTTACCTGAATATCTTGTAAACTTTTCAATCTTATTTTGTCTCTGTCCCAACTTTGAGTGTGTTGCAGGAATCAAATTCTAACTTCATTTATATTTACAAAATACAATTAAAGTTGGTCAGTAAAACGATTGAAAATCTTTTCTTTGTACTTTTGTCAGTTAAATAAAGCTTCACATGAATGAACAAATCACAGATTTTCGTTTTTATTGCATTTTGGAAAATATCCCAACTTTTCTAGAAATGGGGTTAGTGTATACATATATACTGTCTATCTTTTCACTCTAATAATGAGATTTGTGATTTCTGTCATGAATTTTGCTGTGGTCTAGATTCCTGACAATAAGAACTTCTTTAATGACGACCCACTGGAGAAGCAGTATGTGTACCTGCAGGCTCAGTTTCCTTCGAGCCTGCTCGAGAAAGTGGTCCTCCTCTCCTTCCAGTCTGGCTACATATTCGTTCAGACAGACAAGAGCATCTACACACCTGCAACACCAGGTAAAGCAGTCTGGACTCAGCTCACTGATGTACGACCAAATGGAGTGTCATGTGGCCAAATGCTGGAGTTTTGATGCAAAAGGGCACCAACATTAAACACAAGTTCCACTGAGATAGATAGATAGATAGATAGATAGATAGATAGATAGATAGATAGATAGATAGATAGATAGATAGATAGATAGACTTACTCTATCCACATTCACTCGATATGAGTGATTGCATGCTCTGATTGGCAACTCTACTACTGTAGGATATAAGCTCGTATACCATGAGTAGAGAAAAACAAAATGGCGTCGGGTGTGTTGCTGAACCAACCAAGGACGAAATAAAAACTCTCCTTGAAAACAAAACCCCAAAAAATACAAAAAAAGCAACAAAATATGGAATGAAAGTACAACCCCGATTCCAAAAAAGTTGGGACAAAATACAAATTGTAAATAAAAACGGAATGCAATGATGTGGAAGTTTCAAAAGTCCATATTTTATTCAGAATAGAACATAGATGACATATCAAATGTTTAAACTGAGAAAATGTATCATTTAAAGAGAAAAATTAGGTGATTTTAAATTTCATGACAACAACACATCTCAAAAAAGTTGGGACAAGGCCATGTTTACCACTGTGAGACATCCCCTTTTCTCTTTACAACAGTCTGTAAACGTCTGGGGACTGAGGAGACAAGTTGCTCAAGTTTAGGGATAGGAATGTTAACCCATTCTTGTCTAATGTAGGATTCTAGCTGCTCAACTGTCTTAGGTCATTTTTGTCGTATCTTCCGTTTGATGATGCGCCAAATGTTTTCTATGGGTGAAAGATCTGGACTGCAGGCTGGCCAGTTCAGTACCCGGACCCTTCTTCTACACAGCCATGGTGCTGTAATTGATGCAGTATGTGGTTTGGCATTGTCATGTTGGAAAATGCAAGGTCTTCCCTGAAAGAGACATCGTCTGGATGGGAGCATATGTTGCTCTAGAACCTGGACATACCTTTCAGCATTGATGGTGTCTTTCCAGATGTGTAAGCTGCCCATGCCACACGCACTAATGCAACCCCATACCATCAGAGATGCAGGCTTCTGAACTGAGCGCTGATAACAACTTGGGTCATCCTTCTTCTCTTTAGTCCGAATGACACGGCGTCCCTGATTTCCATAAAGAACTTCAAATTTTGATTTGTCTGACCACAGAACAGTTTTCCACTTTGCCACAGTCCATTTAAAATGAGCCTTGGCCCAGAGAAGACGTCTGCGCTTCTGGATCGTGTTTAGATACGGCTTCTTCTTTGAACTATAGAGTTTTAGCTGGCAACGGCGGATGGCACAGTGAATTGTGTTCACAGATAATGTTCTCTGGAAATATTCCTGAGCCCATTTTGTGATTTCCAATACAGAAGCATGCCTGTATGTGATGCAGTGCCGTCTCAGGCCCCGAAGATCACAGGTACCCAGTATGGTTTTCCGGCCTTGACCCTTACGCACAAAGATTCTTCCAGATTCTCTGAATCTTTTGATGATATTATTTGATGATATGTTCAAACTCTTTGCAATTTTACACTGTCGAACTCCTTTCTGATATTGCTCCACTATCCGGAGCAGAATTAGGGGGATTGGTGATCCTCTTCCCATCTTTACTTCTGAGAGCCGCTGCCACTCCAAGATGCTCTTTTTATACCCAGTCATGTTAATGACCTATTGCCAATTGACCTAATGAGTTGCAATTTGGTCCTCCAGCTGTTCCTTTTTTGTACCTTTAACGTTTCCAGCCTCTTATTGCCCCTGTCCCAACTTTTGTGAGATGTGTTGCTGTCATGAAATTTCAAATGAGCCAATATTTGGCATTAAATTTCAAAATGTCTCACTTTCGACATTTGATATGTTGTCTATGTTCTATGGTGAATACAATATCAGTTTTTGAGATTTGTAAATTATTGCATTCCGTTTTTATTTACAATTTGTACTTTGTCCCAACTTTTTTGGAATCAGGGTTGTATTTGATGGTAAGAATTTACCTTTTAAAAAAAAATTCCAAGAATTATTATCGCATTTTTCACAAATTGCTCCTGTCATTTCGCCGGTTTGTTTACATTCTAAGCGGAAATTATCTCATCTCATCTCATTATCTCTAGCCGCTTTATCCTTCTACAGGGTCGCAGGCAAGCTGGAGCCTATCCCAGCTGACTACGGGCGAAAGGCGGGGTTCACCCTGGACAAGTCGCCAGGTCATCACAGGGCTGACACATAGACACAGACAACCATTCACACTCACATTCACACCTACGGTCAATTTAGAGTCACCAGTTAACCTAACCTGCATGTCTTTGGACTGTGGGGGAAACCGGAGCACCCGGAGGAAACCCACGCGGACACGGGGAGAACATGCAAACTCCACACAGAAAGGCCCTCGCCAGCCCCGGGGCTCGAACCCAGGACCTTCTTGCTGTGAGGCGACAGCGCTAACCACTACACCACCGTGCCGCCCTATGCGGAAATTATTTTGTATAAAATTTTTCTCATCTCATCTCATTATCTCTAGCCGCTTTATCCTGTTCTACAGGGTCGCAGGCAAGCTGGAGCCTATCCCAGCTGACTACGGGCGAAAGGCGGGGTACACCCTGGACAAGTCGCCAGGTCATCACAGGACTCACAGACACAGACAACCATTCACACTCACATTCACACCTACAGTCAATTTAGAGTCACCAGTTAACCTAACCTGCATGTCTTTGGACTGTGGGGGAAACCGGAGCACCCGGAGGAAACCCACGCGGACACGGGGTGAACATGCAAACTCCACACAGAGAGGCCCTCGCCGGCCACGGGGCTCGAACCCGGACCTTCTTGCTGTGAGGCGACAGCGCTAACCACTACACCACCGTGCCGCCCCTATAAAATTTTTATTTATCGAATTTGCAAAAAATAAAAATGCTCTGTTTCTCAAAATCCAGAGAATGTGGAGAGAATAAAACAGTTATTCCACTCAATCTCTATGCTACGCACCTTATCGGCTATCAGCTCATGTACGGTACGACTCAATTTTGTGGAATAACAGTTAAATATTTAAAAATACATTATTTATTTATTTATTTATTAGTTTGAAAGAAATAGATTAATTCTTTCTTTCATTTTCTTCTTTATTCATTCATTTATCATTCTCAAAATGATTTTTTTTCATGGTAGAAATCATGTTCAGTGTGCATGCCCTAATTGATATAAATTCATTAAAAGTGTACCGTAGTTAAAGCAAATGGATTGTCTTTTTGTCGCAGTTCGTTACAGAATCTTCTCGCTGACTCCGAATCTGCAGCCCGTTGAACAGACCGGAGGAATCTATGTCGAAATCATAGTAAGTGATCAAACAACACCTCGGTTTGGATTCCTTCCACTCGACAGTTTGGAACTGTGATTTATTTTTTATTTATTTAATCGTGAGCTAGAATACTCTAACTTGTGATTTTCTGGTCCATCCATCTTATCCATCCATTCTGTCTTTCCTGAAAGATATCTGAATGATAAAGAGAGATTCTGTTTCAGATCCTGTTGGCATGTTGTGACTGATTTTAAATGTCCACTTCTCCTGAACCACAAATAATGGTTTCTTCTTTTTTTTCTCCCAAGAATCCTCAAGGAATCACAATTAACAGGGACACGGTCTTCCCCAAGCTGGGGACCATAACCGGGTCATACAACATCCCTGAAGTGGCCAAGTGAGTCACTGCTTTAATGTTTCTGATACGAAGAGTTTGGAAACAGTCATTACACACCGAAACATCTGGGCACTAATTACACTTCATTATACTCACAGAGAGGATTAATGTGATGCCTTAGATTTAATATGAAACTCTCTCTCTCTCTCTCTCTCTCTCTCTCTCTCTTTTTAAAGATCTGGGATATGGTCTTTAGTAACGTGGTTTAAAAACACCCCACAGAAGAACTTCACTGCTCAATTTGAAGTTAAAAAATATGGTACAGTTTATATAATTAATACTGAAAACCCCACCCTCCTTCTGTTATTTCTACGTCTGTTAAAATGTTGTTTTTCACTTTGCAGTGCTGCCGAGCTTTGAGGTCACATTAAAACCCTCCAAAGCCTTTTTCTATGTGGATGATGAGAACCTAAAAGTGGATATAACTGCCAAGTGAGTCGAACATGTCAGTGACAGTGAGTGAAAATAGCGTTACAAGTACAGTTGTAGTGAGGGGCAAAAATAAATAATGAATGTTGCAAATGTTATTTAACAATTATTCTCTGAAAGTGAAGTGAATACTGGTGAAGAATAACCAAGATGGAGTTTGTTTTAGTATCATTAAAAAAAAATAATTGAAAACCAAATAATTTATTTCAAACCTCAAAATTTTCACGTAAATGTAATAACTTTGTGGCTCAGACTTGTGTCACTTCTCTACTCCGAGTCACATAAAATCCTTTGTTTTGAAATCGATAAAATAAATCCCAACTCCACCTTACCTTTGAATAGTTTTAGACCAAACTTCGGGGCATCTTTAGTGCTTTTAGGAACAGCATTTTCTTTCGTCATCTGTAATTCTTCACTGATGGTGACGAAGCGATCGGCCGCCATTTTGCCGAGTCGCTCGAGGTGATTATCGAGAAATAGTCCGAATTTCTTGACCAATTAGACCACACGATTTTCTATACTAAACTAATATACTGAGAATCGGAATGGTGTGATGAAACAGGGTTAAAGTTACAGAAGTTGATTATTTTCCGATAACAAAGAGACTCCTCTGTCCTGAAGACTTTTTGTATCAGAAAACTCTTACAAAGCTCTGACACTGGAGACTCTTTCAATTAATTGGAAATGAATACAGTATTTAGACATCTAGACCACCTAAGTCCCTATGACTCATCTGTTACCATAGAAACAATTAGAATAAGCACAATAATATGAACCCGCCACACGACTCTCAGAGCTGCCGTCCGAGAAAACTAATCAATATTTGTTTTTAATTCCAGTTATACAGTTTCTATTTGTGCTTGTGTCTGTCCTGTGGCATGAGCAAATGCCAGAACAACTTCACGTACATTTTATTGTAAATAAATAATCATGGTGCATGTTTTTCATGTGGCCTGTTGTGTGTATGATCTAACGTTTGTGAATTGTATGAAGGTACCTGTTTGGGAACGATGTGGTTGGAGTTGCGTTTGTCGTGTTCGGTGTTAAAAGCGATGACTCGAAGACCGTGCTGCCTGCCTCTTTACAAAGACAACAGGTCAGATCTACGGCTTTCTGACGTTTCACATTATCACACTGCTGCGGGAAAAAAATCTCATTCATTCACTTGGTTCTGTATTGTAAAATTGATTTCTTGGATTCAGATTTAAATACAAATTTGGGACTAGGACCATTTATTTATTTATTTATTATTCAAGAATTTTTGGTTCCAAAACACGATATATCCAATTCCATTGTTTTGAGAAAAATCACTTTTTCTGATTATGGGAAGTGATAAAAGGAAAACTACTGTATCCTGTTTTAAAAATTACTGACCAACTCCTTAATGATAATAAACTTCAAAAATGAAATCCAGAACTAATTAACAGCTTTTAACTGAATCAAGTAATTATTTTTTCATCAAGTCGCTACATATCCACGCCACAGCACTTTTCCCCAAAATGCTACATATCCCTTTCTATTTAAAGTGCATTTAACCATGTTCTTTCATGACAGATAATTTTATTTGATAGATTTTTATTTCTTTTAGATTATTTTAACAAAATTATTCATAATTCAGCGTGAAATTGTCCAATAAATGCAAGAAGTGACGAAGCGATTTCCTACTTCATGGGCGTACACACACACACGCACTTTTTTTTTTTACAACTCATAATCAAATGTGAAGGTGACCATTATGCCCTCCAGAAACAGTAATGGACAGTGGGATCGAAACCCCTGATGTCAGCATGGTGTCTGAATTATGGCTCTGACAGTTCCTCTGCTTCAGTTACATCACTAAAGTTCATAATTAATTGGACTTAACTTGAGTTGTCCATGGGACTTTGTTTAATCTCAATTCAGCATTGTTGTTGTTTTGTTTTGTGTCCTACCCACAAAATGTTCTCATGAATTTACTTCGTTCCATTTTCCAAAATATCAACAAAATAACAGCCTCATTTACACCATTGTGACTTGGTCTGATCTGATCCTATACGCTTCATATCACCAACATTTATTCTATCCTCATTCACTGGATATGAGCAATTGCGCACTCTGATTGGCTACTCTACTACTAGGATATCAGCTCATATACTGTGAGTAGAGAAAAACAAAATGGCGGCGCGTGTTGCTGAACCAACCGAGGACGAAATAAAAACTCTACTTGAAAACAAAACCCAAAAAAATACAAAAAAAGCAACAAAATCTGGAATAAAATGTATTTGATGGTAAGAATGTATTTTTTTAAATTATTTTTCAAGAATTATCACTTTTTTATAAATTGCTCCCATCATTTCACCAGTTTGTTTACATTCGAAACGGAAATTATTTTGTCAGACGTTTTGTATAACAGTTTTTATTTATCGAATTTACAAAAAATAAAAATGTTCCGTTTCTCAAAAGCCAGTGAATGTGGGGAGAATAAAACAGTTATTCCACTCACTCAGTGCTACGCACCTCGTCACCTATTAGCTCGTGTACAACTCGATTTCATGGAATAACTGTTAAATATACACACCTGGATTTGTGTCTGTTTAGAAAACACTATCTGTTCAGAATAATTTATTCATATTCGGTTCCAAGTATCAATTGTTATTTGTCTTGCACAAAATAGTGATGATTGTGCATTACTACTACTACTACTGCTGCTGCTACTAATGTGTAGCATTTTATCTTGCATGTAGATCATTAATGGAGAGGGACAGGCGGAGCTCACAAGAGCGATGATCCAGAACACTTTCCCAAACATTAATGAACTGATTGGACGCTCTTTATATGTTGCAGTCAGTGTTTTAACTGAGACTGGTAAGAGTCCAGCAGTTTTGTATATACAGTATACGTATAGACCTGTGTAAAAGTGTTAGGCACATGTAAAGAAATGCTGTCGAGCAAAAATGGCTTAAAAATAATGAAATTAAATGTTTCAACATTAGAAAATACCATAAACAGTAAGCAGTAAGCCATAATAAATGAACCAAAGACAATATTTGGTGTGACCCTTATCAAAAAGAAGTATACTTCAGGTTCATTTTATTAAGTATACGTGAAAGTATATTTTCTTAAGTATACTTTTGTGTACTAAGTATACTGATATTAATGTACTTACAGTATACTTGTAAGTAAACTAATCTAATACTTCTTGGGACTAAATTGGCCCACTTTTAGTTTATAAAAAGTATACATTAAGTCTAAGAGAAGTAAACTCTGAGTATACAACTAGTATTTTTATTTTGTACTGCAAGTATACCACAAGTAAACTTATATACTAATAGTTTGCTAGTTCTATACTTTATAGTTACAATGAAGTTATAAAGGTATGAATTCAAAGAACAACAACAGATACTCAGGATTAAGAACATATTCATTTTCTTTAAAAATCAAAATTTAAAGCAACAGTGTATTAAATGCCAAAGTATAAAAACACGGCAATGACAACTGAAATTGACATCCAAGCTCTAAAGAAAAAGAAATAAATAAAAAAATAATAATTATCCCACTCAGGAGAAATTAAAAAAAAAAAAAACTTATGTGGAACCACAAACCTAAGAGTCAACAATGCTGAAGCACAACTACAGGGCAAGTACACTTAAACATCTCTCATCTCATCCCTAGCCGCTTTATCCTGTTCTACAGGGTCGCAGGCGAGCTGGATCCTATCCCAGCTGACTACGGGCGAAAGGCGGGGTACACCCTGGACAAGTCGCCAGGTCATCACAGGGCTGACACATAGACACAGACAACCATTCACACTCACATTCACACCTACGGTCAATTTAGAGTCACCGGTTAACCTAACCTGCATGTCTTTGGACTGTGGGGGAAACCGGAGCACCCGGAGGAAACCCACGCGGACACGGGGAGAACATGCAAACTCCGCACAGAAAGGCCCTCGCCAGCCATGGGGCTCGAACCCAGGACCTTCTTGCTGTGAGGCAACAGCGCTAACCACTACACCACCGTGCAGCCCACACTTAAACATAAGGCAAAAATAGTTTAATACTTTATTAAACTTTTGTTAAGTATACCTTGATCAAAACTTTAAGTATAAGCTTAATATACTTAGACTTTTCTATATACTTTTCAGTAGAAGCCAAGTATACTTATGTATAACTTTATTAAGTATATCTCTGATAAGTAAATAAAAAGTAAACTACAGCTCAGATATATTACAAACCTTTTTTCTGTAACGTGTAATTTTGGGCTGGGAAAAAAAAAACAAGAACGTTTGGAACTCTAAAATGTTTTGTAATGTTGTGACTCGATAATGTCGAAGTCATAAAACAGAAATCGATAAAGTTTGGATGGAAAAAAACAGGGGGGCTAAGACTTTTGCACAGTACTGTATGTGTATGTTTGTGTGGTTGTTGATCTATATCAAACCATCTGCCTCCTTTCAGCTGTCGTTTATCTTGAACAATGTTTCAGGGAGTGAGATGGTTGAAGCAGAGAGGGGGGGCATTCAAATTGTGAAATCACCCTACACTATCCAGTTCAAGAAAACCCCGAAATTCTTCCACCCTGTTATGCCTTTCGAGGTCACGGTATGAAATGTAATATGTCTGTCCTCACAACATACACATGATAATTAAAATTTTGTCCAAAGCCATTTAACCATGCTCTGTTCGACATAACATCCTTACAATCTTACACCTAAGAAATTATTCACTGGAGCACTGGATAATTCATGTAAATAATTATTTATAGAGATAAATAAATTATCATTTATCTATTATTAAATTATTACTTATTTATTTGAAGTAATAAAGTAAATAAATTGTTAATTAAATACATTTAACTAAAATTATTAAATATATTTAATTATTCTAATTATTTATTTATGTTATTTATTGCATTGGTGTGTTGCTCATATTAAATGTGATAAAAGTCCATGACCAATATAAAAATTCAGTACTTTTGAGTCATGTGCAGCATTTTAAGCTCAATAAAATAAAATAAAAATTGGATTACACAATGCATGTCTGATCTGGATTTGAAAAGGTTTATGTGACCAATCCGGACCAGTCACCTGCTGAAAATGTGGATGTGGTGGTCAAGCCCGGTGACGTGAAGGGTCGAACCAGCAGTAACGGTTTGGCCAAGGTCACAGTAAACATCCTAGGAGGAGGCAACACTCTAAAAATCACTGTAAGTCATGTCACGTCAAAGAGGGTTTAAAAGCATATTTGTTTTTTGACAAATTAACATTTCGTGGCTGCTTATCAACTTGTGTTTATGCTATAAATACAACTGCAATTCCAAAAAACTTGGGACGCTCTGTAAAACATCAATAAAAACAGAATGCAAAGATTTGCAAGTCATGGAAACCTGATATTTCATTGAAAATAGTACAAAGACAACATATCAGATGTTGAATCTGAGAAATATTTTTTAATTATATGCTCATTTTGAATTTGATGTCAGCAACACATTTCAGAAAAGTTGGGACAGGGGCAACAAAAGACTGAAAAAGTTGGGTACTGCTGAAAAAAAAATCCTAATTTGGTTAGTTGTCAACAGGTCAGTAAGATGATTGGGTATAAAAAGAGCATCCCAGAGAGGCGGAGTCTCTCGAACATAAAGATGGGGAGGGGTTCAGCGCTGTGTGAAAGAATCTGTGGGCAAACAGTGCAACAATTTAAGAATAACTCAACATTCTCAATGTAAAATTGCAAAGAATTTGTGGATCACATCATCTATGGTCCATAATATCATTAAAAGATTCAGAGAATCTGGAGAAATCTCTGTATGCAAGAGACCAGGCTGAAAACTGACATTGGATGCCTGTGATCTTCAGGCCCTCAGGAGACACTGCATTAAAAGCAGACACGTGTCTGTAGTGGAAATCACTGTATGGGCTCAGGAACACTTCAGAAAACCATCGTCTGTGAAAACACTTCATTACTGCATCCACAAATGCAAGTTAAAACCAGATATAAACAATATCCAGAAACACCGCCCCTTTCTCTGGGCCCGAGCTCTTTTATGATGGACTGAGGTGAAGTGGAAAACTGTCCCAAGGTCTGACGAATCAAAAGTAGAAATTCTTTTTAGAAATCATGGACACCACATCCTCCAGGCTAAAGAGGAGAGGAACCATCCAGCTTGTTATCAGTGCACAGTTCAAACACCAGCATCTGTGATGGTATGAGGGAGCATTAGTGCACATAACATGGGCAGCTTGTACATCTGGGAAGGCAACATTAATGCTCAATGATATACACATGTTTCAGAGCAACATGCTGCCATCCAGACAAAATCTTTTTCAAGAAAAGCCTTCCTTATTTCAGCAAGACAACGCCAAACCACTTTCTGCACATATTAAACCTGTATGGCTCTATAGTAAAAGAGTCCAGGTGCTAAACTGGCCTGCTGCAGTCCAGACCTTTCTCCCATTTAAAACATTTGGCACATTATGAAACATAAAAGCAGACTCTGAACTATTGAGCAACTGAATTTTATATCAGGCAAGAATGGGACAACATTTCTCTTTCAGAACTACAGCAATTGGTCTCCTCAGTTCCCAAACGTTTACAGTGTGGTGTTAAAAATAGAGGTGATGCAACACAGTAGTAAACATGCCCCTGTTCCAACTTTTCTGAAACGTGTTGACATCAAATTCAAAATGAGCATATATTTTTAAAAAAACAATAAAATTTCTCAGTTTCAACATTTGATATGTTGCCTTTGTACTATTTTCAATGCAATATAGGGTTTCCACGATTTGCAAATTATCACATTCTGTTATTATTTATGTTGTAAACAGTGTCCCAATGTTTTTGGAATTGGGGCTGTAAAATTAATTACACAGGAATATGAATTATAAGGAAACGTACTACTTATATCATGTCCCGACTTTTTAAAAAAAAAATCACAGACCAAGCTGGTTGAGTTGGTAAACTGTTTATTTTCCAGCTTTCACGTGAATTTACAAAACTGATTGATACATGTTTGCCTGACTGTAGTGTTATTTGTTGTGAGTTTTTGGAATTTGGTAACTGGATCAAGATGAATTTTCAAAAGCAGTGAAGCACACTGGAAATTTAAAAGCTTTTAACTAAAATGGTTTTGCTGTATAACCAGGCAAGAACCGAAGCCCCAGGCATATTACCTGAAAGACAAGCGGAGAACACGATGACTGCCCAAGCTTACACCTCCAAAGGAGGCTCCGGCAATTATATAAATATTGGCATAGCAAATGCAGAATTGGCAATCAGTGATCCATTGAAGATCAACCTACATTTCAAAACTACTGTCGAAAATCAAGACATCACTCTTGTGGTTGGTATCTCACACATACACACTGGGTTTAAATATCTTGTTGATATTGTGACATAGTTCTACTGACTTGTGTGTTACAGTAAAAATAATGCTAACCCAAAAACCTAACTTGAATTTTAATAGCTAAAGAAACACACTGGGGTTTTTTGAATTTTTTTTTTTTTTAAATAAATGCTCTGGGGCTTGTTTTTGTGTCAGACCCTTAGTAAAGGACAGATTGTAGAAGTGGAGAGGTTTAAGAGACAAGGCCAGTCGCTGATGACTCTGTCTAAAATCGTCAAAAAAGAGCTGGTTCCCTCATTTCGAGTGGTGGCATATTTCAATGTAGGATCCACGGAGCTTGTGTCAGACTCAATCTGGGTTGACGTGAAGGACACATGCATGGGAAAGGTAGGCAATCTGCTTCCTTTTCACAGTAAGTTAAAATGTTGTACTCAAGAGTATTATCTTTTTGAAGGTTCAGAAATAAACCAGTATTTTAAAGAGTCAACAGATGGCACGCACACACGCATAAAATATGCACTGTAAGGCCAAAGATTTTCCCTTCATTGGACCCAACCGATCCAAACCTGTTCCAGCATGAAACAAGCATTGCCAGGCAAAACAAACCTCGCCTGGCGGCACTTATTTTATACCTATATGTTGATAATGGTAATATTCCTCAATCATTAGTTGTCAGGTTATAATCCTATGAAAATCCATGACCTTGAGTTTGACATTTTAAAGTCATTCAAGGTCAAAGATCATGGTGCCAAATGAAAGCCCATATGGCACTTCCTATAAGTTGATAATGGTAAATATCTGTCGACTGTACCATCAACCATTTCAAGTTACAGCCCTCTGAAAATGTGTGACCTTGAATTTGACCTTTCAAGGTCAAAGATCATGGTGCTAAATGAAAGCCCATATGGGAGTTCCTATATGCTCATAATAGTAAACATCTGTCTATCGGAAACCATTTTTGAGTTATAATGGAAAACGTTATTTTGACCGAAAGGTCGACCTTTCCAGTGACCTTCACCTTGACCCGATTACCCCCAAAATTTAATCAGGTAATCTATGAACTATTGCCCACCTACCCTGAAAATGTGAGGTCAATTGGTGCAACTGTCTAGAGCTAGATTGTTAAGAGACAGACACACAAACAAACAGACAAAAAAACCTTTACTGATTACAATACCTCGCCCTGCTTACATTTTTATTTAAAATGTCCTGGTGTTTCAAAGAGTTCATGATGCCATGCACCCTAACAAGGTTCCCGGGGCCTTTGGAAGAGAAACAGGCCCACAGCATCACTGATCCTCCCCCATACTTCACAGTGGGCATGAGGTGCTTTTCCGCATACTCATCTTTTGAAGAAGAAAGAAGAAACCTTTATTTTTCACATGCACACTTCAAGCACAGTGAAATTCATCCTCTGCATTTAACCCAGATGAAGCAGTGAACACACACACACACACACACACACACCCAAAGCAGTGGGCAGCCACACTAGAGCGCCCGGGGAGCAGTCAGGGGTTAGGTACCTTGCTCAAGGGCACCTCAGCCCAAGGCCGCCCCACGTTAACCTAACTGCATGTCTTTGGACTGTGGGGGAAACCGGAGCACCCAGAGGAAACCCACACAGACACAGGGAGAACATGCAAACTCCACACAGAAAGGCCCTCGCCGGCTGCTGGGTTCGAACCCGGAACTCCAGACGTTTACATTTATGCTTGTAAGTGAGAAAAGGCTTTTTCTGCGTATGCCTCCCAAACAGCTTGTTGGCATGTACAGTAGATAGCACCTGATGGTTGTTATGGAGACTGTGTGACCCCAAGATGCTACTCTTTGATGCAATTCTCTAACAGTGAGCTTTGGAGAACTTTTTACTTCTCTTACCATCCTCCTCACTGTGTGTGGTGGTAAGATAAACTTGCATCCTCATCCAGGCTTGTTTGCCACTGTTCCAGTTATTTTAAACTTCTTGATTCCTCTGACTGTAGATATGGGCAGGTGTAGGTGAGTGGCTATTTTCTTGTAACCATTGCCTGACTTACCATATGAAGGTCGACACATATCTGCCTTACTTGAATGGTGTGTTCTCTTGTCTTTCCCATGTTGAAGAGTGGATAAGAGCAAAGGTGGAAAGAGTACTAAAATATTATACTCAAGTACAAGTACTGTTACTCTGATGAAATTTTACTTAAGTACAAGTAAAGTTACCAGACAAAAAATCTACTCAAGTAAAAGTAAAAAGTAGATCATTTAAAATGTACTTTGAGTAAAAGTAAAACGTTACTTTTAACAATGGGTGTTTTCTGCCTCCATTGTGTTGTGCAAAAATGAAAAAGAAGAGGAAACAAGGATATATGTACATCTCAACCCAGATGTTTTATTTAAAGGAAGTGTATCAAATTGAATGCTTAGGATAATGCTGCATTAAAACTGAGACAAACAAAAAAGGTCAATACACACAGTCATGTCGTTTACAGTACATCGCCCTGACCACACACAAAGCATTGTACACGAAATATGAAAGTGAAATGTTGCACCGAAATCTCGTAGCTTGCCTGTGTGCACTGTGTGTTATTGAACAATTCAATTCAAACATTATTTGTTTTGCTTAGTATTCCTTTCTGGCCTGTTGGATGTAGAATGGTAGGAGGACTGATCACGTCAGGTTGGCGAGCTAACTTGCTTGCATGATTAGCCAACTGAATAACAGACTAGTTACCATTATGCTACAGTACCAACAGGTTGCTACTTCAACATTAGCAATGCCATCCACTATTTTTGGAATATAACCAGCCTATTGTCGGTTTTACTATGGAAAGGAAACATTATGATCAGGGTCGCAGATACGTTTTTTGAACTGGGGGGGACAAAAAACTGGGGGGGACAAAGCTGCCAGCAAACCAACCCCAACCCCGATATGCCTGTCAAACTTGTTGTGGGTAATCATAGCAACCAAGCTCGAGCTCGCAACCTGTGCAGTCTGCGCAGCTCAACCAACCGAATATCAGTCTTTGTTTTGTTTTATGTGAGTTGTTGCAACTATGTATACACTGCTGTGCACCTCAATAAACCAAATGGTAATTAATCTTTTGATTTTTCCGTGAGGTTTGCCTTATGCAAAGAAAGACAGCATAGCCATTTTTTCCTCCCTATAAGTGGGGGGGGGACCGAATGAGGTGAATTTAAATCTGGGTGGGACGAATCCCACCCGTCCCACCCTCTATCTGAGCCCGTGATTATGATGCCAATGACAATACTTACCTCAACATGCTCGCGCAGATTAGACGTCGAATTTTTGTATGCCGCAATGGTTGTCTTCTTGGGCACACACAATCTGCATTGCATAATGAAACTGTCACCCCTTTTCTCTACGAAGCTGAAGTGATCACGTATGTAGGGCCAGGGGTGCACTTCATTACTGAAAGAAATTGCGTTTTCTGCAGGGTCGTCCACCACAGGTTCCTCGGTCTCCTCCATGTCCGCAGGGGCACTTTATCAACACCCGTGGCCCAGGGGCTAGGCCCCTCATAGGCTACCTGTCAACCCTACCCTTACCATTGGCCAGGAAAACACTCTTATTTTATTTGCAATACGTGTCAAGCATTTACAGTGTAAGCGCGTAATTAGCCTAGAAGCCTACGATAGGTTACGTTTGGCTCAGCGTAGCTGCGCAAGGCCCACGCTCACATCGCTCAACACATCCGACCACAGAGGGAGAGAAGAACGCGCGCATTATCATTACAGAGCCGGTTCTGATTATTACCACGGACAGGACAGTGATACTGCGTAACTTTCACGCAGGGGCGTGGCCAGAGATAACCCCACAAGCGCGCGTGCGCTAATGTAGACCTATATGTTGTAAACATAAAACACACACACCTACAGACAAGTCCTTTTAAAAAATAAAATACATAAAAATAGCTCGGCGGCATGAAAACAAACATTCACTGCAAGACAAGGTGCCCTAGAATCGCCATTAGTTTTTAATATCTATATGGACTTTGTTGTCAGGATTGCACAGCATGAGATATCAAAACTGTACCCAGATACAGGCTTCAAGTTCAGATATTGCACTCCAAATGAGGTATCCACAAGAGAAATGCATACGAAAGCATGAGCATCAGGAGAGGGTTGCATAACAGAGATTCTATACGCAGATGATCAGGCCATACTCACTGGATCCATCGAGGAGCTTCAGAATATTCTTCAGTTGTATGATAAGACCTACACCCGCTTTGGTTTACAAATATCATATCATATGTTAAAACAGAAACAATGGCTTTTAACGTCAATGAGGATATCAAATGTAAACCAAGTATCATTTCCCTTGGCGGCACTAATATTAAAAACGTCCGCACCTTTAAATATCTTGGTTATAATGTCAGCAACTGTGATGAATCCTCACACTTCCTGCATGCTAGGATAAGTGCTGCATTCATGAAATGGAATGAACTGAAACACGTTCTAACCGACCACCGAATACTACTAAAAACCCGTATAAAGTTCCTAGTGGTATGCGTTCGATCTCGTCTCCTGTACAGCACACAGGCATGGCAAATATCATCCAGTGAAATTCACAAAATTGAGGTAGTGTGGCACGGCTTCCTAAGGAAAATGATTAAAGGTGGATATAAACAAAAGAATGCCCCTGACCAAAAGAACACTACAAATGAAGATATAGACTGGAGCTACAAGATGTCCAATGCTGACCTCCGGAAACTGACAGGAACCCAGGATATAAAACTATCCTGCTACGTACAACAACTAAAATATATTGCTCACGTTTGCCGGATGGCCAATAACCAAGTGCAAAAGCAGCTCCTGTTTGACAAAAATGGTTACAAATGGACGAAATGGGAAAATCTGCTGGGCATAGAGACCCAACAGATAAGACGTATGATGATGGACAAATCAAACTTTGAGCAACTGCTGCAACTGCTGCAGCAGAAGCACCCCTAGAGAGTTTAACTTTTGACAGGGGAACATGATGATGATGATGAAGGTACTTGGCTCGGCGGCCACATGAAACGTAAACACCATGGACAGCGGCCAAACTCATAACTCTACAGACCGAAATACATGAAACCAAGTCCTACTAGGGTCTATTTTACTGATCTATGTTCAAGCATCATGCAAGTCTTCCTTCTCCTTGAATAAGACCGTGCATTCAACTGCCTTTTTGACATGACTGCATCGAAATACCACTTGCAACAATATTTCACGCACTCCATCAAGAAAAAAGTTAAACATGATGAACACGGGCATACTGTTTTGAGCATATGATTTTTTAAAAAGAAACTAGCTACATCAAAGTCCTTCAATAAACCCATCCTTTAGCGCAAATGAGCTTAACCTAGTTCAACGCATGATGCTAGCAGTAGCTGCATAAGGCAAAATCATGTGGGCCTTTCGTCAACAACAAGCCACGGTGGGCAAACATTAATACTCAAGTGTCCTTACCTTAAAACGCTGTCTTGACCACAGAACTTCAAGTATTTCACTTAAATCCACACGGGTTAACAACACACCCAACACAGCTAGCGAGAAATGTGGATCTGCGCTAGCTTTGTATTGCTATTCCCCTCAGTATGCTTACTCTGTCTGCTGCCCGAACTGTGAAAATTATAGCCTACAATCTTTTCATCAATTTCTTCAGTAGATGCCGTTTTAGACATTTTATTATCCCCATCGAAATATGCTATTATACTAACAGGATTATAACTCAAATCACACGACACGTATTCAAATCACAACTGATTTATTTTACTGTTGGACAGATCATAGCATATCTAGCCTAGCTGCACATAGCCTAGCTGCTGGTAGCATACCTGTCAACCCTCCCGTTTTTCCCGGGGAAATCCCTTATTTTGACTTATTTCCCGCTGTCTTCCCATTTTTTTATTTTCCCGAAAATATCCCGTATTTTCACATTATATAAAAGTCCCGTATTTTCACAATATAAAAAAGTCGGTAGGTCCAGAATTCATGACGCGCCTCTGACAGGAGTTTACAGCAGGAAGTCGGGCCATGAATTCATGTCCCCGCCCTCTCAGGCATCAGTAATTACATAACTACGTCCGGAGGCGAGGCTGAACAAGTGATTAGGTCCAGTGTTGCCAGATTGGGCGGTTTCCCACCCAAGTTGGGCGGTTTCAAGTGCATTTTGGCGGGTTTTGAACATATTTTGGGCTGGAAAACATCAGCAGTATCTGGCAACACTGATTAGGTCTGAGGTGAAGATGGCGATGCTAATAGCTAAAAAAACATTAGCCTCTCTTTCTTTGATGATTTCAACAAGTGCGTGGCTGGAATGTTCCCAGACTCTTCCATCACAAAGAAATTTTCCACGGGGAAAACGAAAGCCTCCCAAATAATCAAAGGTAAGCTACACATGTTTACATTAAGTATGTCCTGGCTAAGACCTCATAAATAGCCTAGTGTAAACTAATTGGTGTATTAACTGTTTTATCCACTCATTGTCTATTTTATTTTCTATCTGAAACTTACCCATTTTAAATCACTCATGGTTTAATATCTTATATTACTCTTTATCTCTTTATTACTCTATCTATCTATCTATCTATCTATCTATCTATCTATCTATCTATCTATCTATCTATCTATCTATCTATCTAGTGTTCCGAAGCCATGACTATGGTAAAACCATAATAAATTGCAATGGAATTGAATTTATTGACTGGTTATATAATGACCTTTTTTATTTTAACATAAGATACGTATTTTAGCCCTTAATTTGGGAAATAACTGGTACCACTGAAAGCAAATAAAAATAAATGTATAGTTTATTCACAAATGCACTCTATAAACCATAAGCATATTGAGTTTGGGTCTTGGCTATCACCAACATGCACCAGAGTACAGGAAATCACAAATACTAGATAGAAAATTGCCCTCCATTCAACTACACACCCACTTTTGGTGAAGGGTATGACTTTCCGAAATTTTCCCTTATTTTCAGTTAAAAATCTGGGAAATATCCCTTTTTTTCAAACCTCAAAGTTGACAGGTATGGCTGGTAGGCTGATAACTGATAAGTAGCTGATATTCTGAACAGATTGGTGATCCTTACCTTAAAAAAGTCTGTGACTTTAGGCAACGATTCTATCATTACCTGCATCTCTCTCTTTTTTCCTTTTATGCGCCCCGCTAACATGTGAACGCTTCATCTTTCAAAGCCTCTAAGCCCATGTTTACATTAGACCGTATCAGTGGATCATCAGATTAACGTTTTTAAAACGATTAGTGTGCTCACAGCAACACCAATACACGGATACGCTTGGCTCCGCAGGCATCCTACGCTCCAAATCACTCCGCCGTGAACAGCGAGTGCCCTCTGGAGGGTGCGCACTCCGGCCCTGCGCAGCTCACAGAGCACGCGAGTGAAGTGCACAAGCTGTGATTCGGGACTGAGCCGCTGTGTGTGTGATCCCAGCGCATATCACTTACCACTTGCAAGTGGAAGGATGGCAAGCCGAAAGACAATCATAACTACACAATGGGCAGTATTTGCATCAGTATTTGCAGTATTTTCATACTTTTATACTCTTTAATGAAAGGTGATACAAGGCGGAAGTCCGCGCCGTTTTTCAGCAGTCGTGTCACATGACCAACGCCAGCGAATCAGGAAGGTGGATGTCACAGTGACGTTGTCCAATGACGACGCCAGCTAGAGCTCAGCACAGCGTATCCGCGTATCTCAATGTTTACACAGCACCGGAGCTGACACGATCTAGATTGAATACGTGGACCCCGGCGGATTCCCGTTTCCCGGCGTTTCCAGGCGGTTTAATGTAAACGGACAGTGCATCCGCGAAGAAAACGAGACAGATACGGTCTAATGTAAACTTGGCCTAAATGTGTGTCTCTGTAGTCTGCAGTCTTTGGCATGCTTTCGTGCATGACGTTACATTTTGTTACATTTTATTCTGGTACAGTTGTGGGTGTTCGTTTCGCGAACCACATCCACCATGTCTCTTACAGCAGGCTACTGTGCGCTCATTTATTTCTAACCTTATTTCTATCCGTACATTAATGTAGGCCCACGATTCCGACAGTTTATTATTTTATTAATATTACAAGGCCCCTGATTGGCTGTGGCCCAGGGGCGTGAGCCCCCCCCCAAAGCGCCGGTGCATGTCCGCCATCGTCTGTGTGAGACTCGCGCGCGCGACAACTGTCCTTCTCATGATTCATTTCCAGAACGCATTTCCCCTTCTCCGTTTTAGCCTTTTTTATTTTTTATTAAATTTTTTTTTTACTCAGTAACGGTTGTGATGTAAAATGTACCGAAGTACACTACTTAAAAGAAAACATACTTAAGTAAAAGTAAAAGTACACTCTTTAAAAATTACTTGAAAAAGTATAAGTACACAAAAAAGCTACTCAAGTACAGTAAGAGAAATAGGCCTCTGTGTCACATCATAGTTATACCCCAGGGAAACAGGATGTGATGAATTACTAATTAAAGGTTCCTAGATACTCTGATCAACTTTATAAACTACAGTAGAAATGATAGAAATGCTTCAGTTATATTTATTTTCTAGGAATTGTTATGGGTGCCAATAATTCTGGAACATGTGTGTAGGTGCATTTGGTAATTATGAAGTGATCTCATTAAATCAGTCTCATTAAATTTGAAGGTTAATAATCAAATTGAATCAATCCCATTGAATCGTTTAATTTGACTCATTTGAATTGAATCATACCATAGAATCAGTCTCATTGAATCGTTTGAAGTGAATCATTCAGGTGAATCATTTAGTGAATCGTTCAATGAATCATTTAGTGAATCCTTTAGTGAATCATTTAGTGAATCATACCATTAATCCTGGTGCTTAATAATAAATTACCAAACAGCTAAATTATGGTATATTTCCAAATTATTACGATCACTTACCATATTGCATAACTTACATGCACCTTTTTGAATTCTTTGATTGGGGACTTCAGATATTTATTGGAACACAAATAAAACACAGTTTGTTCAATAAATGAAATTATTATAACAAAGATAAAAAAAAATGAATAATAGCAGATTAAATATATACAGGGAGGTATATATATATGTATGTGTGTGTGTGTGTGTGTGAGAGAGAGAGAGAGAGAGAGAGAGAGAGACCTTGTGTGAGTGTGCCTTACAAGAGGGTTAGCTTTGTGTTGCTAAGTAGACAAAGGAATGCTATCATGTGCTTTGTGTGTGCCACGTGTCTGGGTAGGCCTGGGTTAGCCTCGTGTAGCTAACTACACGTGGTGAAGGCCTTGAGAGAATACAATTAGCCCTAGAGGCTAATGGAACAAAAGAATTAGCTTTGGACACTAATGAGCCAAAAGAAATTAACCATAGGCTAATTTCACTCACTTATAACAGTACTGAATCCACTGAAACCTTGATAAGGTCAAAATGTGTGTTAAGGAAATTAAAGTGTTAGTCAGAGAGGAGCATGCACAGTCTATCTATTAAACAATTGAGAGAACATAGAACCAAAATAAATCAATTCAACACGCTAAGTGTTTATAGTGTGCACAATTAAACAGTTTGAGTTTAAATTCACACTTTCAATAAAGCAAATTCCTAAGACTATCTTAATTATGCCCAAAATATATTTTACTCAATATCTTGCCTCTAGCAAGGTTCTGAGAAGATGTTCGCTGTTGTAGAGCTTCGCTGTTCATGAAGCATGTGAGTCGATTCCGTGAGTCGATTCTGTAGACAGAGAACTTCTCTTGATCCGACGCATCATGGCTCGTGATGAGAAGAAAAGTCTCTGATTAAAATTAATGTGCACAGCGCTTCAATCAGGAGGAATTCTGGTCGCTCCTAATTACAAATTAAAACTGCGTTTGGATGGCAGTCGTGACGTCACTTCTAATACGAATGAACCGGCTGTAACTCAGGTTGAGTTTAAAGATTGCGCGACTCTGGAGTTTACCTTGGCCAAGGGTAAGAAAGAAATCGCACTAAATCGTGGATCTTGCAAGAAAGGAAGAAAAAAGAAAAGACGTCTTTATCTGGTTTGCCCGAAAAGAGCAATCTCTCTGTGTCCAGACTCCTTGGAGTCCAGGCGGAAAGAGAAAGAGCTAGGAGTGTCCTTGTGGTTCATGCCCTCCTGGGGGATGCCGTAGATGATCCCGCCCCGGTGTGATGCAGGTCAACGCGGAAGTGGGCAGATGGGAAATGTAGTTTCTAAGTGGAATGTACCTACAGTCCCCCTTTTGGTCTCAGGGGTATGATGGAGTCATAGCACTGAGAGCACAGTACCATACAGTCCACGTGTCCTTAGTCTTTGAGGTAGCCTTGCTCTGCACAGTCCATGGTGTCCTGTGAAAACTGTGTAAACTCATGAGTTCCAGTAAGACAGTTGGAGGCAGAGGCATTTTGGGCATGTACTCACTATGGGCATTTTGGGCATATAATCACTCTAGCTAACTAGATCAAAATCACATCTCAAAAAAAAATTAAACAGTAAACATGAAACATGTAGTTTTTAATTTCTTATGCATAAAAAAACAAGAAAAGAGAAGAAATGAAGGAAGGAAAGAAGTATTAGTGTTTGGGTTGGCAAACCTAATCTTCTAGAATGGTGTAATAGCAGTGGGTGGTCTGGCCAGAAAGCATGCGCTACTGCTGCTAAAGCTGTCATGGACGCAGACCATCTATCCAGCTTGGCATGTAGTGTTATGTATGGGTTGCCTGGGCAGACCCAGTGGATGTCTTTAGTGGAGGTGCACATCTCTAAGTCTTGTGGATTCACAAAAATGAATGCACTGCCAAGACTATATGCCAGGTGTATTTGCGATGAATACACACTAGTAATAATAGCGGATTTTAGTATTTTATCTACCATGTTATACCGAAGGGTTATTACTTTATTGGGTTGGTAAGCCTGACTGGGAATGTTAGTGTACGCTTATGGGTGAGTGATGCATACAAGCTAGGTGGACAGGATGGGCCTAGCTATCGTCCACCCCCTTTTGGAGTGAGGACTGTTCAAAAGGTTTGATTCGATTATTATGGACCCATAGATATGAGAGCGTTTGATTAGGCCTGGATGTCCTAATGCGATACGCGACGGGGAACGGTTTTTCCACGATCGAAAGGTCTCGACCAGGGTGGTAGGAACTTCTCTGAGATTCGGGCGTAGTAGGCTTTGTGTCCTTCTACTCTCGAATCGAGATTCTTTTGGGCACCTGTAAAGGTTGACTGTAGGTGGTGTCGTAGGTCGGCGACATGCTGATGTGCGGTGTATGCAATTGCGATGCTCATGGCCTCTGGTTTGTATAGAAGATGCGGGGGAAGAACCATCTCTCGCCCAGTCATCATCCCAGAGGGTGTGACTTCAGTGGCGCAATGAGGGGTGGACCGAATGGCCCTTAGCACCAAGGGAAGTTTCACATCCCAAATTTTACCATGGTTTGTGACATACTCTCGCAGCATGCTCACAATGGTTTGAATGGCTCGTTCAGCCTGACCAGAGAATTGAGGGTGGTACGCGATATGGAATTTCGCCTCGACGCCTAACATGTTCCACAGCACAGCCATTACACCAGCAGTGAAATGGGTGCCTGTGTCTGAGTCAATGGATAGAGGGAGGTTTTTCAAAGAATTGTGGCCACTAAGGGGAATCGGGATGTCGGGTGTTTCAACAACGGACTCGGTATGCAAAGACATGAACTGAAGTTCATCGGAAATTTGATCTCGCGTGGCGCTTGGTTGATTGGTGTTCACACTAATCTCGTCGCAACGGGTTTGTGCATGTTTTGTGGGATCCAATGACTGTGGGATTTTGATTTGTGTGAAGCTGACTAAGTTTAGGTTGCAGGGCTTGGTTGGGATTGGGTCGCCTTGTGAGAGCCGTGTCTGAGAGATGGTGGTGAAGACTTTAGTGCATGTGAGAGGCGCGTTTTGTGGGTTTGCCTTCACCACCAGGGGGGCCCTACATCCTGACCCTCGCCTGCTGTTTCAGAGGGATCTCCTTCCCCCTTTTACGAGATATACCCGTGATTCCTGGCCTAGTCATGCCAGCGAATAGCTTGTCATTTTTCTTGGGCTCTTTTATCTTATCTGTTGAGGGGTCTGACCTCTTTTGTAACAGTTCTTCAGTCTCAGCCAACTGGGCTTTCAAAGAGTCCAGCTCTGAGTGGATCTTACCAGGTTGGTCTGAGTCACTGTGTTGGTCGTCTCTACCCTTACGTTTAGAGCTACGGTCGGAACGCTCCTGCCGTTTCTGGCCAGAGCGGGGATGACGGTCTTGCTGCCAACTGCCTTGTTCCCTACGACCCTTTTCATGTGATGGATGGTTGCCATAGTCACTGTGGACTTGCCTTCGGTCCCTCCTGGCCTTACCTTGCCGATTTCTCCACTCACCCTTGTGATGGCTCGGCAAAGGGTGGTTCGGACCGGGATTTCTCCAGGGGGGTCCCCCTTTTGGAGCTTGGCCTCCTTCTAAGGCTAGCGGGGGCTCGTCTGCATCCTGGAGCCTAAGGACTAAGGACTCTGGGTTCATCATTGTTTCCGTTTGCGGTTTTGACAATGGTCTCCCAGGTCATTTGGGCTAGTCGCCTAATTTCCCTCATCAAATTGTGACCTCGTCAACACGTCAGTGTGACTTGAGTCCACACACTTGGGTGAAGGTTATGTAAGAAGAGAGATTTGAAGCCTCTATCTTCTTCCAAGCCTGGTGTGCTACTACCCTGGAAATAGGCAGTACGTAGCCATCTATAATATTCATGAGGCGCCTCAGACTGTTTTTGTTTGATTTGTATAGTACACAATGTCGCGGAGGTTTCATCCATGTATGGCGCATATTCTTCCCTCATGTAATTGCGAAGTTTCGAGTAACTATTGCGAACGTTTGGTGGTAGTGTCTCTAAAAAGGCACAGACGCTGCTACTGGAGGTCTTCCAGATCAGTTTGAGTTTTTCTCGCGTTGTGGCTTTCGGTAGGTCTATCAGGCATCGGTCAATTTCTCGTAAATAATCATTTACATTAGTTCTTTTATTATTGGGATCGAATTGCTCGATATCTTGGGCAAGTAGGTCAATTTGCCGTATACGGAGGGCTTGGTGCACGTCCTTGTGCGACCTTCTTGACTCTTCTGAGCACTCACTATCTAAGCTACTCTGGTGTTGTTCCCGTTTCGCACTAGATTCATAGCCTGATTCATCCGAAGATTGATCAGGGATACTGTAGCACACTGACCTGGGTGTGCTATGGTCCTGGGCTCGGGATGAGCACAGTACGGCTCCACCCTGGCTAAACGACGAAGTTGTATAGCAAGTTGGAGTTTGTCGGGGTGTCTGGTTCTCGACCAGATCATCTACGGTGTCCGGTTCGGACGCCTCTTCCCGCTCTGAACTTTGGCACATTATTGGGGGTCTTTCACGCCCCTCGCGCTCTTCCTGGGGGGTCTGCTCCTCGGCAGCCCTCTTGGAAGCCATTTCGGCTTTCTCTAGCCGTTCGGCGCAATCATCAATGGAGGTCTTCAAGAGCTCACGCTCCCTATGTAAATTATTATTATCGGCTGCCAGCATGGCGTTGCTGGTGGTCAGCCTTTCAACCTCTCCGCGGAGGCGTCTGATTTCTGAATCAGTATCTCGGAAATATGACAGGAATAGCTTACCGAGTGCCGCTTGGACACTAAAAGTTGTTCTTTTTGGATCTCTCATATGTTCATTCGAGTTATCTATGTTGTTTTGGCATTCACTCTTACTCGTGTTCCTAATGTTTGCCTTTTCGGAGGCAGAGCAGTGAATGAGGTCTGCGATGAACTCAAAGAGAGACACGTCTTGAGCATTGTCTTCAAATTTTGAGACACGAGGGGATGCCATTTTACTTAGGCTGGATACTAGATAAGTAATTAATCAATGAGTTAATTATTAATTAATTGTTATTAACATTAACTATGTAATAATTAATTAAGATTTGTTTGTAAATGCTCTCTTATCCTAAGTTGAATAGGTTATGAGTATTGGTGATTTGGTTATCACTCTACTGTTAACCGTTTAACACACCTGGGGATATACCTCAGCAGTTGCTGAATCAACTGGTAGTTTATTTGTTGTTGCAACAATATTCAAGAAGTCAACAAACCAATCGCCTCACACGGGGCACCAATTTTCACTGTAGGTGCATTTGGTAATTATGAAGTGATCTCATTAAATCAGTCTCATTAAATTTGAAGGTTAATAATCAAATTGAATCAATCCCATTGAATCGTTTAATTTGACTCATTTGAATTGAATCATACCATAGAATCAGTCTCATTGAATTGTTTGAAGTGAATCATTCAGGTGAATCATTTAGTGAATCATTTAATGAATCATTTAGTGAATTGTTCAATGAATCATTTAGTGAATCATACCATTAATCCTGGTGCTTAATAATAAATTACCAAACAGCTAAATTATGGTATATTTCCAAATTATTACAATCACTTACCATATTACATAACTTATATGCACCTTTTTGAATTCTTTGAGAGATTGGGGACTTCAGATATTTATTGGAACACAAATAAAACAGAGTTTGTTCAATAAATGAATTTATTATAACAAAGATAAAAAAAATGAATAATAGCAGATTAAATATATACAGGGAGGTGTGTGTGTATATATATATATATATATATATATATATATATATATATATATATATATATATGTATATGTATGTATGTGTGTGTGTGTGTGTGAGAGAGAGAGAGAGACCTTGTGTGGGTGTGCCTTACAAGAGGGTTAGCTTTGTGTTGCTAATGCCGCTTTTCCACTACAAATGCGGCTGAGTCGGGCTGAGCCGTGCCGTGCTGAGTCGGGCTGAGCGGGGCTGTTGGAGTTGCATTTCGACTACAACCGCGCTGAACCGTGCTGGCTGGAAGTGGGTGGACACATTGGGTGGAGTTAGCGAAAGTGGGTGGACGTCAGGTGATGTCATTAAGCGGCGCAAACAGTGACATCAGTGATCTTTTAAGTGGTAGTCTCACGACCCGGATAGTAAACAATAAACATGGAGGACATGGAGTTGTTAGTGTTGCTGGTCTTGGTGCTGTGGCTTGTTGTCACCGACAACGCGGACAGATACTGGCAAGAGCGTATAGATGAGGCGAGGCGCATAAGGCTTCAGAAATTCTCGAAATTCGTAATTCTTCTCTTTCCGGGTTTGCGGTGTTTACAGATCCCAGCGCGCTCGCGGGGCGTGTGTGGGCATGTGAGGACACTCCTCCTCACCAATCAGTGCACAGGGGAGTGTCTGCTCATGCCCCCAGCCTCACTCGGCTCGCTTTGGCTCGCTTCAGCCCCACTCCAAAACGGTGTGAGTTTTAGGGGCTAAGCAGGGCTGAAACGAGCTGAGTCGTGCTGGTTTTTGGTAGTCGAAACGCGAGCCGTGTCGGGCTGAAGTGAGCTGAAGCGAGCTGAAGTGAGCTGAAAAAGGGTAGTGGAAAAGGGCCATAAGTAGACAAAGGAATGCTATCATGTGCTTTGTGTGTGCCACGTGTCTGGGTAGGCCTGGGTTAGCCTCGTGTAGCTAACTACACATGATGAAGGCCTTGAGACAATACAATTAGCCCTAGAGGCTAATGGAACAAAAGAATTAGCTTTGGACACTAATGAGCCAAAAGAAATTAACCATAGGCTAATTTCACTCACTTATAACAGTATTGAATCCACTGAAACCTTGATAAGGTCAAAATGTGTGTTAAGGAAATTAAAGTGTTAGTCAGAGAGGAGCATGCACAGCCTATCTATTAAACAATTGAGAGAACATAGAACCAAAATAAATCAATTCAACACGCTAAGTGTTTATAGTGTGCACAATTAAACAGTTTGAGTTTAAATTCACACTTTCAATAAAGCAAATTCCTAAGACTATCTTAATTATGCCCAAAATATATTTTACTCAATATCTTGCCTCTAGCAAGGTTCTGAGAAGATGTTCGCCGTTGTAGAGCTTCACTGTTCATGAAGCATGTGAGTCGATTCCGTGAGTCGATTCCATGGACAGAGAACTTCTCTTGATCCGACACGTCGTGGCTCATGATGAGAAGAAAAGTCTCTGATTAAAATTAATGTGCACAGCACTTCAATCAGGAGGAATTCTGGTCGCTCCTAATTACAAATTAAAACTGCGTTTGGGCGGCAGTCATGACATCACTTCTAATACGAATGAACCGGATGTAACTCAGGTTGAGTTTAAAGATCGCACGACTCTGGAGTTTACCTTGGCCAAGGGTAAGAAAGAAATTGCGCTAAATCGTGGATCTTGCAAGAAAGGAAGAAAAAAGAAAAGACGTCTTTATCTGGTTTGCCCGAAAAGAGCAATCTCTCTGTGTCCAGACTCCTTGGAGTCCAGGCAGAAAGAGAAAGAGCTAGGAGTGTCCTTGTGGTTCATGCCCTCCTGGGGGATGACGTAGATGATCCCGCCCCGGCGTGACGCAGGTCAACGCGAAAGTGGGCTGATGGGAAATGTAGTTTCCTAGTGGAATGTACCTACAGGTGATTTTATGAAAAATAATTATTCCTTAGTCAGGGATTTTTAATTTTTTTTAATTCACTTGATTTAAGGGTTACATTTTTCTACAATTTTCAGTGTGAGATTATGCTTCTGCAATAAAAATTGAATTTATTTTAAGGCTTTTACCACATCTTAACCGGGGTGCCAATAATTGTGGAGGGCACTGTGTATATATATATCGTCTTGTCTTCTTCCGCTTATCCGGGGCCGAGTCGTGGAGGCAGCAGTCTGAGCATGGAAGCCCAAACTTCCCTTTCCCCAGACTCCTTGGCCAGCTCCTCAGGAAGAACACCGAGGCGTTCCCAGGCCAGCCGAGAGACATAGTCCCTCCAGCATGTCCTGGGTCTTCCCCGGGGCCTCCTCCTGGGGGGACATGCCTGGAACACCTCCCCAGGGAGGCGTCTAGGAGGCATCCGAAAGAGATGCCCGAACCACCTCAGCTGATTCCTCTCAATGTGAAGGAGCAGCGGCTCTACTCCAAGCTCCTACAAAGTGACTGTGCTTCTCACCCTAAGGGAGCGCCCATCCACCCTGCAAAGGAAACTCATTTCAGCCGCTTGTATCCACGATCTTGTACTTTCAGTCATTACCCAAAGTTCATGACCATAGGTGAGAGTCGGAACGTAGATCAACCGGTAAATCGAGAGCTTCGCCTTTTGGCTCAGCTCCTTCTTCACCATGACAGACCCGTAAAGCGACTGCATCACCCCAGAGGCCGCACCGATCCGCCTGTTGATCTCACACTCTATCCTTCCCTTACTCATGAAGAAGATCTCGAGATATTTAAACTCCTCCACTTGAGGCAGGACTTCTCCACCAACCTGGAGAGGGCAAGCCACCCTTTTCCGGTCGAGAACCATGGCCTCGGACTTGGAGGTGCTGATTCTCATCCCAGCCGCTTCACACTCGACTGCAAACCGCCCCAGTGCATGCTGAAAGGCCTGGTTTGAAGAAGCCAACAGGACAACATCATCTGCAAAAAGCAGAGATGAAATCCTGTGGTTCCCAAACAGGATTCCTTCCGGCCCCTGGCTGCACCTAGAAATTCTGTCCATAAAGATTATGAACAGAACCGGTGACAAAGGGCAGCCCTGCTGGAGTCCAATATGCACTGGGAACAGGTCTGACTTACTGCCAGCAATGTGAACCAGACTCCTGCTCCGTTCGTACAGGGACCGGACAGCCCTTAGCAAAGAGCCCCGAACCCCATACTCCCGAAGCACCCCCCACAGAATACCACGAGGGACATGGTCAAATGCCTTCTCCAAATCCACAAAGCACATGTGGACTGGTTGGGCAAACTCCCATGAACCCTCGAGCACCCTATGAAGGGTATAGAGCTGGTCCAGTGTTCCGCGACCAGGACGAAAACCGCATTGTTCTTCCTGGATCCAAGGTTCGACTATTGGCCGAATTCTCCTGTCCAGTACCCTAGAGTAAACCTTCCCTGGGAGGCTGAGAAGTGTGATTCCCCTATAATTGGAGCACACTCTCCCGGTCCCCTTTCTTAAAAAGAGGGACCACCACCCCAGTCTGCCACTCCAGAGGCACTGTCCCCGACCGCCACGCGATGTTGCAGAGGCATGTCAGCCAAGACAGCCCCACAACATCCAAAGACTTGAGATACTCGGGGCGGATCTCATCCACCCCCGGTGCCTTGCCACCGAGGAGCTTGCTAACCACCTCAGTGACTTCGGCTTGGGTAATGGATGAGTCCACCTCTGAGTCATCAGCCTCCGCTTCCTCAGTGGAAGACGTAACAGTGGGATTGAGGAGATCCTCGAAGTATTCCTTCCACCACCTGACAATTTCCCCAGTCAAGGTCAACAGCTCCCCACACGTACTGTAAACAGTGTTGGCAGAGCATTGCTTCCCCCTCCTGAGGCACTGGACGGTTTGCCAGAATTTCTTCGAGGCCGACTAATAGTCCTCCTCCATGGCCTCACCAAACTCCTCCCAGTTCCGAGTTTTTGCTTCCGCAACTGCCCGAGCTGTGGCACGCCTGGCCTGCCGATACCCATCAGCTGCCTCAGGAGTCCCGGAGGCCAACATGGCTCAATAGGACTCCTTCTTCAGCTTGACGGCATCCCTTACTTCCGGTGTCCACCACCGGGTTTGGGGATTGCCGCCATGACAGGCACCGGAGATCTTGCAGCCACAGCTCCGAACAGCCGCGTCAACAATGGAGGCAAAGAACATGGTCCACTCAGACTCAATGTCCCCCACTTCCCTTGGAAGCTGGGAGAAGCTCTCCCGGAGGTGGGAGTTAAAGACCTCCCCGACAGAGTGCTCGGCCAGACGTTCCCAGCAGACCCTCACCATACATTTGGGCCTACCAAGTCTGTCCGGCTTCCTCCTCTGCCAGTGGATCCAACTCACCACCAGGTCGTGATCAGTTGACAGCTCAGCCCCTCTCTTCACCTGAGTGTCCAAGACATAGGGCCAGAAATCCAATGAAACGACAACAAAGTCGATCATCGACCTCTGACCTAAAGTGTCCTGTTGCCACATGCACTTATGGACACCCCTATGCTCGAACATGGTGTTCGTTATGGACAAACCATGACTAGCACAGAAGTCCAATAACAAAACACCACTCGGGTTCATATCGGGGAGGCCGTTCCTCCCAATCACGCCCCTCCAGGTGTCACTGTCATCGCCCACGTGAGTGTTGAAGTCCCCCAGTAGAACAAAGGAGTCCCCAATCTTAGCACCTCTCAGTACCTCTCCCAGGGACTCCAAGAAGGCCAGATACTCTATACTGCTATTCGGCCCGTAGGCACAAACAACAGCAAGAGCCCTCTCCCCGATCCTAAGGCGCAGAGAGGCGACCCTCTCGTTCACTGGGGTAAACTCCAACACATGGCAGCTGAGCTGGGGAGCTATAAGCAATCCCACACCAGCCCACCGCCATTCACCATGGGCGACTCCAGAGAAGTGGAGAGTCCAGCCCTTCTCGAGGGGCTGGGTTCCGGAGCCCAAGATGTGTGTGGAGGTGAGCCCGACTATCTCTAGCCGGTACCTCTCAACCTCCCGTACAAGCTCAGGCTCTTTCCCCCCCAGCGAAGTGACATTCCATGTCCCAACAGCTAGCCACTGTGTTCAGGGATCAGGTCGTCGAGGCCCCTTCCTTCGACTGCCGCCCAATCCACACTGCACCAGTCCCCTACAGCTATGGTACCTCTGTGGGTGGTGAACCCACAGGAGGTCGGGCCCACACCACCGCTTCGGGCTGAGCCTGGCCGGGCCCCCGTGGGCAAAGGCCTGGCCACCAAGTGCTCGCATACAAGCCACAACCCCGGGCCTGGCTCCAGGGTGGGGCCCCGGCTGCGCCATACCGGGCGACGTCACGTTCCTTGAGAAATTGTTATCCATAAGGGGTTTTGGTGAACTGCTCTTAGTCTGGCCTGTCACCTAGGACCTGTCTGCCTTGGGAGACCCTAACAGGGGTTTAATGCCCCAGACAACATAGCTCCTAGGATCATTCAAGCACACAAACCCCTCCACCACAATAAGGTGGCAGTTCTAAGTTCTAGGAGGGGATATATATATATATATATATATATATATATATATATATATATATATAAAAAATCTCCTTCTCACCCCCGGCGGGGGGGGGGGGGGGGGGGGGGGGGGGTGGTATCCATGTCATCCTCAAGCTCGGGTCCTCTACCAGAGGCCTGGGAGTTTGAGGGTTCTGCGCAGTATCTTCGATGTTCCTAGGACTGCGCTCTTCTGGACTGAGGCTTCAGATGTTGTTCCTGGGATTTGCTGGAGCCACTCTCCCAGTTTGGGGGTTACTGCCCCAAGTGCCCCCACTACCACGGGGACCACGCAACCCTTGACCTTCCACATCCGTTCCAGCTGCTCTTTCAACCCTTGATACTTCTCAAGTTTCTCATGTTCCTTCTTCCTGATGTTGGCGTCAGCTGGGATCGCCACATCTATCACCACCACCCTCTTCTGCTCTTTGTCCACCACCACTATGTCCGGTTGGTTAGCCAGGATCTGTTTGTCAGTCTGGAAGCTGAAGTCCCACAGAATCTTGGCCCTGTTGTTCTCAGCCACCTTCTGTGGTATGGCCCATTGGGACTTGGGTATTTCTATTCCATACTGGTTGCAGATGTTCCTGTATACTATCCCAGCCACTTGGTTGTGCCTCTCCATGTACACTGATCCAGCTAGCATCTTACACCCTGCTACTATGTGCTGGACTGTTTCAGGGGCTTCTTTGCACAGTCTGCATCTTGGGTCTGATCTACTCTGGTAGATCCTGGCCTCTATGGCTCTTGTGCTTATGGCCTGTTCTTGTGCTGCCATGATTAGTGCCTCTGTGCTGTCTGTCAGTCCTGCATTATCCAGCCACTGGTAGGATTTCTTGATATCAGCCACTTCCTCTATCTGATGGTGGTACATGCCATGTAGGGGTTTGTCTCTCCAGGTTGTCTGTTCCTCCTCCTCCTCTGCACTCTCATCAGGGTTCTGCTGCCTGAGACATTCACTTAGCAGTTCATCCTTTGGGGCCATCTTTCTGATGTATTCTCGGATTTTCGATGTTTCATCCTGGACCGTGGTCTTGACGCTCACTAGCCCTCGGCCTCCCTCTTTCCGCTTAGTGTATAGTCTCAGGGTGCTGGACTTGGGGTGGAACCCTCCATGCATGGTGAGGAGCTTTCTAGTCTTGATATCTGTGGCTTCTATCTCCTCCTTTGGCCAGTTTATGATACCAGCGGGGTATCTGATGACTGGTAGCACGTACAAGTTGATGGCTCGGACCTTGTTCTTACCATTCAGCTGACTTTTCAGGACCTGCCTTACTCTCTGGAGGTATTTGGCTGTGGTTGACTTCCTTGTGGCCTCTTCATGGTTTCCATTAGCCTGTGGGATGCCAAGGTACTTGTAGCTGTCTTGGATATCACCTATGTTGCCCTCTGGTAGGTCAATCCCTTCAGTCTGGATCATCTTGCCTCTCTTTGAAACCATCCGGCCACACTTGTCCAATCCGAATGACATCCCTATGTCATCGCTGTAGATCCGGGTGGTGTGGATCAGCGAGTCTATTTCTCACTCGTTCCTGGCATACAGCTTGATGTCATCCATGTAGAGCAGGTGGCTGATTGTTGCCCCACTATGGAATCGGTACCCATAGCCGCTCTTCGTGATGATCTGACTGAGGGGGTTGAGGCCTATGCAGAACAGCAGTGGTGATAGCGCATCTCCTTGGTATATGCCGCACTTGATGTTGACTTGGGCAATGAGTTTTGAGTTGGCCTCTAGGGTTGTCTTCCACATTTCCATTGAGTTCTGTATGAAGGTCCTTAGGTTCCTGTTGATCTTATACAGTTCCAGACATTCCAGTATCCATGTGTGTGGCATTGAGTCGTAGGCTTTCTTGTAGTCAATCCAGGCAGTGCACAGGTTGGTCTGTCTCTTCTTACATTCGCAGGCGACTGTTCTATCGACCAGTAGCTGGTGCTTGGCTCCTCTGGTGTTACTGCCAATTCCTTTCTGTGCCTCGCTCATGTATTGAGCCACATGCTTACTCATTTTTGCCGCAATGATGCCTGACAGGGCCTTCCATGTTGTGCAGAGACAGGTAATTGGCCGGTAGTTGGATGGGAATGGTCCCTTCTGGGGGTCCTTCATGATTAGGACTGTCCTGCCTTGGGTTAGCCATTCTGGGTGGGTTCCATCCCTCAGCAGCTGGTTCATCTGTGCTGCTAGGCGTTCATGGAGTGCAGTTAGCTTCTTCAGCCAGTACGTATGGATCATATCAGGGCCTGGTGCTGTCCAGCTCTTCATCTTTGACACTCTTTCTTGGATGTCTGCCATTGAGATGGTTACTGGTTCTTGTTCTGGGAGGTTGCTGTGGTCAGCTCTTAGGTCCACTAACCATTGGGCATCGGTGTTGTATGATGCCTTTCTTTCCCATATGTCTTTCCAGTATTTTTCCACCTCAGCTCTTGGTGGGTCTGACCGGTTGTTGTTCCCCTGCCATTGAGAGTACGCCTTGGCTGGTTCAGTGGAGAACAGCTTGTTTATTCTCCTGGCCTCTCCTTCCTTGGTGTATCTCTTCAACCGGGTGGCCAGAGCTGTTAGTCGCTGTTTGGCAGTTTCGAGTGCCTCTGGTATGGAGAGTGAGTTGTACTTCCTGGGCGCCCCTTTATTCACCATGTTCCCTTTCTGTAGTTCAGCTAGCTGGCTAACTTCTCTCCTTGCTGCCTTTATCTTGGCCTCTAATCGTCTCTTCCATGGTGGATACTGTTTGTTATGTCCCGAGCCCACCTTGTGTCCAAGCATCTCCATGATTACATGATTGCTGTACTGTGTATCAGCTTGTTGGTCTCAGTGATGGTTCTTGTGGAGATTGTCTTCAGAGCAGCATTCACATCTACTAGTAGTTCTGAAGGTACTTGGCAACTCAGCTTCGGTATTCGTCGGGGGCTCCAGGTTTCCAGTTGGGTCACGATCTTCCTTCTCAGGTCAGCAGCTCTTGTGTTGAGGCTGTTAGCTGTTGGGGCTTGGTACCCAATCTCTGGTTGTGGGGATGATGACATCTCCCCGCTGACCTGTCTTCCTGGCTCCCCTTTGCCGTAGCATCGTTGTTGTATTTCATTAATCTCTAGTTGTGATAGATGTTATGGATGTTGGAACACTGGGCTAATAGCTGTTTCTTTGTTAGCCTTGATTGTGGGTTTTGAAGTATCCAATGGTCCCACATTCACTGCATGTATCCCCTCTCTCTGGGATTGCTTGTATAGTAGCATTCCAGCAAATCCGTATTTTCTGTCCTCGTCCATTGATGTCTTGTTCCAGTAACCCATTTCTCATCAGTTTGCCCTGGTTCCCTAGCAACTGACGCAGACCTTGTTGACCCGGGAGACGTCTGAGCCGGTATGACTCTATCAGTTATGTTTTCACTCATTCCTGAGGTAGGCTGATATATCATGAGGGGTTTTGCCTAAGGAACCTTACTGGATGATGTTTTGCCCCGACCGGGATTCGAACCCCGATCTCCTGCGTCGTAGTCAGTGAGCGTTACCACTGTACTATCCAGCTGAGAGATATATATATATATCTCCACGGTATATATATATATATATATACAAAACCCCGATTCCAAAAAAGTTGGGACAAAGTACAAATTGTAAATAAAAATGGAATGCAATGATGTGGACGTTTCAAAATTCCATATTTTATTGAGAATAGAACAGAGATGACATATCAAATGTTTAAATTGAGAAAATGTATCATTTAAAGAGAAAAATTAGGTGATTTTAAATTTCATGACAACACCACATCTCAAAAAAGTTGGGACAAGGCCATGTTTACCACTGTGAGACATCCCCTTTTCTCTTTACAACAGTCTGTAAACGTCTGGGGACTGAGGAGACAAGTTGCTCAAGTTTAGGGATAGGAATGTTAACCCATTCTTGTCTAATGTAGGATTCTAGTTGCTCAACTGTCTTAGGTCTTTTTTGTCGTATCTTCCATTTTATGATGCACCAAATGTTTTCTATGGGTGAAAGATCTGGACTGCAGGCTGGCCAGTTCAGTACCCGGACCCTTCTCCTACGCAGCCATGATACTGTAATTGATGCAGTATGTGGTTTGGCATTGTCAAGTTGGAAAATGCAAGGTCTTCCCTGAAAGAGACGTTGTCTGGATGGGAGCATATGTTGCTCTAGAACCTGGATATACCTTTCAGCATTGATGGTGTCTTTCCAGATGTGTAAGCTGCCCATGCCACACGCACTAATGCAACCCCATACCATCAGAGATGCAGGCTTCTGAACTGAGCGCTGATAACAACTTGGGTCGTCCTTCTCCTCTTTAGTCCGAATGACACGGCGTCCCTGATTTCCATAAAGAACTTCAAATTTTGATTCATCTGACCAAAGAACAGTTTTCCACTTTGCCACAGTCCATTTTAAATGAGCCTTGGCCCAGAGAAGACATCTGCGCTTCTGAATCATGTTTAGATACAGCTTCTTCTTTGAACTATAGAGTTTTAGCTGGCAACGGTGGATGGCACGGTGAATTGTGTTCACAGATAATGTTCTCTGGAAATATTCCTGAGCCTATTTTGTGATTTCCAATACAGAAGCATGCCTGTATGTGATGCAGTGCCATCTAAGGGCCCGAAGATCACGGGCACCCAGTATGGTTTTCCGGCCTTGACCCTTACGCACAGAGATTCTTCCAGATTCTCTGAATCTTTTGATGATATTATGCACTGTAGATGATGATATGTTCAAACTCTTTGCAATTTTACACTGTCAAACTCCTTTCTGATATTGCTCCACTATTTGTTGGCACAGAATTAGGGGGATTGGTGATCCTCTTCCCATCTTTACTTCTGAGAGCCGCTGCCACTCCAAGATGCTCTTTTTTACCCAGTCATGTTAATGACCTATTGCCAATTGACCTAATGAGTTGCAATTTGGTCCTCCAGCTGTTCCTTTTTTGTACCTTTAACTTTTCCAGCCTCTTATTGCCCTGTCCCAACTTTTTTGAGATGTGTTGCTGTCATGAAATTTCAAACGAGCCAATATTTGGCATGAAATTTCAAAATGTCTCACTTTCGACATTTGATATGTTGTCTATGTTCTATTATGAATACAATATCAGTTTTTGAGATTTGTAAATTATTGCAGTCTGTTTTTATTTACAATTTGTACTTTGTCCCAACTTTTTTGGAATCGGGGTTGTGTGTGTATATATATATATATACACACACAACCCCGATTCCAAAAAAGTTGGGACAAAGTACAAATTGTCAATAAAATATATTTATTTTATAAAAGCAAAATGCTTATATATATATATATATATATATATATATATATATATATATATATATATATATATATATATATATATAAGCATTTTGCTTTTGTTCCAGTAGCCCCTTTCTCATCAGTCTGGTTGCCCTGGTTCCTCAACACCTGACACAGACCTTGTTAGACCAGTATGCCTCTTGTTTTTCTGTCTCTCGTTGATGAGGTAGGCAGGTAGTATTAAGTGCTTTGCCTATAAGCCTTTACTGGAATTGTCTCAACCAGGGCATGAACCCCTGACCCCTGTTGAGAGCACTAAGTTAGCGATGTTATTGACTGAGCTATCGAAGAAGACTGGAAGATGGCACAGAGGCACAAATCATAGCTGCACAGGAACAGGCCCTAAACACAAGATCGATAGAGGCTGGGGTCTACCACATGAGGCAGGACTCCAGGTGCAGACTGTGCAAAGATGCCTCTGAGACAATCCAGGAAGAGCATACATGGAAAGCCATAACCAAGAATCTGGCATAGTGTACAGAAACATCTGTGCCGAGTATGGACTTGAAGTCTCATCTCATCATCTCTAGCCGCTTTATCCTGTTCTACAGGGTCGCAGGCAAGCTGGAGCCTATCCCAGCTGACTACGGGTGAAAGGCGGGGTACACCCTGGACAAGTCGCCAGGTCATCACAGGGCTGACACATAAACACAGACAACCATTCACACTCACATTCACACCTACGGTCAATTTAGAGTCACCAGTTAACCTAACCTGCATGTCTTTGGACTGTGGGGGAAACTGGAGCACCCGGAGGAAACCCACACGGACACGGGGAGAACATGCAAACTCCGCACAGAAAGGCCCTCGTCGGCCACGGGGCTTGAACCCAGACCTTCTTGCTGTGAGGCGACAGCGCTAACCACTACACCACCATGCCGCCCCGGACTTGAAGTCTCAAGGTCAAAGTGGGACACACCTTTGAAAGTGGTTGAGAATGACCAAGCTAAAATCCTGTGGGACTTCCAGATACAGACCGACAAACTGGTAATGGCTAATCATTACCATGGACATGGTAGTGGTGGACAAATGGAAGAACAAGGCTGTGGTGATAGATATGGCAATACCAAGTGACAACATCAGGAAAAAGGAACTTGAAAAGCTCGGGAAGTATTGAGGGCTGAAAGAAGAGCTAGAAAAGATGTGGAAGATGAAGACAACAGTGGTCTCTGTGGTGATAAGAGCCCTAGGTGCAGTGACCCCCAAACTAGGAGAGTGGCTCCAACAGATCCCAGGAACAACATCCGACAACTCTGTCCAGAAAAGTGCAGTCCTAGGAACAGCTAAGATACTGCGCAGGGCCCTCAAACTCCCAGGCCTCTGATAGAGGACCCAAGCTCGAAGGAAAAAAGACCACCTGAAGGAGGGGTGAGTGGGGATTTTTTTTAAAAAAATATAGAGAGAGTGAGTAGTTATTAAGAAAATACTATAAAGTGGCAGGTTTCCCAAAATCCTTTTAACGCTAAGAGAGTCTCCACCAGGGGAGAGAGTGTTCATTGTGCTGCTCGCTCTACCATTACCAATGATCTTTGTGCTACAATGCTTTTGGGAACTTGGCAAAGATCAGTAAACAGTAGTAACCTAAACAAGGTCAATATTTAGTCATGAAAGTATTGGGACAGCAAGGCCAATTCTTTTGTATTTGCTATACACTGAAAACAACTGGATTTGACATCAAAAGATGAATGTGAGATGATAGATTACCTGATATTTACATCTAGATCTGATAAACAGCCAAGACCATGGTTCCTTTGGTGGCAGACCACCCAATTTTTCACTCCAACAAGACACTGACCCCAAGTGTACTGGTTCGAATCCATACCGGTAAATCTGAACGTGTTAGAATTGTGTTACCAGTCACCCCATGGTAGATGTGACATGTTCACCAAGTTCGGCTAAGTTTCTGTCCCAAACACACTGTGCTACACTAAATCCTTTTGGACATCACCTTCCCAGAAATTCATATACTCATTTGTTTCCCTTCGACTGGATATAACCAGCTGATTAGTTTGCCATAAACTATTATATTGTTAGCTACCAGTTTTTATCCATCAATTTCCAGGCAAACAAAGCACTGGGTTGAGTAGCCCATTGGCGCTTCCATTTGCCTAGCGGGCCAGCTAACAAATTTGTCCACCCTTGATATATTTTTTCTCTCTTTTCTTTATGTAATGTAGCTAAAACTGGATGTAAAGGAGAGTTTAAATGTCAAGAAGGTATTTAGCCCTCGTGATAAGTTCCATCTCATAGTAACTGGAGATCCAAGTGCCAAGGTTGGCCTGGTAGCTGTGGATAAGGGTGTCTTTGTCCTCCACAAGAACAGACTCACACAGAACCAGGTGAGTAATACCTGGCAGTGTTTTTAATTTTCATTATCTCATGGTTTTATGTTTGGTTTACTCAGGAATCAGGTAAAGGCAAAAAAAAATGTGCCAGAGTCCAGTGTCCTCCAGATTGATCTTGGGACAAAGTTAATCTAACTTTTTGCAAGAAAATTTAGTGCACACATTTACAGTAATATTCTTTTCTTTTTCCCCAACAGATCTGGGACATTATTGAGAAACATGACACTGGCTGTACAGCCGGTGGGGGTAAAGACAGTCTGGGGGTTTTCTATGATGCAGGTCTGCTGTTTCAGTCTGATAAAGCAGGAGGCACCACTGAAAGAACAGGTAACACTTAAAAAATGAATAAAACTCTGTGTGGTGCTGTAATAGATCAATAAATCAACTGCAAGTTGTGTGATGAAGCAGTTACTGCTACCACCCCAAAACAGATTATTTCCACTTTAATAGCACATCCCTAACAGTTTAATTCTACTCATACCACAGCAATTTCCTAACAAATATTTAATCTATTAATCACACATCATACTTTTTAATCCATGTTCATTAATTTGCTCTCGCAGCACTGGGGCAAATTGCTACTCTCACTCAGGATCTTTCTAGTTGTTTATTATTATTATTATTATTATTATTATGGGCGGCACAGTGGTGTAGTGGTTAGCACTGTCGCCTCACAGCAAGAAGGTCCGGGTTCGAGCCCCATGGCCGGCGAGGGCCTTTCTGTGCGCAGTTTGCATGTTCTCCCCGTGTCCGCGTGGGTTTCCTCCGGGTGCTCCAGTTTCCCCCACAGTCCAAAGACATGCAGGTTAGGTTAACTGGTGACTCTAAATTGACCGTAGGTGTGAGTGTGAATGGTTGTCTGTGTCTATGTGTCAGCCCTGTGATGACCTGGCGACTTGTCCAAGGTGTACCCCGCCTTTCGCCCGTAGTCAGCTGGGATAGGCTCCAGCTTGCCTGCGACCCTGTAGAAGGATAAAGTGGCTAGAGATAATGAGATAAGATTATTATTATTATTATTATTATCCTAACATTTTAGGACGCTATTTCTCCCTCAGTTTTCAACCAATCATCACCAAATTTCACATGAATACTTCTGGGCTGAATTAAGTTGATATGACCTTTGATGCTGATCTAGATCACTGAACTGAATGATCCATGAAAAACAGGATTCTTTTCCTCCCTAAGCATCATTTTCTATCTCTTACCATTCCAGATCTATAGGATACAGTGACCAGATGTCCCAGTTTGTAATAGCTAGCGCAAATTACTGTGACTTTAGTCACAGTCTCTATCTAGTTACTATTATTCTTCTACCGTTTTTTAGGACGCTATTTTTTCCTTGGTTTTCAACCAATCATCACCAAATTTCATATGAATACATCTGGGCTGAATTATATTGCTATAACTTTTGGTGCTGATCTGGATCACTGATACGAAATGATCCATCAAAAATGGGATTTTTTTAATCACTTAACTGTCAATTTTCATGATTTTTTTCAATCCTTTTTTTTGTTTATTTTTGGGGGGTTTTGTGTGTTTTCTTCAGGGGGGCAGGGCATAACTTTTCCTCACTAAGCATCATTCTCTAACTCTTACCATTCCAGATCTATAGGGTATGTTCCAGTTTGTAGCAGCTAGCACAAATTACTGTGACTTTATCTAGTTTAAACTTATTGTTGCGGAACATCTCCGCAACAAGTTAGTTTCTGTTATCAATTATATTATAGCAGCTATAAACATTTGCTCTTCCACCAACCTCTCTTTTTTTAACAATAAAATCACGGCTTGTCATGTCACAAGTTTTCTGTCCTGAAAACCTTCCTTCATTGAAAATCTTAGTTCCAGCTTTACCTCTGATTGGTGCAAAATGTTGACACCAGTGTCTCCTTCCATAAATGTGAAACATCTCCTCACTTCAATGACCACTCTATAGCCAAAAGATCATGGACACTTAACCAGCATATCCATATGTGGTTCTTCACCAAACTGTTGACAAAATGGAAGAACACAATTGTGTAGAATGTCTTTGTTTGAATGCAGTAGCATTACAATTTCCCTTCAGTGGAATGAAGGGGTCCAAACCTCTCCCACACTGAACATCTTTGAGATGATCGGGAAAGCTGAATGCACTTGATCTGAATGTTGAATGAATCACTTGATATCAGTGCCTGGCCTCATTAATGCTCTTATGGCTGAATAATAATAATAATAATAATAATAATAATAATAATAATAATAATAATAATTTATTTCTATGTGCATTCCATAACAATCTCAATGTCCTTACAATAATATATGTGAAATAATAATAATAATAATAATAATAATAATAATAATAATAATAATAAATATCTAATATCCATGAAAACTCATTTACATAAAAATATTATCAAAGAAAATAAGAAAATAAGAGAGGTGAAAGAAGGAGTCCAAACGCTCCAACAAAACTCCGATGAAACGCTGAGATTCCCTCCCCCGTCCCCCTCATAACTGATCACAAATCAAATATTCATGAAAAAAATACTCAAATATAGAAAACCACGAAATTCAAAAGTCTAAGACTGGAAAATAAGACATATTAGTCCATAATATACAGTACTCATAAAAAAAATAAAATTAAATAAAATTAAGAAATAAGAAAGATGAGAGAAAGAATCCAAACGCCCCAGCAAACAAAATGTTGAGATTCCCTCTCCCATCTCTCTCATAAAGATAACAATCAAGAAACATAAAAGTTCAAAAATCAAAACTAGGATGAGATATGTAAATCAAAAAGATAAGTCTTAAGTCCTTTTTGAAAATCATTAATGTCAGTTGATTCTTTTAAGGCCTTTGGAAGTTGATTCCACAGTCTCGGTGCACATGAAGCGAACGCACGCTTTCCATAAGTATCGGTTCTGTAACATGGCGTAGAAAGAACGATGATGTTAGTACTGTTAGAGCGTAGTGTCCATAGTGGCTTCTTCACCACCAGTAGATCGCTGAGGTATGATGGCACTAATCCATTGAGTACTTTGAAGGTCATCAACAAGATCTTAAATATTATTCTCTTCTTCACTGTCAGCCAATGAAGTGAGCGTAAGACAGGTGTGATGTGGTCATATTTCTTCTTCAAAGTAACCATCTTTGCAGCTGCATTTTGGATGCGCTGCAATTTCGACAAGTCCTTATCGGGGAGACCATACAACAAACTGTTGCAATAGTCCAGCTTGGATGTTATGAATGCATGTACAAGCTTTTCCGTGGCGGCAGTGTAAAGATATTTTCTAATCTGACCAATACGTCTGAGAGAATGTGAAGCGGATTTACATATGTTACTGACCTGGGAAGACATCTTAAGATGGTGATCAAAGATGACCCCAAGATCACGTGCTTCAGATATTGGCTCCTTCACAGATTCACCAATGGTGACACACTGGATGGCATCATTGCCTTCAGATCAGGTGATGCGGCTCTGTACAGTGCAGCACGCTCCAGACTTAAGAGTGGCATCCGTAAGGCCAAGTCTGATTATAGGAGGAAGACTGAATACCACCTGGATAGCAACAACAGCAGGCAGGTGTGGCAGGGAATCCAGCAGATTACCAACTACAAGACCAAAGCTGGGGGTGCTGAAGGGGATGTTTCGCTGGCAGAAGATCTGAACCACTTCTTCACTCGTTTTGAGGTAAAACCATCAGAGGAAGTAATGCAACACCCCACAGCTGACAATAACAATGTCTTTGTGGTGGAGGAGTATGAGGTGAGGAACATGCTACGGGCTATTAACCCACGAAAGGCACCCGGACCCGATGGCATCTGCGGGCGAGTGCTAAAGGACTGTGCAGACCAGCTGGCGGGGATCTTTACCAAGATTTTCAACCAGTCACTCTCCCAGTTCACCGTACCATCATGTCTAAAGTCCTCCACCACAGTCCCTCTGCCCAAAAAGTCAAATATCACCTCCTTCAATGATTATCGGCCAGTAGCACTCACTCCTGTGATTATGAAATGCTTTGAAAAACTGGTCCGGAAGCACATCTTGTCATTCATCCCCCCCACTTTTAACCCACACCAGTTTGCTTATAGGGGGAACAGGGCCACTGAGGATGTGGTAGCCACAGCTCTCCATGCTGCGTTGTCACATCTGGAGCAGCAGGGGAGTTATGCTCGGCTGCTCTTCATAGACTTTAGCTCTGCCTTTAATACCATCCTCCCCAACAGACTGGTGGACAAACTAACAGGCATTGGCATACCATACTCCACCTGTCTTTGGATTAAGAACTTTTTAACAGAGCGCACACAGCGAGTGCGTGTAGGTCATCACACCACCAGGGCCCTCAGCCTCAGCATTGGCTCGCCGCAGGGCTGTGTTAAGTCCTCTGCTGTACACACTCTACACCCATGACTGCTCCCCTGCCTATCTCAGTAACATCATAGTGAAATTTGCTGATGACATCACAGTAGTTGGACTTATCTCAAGGGGGGATGAGTCCACCTACAGAGATGAAGTGGAGCGTTTGGTGGGGTGGTGTGGAGCCAATAACCTGCTCCTGAACATAGCCAAGACCAAGGAGCTGGTCGTGGATTTTAGGAGGAGGAGGACTGCCATCCAGCCACTGGTGATTGAGGGGGTCTGTGTGGAGAGGGTGTCTGATTTCCGCTTTCTGGGAGTCAACATCAAGGAGGACCTGACCTGGGGCGTCAACACCACTGGGCTAGTAAAGAAGGCACAGCAGAGACTTTACTTCCTCAGAGTACTCAGGAAAAACAACATCTGTCAGAGGCTGCTTGTGTCCTTCTACCGCTGCTCAGTGGAGAGTATACTAACATACTGCCTCTGTGTGTGGTTCCCAGGCTGCACTGTAGCACAGAGGAAAGAGCTCCAGGGGGTCATAAAGGCAGCACAGAACATCGTCGGCTGCCCTCTTCCCTCTCTGGAAGACCTGTACAGCACCCGCTGCCTAAAAAAGCCAATTCCATTTTGAGAGACATATCACATCCAGGCCACAACCTGTTTGAACTGCTGCCATCTGGCAGGAGATACAGGTCCATGAAAACCAGGACAAACAGACTGAAAAATAGCTTTTATCCAGCCTCTATTACTGCACTAAATTATGCTATTAAAGTATAGTTTTATATCTACAGCATGAATGTGGAAGTGTATGGCTGTGATATGTGTGGGTGGGTGGGTGAGGTTTGAGTAGTATGTACTTGTGTGTGAGAGGTTTTTGAGTATTCTTCTAATATCTTTTAAATTTCTCTTGTTTTTATTTTAATTATTTATTACTTCACCGAACAAGGACTGCTTAATTTCATTGTACTTGTTACAATGACAAATAAAAGGTATTCTATTCTATCAACTGCAAGATATCGTGACTGAAAATGCAGAACCTCTGTTTTCGTTGTGTTGCACAACAGCTTATTGCACTTCATCCATTGAACAATGTCACTAGCACAGTATTCAAGAGCTTCGATGATGGTAGATCTTTCAAGGCAAGGCAAGGCAAGTTTATTTATATAGCACATTTCATACACAATGGCAGTTCAATGTGCTTTACAGAAGTAAAAACAAAACAGTAAACAATAGAGAATAAAATTACATAAAATAATTTTATTTTTATTCTAATATATAATATTATAATTAAACAATTAATTAAAATCTCATCTCATCTCATTATCTCTAGCCGCTTTATCCTTCTACAGGGTCGCAGGCAAGCTGGAGCCTATCCCAGCTGACTACGGGCGAAAGGCGGGGTACACCCTGGACAAGTCGCCAGGTCATCACAGGGCTGACACAAACACAGACAACCATTCACACCCTCATTCACACCTACGGTCAATTTAGAGTCACCAGTTAACCTAACCTGCATGTCTTTGGACTGTGGGGGAAACCGGAGCACCCGGAGGAAACCCACGCGGACACGGGGAGAACATGCAAACTCCACACAGAAAGGCCCTCGCCGGCCCCGGGGCTCGAACCCAGGACCTTCTTGCTGTGGGGCGACAGCGCTAACCACTACACCACCGTGCCGCCCATTAATTAAAATAATTAAAAGAATTAAAAGAAAATAATAAGAATTAAACAATAGTAGAAATAAAATAATAAAATGAAGTAGTAGTTCAAATAGGAGGAGAAAAAGAAAAAAAGAAACCAGCAGAATAAAATAGAATAAAGTTAAAGTTAAAGTAAATTTGAAACATGCAGAGAAAGTAAAGATTATAAAAAATGTAAAGACGACAATATTAATTATTTAACAGAAAGCATCTGAAAACAGCTTGGTCTTTAACCTAGATTTGAAGCTGCCAACAGCAGGAGCATTTTTAATGTCCTCTGGCAGTTCGTTCCATAGCTGTACTGCATAGTATCTAAAAGCTGCTTCACCATACTTTGTTTTAACAACTGGTTTTAATAGTAAATTTTTCTGTTTCGATATGGTAGATCTGATTGGGTTGCAACATATCAGAGAGGTAATTGGGCCCTGTACCATTTAGAGATTTGTACACCAGCAGCAATGCTTTAAAGTCAATTCTGTAGCTTACAGGAAGCCAGTGAAGGGACCTTAGAATTGGAGTAATGTGCTCTGTTCTTTTTGTTCATGTGAGAACCCTAGCCGCTGCATTTTGAACCAGCTGAAGTCGTTTGATGGTCTTTTTTGGCAGACCTGTGAAAAGGCCATTGCAGTAATCAACCCTACTAGAGATGAAGGCATGTATTAGTTTTTCCAGATCATTTTTTGACATAAGTCCTCTTAGTTTGGAAATGTTTTTTAGGTGATAAAATGCCGTTTTAGTGATTGCTTTCATGTGACTGTCAAAGTTTAGCTCGCTGTCAATGAAAACACCAAGATTTTTAACCATTTTTTTAGTTTTAATCCCTTTTGTGTCAAGAATAGTGGTAATCCTGAGTCTTTCATCTTTTTTTCCAAATAGAATTACTTCTGTTTTATCTGTGTTCAGCTGAAGAAAATTTTGTGACATCCAGCTGTTGATTTGATCGATACACTGGTAGAGACATTCAAGGGGGGCATAATCATTAGGTGATAGAGCAAAATAAATGTGGGTGTCATCTGCATAGCAGTGATACAAAATTGAATTGTTATTGATAATTTGCCCAAGTGGGAGCATATAAAGGTTGAAAAGTAATGGTCCAAGAATCGACCCCTGGGGTACACCACAGGTCAAGGACATTGACGTTGAGGAACAATTTCCCATGGTAACAAAGAAGCTTCTATGTTTTAAGTATGAATTTAACCAATTGATAACTTTACCAGTCAATCCAACCCAGTGTTCAAGTCGATATAGCAGTATGTTGTGATCAACAGTATCAGAAGCTGCACTGAGGTCCAGTAATACCAGGACCGATGTTTTGCCTGCATCAGTATTAAGACGTATGTCATTTATAACTTTAATCAGCGCCATTTCAGTGCTATGATTGGCACGAAATCCTGACTGAAAATTATCAAAACGGCTGTTTGATATCAAGAAGGCAGTTAATTGATTGAAGACAATTTTTTCAAGGATTTTCCCAATGAATGGTAAATTTGATATTGGCCTGTAGTTATTTAATACTGAAGGATCCAGATTATTTTTTTTAAGTAGGGGCTTTACAACGGCTTTTTTTAGGGACACAGGAACAACGCCAGTCTCCAGGGATGTATTTATAATTTGAAGCACATCTGTAATTATAAGATGAAGAACAGACTTAAAAAAGTTGGTGGGCAAAATGTCCAATTCAGATGTTGAGGAACTGAGATTTTGTACAGTTTTTTCAAGAGTCTCATAATCAATTAAACAAAATTCTGACATTGTGTTGAAGTTATCTGTGTCATTGGTGATTGCAGTTTTTCAATTTTTTGCAACTGAGATATATTATGAGGAATATTCTGCCGTATTTTATCAATTTTACCTTTGAAAAAGGATGCAAACTCATTGCATTTATTAACTGAGAGAAGTTCAGGTGCTAATTGTGGTGGGGGATTAGTTAGCTTCTCTATTGTTGAAAATAGCACACGGGCATTGTTCATATTCCTGCTGATGATGTTGGAGAAGAAAAACTGTCTTGCTTTACGAATTTCATAATTATAATTACAAAGCATCTCTTTATGGATTTGATAATGGATGTGAAGTTTAGATTTGCGCCATTTTCTTTCAGTCTTTCTACATTCTCTCTTTAGCAGTTTAACAGCCGGGTACTGCTTCCATGGTGCTTTCTGCTTATCATTGACTCTTTTGATTTTGAATGGAGCAATATCATCCATAATTTGGGTCATATTTAAATTAAAAATTTCCAGTAAATCATCTACAGAGTCTGACATTTTGGTTGAGTTCTGAGAGAGAGCTTGCTCAAAGAGAGCACATGTGTTGTCTTTTATGACTCTCCTACCTATAGTCGTTGAGCTGTTCTGAATGTGAGGAGACATAGAAACATCAAAGAAAACACAGAAATGATCGGATATGGCCAGGTCAACAACAGTAGTAGAAACAGTAAGACCCTTTGTGATGACGAGGTCAAGAGTATGACCACGAGAGTGGGTCGGCCCCTGTACATGTTGTACTAGGTTGAAGTTGTCAATAATTGCAAGTAGTTCTTTGGCATAAGTGTTATCAGTATTATCTACATGCAAGTTAAAATCCCCAGATATAATAAGACAAACTCTAAGCAAATGACTGACAACAGTTCACCAAACTCTTCAAGAAAGACTTTGGCTGAATGTCTCGGAGGCCTATAAATAGTTAATAATAATATGTTAGGAGAGCATGTAACAAGTGCACATAAGTATTCAAAGGACGTAAAATCACCAAGTGAGGATTGTTTACATTGAAAAGAGACTTTGAATATATTTGCGATCCCTCCACCTTTCCCTTGTCGGGTAACATTCAAAAAATTAAAATTTGGGGGTGCTGCTTCAATAAGGGTGGTAGCACTATTTGCTTGATCCAGCCAAGTTTCAGTTAGAAGCAAGAAATCAAGATTGTGTTTGCAAATAAGATCATTAATTAAAAATGACTTGTTTAAAAGTGATCTAACGTTCAGAAGAGCTAGCTTTACAGAAAGTCTAGAAGTAATATCTGCTTGTGCACTCTGATGTTGTTTTAAAACAGGAAGGAGATTAGATTGGTTCACCCCCAGGGTTAAATGTGCTCTATGTTTTCTATTTCTTATCAACACAGGAATAGAGAATGGCATAGGCACATTGGGTCCCAGCTGGTTTTCAAAACTACACCCATTTGCAGGGACCCAGAGTACATCAAACAAGACTTTCTAAATGTTCCATTTGGTTTGAGGGTGAAAGGATTGGAGATTACATGTATCTTTTGGATGGTGAAAAAGATTTGTAGCCAGCTGAAAGTCCTGGGTGAACACAATTTTGATGAACTGGGTACACTGGTTGTCGCGACAGATTTGGGCTGGACAAAGAGAGTGTAGCCATTGGGAGCAATTTTTTCATGCTATTTGGGAAATCCATCCGAGGGGAAGATAGAGATGGCGAAATGGAGTCCTCTGATTTTTGGCAGTCTGTCTTTGAATCTTGGCAGTCTTGCAGGTCAGATGTCTGTGTGTCCTTGATGACGACTTGCAAAGATGATTGTTTAGGCTTTGTAACTATGTCAGTCTGCGACATCTTATCAACTGTTTTCCTCAATGCTGGCTGAGAAAAGATTGCAAGTCTGTAATGGTCTACTAAGACTTGGGCTCCAATCCAGCTGAGTTCAGTGCTATTTGGCTTGTAAAATTCTCTGCGATTCCAGAAAAGGTTAAAATTGTCTATGAAGTTCATACCAAATGAAAAACAAGTTTTTCCAAGCCAGGTGTTAAGACTGAAGAGTCGAGAAAAAGCAAAACTTCCTCTCGCTGGAAGTGGGCCACTGATAAAAGATTGAATTCCAGTCTTATAGAGCTCAGAAAAAAGTTTTCTGAAGACATCTTGGACAAACAGCTGTTCTCTGAAAACATCATTTACTCCCACATGCACAACAATACGTTTAATAGTTTTATGCTCGGACATGAGTTTCAAAATGCTGTCTTTGGTGTCAGAGATGGATGCATTTGGAAGGCAACAAATAATCATCCCATAACCTTTTAATTGTCTTACAGTGGAATCACCAAGAACAAGGGTTGTGGGATCAGGTGGTGTTACGAGCTGCTTTTTGCCTCTTCCCACAGCTCTTCGATCTTGGTGCGATCTCTTTTTACTATGTGTTTGTCCGCTTGAAAAATCCTCTTCCACATCCCTGAGGCATTCAAATTTGTTCTGAAGCCTTATGGGCTGTGGATTTTCCATAGGATTGTAGATCCTATTGTAATTTGTAGAACGAGCTGGTGTTGAAGTAATTACTCTTCTGTTTTTATTTTTGGGCTTGCCACCCATCATTTGCCAGTTTTCTGTACTCACATTTTGCCCAGCTTGATTGATGAATTCATCCACTTGATCTGCAATGCCATCGGTCTGTCGGAGTGCAATCTCTGCATTCTCAGTCACTGTTTCTGTACTCTTTTCCTGAGATATCGCTTTTAATTTGTCCGTCTTTGGCAGAGCATCAATCTTTGATTCCAGAATAGAAATCCTCTGTTCTAGTTCCATGCATTTTCTGCAGGATTTTTTGCTCCCTGGCATTTTGTTTTAAAAACTAACTTATCTTATAAAGATGAAAAAAAATAAAATAAAAAATAAAAAGTGGAAATTAAATTAAAATTAAATTAAAAGCTTATAAAGATGAAAAATAAAATAAAAAAATAGTGGAAATTAAATGAGATAGTAAAGTATAGAAATAAAGATCAAGAAAGCAGGAGCAAAGCAAAGAAGCGTCCTACTCGCTTGAGTAGGAGGAGCAAAGAGCTCTGTGTGACCAAGTACAGCTGTGTGTTATCAGCTGGATAAATCCCTGTAGCCATGCCCCAAAATCAAGTGGAAAGCCTTTCTAGAAGAGTGGACATTATTCTAACAGCAAAGTGGAACTAAATCTAGAATGGGATCTTCACCAAGGACATATGTTTTGATGATCAGGTGTCCACATCAGGTGTTTGGTCATATACCATCTCATCTCATTATCTCTAGCCACTTTATCCTGTTCTACAGGGTCGCAGGCAAGCTGGAGCCTATCCCAGCTGACTACGGGCGAAAGGCAGGGTACACCCTGGACAAGTCGCCAGGTCATCACAGGGCTGACACATAGACACAGACAACCATTCACACCATTCACCTTCTCACCAGTTCGAGGATCCAGAATTCAACAGGACATTGATATAAATTGATAATATATTCGAGGTACAGCAAATTTTGGGGGGGAAATGATGCATGTTTAGACTTCAGTAACAATCTGGCTCTTCCTTTACTACAAGCTGTAATTTCCTTTTCATAGATCCTGTGTGTCCCATCCCACTGAAGAGAAAACGGAGAGCTGAGACTCGATTACAGATCACCCAAACACTGAGTAAGAAGCTGGAATTTTTATTCAACAGTTTGATTCAGATAGATAGATAGATAGATAGATAGATAGATAGATAGATAGATAGATAGATAGATAGATAGATAGATAGATAGATAGATAAGGGGGAATATATAGATCTTGACTACCAGTTTCTCAGTGCTGAACTTCATTTGTACCCTTTTTCGTAAGTTGGTAAATACTCTGGTGAACAGAAGAAATGCTGTACAGACGGACTAAAGCTGAAAAGGCTTGGCTACACATGTGAACGGAGAGCTTCTTTCATTTTGGATGGTGCAGAGTGTGTCCAGGCCTTCCTTCACTGTTGTAAGGAGATCCAAAAACACAAGGATGAGCAGAGAGACCTGCTGCATCTGGCTCGGAGTAAGGACCAACTTTGTTCTTTATTTTTGTTTGAGTTGTTAAAGGTTCCTAAAAACATTTAAAAATTAACTAAATGTAAGATTTAAAGCAAAAAAATATCCAAGAGCATTACAATGTTGCCTTTTGAAGTCAACCAATTCATTAACTAACTTCTTTGCCCAGTCCTATGTCTTGGTTGCACAAAAACCAAACCAATTAGGCTAAAATGACATCACTAACATCATTAGTCAGTCCATTACAGAGTAAAAGAAGCCATAGATCTTATCACACCTGTGCCTGCAAGAAGATCATCTGAAGAAGAAAAAGCCTTTATTTGTCACATGTACACTCAAGCACCTCCTCTGCATTTAACCCATCTGGGGCAGTGAACACACACAAAAGATCAATGAGCACACACGCACATACATACCCAGTGCAGTGGGCAGCTATGCTACAGCACCCAGGAGCAGTTGGGGGTTAGGTGCCTTGCTCAAGGGCACTTCAGCCATGATATAGAGGGAACCATGATCACTCACTCAACTCCTCTCACATTTTTTCCTGCTGGTCCTGGGAATTGAACTGGCAACCTATGGGCCCAAGGCTGCTTCTCTAACCTTCCAACCATGGCTGTACCCTTATTTGGTCAACTGCATGGAAAATAAGAATGATAAATGGTTAAGCCTGTTGACATATCCTTTAAGGCCATAACTTGAGGGCCAAAACTGCAATATGTAGCTAAAATATGAATATAGCTGCAAGGAGCAATTTGTGGGGTCCAAGTATATTTCATAAATAGTGCCCCCAGTGCGGTGCATGGACCCCTGACTACCCAAAGTTGCAATCTTCCATCCATCCATCCATCCATCCATTTTCTTCCACTTATCTGAAGTTGGGTTGCGGTGGCAGCAGGCTAAGCAGGGTATTCCAGGCATCCTTCTCCCCAGCAATGCTTTCCAGTTCCTCTTGGGGGATCCCAAGGTGCTCCCAGGCCAGATGAGATGCATAAACTCTCCAGCATGTTCTGGGTCTACCCCAAAGTCTCCTCCCAGTTGGATGTGCCCAGAAAACCTCCAAAGGAAGGCACCCAGGAGTCATCCTTGTCAGATGCCCAAACCACCACAGCTGACTCCTTTCGACATGAAGGAGCAGTGGCTCTATTCCAAGATCCCTTTGGATGTCTGAGCTCCACACCCTATCTCTAAGGGTGAGCCCAGCCACCCTACAGAGAAAGCTTATCTCAGCCGCTTGTATCTGCAATCTCATACTTTCGGTCACTACCCAAAGCTCATGATGAAGTTGCAGCCTGCCATTAAATACTGCACAAAAAACTTGCAAAAACACACATTATCAATTTAACTTATTTTAATTTGTTTAACCCTTAGAGCCTGACTGACGCAAATTTACATCGCTTCTTTTCAGTTGAACAGTCCCCTGCTTGCTTCACTGCTCCACACTTGCAAATATATCAATATCTTAAGTCTGTCAAACTGACTTGCCTTATTTTTTGATAAGTGAAAGTTTGTCACTTGTCCAAGGCACAATTTACAAATACAAATCTGTTCAGGTGACGATGATGACGATGACTTCATCAACTCTGATGAAATTGTCACCCGAACACAGTTCCCTGAGAGCTGGCTGTGGGAAGACATTGACCTGCCACCCTGTCAAGGAAATATACCATGGTAATTGGAATAATCCAAGATTTATACGAGTGTAGCATTTTGGTGGTAAATGGTAGTTCTGATTTGATGTTTCCCTTTTTATTTTAGTACTACAACAAGCCACACCTTGGACACAAACTATCTCAAAGACTCTATTACTACCTGGGAAATCCTCGCCATCAGTCTGTCAAAGACCCATGGTCAGTACCATGCCTTCTTCGCACGTCTGAAATATCTTGATGTAAACAATGATATGTCTAAAAAACTGAAATACACACCTGTAATGGCTGATATATGATGGCAAATGTTAAAAGAATATTAAAACATTTCACTTTCCCTGTAGGTATTTGTGTAGCTGATCCCTATGAACTAACAGTGGCAAAAGACTTCTTTGTGGATCTCAAGTTACCTTACTCAGCAGTACGCAATGAACAACTGGAAATCAAAGCTGTTCTGTATAACTTCTCCAACAGGAAACAGAGGGTACTTTTTACTCTTACCTGCACTTTATATATATATATATATATATATATATATATATATATATATATATATATCTTTTATAAAATACAGTTCAGCGCATAGCAACAGGTTGGTGCAGCATGTAGTGTTGCTGTCTCACAGCTCTAGGGTTCTCAGTTTCATCCTGAGCTCAGATTAAGGTCTGTTTGGAGTTTCTGCACATGTTCTACCACATGGGCTTTATGTAGGTTCTCTGGTTACCTCCCAAGAACATTCCCAGTTGGTTGATTGGCTATGCTAAATCCCCTCCCCCATGTGTACCCATGTGCTGCTATGGACTGATATCAAACCCAGAGTCTATTTCTGCCTCATACCCAGTATTCCCAGGACAGGATCTGGATCCACCACCACCCTGACTGGCATAAAATATTTACAGAAGCTGCATGAATGAAATTGTTTGAAGTTCAGCCACATAATCCATCCATCCATTATCTCTAACCACTTATCCTGTGCAGGGTCATGGGCAAGCTGGAGCCTATCCCAGCTGACTATGGGTGAGAGGCGGGGTACACCCTGGACAAGTCGCCAAATCATCACAGGGCTGACACATAGAGACAAAAAACCATTCGCACCTACGGTCAATTTAGAGCCTCCAGTTAGCCTAACCTGCATGTCTTTGGGGGAAACCGGAGCACCCGGAGGAAACCCACACAAACACAGGGAGAACATGCAAACTCCACACAGAAAGGCTTAAACCCAGAACTTTCTTGCTGTGAGGCAACAGTGCTAACCACTACACCACCATACCACCCAAGTTCAGCCACATGATTCACTTCATATCTCACATTAATGCCTGCTTCTTAACAAGTTAACATAAGTTTTGTCCTGATCTTGATGTCTGACTTCCTGTCCTTTCCAGGTGCGTGTGGAATTCCTTGAGACAGAGAATGTTTGCAGTGCAGCCAGCAAAAAGAAAAAATACAATACAATAGTTAACATTGACACCAAATCTACCAGATCTGTCCCATATGTAATTATTCCCATGAAAGCAGGGGACCACCAGATAGAGGTGCTGGCTGCAGGAGTATTATTTGATGATGGTGTAAGGAAAACCCTGAAAGTAGTGGTGAGTGTCAGCAGATTTGTAAAAACCTGTAATATTGGTTATATGTAGTGATAAAAATGAACTTGAATGAGCTTTCTGATAAATGTTGTGAGTACGCAGGCACAGATGTATGTGCAGCAAAAGACAGCTTAAGAATAGCAAACCAAGCCAAATCGAGAGACAGGAATCAAGGTCAGTAAACACGCTAGGGTCAGACGATCAGCAAACAGAATATCAGAGGTAAACAAAGATTGAGGAAACAAGAAACACTAGCAAGTGTCAGAATGGTAGAAAGGCAGTCAGAGAGATAACAAGGCTTGGTATGCTCAGTGAACCAGAATGATACTTTGCATTGAGTGCTTGTGTGACTGGTGTTTATATGCAGGAGCAGGTGATGAGGAAATGGATGTCAGCTGTGTGTTAGAAGGCAGGAGACAGAGGGTGCTGTGTGTTCTGGGAGTTGTAGTTTGAGCTGTCCATGTTTGTAGTCAGCTCTTCACCAGTGGGTTTACGGACAGAGCCCCCCCGAGACGGGATGTCCGGGAGCTAAAGTCTTTCAGGGGCATCCTTGACCTCTAGGTGCTGGTTTGCTGGGATGCTGAGTGTGGAAATCCTGCTTGAGCAGCGGGTCGAGGATGGATTTGGACTTTACCCAACTCTCTTCCTCTGGCCCGTATACTTCCCATTCTACCAGGTATTCAATCTGGCCACCTCTTCGCCTGGAGTTGAGGATCTTGTTGACCTGGTAGATGGGTTCTCCGTTGAGGTTCAGAGAGGAATAGTCTAGAGTGGGTGTGTTCTCGGAGAGTGGACCTGGAATGACGGGTTTAAGATTGGATACGTGAAAAGTGGGAGAGATTCTGCTGTGCAGTGGAAGTTCTAGTCAGTAAGAGACATCATTGATGCACCGTAGTACCTTGAAGGATCCAATGTAATGTGGCTGGAGCTTCTTACAGGTTTGTGTCTCTCATAGGTTCTTTGTTACCACCCATCCTCGATCTCCCGGAAGGTACGTGGGGGTCTCTCTTCTATGACAATCGGCATAGGCTTTGTATTTCGTGCAGACAATTTCTAGTTGCTGGTGAGCCTCCTCCCAAACAGTTTGGCTGTGTTTGAACCATTCACTGACTGCCTGGACTTGACTGGGTGTGTCGTCTCAGGGGAACAAGGGTGGTTAGTAGCAGAGTATGCACTGGAATGGTGTTAGCTGAGTCGCAGAATGCTTCAGTGAGTTCTGCGCATATTTGGCCCATGGCAGGAAACATGCCCAGTCCCCCTGGTTGCACATGCAGTACATGCATAGGAAGCAGCCAATCTCCTGTTTGGCCCACTCTACCTGCCCATTGGACTGGGGGTGGTAACCTGACATGAAGCTAACAGACACTCCCAGTCTCTCCATGAAGCATAACCAGAACTTGTATATGAACTGAGGACCTCGGTCACTTACAATGTCCTCAGGGATGCCGTAGTAGTGGAAGACTTGCTGATACAGGAGTTCCACTGTTTGGGCAGCAGTGGGAATGCCCAGAAGAGGGATGAGCCTCAAGGCCTTTGAGAGCCGGTCTATGGTGACCATGATTGTGGTGTTGTTTTGGGATGCAGGAAGGTGTGATGAAGTCGATCACCAAGTGTGACCATGGTCACTGTGGGACAGGTAGAGGCATAAGTTTGCCAGCCGGAGGAGCTCGGGGAACCTTGGCTTATGCGCAGTTGGAACAAGAAGCGACAAAACAGTTGATCTCGGTCAACATGTTGTCCTACCAGTACCTATTCTTCAGCATTTGGTCGGTGTGATTGCTGTTGGGGTGACCAGTGGCAGGAGAGGAGTGTGCCCAGGTGATGAGTTTGCTGCATAGATGTGTGGGCACAAAGAGAAGGCCAGGTGGGATGTTGCTGGGAGTAGTCTGAGGTTGAGACTTGTGAATTTTGCTGTCCAAATCCCATGTGATGGATTGGATGAAATGTTGGGGTGGAATGATGGGTTGGGGTTCTGTGTCTTTGGGTGACAGATCTACAGCCCGAGACAGAACATCTGCTTTAGTGTTCTTGGACCCTGGTCAGAAGGAGATAGAGAAGTTAAACCAGGTAAAGAATAGTGCCCACCTGGCCTGACATGGATTCAGCCTCTTGGCCTTCTTGAGATACTCTAGGTTCTTGTGGTCAGTTAAGATGGTGAACAGGTGAGTTGCTCCCTCCAGCCAGTGCCACCACTCTTCAAGGGCTAGCTTGATGGCCAGCAACTCACGATTGCCCACGTTGGGGGCGTCATGGCTCAGGTGGATAAGGTGCCACACCATAAATCCGGCGATCTGGGTTCAATTCCGACCCAAGGTCAGTTCCTGAGCCCTCTCCTGCTCATTTCCTGTCTCTCCACTGTCCTATCCAATAAAGGTGAAAAAAGCCCAAAAAATATCTTAAAAAAAAAAAAAACACATGATTGCCCACGTCATAGTTCCTCTTGGCAGGGGTAAGCTTTTTGGAGAAAAAGGTCACTGGGTGTAGTTTTGGCCTTTCTCCAAATTGTTGGGAAAGGATGGCTCCGACTCCCGTGTCAGAGGCATCCACCTCTACAACAAATGGCTTTGTGGGGTCTGGATGTTGGAGAATGGGAACCGACATGAATGCGGTCTTGAGCTGGTTGAAGGCTTCTTCTGCCTGAGGATTCCACCTAAGGCACTTGGGCCCCTTTTTCAGGAGAGTGGTCAAAGGTGAGGCCAAGGTGTTGAAGTTCTTGACGAATTAGCGGTAGAAGTTGGCAAAATCTAGAACCTTCTGGAGGTCTTTGACTGACTTGGGTTGCAGCCATGAGGTGACAGCCAAGACTTTGGCTGAATCCATACTGACTCCTGAGCTGATGATGTAGCCCAAGAAGGGGATCTTGTCTAGGTGGAATTCGCACTTCTTGGCTTTGATGTAGAAGTGGTTTTCAAGCAGCCGTTTTAATACGGCTCTGATGTGGCTTTTGATGAGTGTGGAAATCTGGGGAGTAAATCAAGATGTCATCTATGTATGTGATGATATACTTTCTCAGCATGTCCCACAGTATGTCGCTGATGAAACTTTGGAACATGCTGGGAGCTGAAGATAGCCCATACGGTATGACTCAGTATTTGAAGTGACCAGTGGTTGTACTGAACGCTGTCTTCCACTCGTCACCTTTTTTAATCAGGATCAAATTGTAGGCACTTCTGAGATCCAGCTTGGAAAAGATCTTGGCTGATCTGAGTTGCTCCAGAGCTGCTGGTACCAGTGAGAGAGGATATGGGTACTTGATGGTGACCTCATTTAGCCCTCAATAGTCAGTGCAGGGTCGTAGTCCACCTCCTCGTTTCTCTACAAAGAAGAAGCCGGCCAAGGCAGGAGATTTCGACGGCCGGATGTAACCTTGTTTGAGAGCTTCTTGGATGTATTCCTCCATGGCAGCGTGTTCTTTCTGGGAAAGGGGGTAGATGCCCCCTTGTGGTGGTGCTGTGCCCAGTACCAGTTTGATGGTACAGTCATACGGTCTATGCGGTGGTAGTCCACAGGCCTTCCCCAAGACCTCAGTAAGATCCTGGTAGCATTCAGGAACATTGTCCATGGAGGCTGGAAGTGGGCTCTCCTGAGGTAGAGGAGACGATGAGTTGAAGATGAGAGAGGCAGCTCTGGAAGCACGTAGGTGACCACTGGAGTATCTCCTTGTTCTGCCAAGAGATGAGGGGGTCATGTAGTTGTAACCAGGGGTAGCCAAGGATGATATCCTGGTGATTAGTGGTCGTGATGTACAAGGATATCAATTCATGATGGAGGGTTCCTACTTACATTTGAAGTGGCTGTGTCCGGGAAATAACCAGGCCATCGCCTATGGGTCTGCTGTCAATGGTCCAGATGCTAAGCGAGCTCTGCAGAGAGGTGACTGGCAGGTGGAACTCCTGTAAGAGAGCTTTGCTGATGAAGTTCCCCTCTGCTCCTGAATCCATGAAGGCGGATAGCATATGAGTGGAGGATGCCAACTTCAGTAATACAGGGATTTTGAAGGACTTAGAGTGGAGCTTTCTCACCGGACTTGGGGAGGAAGTGGACCTCTCAGTGGAGGTTCCCCAGACAGGTCGAACTGGACAGCACTGGAGGTGGTGATCGGCGCTCCCACAGTTGTAACACAAACCCTCTTTACACCGTCTGGCACTCAGTGTAGGACAACCGTGAGCGAGAGAGTTCCATGGGTTTGTGGTCCTCTGGAGGTGGGTTTGGTTTATTATCTGTGAGGAGCGAAGGCCAATGTTTCAACAGCTGATCCAGATGTATAGCCAGTTCGATCAAGGTGTCCAACGATAGGTTCTCATCCCTGCATGCCAGCTCACTGAGGATCTCAGGGTGCAACCCCTGGCGAAAGACAGCTTTGAGTGCTGGGTTGGTCAAAAACCTTCCTGAAGAAGGAGAGAAATAGTTCATATGAACCCATTGGCTTTCCACCTTTGTTCCAGACAACCGTAGCCCAGCGGAGTGCTTTGCTGGAGAGGAGAGACAGAAACTTAGCGATTATATGATCTTCCAGGATATCCGGCACAGTGGCAAAATACAAAGAGCATTGTAGCAAGAAGCCCTTACATGTGGCGGGGTTGCAAGTGAACTTTTCCGGTGCAGAGAGTTGCAACGCTGGGCGAGGAGGAGATTTGGTGCGCGCTAGCAGGGCTTGCAACACAACCGTCATTAACTGCACCATCCTGGTGTTGAGATGGGTGAGCATCGGTTGATGTTCTCAGAGCAGTCGCCCCTGGGCGTTGAGAGCCATCTGCTTTTGATCCTCCACTACATCCATGATGGTGAAGTACCCTTTGAGTACGCAGGCACTTACGGATGTACTGTATGTGCAGCGGAAGACAGCTTAAGAATAGCGTACCAAGCCAAATCGAGAGACAGGAATCAAGGTCAGTAAACACGTTAGGGTCAGGCAATCAGCATATCAGAGGTAAACAGAGATCGAGGAAACGAGAAACACTTTCAAAGGTCAGAATAGTAGAAAGGCAGTCAGAGAGATAACAAGGCTTGGTATGATCGGTGAACCGGAACAATACTTTGCGTTGAGTGCTTGTGTGACTGGTGTTGATATGCAGGGGCAGGTGATGAGGAAATGGATGTCAGCTGTGTGTTAGAAGGCAGGAGACTGAGGTCGCTGTGTGTTCTGGGAATTGTCGTTTGAGCTGTCCATGTTTGTAGTCAGCTCTTCACCAACTGGTTTACTGACAGATGTGATGAAACATTATATAAAAATAAAAGTTATAAGTCCAATGTAATACTTAAATGTTCATCAACATGAGATCTGAAACATTCTTTTTATCTCACTCAGTCTGAAGGTGTGCTAACTGAAGTCCCAGAACAACATTTGGAACTAAATCCCTCTAAAGTAGCTGGTGAGGTTTTATCTATTCTATACTTAATCAACAGCAAGCACTTTGTGTTATTTCTCCTTTTTTGTCAGCATTTTTTCTGCACATACTGGTTTTCCATTTTCAGTTTCCACTTCACTCCATTTTCTTGTTCTTTTTGTGTTTTTTGGAATAAAAGGTGGTGTTCAAGTTGTGCAATTGAGGACCAATATACCAAACGGGCAGGTTCCAAACACTCCTGCACACACTTACATCTCTGTGTCTGGTAAGAAAACACTCAAACACATCAATATCGGCAGGTTTTGTTAACTAAGGTCCATTTTTATTTTCATCCCAGTCATAAACTCATACTGTATATAGGGGAATAGATGCAAAAAAAATTGCTATGAAGCTTGGCAGTCATAGACAAACTCTTGCAGTACCGTTTTTTTTTTCCAGGAATCAGAAAGTTATAGATCTAAGAAGGTGTTACAGGGATGTCTGAGCTATTTGTATTTGTAGTTGGCTGGCAGAAGGTTTAACACCCAGGAAAAAAAACCTTTTTTTTTTTTGTCGAGTCCCACTACATAGTCCATGGTGCAATCTCACTGACAGTTGAATGAATTTTATCAGCCAAATAAATTTTTTTAAACAGATTCTACTGCTTACTGTCAGGGAATGGAGATGGATGGAGGCAGATGCAAGTGCAGATAATTACCTTTGCCAACTTTGTTGGAGGAGGTTATGGTTTCACCTCTGTTTGTTTGTTTGTTTGTTCCCTATGTAAATCAAAAAGTAGTGAATGGATTTTGATGAAATTTGATCCATGGGTCAAGGAACAATTGCTTAGATTTTGATGCAAATCCAAATATGTGGCCTGGAGGAGGTATCCACTCTACTGAGTGCCCTTCTAGATTATTGTCCATCCATCCATTACCTGTAAACGTTTATCCTGTACATGGTCATGGGCAAGTTGGAGCCTATCCCAGCTGACTATGGGCGAGAGGCAGGGTACACCCTGGACAAGTCGCCAGATCATTGTAAGGCTCCTTCTAGATTATTATGTAAAGTACAAACAGAACAACCAAAACTGTGAAAACAAGAACCATAAGCATGATCTGTAGATATGGGGGGGGGGGGGAGAATAGTGGTACTCACAAGGTATAACAAGACAAGTGAGAGTGAGATATTAGTGAGACATGTGATGTTCTGGGGCTAGTGGGTAGTGTAGTTCTGCACCCTTTGGTGTTACCGTGACACTTACCACTTGGATGATTTAGATTGTTGCGTAGATTTAAAAGGCAATCACTGAACTGGACCGACACAATAATCATAAACTAATAGCATATCTAAAATGAAACATATCACATCACATGATAGCAGATACAGGGGCATTGACAAACACTGAATTGTTGCCTTAAGAATCATAGTTGTACTGTATCATGGTACGTATATCAGCAGATACTGGTGATCTTGTCTCCACAGTGGCGCTCTGAGTGTACAGTGACACCTTCTGACTTTAAGAATCCAACAGTGTAAAAAGCAACCAGCTGAGCACACAGTCCTGTGAAGAATAAGTGCTCAGGATAGTAGTACTGGAAGTTCAGCTGACAATTCTGACTACTTGAAGAAACGTTAGTCAGATGGTCTTTAAAATCGAGCTCAAGCCCATGATCAGCATTCTCATGTCAAGGTCTTTCTTGTGCAGACGTGTCAGGGCCAGGTGAAGAGCAGAGGATATTTTAGTCCTGTACCCACATTAGACCAGTTGGGGCAATGTGCATGCTAGAAATATTATGTGTGTGGTTAATTGATTAGCCTTGTAAAGCACTACAGCAGGGGACAATGGGGTCAATGGGCAATTTGCCTAAGAACCTGACCATGAGGCTGGGCAATTATGATGGGGTTTGACCAGGGATTCTTGGTAATGGTACAGTCTCACCATAGCTAACACAATTAAGTCACCAGCATGCTGATATTTTTTGCGAGTCTTATGCTTTACATTTTTTTAAGATAATACTAACTTAAGATGCATACTGGCGCTTAGTATGCGAGTAGACATTAATTGTACATTTTCCATAACACCATTCTCTTCTCCTTTCTGCTACCTTTTCTATGCAGCTGTTTAGCTAGTTTATGATGAACCCAGGGTTAGAAATGCTCATAGTCCACCTCCAACGATGATTTTGTAATTGGATACTTTTTTATTTTCCCTCTTTCCTTGTAAGACCTTAGGTAGATAGTATAAGGGTGAACTCACACCAGGTGATCCATATTATAGTGCATTTGACCCCTAAAGTCTGGTTCATTTGATTAGTGTGATCGCTGTATACTGTGCTCAGGTGTGGTTTACTTAGCCTGTTTGGAAGAGGTGCACTCAGGCGTGCTTCATTTGGGCTTGTACACGGTGTGCTCACTAACTGCACGAAACCTGAATGTTATAGTGTGCACTATTCAATTCATGGGAGAATATTAGGGTTAATAACGGGTCTGGTTCTCACCTTATTGAGGAATGCGAAGTGTAGTCATCGAGTAAAGCTGCACTGTGATGACATAAGTGCATTTGGGACCGGAACATGAATGTGCAATATGAGTGCAGCCCTGTAGGGGAGTGGGGAAGGGGACAATCACTGTCATAAGTGTTACAAAGCAATAATTCCTAGTGTGAGTATGTCCTAATACATAGTAATGTTGTCTGCACCATGAATAACAATAGTGGTAGCTGCACCAGCTTATCCATCTGAACAACCATCTAACTCTTCGTATATTTCCCTTCAGGTCAGGAGGTGAGCAAGACAATCGAGCAGGCTATCAGTGGAAACTTCATGGGACGTCTGATCGTACAGCCCCGTGGCTCTGGAGAGCAAAACATGATCTATATGACACTACCCCTTATTGCCACACACTACCTAGATACCACCAACCAGTGGGAGGGAGTTGGTGTGCACCGACGTGATGAGGCTATCAAGCACATTTTGACAGGTGAAAATATTCTTCCCAAACAGATCAAATTTAGAAGGTTTTGTAAGGACACAAATGTGCCAGTTGTAAAGTATAACACTAAGTAAAGAGCCAGTTTGCTTATCAAGCTTTTCTCATCATCAGCCATGTTTCATGAGATATCATGTGGTGTAAATTTTAACCAGAGCTGCAACCAACCAGAGCAGCAAGCTGGAAAAAAATCTTGAGATGAAAACTGTTTGAACAAAGTACCATCAAAAATCTCATGGAGAAACTGGAGGTATCTCGTGTGCCATTTGCTTCCATGAATGTCTTTTTGCTCCAGTCCTGCTCTGCAAAATTCATCCCAGGAATATATCTTCTTCTAGCTGCTCCCATTAAAGGCCACCACAGCAGATCTGTTGCACATAGGTTTTTCACCAGATGTCCTTTCTAACATGACCCTCCTCAATCTGTCCGGGCTTGGGATCGGCGCTAAGTATGCACTAGCTTGTACAACCCCACCAGCTGGGTATTTTACCTACTCTGCATGTCTTTGAACTGTGGGGGAAACTGGAGCACCTGGAGGAAACCCACACAGACACAGGGAGAATTCTCCATGTAGAAAGGCCCCCGTCAGCCATGAGCCGTGAACCCGGAACCTTCTTGCTGTGAGGCAACAGTGCTAACCACTACATCACCATGCCACCCAGCCCAGGAATATATCTCAGTTGTAAAATTCACTTTGGCATCTGAATGTGCATCTGTAAGGACAATGAGGTGACTATAAGCTTTTAGAAAATTACATTCAGTACTTTATCCTTGTCAGTGTCATGGTCAATCCTGAAGCTGAGGCATTAATGCTACCTGCTGTGCTTAGCGGGATGGCACAGTGGTGCAGTAGTTAGCACTGTTCCCTCATAGCAAGAAGGTTCCAGGTTTGAACCTCATAGTCAGCATGACCTTTCTGTATAGAGTTTGCATGTTCTTCCCGTGTCTGTGTGGGTTTTGTCCAGGTTTCCCAAAGACAACCCATAGGTTGTTCTTTATATACCGTATGTTACCTCTGGGTGATATTTTTAAACATTCTATTAGTTTCCACTGTTATGTTGATGACACAGTTGTATGTTTCTGCAAAACCTGATGAGAGACACCATCTTAATAGAATTGAGAAATGTGTAAAGGACATTAGACACTGGATGCTTAGTAATTTCCTTCTGCTTAACTCTGACAAGACTGAAGTACTTGTAATTGGACCACATGCAGCTAGAAGCAAGTTTTCTGATGACACAGTAACTCTGGATGGCCTTTCTGTTTCTTCACGTGCAGCATTAAAAGACCTTGGAGTGATTATTGACCCCAGTCTTTCATTTGAAACTCACATTGATAACATTACCCAGATAGCTTTCTTTCATCTCAGAAATATTGCTAAGACAAGAAATTTAATGTCACTACATGATGTGGAAAAACTAGTTCATGCTTTCATTCCCTCCAGGTTGGATTATTGTAATGCCTTACTGTCTGGATGTTCCAATAAGTGCATAAACAAGCTCCAGTTAGTTCAAAATGCAGCAGCAAGAGTCCTTACAAGAACTAGAAAATATGACCCCATCACCCCTGTCTTATCCACACTGCATTGGCTCCCAATCAAATTTCATATTGATTATAAAATACTACTATTGACCTTTAAAGCACTGAATGGTCTTGCACCACAGTACCTCAGTGAACTTCTGGTCCTCTATGACCCGCCACGCCTACTTAGATCAAAAGGTGCAGGCTATCTGCTGGTACCTCGTATAGTGAAGGCTACATTAGGGGGCAGAGCCTTTTCTTACAAAGCCCCACAGTTATGGAACAGCCTTCCAAGTAACGTTCGGGAATCAGACACAGTCTCAGTGTTTAAGTCTAGACTGAAAACATATCTGTTTAGTCAAGCCTTTTGTTAATGGTGTTTATGAAGTAAAGGAGTAGATCTGGAGGGTCCTCAAACATAGAGTGTTTTGGTAAACTGGGATGTATGGATGCTGTCAGTCCCCCACTTGCTTGCTCACTCGAGTTTGTTGACGGTGTAGTGGCTGGCTGCTTTATGTCCCCGGGCTCCCTCATGCCTGTGTTACCTTCTGGCTCTCCCCTTTTAGTTATGCTGTCATAGTTAAATGCCGGAGTCCCTGCTTGTACTCAGTGCAATATGTATACTGTTCCTACTTATTCAGGTGACATTGGGCATAACTAACAACCTGTGATTTCTCTCTCTCTCTCTCTCTCTCTCTCTCTCTCTATCTCTATCTCCCCCCAAAAAATCTATCCCTCTGAGTTACATGTCAGTCCCAGGATCGAGATGCTGATCTCTTCTGCTCCTCAGACCTGCCTGATCCATCCTGGTGCCCTGTGTCTGGTTGGAGTCTCATCGCATCGCTCCTGTGGAGGACAGCCCCATGTGGACAGTTGGGGGTCACACTTGGAGGATGCTCTGGACTCTTGCAGTGGTGCTTTTGTGACTTGAGGACTGCAGTTGACTTGCTGACTTGAGGACTGCAGTTGACATGCTGACTTGAGGAGTTGACTTGCTGACTTTGGGACTGTGGTTGTCGTGAACAGTTTTGCGCTCAGGTTTCCATCAGTGGGGGGTTTATAGCATCAACGAAGCTGACTTTATGTTAGGACTGTTAATGTTATAGTCATGTTGTCTGTTGTTGCCCAAATGAGGATGGGTTCCCTTTTGAGTCTGGTTCCTCTCGAGGTTTCTTCCTCATATCATCTGAGGGAGTTTCTCCTTGCCACCGTCGCCACAGGCTTGCTCATTGGGGATAGATTAGGGATAAAAATTAGCTCATATTTGAAGTCATTCAAATTCTGTAAAGCTGCTTTGCAACAATGTTTATTGTTAAAAGCACTATACAAATAAACTTGACTTGACTTGACATGAGGTTAGGTTAACTGGCTACTGTAAATTTGGGGGTCAGTATTTTCTCGATCCACAGCTTAGATCATCTAAAGTAGAGACCCCATTAATTTAAGAGTGTTTTGTGCATCTGATAATAAAATGGGAGAAAGTTTTTTTGTTTGTTTGTTTGTTTGTTTGTTTGTTTGTTTGTTTTTAAATAAGAAATTAATTAGTTAGAGTATGGCTTGGTGCTTGTAGATGCAAAAGACTCCCCTATGTGAAATGGTAAGACGAAGAAAATTCTCTCCCTCTCTTAGGACATGACCGTCAACTTACATTCCGTAAACCTGATGGTTCCTATGCTGCATGGATAAACAGACCAAGCAGCACATGGTAAAAGTTTTAAGTAATTGACCAATTCTTACAAAAAATTCTATCATCGGTCACTAATTTTGATGGCTTGTCTTCTGTGTTGTAAAGGCTGACAGCATATGTAGCCAAAGTGTTTGCCATAGCCAGTGACCTCATTACCATCCATGAAGATGCTCCCTGTGACTCCATCAAGTGGTTGATTCTGAATTCACAGCTGCCAGATGGCAAATTTAAAGAAAGTGCCCCAGTGGTTCATGCAGAGATGGTTGTAAGTTGAGCTTAGATTTCTGTTGAAATTGTTAACATTGACAAGAAACCTCAGATCTAGTATTTCTGTGAAATCTGGTGTCCATGTAAAGAGTTTTCTGTGCGGTTTCAGGGTGGCGTACGAGGAAAAGATGCTGATGCCTCTCTGACAGCATTTGTCTTGATTGCTCTGCAAGAAGGACGCCATCTCTGTGCCAACTTAGTTGGAGTATGTCAATTTAAATGTCACATGATATATCTGCATATGCAATAGGCCAAAATGATCAAATGTGCAGACCAGTTTTTGCATAATTCTGTGCATCCTTTCTGTTATTTAGAGTCTTCCAGAGGCTTCTAAGAAGGCCACTGAATATTTGGAACGTAGACTCCCATCTTTGACCAATCCATATGCGGTTGCCATGACTTCCTATGCCTTGGCCAATGCTGACAAGCTTAACAAAGACCGCCTGCTGCAGTTTTCCTCTGGAGGTGAGGAACTTTTAATTCCATATTAATTAAATTAGGAATTAAAATTCCTTTAGGAATCATGTTTAAATTTCATTCTATATCTTGTGTGCAGATGGTGCTTTCTGGCAAGTTGCTGGAGGATATCACTTCTCCCTGGAGGCAACAGCATATGCATTGCTGGCTCTGGTAAAAGTAAAGGATTTTAATGCAGCAGGGAAAGCTGTTAATTGGCTCAATAGGCAGAGTAGTCCATATGGTGGTCATGGCACCACTCAGGTAGGTCGAATAGATTTTTCTTTCATACTTTTTGTAAATTTACTGAATATGCTGAAGCTGCTTTAATGCTAGACTGCCTTTCAGATTTTTCAAGTGTAGGTCATAAAAAGAATTTTCCCTGACACCCAATTATTTTTGTTTAATGGACCAAAAGCTACTGAATTCGAATCACAGACTTCCAATTTTATTAGTTTTTTTTTTAATAGAACAATTAATGAATTTAGGGTCATGTGGCCCTAAATTCTCTGCTATTTTTTCCTGCTTCACCATGACCCAATTCAAGGTACTATGTCATGCATCACGTGGTGGGCTTTCTCCGTTCACGCAAGGCATTGTGGGATACAAATTTGAAACAGGAGAGAAAAATGGAGGACGTGAGTGTGCGAATGAAATGTGAAATAGAGGTCTGCACTGGTCGGATTTTTCAGTCCCGCTCCCGCCCGCGCCCACATTGTGCAGTCCCACTCCCGCCCGCAAAGAATTATGATTTTCAGTCCCGCTCCCGCCCACGCCCACAAAGAATTATGATTTTCAGTCCCACTCCCGCCCACGCCTCCATATTTTGTCCCGCTCCCGCCCGCAAATCCCGCATGATGCAGACGTTCGCGTTATTTCTCAGGAAAGTTCTTGTCTTGACACAGCATGATGGTGCCCCGCCCCCTACTTTGAGTGGATTTGAGCATAAATATCTACAGCTCATGTTCATTATTATTTACCTTGTTTCTGAATTCAGCATGTAGTGTCTCTAACAATAATAATAATTAGTGCTGTCAAGCGATTAAAATATTTAATCGTGAATCGCACATTTTTGTCACATGAGAAACCATTGTAATTCTCTGATCAGCATAAAAAAGTGAATGGGTTTGCTTTGTACCAATGTTTTTTTTTTTTTTATTGCAAAGCAGAGCTAGCAGGAGAACCATGAGTGAAGTGATTTACTGCTTGAGTTAGTCTACAACTCTAATCAGAGAGACAGGTTACACAGTGACGGTAGGCTTGACATGCTTGATTATAATATAAAGTATACTATTATATTAACTTTAAGTTGTTCATTGATAAATATTACATTGAATCTGATCTTTACTGTTTCAGCTCACTTAACACATTTTGTACTTTTACACTTTCTGCCTGTTGATGCGTCACACTGTCCAATCAGAGGCGGCCAAATTTGCATATTACAGGAAGGATTTCTGGGATAGCATTGAGTTTACAGACACTGTCTTCTTAAAACTGAATAAATATTTAAAAAGAGCCAAATGAGCCAGTCTTTTGAACGGCTCTTTTCAAAGAATGGATCACAAAGATGCGGATCCCATCAAAGAGCCATAAATCCCATTTCTACTAGTTTCAAAAGCTTATGAAAAACCTACATCATGTCACAGAGAGTTAATCTCGCGATAAAAAAAATTATTGCCGTTAAAATTGAGTCAAGTTAGCGCGATAATAACGCAACATTTTTTACAGCACTAATAATAATAATAATAATAATAATAATAATAATAATAAAAGACAGGCGAGCACGTAATTCCAAGTGGAAATTTGGTATATTTATTGTTCAGCCATACAAAACATTAGGCTAACCCAGTTTACATTTGTTAAGCATTTCTAACTAGAATATCCTATAAGTTAGAATACCCTATAAGCATAGCATATATAAATGTTCATTTGCATTGATCATCCTAAGATTTCAGGACTCTTGACTTTTTAACGGTAAATGTACCTCTTTTTAAAGCAGCACTTACTTTTGAAGCACTGTGAGATTCAGTAAAGGAGCTCTGCTCTTCTGCCATGATCGGAGATCTCAAACACGGAAGAGGAAAGGAATCGAGAAATGAATGAGAGTTATTTATCCTCTCCTGGATCAGAATCAGAATTCTGATGACCAGCTCATTTAAGGTGTCATTGAGGCATCATGTTAGTGTGGGTCACTGGAGGCTGGGTGTGAACGGCAAGTCATTAGAGTGATCAAAGGATTTCCCGTTAGGGTGATCAATGGCAAATTTAAGATGCCATTCCTCACTCAATCTGGCAATCTGACTCTCTCTGCAAATTTAGGCATCTTAAAATGTTTTTATTAATGCCAAATAAAATATCCAGCACAAATTATATATGATAGACATAAATTAATAATTTATAAATTTTATTTCAAACACGTTTTTAGTTAGCGGGACTGCAGCCTATCACCGCTCCCGCCCGCGCCGCATATGTGCGCTCCCGCTCCCGCCCGCGCCTGCATATGTGCACTCCCGGTGCCGCCCGCGCCCGCAATGAGCTTTCAAAATTTGTCCCGCGCCGCACTGCTTTGCGGCGGGTCCCGCGAGTCCCGCGGGACTCCCGCGGGAGTGCAGGGCTCTAATGTGAAATACCGACTACAGTAACAGAAAGAAAGCGAGAAGAAAAGATGTTATGTTCTATACAAAGGAAAGGAAACGCAGGACCAAACTAATAAATATTGGTGGTCAGTGAGCACCTCTGTGTGATCAGCTGTTTATTTAGTGACAGAATGATGGAACTGTCAGTGCACGCTCAAAGGTAAGCCTGTAGATGGCAGTAATGCAACACTGTGGATGCCAGCTGCCGTAAAACCCAAAAGAAGAAGAAGGTAAACCTGCGCATGTGCACACGGACTTCCTCTGTCTGTTTGACTGTGGGAAGCGAGCGATTTCATGCACATTATTTGCTTTAATCCCCTCAAATTAAATAACTTCCCAGCCACAGAATGCCCTGATATGTTGTGAGATATTACAGAAATAAATATACATCACAATGAGCACATTTCAGAGGGAACTGAATTTCTCCAATTTTATGAAATCAAAAGGCCTTCTAGCTTTAAAGCAGCGCTCTATATTTCCTGTCAGGATCTGTCACATGGCTGTAGAAAGTGCAATTAACAATTGACATCTTCAGAATATTGCAAAGTAAAAATATATATATTTAAATACATTTAATATACCAACATCCATTTTGTTTTCTTTCTAAATCTAAATAAATTTGGTTTGGTTGATTGAATCACTTTGGTCAAAAGAGATGACAAAAAGTTCTCTCAGTCTGAGATTGTACAGCTCTGCTTTTATGTGTCAACTAGGCAACCATCATTGTGTTCCAAGCAGTGGCTGAGTACTATAAACAAGTAAGGGATCGTCAAAATACAGACTTGGATGTGGAATTAAGTGTGAGTGGACGAAGTCGCCCAATCAGATGGGCTTTCAACAAGAACAATGCACATCTCACACGCTCAGACAAGGTTCATTTCAGACTTTCTGTTTATTATGCTATTGTTTTACTGAGCAGATCAAAGAGAAGTCTATCTTGGAAAACACGGATTTAAAGCTAGAATTTTTTTAGCTTAGCATTTTTTTTAATTATTATTATTCCTTGCTGATGCTAATGTTAGCTAGCATTCACTGTCTAATGTTAGCATGCTAATTAAAAGATTAGCTCTTGCTAAGGATACTCTGTGATATGACTGTGATATTCATGTTGATCAGATCAGTCAGAGAAACCTCGGTAATATTGCAGAAACCTTGAAAATATACATGTAGAAGTCAGAGCGGGTGGGTAGAGCACAGAAGTACAGCAGACCAGAACTGAGTTCCAAAAACTCTTTTATTTTAGCTTTTCAGCTCTGACTTTTCACACTTTCCCAGTCACATGCACACACACAAGTCATCTGGTGTGGGAGAGAGCTCCCTTCCTCTGCCCTCTCTCTCCTTATATAGGGCGTGGTTGCTGGGAAGACACACAAACACAGGTTAATTCACATCAGGTGTAGTGATTCTGCCACTTACCTTCCCTGAATCCGCCCTCCGCTCACAGGCCGACGCTTGACCACGCCCCCACTGCCACATACCCCCACCACCCAACTCAAGCCGGGCAGCCGTCTGGCCCGCAGCCGACCCCCCCCCCCCCCCTTGACCGTAAAGGAAGTCCGCCACGACCATCTGTGCCCCCGGCCTGTGGACCACCTTGAAGTTAAAGGGTTGGAGTGCCAGATACCAACGGGTGATCCGCGCGTTGGCATCCTTCATGCGGTGGAGCCACTGGAGGGGCGCGTGGTCTGAACAGAGGGTGAAAGGGCGTCCCAGCAGGTAGTAATGGAGGGCTCCGTCCACTGGACCAGATCTGGTGCCCCCTTTTTAGTGAGATCAGTCGGCGGGCTGGTGACATCCGAATAATTAGGTATAAACCTATGATAATAGCCAGCCAGCCCCAGGAACTGTCTCACCTCTTTTTTGGTCTTAGGCCTCAGGCAGGCCGCAATCGCTGCAGTCTTGTTAATTTGGGGATGCACCTGCCCATTGCCCAAGTGGAAGCCCAGATACCATACTTCCACCCACCCAATCGCATACTTCTTCGGGTTGGCTGTGAGACCCGCCCGCCTCAGCGATCTAACGATCGCCCTCAGGTGTTGTAGGTGCTGCGGCCAGTCATTACTATAAATAATGATGTTGTCAAGGTACGCGGCAGCATAGGTGGTGTGGGGGCGGAGGACCCTATCCATCAGCCGCTGAAACGTAGTGGGCGCCCCAAACAGCCCAAAAGGAAGTGTGACAAACTGGTGTAAGCCGAACGATGTGGAAAAGGCCGTTTTTTTCTTGGGATAATGGAGTCAAGGGGATCTGCCAATAACCCTTTGTCAAATCCAGTGTCGAGTAAAAGCGAGCTGTGCCTAGTCGATTGAGCAACTCATCAATACAAGGCATTGGGTACGCGTCGAATTTAGACACCACATTGACTTTTCTATAGTCTACACAGAACTGGACCGACCCATCTGCCTTGGGTACCAAGACCACCGGGCTGCTCCAGTCGCTGTGGGACTCCTCGACAATGCTCATTTCGAGCATGGCCTCGAGTTCTTCCTGAACCACTTTTTTCTTGTGTTCGGGTAGCCTGTAAGGGCGGCTACGCACTACCACCCACGGGGGCATCTCTATGAGGTCGGTGCGGCCGGGCAGGGGCAAGAACATGTCTGAAAATTCGGTCTGCAACTGTGCAACCTCCGCGAGTTGTGTCGGGGAGAGGTGGTCTCCACAGGCGACCGGAGAGGTACGCAATGCCAATACTCCCTTTTGAACCTCCGGCCCCAGCTCTGCCTTCTCTGGAACCACCAACACCACGGGGACCTCCTCGTTCCAGAGTTTGAGTAGATTGAGGTGGTAAATCTGTTGCGCCTCACCCCTGTCCATTCGCCTCACCTCGAAGTCGAGGTCCCTGACTCGCCGTGTGACCTCAAAGGGTCCTTGCCACTTGGCGATTAATTTGGAGCTCGATGTGGGCAACAGTATGAGTACTTTATCTCCCGGTGCAAACTCTCGAAGGCGCGTACCCTTGTCGTACAGGCGGGTTTGCCGTTCTTGGGCCTGCCACAAATTCTCCTGGGTTAGGTGCGTGAGTGTGTGGAGTTTTGCGCACAGATCAATAACGTATTGAATTTCATTTTTACTTGGTGAAGGTCCCTCCTCCCAATTTTCTCGCAGCATGTCTAAAATGCAGCGCGGCTTATGCCCATATAACAATTCGAATGGGGAGAACCCTGTGGAGGCTTGTGGGACCTCTCGCACTGCAAACAACAAGGGTTCGAGTCATTATCCCAATTACGTGCATCCTCGCTTACGAATTTCTTAATTATATTTTTGAGGGTGCGATTGAATCATTTGACTAAACCGTCCGTTTGTGGGTGATAAACGCTGGTGCAGTTTGGCTTAATACCTAATAACCCATAAAGTTCTTTCAGTGTTCGTGACATAAACGAGGTGCCTTGATCAGTCAGAATCTCTTTCGGGATTCCAACTCGGGAGATAATGCGGAAGAGCACTTCTGCAATACTGCGTGCTGAGATATTGCAAAGAGGCACTGCTTCCGGGTATCGTGTTGCATAGTCCACTAGAACTAATATAAAGTGGTACCCTCGTGTTGACCGATCTAATGGCCCGACGAGATCCATCCCAATTCTTTCGAACGGGGTCTCGATTAATAGGAGAGGGCGCAAAGGCGCTTTTGGAATGGCTGCTGGATTTACTAACTGGCATTCGCGGCACGCCGTACACCACCTACGGACATCGCCATGAATTCCTGGCCAATAGAACTGGGCCATTATTCGGGCTAGTGTTTTATCCTGCCCTAAGTGTCCAGCCATGGGATTAAAGTGAGCCACCTGGAATACCAATTCCCGGCGGCTCTTCAGAATCAAGAGCTGCATGATTTGTTCTTTAGTCTGAGTGTCCTGCGTCACTCGGTATAATCTATCCTTCATAATAGAAAAATAAGGGAAGGACGGGGTGGCGTTTGGCTGGAGCATTTGACCATCGATTACCTTCACTTGGTCAAATGCATGCTGCAGAGTCTCGTCTCGCAACTGCTCTAACAGGAAATCCACAAGGGATTCCTCAAGAGAGGGAGGAGGAGCCAGCGGCTCCTCACTCTGATGCGGAGATGACATAGACGGCTCTGTGACAGCTGCTCCCGCCAAAGCGACACTGGGACCTCCCCTTGCTGAAATACGGCAGGACCCACTCTTTACTAAATGACTCATTAATGCCCCGAATCCCGGCCAATCAGTCCCCAAAATTATCGAGTGGGTGAGGCGAGGATTAACCACCGCCTTTAATCTAAATTTTTCCCCTCTGAAAAAAATGTGGACTGACACTAAAGGGTAGCTGTGAACATCCCCGTGCACACACAACACCTTCACCCCCTGTGCTCCCCCCAATGCCTCATCTTGCACCAGGCTTTGGTGAATTGAGGTCTGATTACAGCCAGAGTCCACCAAAGCCTGATATGTATCCCCTTGGATACTCACCGGTATGTGACATGCTCCGGCCTGATCGAGGGCGGCTCCTGGCGCGTCGGGGATCCAAACCACTGCGCCCACTTCCATCACCGAGCACTGCTGTTGGAGGTGGCCCAGCTCCCCACAGCGCCAGCAAACCGGCCCGGGCTTTCTCTCTGCACCAGTACTCTGGGGCTCACTCACCTGGGGGGGGGGGGGGGGGGGGGGGGGGAGACAGACACGGAAGTGGGAAATGGGAGGACACCGCGGGTGTGGCGGACCGGCTGTGAGGGAGCTGGCCCCGCCTCCATGGTGGGGGAACAGGGCGAGGACGAGACACAGAAGGGGAGGGGGGGAGAGAGAGAGAGAAAGGAGAGAAGCGAAGAGGGGATCTGTGATCCTACCATGGGAACAGCCGCCAAATGATCCTCCGCCAACTCGATGGCCTGATCCAGCAACGCCGGGCGATGGCACTGGACCCACTCCGCCGTTCCTTTGGGAAGTTGCGTGATGAACTGTTCCAGTGCCACCAAGTCGACGACTCCCTCGGAGTTGAGTTTGTCAGCCCTCAGCCACCGCCTGCAGGTGCCCTGGAGTTGCTGGCCAAACGCGAACGGGCGACCGACCTCCTCTAGGCGCAGAGCACGCAAGCGCTGACGATGTTGTTCGGGGGTGCACCCCACAAGCTGGAGGATGGCCCGGCACAGGTCCGCGTAGACCAGCCGGCTGTTGGCGGGGAGCTGTAGCATGGCCAGCTGCGCCTCGCCCGTTAGCTGGGGGAGGAGGCGTGCCGCGCGCTGTTCCACCGGCCACCCCAAGGCTTCTGCTGTTTGTTCAAATAGTGTGAGGAAGGCCTCGGGGTCGTCATGCGGGCCCATCTTCGTTGGGGTGAGGTGGAGTGGGCCCGCAGCGGTGGAGATGGCCCCCGCCGATGCGAGGAGGTGCCGGAACGCCTGATGATCTTCCTGTTGCACCAGCACCAGGGCCTCAAACCGTTGTTCTTGCTCCTTTCAGAGGGCGAGCAGCACCTGGTGCTGGCTCCGTTGGGCCGTGGTGAGGGCGTGGATCAGGTCTGCAAAGGGGGAGGACTCCATGGGGCTGTTCTCTTCTGTGCTCGGTCCCGGGTTTCGGCACCACTGTTGAAGTCAGAGCGGGTGGGTGGAGCACAGAAGTATGGCAGGCCAGAACTGAGTTCCAAAAACTCTTTTATTTTAGCTTTTCAGCTTTGACTTTTCACACTCTCCCAGTCACGCGCGCGCGCGCGCACACACACACACACACACACACACACACAAGTCATCTGGTGTGGGAGAGAGCTCCCTTCCTCTGCCCTCTCTCTCCTTATATAGGGCATGGTTGCTGGGAAGACACACAAACTCAGGTTAATTCACATCAGGTGTAGTGATTCTGCCACTTACCTTCCCTGACTCTGCCCTCCGGTCACAGACTGACGCTTGACCACGCCCCCACTGCCACAATATACCTCTCAGTGAAATCCCTATCTCAAACCACATGCTTCCATATTAAGGATTGTCAGTACCAATAATGTCGATACCACTGAGGCATCTTATTATTTAGTGTACACAATGTGCTGAATCCTCCTTGAATGTGTATTAGAATGTGTATTAGAATGTGTATTAGCTTACGTTACAAAATATTCTTCCACCTGCCACTCATGATCGCTTTTTTCTCCCAGAGAGGGCAAAATTCCAACATCTTACATTCAGCAGCTTTAAGATTCTGTCCTTTATCGTGGAAAGATCAAGACTGAATAAAAGATTTCTGTGCTTGGACTTTTACAGGTTCAACTCAGGCAAGAGTTTAATGTTACTGCTAAGGGACCCGGTGCTGGAGTTCTTAAAGTGAGTATTCATGGATACTGCAGTAGAAGGTCCTTTGTTTTGTATGTGTCGGTAGTGATTGTAAAATGTGCAACACTACTGATTGATCTTCTTTAGTTTTGTGCTTATTATTATTATTATTATATCCCCACTCCGAAGGAGGGGGTATACCTCTGTCCATTCATCCGTATCTCCGTCCATCTGAAACACCTTTTTTCTCAGCAACCACAAATCATAGCCACTTGGTACGTGGTGCCAAATTTCAGCTTGGGATTCTACACCGTGTATACCATTTTCAGGTCTGTCGCACATCGACTTCCTGTTTACTGACTGAATGTATTTACGAAACATATAGCGTGGATTTACAAAATTTTCATAACAGTTTTCTCAACAACAACAAATCACAACTGCTTGATACTTGGCACCGAGCTTCAGCTTGGGGTTCTATACCATGCATGGGCGTCACCACCATTGAATGTGAAGGGGGCGTGTCCCCCTCACATTTCATAATTCTTCGTTTGGACCCCCCCACATTTAACATAAAATATTAGTTCACCCAGCGCCGTTTCTACTGCTTCGTGAAAGAATCCATTCCACTTGATCGATAAGAGAATACACATCCCACTGAAAATCCACTCCGGGTTTTCCGGGCGTTCCCTTCAACAACTCACCACACGTGAGTGAGTCTTAGTGCGAGCAGAGACATTTTGGTGCAGCTGCTCGAGAGTGGAGGAGGTGACATCAGCCCTGTTGTCACCTCACAATGTCTAGCTTTTGCCAAAAGCCTTATTCTTTTGTTATCTGCCCTCAAAATTAACCCCAGGCCATGTTAAATTAATGTTCAACTAAACAATGAAATAAGCTTAGCCTAATGGGGTATTCTTGGTTGATGATGAATTGTTTGCAGTATTTGCTCCTCCCCAGACACAAGGGACATAAGGACATTCTTTTCAAAGAAGCAGAAAGTCAGTCAAAATTTCCACACAGGACAGGTTTTTTTGTCCCAATGGAAATGTTAGTGCAGTTAGCTGGCTAGTCAATGTTAGGAGATGTATCAGCTAGCTTAATCTTAGCTATCATTTAATTCAAACCCAGTAGGCCTGCCTTACTGTAATGCCAAGAATGAGGTCAAGTCTGCTCTGATGATATTTATTGATTCCCTGTTGTGATGTGAAGAACTTGTTTTGTCTGGTCTTTGCCAGTTTTCTGGAAAGTAACATGGGAAATCAGTGTATGGGGAAGGAATAGTAGAAAGGAAAGCAATGGAGAGAGATGGATGTTATTCCAGGTGGATTGTGAAGGAAAGGGGGATAAAAGTTATGAAGTGGTAGAAATTGTGGTTGCACCAATGTAAGAAGGAGTTCTATCTATAAATCTATTTGTTATACTGATCTGTAAATGTTACTGTTGTACCACAGTAACAACCTACCATGTAGGTTGACAAAACTGCACTTGTTCATTGTGTGAAGTTATTTTTTATGTCACCGTTGCTTGACACAGTGTGATTTTGTGTTATGAAGTTTGCATGATGCCATGTCATGCCTGTTCATTGTGTGAACTTATGAATATTCTTATTTTTAAACATACAGTTGAGTGTCACTATTGCTTGGCCCAGCGGCATGTCATGTTACATCTAAAACTAAATAAAAAAGAAAACACAAAATAAAAAGTAAAATGCACCCATAAAGTCATTGTTGGTGATAAATTGTGTCACATTCATCTCATTATCTTAGGCAGAACAGTGGGTTGTAGGTGTAATTAATGATTATGTGTATTTAGGTTGGTATAAGTGATCAATCTTTAATAATTAAATGGATTCAATCACATTGAATCGTTTAATTTGACTCATTTGAATTGAATCCTACCATGAAATCAGTCTCATTGAATCATTCAAATGAATCATTCAAATGAATCGTTCAAGTGAATCGAATCAGTGAATCATTTAGTGAATCATTTAGTGAATCATACCATTTATCCTGGTGCTTAATAATAAATTACCAAACAGCTAAATTATGGTATATTGCAAATTATTATTGATCACTTACCATATTATATAAATCATCTGCACCTTTTTGAATTCTTTGGGAGATTGGGTGACTTCAAAGTATCGAAACAGCAGACAGACACCACACAAAATTCCAATCATAATGTTTATTATGGGCGGCATGGTGGTGTAGTGGTTAGCGCTGTCGCCTCACAGCAAGAAGGTCCTGGGTTCGAGCCCCGGGGCCGGCGAGGGCCTTTCTGTGTGGAGTTTGCATGTTCTCCCCATGTCCGCGTGGGTTTTCTCCGGGTGCTCCGGTTTCCCCCACAGTCCAAAGACATGCAGGTTAGGTTAACTGGTGACTCTAAATTGACCATAGGTGTGAATGTGAGTGTGAATGGTTGTCTGTGTCTATGTGTCAGCCCTGTGATGACCTGGCGACTTGTCCAGGGTGTACCCCGCCTTTCGCCCGTAGTCAGCTGGGATAGGCTCCAGCTTGCCTGCGACCCTGTAGAAGGATAAAGCGGCTAGAGATAATGAGATGAGATGAGATGAATGTTTATTATAACAAAGATAAAAAGTAAAAATAAAAGGAGAGAAAAAAAACAAAAAAAAAGAAATTTGAATAATTGAATGGCAACAGAATGAAATCTTCTATGAACAGAATGTTTGTGTGTGTGTGTGTATATAAGCAGATTTAGCTTTGTAAGCTAACTGGACAAAAGGAATTTTATCTATGAGAGGGAGAGCAAGGGTGTGTTTGTGAGTGGGGGAGGGACTGCCACATGTGGAAACAAAAAGCTAGCTCTGTGTTAACCAAGGTGTGTTTGAGCACGTGGTAGGCCTAGATTAGCTTTGTAAGCTAACTGAACAAAGGAATTGCTAACTAACCATGTGCTTCCAGCCTAGTGTGTGTGATAAAATTAAAGTTAACAATTAAAATACATTCAAACGGTCATCCGTGGTGTGTGTATATATATATATCTATATATATATATATATATATATATATATATATATATATGGCTTTAAATGTAGGCACAGGAGAATTTGCTATAAAGGTTGAATTGAAATCAGGACTTATGATTTTTATCTAAAAATCTTGTTAAGGAACAAAGAAGGGGGGAAGGGCTTGCCACGTGTTTCCTTGCAGAACAAAGGGAATGAGCTCTCTTGCTATCTAAAGCATGTGTGAGGCCCAGTGGAGATAAAAGGTGGGGTTTACATTAGACCGTATCAGCGGATCATCAGATTAACGTTTTTAAAACGATTAACATGCACACAGCAACACCAATACACGATTCGCCTGCACACAGCAACGCCAATACACGGCTCCGCTCGGCTCCGCAGGCATCCTGCACTCCAAATCACTCCGCCCTGAACAGCGAGTGCCCTCTGGAGGGTGCGCACTCCGGCCCTGCGCAGAGCGCGTGAGTGAAGTGCACGAGCAGTAATTCGGGACTGAGTCGCTGTGTGTGTGCTCTCAATGCATATCGGATATGCGCGTCACTTACCACTTGCAAGTGGAAGGATGGCAAGCCTAAAGACAATCATAACTACACAATGGGCAGTATTTGCATCAGTATTTGCAGTATTTTCATACTTTTATACTCTTTAATGAAAGGTGATACAAGGCGGAAGTCCGCGCCGTTTTTCAGCAGTCGCGTCACATGACCAACGCCAGTGAATCAGGAAGGTGGATGTCACAGTGACGTTGTCCAATGACGACGCCAGCTAGAGCTCAGCACAGCGTATCCGCGTATTCTCAATGTTTACACAGCACCGGACCAGAAACGATCTAGATTGAATACGTGGACGCTGGTGGATTCCCGTTTCCCGGCGTTTCCAGGCGTTTTAATGTAAACGGACAGTGCATCCGCGAAGAAAACGAGACAGATACGGTCTCATGTAAATTTGGCCTCAGGCTTTTCCAGGCCGCTCACCCCCTAGTTCTACAGTATTATTCGACTTACTGAAATCTTAATGAGGTCAGGATATGTGTGAGTAATGAAATTAGAACGTTAAAAAGGAAAAGAGAGAGAGAGAACATGCAAAAACTTATGGATTAACCAATTTAAATCAACAAACAAATGATAGAGAACCAAAATTCAGTGTATACACTTCATTTAACTTCATATAACTTCACATTAAGTGAATAACTAATTCCTAAGACTTAAACCTTTGCCCAATGCCTGTTCTTACTGCAAAAAGTCTCGTCTTCTGTAGAAAGGAGAGTCTCTCTGTAGAAGTGGTAGGCTCGAGGGGGTGAAGCGCTTCGGTGGGGAGAGAGAGATTTTCTGAAGAAGCTTCGTAGCTGATGAGAAGAAAGTTCTTTTCAGCACCATGCACAGGTCCAGGAGGGTCCAGCCGCTTCCCAAACAGATGAAAAACAAAGAAAAACTGCCTTTTGCTTACAGTTTTTGTACATACTTAAAAGAATAATTGAAAACCGGTTTATAACTCGCTTGAGTTAAAAATCGCGTGTTTCCGGAATCTACCTTGATCAGGGGTAGACAAGAGAGAGGAAATGCGCTGAAACGTGGTTTCGGACGGTCCAATAGTGAGCGCCCCTTTATAGTCTGTTCTTCGCCTAGTTCAGACCCAGAGACAAAGAAAATGGAGTCTTCCGAGTCTCTTATGGAATTCTGAAGAATGTGATGTACGTGATCCCGCCCAGGCGTGATGTAGGTCAACGCGGAAGTTGGCTGGGAGTTGTAGTTCTTAGACACAAGATGGCGCATGGTACCTACATCCCCCCTTTTGGTCTCAGGGGTATGACGGAGTCGTAGCACTGAGAGCACCGTATCGTACCATCGCCGTGTCCATAGTCCTTGAGGTAGACTTGTTCTGTACAGTTCATGGTGTCCTGTGAAGACTGTGTAAACTTGTGAATTCCAGTGAGACAGTTGGAGGTAGAGACATTTGGGCATATAATCACTGTAGGCACTTGGGCATATAATCACTATCTAACTCGATTAGGGTTACCTCAAAATTTAAACAGTGAACGCTACGTATATTTCATTTCAGTGAACACTACATATATACTTCATTTCAGTGAACGCTACATATATACTTCATTTCCTACTCAAAGAAAATAATAAACAAGAAAAGAGAGGAAGTGGAGTAGAGAAAAGAAGTGTTAGTGTTTAGGGTGTTAAACCTAATCTTCTGGCAAGGTAACGGCAGCAGGTGGTTTGGTCAGAAAGCGTGCGCTACTATGGCCAAAGCTGTCAGGGATGCAGACCCCCTTACCCAGCCTGGCGTGTAGTGCCGCTATTCGTTTGTGTAGCATGCAGGCGATGCCAGCGGAAAAGACCCAGCCACAGAGAAGAAGTCCCAAAACAATCAGACTTATGATAGACCCTAGGTCAGGTAACTCTCTGACCCAGTTTTGGGAGATTATGGTCGAAACTCCATTCTGACCTAAACTAAATTTCACCGTTTTGGTCCCTTCACCCAGCAGTTGCTGTTGGAGCGTGTCACCGATCTCAAGATCATAACCTTCGAATGTGTCTATCATCTCAATCTCCGAATCGTACCTGTCAGGACTAAGATGGTGTAGGGTGATGCCCCCTATGTGAATAGTGGCTCCCTGTGGTACACTAAGGAACACCGTTTGGTTTGGGATTCTCATTCTTGTGGCTGTGTGGTGCTGGTTGTATGACATCAAGATTTCAGTTTTTGGAGTGTTAACAACCCACCGACTACCAGCTCTCTCTACTCTAGTTTCCATATTCTCGTCCTTTGTGGATATTTGACCTACACACTTTTGTTCGGGCGCTTTCGCCCTCAGACCACACAGGCGATCTGTAGTGTCTCTAATGAATGGGTTGCTTGGGCAGACCCAGTGGATGTCTTTAGTAGAGGTGCACATCTCTAGGTTGGGAATAAAGTAGACAGAGGGGTTGTCGTCATGGTATGCTACCATGGGTGGTGTCTGTATGTGTATACGGACATTGTTTTTCCAGAAACCCACGTTGAGGACAGACTTGAGTCTATATATGTTGTTTTTCTCAATGATGGGTAGATTTAGTATGAAGCCTATCTCTAAATCTTGTGGACTCACAAAAATGGGGATAGCACTGCCAAGACTATAGGCCAGGTGTATTTGCGAGGAATGTACGTTAGTAGTAGTGGTGGATTGTAGTATATTCTCCACCAAGCTAAGGGGTGTGAGATACGATGGGACCTTGCTACTACTCAGGGAACTTCTCTATGCAGGTCTTGCATTAAATCCCTTACTACTCTGACGTATTTGATCTCGTTCTTGATTATTTCGGCCAATTTGTCTATGGTCTGCATAGTGCTATAGATTAGATCAGTATGCATGTTAATGGTTAGTATAGTTCCCTGCAGGGATTTGCCTAAGCCCTGCAGCTCGTCTTGTTGGATAAGCAGTTTCTCTCGGATCTCTGGCATTTCCTTTTGCAGAATGCTAACTTCTCTTTTCAGCATACTCAAACTGACTGAGTTGGCTGCAGAGAGACCAATAGAGAACAAGGACCCAATGGCAGATGCACCGATAATTAAACCCCCGAGGAACCTTTTCTGACGTGTTTTACCGCTCAGCTCTTCCTCGGTGACTATGAATTTTTGTAACTGTTCTAGCATATGGGTAGTGGTGCGTTTAGCGTGTTCAACTACGTTAGTTATCTCGCCCTTTGGTCCATATTCATCGGTCGAATGTAGCAGTGACTTGCGGTGTTTGCGGTATATGGCCCATGGGTCTAGTCGGGCGTATACTCATTGAGTGTGGATGCTACAGTTTGTAAGAAGGAGCCCAGGAGCCTCCTGCAGGATGATGCCAGCTGGGGGGCCAGGCTCCACCACCTCACTTGACTGACTCAGTTATAGGGTGAGGAGGATGCACAGGATTCCGAGGGAGTCCATTCTGTAACATACAGAAGGGTTTTTTATTTTATTGGGTTGGCAAGTCTGACCGGGAGTGTTAGTGTATGCTTATGGGTGAGTGAGGCGTACAAGCTAGGTGGACAGGATGGGCCTAGCTATCGTCCACCCCCTTTTGGAGTGAGGACTGTTCAAAGGTTTGATTCGATTATTACGGACCCATCGATATGAGAGCGTTTGATTAGGTCTGGATGTCCTAATGTGATACGCGACGGGGAATGGTTTTCCCACGATCGAAAGGTCTCAACCAGGGTGGTAGGAACTTCTCTGAGATTCGGGCGTAGTAGGCTTTGTGTCCTTCTACTCTCGAATCGAGATTCTTTTGGGCACCTGTAAAGGTTGACTGTAGGTGGCGTCGTAGGTCGGCGACATATTGATGTGCGGTGTATGCAGTGGCGACGCTCATGGCTTCTGGTTTGTATAGGAGATGCGGGGGAAGAACCGTCTCTCGCCCAGTCATCATCCCAAAGGGTGTGACTTCAGTGGTGCAATGAGGGGTGGACCGAATGGCCCTTGGCACCAAGGGAAGTTTCACATCCCAAATTTGACCATGGTGGGTGACATACTTCTGCAGCATGCTCACAATGGTTTGAATGGCTCGTTCAGCCTGACCAGAGGATTGAGGGTGGTACGCGATATGGAATTTCGCCTCAACGCCTAAGATGTTCCACAGCGCAGCCATTACACCAGCAGTGAAATGGGTGCCTGTGTCTGAGTCGATGGATAGAGGAAGGTTTTTCAAAGAATTGTGGCCACTAGGGGGAATCGCAATGTCGGGTGTTTCGACACCGGACTCGGTGTGCCAAGACATGAACTGAAGTTCATCGGAAATTTGATCTCGCGTGGCGCTTGGTTGATCGGTGTTCGCACTAATCTCATCACAACGGGTTTGTGCATGTTTTGCGGGATCCAATGACTGTGGGATTTTGATTTGTGTGAAGCTGACTAAGTTTATGTTGCAGGGCTTGGTTGGGATTGGGTCGCCTTGTGAGAGCCGTGTGTCAGAGATGGTGGTGAAGACTTTAGCGCACGTGAGAGGCGCTGTCTTGTGGGTTTGCCTTCGCCACCAGGGGGGGCCCTACATCCTGACCCTCGCCTGCTGTTTCAGAGGGATCCCCTTTCACAAGATATACTCGTGGTTCCTGGCCTAGTCATGCCAGTGGGTAGCTTTTGTCATCTTTCTTGGGCTCTTTTGTTTTATCGGTTGAGGAATTTGACTGTTCCTGTAACAGTCTTCTAAATTCAGCCAAGCAGGCCTTTAAAGAGTCCAGCTCTGAGTGGGACTCATCAGGTTGGTCTGAGTCACTGTGTCGGCTACCTTTGCCCCTACGTTTAGAGCTACGGTCGGAACGCTCCTGCCATTTCTGGTCAGAGCGGGGATGATGGTTTTGCTGCTTACCGCCTTGTTCCTTATGACCATTCTCATCTGATGAGTGGTTGCCATGGTCACTGTGGCCTTTCCATCGGTCTCTCCTGGCCTTACCTTGCCGATTCTCCCACTCACCTTTGTGATGGCTCGGCAAGGGTCGGTTTGGACCGTAGTTTCTCCAGGTGGGTCCCCCTTTTGGAGCTTCACCTTCTTCTAAGGTTAGCGGGGGCTTGTCCTCACCCTGGAGACTAAGGTCTCTGGGGTCATCATCGTTACCGTTTGTGGGTTTGACGATGGTCTCCCAGGTCATTTGGGCTAGCTGCCTAGTTTCCTTCATCGAGTAGCAATTTTGCCGACACATCAGTGTGACTTGATTCCACACGCATGGGTGGAGGTTATGTAAGAAAAGGGATTTGAAGCCCCTGTCATCTTCTAAACCTGGTGCATTGCTACCCTGGAAGTAGGTGCTACGTAGCCGTCTATAATACTCACGAGGTGCCTCAGACCGTTTCTGTTTGATTTGTATAGCACACAATGTCGCGGAGGTTTCATCCGTGTATGGCGCATATTCTTCCCTCATGTAATTGCGAAGTTTTGAATAACTATCGTGAACGTTTGGTGGTAGTGTCTCTATAAAGGCATGGACGCTGCTACTGGAGGTCTTCCAGACCAGTTTAAGCTTCTCTCGCATTGTGGCTCTCGGTAGGTCCATCAGGCATCGGTCAATTTCTCGTAAATAATCATTTACATTGGTTCTTTTATTATCAGGATCGAATCGCTCGATATCTTGGGCAAGTAGGTCAATTTGCCGTATGCGGAGGGCTTGGTGCGCGTCTTTACGCGACCCCCTTCGCTTTCCTGAGTGCTCACTATCTGAGCTACTCTGGAATTGCTCCCGTTCCGCACAAGAGTCGTAGTCTGATTCACCCGAAGGCAGATCAGGGAAGCTGTAGCGCACTGACCTAGGTGTGCTACGGGCCTGGGCTCGGGATGAGCGCAGGGCGACTCCACCCTGGCTAGATGACGACGGAGTCGTGTAGCGAGTTGATGGAGTTTGGCGGGATGCCTGGTGCTCGACCAGGTAATCCTCGGTGTCCAGTTCGGATGGCTCTTCCCGCTCTAAACTTTGACGCATGGTTGGGGGTCTCTCACGCCCCTTGTGCCCTTCTTTGGGGTTCTGCTCCTTGGCAGCCCTTCCGGCGCCTTTCTCGGCTTTCTCTAGCCTTTTGGCGCACTCATCAAGGGAGTCCTTCAAGAGGCTACATTCCCTACATAGATCATTGACCTCAGCTGTCAGCTCGGCGTTGCTGGAGGTCAGTCTATCAACTTCTCCGCGGAGGGATCTGATCTGTTGATCAGCATCTTGGAAGTGTAACAGGAATAGTTTACCTAGTGCATCTTGGACACTGATTGTTGTTCTCTTTGGATCTCTCATTTGTGCTATTGAGTTGATTATGTTAGCTTGGGGGCGGCACGGTGGTGTAGTGGTTAGCGCTGTCGCCTCACAGCAAGAAGGTCCTGGGTTCGAGCCCCGGGGCCGGCGAGGGCCTTTCTGTGTGGAGTTTGCATGTTCTCCCCGTGTCCGCGTGGGTTTCCTCCGGGTGCTCCGGTTTCCCCCACAGTCCAAAGACATGCAGGTTAGGTTAACTGGTGACTCTAAATTGACCGTAGGTGTGAATGTGAGTGTGAATGGTTGTCTATGTGTCAGCCCTGTGATGACCTGGCGACTTGTCCAGGGTGTACCCCGCCTTTCGCCCGTAGTCAGCTGGGATAGGCTCCAGCTTGCCTGCAACCCTGTAGAAGGATAAAGCGGCTAGAGATAATGTGATGTGATGTGATGTGATGTGATGTGATGTTAGCTTGGCAATCATGCCTACTCATGCCCCTAATGGTTGCCCTTTCGGAGTCAGAGCAGTGAATGAGGTCTGCGATGACCTCAAAAAGAGACACGTCTTGCTCGTTGTCTTCAGTCTCAGAGGCATGAGGGGATGCCATTTTACTTAGATTGGGTATTGGGTAATTAACCAATCAATGAGTCAATTATTAATTAATTATTATTTATTAATATTAACCATGTAATTAATTAATTAACAAGGTTCGTTTTGTTTAGAAATGTTCTCTTATCCTAAGTTATCAATAGATTGTTAGAATTTGTGATATGATTATCACACTCCTGTTGACCGTTTTAACACACCTGGGGATATACCTTAGCAGTTGCTCAACTGGTAGTTTATCTGCTGCAACAATACTCAAGAAGTTGGCAAACCAATCGCCTCACACAGGGCACCAATTATGTAGGTGTAATTAATGATTGTGTATTTAGGTTGGTATAAATGATCAATCTTTAATAATTGAATGGATTCAATCACATTGAATCGTTTAATTTGACTCATTTGAATTGAATCCTACCATGAAATCAGTCTCATTGAATCGTTTGAAGTGAATCATTCAAATGAATCATTCAAATGAATTGTTCAAGTGAATCGAATCAGTGAATCATTTAGTGAATCATTTAGTGAATCATACCATTTATCCTGGTGCTTAATAATAAATTACCAAACAGCTAAATTATGGTATATTCCAAATTATTTTTGATCACTTACCATATTACATAAATCATCTGCACCTTTTTGAATTCTTTGGGAGATTGGGTGACTTCAAAGTATCAAAAAAGCAGACAGACACCACACAAAATTCCAATAATAATGTTTATTATAACAAAGATAAAAAGTAAAAATAAAAGGAGAGAAAAAAACAAAAAAAAGAAATTTGAATAATTGAATGGCAACAGAATGAAATCTTCTATGAACAGAATGTTTGTGTGTGTGTGTGTATATAAGCAGATTTAGCTTTGTAAGCTAACTGGACAAAAGGAATTTTATCTATGAGAGGGAGAGCAAGGGTGTGTATTGTGAGTGGGGGAGGGACTGCCACGTGTGGAAACAAAAAGCTAGCTCTGTGTAGCTAACCAAGGTGTGTTTGAGCACGTGGTAGGCCTAGATTAGCTTTGTAAGCTAACTGAACAAAGGAATTGCTAACTAACCATGTGCTTCCAGCCTAGTGTGTGTGATAAAATTAAAGTTAACAATTAAAATACATTCAAACGGTCATCCGTGGTGTGTGTGTATATATATATATATATATATATATATATATATATATATATATATATATATATATATATATATATATGGCTTTAAATGTAGGCACAGGAGAATTTGCTGTAAAGGTTGAATTGAAATCAGGACTTATGATTTTTATCTAAAAATGAGATGAGGACCTCTTGTTAAGGAACAAAGAAGGGGGGAAGGGCTTGCCACGTGTTTCCTTGCAGAACAAAGGGAATGAGCTCTCTTGCTATCTAAAGCACGTGTGAGGCCCAGTGGAGATAAAAGGCTTTTCCAGACCGCTCACCCGGTAGTTCTACAGTATTATTCGACTTACTGAAATCTTAATGAGGTCAGGATATGTGTGAGTAATGAAATTAGAACGTTAAAAAGGAAAAGAGAGAGAGAGAGAACATGCAAAAACTTATGGATTAACCATAGACGTCGCCAGACCCATTTTAGGGTAGCTCCAGCCACCCTATCTTATGGCAAAGCCACCCTATATTTTTTGCCCTTTTTTAAATTATTTATATATATTTTTTTTTTCCCCCCCCAAAAAAAACAAAGGCAGTAAAGCACTGAACATGCGCCATCAAGAACGCAAGTTAATCCGAACAACAGTTTCTGCTTGCTTATTTATTGTTTAATGCAATATTATTAATATCGTTATGATTCCTCCTCATTCGCTCTGTGTCAAGCGTCACGTCGAGTGGTAGGCTAGTAGGACTTAAAAAACTACGCGGGCATTCTGCAGCAGGCGCGGTGCGGGCTTCCATTGAGTTGGGTTTGCAGAGAGTCAGAATTCTATGCTTTCATTTGCAGACACACACGGTGAGATTGTAATTTGATGTCAGTGGTTTGCATTTGCTTAACTTTACCTAGGCTATACTGAGTCTTCTGTAGAATGTTTACATGATGATTTGTGAAGCACTTGCCCTCTTCAGTTTGCGCAGGAATGCATGACACCTACCATTGTTTTTTTCACATTTTTGTAGTTTAGCTGGTGAAGTTGCTTCAGCAAGCAATTAAATGATGAAAGCAATTTTAAAATAGAATAGAAATGGTGGGAAGTGTGTCCCCAAGGTGTGATGCTCTTAAAATAATGAATTGATTGACAGCCTTAGTAGGTGCTCTGAAAAATGTTCGGCGCGCGCTGCGCGCGCACAATACCTTTAATCCTCTGGGTGCTAAGCTACCCCTGTCTCTCAAACCTAGTGACGTCCCTGGGATTAACCAATTTAAATCAACAAACAAATGATAAAGAACCAAAATTCAGTGTATACACTTCATTTAACTTCATATAACTTCACATTAAGTGAATAACTAATTCCTAAGACTTAAACCTTTGCCCAATGCCTGTTCTTACTGCAAAAAGTCTCATCTTCTGTAGAAAGGAGAGTCTCTCTGTAGAAGTGGTAGGCTCGAGGGGGATTGGAAGTGCTTCGGTGGGGAGAGAGAGATTTTCTGAACAAGCTTCGTAGCTGATGAGAAGAAAGTTCTTTTCAGCACCGTGCACGGGTCCAGGAGGGTCCAGCCGCTTCCCAAACAGATGAAAAACAAAGAAAAACTGCCTTTTGCTTGCAGTTTTCGTACGTACTTAAAAGAATAATTGAAAACCAGTTTATAACTCACTTGAGTTAAAAATCACGTGTTTCTGGAATCTACCTTGATCAGGGGTAAACAAGAGAGAAGAAACGTGCTGAAACGTGGTTTCAGACGGTCCAATAGTGAGCGCCCCTTTATAGTCTGTTCTTCGCCAAGTTCAGACCCAGAGACAAAGAAAACGGAGTCTTCCGAGTCTCTTATGGAATCCTGAAGAATGTGATGTACGTGATCCCGCCCAGGCGTGACGTAGGTCAACGCGGAAGTTGGCTGGGAGTTGTAGTTCTTAGACACAAGATGACGCATGGTACCTACAGGGTTTAAAAACAGGCTGATGAATATATGGACTAGTTGAATGAGGACAAATTGTTGAGTCTCTAAAATAGTCATTGAATTAAGTGACTTTTGTAGATAAAATTAGGTGTTGAACAACCTGTTAAAAGTACACCAAAATGCAGGAAATGGCATCTAATTAATTAAAAATTTTCTGGGGGAGAACCCCCAGACCCCCCGCCAGTGTGTCCCCCCCACATTAAAAATACTTCTGACACCCCCGATATCATGTATACCACTTTCAGATCTGTCCCACATTGACTTCCTGTTTACCGACTGAATGTATTTACGAAACATATAGGGTGGATTTTGATGCCATTTCAAGAAGCAAAATGCAATTTCAAAATGACAGTTTACCAGGATGCTATTTGAAATCCCTGGGGAGAGACACTGCTCTTTACTTACTTGTTTCAGGCTTAATTATTTGTTGAAGTCAACATTCAGAATAAGTGTCCTATTCCTTCGATTGCTTACTTTCTGATATAAGCGAGAGTGGGGGGGATACGTAAGTGAGCAGTAGCTCACCATTGATCTTGTTGTTATTATTATTTTGTCACATTTTTGGACTATATCTCCTCCCATGGTTTTCGAGATAGAGACCAAAAAACAACTTCAAACTGTGTGGTATGATCGGGAATGGTGTGCTTATATACAGTGGGGCAAAAAAGTATTTAGTCAGCCACCAATTGTGCAAGTTCTCCCACTTAAAAAGATGGGAGAGGCCTGTAATTTTCATCATAGGTACACTTCAACTATGAGAGACAGAATGGGGGGAAAGAATCCAGGAAATCACATTGTAGGATTTTTAATGAATTAATTGGCAAATTCCTCTGTAAAACAAGTATTTGGTCACCTACAAACAAGCAATATTTCTGGCTCTCACAGACCTGTAACAACTTCTTTAAGAGGCTCCTCTGTCCTCCACTCATGACCTGAATTAATGGCACCTGTTTGAACTCGTTATCAGTATAAAAGACACCTGTCCACAACCTCAAACAGTCACACTCCAAACTCCACTGTGGCCAAGACCAAAGAGCTGTCAAAGGACACCAGAAACAAAATTGTAGACCTGCACCAGGCTGGGAAGACTGAATCTGCAATAGGTAAGCAGCTTGGTGTGAAGAAATCAACTGTGGGAGCAATTATTAGAAAATGGAAGACATACAAGACCACTGATAATCTCCCTCGATCTGGGGCTCCATGCAAGATCTCACCCCGTGGGGTCAAAATGATCACAAGAACGGTGAGCAAAAATCCCAGAACCACACAGGGGGACCTGGTGAATGACCTGCAGAGAGCTGGGACCAAAGTAACAAAGGCTACCATCAGTAACACACTACACTGCCAGGGACTCAAATCCTGCAGTGCCAGACGTGTCCCCCTGCTTAAGCCAGTACATGTCCAGGCCCATCTGAAGTTTGCTAGAGAGCATTTGGATGATCCAGAAGAGGATTGGGAGAATGTCATATGGTCAGATGAAACCAAAATAGAACTTTTTGGTAAAAACTCAACTTGTCGTGTTTGGAGGAGAAAGAATGCTGAGTTGCATCCAAAGAACACCATACCTACTGTGAAGCATGGGGGTGGAAACATCATGCTTTGGGGCTGTTTTTCTGCAAAGGGACCAGGACGACTGATCCGTGTAAAGGAAAGAATGAATGGGGCCATGTATCGTGAGATTTTGAGTGAAAACCTCCTTCCATCAGCAAGGGCATTGAAGATGAAACGTGGCTGAGTCTTTCAGCATGACAATGATCCCAAACACACCGCCTGGGCAATGAAGGAGTGGCTTCGTAAGAAGCATTTCAAGGTCCTGGAGTGGCCTAGCCAGTCTCCTGATCTCAACCCCATAGAAAATCTTTGGAGGGAGTTGAAAGTCCGTGTTGCCCAGTGATAGCCCCAAAACATCACTGCTCTAGAGGAGATCTGCATGGAGGAATGGGCCAAAATACCAGCAGCAGTGTGTGAAAACCTTGTGAAGACTTACAGAAAATGTTTGACCTCTGTCATTGCCAACAAAGGGTACATAAAGTATTGAGATGAACTTTTGTTATTGACCAAATACTTATTTTCCACCATAATTTGCAAATAAATTATTTAAAAATCAGACAATGTGATTTTCTGGATTTTTTTTTTCTCATTTTGTCTCTCATAGTTGCGGTATACATATGATGAAAATTACAGGCCTCTCTCATCTTTTTAAGTGGGGAACTTGCACAATTGGTGACTGACTAAATACTTTTTTTGTCCCACTGTACAGCTTTTAGATAGTTGCACACGTTCTCTCATTCTTGTTATTTTTCTGTTGTTGTTTTTTTCCCGTAGAAAATGAATGGGGCTCACAAATCAATTCGTCCTATTCAGACACACTTCATCAGAGACCCACCAAACTTCATGTGATACCTCAGGCCAACTCCCCCAACACATACATGAAATCAGTTATCACCTGCACTCATCACATGATGCCTCAGGCCAAGTCCTCACACATATCCATCCCCTCATCTGAGACCTACACTCATCTTTTCCTTTGTTTTCACATATCCCTTTTCTCTCCATACACTTCCATTAATTTTTTGCCCCATTCAAATGAATGGAGTTTTTCTCAGTAACACTTCACCACACATCCACCAAACTTCATATTCTCATCCCATCACATACATGATATCACGTCTGATCCGCACTCATCTTTGTCTTGCTGTTCATCATTCTGTCATTCAATAGTTGAGTTAACGGTCTGCTGCATCAACACAATGCAATCCTTGGCATTATCTTCAGAGAATGCACTTTCTATTTTATTTAATAATTCCTCTTTTTTATAGGTAGTGACATATTATTATGCTAAACCCATAGAAAAGGAGAGCGACTGCACAAAGTATGATCTTACTGTCGAGTTGAGAAGAGAACAACAGGGTAAGATTCGCCATGCCTCATTTTTTTACTTCCTGCATTCAACTCTATTTCCATTTGTGGTGCCAAAAACAAACTATTTTTGTTTCTATATTTATTTCTCAGTGTCTTATGACAATGCTGAAGAAAGTTACGAGCTCATCATTGACGTTCTGTAAGTATATTGCAAAATAAAGGGCATGTAGAGTTACACATTCATTAGTTTATTTTGAATGTTGATTCTTAATTACATTTTGTTATTAAAGCATTACATTTTAATCCATCAATCCAGATTTAAGGATCCAGAAAGAGATGCCACCATGACTATTTTGGATATCAGCTTGCTGACAGGATTTGTGGTGGATGAAAGTGATCTTACAGATGTAAGCAGAATCCTGGCAGATGCTTGCAGATAGTTCTGGCATTGTGACAATTTCTGTACAATAAGCAATAGAAATGGTTTCACAAAAGGCAATGTCTGACACTTTTTTTTTAACACTCATAATCTCAGCTAACCAGTGGAAAGGACAAATACATACAGAAGTTTGAGATACCGGTAGATAAGCAGCTTTCAGAACGAGGCTCCCTCATCATTTATTTAGATAAGGTACATTTCAAGTTTTTTCCCCATATTCGAAGTATTAAAATGTGGTTAAAGCTGCTCTGTTGAAGCTGATTTGCTCTCTTGTCAGGTATCACACACTGTGCCAGACAGAATTGTTTTCAGAGTGCACAAGATCACCAAAGTAGCTTTGCTTCAGCCTGCTGCTGTCAGTGTATACGAGTACTACTCTCCAGGTAAACAGTGTATACACACACACACACACACACACACACAATTACTTCCGGTTCTGGTGCCCCGCAAGACAGCTGCACTGGTACGAGCTCTGGGCAAACTCAACAGCATTTTGTGTTTTCTTATTTTATTTCTAAATCTTTTTATCAAAGTCTTTCCCTCAGTCATAAAATATGATCACCAAATACTAACAGACATCAGATCATCACTTGAAAATGGACTTTGAGAGCGATTCAAACATAAGTTCAAGTGGCACCCTTTGCCAAGCATCTGCCTCTTTGTTAACACTCACATTTGTGTAGTAGGAAGAAGGGGCAAAAGACGGAGACATGCTGGGCTTCTTCAGTTCTGTCTGACTAGTGGGGAGTTCCAGGTATTTATCTTCTAGTGGACCCTAAGGAAAGTTGTTGAGATTACATGGGTCATTGACCCTCTCAGTCATCCTGTAGGTTGTTAGGGTCACTGGAAGCCAGGTGTGAATGGTGTTAGCAGCCTAGAGGGTTGTTAGGGTGATCTGTGGGTTGTTGGCTCTCTCTGCCATCAACGTCTTCAAGGATTTCAAGCAAGTCCAGTCGCCTTCTTTAGCACCTACATTTTACGATGACCTGGATGACTGAGAACCTTCACAGACATGCTGGGCTTCTGTACAGAACTCAGAAAAGGTGCTTCCATCCGCCTCTTCCTAGTATTCTATATGCAGATTTCCAGGTGCTGGTTAAAAAAAAATAGACAAACTTAACGCTTGGATTATATTCCAATTGGATTAAATCCCAGATTTTCTAGAATGTAGCACACAAACACAAACACAAAAATAATGAGAACACAAACTCTGCCACCAATTACATCAGAATCTCCACTGACAACATTGTTCCAAAATGTGCCTCAAATCCTTCCTGGACCAAAAACCCTGGGTTAATGTTGATGTCAGGGCCAAACTTAGAGCTCAAACTCCAGAGACCTGATGGCATACAGGAACAGGAACCATCTCCAGAGGGCCATCAAGACTGCAAAGAGAGGCAACAGAGTCGAACCATCAAGGATCTGATCTCAAAACACATATGGAATGGTTTATGTCTGAATGACTACCACCCTGTGGCTCTGACCTCTACAGTCATGAAGTGCTTTGAGTGGCCCCTCCTGTACTCTTTGTTCACTCACAACTGTGTTGCCAAGTATTACATTACATTACAGGCATTTAGCAGATGCTCTTATCCAGAGTGACATACAACCTACCCAGAGCAGCCTGGGGAGCAGTTGGGTGGTAGGTGCCTTGCTCAAGGGCACTTCAGCCATTCCTGCTGGTCCAGGGAATTGGTGACATTTTGTTCCCAAAGCTGCTTCTCTAACCATTAGGCCATGGCTTCCCTGTAGCTCAGCTCCAATATAATTTTCAGGTTTGCTGATGACACGACCATCCATCTTTTTTTTTTTTTCCGTTTCCGGTTGAGAGTACGTCATGCGCATTCTGGATGCCGCTTCTCACCAGAGGTTTTTTTTTTTATTTTCTCTCCTTTTTTATTTTTATTTTTTCTTTTTTGTGTGTGTTTGTGTAATTTGATGTTTGAGTGCTTTGTCCGCCAATTGTGGTGTAGCTCCGGACCCAGTTTTGGGTGCCGGTTCCCTCCAGGCCTTGGTTCGCCGTGGGTGATGCCTATGCTCCTAGCTATGGACTGCAGTGAGCTCATTTCTCATTTTAACATCGTGGTTGTCCAGCGCTCTGTGCTTTAGTGCTTGGCATGATGTTCCGAGCGATGTTGCTCAGTGGCGTTGCGGCGGCTGTGCAGGCGGTTTGGGACATACCAGCACTCTGCTTGGCGGTGCTTCTGTGCTCGCTTTGTGGATCCATGGCGTGGTGTTCCAAGCGATGTTGCTGGCGGCATCAAGGTGGCTGTGTTGGAGGTGTGGGACTTGTTTTTGTGCGCCTTTTGGTGGGACTGTGGCTGCTACGCCACTGGAATGGCATCCTGACCTCTATTTGGTGGACCTTTTTTTGCCTATAATTGTAAAGTGACCTTGGGTTTTGAGAAAGGCGCGATATAAATTGAACCTATTATTATTATTATTATTATCCTAAGCCTCATCATTGATGGAGAGGAGAGAGCCTACAGGAATGAGGTCAGAGCAACAACAGTAACTTCTGCCTCAATATCAGGAAAACGAAGGGGCAAGGGCTAGTAGGCTGCAAGGGGATGCTTATCCCCCCTTATATATCAGTGAGTCTGTTGTGGAAAAAGTGAATAGTGTCAAGTTCCTCAGTGTGCACTTGACTGACAATGTGGCCTGGTCCCTTCACACAAAGACACCAGCAACCCTATTTCCTACAGAGGAGCAAGAAGTCCCCCCCACAACCTGACCAACTTCGGCTTGGGTGAATGGGTGCATTACATTACAGGCATTTAGCAGACACTCTTATCTGACATACCTGGGGAGCAGTAGGGGGATAGATGCCTTGCTCAAGGGTACTTCAGCCGTTCCTGCTGGTCCAGGGAATTAAACCAGTGACCTTTTGGTCCCAAAGCTGCTTCTCCTGTTTGTTTTGGCAGCTGCTCCCTGCTCAACTGCAAGACCCTCAAGAAAGTCATGAGAGCAGCTGAGCTCATCACTGGCAACAAACTCCTAGCTTTATAGTACAACCACCCAGCATATGTACTGTTTTCTAGAATGGAACAGCACTATTTAATCCAGAACCAGCAAGCTGAAGAACAGTTTCTACCTACGGGCCATTAGGATCCTGAATAAACTGTAATCCAGTCATTACACCTCTTTCACTCATGTCTCCACGATCACCCACACTCTTAAGGCTGATTTAAACTGCTGAAAAAGTTAATGCTGGATAAAACAGAAAGGTGTCAGTATTAACATTTTGAGTAGTTTGTACTACAGTAGCTGTTCTGTGAGATTGGACCATATGAGCTAGCCTTCAGGCCCCATGCAAATCAATGAGCCTTTGACAACCATGACCCGTTCACTGGTTGTCTTTCCTTGACAACTTTTGGTAGGTACTAACCACTGCATACGGGGAACACCCCACAAGATCTCATCTCATTATCTCTTGCCGCTTTATCCTGTTCTACAGGGTCGCAGGCAAGCTGGAGCCTATCCCAGCTGACTACGGGCGAAAGGCGGGGTACACCCTGGACAAGTCGCCAGGTCATTACAGGGCAAAAATAATAATAATTATTATTATTATTATTATTATCTCATCATTTCTAGCTGCTTATTATTCATTCATCTCATCTCATTATCTCTAGCCGCTTTATCCTTCTACAGGGTCGCAGGCAAGCTGGAGCCTATCCCAGCTGACTACGGGCGAAAGGCGGGGTACACCCTGGACAAGTCGCCAGGTCATTACAGGGCAAAAATAATAATAATAATTATTATTATTATTATCTCATCATTTCTAGCTGCTTATTATTATTATTTATTATTATTATATAGGGCGGCACGGTGGTGTAGTGGTTAGCGCTGTCGCCTCACAGCAAGAAGGTCCTGGGTTCGAGCCCCGGGGCCGGCGAGGGCCTTTCTGTGTGGAGTTTGCATGTTCTCCCCGTGTCCGCGTGGGTTTCCTCCAGGTGCTCCAGTTTCCCCCACAGTCCAAAGACATGCAGGTTAGGTTAACTGGTGACTCTAAATTGACCGTACGGTAGGTGTGAGTGTGAATGGTTGTCTGTGTCTATGTGTCAGCCCTGTGATGACCTGGCGACTTGTCCAAGGTGTACCCCGCCTTTCGCCCGTAGTCAGCTGGGATAGGCTCCAGCTTGCCTGCGACCCTGTAGAAGGATAAAGCGGCTAGAGATGATGAGAGATGAGATGAGATTATTATATAGCACCTTTCTCACACCCAAGGTTGTTTTACAATTAAACAAAAAAAAAGTCCACCAAAATAGGGTCAGGATGTAATTCCAGTGGGATAGTGGCACACAATCCCACCAAAAGGTGTGAAGGTGTGTCTCACATCACCTGCACAGCCACCACAACACCACCAGGCAACATCACTTGGAATACCGTGCCACAGATCCACAAAGCAAGCACAGAAGCACTGCTGTACAGAGTGCCTGCACGTCCCGAACCACCTGCACAGACACCACCACGCCACCAAGCAGCATCGCTCGGAACACCACACCAAGCACAGAAGCATTGCTGCACGGATCGCTGGATAACCCTGATGTTGAAAAGAGGAACGAGCTCACTGAAGTCCATAGCGAGGAGCACAGGCATCACTCATGGCTTACCAAGGCCTGAAGGAAACCGATGCCCAAAACTGGGTCTGGAGCTACACCACAACCGGCAGACAAAACATTCAAACAAAGAACAAATATCAAACTATACAAACACAAAAAGATAAACAAAGAGGAAAAAAGAAAAATAAAAAGATCTGGTGAGAAGTAGCAACCAAAATGCGCACAGTGTACTCTTAACCGGAAACAGAAAAAAAAATTTTGGAGATGCTCAGACCCAGTTATCTCGCCATCGCAATTCGTCAAACTCACTCAGATCCTTACGCTTGCCCATTTTTCCTGCTTCCAACACATCAAGTTCAAGAAATGACTTAATATATCCACCCCTTGACCGGTGCCATTGTAATGAGATAATCAGTGTTATTCATTTCTTCACCTGTCAGTGGGTTTAACGTTATGGCTGATCGGTGTATAGTGTAATATATCTACTTTATTGTGAAGTCTGTTTATGCTTCTTTGTAGCGGAGCTCCTGCGCAGGCCAAAGGCCCACGTGAGCGGAGCCCCATAGGCATAGAGTGTGGATACATAAAGAAACCCATCGAATTGTTTGCTGATGGTTTCGGTCCTGTGCGTGCCTGCCACCATACCAGTGTTATAATAATTACCAATCATAGACACTAGGGGCGGCACGGTGGTGTAGTGGTTAGCGCTGTCGCCTCACAGCAAGAAGGTCCTGGGTTCGAGCCCCATGGCCGACGAGGGCCTTTCTGTGCGGAGTTTGCATGTTCTCCCCATGTCGGCGTGGGTTTCCTCTGGGTGCTCCGGTTTCCCCCACAGTCCAAAGACATGCAGGTTAGGTTAACTGGTGACTCTAAATTGACCGTAGGTGTGAATGTGAGTGTGAATGGTTGTCTGTGTCTATGTGTCAGCCCTGTGATGACCTGGTGACTTGTCCAGGGTGTATCCCGCCTTTCGCCCGTAGTCAGCTGGGATAGGCTCCAGCTTGCCTGCAACCCTGTAGAAGGACAAAGCGGCTAGAGATAATGAGCTGACACACTGCCTAGTGGCCAGTGTTAGTAATTACCAGTCCTAAACACCACCTAGTGGCCAGTGTTAGTAATTACCAGTCATGCACACTGCCTAGTGGCTAGTGTTATAGCCGATAAAGAAATAAAACAAAAGAGGCTGGCTATGATATAAGAAAATTCTACAACCCAGAAACAGATGGGATCTCCACTTTTAAGCAGTGCCTAAATCTATACAGTGGGGCAAAAAAGTATTTAGTCAGTCACCAATTGTGCAAGTTCTCCCACTTAAAAAGATGAGAGAGGCCTGTAATTTTCATCATAGTTATACCGCAACTATGAGAGACAAAATGAGAAAAAAAATCCAGAAAATCACATTGTCTGATTTTTAAATAATTTATTTGCAAATTATGGTGGAAAATAAGTATTTGGTCAATAACAAAAATTCATCTCAATACTTTGTTATACCCTTTGTTGGCAATGACAGAGGTCGAACGTTTTCTGTAAGTCTTCACAAGGTTTTCACACACTGTTGCTGGTATTTTGGCCCATTCCTCCATGCAGATCTCCTCTAGAGCAGTGATGTTTTGGGGCTGTCGCTGGGCAACACGGACTTTCAACTCCCTCCAAAGATTTTCTATGGGGTTGAGATCTGGAGACTGGCTAGGCCACTCCAGGACCTTGAAATGCTTCTTACGAAGCCACTCCTTCGTTGCCCGGGCAGTGTGTTTGGGATCATTGTCATGCTGAAAGACCCAACCACGTTTCATCTTCAATGCCCTTGCTGATGGAAGGAGATTTTCACTCAAAATCTCACGATACATGGCCCCATTCATTCTTTCCTTTACACAGATCAGTCGTCCTGGTCCCTTTGCAGAAAAACAGCCCCAAAGCATGATGTTTCCACCCCCATGCTTCACAGTAGGTATGGTGTTCTTTGGATGCAACTCAGCATTCTATCTCCTCCAAACATGACAAGTTGAGTTTTTACCAAAAAGTTCTATTTTGGTTTCATCTGACCATATGACATTCTCCCAATCCTCTTCTGGATCATCCAAATGCTCTCTAGCAAACTTCAGACGGGCCTGGACATGTACTGGCTTAAGCAGGGGGACACGTCTGGCACTGCAGGATTTGAGTCCCTGGCGGCGTAGTGTGTTACTGATGGTAGCCTTTGTTACTTTGATCCCAGCTCTCTGCAGGTCATTCACCAGGTCCCCCCGTGTGGTTCTGGGATTTTTGCTCACCGTTCTTGTGATCATTTTGACCCCACGCGGTGAGATCTTGCGTGGAGCCCCAGATCAAGGGAGATTATCAGTGGTCTTGTATGTCTTCCATTTTCTAATAATTGCTCCCACAGTTGATTTCTTCACACCAAGCTGCTTACCTATTGCAGATTCAGTCTTCCCAGCCTGGTGCAGGTCTACAATTTTGTTTCTGGTGTCCTTTGACAGCTCTTTGTTCTTGGCCATAGTGGAGTTTGGAGTGTGACTATTTGAGGTTGTGGACAGGTGTCTTTTATACTGATAACGAGTTCAAACAGGTGCCTTTAATACAGGTAACAAGTGGAGGACAGAGGAGCCTCTTAAAGAAGTTACAGGCCTGTGAGAGCCAGAAATCTTGCTTGTTTGTAGGTGACCAAATACTTGTTTTACAGAGGAATTTAGCAGTTAAGACATTAAAAATCCTCCAATGTGATTTCCTGGATTCTTTCCCTCCATTCTGTCTCTCATAGTTGAAGTGTACCTATGATGAAAATTACAGGCCTCTCTCATCTTTTTAAGTGGGAGAACTTGCACAATTGGTGGCTGACTAAATACTTTTTTGCCCCACTGTAAGTTACTGCTGCTTCATTTGCTCATCTACACCTACAGATGATGGACCAGACACTACACATTGCACACAGCTATGATTTATCTCATCTCATCTCATTATCTCTAGCCGTTTTATCCTTCTACAGGGTCGCAGGCAAGCTGGAGCCTATCCCAGCTGACTACAGGCGAAAGGCGGGGTACACACTGGACAAGTCGCCAGGTCATCACAGGGCTGCTACGATTTATATTACTACCATTGACACTCTTGTTCATATACTGTGACTGCACATATTCCACCATCTACAGTTATGATCTGCACTTTAGCTACTTTGCTCCTGCTTTGCTCCTGCTTGATCTTTATTTTACTTTACTTTCTCATTTAATTTCCACTATTTTTTCATTTTATTTTTCATCTTTATAAGTTAGCTTTTAAAACAAAATGCCAGGGGGCAAAAAATCCAGGAGATCTTGCAAAAAATGCACAGAACTAGAACAGAGGATTTCTATCCTGGAATCAAAGATTGATGCCCTGCCAAAGACGGATGAATTAAGAGTGATATCTCATGAAAGGAGTACAGAAACAGTGGCTGAGAATGCAGAGATTGCACCCCGACAGGCCGATGGCATTGCAGATCGAGTGGATGAATTCATCAATCTAACAGGGCAAAATGTGAGTACAGAAAACTGGCACATGTTGGGTGGCAGGCCCAAAAATAAAAACAGAAGAGTAATTACCTCAACACCAGTTCGTTCTGATACTATGCAACCCATGCTCCACAGCCATGCTCTTAGAAATAGAGCCAGGTCTACAAGCTACAATAGGATTTACAATCCTATGGAAAATCCACAGCCCATAAGGCTTCAGAACAAATTTGAATGCCTCAGGGATGTGGAAGTGGAATTTTCAGGCAGAGAAACACATCATAGAAAGAGATTGCACCACAACCGAAGAGCTGTGGGAAGAGGCAAAAATCAGCTCGTAACACCACCTGATCCCACAACCCTTGTTCTTGGTGATTCCACTGTAAGACATTTAAAAGGACATGGGATGATTATTTGCTGCCTTCCAAATGCATCCATCTCTGACACCAAAGACAGCATTTTGAAACTCATGTCCGAGCATAAAACTATCAAATGTATTGTTGTGCATGTGGGAGCAAATGATATTTTCAGAGAACAGCTGTTTGTCCAAGATGATTTCAGAAAACTTTTTTCTGATCTCTATAAGACTGGAATACAATCTTTTATCAGTGGCCCACTCCCTGCAAGGGGAAGCTTTGCATTTACTCGACTCTTCAGTCTTAACACCTGGCTTGGAAAAACTTGTTTTTTATTTGGTATGAACTTCATAGACAATTTTAACCTTTTCTGGAATCGCAGAGAATTCTTCAAGCCAAATAGCACTGAACTCAGCCGAATTGGGACCAAAGTTTTAGCGGATCACTATAGCCTCGCTCTACAACATGCAATTTTCTCTCAGCCAACATTGAGGAAAACAGTTGATAAGATATCGCAGACTGACCCAGTTACAAATATCAACAATACCTCTGCAAAGCCAAAACAATCATCCATGCAAGTCTTCACCAAGGACACACAGTCATCTGGGGCAGACTGCCAAGAACCATCTGGGGCAGACTGCCAAGGACATCAACAATCACATGAAGAATGTGAGCATGCGATTCCATCCAGATTGAGGACCTGACCAAAGACAATCATGCCAAGGCTGTATCATCCACATCTCAACCCCATGCAAGTCTCACAGAGACTGTCAGGGAGACAGTCACCACAGAGACAGTCATGAAGACACTCACAAAGACCTCACCAAAGTCCCAATCTCAGTCTCGCTCTTCTGACTTTATTGTACCATCTCCGTCTCCCCCCTGCATGGATTTCCCTAAAAGTATGCAGAGACTGCTGCCAATGGCTGCACTCTCTTTTTCCAGCCCAAATCATTCGTGACAAGCAGTGTACCCAGTTCATCAAAAATCAACCAACAGACTGAATTGTGTTCCCCCAGGACTTTCAGCTGGCTACCAATCTTTTTCACCATCTAAAAAAATACATGACATCTCCAATCCTTCCCCCTTCCAACCTCATGGAACATACAGAGAGTCTTGTATGATGTGCTGTGGGTCCCTGCATTGGGTGTAGTTTTGAAAACAAGCTGGGACCCAGTATGCCTATGCCATTCTCTATTCCTATGTTGATAAGAAATAGAAAACATAGAGCATATTTAACCCAGGGCGGCACGGTGGTGTAGTGGTTAGCGCTGTCGCCTCACAGCAAGAAGGTCCTGGGTTCGAGCCCCAGGGTCGGCGAGGGCCTTTCTGTGTGGAGTTTGCATGTTCTCCCCGTGTCCGCGTGGGTTTCCTCCGGGTGCTCCGGTTTCCCCCACAGTCCAAAGACATGCAGGTTAGGTTAACTGGTGACTCTAAATTGACCGTAGGTGTGAATGTGAGTGTGAATGGTTGTCTGTGTCTATGTGTCAGCCCTGTGATGACCTGGCGACTTGTCCAGGGTGTACCCCGCCTTTCGCCCGTAGTCAGCTGGGATAGGCTCCAGCTTGCCTGCGACCCTGTAGAAGGATAAAGTGGCTAGAGATAATGAGATGAGATATTTAACCCAGGGGGTAAACCAGTCTAGTCTCCTTCCTGTTTCAAAACAACATCAGAGTGCCAAAGCGGATATTACTTCTAGACTTTCTGTAAAGCTAGCTCTTCTGAACGTTAGATCACTTTCAAACAAGTCATTTTTAATTAATGATCTTATCTGCAAACACAATCTTGATTTTTTGCTTCTAACTGAAACTTGGCTGGATCAAGCAAATAGTGCTACCCAGGGCCGCTGACAGCTTTGGCTGGGCCCGGGACAAAATGCTCTGAATGGGCCCCCCCTAACAATACCCCCCCCGGGCCAACCCACACACCCACCCACCTCTCTTATCCCAGTCTCTACTCACTCCAACCCTTAAATGACAGGTATTCAAAAACCATTCAACCAGTCAACAACCATTTCATTTTAGCATTTCAACATTTTTACAGTTTTAACATTTTAACATTTCCTTAGTCTGCAACTATTCAGGTGCGAAATGCAATGCGCCGGACTTTTGTTGTGCGTGCGTGCGTACTGTCCAGTGTGAAAAGCAGAGAAGAACACACCGCTCAAGAAACAGCGGGATATGATTGTGGGCTAATGTGAATATTTTTAGCTTCAATCAGATATATGAAACACAATGTTATTAAGCCGTTGTGGTTATGAAATGATTCAATGCCCTGTGCGTTTGATATGGTGTTCAGTGTGACTGGCTCTCCCCTCGTTTGTAACATGAATTGCGTGCCACGCGTGCCTTGGTTGGGGTTACTTTACGGGGCTGGAAAAAGTTGGCTGTGTCTTACCCAGTGATGGGAATAACGGCGTTAGAAATAAACGGCGTTACTAACGGTGTTACTTTTTTTTAGTAATGAGTAATCTAACTAATTACTTTTTACATCGTTATAACGCCGTTCCCGTTACTTACAATAAAATACTATGCGTTACGTTATTAAAGCTGTTCTCATCTGGCACGCTGCTCGTTCAGCCTTTCTTTACTCTGCTTTCGTGTGGGGCGGGGAGAAACGAGACAATGGCACAGTAAGCCAATCAGAGTAGATTTGGACAACATACGTAGGTAGGCCACGCCTACTGCACTACTGCGCGCTCTTTCAATCAGAAGACCCAGCGATGGCGAGCGGTCAGCCCAGCACTGCGTTTTCACATTGGAAATACAGCCATTACTTTTCATTACTTGAAATAAAAGGCAAGAGTGTTTATGTGCAATGCACATTATGTCGAGGAACAAAGCGTTTGTTCTCGTCAGTGGCCAGTAATTAGTAACATAATTTTAATAACTACAAAAATATATTACATTTGATAGATGTCTTCTCACATTGTCCCACAAAAATATTAATATAGTGTAGATAACATTACTAATTGGTTCTGTTAAGTGTCCATTTCAGTCATTAAACACATTTAACATTCACTTTTATTATGATTACACTAATTGAATTTGATTTTTTTTGAGGGGGAACAAAATGTAACGGAATAATTACTTTCCCTGGTAATTAGTTACTTTTATGACAAAGTAACTCCGTTACTAACTCAGTTACTTTTTGGGAAAAGTAACTAGTAACTATAACTAATTACTTTTTGAAAGTAACATGCCCAACACTGGTCTTACCTGGCTCAGCTGCCCCACTGCCTTTGCTAGTACCTGCTGCATCATCCGAATCTTTTTTAAAATATTTATGCAGTGAGCCCCTGAGTCTCTTGGTTTCTTCCTCTCTTTTCTTTTCTTTTCTTTTCTTTTCTTTTCTTTTCTGTGCTCCTGACTTGTGCATGTTGGCAAATGGCACGCACGCTGATTGTCGAAGCGCTATGATCGAACGATGTCTTTTTTTTTCCCCTTAATCAAAGAGTCAGACCAAACCATTTTTGCATTAGGGGTGGTAGGGGGTTCTTGACGCCTTTTTCAAAGACAACAAAGGCAAAAGATCTAGAAATAATTTATTGAATGCAAATATAGCACATTTCTCCCCCAAATCAACACATTTTGAAATGAAAAAAAATAATTTAATCGCAACTTCATGAGAGCCCAGTTCTGGGCCCTCCCCATTCCTGGGCCCGGGACAACATACCCGTTTGTCCCCCCCTGTCGGCGGGCCTGGTGCTACCACCCTTATTGAAGCAGCTCCCCCAAATTTTAATTTTATGAATGCTACCCAACAGGGGAAAGGTGGAGGGATCGCAAATATATTCAAAGCCTCTTTTCAATGTAAACAATCCTCACTTGGTGATTTTACATCCTTTGAACACTTATGTGCACTTGTTACATGCTCTCCTAACATATTGTTATTAACTATTTACATGCCTCCGAGACATTCAGCCAAAGTTTTTCTAGAAGAGTTTGGTGAACTGTTGTCAGTCATTTGCTTAGAGTTTGACTGTCTTATTATATCTGGGGATTTTAACTTGCATGTAGATAATCCTGAAAACACTTATGCCAGAGAACTACTTGCACTTATTGACAACTTCAACCTAGTACAACATGTACAGGGGCCGACCCACTCTTGTGGTCATACCCTTGACCTCGTCATCACAAAGAGTCTTACTGTTTCTACTACTGTTGTTGACCTGGCCTTATCTGATCATTTTTGTGTTTTCTCTGATGTTTCTATGTCTCCTCACATTCAGAACAGCTCAACGACTATGGGTAGGAGAGTCATAAATGACAACACATGTTCTCTTTGAGCAAGCTCTCTCTTGGATCTCAACCAAGATGTCAGACTCTGTAGATGATTTACTGGAAATTTTTAATTTAAAAATGACCCAAATTATGGATGGCATTGCTCCATTCAAAATCAAGAGTCAATGACAAGCAGAAAGCACCATGAAAGTAATACCCAGCTGTTAAATTGCTAAAGAGAGAATGTAGAAAGACTGAAAGAAAATGGCGTAAACCTAAACTTCACATCCATTATCAAATCCATAAAGAGATGCTTTGTAAATATAATTATGAAATTCGTAAAGCAAGACAATCTTTCTTCTCCAACATCATCAACAGGAATATGAACAATGCCCATGTGCTATTTTCAACAGTAGAGAAGCTAACTAATCCCCCACCACAATTAGTACCTGAACTTCTCTCAGTTAATAAATGCAATGAGTTTGCATCCTTCTTCAAAGGTAAAATTGATAAAATACGGCAGAATATTGCTCATAATATATCTCAGTTGCAAATAATTGAAAAGCTGCAATCACCAGTGACACAGACAGACAACTTCAACACAATGTCAGAATTTTGTTTAGTTGATTACGAGACTCTTGAAAAAACTGTACAAAATCTCAGTTCCTCAACATCTGAATTGGACATTCTGTCCACCAACTTTTTTAAGTCTGTTCTTCACCTTATAATTACAGATGTGCTTCAGATCATAAATACATCCCTAGAGACTGGCATTGTTCCTGTATCTCTGAAAAAAGCCATTGTAAAGCCCCTACTTAAAAAGAATAATCTGGATGCTTCAGTATTAAACAACTACAGGCCAATATCAAATCTACCATTCATCGGGAAAATCCTTGAAAAAATTGTCTTCAATCAATTAACTGCCTTCTTGATATCAAACAGCTGTTTTGATAACTTTCAGTCAGGATTTCGTGCCAATCATAGCACTGAAACAGCGCTGATTAAAGTTATAAATGACATACGTCTTAATACTGATGCAGGCAAAACATCGGTCCTGGTATTACTGGACCTCAGTGCAGCTTTTGATACTGTTGATCACAACATACTGCTATATCGACTTGAACACTGGGTTGGGTTGACTGGTAAAGTTATTGATTGGTTAAAATCATACTTAAAAGATAGAAGCTTCTTTGTTACCATGGGAAATTGTACCTCAACATCAGTGTCCTTGACCTGTGGTGTCCCCCAGGGGTCGATTCTTGGACCATTACTATTCAACCTTTATATGCTCCCACTTGGACAAATTATCAAGAACAACTCAATTTTGTATCACTGCTATGCAGATGACACCCAAATTTATTTTGCTCTATCACCTAATGATTATGCCCCCCTTGAATGTCTCTACCAGTGTATCGACCAAATCAACAACTGGATGTCACAAAATTTTCTTCAGCTGAACACAGATAAAACAGAAGTAATTCTATTTGGGAAAAAAGATGAAAGACTCAGGATTACCACTATTCTTGACACAAAGGGGATTAAAACAAAAGATATGGTTAAAAATCTTGGTGTTTTCATTGACAGCGAGCTAAACTTTGACAGTCACATGAAAGCAATCACTAAAACGGCATTTTATCACCTAAAAAACATTTCCAAACTAAGAGGACTTATGTCAAAATATGATCTGGAAAAACTTATACATGCCTTCATCTCTAGTAGGGTTGATTACTGCAATGGCCTTTTCACAGGCCTCCCAAAAAAGACCATCAAACGACTTCAGGTGATTCAAAATGCAGCGGCTAGGGTTCTCACACGAACAAAAAGAACAGAGCACATTACTCCAATTCTAAGGTCCCTTCACTGGCTTCCAGTAAGCTATAGAATTGACTTTAAAGTATTGCTGCTGGTGTATAAATCTCTAAATGGTACAGGGCCCAATTACCTCTCTGATATGTTGCAGCGGTCTAACCCAATCAGATCTACCAGATCAAAACAGAAAAATTTACTGGTAAAACCAGTTGTTAAAACAAAGTGTGGTGAAGAAGCTTTTAGCTACTATGCAGTACACCTATGGAACCAACTTCCAGAGGACATTAAAAATGCTCCTGCTGTTGGCAGCTTCAAATCTAGACTAAAGACCAAGCTGTTTTCAGATGCTTTCTGCTAACTGATTAATATTGTCATCTTTACATGTTTTAAACTTTATTAACTTTTACAGTCTCTGCATGTTTTAAACTTTACTTAACTTTTATTCTATTTTATTCTGCTGTTTTTTAACTGAATTTTTACTTCATTTTATTATTTTATTTCTACTATTGTTTAATTCTTATTATTTTTCTTCCCCATTTATTTTATGTAATTTTATTTTCTATTGTTTACTGTTTTGCTTTTACTTCTGTAAAGCACATTGAACTGCCACTGTGTATGAAATGTGCTATATAAATAAACTTGCCTTGCCTTACTTATATATGAAATATACCAACCAGTCTGCCTCATATATTCTGCATATTTTATATATTGTATTTGTACATACTGTAATCCACTCCGCTTTTCTTGATTCAATTAGTTTTCCTCCCCTCTCATCATCTCATGTACTGTATTTTGTTTTGCACATCTGTAGAGTGCCTCAGCTTTACAACAAGCATTTTGTGCACATACCAAACGTCAAACTTGATCTTGTGTTCTTTGTAGGGGAAAAATGTGTGAAATACTACCATCCTGTAAAGAAAGATGGAGCCTTGAACAGATTGTGCAAAGACCAGGAGGGTCTGTGCCAGTGTGCTGAAGGTACACACATTTACATCTGACAAATTCAATCAATAAAAACTAAGTGAATCAGGTTTAATATGTCTGGAATCCTCATGAAAGATTATAATGACAGTTTTAAAAAATGGATCAGATTTCAAAAGCTAATTGCATGTTTATATATATATATATATATATATATATATATATATATATGTGTGTATTACACAGTGGTGCTTGAAGGTTTGTAAACCCTTTAGAATTTTCTATATTTCTGCATAAATATGACCTAAAACATCATCAGATTTTCACACAAGTCCTAAAAGTAGATAAAGAGAACCCAATTAAACAAATGAGACAAAAATATTATACGGTACTTGGTCATTTATTTATTGAGGAAAATGATCCAATATTACATGTCAGTGGCAAAAGTATGTGAACCTTTGCTTTCAGTATCTGGTGTGACCCCCTTATGCAGCAATGACTGCAACTAAACGTTTCTGGTAACTGTTGATCAGTCCTGCACACCGGCTTGGAGGAATTTTAGTCCATTCCTCCGTACAGAACAGCTTCAACTCTGGGATGTTGGTGGGTTTCCTCACATGAACTGCTTGCTTCAGGTCCTTCCACAACATTTCCATTGGATTAAGGTCAGGACTTTGACTTGGCCATTCCAAAACATTCACTTTATTCTTCTTTAACCATTCTTTGGTCGAACGACTTGTGTGCTTAAGGTCGTTGTCTTGCTGCATGACCCACCTTTTCTTGAGATTCAGTTCATGGACAGATGTCCTGACATTTTCCTTTTGAATTCGCTGGTATAATTCAGAATTCATTGTTCTATTAATGATGGCAAGCCGTTCTGGCCCAGATGCAGCAAAACTTGCCCAAACCATGATACTACCACCACCACGTTTCACAGATGGGATAAGGTTCTTGTGCTGGAATGCAGTGTTTTCCTTTCTCCAAACATCGTTTCTCATTTAAACCAAAAAGTTCTATTTTGGACTCATCTGTCCACAAAACATTTTTCCAATAGCCTTCTGACTTGTCCACGTGATCATTAGCAAACTGCAGATGAGCAGCAATGTTCTTTTTAGAGAGCAGTGGCTTTCTCCTTGCAACCCTGCCATGCACACCATTGTTGTTCAGTGTTCTCCTGATGGTGGACTCATGAACATTAACATTAGCCAATGTGAGAGAGGCCTTCAGTTGCTTAGAAGTTACCCTGGGATCCTTTGTGACCTCGCTGACTATTAAACACCTTGCTCTTGGAGTGATCTTTGTTGGTCGACCACTCCTGGGGAGGGTAACAATGGCCTTGAATTTCCTCCATTTTTACACAATCTGTCTGACTGTGGATTGGTGGAGTCCAAACTCTTTAGAGATGGTTTTGTAACATTTTCCAGCCTGATGCACATCAACAACGCTTTTTCTGAGGTCCTCAGAAATCTCCTTTGTTCATGCCATGATACACTTCCACAAACATGTGTTGTGAAGCTCAGACTTTGATACTGTAGATCCCTGTTCTTTAAATAAAACAGGGTGCCCACTCACACCTGATTGTCATCCCACTGATTGAAAACACCTGACTCTAATTTCACCTTCAAATTAATTGCTAATCCTAGAGGTTCACATACTTTTGCCACTCACAGATATGTAATCTTGGATCATTTTCCTCAATAAATAAATGACCAAGTATCATATTTTTGTGTCATTTTTTTAACTGGGTTTTCTTTATCTACTTTTTGGATTTGTGTGAAAATCTGATGATGTTTTAGGTCATATGTGGGTGCAATCAGTTAATTATTGATATTAAGTGATCAATCTCATTAAATCAGTCTCATTAAATTTTGAAGGTCAATAATTAAAATGAATCAATCCCATTGAATCATTTACTTTGACTCGTTTGAATTGAATCATACCATAGAATCAGTCTCATTTGAAGTGAATTGTTCAATGAATCGTTTAGTGAATCATTTAGTGAATCATTCAATGAATCGTTTAATGAATCATTTAGTGAATCATACAATGAATCATTTAGTGAATCATTTAGTGAATCATACCATTAATCCTGGTGCTTAATAATAAATTATCAAACAGCTAAATTATGGCATATTTCCAAATTATTACAATCACTTACCACATCACATAACTTTTATATGCACCCTTTTGAATTCGAGGGAGATTGGGGACTTCATATATTGTTCACCAACAAGATGAATACACACAGCTTTGATAATAAATTGATTTATTATAACAAAGACAAAAATGGATAATCAATATATACAAATATGAGGTGTGTATACATGTGTGTGTTTATGTGTGGTGTGTGTATGTGTGTGTTAGGCCTAGCTTGTTGCTAGCTAAAACAAAGGAATGTTATCTAAGTAGAACAAAGGATTAGCTCTGTGTTTAGCCTCGTGTAGCTAACTACACGTGGTGGAGGCCTAGATTAGCCTTGTGTTGCTAGTATGTGTTTGTGAAAGGCCCTATGGCCTAGCTAAAGTGTGTTTGTTAGGCCTGGTGAGGCCTACTGAGCACGAGGTAGCTAAAGACAAAGGGAAGCTATCTAAAGTGTATCAGGCCTGGTCAGGCCTGTTGAGCACGTGTTTTCTCAGTAACAAAAAGATTCCACACTCATAACATTACCAAACTCACTGAAACCTTGATAAGGTCAAAATGTATGATAAGGAAATTAGTGTTAGTCAGAATAAGAGAGAAAGAGAAGCATGCACAGCCTATCTATTAAACAATTGAGAGAACATAGAACCAAGATAAATCAACACGCTGCGTGTCTAACAGTGTAACAGATAAACCTGGGTTTAAATTCACACTATTCCAATAAAAGCAAATTCCTAAGACTATCTTAATTATGCCCAAATGCCAAAATCTTACTTAATCCTGCCTTTAGCAAGATATGAAGAACTATTTGCCAGTGTAGTTTCGGGCCTCGCCGTGGGAGCACGTGAGCCGCTCGTGATGGAGGCGTAGAAAACTTTCGGGTCCAGCGGAGCACTTGGGTGGTTCCCGTGGAAAGCAGAGGATTCTTGGTCCGAACCTCAGCGTTCATGAGGAATAGTCTCTGATCAGAATAAGATGCACAGCGCTTTTGAGTTAAAAAGGATTCAATCGCTTCTTAACTTTTAACTGCCTGGGCAGCAGTTGTGACGTCACTTCTAATACAAGTAAACCGGTTGTAACTCAGGTTGAGTTTAAAGATCGCGCAACTCTAGAGTTTACCTTTGCCAAGGGTAAGAAAGAAAATCGCGCTGAGTGATGGATCTTGCAAGAAAGAAGACGTCTTTTTGGTGGAGAGCGCCTCTTTTGTGCGTCTAGACTTCTTGAAAGCCAGACGCGAGAGACAAAGATGGCGGAGCTTCCGCTTGGATTTATGCGTGCATGGCAGACTGACATAGGTGATCCCGCCCATGCATGACGTAGGTCACGCGGAAGTTGCCTGGGAATTGTAGTTCTGACACAAGATGGCGGCATGATACCTACACATATTTATGCAGAAATATAGAAAACTCTAAAGGGTTCACAAACTTTCAAGCACCACTGTGTGTATACACACACTAGTGCATCTCAAAAAATTAGAATATTGGGAAAAGTTCAATATTTTCCATCAGTTATTTAAGAAAGTGAAAATGTTATATATTATAGACTCATTACACATAAACTAAAATGTTTCAAGCATTTTTCTACTTTAATTTTAATCAGTATGGCATACAGTACAAAAACATTAAAAAAAAACATCTCAAAATATTAGAATATTTCATTTCGAGTTTGAGTAAAACAGTATGAACACAGTGTATCTCTCGGTCTAGTTCAGTACACACAACCACAATCATGGGGAAGACTGCTGACTTGACTGTTGTCCAGAAGATGATCACTGATGCCCTCCACAAGGAGGGTAAGCCACAAAAGGTCATTGCTGAAAAGGGTGGCTGGAAAAGGTGCACAAGCAACAGGGATGGCCGCAGTCATGAGAGGATTGTCAAGAAAAGTTGATTCAAGAACTTGGGAGAGCTTCACAAGGAGTGGACTGAGGCTGGTGTCAGTGTATCAAGACCCATCACGAACAGACATCTTCAAGAAAGAGGATACAACTTTCGCATTCCTAATATCAAGCTACTCCTGAGCCAGAGACAATGTCAGAAGTGTCTTATCTGGGCTAAGGAGAGAAAGAAATGGACTGTTGCTCAGTGGTCCAAAGTCCTCTTTTCAGATGAAAGTACATTTTGCATTTAATTTGGAAATCACAGTTCTAGAGTCTGGAGGAAGAGTGGAGAGGCACAGAATCCAAGGTGTTTGAAGCCCAGTGTGAAGTTTCCACAGTCTGTGATGATTTGGGGTGCCATGTCATCTGCTGGTGTTGGTCCACTGTATTTTATCAAGTCCAAAGTCAACACAGCCATCTACCAGGAGATTTTAGAGCACTTCATGCTTCCATCTGCTGACGAGCTTTTTGGAGATGCTGATTTCCTTTTCTAGCAGGACTTAGCACCTACCCACAGTGCCAAAACTACTACCAAATGGTTTGCTGACCATGATATTACTGTGTTTGATTGGCCAGCCAACTTGCCTGACCTGAACCCCATAGACAATCTATGGGGTATTGTCAAGAGGAAGATGAGAAACACCCGACCCAAAAATATAGATACGCTGAAGGCCACTATCAAAGCAACCTGGGCTTCAATAACACCTCAGCAGTGCCACAGACTGATCACCTCCATGCCACACTGCATTGATACAGTAATTCATGATAAAGGAGCCCCAACCAAGTATTGAGTGTATAAATGAATATACTTTTCAGAAGTTGGACATTTCTGTATTGTAAATCCTTTTTTTGAGTGATCTTATGGAATATTCAATAATTTGAGATACTGGATTTCTGATTTTCATGAGCTATAAGCCATAATCATCAAAATTAAAACAAAAAAGGCTTTAAATATTTCACTTTACATGTAATGAATATCGAATATATGAAATAAAGGAACTTTTTCATGGTATTCTATTTTTTTGAGATGCATATATATATATATAAAAGCTGCAAAGTTTGTTTGTTTGTTTGTTTGTCTTGAGCTAACGTCGCCAATTCTTGACAGATTTTCACCAAATTTGGCAAGTAGGTATAGGAGATTTGGCAGAACTCAGAAATTCCATATTTGGGCCCCAGGGGGTCCCTGGTGGTCCCCTGGGTGGTGGATGTTTGGATTTTTGTTTATCTTGGGTTAGCATCACTATTTCTTGATGGATCGTCACCAAATTTGACATGGAAGTCTGGGGGCAACCCAGAATTTTGCAAAACCCAGGCAACGCCACGTAACCTGCTAGTGTGTGTATGTATGTGTGTGTATGTGTATAAATGAAAAATAGCAGTAAAGTTGCTTAAACATTTAAGTACATTGTTTATTTGTTTGTTTGCTTGTTTGTTGCATATTTGTTCAAGTGTGTAAGAGAGAAATGTTCTATATCTCCTGCCGCAGAAAACTGCAGTATCCAGAAGAAAGAGCATATCAATGAGGAAGACCGGGCGAAAAGAGCTTGTGAAGCCGGCATGGATTATGGTAAACACTGACAACCAGATTCAGACACAGATGAGCATGCTATCTGCACACAGTTCTCGGTCACTATATTCATGGCGTGCTTTAATATGTAATAAATCAAATCTTTGCAATATAAATAATCATGAACAGAAAAAAATATTAAATATATTGTTTTAATACATGTATTTTGCAGTATATAAAGTCCAAGTAGTGAAAACAGACTACAGCCAGAACATAGATTTCTATGACGTGAAGATTGAAGAGGTCCTGAAAGAAGGTATGTCTTACTATTCATCTGTATGACAGTCGATCACAGTAATGTGCATCACTAACATCATTACATCCACATTAAATGCATGGAACAACGGGATATACTGAACTGGAGCTGCGATAAAGTATGAGATAACAGGACCTCATTGTATTGGAGACCTTCCACACTGTTGGGCCTCATTTATCAATCTTTCTGTGAAGTTGAGTCAAAAACCAAAGCTGTAAGTCAAACCAACCAAATTTAGCTAAATTTACTAAAAGATTTGGAAATGCTGAATTTATTTTTTTGCAGCACGGTGGTGTAGTGTTTAGCGCTGTCACCTCACAGCAAGAAGGTTCTGGGTTCAAGCCCAGTGGCCAACAGGGCCCTTTCTGTGTGGCATTTGCATGTTCTCCCCGTGTCTGCATGGGTTTCATCCAGGTGCTCCGTTTTCCCCACAGTCCAAAAGGTTAGGATAATTGGTGGCTCTAAATTGACTGTAGGTGTGAATGGTTGTGTCTCTCTGTGTGTCAGCCCTGTGATGATCTGGTGACTTGTCCAGGCTGTACCCTGCCTCTCACCCATAGTCAGGTGGGATAGGCTCCAGCTTGCCCACAACCCTGTACAGGATAAGCGGCTACAGATAATGGATGGATGAATTTATTTTATTTCTGTGTGTGTGTGTTAGGTACAGATAATGATAGGGGAGACTGGGGGGACTTGGGACAGTTTGGATTCCCATAAATTAATTTCAACCAATCAAGTTTTAGATCCCATCAGAAGTTAGATGTTGCCACTTAGAGTAACCCAGTGTTGTAGTTGAATCACTAAACCTCGAGTCCAAGTCCAGTCTAAAGTCACCAGTGTTCAAGTCCAAGCCATTAAAGAAAATTCTAAGGAGAGTCCAAGTCGGCTCTGAGAACAAGACTCCAACTGCATCATTTGACGGTGGCTGTTACTCAGACTGTCAAAAGCATTTGGCTTCGATTGCAAATTCGCTACCAACTTGGAGGCAGTAAAAGTCAAATACCCATTGAAGTGGTTGGCCACAGCCAGTGTTGTGGTCGAGTCACTGAACCTCGAGTCGGAGTCCAGTCTCGAGTCCCCAGTGTTCAAGTCTGAGTCAAGTCCAAGTCATTAAAAAATTTTCAATTCAAGTCTTAGTCGAGTCCACGATTGATCCAAGTTGAGTCTGAGAACAAGACTCAAACCACACCATTTGACGGTGGCTGTTGCTGCCTTTATTAAGGTGCATCAGTTGCCCCCTAAAAATGAAAAGTTCCTCTGATCATGATGCATTTTTGTTTTTATGTTCCTTTTGGTAAGAAAACACACTGGGTGAAATATTTTGACAAAATTCAAACGTTTAATGGTGGCACCAGGAGCTCAAAGTTATGGAAAAAGCTGCTATTTTATGACTTTTATGACAAAATTTTGATCACTTTTCATGGAACATTATGGCACCTTATAGAGTATACCAAATATCTTAGATACACATTTTTAGTACATATTCTAAATATGTTATCAAGCACAGTTTGAGTTTTAGCTGTTCATTGAATCATTGTTCAACTACTTTTAAACAATACAAATGTATTATGAATCACATTAATGCTTCTCAATCCCTTCAAAGGTTCTTAACATGATCTCTGGGTCACAAGAAATCAATAAATGGAGTCCAACATTGTGATTCAAACCTTACGCGAAAACATAAAATAAGTGTTTTTTGGCAAAAAATGAACCTCATGGTGCCACCATTAGACTTTTGAATATGGTCAAAAAATTTACAGGATGTCTTTATTGGTGAAAAGGAACACCCAAACAAAAATGCATCAGATTTTATGAAAGTGAGGGCAACTGATGCACCCTAGCCTTCATGTGAAGGCGTCTCTGCTACTGTGTTGGACTAACGTTACTGCTCGACTGCCCCATTTTAGTTAATAGGCTACAGACAGAAAGCTTGTTCATTGCTTAGCAAGTGCTGCCCACTATCAACAGGGCAAATAACATGAGAGAGGGTTAACACTCAGGGACGGATCCAACCAATGCATGTGCATCCATCAGAAATGTGTGCACCATTGGCATCGGTCACGGCTCGTTTATTTACCTTACCGCTAGCCGTCTACATGGGCTACAGCCACACTCAACCAACAGACCAATGGCTCAGGATCCAACCACCTGTGGTAAGTGGTGATGCTGACCTGACCTAATAACCTGTATTCTCACGATGCTTTGTATAATGTGACCTGAGACAAAGAATCTAGGTCAAACCAATAAAATGCTCCAGAAAGAGCTTGAGATTTGAAATTCGGTGCAAATAAAGGGCCGAGCCGTAGTCATAGCAGGCCGTGCCTGGGCTGTTTCGAAAGGTCTCGGGGAGGTGCTAGGACTTTCAGTCACTGAGTGAGTTATGAATTTAAATCACATGTGGCTGGAGCCAGGGCTCATTAAAGTTTTCGGCAAGCCGCGCTCGCAAAGGTCTTCAGAGGAGAATAACGGGTCAAGCCACGGTCATAGTGGACCGTGGCTGCCCTCTTTGGAAAAGGCTCAGAGCGCTCTACGTCCCTGTGAAAATCCGTCACGATCTGGTAAAATTAGTGAAAATATTTCTGCAGATGTGTATCTGTCAGATTCTTGGGCTGAATTCATTCCTAAACACTTGCTAGTTCAGCGCTCAACAAGCAAGCCCCACTATCAACAGGGCAATGAACATAGCGTGTCACTTCCTTCTCTGGGTGGAGTCTGACCAAATGACGATTGAAGTTCGAGGTTGTCCCCGCCGTCTCCTCGATAGTTCTTCTACATATGGAACACATAGCAGTGCATTTTTTCCCACTGCATGAGAAGTCTGTAGAAGCAAAGCGGACAATCCTAGCGGCATTCTCTCCAGGCATTTTAACGCCATTAACGTTAGTTTGTTCCTGAACATGGCATATGAACAGGTGAATGTGCATTCTCTTGCACAAAATTAGTATAAAAATTAATATAGATATAAATATCTTCTGCCAAATTATTATGGCATGTTACAAAAAATAAAGAAAAAAATCAGAGTCCTCGTCTCCAATTTCTGAGTCCGAATGCAGTTACGGTAATTCACGAGTCCGAGTCATCAGTGCTCAAGTCCAAGTCAAGTCACAAGTCCTTAAAATTAGGGCACGAGTCAGACTCGAGTACTACAAGCCTGGAGGAACCTACTTCCAGCATGTTTCTTAAGGTCAGGTGTTTGATGTGTTTGATCCAGGTTCCGACCAAAACGTACGTGAAAAACAGAGGCGCTTCATGGGTCATCCAAACTGCAGGGAGTCTTTTGGATTCGAAGTAGGCAAGTGCTACCTCATCATGGGCAACAGTATTGACCTACCAGCAGACCAAGATGGAAAGTATGTAAACTCATCAGCTAATCACCAAATCACAAAATTCTCTGTGCTCAGCTCTCTGGAGTTTTCAGCTATGCATGATCATGACATTATCTGTATGATTGGGCCCTGATTTGTATCATTTGTTGTTGTCAGGTTGCAGTACATCTTGGGTGAGCAGACTTGGATTGAATATTGGCCCACAAATGAAGAAGGTCAAACTGAGGAATACAGAAACAAATTCATCGATATCTCTGCACTGGCTCAAAGCCTTACCGAATTTGGATGCACTACATAAATACTGATTCATTTTATTTTATTTTTTCTGTACAACTTTCTAAATTTCTTTTCTCTTGCTGTGACAGCGAATTTACTCTTGGCACTCACCCTTGCAAAGTATCCATCCTCACATTTATTTGAAAATGTAAAAGCTGTCTGTGATCTCTAAAAGGAAAATATTGAATAAACTGTCTACCTGTGATCCTGTTGCGTGTTTTTAACGTTTGTTGAATTAGCGGTACAGCATATTATACAGCATAGCTGGGTGGTTTGTAACCTTTGTCACAATGTGCTTTCTGTAATTTGATCAAAGCCGATATTAAAATGACAGTCACGCTCATGCTCGACAAATATAACTGTTCATGGTCCTTTCATTATGATGTGATGCGTTTACTATGACGATACACAACCTGGATCAGGATGAATGGTATTAATAATATTAATATTAACACACACAAGAACACAAATTAAAACCAGACGTTTCAGAAGAAAACAGTAACATACAATGCTTGTTATAAAGTTATAAACTGTAAGCAGTGATATTTCTTTCCCAAAATATCTCTCGCCTAGAAATATTGAGAATATCCACTCACCGGCCACTTTAATAGGAACTTGTTGTTGATTCTAAGATGCCTGTTCTTGGCTGCAGGAGTGGAACCCAGTGTGTTCTTCTGTTTTCTGTTGCATTTTGAGATGCTTTTCTGCTCACCACGGTTGTAAAAAGAGTGATTATATGAGTTACTATGTCCTTCCTCGCAAAAAAGCTCGAACCACCTCAAACCTGTCCATTTTCCTCTGACCCTCTCTGATCTACAAGGCATTTGTTTCCACCCACAGAACTGTCGCTCACTCACTGGATGGTTGTTTTTGGCACCATTCTGTGTAAACTCTACAGACTGTTGTGTGTGAAAACCCCAGGAGGAGATCAGCAGTTTCTGAAATACTCAAACCAAAAATACTCATCTGGCTCAAACCAACACCCATGCGACAGTGAAAGAAAGTCACACTTCACTGTGAGATCACAATTTTTCCCATTCTGATGCTTGAACATCGTGAACATTAACCGAAGCTCTTGATTTGATTCTGCATGATTTTATGCATCAAGGGATCGGCTGATTTAGAGAACTGCAGGTGGATGGATGAGTGTTCCTAATAAAGTGGTCAGGTTTCCATGTCTAGAATAAACTTTGCCAAATATATGACAGAGAGAGAAATATATGAGATGCTCATCTAAGTTTCCAAACCTGTTATTGCTTAACTCTTGAATATTTTCTGTCATTATTAAAAATCTTATAATCCCTGCTTTCTAAAGAAATGTATCTGGTTAAGATCTGTTCAGTGCTTTGGGAGTAACAGCAGGTTGAAGTCGGTACAACAGAGTAAAAACTCTGCTCGCGGGACTTCAGGAAACTGCCGGTGCTTTTCTTTTTGAGTGATGGGAAAGCAGTCAGGCTCTCTCTCTGTCTCTCTCTCCTGATTGGTTTTCCACTGGATTACTCGTCAATATCAATCAGATCACTTTTATAGGGATGTTCTCTCGATCTCACTGTTTCTGATGAAGGATTCATCAAAATTTTCCCTCTGCTAGTTTTGATGTTCTGATTCATGGGAGACTTTGAAGTGAGTTTTCAGAGCTTTACCTACTTTTTTTTTTAAATCAAACTTATTCCTGTAAATAAATCACTATTTTAGAATATAACTGGAGTTGTTTTGGTGAAAAATATTGAGATCTTAGTGGTCAGAATGAAATAAAAAAAAAAATGGGAGTCAGAAACGCGAGTGTCGATTTCAGTTCAGTTAATGTGAATTGTTTATTGGATGTGGATCAGACAGTTTTTTTTTTTTTGAGGTTCGCCTTGAAAGCTGTGAATAATAATTGAAATGATCATTTATATTCTTTCATATAAACACTAGTAGGCCCTACTGAGAAAACAAAGGCCTACAGAGCACAAAGAGGGGATTGGAAATCTTTTATTCCTTTTTTATTGGGTGTACCAATTTAATGGTTTTACCTAATTAGCATAATTAGTGTGAATTAAATACTCATCTCATCTCATTATCTGTAGCCGCTTTACCCTGTTCTACAGGGTCGCAGGCAAGCTGGAGCCTATCCCAGCTGACTGCAGGTGAAAGGCGGGGTACACCCTGGACAAGTCGCCAGGTCATCACAGGGCTGACACATAGACACAGACAACCATTCACACTCACACCTACGGTCAATTTAGAGTCACCAGTTAACCTAACCTGCATGTCTTTGGACTGTGGGGGAAACCGGAGCACCCAGAGGAAACCCACGCGGACACAGGGAGAACATGCAAACTCCGCACAGAAAGGCCCTCGCCGGCCACGGGGCTCGAACCCGGACCTTCTTGCTGTAAGGCGACAGTGCTAACCACTACACCACCGTGCCACCCTGAATTAAATACTAATTTATATAATTTGTTCTTACTAAATTTCCGAAGTTTGTATTTAGGATACAACTATCTATCTTCCTGACAATTTCCATGTAAATATCTTGAAAAATAGAAAAGTTATGAAGAAAAACCATTTGGTCTCATTAGTTAATGAGGCCCATGTTGGACCATCTGATCCTCAGACAGAATATTACAGCTGTTTAATAAAAATTAAGCTGTTTTTTTCAATCTTTGATTTGTAATATCTCAAGAACAAATAAACATTTTAATTCTGTAAAAAGTCTGTTGTTCTGCATTCAATTCTGAATTCAATGAGAGCAGTTTGAAGCAATTTGGATTGAATTTGGATTGTCACCTGATATGCAGTGGTGCTTGAAAGTTTGTGAACCCTTTAGAATTGTCTATATTTCTGCATAAATATGACCTAAAACATCATCAGATTTTCACACAAGTCCTAAAAGTAGATAAAGTGAACCCAGTTAAACAAATGAGACAAAAATATTATACTTGGTCATTTATTTATTGAGGAAAATGATCCAATATTACATATCTGTGAGTGGCAAAAGTATGTGACCCTTTGCTTTCAGTGTCTGGTGTGACCCCCTTGGGCAGCAATAACTGCAACTAGCCTAAACGTTTGCGGTAACCGTTGATCAGTCCTGCACACCGGCTTGGAGGAATTTTAGCCCGTTCCTCCATACAGAACAGCTTCATGAGATTGGGACTGTGTTTTCTTCACTAATGAGTGAAGTACTTTTCTTTGGTGTGTGTGCGCATGCGTGTACAGGTGATGGCTCTGAAATGAGGCTGAAGCACCAGGCTGCCTTTACAGGCTCCAGTGTAGCGAATGCGTTCCTCCGAGCTCAGGCTTTGCTGTTTGAAGCATATAAAGATGCCTTACAGTACCCTAGCGCGAGTTATCACACACACTTAAGTTCTCTCTTTTCCTTTTCTGCAGGGACAACCCATGTCATTCTGTGAAGAGTCGTTTCTCACACACAAGTCTCCCAGCATGAGGCAGTTCCTCGAGAGCGAAATACACCCGCAGTTTTTCAAACAGGTGTGTACGTACACACACACACTTAGCATAGGGTTGCCACCTGTGTCTGACAAAAATCCTGGACATTTCGACCATCCAATCGACCTTTTTGCTTGTAAGCAACGGCGCCCTTCGCACATCTAACCCAAGACAAAAATCTCCCTTCTATGCTGAAATTGTATTGCTCTAATTAGTAAAAATGATGCTTTTGCTAGTTATTTGTTTAGTTAATTGCATATAGCAGGTCTTCATTATTTTGGTTTATTTCCAACAGTTTTTGGTTGTGGACACCTGGGGGCAGTAGTGGGCACAGGTAAAAGGGGAATACATAATTAAGTTCTGTTTGTTTGCTTATGTGGAATAAAAATAAATAATCTAATTTTTCATTGTATCTAAGAATACCTGAATGTAACAATGTAAGGTGTAGTGTCAAACAGCTTACCTGATTGCTTAGAGTGTGGTGTGTGCTTTGCCTGTGCCTCTGCTGCTTGCTGCTCTTGGCTAAACAAATACATAGGAGGACATGTAACTGATATAACTGGGCACATACAGTACATACAGGAGTATGTACTACACCAGGGCTTTTCAAAGTATGGGGCGCACCTCCCCTAGGGGGCGCCAGAGTTCTTCAGGGGGGCGCAACGTGAGGAAAAATAAACCAGAATAAGTTACTATTACGGACACTTAGCGAACTTCAGCTAGCCTTTGCCAGAGACAAAATGGATCGATTTTTAGTACCTAAAGCTACAGTGAGTGAGGAGACAGAGTCTGGGCCAAGCAAAAAAAGAAGGAAGTATGACCACGATTATTTAAAGTTTGGATTTTCATTGACTGGATCTGAAGATGCTCCACTGCCACAGTGTGTTGTCTGCCAAGAGGTGCTAACTAACGATGCTATGAGATGTTTAAAATGTGTACAACAAGATGTTTTTTTTTTAAAAGCACAGGTGTTTAAAATGTGTAAAAAAAAAAGATGTCTTAAAAAGCACAGATGTTTTAAATGTGTAAAAAAAAAGATGTTTTCAAAAAGCACAGATGTTTAAAATGTGTAAAAGAAAAAAATAATGTGTACAACAACCATTTTTTTAAATACGAATGGAACATTAAGTATAGCAACAACAAAAATTGTAAGGGGGGGCGCTGTTGTTTATTTGCTCTCTGAGGGGGGGCCGACTCTCCCACACTTTGAAAACCCCTGTACTACACTATATCATTTAATTCACTAAAACCTTACCTAATCTTCCATTTATATTTGGTGTTTTTCTTTGCTGCTGCTATGAGTCCTGGCTGATTTTCAATGAATGTCTTGAACTCAGTACAGGACAACTGAAAGTTTAGCCTGACTTGAAGCTCAGCCTTCACCATTGCAACACAGAGTCTGTTTCTTTTATCAGTCCAAGCCGGTTCCAGGCTAGCACCAACTCTCTGCTGGGCCAGAGGAAAGAACCGCTTATGTCAGCGGGGGGGCGGAGTTGTTAAGACCAACAACAATAGCAAGACCGCGAAAGATCGCCATTTTTAAGCGACGAGAAGCAGCAGCTGTACAAACGCGAAGTCATCCATTATTATTATTATTATTGCTGTTGTTGTTGTTGTTGCTTCGACATTCGCGCCAAGGTTTATGTAAACGTGGCGCCGTAACTGATGTATACAGCGACGTAAGTGACGTATACAGCGACGTAATGACGTATTCAGCGAAGTAATGACGTAGCTCCGCTTAGCACGGCGAGCTATGGAAAAGCAAACTGGTTCTCAGTTGGCTCGCAAGTTGAAATACACATTTTGCCTATCATGTACAAAAAAACGGGACATTCAGTGTCCCGGATTTTTTTTTTTCCGGGACAGACCATGAAAATCCGGGACAATCAGGAAAAACCGGGACAGGTGGCAACACTAACTTAGCATCTGTGTCGTAATAGCTTTCCTTTTACTTCGCACATCAGAATTGATTCTGACCTTGAAAGGAAAAACACCTTAAGAAATTGCGCCCTCTAGTGTTCAAACACTTACTTTGTAGAGCAGGGTTTTTGTTTGTTTTCTGAGGGCAGAACAGATAATATACTGCATGCACAGCAGAAATGTGGCACCAGTAATAAACAGAACAAAATTTGATCACACCTTAAATCATTATAATTGCCTTGGATATTGAAATATGACTTTTTTTTGAAGGAATACATTCTTTAAAGCCAAGGTAAGTCATTTCAGAGAAACCAGCAAGAGTAAACTAAATTTTGAAACTATCTGACCTTTAAAAAAAAAGTCCAACCTCTCCATCAGAAGTCACTCCTACAAAGCACATGAACGTGCACCGCCTGACTACCGCTGGAGAACATGTCCAGAAGAGAGAGCGTTGTGGTGTCGTGCATCGTTATATCCATCAGCCTCATGTCTCATTGACATGGAAGAAAAACACCACACATTATCAGAATGAAAGAAAACAATGAATATGGCTATTGTGAGTACTCACAGCTGTTGACTAGCTCACTAGCTTTAGCAGTTTGTCTGTAATGTGTCCAGTGAGCCTTGTGGACAATTCTGGTTATGCACAATGAGTGTACGGATAGAGTGGACGCAGGTAGACAGGCAGGAAGGCCATCCAATTAAATTAAACTTTGGATGAGTTTTTAGAGCCCTGTTATGTTTTGGCCGGGTTCTTACCCAAACTGATAATCACATCATCAGTTTTTCAGACACAAGTTACACCACCACACTTGGAGTAATTGGAGCTTAGGTGCCTTGCTCAAGGGTACTTGAGCCAGTCCTGCTGGTTCAGGAAATTGAACCAGCAACCTTTTGGTCCTAAATCTGTTTCTTTAACCAATTGGCTATGGCTTCCCACCTGTGACTGTGACAAATGATGGATTTTTATTTCCATCATCAGAGCATTTGGTTTATTCATTGTTCTCAGGATAGAAAAAGAATTTCAAGAAGTATAATGAAAATGCTTCTAAAAAATGACCTACCCCAGCTTTAATAAAGTCAGTCGTCAGTTGACTGAAAATTCAGTTATTTTCAGTTGTGCTTTTATACACCTCAATGCAATCCCTCGTCATATCACTGATATGATACACAGTATAAATGTGTGTTTCCAGTTTATTGATGAACATCTAGAGATGCTCAACCAAGGAAAAGAGCCAAATGACCTGTTTGAAGAAGAAATACTGCAGTGTGGTGCATTGTCAGATTTGTGTTTTATTTCCTCCGATCAAAACAAAGTTTGCATTCATAAATGTACTTACAGTGTCTTGCAAAAGTATTCATCCCCCTTTTTTTTTTTTTTGGATAGGACAGCGTAGAGAGACAGGAAATGAGCAGGAGAGACAGGGAGGGATCGGGAAATGACCTCGGGCCGGAATCGAACCCGGGTCCCCGGACTTATGGTACAGTGCCTTAGCCATCTGAGCCACGACACCCCCATATTCATCCCCCTTGGTGTTTGTCTTGTTTTGTTGCATTACAAGCTGGAATTAAAATAGATTTTTGGAGGGTTAGCACTATTTGATTTATACAACATGCCGACCACTTTAAAGGTGAAAATTGTTTTATTGTGACACACAAAAAAAATTTTAAGATGGGGGGCAGAAATCTGGAGTGTGCATAAGTATTCACCCCCTTTCATATCTCATCTCATTATCTCAAGCTGTATCCTTCTACAGGGTCGCAGGCAAGCTGGAGCCTATCCCAGCTGACTATGGGTGAAAGGCGGGGTACACCCTGGACAAGTTGCCAGGTCATCACAGGGCTGACACATAGACACAGACAACCATTCACACCTACGGTCAATTTAGAGTCATCAGTTAACCTAACCTGCATGTCTTTGGACTGTGGGGGAAACCGGAGCACCTGGAGGAAACCCACGTGGACACAGGGAGAACATGCAAACTCCACACAGAAAGGCCCTTGCTGGCCCCAGGGCTCAAACCCAGGACCTTCTTGCTGTGAGGCAACAGTGCTAACCACTACACCACCGTGCCGCCCCCCCCCCTTTCATATGAAACCCCTAAATAAGAGCTGGTCCAACCATTTTACTTCATAGCGGAGCTCCAGCGGCACACCATACCAAAGAAAAAAACGGTAAATCCATCGAGTCGATTTTTTGTGGTTTGTCCGTGTACGTGTTCGACCAGTCATACACACCGTCTAGTGGCCAGTGTGAGTAATTACCAGTCATATACACCGCCTAGTGGTCAGTTTTAGTAATTACCAGTTATACACCACCTAGTGGCCAGTGTTAGTAATTACCAGTCATACACACCGCCTCGTGGCCAGTGCTCGCCAGTAAAGAAATAAAACAAAAGAGACTGGCTATGATATAAGAAAATTCTACAACCCAGAAACAGATGGGAGCTCCGCTTTTAGGCAGTGCCTAAATCTATATATTAAGTCACATAATTAGTTGCTTAAGAGCCACCTGTGTGCAATCACAGTGTCACATGATCTGTCATATGATGTCCATATAAAATCAACCTGTTCTGGAAGGACCCTGACTCTGCAACACTACTAAGCTAGCAACACGAAAACCAAGGAGCCTCCAAACAGGTCAGAGACAAAGTTGTGGAGAAGTATAGATCAGGGTTGGGTTATAAAAAAATATCCCAAACTTTGAAAATCCCACGGGGCTCCATTAAATCCATTATAGCAAAATGGAAAGAATATGGCACCACTACAAACCTGACAAGAGAAGGCCCCGCCCACCAAAACTCACAGACCGGGCAAGGAGGGCATTAATCAGAGACGCAACAAAGACACCAACAATAACACTGAAGGAGCTGCAAAGGTCCACAGCGGTGGTCCATAGGACCAGTTTAAGCTGTACACTCCACAGAGTGGGGCTTTATGGAAGACTGGCCAGAAAAAAAGCCATTGCTTAAGAAAACACATTTGGAGTTTGCCCAACAGCATGTGACAGACTCCCCAAACACATGGAAGAAGATTCTCTGGTCAAATGAGACAAACATTGATCTTTTTTGGCCATAATGGGAAATGCCATGCGTGGCACAAACCCAACACCCTGAGAACACCATTCCTACAGTGAAGCATGGTGGTGGCAGCATCATGCTGTGGGGATGTTTTTCATCTGCAGGGACAGGAAAGCTGGTCAGGACTGAAGGAAAGATGGATGGCACTAAATACAGGGCAATTCTGGAGGAAAACCTGTTTGAGTCAGCCAGAGGTTTGAGACTGGGATGAAGGTTCATGTTCCAGCAGGACAATGACCCTAAACATACTCCTAAGGCTACACAGGAATGTTTTAAAAGGAGACATTTAAATGTATTGGAATGGCCTAATCAAAGCCCAGACCTCAATCCAATTGAGAATCTGTGACATAACTTGAAGATTGCTGTACACCAACACAACCCATCTAATTTGAAGGAGTTGGAGCAGTTTTACCTTGAGGAATGGGCAAAAATCCTCGTGGCTAGATGTGCTAAGCTAATAGAGACATACCCCAAGAGACTTGCAGCTGTAATTGCAGCAAAAGGTGGCTGTACAAAGTATGGACTTTGTGGGGGGGGGGGTGAATACCTATGCACACTCCAGCTTTCTGTTTTAGGGGACTCTATCATACGGCATGTGAAATTAGCTAGGCTTTTCAGGGCACCAGCAGCTTTAGTCAGGTGTATACCAGGAGCCAGGGTGCCGGACATAGCAGGTAATCTTAGGGTCCTAGGCAAGCACAGGTTCTCAAAGATAGTTATCCATGCAGGAGCTAATGATATACACCTTCATCAATCTGAGGTTATGAAGAGTAAATTTGTAGAGGTGTTTAAATTAGCGAAGGCGATGTCCGATGCTGTAATATGCTCTGGCATATGAGAAAGACCCTCATCAGCGGCTGGGCTTGAACCCAGAACCTTCTTGCTGTGAGGCGACAGTGCTAACCACTACACCACTGTGCTGCCCAAAATCAAAGATTGAAAAAAATGGCTTAATTTTTATTAAACTATGATATTCTGTCTGAGGATCACATGGTCCAAAATGGGCCTCATTAACCAATGAGATCAAATGTTTTTTCTTCGTAATTTTTCTGTTTTTCAAGATATTTACATGGAAATTGGCAGGAACATAGATAGTTGTATACTGAATACAAAGTTTGAAAAATTATTAAAATACAAATTATGCAAATTAGTATTTAATTTGCATTAATTTTGTTAATTAGGTAAAACATTAAATCGGTACACTCAAAGTAATAAAAGATTATTTCTAATCCCCTCTTTGTGCTCTGTAGGCCTTTGTATTTCTCAGTAGGGCCTACTAGTGTTTATATGAAAGAATATAAATGATTATTTTGATTAATATTCACAGCTTTCAAGGCGAACCACAAAAAGATTGTCTGATCCACATCCAATAAACAATTCACATTAACTGAACTGAAATTGACACTCGCATTTCTGACTTCCGTTTTTTTTTTTTAATCTCATTCCGACCACCAAGATCTCAATATTTTTCACAAAAACAGCTCCAGTTATATTCTAAAAGTTATTTAGTTACAGGAATCAGTTTGATTTGAAAAAAAAAATAAGTAAGTAAAGCTCTGAAAACTCATTTCAAAGTCTCCTGTGAATCAGAACATCAAAACTAGCAGACAGAAAATTTTGCTGAATCCTTCATCAGAAACAGTGAGAGCGAGAGAACATCCCTATAAAAGTGATCTGACTGATATTGACGAGTAATCCAGTGGGAAACCAATCAGGAGAGAGAGAGAGAGCGAGAGAGCCTGACCGCTTTCCCATCACTCAGAAAGAAAAGCACTAGCAGTTTCCTGACGTCCCACGAGCAGAGTTTTTACTCTGTTGTACCGACTTCAACCTGCTGTTACCCCCAAAGTACTGAATAGATCTTAACCAGATACATTTCTTTGGAAAGCAGAGATTATAAGCTTGTTAATGATAGAAAATATTCAAGAGTTAAGCAATAACAGGTTTGGAAACTTTGATGAGCATCTGCATGGAGAATTTTCACAGCATGGCCAGCAAGCGTCCGATATGACTACTATCGTTTCTATAGTAACAGATCATTCACAGGGACGTGTCCAGCTGTTTCACATAGAAGGATTAAAACACGTCTAATTGTTGATATGGTGAAGTTTTCTGTAAGAAAGTGTTCATGGAAGGAGTCTCCAGTATCAGTGATTTTTAACAGTCAGAGGTTCAAATGGAACCAAGTTTTGTGGCACCTTCAGGACAGGATGGTTTATGCTTTAAGGTTTCTTGGTCACATGACAAGCTGCATTTTTGTCTTATATCTGCAAGGCAATATACACTGGTGAAGTAATGACTATCAGTGCTAGAACAACTGAGAACACGAGCTAACTAGTTTCCCCAAGCGTTCCATACATGGATCTTAAAAAAAGCATAACGTTTCTTCAAAGAATAAAAATAATCATTGCTGTGGTATAACAGGTAAAAAAACAGTTGGGGATATGCTATTATAGTGAAATAATCAACTCGAACAGTTATAACAGTGTCATCACACCACCCCATCACTCCGGATTCTGTTATAACAGCGGTTCATTGTTTCAGCCATGTAGAATTGGCTTCAGATGATCTCACAGAGGAACAGGAGCTCTCCATGATGGCTGATCTTGAGGAGATGGACCTGTTAGGGGAAATCTTTGAGACGTTAAACACTCAGAGCACCACCGAGCCGGGCCTGCTGTACGGCACAAGCAGCCTCGACGTCTTCACCTCCGACTGCACAGACTTCATCAGCAGAGTGAGCACGTGCACCTTTTCCAGCAAAAAAAAAAAAAAAGTATTTTTTTATTAACTGTATCCTTCATGTATTCCAGAGGAGCTTGGCCACACCCAGTCAGGAGAGTTTGAGTCTTTCCACTGGGATCAATGGCAGTCTGATGAGCTGGGAGGGTCCAGATATAGAGGAGGAATCTGTGGTGCCAAGCGATGAACCAGAGAGGGACATAGTACATCAGGAGGGGAGGAGGAGCTAAGGGTGGATCTTGGAAGGTTAGTGGAGGATTTCATGGATTGAAGGCAGAAGCTCAAAGAGGAGCTGAATGGAAACTGCAAGGAAACTAGCAGGTTATCCAGAGAAGATCAGGAGGAAACTACCAGATTAGCCAAAGACGATCAGAGGGAAACGAGCAGTTTGTCCAGAGAAGATCAGGAGGAAATTAACCGATCGTCAAAAGTTGTTGAGGGTGAAACTAGTAGATCATTAGGAAAACATCAAGAAAATAGCCGCTCACCAGGAGCAAATCAAGAAAGAACTTGCCAATCCAAACCAGATGACGACAATGATGGGGAAAGTAATGGAGCTCAGGAGAGAGAAGAAAGGGGGCAATAAACAAATGCCATGCAGGACACTGGGATCAAACTCAGGAGAACATTCCAGGGAGTCTACCTCGAATCTCTCCCCAGGAAAAGGAGCACCTTTCTGCAGAACAGCTGAATGCAGCCAAAAACAATAGGGAACAAGAAGAGTGCCAAGACCCATCAGCTCCGAAAGTGCTTTCAAAAGTGGCCATGTTCCAGGTCAAGCCCTACCAGACCAAGAGCTCCCCTGAGACTGTAAAGCCCAGCTATGGCCACAAAATCACAGATACATCTCTAAAGATCTCTCCAAGAGCTTCTGGAGCCCTTTGGGTGACTGCAAGTACAAAGGCGGATGACACTGCCATAAAATCACCAACCATGCCCAGTTTATCAGACACAGCCACAGAGGATGAAGACCTGCCACCACCTAAAGTTTCATCTCATCTCATTATCTCCAGCCGCTTTATCCTTCAACAGGGTCGCAGGCAAGCTGGAGCCTATCCCAGCTGGCTACGGGCGACCACCTAAAGTGTCTGAGCTTAAAAAGAGATTTGAGCAGTGATTGAGTGCAGGGGAGATCAGGCCACACCCACAATAGATGCCAGAGGCACTCATGTATGTATTCTTGGAGTGACAACAGGGAAGTAAAATGAAGAAAAACAAAAATCAGATGTCAGGTTGACTCGAGCACATCGTACACATTGTGTAAGCCAGCCTCTCTCAACCAGGGTGCCGTGGCACTCTGGGGTGCCATCTGGCTTTGTTAGGGGTGCAGTCAAAAAATTATATATGCTAACACTGAAATAAATAAAATGAATTACATTGTATTTTGCCACTCCGCCATCGTGAAACCGCCATGTTTGATGGAGCCTGTATGTTATAGTCACCAATCCTCCCTCCAAATTACTGAACACAGTACATACCCTGACCCAGTACACCGCTACAGCCAACTCCCAGATTTGTTTTGTCTTTATAATTTAACCTTAGCACTTGATCATTTTTATTATTTAAAATTTGATAATTTGATGAATGAAGTCAAGTGAAATTTACAAGATAAGAGTTTAAAAAAAGCTTTGTTGTTTGTTCTTTATTTTAAATTTTTACAAAAGAAAAAGAAAAGGTCAAAAGAAAGGAAAACTATGTACAGCTATTTCAATTATTTTACATTTTAGATAATTGCTGTGACTTCTAAATGCAAGAAAGTGAAAAACTTGGGGGAAAAAAAACCCTTGATAATCAAACTGCAGGTGCCACTAAAAACGCACAGGATTTAAGAACACAGTTGTGCTAAGAGATTTTAGATGTGCGCTAAATAACCGGATACCTTCCTAATCTGGTGTCTGTTTAAGAGGTTGCGCCACATTGATTTCCTGCCCAACATTTCTTCAATACCCACCTGAAGGCATTAACCCTCCCTCCCTCCCATAAATAGAACACAGTCCTGTCCAAAAATATTAGACGCCCTTTAAAAAAAAAAAATTAGGACTTCTACATTATTGAGGCAGTACAAAACCATTTCAGATTCCAAACACAAAATTAAAACGTTACAGAAAAATGTTTGTCAGTCAACAAAGAAAGCAAGCAGTAAAAGTGTCCAGAAGAACTGGGTTATTGATGTTCACTAAAACCTACAGCTCATTTCCTTATAAACCTGAACACACTGTACCCGAGACAACTGATTATTTTAATCAAAGGGTCGTCACACCAAATATTAAAAACACACACACCACTCTGTTTACTGCCATTTACAGCATTTATTTCAAAATGTAGAAACAGGGTATCTGCACATTTTTCAAGTACAAATTTAAAGACCTTTAAGACCTTTTCAAGACCTCTAAATGGAAAAATTAAGACTGTACCATGGCAAAGAAAATGATAAATACGACAACTATAAAAATGGGTGTCCGGTGATGGACAGGGTAAAGGACTGTATAAGAGGGACACTGGATCAGGTATACAGCAAGCTACACAGGCTGTCCGGTTAGAACAGGAATTAATGGATGTCCACTCACGAGAAACCGTGTAAACCGTGGTTTTACTAGAAAACAGAATAAAATACAAATACAACAAGACATGAGCAATAATATACACACAAGCAATAATGTAAATAATAACAATGATATAAATACAAATACACATCGCATTAAATATATATTAACGCAAATGAATAATAATTATATACAATGTAATACAAATGTAAAACACACAAATGAATACTATATAAGTAAAACAATGTAAAGCCCAATGAATGCTATTTACACCCCATAATAAATAACACAACACACTAGATACTGACTATATACACGATATGTACACAATATGTACAATGTGTACAACGTACACGGGGGATGAGGATAGCTGCCTACAGCAGCTATCATTACCAAGGTGCGTGGTGCAACTGCTTACAGCGAGTCACACCCGCATGAAGACACAGAGTGTGTCGGCTGAATGAAGGGGAGCATGGCTCCTTTAAGCGCTGCCCCGCGCTGTATTGCGCATAGAAGGTTAGAATATGTGGCGCGGTTATGAACTGTACATACCACCACTACACTCCCAACACGGCAATGGCTAATAATGAAATGTGCTCCCGTAACAAACCGTGGTCGAGAAAACAAGCGCTATCATTACATGGCTACTGAACAGAACAGAACAAACACGTAAGAAAATAGACAGACACAGGATGAGAGAATAAGAGAAGAAATACTCGCTAGCATTACCGCTACATGTAACAGTTACAGATAACGAGTACACACATAACACAGTAGCTACGCGACAATAAACAACTTACATTCAAGGACGCACGGAATGCTCACACGGCACAAATGATGGACGTTGGATCCTGACACGTCCGCGATAGAAAGATAGAAAGCACGAAAGAAATGAAACCGAGGGAGAAAGAGAGAAACGGATCCAAATGTTCACTGATGAGAAGCAGGTGTTGCATGGAGTCCCCGTCTGATGTGTGCTGTGTTTTCTTCGATGTTTGTGCGCATCTTATATAGTCCACGCAGCACAGTGTGATGGACAGTGGCGCCAGGGTGTCTGAAGTTGGCGTGTGATGGACAGTGGCGCCAGGGTGTCTGAAGTTGGCATGTTGTAACATGCCCTGACAACTAACGAGTTGGGAGCCACTATGTCTGACAAGGGTGCCTGTTTACTACTTTTAAAGGTCAAAATAACTAAGACCTGGCACCGCAATTCTGAACAACAACTTAACACTGTTTTCTGCAATAGATTTTTTTTTTACTAACTTTAAGAAGAATGCACACAATTGGTGAACAACAGGGTGCATCAATGGCAACTGTTAGACATGCAAACAGCTGAAGCAAAGTCGTGTGTTTTGGGCCTGCAGAACTACTGTAGCAGCAAGGAGAAGACTGGTGTTTACTGGAGAAAACACCATGAATCATTTAAAAAACAATAAACGGCAAGTAGAACCAGCTGAACAACCTTAGCCGGCATTATTTAAATCCCCAAAGATTATCTTTGATGTGTGATTTTGTGTCCGACAGCAAAATGAGTCTGAGTGTCGTACAGTATACAGCTGGCTGAGGAAGTTCTCGAGTATCTTCTGCATTATAGCAGGTAACAGCATAAACCTGTTTATACAGTCATACAATCATCAGAGCATTACATTAAACACAGAAAAACAACCGTCACCTTTCATAACCATTATCAATATTAATCAATGTGTTGTAATAACTGTAAACTAATTATCATCAGTGCAATTGTTATATCAATGTTCATTATTCAAAAATAATCATTAATTATTATCTATAATCCATGAATAATTGTTTGTATTACAACTACTACTACTACTCCTACTACTACTACTAATAATAATAATAATAAACTACTTTTTAATAATAATTAAAAAAAAAATTAACTCAATTTTATAACATTTTAATAATCACTACTTATTACCTATATTAATGAATAGACTAGCAATTATTATAATTCAGTATTATTAATTACTACTTAATAAGCAGTGATTATCAAAATGTAATTTAATAATAAGTAGTAATTATTATCAACTACTAAATTATACTAATAAATAATAAGTAGTGATTATTAAAATGCTATAAAATTGAGTTATAAGATTAGTTAAAATTATTATTAAAAAGTAGTAATTATTATTATTATTATTATTATTATTATTAGTAGTAGTAGTAGTAGTAGTAATAGTGATACAAACAATTATTCATGGATTATAGATAATTTGTTTTTAATAGTGAACATTGATATAACAATTGAACTGATAATAACAATAATAATAACATTAACAACAAGTATTACTCGTAGTATTATTGTTTAGTAGTGGTAGTAGTAGTACAGTTATTTTATATCAATGTTCACTATTTTAAAAAATTATTTTATCCATGAGTATTTGTTTGTATTCTACTAATTACTACTTTTTAATAATTATTTGTAATAATTTTTAATAACTTTTAACAATCCCTAGTACTTATAACAAATTCATAAGTAGTAATGATTAATAATCAATAATAATTACTATTACTACTAATTATTATTAGTGGTTGTTAATATTATTCTTATTGTTATATTAAAAACACTGTAGTAGACAATAAGTAATAAAACTATACTTTTTGTATAAATTATTTATATTGTACTACATTTAGAATTATTGTATTTTCTGGAGTTCTTTTTAATTGAGTTTTGAAATAAAATTTGTTTATATATTTATATTAAACTTAGTACAATAAACAATGTTAATTATGTTTTAAAAAATGATGCTAATTATTATTATTAGTAGTAGTATTTTCTATAAGTCCCATTTTCCACCTGACTCTTGTGCGCATGCGCGAACCCCCTGCGTTTCACTCTGGAGTGCTTGACCTCTAACACACGTGCGCGCCTCGTGTCCGTGAAAAACCAGTTTCCCAGTCCGCCGTGTCCCCAGCGCTGTGGTACCGTCTTTACACACATTTGTGTGATCCAGCGCTTTTTATCGCAAACGATTCTTCTCCTTATTTGGGGGGTATCTGTCATCCCCCAACCACTTGTCGTTAAACAGACATCTTCCCATAATTATCAACGATTTCTAGCGCCCGCGTAAGCTGCCTGCGTATCTCTCACTCTTCACAACCACCGCACCACACCACACTGCCTCCAGTAGCCTCTATCTATGGCAGGGGTCTTCAATTAAAAGTCATTGAGGTCCAGTTATTAAATTTTGTCCAAGTAGAAGGTCCGAACCGAAGTCCAGCCTGTGTCTTATAGCCTTCCCCTATGTCCACATTTTCATATGGTTTCAACAATATTTATTGTTAATTTCCAATGCAGGAAATGAACTGAGTGCACAACTCTCTCTTTTACCATAAATAAAAGTAGTTCCAGGAAAATAAATTCAAGGCCTTTATTTCAGATTAAAGAAAACAGAAACCTCAGAATAAAATAAATTAAAAAGTGCAAACAGAGTGGAATAACTCCTTTTTCTCTTAAATTAAAGAGGTCCCAACCTGAAGAATTGAAGGCCTACACTTCAAGTAAAAAAGTCAACTCAGAAAACATTAACTAAAAAGTGCAAACAGAGCGTTGACTTAACATTTTCTCTTCTTTGTTCTTAAAATAAGGAGGTCCCAGCCTCAGGGGCGCCGCCAGAAATTTTGGGCCCCATGAAAGATTAGAATTTTGGGCCCCCCAACTTTGCCCACCCTCGTCACAATTGCACTATTGTCATTATTTGACTTTTGATAGCCCATGGACCTTGAGTTTGTGACTTTGTTATTACATTTTATGTATTAACCTACCAGGGACTAGATGAAAACTGGTCAGTGACTAATTCTGGTGCATTTACAATCACAAATGAAAATTCAAGATTTTGCCACATGCCTTCTTGTGCTAGGACAATTGGTAGTGAAATGTGTGATGTGACTGCTAATAAATCATAGAAAACGTTTTCTCCAGCTCCTCAATTTGAAACCAATGGTTTAGAACGTGTGAACATTCCACACATGTAACCATGTCAAACACTTGACTGGTGTCCATTATTAGCAACACTTTAATCTAGCAAACTGTATATGGCGCTCGCGCGTTAAAAACTTCAATCCTAAAGCATTATGGGTTGTATTGCTGCTTACCTCCTTCTCCAAAGGGGGGTTCAGTGGTTTGGTAGGGCGGAGGTCCCCCTGAGGCTGAATCTGTGCTTATTTAGGGCACCCCATTAGTTATGAAACTGGTTATTAGCACTAGTTATTAGCACCAGCATAACGTAATATTTCATCTTGTTTATCACACGTCAGTTCAGTTATTAAAATGGAAAAAATGTCACTGTACAAACTGTAAAAGTGTTCTCTTGATAGGCTAATCCAACCACGTTCATACTGTTCATTTACCATTCGCTAATATTTTGAACACACATGTGAGCGATAGCTACCTTTCTTTGGGAAAAACTGAGTGACCAGTTGCCTGCCTCTCCGGTCCCTCTCAGCTTTCAGCTGCCTTTCTTTACGTTTTTGACAGCCACTCTTCATATTTAGCGATCATAGACTGTACGCACTCCACTGCTGGCTGCTGCACCGTGACACAGCAGCAAGTAGCGTTGCACTGATCAGCACACAGATTTAACGCATCACGCTTCTACCAGAACTGGACCGTACCATTTCGCAAAAGGGGGAGGGTTAAATGACAATATGTTGAAGAACTCAACAAATAGACAACCTTGTTCAATTAGCTCATTTTACCAGATGGAATATTGCACTGTTGTTATTTCAAAAGTCTTATTAAAATCATTAAAAGCATATTATCAGCCCCTTAAAGGGCCCCATGGCAGTGCTGGGCCCCTAGAATTGTTCTAACCTTTCCCCCCCTGGCGGCGCCCATGCCCAGCCTAAAAAAATGAGGGCCTACTTTTCAAGAAAAAAAAAAAAGTCCACATCTTCAGAAAACAAGTGGCTTTTAGGGGGGGAAATGCAAACAGAACATTTTTCTTTGAACTTTTCTCTTTTAATTCTTCTTCTTTTACTTTGCTTAATGAGAAAAATGGGCATGTGGCTGACCTGCCAGTAATTTAAAGCTTGGTTGGAATGGAGTTAGTGCCATTCTCATGCAGATATGTAGTTGTTCATTGTTGAGCCTCAAATAATGTCTCAGCAACGGCGTTTAAGCACTCCTTCGCAACTGTCCCATCACTAAATGTTTTTTTATGTTGCCCCAAAATCTACACTACTTTTAAGGAACATTCGTTTGCACGTTGCTGGGCTGTAAATGTATGTGTGATGAGTCGGCTAGACCTGTTATACTGTGCTTGCAGTTGGGTTATTTTGCGTCCCCTCAGCTCGGACTTCAGGAGATAACTTTGCTCAAAAGAGCTGTGCTTCGTTTCATAGTGGCGCTTCACGTTGCCACTTTTAGTTAATGCCACGTTTTCAGAGCATATGAGGCACACTGGTTTTGAACTGCTCGCCGGAAGAATGAACATATATTTCTCCATCCATTCATCTTTAAAACAACGATTTTTCTTGTCTACTTTCCGCCGCCTTTTGGAGCAAGCCATGTTGTCTCGGTCGGTTGTCTCTTAACTTAACTCTCTTCCTCTCTGCTTGTTGCTGTGCTGTGGTGCGCTGGGTAAACTAACGATTTTATTGGCTCAACTGAGTGAAGCTATTGTCGTATTAACTGGAGTAGCAGCGCCCGCTGTCAATAGCCATGACTGTCCAAAATAATGCTCCATGAAAATTAATTTCGTGAATTTACGGGTCACGGATCCGGACAGAACCATCACTGGGTCCGGATCCGGACCGAGGTCCGCCATTTGGTGATGCCTGATCTATGGAATGCACAGAACCAATGCTGCCCCCAAAAGGTACTCTGGTCACTTTTAAAATTATGGTTAAAAAAAATACCCCAAACCGGATGGAGACATTTCACTCGTTGGGTCCAATATTAAATTTAATGCCTCCCTTTCAAAAATTCCAGTCATTCCAAACAATTTAAGACGTTTTTAGGCCTTGAAAACCAAAAGTTGTATTAAAGACTTTTTAAGGATCCGCAGGAACCCTGTAGAAATATTTAATTTCTTTAAAAAAAATAGTATAGTAGGTGGTACAGCGTGTGCACTTGCTTCTTATTTTTACCTGCAGCAGCCACTGCCAATTTTTTCTTTTTTTGGTCTGGAAAGTGCCCCCTTACATAATTATACTACAGGCATTTAGCAGACGCTGTTATCCAGAGTGATGTACAACAAGCACACAGCACCTGGGGAGTGGTTGGGGGGTTAGGTGCCTTGCTCAAGGGAACTTCAGCCATGGATTTTTCTTCTGCTGGTCCAAGGAGTCGAGTCAGCAATGCTTTGGGCCCCAGGCTGCTTCTCGAACCTTTAACCCGTGGCTGCCCATAATACAGCACTTTCTTCACTGACATACGTTTAATATTGTGCTGGAAAACTAATGTTTAGACTCAATGTAGGTCATAATTTAAAAAAAATTAATAAAAAGGGGTGCTAATACTTTTGCATTCAGGAGTATTGTACATCAGAACAGATTTTGCAATCATTTTTAAAAATCCGTGAATAAAAAGGTGTTACACTGGACAGGGTACAAGTCATCCTGATAACTGACTTGTGATCAAAAACGATTTTTGCATGACATACATTTTATATTTATTTATATATATATATATATATATATATATATGATCAGGGGCGGCACGGTGGTGTAGTGGTTAGCACTGTCGCCTCACAGCAAGAAGGTCCTGGGTTCGAGCCCCGGGGCTGGCGAGGGCCTTTCTGTGTGGAGTTTGCATGTTCTCCCCGTGTCCGCGTGGGTTTCCTCCGGGTGCTCCAGTTTCCCCCACAGTCCAAAGACATGCAGGTTAGGTTAACTGGTGACTCTAAATTGACCGTAGGTGTGAATGTGAGTGTGAATGGTTGTCTATGTGTCAGCCCTGTGATGACCTGGCGACTTGTCCAGGGTGTACCCTGCCTTTCGCCCGTAGTCAGCTGGGATAGGCTCCAGCTTGCCTGCGACCCTGTAGAAGGATAAAGCGGCTAGAGATAATGAGATGAGATATATATGATCATAACTAATGAGGTCACATGACCTAAAGCAGATAAAAATCAGTTTGTTCATGAATAACTGGGTGACTAATATTCTACAGGATCATGGAACACATTTTAACGTGCTGCTGAGGTGATTCTAGAGTCTGTTGTGGCCCCAAGCAAAAATTTCCAGGGGGCCCTTCTGATCAGTGTTCATCACCAATATGTTATAAATAATCTGACACGAACGAAAAATGTATGAAACCAAAGTTTTTTTAATTCCAAATGTGAAAATACAATGGTAAAGGACAATAAAAACAATAAAAAACAAAATAAATAAGCCCTTGGGCCCCGACTCTCGGGGGGCCCCTGGGACAGGGGGCCCCAAGCAGCTGCCTGCCTTGCCTGTTCACAAGCTACACGTCTGCTGAATTCATAAATATAAAATTCATCGGCTAATTTATTTAATTTATTACCAGACTGTTTGCTTTACCTAGAAAGTGAATAGTTTTCACATGATGTCACAGAGTCGGGGATTCCCTAGTGGCGGCCATCTTGCGGGTCAAGCTTACTGTATGGGTGACTGAGCACACATTGTAACGCGCGAGTACAAAGTCTTCAAAAGAACCCAAGCAGGCTATTTAAAGCTAGCAATGGTGCACACCTGTTATATTCACGGCTGTCGTAATAGGTCAGATGATGAAGTCAAGCGGAGCTTTTATGGAATTCCCACTGTACGGGAGCACGAAGGCGAGCAAGCAAAGAAACTCAGCATACAAAGGAGAAATCTATGGCTTGTGAGAATCAACCGCAAGGATTATCAGCCTTCCAAACACAGCAAAGTCTGCTCCGATCATTTTATAAGTGTTAGGGTTTTGCTGGGATTCGAACCTGGTTCGTTGGTGTGATAATCCAGCAAACCCCCACTAGGCCACCAGGGGGATGACTCAAATGCAGAGGCGTGAGGCGGAAGTAGAAAAAGAATCAAAAGGTTTATTTAAACTATATACACTATATACAGGGCAAAACAAAAGACAAAAAAAAACCAAAGAGTATAATCCAAAAGAAAAGCAAAGTGCAAAAATTCAAAAGCTAAGAAGATCAAAAAAACACAGTACAAAGGAAACTGGAGATAAACATAACAGCACAAAGACTCCGTGACAAGAGGACTCAACTCAGGGGTATAAATAGACAAACTAATTAAGGACACAGGTGAAGATAATTAGGCAATTAACACAAACACAAAACACAGGAACAGTGGCGGCCTCTAGAGGCCAAAATAAACACGACATGAAAAGGAAATAACAGCGGCCTCTAGAGGCCAAAACAGTCCTAGTCCTAACAGGACCCCCCCCTCTAGGAGCGTCTCCTGACGTTCCCAGGGCGATCCGGATGGGCCAAATGGAAGTCCCGACATAGTTCTTTATCAAGGACATCCCGAGCAGGAACCCAGCAGCGCTCCTCAGGACCATAGCCCTCCCAGTCCACCAGATATTGCAACCCGCCGCGGACCCGGCGGGAGTCAAGCAGGCGATTCACAGTGAACACAGTCTGCCCCTGGAAGATGCGGGGGGGTGGGGGGTTCCTAGGGGCAGGGGCATACGTAGACGTCAGTACGGGCCGTAACAGGGAAACATGGAAAGTGGGGTTGATCCTCAGAGTCCGGGGCAACTGGAGCCGGTAGGAGACAGGGTTCACCCTGCGCACCACCTTGAAGGGGCCAATGTAGCGAGGAGCAAGCTTGCGGTTCTCCACCCGCAGTGGAAGGTCCTTAGTGGACAGCCAAACACGCTGCCCAGGGCGGAAAGCGTGTGCAGGTCTTCTATGGCGGTTGGCCTGAGTCTGGTTGGTTCTGGAGGTCTGTATGAGGGTCTTCCTGACCTTGCTCCAGGTCTTGCGACACCGTCTCACATATTGGTTGACCGAGGGCACCCCCGCGTCCTCCTCCTGGTCCGGGAACAGAGGTGGCTGGAACCCGAATTGGCACTGGAATGGCGACAGCTTGGTGGCCGATGACTGCAGGGTGTTGTGGGCGTACTCCGCCCATGGCAGCCAGGTGCTCCACGATGTCGGGTTATCCATAGCCAGGCCTCGCAGGGTGGTTTCCAGGTCCTGGTTGAGCCTCTCCGTCTGACCATTGGACTGTGGGTGAAACCCAGAGGAGAGGCTGGCAGTGGCTCCGATGACCTTGCAGAACCCGTGCCACACTCGGGAGGAGAACTGGGGCCCTCGGTCTGAGACGATGTCCTGTGGAAGACCAAAGACTCGGAAGACATGATTAAACAAAAGTTTCGCAGTTTCAAGAGCAGAGGGGAGTTTGCACAGTGGTATGAAGCGGCAGGCCTTGGAGAATCTGTCAACTAAGACCAAAATGACCGTGTTACCTTGTGACTCAGGGAGACCCGTGATAAAGTCGACTGCCACGTGGGACCAGGGACGCCGGGGAATGGTCAGAGGATGCAGGAGACCCTGGGGACGCTGTCGTGGGTTCTTGGTTCTGGTGCAAACCTCACAGGACAGGACAAATGACCTTACTTCCTTCTCCATGTTAGGCCACCAGAAGCGTCTTTTCAGGAAGTCCAGGGTCCTCCGAGCTCCCGGGTGGGCGGTGAGAGGGGAAGAGTGACCCCACTGGAGAACCTTGGCCCAGGCTTGATGTGGGACGTACAAGAGGCCTGGTGGCCCCGTCCCAGGACCGGGGTCCTGGTGTTGGGCTCGTCGGACAGCCTCCTCAATACCCCAGCGGACAGGGGCCACAATCCGGGACACAGGGATAATAGGCCCGACTTCATTTTCCCTGTTAGTGGCAGAGAACAGTCTGGACAGTGCGTCAGGTTTGGTGTTCTTGGAGCCGGGGCGGTATGAGAGGGTGAAGTCAAACCGACTGAAAAACAGGGCCCACCTAGCCTGTCGAGGGTTCAGTCTCTTGGCTTGCTGGAGGTACTCCAGGTTCTTGTGGTCAGTCCAAACCAGGAATGGATGTTGTGCTCCCTCCAGCCAGTGCCTCCACTCCTCAAGGGCCAGTTTGACCGCTAGCAGTTCTCGATCCCCCACATCGTACCGGGACTCAGCAGGACTCAGGCGGTGGGAGAAGTAAGCGCAGGGGTGCAGCTTTCCTTCCGAACGTTGAGAGAGCACCGCGCCGACACCACTGTCCGAGGCGTCCACCTCCACGATGAATGGTTGGGAGGTGTCTGGGAGAACCAGAATGGGTGCCGTGCAGAAGCGGTCCTTGAGGTCTTTGAACACCTTTTCTGCCTGAGGAGACCAGCCATAAGATCCACCTGTCCCTTTGGTGAGGTCTGACATGGGTGCTGCCACAGAACTGAAGTTCCTGATGAACTTGCGGTAGAAGTTAGCGAATCCTAAGAACCGCTGAACCTCCTTAACGGACTTGGGAGTAGGCCAATCCCGGACGGCCAGGGTCTTGGCAGGGTCCATTTGGAGTTGGCCTGTCCGTACAATAAATCCCAGAAAGGAGACCTCGGGAACATGAAATTCGCATTTCTGGGCCTTGGCGAACAGATTGTTCTGTAGCAGCCTCTGGAGAACCTGGCGGACATGGTGGCGGTGCTCCTGCACGGTCTTGGAAAAGATAAGGATGTCGTTGAGGTAGACAAAAACGTATAGGTTAATCATGTCCCTTAAGACGTCGTTGATTAGGGCCTGAAAAACAGCTGGTGCGTTGGTGAGTCCGAAGGGCATCACCTGGTATTCGTAGTGCCCAGACGGGGTGTTAAAGGCAGTCTTCCACTCGTCTCCCTGTCGGATACGGATGAGGTGGTATGCGTTCCGTAGGTCCAACTTGGTGAAGACGGTGGCGCCTTGGAGCAGGTCGAAAGCTGTGGACATCAGCGGAAGGGGATATCGGTTGCGCACAGTGATCTTATTCAGGCCCCTGTAATCAATACATGGTCGGAGCCCCCCATCCTTCTTGCCGACAAAGAAGAAGCCGGCTCCAGCAGGTGAAGTGGAGGGTCGAATAAACCCAGAGACCAGGGCATCTTTGAGGTATTCCTCCATGGCCTTGCGTTCTGGCTGAGAGAGTGAAAACAGTCTGCAACGAGGAGGGGTAGTCCCAGGGAGCAAGTCGATGGCACAGTCGTAGGCCCGGTGCGGAGGAAGAACGGCGGCCCTGCTCTTGCTGAATACCTCCTTGAGATCCCAGTACTCTGTGGGAACTTGAGATAACTCGGTGAGATCAGGGGGCTCGGCAGGAGACACAGGAGAGCTAGAGAGCAGACAAGAGGCATGGCATGCAGGGCCCCATTCCACAACCTGGCTTGTTACCCAGTCTATGCGAGGGTTGTGGCGAGTAAGCCAAGGAAGGCCTAGAATAACTGGGAACTCAGGTGAAGGAATCAGGTGCAGGGATATTTCTTCCTTGTGACCTTGAGACTGGAGGAAAACTGGAGAAGTAACTTGGGTGACTCTTCCATCACCTAACGCTTGGCCATCGAGGGCAGACACAGACAGTGGGACTTCAAGAGGTGCAGTCGGAATATTGATGCTTTGGGCGAAGTGAATATCCATAAAGTTCCCAGCCGCCCCTGAGTCTATCAAAGCTTGACAAGAGTGGACAGACTCACCCCAGGAGATGGAGACCGGGATGTAGATTCCTTGGCCAGGGAGTCCGGGAGAGAGGGTAGGCCCCGTCACAACCCTCCCTCGGCTGGACGGGGCGGTCCTTTTCCCAAGAGTTCGGGACATGATGCTCGGAAGTGACCAGGCTTGCCACAGTAGATGCAGCACTTGTCCCTCCTTCTGCGCTCCCTCTCAGATGCGGAGAGGCGAGTACGACCCACTTGCATGGGTTCTGGATAGTCACTGAAGGAGGTAGACGGTCTCCAGGTAGAGGTAGGGAGGCTGGGGGGGCTCAAGGCTTGGTGGCGTTCTCTCATCCTGTTGTCCAGACGAATAGCATGTGAGATGAGGGTTTCGAGGTCACTTGGGCATCCAATAGAGGCCAGACCGTCCTTGATGGGGTCAGACAGACCATGGTGGAAGGCTGACACCAGGGCAGTCTCGTTCCATCCACTTACTGCTGCGAGTGTTCGGAACGAGATGGCGTAATCTGCGACGCTTCCTCCTTGCCAGATGGACATGAGCTTTCGGGCTGCGTCGGTACTGATGTCTGCCTGATCGAAGACCCGAAGCATCTCTTCAGAAAACAGCTGGAAATCAAAGCACTCAGGTCCCTGTTTTTGCCAGATAGCAGTAGCCCAGGCTCGCGCCTTACCAGCTAATAAGGTGATCACAAAGGCAATCTTGCGGCGATCCGTAGTGTAGGTGGTAGGCTGAAGCTCACAGGTGAGTTGACACTGGGTAAGGAACTCTCGGCACTCACTGTGCTTGCCGTCATACCTCTGTGGTGTAGGAAGGCTGGGTTCGCGAGGTGAAGAAGGCAGCATTGCAGGAGGCACTGGAGCAGGAGTGGGAGCTGGATCAGGAGCAGGAACTGGATCAGGAGCAGGAGATGCAGGCAGAGATGTCAGCTGTGCCAGGGTTTTCCCAATTTGCTGAAGCAGTTCCTCGTGGCGAGCGAGGGCCTCACGTTGGCTGGTGAGCGTACGTCCATGAGCGTCCATGGTCACTCCGAAGCGTGTCAAAGCTGCCATAATTCCCTGAAGGTTGGCCGGGTAGACAGTTGAAGCAGCCTCTGCTGAGTCGGTCATGACGGAGTCTTTCTGTTAGGGTTTTGCTGGGATTCGAACCTGGTTCGTTGGTGTGATAATCCAGCAAACCCCCACTAGGCCACCAGGGGGATGACTCAAATGCAGAGGCGTGAGGCGGAAGTAGAAAAAGAATCAAAAGGTTTATTTAAACTATATACACTATATACAGGGCAAAACAAAAGACAAAAAAAAACCAAAGAGTATAATCCAAAAGAAAAGCAAAGTGCAAAAATTCAAAAGCTAAGAAGATCAAAAAAACACAGTACAAAGGAAACTGGAGATAAACATAACAGCACAAAGACTCCGTGACAAGAGGACTCAACTCAGGGGTATAAATAGACAAACTAATTAAGGACACAGGTGAAGATAATTAGGCAATTAACACAAACACAAAACACAGGAACAGTGGCGGCCTCTAGAGGCCAAAATAAACACGACATGAAAAGGAAATAACAGCGGCCTCTAGAGGCCAAAACAGTCCTAGTCCTAACAATAAGTGGTAAGTTGTTTAAATAAACAATCAATTGTGTTTAAGTTTGTTTTTGGAAACCAAAACATCATGTGAACAATCTCTGGAGAATGCCTAACTGGAACTGCTGAGTGTATGTTTACATTGTAATGTACACTTAATATCGCTCGTTTGTCACGTTTCTATTTGAAACTTGTCACTTCACTCATGCAAGGGTCATTTTTGCAAAACATTTTAGGTCTATTCTGTATGATTTGATTTGTGTTTGGGATGCAAACAGCGCGCCTTTTGGCGGACGCCGCCTGAATCGCGCAGATCCGATTTTTTTTTTGGGGGGGGGGGGGGGGTTTGGAGTGTCTGATTATAATTTCAAAGTAAATTCTGTATTAAAATTACTAAATAAGCAAATCCGTTAAAGTCCATGAAACAGGAAGTATAAGGATGAGAAAAAAACAGTTTAAATCGGAAAGCTGCGCACATTTGCGCAGCCCGAGCGGTGTGCAGGACTGCGCAAATGTGTGCAGCTTTCTGATTTAAACTGTTTTTTTTCTCATCCTTATACTTCCTGTTTCATGGACTGTAACGGATTTGCTTATTTAGTAATTTTAATATAGAATTTACTTTGAAATTATAATCAGACACTCCAACGCCCCCCCCCCCCCCCCCAAAAAAAAAATCGGATCTGCGCGATTCAGCCGTGAAAAAGGCGGCATCCAACAAAAGGCGTGCTGTGAATATATAAAGTTGTATATATCAGACAGCCTTTAAAGTTTGATGAAGTCAGTTTCAGGCTTTGGAGCAGGCTTTGGCAGTTTCAGGCTTTGGCAGCCCTGCATAGTCACTTGAAAATGCATCTTTGTCCACTTTGTAGGGGTCAATTCCCCCAATCAAGGCCAGTGTGGCTGCATACTATTGTCGTGAGATGTCGTCTAATGTATCTATATACTTCTGTTTGCTTGATTTTGCTGACATTGATCTTTATTTTAGAAAACTGACTATATAACTTCATAAATTCATCCGAGATAACGTAGCCGGTAATGGCGATGGTCCGTTTTGTTTGCCCCACAAGATGGCGGCTGGAGGGCGTTCCCTGGAATGCCGTGACGTCAGTGAAAACTATCTATAGTCGATGATAGAGGAGTTGAAAACCTCCCAATCTGGCAACACGTGATTATGGTTTAGAACTATGCTGAATGTCCTGTTTGGTGGTGACAGCTGTTTTTTTTTTTCCATTGCAACAAGAGACACAATCTATTAGAGCAAAAAGACAATTAAAAAAGAAAAAGAAAAAGCCCTATACAGGAGTTACTCCAGTTATTCAGCCTCCTGTCTCCCAAACACACCTCAATCGCAGTGAGGAGAAAAACCCTCTTATTACTGAGTGAAATAAACCGGTTCGGTTCGGTTCAGTCTCACCTGGACAGTCGCTCCGCTCTTCCTACTCTCCTGAGGTCCTGACAGAAAGTAAATCCCAGAATTATTTCTCTTTAAATAAACCATCCAACCCGACTTGCCACGAAACATTCAGCTTAAAAAGTCGTTTTTCTTTCCTTCACTAAAGCTACCAGTGAACTTCCCTTTCAGTCACTTCTTACCTGTTCCTCATGCAAATGAGCTGCAGCATCCACCTGTCTCACAGTCACGTGCTTCAAAGAGCGCGCGCCCTGACAGTGCGTGCACAAGACACACCCCTATCTTACCTTTTTCTTTACTTAATCACTCTATCCTGCAGATTGAACTGACTCTACGGTGGTCCTGAAGGCCAAATCACAACCACAAATCGCAAAGCAGAAAAGACAATGAGCTTTAGCCATGGCCTCATGGTTAGAGAAGCAGCTTTGGGACTAAAAGGTTGCTGGTTTGATTCCCTGAACCAGTCAGAATGTCTGAAGTGCCCTTGAGCAAGGCACTTAACCCCCAACTGGATAAGGCTAGGCTGACACTTGCACGATTCCGTGGCACGCATTGGCACGACTCAAGTCGTGCCAGTGCACAAACTAGTCATAAACTGGCGTGAAGTGTGCGTAAACCTGTCGTGACTGCATGCCATGTCGGGATGAGAATTTTGAAATGTTCAAAATTTTGGTCACGACAAAATTTCGCGACCGGGTCGTGAACTATGCGCAAACTGTTCGTGATCTCGTCGTGAACTCGCTGGGACGATGCGGAAGGATGTGTGCCAGTGTGCACCATGCCACGACTGTCACGAACTGCCACGAATAGTTCACGAACAGCTCACGTCGAGTTCACGAGTAGTTCACGACATGTTCACGAATTGGTGCGCGTTGCAGCGTGGCCATGCCTTCCCACTGACACGGTCACGCATTGATGGCACGAGCAGTTCACGACTAGTTTACGCACTTCACGAACAGTTTGCGCATGGCACGAGCAGTTCACGATGAGTTCACGAGCAGTTCACGAGCAGTTCACGACTACTGCGCGACAGTGGCGCTCGCATCGGTGCAGGGGTATATATAGGGCTTCCCGGACACTTCTCGACATTCGCAATTTTTTTTCTTGCTTTTTTCTTTAATGTCTTTTATTTTCTATTCCTTCATGACTTTTTTTTTTGGGGGGGGAGTTTCATTTCTTTTATTTCAAAAATGGAACAACTGTGGATGCAGCTCATGAAGCTACTACCATTCTTTCTTGCCAAGGGACAGCACCAGCAGGGGACATGTAGTAATGTGACAGGTAGTCTCGCTGATCCTTTGCATCCTTCTGGGTATGATGGCCGGTTAGAGGCAGCAGCCCCTGCAGGTGTCGGTCAGTCCTCCATCCACCAGGGATCAGATCATGTGTGTCCGGATCTTCGCGGTCCACTTCTGAAATTGCGTGTGGGGATCTGATGAGGATGAGGTTGTGCATGACACAGGCGTGCCCAAGTTGGCATGACACCTTCCAAATTGCGCAAACTCGTCGTGCCAATGCGGGAAGTGCGTAAACTATGCGCAAACTATGCGTGAACTTGTCGTGCCAGTTCGTGAATGTGGACAGGCACGCATTCGTGAACTCGTCGTGAACTATGCGTGAACTAGTCGTGAACAGTGTGGGAGCCTCCCAGTTCATGCCCCAAAATGGCACGACTTGCCACGACAAAATCGTGGCCAAAAGTCGTGCAAGTGTCAGCCTAGGGTAAGAGTGTCTGCTAAATACCTGTAATGTAAATATGTAAATGAACTTCTACCAGAAACAGTAGGAATGTTCTATCAACAAATATTGTCACTGATTGGACAAAAGTCCCATCTGTCTTTTACACTGGAAGGAAATACACCATACGTGCCATTTGGTCCCAGGCCTCATAAAGCAACCAGGATGCAGGAAGAAGGAATCCTGACAATGTTAATTTCTTGAAGCCCCTTAACACAACCACTTCAGCAGTTTGTGTTCTGCAACCTTCTTCCCACGACACATCTCTATATCGAAGAGAGGTCTATGACTTCCATGCATCCACCCATTATCTGTAGCCGCTTATCCTGTTCTACAGGGTCACAGGCAAGCTGGAGCCTATCCCAGCTGACTATAAGCAAGAGGCAGGGTACACCCTGGACAAGTCACCAGGTTATGGCAGGGCTGACACAGAGACAAACAACCATTCACACTGGCCTATGACTTCTTTGTGAGTATTCCTTCTTCTTGCGTCCTGGTTCCATTACTGTTTGCGAGGCCTGGGACCAAATGGCACATTTCCTTCTGGTGAAAAAGATGGACAGTGCATTCGTACAATCAGATCCTTGTCGATAACACAGTCCTACTGCTGTATTTCTGGTAGACATTAGTGTCATTGTGTTTTCAGTTTTGCTATGTTGTTTTGTAATTAGGGCCTGAGCAGTGGAGATGCACAGCCTGTGGTGTCTACCAGAGGGTGCTGCACCAAGGTGCAAGGCCCTACTGTTTTCCTCCATCCATCCATTTTGGCATATCACTACAGTGACATGGCTGCTCTGACAGCTTCAGCCATCAAAGTCTCGAGGGAACATTACACTACTGGTTTCCCATTGCCTTCTACTGAATGATTATAGAGGTTTTCTCCTCTCAAGGATTCACACTCACATTCACACCAACGGACAATTTAGAGCCACCAATTATCCTAACCTGCGTGTCTTTGGACTGTGAAGGAAACCCATGCAGACATGGGGAGAGCATGCAAACTCCACACAGAAAGGCCCTCGTCGGCTGCTGGGCTCAAACCCAGAACCTCCTTGCTGCGAGGCAACAGTGCCGACCACTACACCACCATGCAGACATTGTTGTCCTAAGGATACTTATTATTCCTATTATCTCTAGCCGCTTTATCCTGTTCTACATGGTCGCAGGCAAGCTGGAGCCCATATGTCAACCTATACGGAATGTCCGTATTTTATACGGATTTGATTCAATAAATGTAGTATACGGGCGTATAAATAAAGTTATACGGATTCTTTAAAAAAACCTTCAGTATTTATTTAGAGCTATAATCAATTCCCACGATGATAAAAGAGCGCATAACATTTACAAACGTACTGTACACCACAGACAGCCAGTAAAGAGTCTTATGAAATCGCGCGTTATCTTGTGGTAGCGAGACTTCGTTCCACTTTTGATCATGCGCACACCGCATTGCGAGAATCCCGCCAACCGTGAAGTCATAGACATAGACACCGCCTTCTGCGTAGAATCATACGTCATCCTCGCCGCCATATTGGATGTGGCAAAGTGGAGATTCTTCAACCGTCTCTGGTATAGCGTCTAGACAGTAGCCGAGAATTAAGATGCCTCATTCATGTGCTGCGTTTAACTGTACCAACAGGTTTACTGTCCAACCGAGATCACATGGGATTACCTTTCACAGGTGAGACTGGAAAAATACTTTTCATTGTATTTGGTCATTATACCGTAATTTTACGAACAGATTTTCCTGACTTTGTGGCTAATATGAAGTCTCGTGCATAATAGCCGCTCGGTGAAAACTGTCTCCAAACAACGAAGTATTTCCTTCGTAACTACGCTGATAACACTTTGTGTTTTTGTCAAACAGTGGAGCTTTGTATTCATTCTGAAGGTTTATTGTTATTAATATTGAATAAAAAGTAACTGGATATCTCATCTCATCTCATTATCTCTAGCCGCTTTATCCTTTTCTACAGGGTCGCAGGCAAGCTGGAGCCTATCCCAGCTGACTACAAGCGAAAGGCGGAGTACACCCTGGACAAGTCGCCAGGTCATCACAGGGCTGACACATAGACACAGACAACCATTCACATTCACACCTATGGTCAATTTAGAGTCACCAGTTAACCTAACCTGCATGTCTTTGGACTGTGGGGGAAACCGGAGCACCTGGAGGAAACCCACGCGGACACGGGGAGAACATGCAAACTCCACACAGAAAGGCCCTCGCCGGCCACGGGACTCAAACCCGGACCTTCTTGCTGTGAGGTGACAGCGCTAACCACTACACCACCGTGCCGCCGTAACTGGATATATCATTGTTAATTATCATTCAAATTTTAGGTAAATTATTTTAATTTGCATCTTATACGGATTTTATAAGGGAAATACGGATTTTGGTTATACAGGTTTGATTGACCAAAGGTTGACATGTATGGGAGCCTATCCCAGCTGACTACGGGCGAAAGGCGGGGTACACCCTGGACAAGTCGCCAGGTCATCACAGGGCTGACACATAGACACAGACAACCACTCACAATCACATTCACACCTACGGTCAATTTAGAGTCACCAGTTAACCTGCGTGTCTTTGGACTGTGGGGGAAACCGGAGCACCCGGAGGAAACCCATGCGGACACGGGGAGAACATGCAAACTCCACACAGAAAGGCCCTTGCCGGCTGCTGGGCTCAAACCCAGGACCTTCTTGCTGTGAGGCAACAGTGCTAACCACTACACCACCATGCAGACATTGTTGTCCTAAGGATACTTATTATTAGGGCCCGAGCCCTATAGGGCGAAGGCCCTATTGTTCTTGTAAGAGTTCACTATTATTAGGGCCCGAGCCCTATGGGCGAAGGCCCTATTGTTCTTGTAAGAGTTCACTATTATTATTCTTCCGTCTTCTTCTTCCTCTTCTTCTTCTTCTTCTTCCGTCTTCTTCTTCTTCTTTATTTTTCTCCGCTGTTGGGCCATTTTCGGGGCGCTTGCCATTGGCGAAAACGCACCAAATTTGGCACCAGTTCCGAGAATTGCCACTGCTACTCAGAACCAAAAGCCCAAACTTGGCCGGGGCTCAGGGCCTCTATAGCGCCCCCTAAGTCGTTGTGATTTTGGCCTCCCGCATTAAGGTGCCTGGGTGCCGTGTAGTTTGTAGTAGTGGCATGCCATTTGGTACACATATGTATCTCACTAAGCCGGACAAAAATCTAATGCCAATGCATTAGCCACGCCCAACAGGAAGTGAGGTAATTTCACTTTTGTGCGAAATGCATGGCCACGAATACGGCGCAACTCCTCCTAGACCGTTCATAGGAATGTCACCAAAATTGAGACACATCATCTACAGACATGGCTGACAAAAGTTACTAAATACGTTTCACGTAGGATAAACCGTTCAGAAGTTATACGTCAATCAATTTTCGATGCAAAATTTTACATGCTTAAAAATTCATAACAAATCTTCTGATTGCTCAAAACTGCTCATACTTCACACGCATATCACTCATTGGGCTTCTGACATGTTACCCAATTTCTGTGATGTTTCGCCACTGGGGGCGCTATTTTTGGGCAAAAAATCCAATCTTTCCTCAAATTTGGTCAAACTTCACGGCCACCCTCTTACTACCTCCCATGTCATGTATACCACATTTTGGGAATTTTCGTCCATGGGGGGCGCTGTTTTTGGCCGACGCAATTGCTCCAAAACGGGTTTTTGGTAAATAATTCCATAATGCTTTCCCTTCACACCACTACCTTGTGATAGTACGTTGCTGTTGTAGACACTTATTTTTCCAACTCATAATCGCTCATGTACAGCATAGCGCCACCTACTGACATGGGAAAAACCACAAAATTTATTCTTCAAAAATCTATATCTCATCTTCTATTTACTCAATTGTCATCAAACTTCATACCCAAACTCTTCATAGCTCACCTGACATATACGCCAAATTTTGTGCACTTTCGCCCCTGGGGGTGCTGGTTATGGCAAAAATGATATTGCAGCTTCTGATTTGTCACACATGGCAAGCAAACTCTTTACAAGACCCTTATTGGGGCGCTTGCCATGGTCGACAACGCACGAAATTTGGCTCCTTTTTCTTAGACTGCCACCGCTACTGAGAACCAGAAGCCCAGATCCAGGCGGGCCTCAGGGCCTCTTTAGCGCCCCCTAAGTCGTTGTGATTTTGGCCTCCCGCATAAAGGTGCCTGGGTGCCATGTAGTTTGTAGTAGTGGCATGCCATTTGGTACGCATATGTATCTCACTAAGCCGGACAAAAATGTAATGCCAATGCATTAGCCACGCCCAACAGGAAGTGAGGTCATTTCACTTTTGTGCGAAATGCATGGCCACGAAGACGGCGCAACTCCTCCTAGGCCGTTCATAGGAATGTCACAAAAATTGATTGACATCATCTACAGACATGGCTGACAAAAGTTCCTTAATACGTTTCACGTAGGATAAGCCGTTCAGAAGTTATACGTCAATCAATTTTCAATGCAAAATTTTACATGCTTAAAAATTCATAACAAATCTTCTAATTGCTCAAAACTGCTCATACTTCACACGCAAATCACTCATTGGGCTTCTGACATGCTACCCAATTTCTGTGATATTTCGCCACTGGGGGCGCTATTTTTGGGCAAAAAATCCAATCTTTCCTCAAATTTGGCCAAACTTCACGGCCACCCTCTTACTACCTCCCATGTCATGTATACCACATTTTGGGAATTTTCGTCCATGGGGGGCGCTGTTTTTGGCCGACGCAATTGCTCCAAAACGGGTTTTCGGTAAATAATTCCATAATGCTTTTCCTTCACACCACTACCTTGTGATAGTTCGTTGCTGTTGTAGACACTTATTTTTCCAACTCATAATCGCTCATGTACAGCATAGCGCCACCTACTGACATGGGAAAAACCAAAACATTTATTCTTCAAAAATCAATATCTCATCTTCTATTTACTCAGTCTTGATCAAACTTGATACGCACACTCTTAACAGGTCACCTGACATATCTCCCAAAGTTTGTGAACTTTTGCCACTGGGGGCGCTGTTTTCAGGCAACAATTTATATCTCGGCTTCTGATTGGTCAAACTTGATCAAACTTGACACAACAACTCTTCATAGGTCCCTTGACATGTATACCAAATTTGGTGAACTTTCACCACTGGGGGCGCTCATTGCGCTGTAGCAGTTGCAGGACAGGTGTTTACAATCATGAGGCACCAGGAGTATGTTGTTTTGGTTGCCTTAAACACACATGACTTGTGGGGGATGGGTAGGCAGTCGGGAGCAAGTGTTGTAGCGTTACATACAGACTAATAGATGTCTAACAGAAGACAATCCTATGTAGCTATAGCTTGGTGACTGATGAGGTAAATACATTAGTTTGGTTGGGAAGCCATGGCATAAAATGTTCTGTCCATGACAAGATCTCAGCGCACCGTCTACTCTGTGTCCAATTCTGTGCTTTGTCGCCATTGTGGGAGTAATGTCTCTTGCCGAAGAAGCTGTGGAAGGTATTTCGCGGGGACGCATGCGCCCGCCCCCCTTGGCCGCTGGCGCGAGGGCCCGTCGAGGCCGCTTGCGGCTTTAATTCATATTCTTATGTTTTTTTTCTTCAAAACTTGGCCATTTTTGAGGTGGTTCCCATGGGCGAAACCTCATGAAATTTGGTACACACATCAGTCCTGGCCACTGCGACTGAAAGATACCAGCTTGGCCCCAGGTGTGTCCGGGGGACTCCATAGCACCTCCACATGCATTCAGACTTTTGCCCGGTATATAGTTTCACCTATCAGTGTCAAATTGGTGGCTCTAAATTGACCGTAGGTGTGAATGGTTGTTTGTCTCTGTGCGTCAGCCATGTGATGACCTGGCACCTTGTCCAGGTTGTACCCTGCCTCTTACCCATAGTCAGCTGGGATAGACTCCAGCTTGCCTGCAACCCTGCACAGGATAAGCGGCTACAGAAAATGGATGGACCTCAGGCTTGTCTAACTTTTATGTCTTATTCAGCACTCTGTATTATAATAAAGTCAGGATTAATGTAATCGGTAAAGATGGCATGACTGTTTCCTGTCTGTACAGTATCTATGATTTATGAACTTTTTCCACATTTTTATGACTTTTTATTACATTAGACTTGCTTCTGAAGGTTTTCTACATGGTGTCCAAAAAGTTTCCACACATTGGGGAAATTAACACTTTTGATCAAAATGTAACTTTAATTACAAAACCTCATTTACATGATTGCCATTTCTTGGTAAACATGTACTCTTCCACTGTAATGGAAATTTCTAATAAACACTTCAGAACGCTTAGCAGTTGTCTTTTCAGTCATTTATTATAGTAGATCATATAAAAGATATATAAAATAGGAAAGGAAAGAGAAGAATAGAAGAAGACACCACTTCTGATGATGCCGAGAGTACACGCACTCTGAGTTGTGTTTTAGTGGCTGTTATCTATTATAATCTAAAGGCATTCGCTTACTGCTTGCATCTTCATGTGATTGGCTCAAGATTTTCTATGAAGCTTTGTTAAAGCGTGCACCTGGCGTGCTCTGGTATGTGCAGGCAGATGCAAGTTAGGGAGAGCTCAAGCTCCCTGCTTATCACCACCGAGGTCAGGAAAGGTGGTTACATCATGAGAAGATGCGTAGTTAGGACGAACTCAAGCACCCTGCTCATTACCACCAAGGCCACAGAAAAGCGATTACAACATTGGAAAAAACATCTTTCTCAGTATATTAGGCCACTTGAGCTCAACACACAGAAACACAGAGAACAGGAATGTTCATCCACTAAATTTCCCTCACACCACTTATGATGAACTTGTGTTAACACAGCTGGAGTTATGTGTTATGTGTAATTCAAATCTTCTCCTTTTTTTGGCTGCTCCCACTGGGGGTCACCACAGCAGATCATCTGTTTGCATCTTCCTCTGTCACACCAACCACCTGCATGTCCTCCTTCACCATACCCATAAACCTCCTCTTTGGTCTTCCTCTTGCCTGGCAGCTCCATCTTCAGAATCCTTTTCCCAATATACTCAGCATCTCTCCTCTGCACGTGTCCAAACCATCTCAATTTCATCTCTTTTGCTTTGTCTCCAAACCGTCCAACCTGGGCTGTCCCTCTAATATACTTGATCCTAATCCTGTCCATCTTCATCAGTCTCAGTGCAAATCTTCGCATCTTTAACTCTCCTGCGTCCAGTTCTACCTCCTGTCTTTTCATCAGTGCCACAGTCTCCAACCTGTATATGTCTGGTCTCACTACCATCTTGTCCATCTTGTACACCTTCCCTTTCACTCTTGCTGGTATCCTTCTGTTACAAATTACTCCTGACTCTCTTCTCCACCCACTCCTCCACCATGCCTGCACCCTTTTCTTCACCTCTCTTCTGCACTCCCTGTTACTTTGAACGGTTGCTCCCAAGTATTTAAACTCATCCACATTTGCCACCTTGACTCCTTGTCCCTTCACCATTCCACCATCATCCCTCTCCTTCACACACATGTATTCCATCTTGGTGCTACTCCTACTGACTTTCATTCCTCTTCTCGACAGTGAGTACTTCCACCTCTCCAGGCTCTCCTCAGCCAAGTCACTTGTGAACATCATAGTCCTGACTCCTGATATTGTCCGTCAACCAGTCCATCACCATTGCAAACAAGAAAGGGCTCAGATCCGATCCTTAATGTGATCCCACCTCCAACTTAAACCCGTCCATCACTCCTACCGCACACCTCACCACTGTCACACTACCTTCATACCTATCCTACACTACTCTTACATACATCTCTGCCACTCCTGACTTCCTCACACAATACCACATGTCCAGTCTCGGCACCCTGTCTTACGCTTTCTCTAAGTCCAGAAAGACACAATGCAACTCTCTCTGACCTTCTCCATCAACATTCTCAAAGCAAACAGTGCATCTGTAGTGCTTTTTCCTGGCATGAAGCCACACTGTTGTTCTCTTGGGCTGAGGTGCACTTGAGCAAGGCGCCTAACCCCCAACTGTTCCCCGGTTGCTGTAGCATGGCTGCCCTCTACTCTGTGTGTGTGTGTGTGTGTGTGTGTGTGTGTGTGTGTGTGTGTGTGTGTGTGTGTGAGAGAGAGAGAGAGAGAGAGAGAGAGAGAGTGTGTTCACTACTTCAGATGGGTTAAATGCAGAGAGGAATTTAATTGTGCTCAAGTGCAGGGGTGCAGATAGGATTTTTGAACTGGGGGGGACTGAGCTGTCAGCAAATGATTCCACTTTGTGTGTGTGTGTGTGTATGTATGTGTGTATAATATATATATATATACACAAACACACATCCGTTCAAAAGTTTGGGGTCACTTTGAAATGTCCTTATTTTTGAAAGAAAAGCACTGTTCTTTTCAATGAAGATCACTTTAAACTAATCAGAAATCCACTCTATACATTGCTAATGTGGTAAATGACTATTCTAGCTGCAAATGTCTGGTTTTTGGTGCACTATCTCCATAGGTGTACAGAGGCCCATTTCCAGCAACTCTCACTCCAGTGTTCTAATGGTACAATGTGTTTGCTCATTGCCTCAGAAGGCTAATGGATGATTAGAAAACCCTTGTACAATCATGTTAGCACAGCTGAAAACAGTTTAGCTCTTTAGAGAAACTATAAAACTGACCTTCCTTTGAGCAGATTGAGTTTCTGGAGCATTACATTTGTGGGGTCGATTAAATGCTCAAAATGGCCAGAAAAATGTCTTGACTATATTTTCTATTCATTTTACAACTTATGGTGGGAAATAAAAGTGTGACTTTTCATGGAAAACACAAAATTGTCTGGGTGACCCCAAACTTTTGAACGGTAGTGTGTATACATGTTTTTTCACCTCCCTCACTGCCATCACCAGGAACTACCTGCAGGCCAGGACAATGATAACATTTTAACATAGCCTATGGAAATCCACAGTTTACACATTATCATCACGCGCAGAAATTGCAAAACTAGTTTTAAAACCGCTACGTTCCAACTGTTAACCATAGCGAGAGGCTGGGCTACGTGTGTGTGTGTAAAGTGTAAACCAGTGCATCCTGACTTTCTAACTATGCCTGTGTGTTGCGTGAGCGGCAGTCAGTCAACAACTCTTCACAAAGTTTCCTTATGAAACAATATGCTCGCTGAAATTATGGCAGGGAACGCCAGATTAAACATTAAAACTGCCTTCTGAGCACTGTATTTACAGGCTACCACCGAAAGGAGGAGGCTACCAGAAAGGCATCTCTACTCTGTACGATTTTACTTTCACTACGACATTACTTTGAACAGACTATCAAAAAATTGCAAGGTGATATGATAAAGTAAGGCACAGTTTACTTACAGTCGTTTTTTTTTTTTTTAAAACGATGCAATCGTTTTCTGCCTTTTGGCACCCTTCATCATGCCGTGTTGGGGTCCTGAACTAGGAGCTGTCCCCGATATGCCTGTCAAACTTGTTGTGGGTAACCATAGCAACCAAGCTCGAGCTCGCAACCTGTGCAGTCTGCGCAGTTGCAACTATGTATGTACTGCTGTGCACCAGGGCTGTGCAAAGACCTTTGGAGGGGCAGGGGCTCAACATTCAAAAGAGGGCACTTGGAACAAATTTTATTTATTGTATGTATTTATTGAAGCATTAATATGAAAATATAGTTAATCTTGGTAACAAGACATGTCAGATAGTTCTTGTTCATTCTGAAGTGAAGATTAGTCTGACCTGTAGTTTTCTTTCTGACCCAGCTGGACAGAGATCCACTGCCTTTTGCTGCCTCCCGCAGCTCCTTCTCTTTCTGCTTCTTTATCCTCTCTTTCCTTGGCATCTTTGCATAATGCAGGCTTTCACTTATTTAGAAAACATTTCCCTATGTTTTAACTCAACTAACCTAAGCTACTATAACATAATAGTCTTGATAGAATATGTTGTGGACGTCATCATTCAGCCTTAAAGGAACAGTCCACCATACTTCCATAATGAAATATGCTCTTATCTGAATTGAGACGAGCTGCTCTGTACCTCTCCGAGCTTTGTGCGACCTCCCAGTCAGTCAGACGCAATCAGACGCGCTGTCACTCCTGTTAGCAATGTAGCTAGGCTCAGTATGGCCAACGGTATTTTTGGGGGCTGTAGTTAGATGTGACCAAACTCTTCCGTGTTTTTCCTGTTTACATAGGTTTATATGACTATATAAAATATAGTCTATATAACTATATAAACGTTATCTCTCTCTGTGTGTGTGTGTGTGTTGAAACTTTGCATATTGCACAATATAATATAGAGCACAAGCACTGAGGAGAACATCAGGATTGGACTTAACTCTGAAGGGTTTATTTTGTGAGTGGGTGTGGGTGCGTATGTTTTTTTTCCCCAGTTCTGTTGAAACACCGTTGCACCCCACTCTACACCCCCCCCCCCCCCCCCCCCGTGTCAGTGTTTCATCATCACAGTGAATAAGTGGAGTGGGAGAGGTTGTTTTGGAGTTGGTGTGTGTGAGGTTGGTGTCTATAAAAGCTGTGGTCCTGCTCGCAAAGATATTTTTCCTCAGACTGAACCAGGACCTGCAGGCAGGATGCATGTGGACCTGGTGTGGCTGACGGCTGCACTTCTGTCTTTTCCTCTGCTCACACTATGTAGCCCACTGTGAGTACACACACTCTATCTATCTATCTATCTATCTATCTATCTATCTATCTATCTATCTATCTATCTATCTATCGCAAAACTTAATTAATGTTCTTATTAATGGAAGCTTTTTTTCACATATAGTGCATGCAATTTTATTTTTTCACACATGATCACAATGTTACCATGATGTCATGTGTCTTGACTTGAGCTCAGGCCATAACATGAGGAAATGTACTTTTCACACACATTTAAACAAATCTGATTTGATTTTAATGGCTATAAGTTCAGTGTAAAACGTGAGTTATATGAGTTATAGTTATAACAGGGCAAAAAGCTTGTTTTCTAAGTGCTGTAGATTTGGTAGGCAATTTTCCCCCATATTCTCTCCACAGGTTATTAACCTGCCAAATCCAACCCCCCTCCCCCACCCTTGCTAACCGAAACGGGGAGGGTTGAACTGCTGCTTATGCTGCGTCATACACTTGGTGGAAATCGCTATCCACCCTTTTCTGTGTACACGAGCTGATAGTGCTGCTGTGATTGACATGCGAGAGAATAGGCCCCTCCCACTCATGCACTCATGCAGAGCTCATGGGCAATTTTGCTCTTTTGACCTGTAGGGTTGTGTCATCATCAGAATTCAAACTCACAGCCACCTGATGAAATGGTGAACATTTTTCTGTTGCCCCACTCAGGAATCAGATTTTGTTGGTTTTAAGAAAGTTGAAAGTGAATTAACTGAAAGGTTGATGTGAAAGAAATATACCTGTGTATAAAATGTCTTTTATCTTTATTTGACATACCTTTTCCTAAAGGAAAATCTCTGGGTCTCGAACATGGAATCACACTAAATGCGACATTTTATTATATGTATACAGTACAGTTAGTAAAAGTTAAATACTGTAGATTACAAAGAAAAAAAAACATGGAAAGCATTTTCCTCTTGTCTTAACAGCAACATCTTGGTGGCCCCGAACCTGCTGCGGGTGGGCACGCCTGAGAGAGTGTTAGTGGAGGCACAGGATTACACTGGAAATAACATCCCAGTGAAGATCAGCGTGAAGAACTTCCCACAAAAAAATACAGAACTGACAACTGAATCTGTCGTCCTCACCAATGCCAGCAGCTACCAAGTTACTGTAAACATAAAGGTGGGTTGTCCGAGATTGCAAGACAAAACGAACAGGATCCACAAAAGTTGGGATATTTTTCAAAATGCAATAAAACAAAAAATCTGTGATTTGTTAATTCACATGAACTTTTATTTAACTGACAAAAGTACAAAGAGAATATTTGCAATAGTTTTACTGACCAACTTAATTGTATTTTGAAAATATAAACAGTTAGAATGTGATTCCTGCAACACACTCAAAAAAAGTTGGGACAGAGGTATTATGACCGTTGTATTACATCACCTTTGCTTTTAATCATATGGGATCTGAGGAGACTAATTGTTGCAGTTTTGCTATTGGAATTTGTGTCTATTTTTTGCTTGGTACAAGACTTGAGCAGCTCAACAGTCCATGGCCTCCATTGTCTAATTCTCCTCTTCATGATGTGCCATACATTCTCAATAGGACACAGATCTGGACTGGCAGCAGGCCAGTCAAGTACATGCACTCTGTCTATGAAGCCATGCTGTAGTAGTCTGTGCAGAATGAGGTGTGGCATTGTCCTGCTCAAATAAGCATGGACTTCTTGGGAAGAGATGTCGCCTTGATGAATATGTCTCCGCATCAGTGGTACCTTCACACACATGCACCTCCCACTTGCCATGGGCACTGACCCCCCATACCATCACAGATGCTGCTTTTACACCTTTCTCTGATAACAAACTGGATGGTTGTATTCACCTTTGGCACTGAGAACTCGACGTCTGGTTTTCCCAAAAACAAGCTGAAATGTGACTCATCTGACCACAGCACACATTTCCACTGTCTTTCAGTCCATCTGAGATGAGTTTTGGCCCAGAGAAATCAGTGGAGTTTCTTATAGAATTGATGAATGGCTTCCTCCTTGTGTAATACAGTTTCAGGTTGTGTTTCTGGATGCAGCAGTGGACTGTGTTAAGTAACGACAGTTTTCTGAAGTCCTCCCGAGCCCATGTGGCTATATTTGTCACATTAGCATGATGGTTTCTCAGGCAGTGCCACCTGAGGGCTCAAAGGTCATGCCCATTCAACAGTAGTTTCTGACCTCACCCTTTATACACTGAGATGTCTCAGAAATCCCTGAATCTTTTCACAATATTATGCACTATAAATTTTGAAAGACCTAAAATCTTGCAGTGAGAAATGTTCTTTTTGAATTGACAAGCAATTCTCTCATGAATTTTGGCACAAAGCAGTGAGCCACGCTGATCCTTACTTACAGAGACTGAGCCTTTGGTGCTGCTCCTTTGAAACTCAATCGTGTGACCAATTAACCTGCTGATTGTGGAATCTTCCAGAATGGTGTTACCTGTATATCTTGTAAACTTTTCAGTCTTATTTTGTCTCTGTCCCAACTTTGAGTGTGTTGCAGGAATCAAATTCTAACTTCATTTATATTTACAAAATACAATTAAGTTGGTCAGCAAAACTATTGAAAATCTTTTCTTTGTACTTTTGTCAGTTCAATAAAGCTTCACATGAATTAACAAATCACAGATTTTCGTTTTTATTGCATTTTAGAAAATATCCCAACTTTTCTAGAAATGGGGTTAGTGTATACGTATATACTGTCTATCTTTTTACTGTAATAATGAGATTTGTGATTTCTGTCATGAATTTTGCTGTGGTCCAGATTCCTGACAATAAGAAATTCTTTAACGGCGACCCACTGGAGAAGCAGTATGTGTACCTGCAGGCTCAGTTTCCTTCGAGCCTGCTCGAGAAAGTGGTCCTCCTCTCCTTCCAGTCTGGCTACATATTCGTTCAGACAGACAAGAGCATCTACACACCTGCAACACCAGGTAAAGCAGTCTGGACTCAGCTCACTGATGTACGACCAAATGGAGTGTCATGTGGACAAAAGCTGAAGTTTTGATGCAAAAGGGCACCAACATTAAACACAAGTTCCACCGAGATAGATAGATAGATAGATAGATAGATAGATAGATAGATAGATAGATAGATAGATAGATAGATAGATAGATAGATAGATTTACTCTATCCACATTCACTGGATATGAGCGATTGCACGCTCTGATTGGCTACTCTACTACTAGTATATCAACTCATATACCATGAGTAGAGAAAAACAAAATGGCGTCGCGTGTTGCTGAGCCAACCAAGGACAAAATAAAAACTCACCTTGAAAACAAAACCCCAGAAAATACAAAAAAAGCAACAAAATATGGAATGAAAGTATTTGATGGTAAGAACTTACGTTTTTAAAAAAATTCCAAGAATTATTAATATCGCATTTTTCACAAATTGCTCCTGTCGTTTCGCCAGTTTGTTTACATTCTAAGCGGAAATTATTTTGTTGGATGTTTTGTATAAAAAGTTTTTATTTATCGAATTTTCAAAAAATAAAAATACTCCATTTCTCAAAATCCAGAGAATGTGGAGAAAATAAAACAGTTATTCCACTCAATCTCTATGTTACGCGCCTCGTCGGCAATCAGCTCATGTATGACTCAATTTTGTGGAATAACTGTTAAATATTTAAAAATACATTATTTATTTATTTATTAGTTTGAAAGAAATAGATTAATTCTTTCTTTCATTTTTTTTCTTTATTCATTTATTTATCATTCTCAAAATGATTTTTTTCATGGTAGAAATCATGTTCAGTGTACATGCCCTAATTGATATAAATTCATTAAAAGTGTACCGTAGTTAAAGCAAATGGATTGTCTTTTTGTCGCAGTTCGTTACAGAATCTTCTCGCTGACTCCGAATCTGCAGCCCGTTGAACAGACCGGAGGAATCTATGTTGAAATCATAGTAAGTGATTAAACAACACCTCGGTTTGGATTCCTTCCACTCGACAGTTTGGAACTGTGATTTATTTTTTATTTATTTAATCGTGAGCTAGAATACTCTAACTTGTGATTTTCTGGTCCATCCATCTTATCCATCCATTCTGTCTTTCCTGAAAGATATCTGAATGATAAAGAGAGATTCTGTTTCAGATCCTGTTGGCATGTTGTGACTGATTTTAAATGTCCACTTCTCCTGAACCACAAATAATGGTTTCTTCTTTTTTTTCTCCCAAGAATCCTCAAGGAATCACAATTAACAGGGACACGGTCTTCCCCAAGCTGGGGACCATAACCGGGTCATACAACATCCCTGAAGTGGCCAAGTGAGTCACTGCTTTAATGTTTCTGATGCGAAGAGTTTGGAAACAGTCATTACACACCGAAACATCTGGGCACTAATTACACTTCATTATACTCACAGAGAGGATTAATGTGATGCCTTAGATTTAATATGAAAGTCTCTCTCTCTCTCTCTCTCTCTCTCTCTCTCTCTTTTTTTTTAAAGATCTGGGATATGGTCTTTAGTAACGCGGTTTAAAAACACCCCACAGAAGAACTTCACTGCTCAATTTGAAGTTAAAGAATATGGTACAGTTTATATCATTAATACTGAAAACCCCACCCTCCTTCTGTTATTTCTACGTCTGTTAAAATGTTGTTTTTCACTTTGCAGTGCTGCCGAGCTTTGAGGTCACATTAAAACCCTCCAAAGCCTTTTTCTATGTGGATGATGAGAACCTAAAAGTGGATATAACTGCCAAGTGAGTCGAACATGTCAGTGACAGTGAGTGAAAATAGCGTTACAAGTACAGTTGTAGTGAGGGGCAAAAATAAATAACGAATGTTGCAAATGTTATTTAACAATTATTCTCTGAAGGTGAAGTGAATACTGGTGAAGAATAACCAAGCTGGAGTTTGTTTTAGTATCATTAAAAAAAAAAATAATTGAAAAACAATTTATTTCAAACCTCAAAATTTTCACGTAAATGTAATAACTTTGTGGCTCAGACTTGTGTCACTTCTCTACTCCGAGTCACATAAAATCCTTTGTTTTGAAATTGATAAAATAAATCCCAACTCCACCTTACCTTTGAATAGTTTTAGACCAAACTTCGGAGCATCTTTAGTGCTTTTAGGAACAGCGTTTTCTTTCGTCATCTGTAATTCTTCACTGATGGTGATGAAGCGATCAGCGGCCATTTCGCCGAGTTGCTCGAGGTGATTATCGAGAAATAGTCCGAATTTCTTGACCAATCAGAGCACACGATTTTCTATACTAAACTAATATACTGAGAATCGGAGTGGTGTGATGAAACAGGGTTAAAGTTACAGTTACAGAAGTTGATTATTTTCCGATAACAAAGAGACTCCTCTGTCCTGAAGACTTTTTGTATCAGAAAACTCTTACAAAGCTCTGACACTGGAGACTCTTTCAATTAATTGGAAATGAATACAGTATTTAGACATCTAGACCACCTAAGTCCCTATGACTCATCTGTTACCATAGAAACAATTAGAATAAGCACAATAATATGAACCCGCCGCACGACTCTCAGAGCTGCCGTCCGAGAAAACTAATCAATATTTGTTTTTAATTCCAGTTATACAGTTTCTATTTGTGCTTGTGTCTGTCCTGTGGCATGAGCAAATGTCAGAACAACTTCACGTACATTTTATTGTGAATAAATAATCATGGTGCATGTTTTTCATGTGGCCTGTTGTGTGTATGATCTAACGTTTGTGAATTGTATGAAGGTACCTGTTTGGGAACGATGTGGTTGGAGTTGCGTTTGTCGTGTTCGGCGTTAAAAGCGATGACTCGAAGACCGCGCTGCCTGCCTCTTTACAAAGACAACAGGTCAGATCTACGGCTTTCTGACGTTTCACATTATCACACTGCTGCAGGAAAAAAATCTCATTCATTCACTTGGTTCTGTATTGTAAAATTGATTTCTTGCATTCAGATTTAAAGACAAATTTGGGACTAGAACTATTTATTTATTTATTTATTATTCAAGAATTTTTGGTTCCAAAACACTCATCTCATCTCATTCTCATTATCTGTAGCCGCTTTATCCTGTTCTACAGGGTCGCAGGCAAGCTGGAGCCTATCCCAGCTGACTATGGGCGAAAGGCGGGGTTCACCCTGGACAAGTCGCCAGGTCATCACAGGGCTGACACATAGACACAGACAACCATTCACACTCACATTCACACCGACGGTCAATTTAGAGTCACCAGTTAACCTAACCTGCATGTCTTTGGACTGTGGGGGAAACCGGAGCACCCGGAGGAAACCCACGCGGACACGGGGAGAACATGCAAACTCCGCACAGAAAGGCCCTCGCCAGCCACGGGGCTCGAACCCGGACCTTCTTGCTGTGAGGCGACAGCGCTAACCATTACACCACCGTGCCGCCCCGTTCCAAAACACTATATATCCAATTCCATTGTTTTGAGAAAAATCACTTTTTCTGATTATGGGAAGTGATAAAAGGAAAACCACTGTATCCTGTTTTAAAATTTATTGACCAACTCCTTAATGATAATAAACTTCAAAAATAGAATCCAGGACTAATTAACAGCTTTTAACTGAATCAAGTAATTATTTTTGTCAAGTCGCTACATATCCACGCCACAGCATTTTTCCCCAAAATGCTACATATCTCTATTTAAAGTGCATTTAACTGTGTTCTTTCATGACAGATTATTTTATTTTATAGATTTTATTTCTTTTAGATTATTTTAACAAAATTATTCATAATTCAGCGTAAAATTGTCCAATAAATGCGAGAAGTGACGAAGCGATTTCCTACTTCATGGGCGCAGCCATCTTAGAAGACTTCACGCCTATGGCAGCCTCAGATTGGCCAAATGGATATGTCTGGTTTTGACAAAAATTGAAGGCGGCGCTTGTCGTGTTTTGGAACGAAAGGCCGTAATGCAGTGTGTAAATTAATGTCAGATATCGTGTTTTGGTGAAAATTGAATATGGTACGAGTAAGATATGATAACTGCTGATGGTTTGGTGGCGGGACTTTCAATTTTTCCAATTTGGCGTTTATCGCGTTTTGGAACCAAACTCTTACAATTTTTTTGTTGTTGTTTTTTCCAATTTATAATCAAATGTGAAGGTGACCATTATGCCCTCCAGAAACAGTGATGAACAGCGGGATCGAAACCCCTGATGTCAGCATGGTGTCTGAATTATGGCTCTGACAGTTCCTCTGCTTCAGTTACATCACTAAAGTTCATAATTAATTGGACTTAACTTGAGTTGTCCATGGGACTTTGTTTAATCTCAATTCAGCATTGTTGTTGTTTTGTTTTGTGTCCTACCCACAAAATGTTCTCATGAATTTACTTGGTTCCATTTTCCAAAATATCAACAAAATAACAGCCTCATTTACACCATTGTGACTTGGTCTGATCTGATCCTATGCGCTTCATATCACCAACATTTATTCTATCCACATTCACTGGATATGAGCCATCATGCGCTCTGATTGGCTACTCTACTACTAGGATATCAGCTCATATACTGTGAGTAGAGAAAAACAAAATGGCGGAGCATGTTGCTGAACCAACCGAGGATGAAATAAAAACTCTACTCGAAAACAAAACCCAAAAAAATACAAAAAAAGCAACAAAATATGGAAAAAAACGTATTTGATGGTAAGAACGCATCTTTTTAAAATGATTTTTCAAGAATTATTATTATCAGATTTTTTATAAATTGCTCCTGTCATTTTGCCGGTTTGTTTACATTCTAAGCGGAAATGATTTTGTCAAACTTTTTGTAGAAAGTTTTTATTTATTGAATTTGCAAAAAATAAAAATGTTCCATTTCTCAAAATCCAGTGAATGTGGGGAGAATAAAACAGTTATTCCACTCAATGTCGGTGCTACGCACCTCGTCACCTCTCAGCTCGTGTACGACTCAATTTCATGGAATAACTGTTAAATATACACACCTGGATTTGTGTCTGTTTAGAACACTCTCTGTTCAGAGTAATTTATTCATATTTGGTTCCAAGTATCAAGTGTTGTTTGTCGTGCACAAAATAGTGATGATTGTGCATTACTACTACTACTACTGCTGCTGCTACTAATGTGTAGCATTTTATCTTGCATGTAGATCATTAATGGAGAGGGACAGGCGGAGCTCACGAGAGCGACGATCCAGAACACTTTCCCAAACATCAGTGAACTGATTGGAAGCTCTTTATACGTTGCAGTCAGTGTTTTAACTGAGACTGGTAAGAGTCCAGCAGTTTTGTATAGATCCTTTTCAGTCACGTGACCTTTGTAAATGCAACCGCCATTTTGGACATGTAGTGGACTTCGGCTCGAATCAGTTTGAATGCGAGGAAGGCGACAAACGAAAAACATAAAAGAAAAAGGAGCGAGATGCAGAAAACACCTTCACTATCCAGCGACGTAGGGCATTTACAGGGTGAGCAGAGGGAGAGGTATTTGCAAAAATTGAGGTTAGCAGGCTTAGAGAACGATGTTTACCTGCTTCCACCAGGATTGTTCACTGACGTACGGAAGTACATGAAGCCCTCGTCTTTACCTGACTTCGTCCCACATGATCTGTCTACCTATGTCATTAAAAACCCATCGCCATACACATACACGCCAACGTCCAAGGTTCCGGAGCGCACTCCGGCTTTCTCCAGGAGTGCTCCGTCCGAGGTTCCGGAGCGCGCTCCGGCTTGCTCCAGGAGTGCTCCGTCCAAGGTTCCGGAGCACGCTCCTGCTTGCTACCCCTCAAATTAAGCAGCGCGCTCCGGCTTGCTCCGGAGAAAGCTGCTTAATTTGAGGGGTAGCAAGCCAGAGCGCGCTGCTTAATTTCAGGGGGAGCAAGCCGGAGCGAGCTCCGGAACCTCGGCCGGAGCACTCCGGGAGCAAGCCGGAGCGCGCTGCTTAATTTGAGGGGGAGCAAGCCGGAGCGCGCTCCGGAACCTCGGCCAGAGCACTCCGGGAGCAAGCCGGAGCGCGCTGCTTAATTTGAGGGGGAGCAAGCCAGAGCGTGCTCCGGAACCTCGGCCGGAGCACTCCGGGAGTAAGCTGGAGCGCGCTGCTTAATTTGAGGGGGAGCAAGCCGGAGCGTGCTCCGGAACCTCGGACGTTGGCTCTGGCAGCTATTTACACTGGATCCGGTGTAAATAGCTGCCGGATCATAATTACAGTAAACTAGTAAATACAGTAAAGGAAAAACTTGAGACTGAAAGGTTTTAACAGTCATCCAAATGACTGAACGTAAACATTGCGACCGTAACTAGCTAGTATGTTGTTGACATTAGCTAGTCAACAATAGCTACTACAGAAGAACAAAGAGGTTACAATGGGTTCTTGTCTCGTCTCGTCTTCTTCCGCTTTATCCGGGACCGGGTCGCGGAGGCAGCAGTCTAAGCAGGGAAGCCCAAACTTCCCTTTCCCCAGACACCTCGGCCAGCTCCTCGGGAAGAACACCGAGGCGTTCCCAGGCCAGCCGAGAGACATAGTCCCTCCAGCGTGTCCTGGGTCTTCCCCGGGGCCTCCTCCCGGGGGGACATGCCTGGAACACCTCCCCTGTAGGGAGGCGTCCAGGAGGCATCCGAAAAAGATGCCCGAGCCACCTCAGCTGATTCCTCTCGATGTGGAGCAGCAGCGGCTCTACTCCGAGCTCCTCCCGAGTGACTGTGCTTCTCACCCTATCTCTAAGGGAGCGCCCAGCCACCCTGCGAAGGAAACTCATTTCGGCCGCTTGTATCCGCGATCTTGTCCTTTCGGTCATTACCCAAAGCTCATGACCATAGGTGAGAGTCGGAACGTAGATCGACCGGTAAATTGAGAGCTTCGCCTTTTGGCTCAGCTCCTTCTTCACCACAACGGACCGGTAAAGCGACCGCATCACTGCGGAGGCTGCACCGATCCACCTGTCGATCTCACGCTCCATCCTTCCCTCACTCGTGAACAAGATCCCGAGATACTTAAACTCCTCCACTTGAGGCAGAACTTCTCCACCAACCTGGAGAGGGCAAGCCACCCTTTTCCGGTCGAGAACCATGGCCTCGGACTTGGAGGTGCTGATTCTCATCCCAGCCGCTTCACACTCGACTGCAAACCGCCCCAGTGCATGCTGAAGGTCCTGGTTTGAAGAAGCCAACAGGACAACATCATCCGCAAAAAGCAGAGATGAAATCCTGTGGTTCCCAAACAGGATTCCTTCTGGCCCCTGGCTGCGCCTAGAAATTCTGTCCATAAAAATTATGAACAGAACCGGTGACAAAGGGCAGCCCTGCCGGAGTCCAACATGCACTGGGAACAGGTCTGACTTACTGCCGGCAATGCGAACCAGACTCCTGCTCCGTTCGTACAGGGACCGGACAGCCCTTAGCAAAGAGCCCCGAACCCCATACTCCCGAAGCACCCCCCACAGAATACTACGGGGGACACGGTCGAATGCCTTCTCCAGATCCACAAAGCACATGTGGACTGGTTGGGCAAACTCCCATGAACCCTTGAGCACCCTATGAAGGGTATAGAGCTGGTCCAGTGTTCCGCGACCAGGACGAAAACCGCATTGTTCCTCCTGGATCCGAGGTTCGACTATTGGTCGAATTCTCCTCTCCAGTACCCTGGAGTAAACCTTCCCTGGGAGGCTGAGAAGTGTGATTCCCCTATAATTGGGGCACACTCTCCGGTCCCCTTTCTTAAAAAGAGGGACCACCACCCCAGTCTGCCACTCCAGAGGCACTGTCCCTGACCGCCACGCGATGTTGCAGAGGCGTGTCAACCAAGACAGCCCCACAACATCCAGAGACTTGAGATACTCAGGGCGGATCTCATCCACCCCCGGTGCCTTGCCACTGAGGAGCTTGCAAACCACCTCAGTGACTTCGGCTTGGGTAATGGACGAGTCCACCTCTGAGTCATCAGCCTCAGTCTCCTCAGTGGAAGACATGACGGTGGGATTGAGGAGATCCTCAAAGTATTCCTTCCACCGCCCGACAATGTCCCCAGTCGAGGTCAACAGCTCCCCACCCGCACTGTAAACAGTGTTGGCAGAGTACTGCTTCCCCCTCCTGAGGCGCCGGACGGTTTGCCAGAATTTCTTCGAGGCCGACCGATAGTCCTTCTCCATGGCCTCCCCGAACTCCTCCCAGTTCCGAGTTTTTGCTTCCGCAACTGCCCGAGCTGCAGCACGCCTGGCCTGCCGATACCCGTCAGCTGCCTCGGGAGTCCTGGAGGTTAACATGGCCCAATAGGACTCCTTCTTCAGCTTGACGGCATCCCTTACTTCTGGTGTCCACCACCGGGTTCGGGGATTGCCGCCACGACAGGCACCGGAGACCTTGCGGCCACAGCTCCGAACAGCTGCGTCCACAATGGAGGTAGAGAACATGGTCCACTCAGACTCAATGTCCCCCGCCTCCCTCGGAAGCTGGGAAAAGCTCTCCCGGAGGTGGGAGTTAAAGACCTCCCCGACAGAGTGCTCGGCCAGACATTCCCAGCAGACCCTCACCATACGTTTGGGCCTGCCAGGTCTGTCCAGCTTCCTCCTCCGCCAGCGGATCCAACTCACCACCAGGTGGTGATCAGTTGACAGCTCAGCCCCTCTCTTCACCCGAGTGTCCAAGACATAGGGCCGGAGATCAGATGAAACGACTACAAAGTCTATCATTGACCTCCGACCTAAGGTGTCCTGGTGCCACGTGCACTTATGGACACCCCTATGCTCGAACATGGTGTTCGTTATGGACAAACCGTGACTAGCACAGAAGTCCAATAACAAAACACCACTCGGGTTCAGATCGGGGAGGCCGTTCCTTCCAACCACGCCCCTCCAGGTGTCACTGTCATCTCCCACGTGAGCATTGAAGTCCCCCAGTAACACAATGGAGTCCCCAGTCTGAGCACTCCTCAGTACCTCTCCCAGGGACTCCAAGAAGGCCGGATACTCTATACTGCTATTTGGGCCATAGGCACAAACAACAGCAAGAGCCCTCTCCCCAATCCGAAGGCGCAGCGAGGCGACCCTCTCGTTCACTGGGGTAAACTCCAACACATGGCGGCTGAGCTGGGGAGCTATAAGCAAGCCCACACCAGCCCGCCGCCGCTCACCACGGGCGACTCCAGAGAAGTGGAGAGTCCAGCCCCTCTCGAGGAGCTGGGTTCCAGAGCCCAAGCTGTGCGTGGAGGTGAGCCCGACTATCTCTAGCCGGTACCTCTCAACCTCCCGCACAAGCTCAGGCTCTTTCCCCCCCAGCGAAGTGACATTCCATGTCCCAACAGCCAGCCGCTGTGTCCGGGGATCAGGTCGTCGAGGCCCCTGCCTTCGACTGCCACCCAATCCACATTGCACCAGTCCCCTACTGCTACCTCTGTGGGTGGTGAACCCACAGGAGGTTACAATGGGTTATTTTAACCTATTTGGTTACACACTTGCCGCCACAGAATGTTAACAGCAATGTAATGTCTTTTCTGGCTAATTTTATTCGTCTTACCTCCAACAAAGTGGTCACTACACAAGCGTTGGTATGCCGAGGGCTGCCAATCTGTTAATGGCCGCTATCCATCTTCTCCGTCGGGATCTGATAAAAGGATAAACCTTGCCTTGTTTGTTGATGGTTACTACATCCAGGTGCACAACAATATAGCGGCATGATGGAAGTCTTGCTGAAAGTAAAAACTTTCTTTCCTGCCGTTCCTCAATGTTGGCTGTGGTAAACTACTGGTAGTACATGTCCAAAATGGCGGCCGCGTTTGTCGTGACGTCACGTGAAAAGGGTCCATATACAGTATACGTATAGACCTGTGTAAAAGTGTTAGGCACATGTAAAGAAATGCTGTCGAGCAAAAATGGCTTAAAAATAATGAAATTAAATGTTTCAACATTAAAAAATACCATAAACAGTAAGCAGTAAGCAATAATAAATGAACCAAAGACAATATTTGGTGTGACCCTTATAAAAAAGAACTATACTTCAAGTTCATTTTATTAAGTATACTTAAGTAACGTTAAAGTATATTTTCTTAAGTATACTTTTGTGTACTAAGTATACTGATATCAATGTACTTACAGTATACTTGTAAGTAAACTAATCTAATACTTCTTGGGACTAAATTGGCCCACTTTTAGTTTATAAAAAGTATACTTTAAGTCTAAGAGAAGTAAACTCTGAGTATATAACTAGTATTTTTATTTTGTACTGCAAGTATACCACAAGTAAACTTATATACTAATGGTTTGCTAGTTCTATACTTGTAGTCCACTCTTTAGTTTACAAAAGCATACTTCATAGTAAACTGGAAATATACTATGAGTTTACTTGTTTTATACTTCTAGTCCACTTTTTAGTTTACTAAAGTATACTTTGTAGTATACTGGAGATATACTATTGGTTTACTCGTTACACACTTCAAGTCCACTTTTTAGTTATTAAAAGTATACTTTATAGCATATTGGAACTATACTATAAGTTACTGGTTTTACTGTATACATCTAGTCCACTTTTTAATTTTGAAGTTTACTGCAATTACCCTTCTAGGTATACTATTAGTTTTCTAGCCTGAACCTTTACCTCATGCACACTACCAGTGGACAACTTAAGTGTTTTGTACCTGAAGTTAGAATGAAGTTATAAAGGCACGAATTCACAGAACGACAACAGATACTCAGGATTAAGAACATTCATTTTCTTTAAAAATCAAAATTTAAAGCAACATTGTATTAAATGCCAAAGTATAAAAACACGGCAATGACAACTGAAATTGACATCCAAGCTCTAAAGAAAAAGAAATAAATAAAAAATAATTATCCCACTCAGGAGAAATTAAAAAAAGTAATAATAACTTATGTGGAACCACAGACCTAAGAGTCAACAATGCTGAAGCACAACTACAGGGCAAGTACACTTAAACATCTCTCATCTCATTATCTCTAGCCGCTTTATCCTGTTCTACAGGGTCGCAGGCAAGCTGGAGCCTATCCCAGCTGACTACGGGAGAAAGGCGGGGTACACCCTGGACAAGTCGCCAGGTCATCACAGGGCTGACACATAGACACAGACAACCATTCACACTCACATTCACACCTACGCTCAATTTAGAGTCACCAGTTAACCTAACCTGCATGTCTTTGGACTGTGGGGGAAACCGGAGCACCCGGAGGAAACCCACGTGGACACGGGGAGAACATGCAAACTCCACACAGAAAGGCCCTCGCCGGCCACGGGGCTCAAACCCGGACCTTCTTCCTGTGAGGCGACAGTGCTAACCACTACACCACCGTGCAGCCCACACTTAAACATAAGGCAAAAATATTTTAATACTTTATTAAATTTTTGTTAAGTATACCTTGATCAAAACTTTAAGTATAAGCTTAATATACTTAGACTTTTCTATATACTTTTCAGTAGAAGCCAAGTATACTTCTGTATAACTTTATTAAGTATATCTCTGATAAGTAAATAAAAAGTAAACTCCAGCTCAGATATATTACAAACCTTTTTTCTGTAACGTTTAATTTTGTGCTGGGGAAAAAAACAAGAACATTTGGAACTCTAAAATGTTTTGTAATGTTGTGACTCAATAATGTCAAAGTCATAAAACAGAAATCGATAAAGTTTGGATGGAAAAAAAAAACAGGGGGGCTAAGACTTTTGCACAGTACTGTATGTGTATGTTTGTGTGGTTGTTGATCTATATCAAACCATCTGCCTCCTTTCAGCTGTCGTTTATCTTGAACAATGTTTCAGGGAGTGAGATGGTTGAAGCGGAGAGGGGGGGCATTCAAATTGTGAAATCACCCTACACTATCCAGTTCAAGAAAACCCCGAAATTCTTCCACCCTGCTATGCCTTTCGAGGTCACGGTATGAAATGTAATATGTCTGTCCTCACAACATACACATGATAATTAAAATTTTATCCAAAGCCATTTAACCATGCTCTGTTCGACATAACATCCTTACAATCTTACACCTACGAAATTATTCACTGGAGCACTGGATAATTCATGTAAATAATTATTTATAGAGATAAATAAATCATCATTTATCTATTATTCAATTATTATTTATTTCTTTGAAGTGATAAAGTAAATAAATTATTAATTAAATACATTTAACTAAAATAATAATTAGATATATTTCTCATCTCATTATCTCTAGCCGCTTTATCCTTCTACAGGGTCGCAGGCAAGCTGGAGCCTATCCCAGCTGACTACGGGCGAAAGGCGGGGTACACCCTGGACAAGTCGCCAGGTCATCACAGGGCTGACACATAGACACAGACAACCACTCATGCTCACATTCACACCTACGGTCAATTTAGAGTCACCAGTTAACCTAACCTGCATGTCTTTGGACTGTGGGGGAAACCGGAGCACCCGGAGGAAACCCACACGGACACGGGGAGAACATGCAAACTCCACACAGAAAGGCCCTCGCCGGCCACGGGGCTCGAACCCAGGACCTTCTTGCTGTGAGGCGACAGCGCTAACCACTACACCACCGTGCCGCCCCATTTTAAGCTCAATAAAATAAAAATTGGATTACACAATGCATGTCTGATCTGGATTTGAAAAGGTTTATGTGACCAATCCGGATCAGTCACCCGCTGAAAAGGTGGATGTGGTGGTCAAGCCCGGTGATGCGAGGCGTCAAACCAGCAGTAACGGCTTGGCCAAGGTCACAGTAAACATCCAAGGAGGAGGCAACACTCTAAAAATCACTGTAAGTCATGTCACGTCAAAGAGGGTTTAAGAACATATTTGTTTTTTGACAAATTAACATTTCATGGCTGCTTATCAGCTTGTGTTTATACTATAAATACAACTCCAATTCCAAAAAACTTGGGACGCTCTGTAAAACATCAATAAAAACAGAATGGAAAGATTTGCAAGTCATAGAAACCTGATATTTCATTGAAAATAGTACAAAGACAACATATCAGATGTTGAAACTGAGATATTTTTTAATTATATGCTCATTTTGAATTTGATGTCAGCAACACGTTTCAGAAAAGTTGGGACAGGGGCAACAAAAGACTGAAAAAGTTGTGTACTGCTGAAAAAAAAATCCTAATTTGGTTAATTGTCAACAGGTCAGTAAGATGATTGGGTATAAAAAGAGCATCCCAGAGAGGCGGAGTCTCTCGAACAAAGATGGGGAGGGGTTCAGCGCTGTGTGAAAGAATGTGTGGGCAAACAGTGCAACAATTTAAGAATAACTCAACATTCTCAATGTAAAATTGCAAAGAATTTGTGGATCACATCATCTATAGTCCATAATACCCTTAAAAGATTCAGAGAATCTAGAGAAATCTCTGTATGCAAGAGACAAGGCTGAAAACTGACATTAAATGCTTGTGATCTTCAGGCCCTCAGGAGACACTGCATTAAAAGCAGACACGTGTCTGTAGTGGAAATCACTGTAAGGGCTCAGGAACAGTTCAGAAAACCATCGTCTGTGAAAACACTTCATTACTGCATCCACAAATGCAAGTTAAAACCAGATATAAACAATATCCAGAAACATCGCCCCTTTCTCTGGGCCCAAGCTCTTTTATGATGGACTGAGGTGAAGTGGAAAACTGTCCCAAGGTCTGACGAATCAAAAGTAGAAATTCTTTTTAGAAATCATGGACACCACATACTCCAGGCTAAAGAGGAGAGGAACCATCCAGCTTGTTATCAGTGCACAGTTCAAACGCCAGCATCTGTGATGGTATGAGGGGGCATTAGTGCACATAACATGGGCAGCTTGTACATCTGGGAAGGCATCATTAATGCTGAATGATATACACATGTTTCAGAGCAACATGCTGCCATCCAGACAAAATCTTTTTCAAGAAAAGCCTTCCTTATTTCAGCAAGACAACACCAAACTGCTTTCTGCACATATTAAACCTGCATGGCTCTATAGTAAAAGAGTCCAGGTGCTAAACTGGCCTGCTGCAGTCCAGACCTTTCTCCCATTTAAATCATTTGGCGCATTATGAAGCATAAAAGCAGACTCTGAACTGTTGAGCAACTGAATTTTATATCCGGCAAGAATGGGACAACATTTCTCTTTCAGAACTACAGCAATTGGTCTCCTCAGTTCCCAAACGTTTACAGTGTGTTGTTAAAAATAGAGGTGATGCAACACAGTAGTAAACATGCCCCTGTTCCAACTTTTCTGAAACGTGTTGACATCAAATTCAAAATGGGCATATAGTTTTAAAAAAAACAATAAAATTTCTTAGTTTCAACATTTGATATGTTGCCTTTGTACTATTTTCAATGCAATATAGGGTTTCCATGATTTGCAAATTATCGCATTCTGTTATTATTTATGTTGTACACAGTGTCCCAACGTTTTTGGAATTGGGGCTGTAAAATTAATTACACAGGAATATGAATTATAAGGAAATGTACTACTTATATCATGTCCCAACTTTTAAAAAAAAAAATCACAGACCAAGCTGGTTGAGTTGGTAAACTGTTTATTTTCCAGCTTTCACATGAATTAACAAAACTGATTGATACATGTTTTCCTGACTGTAGTGTTATTTGTTGTGTGTTTTGGAATTTGGTAACTGGATCAAGATGAATTTTCAAAAGCAGTGAAGCACACTGGAAATTTAAAAGCTTTTAACTAAAATGGTTTTGCTGTATAACCAGGCAAGAACCGACGCCCCAGGCATATTACCTGAAAGACAAGCTGAGAACACGATGACTGCCCAAGCTTACACCTCCAAAGGAGGCTCCGGCAATTATATAACTATTGGCATAGCAAATGCAGAACTGGCAATCGGTGATCCATTCAATATCAACCTATATTTCAAAACTACTGTCGAAAATCAAGACATCACTCTTGTGGTTGGTATCTCACACATACACACTGGGTTTAAATATCTTGTTGATATTGTGACATAGTTCTATTGACTTGTGTGTTACAGTAAAAATAATGCTAACCCAAAAACCTAACTTGAATTTTAATAGATAAAGAAACACACTAAGGTTTTTTGAATTCTTTTTTTATAAATAAATGCTCTGGGGCTTGTTTTTGTGTCAGACCCTTAGTAAAGGACAGATTGTAGAAGTGGAGAGGTTTAAGAGACAAGGCCAGGCACTGGTGACTCTGTCTAAAATCGTCAAAAAAGAGCTGGTTCCCTCATTTCGAGTGGTGGCATATTTCAACGTAGAATCCACGGAGCTTGTGTCAGACTCAATCTGGGTTGACGTGAAGGACACATGCTTGGGAACGGTAGGCAATCTGCTTCCTTTTCACAGTAAGTTAAAATGTTGTACTCGAGTATTATCTTTTTGAAGGTTTAGAAATACACCAGTATTTTAGAGAGTCAACAGATGGCATGCACACACGCATAAAATATGCACTGTAAGGCCAAAGGTTTTCCCTTCATTGGACCCAACCGATCCAAACCTGTTCCAACATGAAACAAGCATTGCCAGGCAAAACAAACCTCGCCTGGCAGCACTTATTTTATACCTGTATGTTGATAATGGTAATATTCCTCAATCAACAGCTGTCAGGTTATAATCCTATGAAAATCCATGACCTTGAGTTTGACATTTCAAAGTCATTCAAGGTCAAAGATCATGGTGCCAAATGAAAGCCCATATGGCACTTCCTATAAGTTGATAACGGCAAATATCTGTCTATCATCAACCATTTTCAAATTACAGCCCTCTGAAAATTTGTGACCTTGAATTTGACCTTTCAAGGTCAAAGATCATGGTGCCAAATGAAAGCCCATATGGGAGTTCCTATATGCTCATAATAGTAAACATCTGTCTATCGGCAACCATTTTTGAGTTATAATGGAAAATATGATATTTTGACCGAAAGGTCGACCTTTCCGGTGACCTTCACCTTGACCCGATTACCCCCAAAATTTAATCAGGCAATCTATGAACCATTACCCACCTACCCTGAAAATTTGAGGTCAATTGGTGCAACTGTCTAGAGCTAGATTGTTAAGAGACAGACACAAACAAACAGACAAAAAAACCTGGACTGATTACAATACCTCGCCCTGCTTACATTTTGATTTAAAATGTCCTGGTATTTCAAAGAGTTCATGATGCCATGCACCCTAACAAGGTTCCCGAGGCCTTTGGAAGAGAAACAGGCCCACAGCATCACTGATCCTCCCCTATACTTCACAGTGGGCATGAGGTGCTTTTCCGCATACTCATCTTTTGAAGAAGAAAGAAGAAACCTTTGTCACATGCACACTTCAAGCACAGTGAAATTCACCCTCTGCATTTAACCCATATGAAGCCGTGAACACACACACACACACACACACACACACACACACCCAGAGCAGTGGGCAGCCACACTAGAGTGCCCGGGGAGCAGTCAGCGGTTCGGTACCTTGCTCAAGGGCACCTCAGCCCAAAGCCGCCCCACGTTAACCTAATTGCATTTCTTTGGACTGTGGGGGAAACCGGAGCACCCGGAGGAAACCCACACAGACACGGGGAGAACATGCAAAGTCCACACAGAAAGGCCCTCGCTGGCCGCTGGGTTCGAACCCAGAACTCCAGACGTTTACGTTTATGCTTGTAAGTGAGAAAAGGCTTTTTCTGTGCATGCCTCCCAAACAGCTTGTTGGCATGTAGATAGCACCTGATGGTTGTTATGGAGACTGTGTGACCCCAAGATGCTACTCTTTGATGCAATTCTCCAACAGTGAGCTTTGGAGAACTTTTTACTTCTCTTACCGTCCTCTTCACTGTGTGTGGTGGCAAGATAAACTTGCATCCTCGTCCAGGCTTGTTTGCCACTGTTCCAGTTGTTTTAAACTTCTTGATGATTCCTCTGACTGTAGATATGGGCAGGTGTAGGTGAGTGGCTATTTTCTTGTAGCCATTGCCTGACTTATGAAGGTCAACACACATCTGCCTTACTTGAATGGTGTGTTCTCTTGTCTTTCCCATGTTGAAGAGTGGATAAGAGAAATAGGCCTCTGTGTCACATCATATTTATACCCCAGGGAAACAGGATGTGCTGAATTACTAATTAAAGGTTCCTAGATACTCTGAACAACTTTATAAACTACAGTTGAAATGACAGAAATGCTTCAATTATATTTATTTTCTAGGAATTGTGATGGGTGTCAATATTTCATGTGATTTTATGAAAAATATTTCTTAGGGATTTTTAATTTTTTTTTTTAATTCACTTGATTTAAGGGTTACATTTTTCTACAATTTTCAGTGTGAGATTATGCTTCTGCAATAAAAATTGAATTAATTTTAAGGCTTTTAACACATCTTAACCAGGGGTGCCAATAATTGTGGAGGGCACTGTGTATATATATATATATATATATCTATCATTCATCTCATTATCTCTAGCCGCTTTATCCTTCTACAGGGTCGCAGGCAAGCTGGAGCCTATCCCAGCTGACTACGGGCAAAAGGCGGGGTACACCCTGGACAAGTCGCCAGGTCATCACAGGGCTGACACATAGACACAGACAACCATTCACACTCACATTCACACCTACGGTCAATTTAGAGTCACCAGTTAACCTAACCTGCATGTCTTTGGACTGTGGGGGAAACCGGAGCACCCGGAGGAAACCCACGCGGACACGGGGAGAACATGCAAACTCCGCACAGAAAGGCCCTCGCCGGCCACGGGGCTCGAACCCGGACCTTCTTGCTGTGAGGCGACAGCGCTAACCACTACACCACCGTGCCACCCCATATATAAGCATTTTGATTTTGTTCCAGTAGCCCCTTTCTCATCAGTCTGGTTGCCCTGGTTCCTCAACACCTGACACAGACCTTGTTAGACCAGTATGCCTCTTGTTTTTCTGTCTCTCATTGATGAGGTAGGCAGGTAGCATTAAGTGCTTTGCCTATAGGCCTTTACTGGAATTGTCTCAACCACGGCATGAACCACTGACCCCTGTAGAGAGCACTAAGTTAGCAGTGTTATTAACTGAGCTATCGAAGAAGATTGGAAGATGGCACAGAGGCACGAATCATAGCTGCACAGGAACAGGCCCTAAGCACAAGATCGATAGAGGCTGGGGTCTACCACATGAAGCAGGACCCCAGGTGCAGACTGCAAAGATGCCTCTGAGACAATCCAGGAAGCACATACATGGAAAGCCATAACCAAGTATCTGGCATAGTGTACAGAAACATCTGTGCCAAGTATGGACTTGAAGTCCCAAGGTCAAAGTGGGACACACCTTCGAAAGTGGTTGAGAATGACCAAGCTAAGATCCTGTGGGACTTCCAGATACAGACTGACAAACTGGTAATGGCTAACCAACTAGATATGGTAGTGGTGGACAAATGGAAGAACAAGGCTGTGGTGATAGATATGGCAATACCAAGTGACAACAACATCAGGAAAAAGGAACTTGAGAAGCTCAGGAAGTATTGAGGGCTGAAAGAAGAGCTAGAAAAGATGTGGAAGATGAAGACAACAGTGGTCTCTGTGGTGATAAGAGCCCTAGGTGCAGTGACCCCCCAAACTAGGAGAGTGGCTCCAACAGATCCCAGGAACAACATCCGAGAACTCTGTCCAGAAAAGTGCAGTCCTAGGAACAGCTAAGATACTGCGCAGGGCCCTCAAACTCCCAGGCCTCTGATAGAGGACCCAAGCTCAATGGAAAAAAAGACCACCTGAAGGAGGGGCGAGTGGGGATTTTTAAAAAATATAGAGAGAGAGTGAGTGTTTATTAAGAAAATCCTATAAAGTGGCAGGTTTCCCAAAATCCTCTTAACGCTAAGAGAGTCTTCACCAGGGGAGAGAGTGTTCATTGTGCTGCTCGCTCTACCATTACCAATGATCTTTGTGCTACAATGCTTTTGGGAAACTTGGCAAAGATCAGTAAACAGTAGTAACCTAAACAAGGTCAATATTTAGTCATGAAAGTATTGGGACAGCAAGCCCAATTCTTTTGTATTTGCTATACACTGAAAACAACTGGATTTGACATCAAAAGATGAATGTGAGATGATAGATTACCTGATATTTACATCTAGATCTGATAAACAGCCAAGACCAACGTGTTAGAATTGTGTTACCAGTCACCCCATGGTAGATGTGACATGTTCACCAAGTTCGGCTAAGTTTCTGTCCCAAACGCACTGTGCTACACTAAATCCTTTTGGACATCACCTTCCCAGAAATTCATAGACTCATTTGTTTCCCTTCGACTGGCTATAACCAGCTGATTAGTTTGCCATAAACTATTATATTGTTAGCTACCAGTTTTTATCCATCAATTTCCAGGCAAACAAAGCACTGGGTTGAGTAGCCCATTGGAGCTTCCATTTGCCTAGTGGGCCAGCTAACAAATTTGTCCACCCTTGATATATTTTTTCTCTCTTTTCTTTTTTCTTTATGTAATGTAGCTAAAACTGCATGTAAAGGAGAGTGTAAAAGTCAAGGTATTTAGCCCTTATGATGAGTTCCATCTCGTAGTAACTGGAGATCCAAGTGCCAAGGTTGGCCTGGTAGCTGTGGATAAGGGTGTCTTTGTCCTCAACAAGAACAGACTCACACAGAACCAGGTGAGTAATACCTGGCAGTGTTTTTAATTTTCATTATCTCATGGTTTTATGTTTGGTTTACTCAGGAATCAGGTAAAGGCAAAAAAAAATGTGCCTGAGTCCAGTGTCCTCCAGTTTGATCTTGGGACAAACTTAATCTAACTTTTCGCAAGAAAATTTAGTGCACACATTTACAGTAATATTCTTTTCTCTTTCCCCAACAGATCTGGGACATTATTGAGAAGCATGACACTGGCTGTACAGCCGGTAGGGGTAAAGACAGTCTGGGGGTTTTCTATGATGCAGGTCTGCTGTTTCAGTCTGATAAAGCAGGAGGCACCACTGAAAGAACAGGTAACACTTAAAAAAATGAATAAAACTCTGTGTGGTGCTGTAATAGGTCAATAAATCAACTTTATGGCTTGTGTAATGAAGCAGTTGCTGCTACTACCCCAAAACAGATTATTAGAGTAGATTAGATTCACTTTATTCATCCCACATCGGGGAAATTCACATGTTACAGTAGCAAGTCAAACAGATAACAAATAAAACTGAAATAAAAATTAGACAAATGAAAGATTAAATACAGAGGGCTATTTGCATTATCTACCGTGAAAAAGTATAAAAAAATTGCCTTATTGAGAGGCTCGGAAAAATTGCACATTACAGGTAGACTCTGTATATATACACACATATATACATAAATTATATATTAGGGGTGTCACGATTCGGTTCGGTTCATCGAAAATCGAATCGGTAGCAGTACGATTCGATTTCGATTCGTCATACTTCAATTTCAATTCGATTCATGAATTACCTTACATCCCAAGTCTCCCAGAACTTCTGGGAGTCTCCTGCATATTGATAGAAGCGAGCAAGAGCGTGCGCGCGCAACATTAAGGTCTGCATCACGCATCTTAGAATGTGCGCGCGCAAGGGAGACTGTGTGCAGTGTTGCCAGATATTGCTGACGTTTTCCATCCCAAAATATGTTCAAAACCCGCCAAAATGCACTTAAAACCACCCAATGTGGCAACACTGCCTGTGTGCCTGTTAATGTAGCGCATGCCAGACAAAGAGCATCCTGATTGGGTTACTCAGCAAAATAAGCCAATCAGCTTTCAGTGTGGGCGGGCTTTTATCCCTTTTCTCGAGGACCGACCGGCATAGCAGAGAGAGAGCGCGCGCCCCAAAAAACGAAAGTACAAAACCCACTTCAGCTCAGATTACACAAAAGAATCTCCCTGTCTAATAAGGGTAGAAAATAATGACAGTTTCGCGCGATGTACTGTTTGCAGCAGTGGTTTCAGCATTGCCCATGGTGGCTTAAATGATTGTAAAGGACATGTTGAGGTGCGTCATTTCATGTGCATTATAGGTCTACAACAGGCTGTCATGAAAAGACCAAACTTATTGAAGATTTCCATTGTTAGGGTTTTGCTGGGATTCGAACCTGGTTCGTTGGTGTGATAATCCAGCAAACCCCCACTGGGCCACCAGGGGGATGACGCAAATGCAGAGGCGTGAGGCGGAAGTAGAAAAAGAATCAAAAGGTTTAGTGATACTATATACACTATATACAGGGCAAAAAAAAAAAAAAAGAGTATAATCCAAAAAAAGCAAAGTGCAAAACAAAGAACACAGTACAGAGGAAACTGGAGATACACATAACAGCACAAAGACTCTGTGACAAGAGGACTGAACTCAGGGGTATAAATACACAAACTAATTAAGGACACAGGTGAAGATAATCAGGACTAAACAGGCAATTAACAAAAACACAAAACACAGGAACAGTGGCGGCCTCTAGAGGCCAAAATAAACATGACACGAAAAGGAAATAACAGCGGCCTCTAGAGGCCAAAACAGTCCTAGTCCTAACAGGACCCCCCCCCCCCCCCCCCCAGGAGCGTCTCCTGATGTTCCCAGGGCGATCCGGATGGGCCGAATGGAAGTCCCGACATAGTTCTTTATCTAGGACATCCCGAGCAGGAACCCAGCAGCGCTCCTCAGGACCATAGCCCTCCCAGTCCACCAGATATTGCAACCCGCCACGGACCCGGCGGGAGTCAAGCAGGCGATGCACAGTGAACACAGTCTGCCCCTGGAAGATGCGGGGGGGTGGGGGGTTCCTAGGGGCAGGGGCATACATAGATGTCAGTACGGGCCGCAACAGGGAAACATGGAAAGTGGGGTTGATCCTCAGAGTCCGGGGCAACTGGAGCCGATAGGAGACAGGGTTCACCCTGCGCACCACCTTGAAGGGGCCAATGTAGCGAGGAGCAAGCTTGCGGTTCTCCACCCGCAGCGGAAGGTCCTTAGTGGACAGCCAAACCCGCTGCCCAGGGCGGAAAGCGTGTGCAGGTCTTCTATGGCGGTTGGCCTGAGTCTGGTTGGTTCTGGAGGTCTGTATGAGGGTCTTCCTGACCTTGCTCCAGGTCTTGCGACACCGTCTCACATATTGGTTGACCGAGGGCACCCCCGTGTCCTCCTCCTGGTCCGGGAACAGAGGTGGCTGGAACCCGAATTGGCACTGGAACGGCGACAGCTTGGTGGCCGATGACTGCAGGGTGTTGTGGGCGTACTCTGCCCATGGCAGCCAGGTGCTCCACGATGTCGGGTTATCCATAGCCAGGCCTCGCAGGGTGGTTTCCAGGTCCTGGTTGAGCCTCTCCGTCTGACCACTGGACTGTGGGTGAAACCCAGAGGAGAGGCTGGCAGTGGCTCCGATGACCTTGCAGAACCCGTGCCACACTCGGGAGGAGAACTGGGGCCCTCGGTCTGAGACGATGTCCTGTGGAAGACCAAAGACTCGGAAGACATGATTGAACATAAGTTTAGCTGTTTCAAGAGCAGAGGGGAGTTTGCACAGTGGTATGAAGTGGCAAGCCTTGGAGAATCTGTCAACTATGACCAAAATGACCATGTTACCTTGTGACTCAGGGAGACCCGTGATGAAATCGACTGCCACGTGGGACCAGGGATGCCGGGGAATGGTCAGAGGATGCAGGAGACCCTGGGGACGCTGTCGTGGGTTCTTGGTTCTGGTGCAAACCTCACAGGACAGGACAAATGACCTTACTTCCTGCTCCATGTTAGGCCACCAGAAGCGTCTTTTCAGGAAGTCCAGGGTCCTCCGAGCTCCCGGGTGGGCGGTGAGAGGGGAAGAGTGACCCCACTGGAGAACCTTGGCCCGGGCTTGATGTGGGACGTACAAGAGGCCCGGTGGCCCTGTCCCAGGACAGGGGTTCTGGCGTTGGGCTCGTCGAACAGCCTCCTCAATACCCCAGCGGACAGGGGCCACAATCCGGGACACCGAGATAATAGGCCCAACTTCATTCTCCCTGTTAGTGGCAGAGAACAGCCTGGACAGTGCGTCAGGTTTGGTGTTCTTGGAGCCGGGGCGGTACGAGAGGGTGAAGTCAAACCGACTGAAAAACAGGGCCCACCTAGCCTGTTGAGGGTTCAGTCTCTTGGCTTGCTGGAGGTACTCCAGATTCTTGTGGTCAGTCCAAACCAGGAATGGATGTTGCGCTCCCTCCAGCCAGTGCCTCCACTCCTCAAGGGCCGGTTTGACCGCTAGCAGTTCTCGATTCCCCACATCATACCAGGACTCCGCAGGACTCAGGCGGTGGGAGAAGTAAGCACAGGGGTGCAGCTTTCCTTCCGAACGTTGAGAGAGCACCGCGCCGACACCACTGTCCGAGGCGTCCACCTCCACGATGAATGGTTGGGAGGTGTCCGGGAGGACCAGAATGGGTGCCGTGCAGAAGTGGTCCTTGAGGTCTTTGAACGCCTTTTCCGCCTGAGGAGATCAGACATAAGATCCACCTGTCCTTTTGGTGAGGTCTGACATGGGTGCTGCCACAGAACTGAAGTTCCTGATGAACTTGCGGTAGAAGTTAGCGAATCCTAAGAACCGCTGAACCTCCTTAATGGACTTGGGAGTAGGCCAGTCCCGGACGGCCAGGGTCTTGGCAGGGTCCATTTGGAGTTGGCCTGTCCGTACAATAAATCCCAGAAAGGAGACCTCGGGAACATGAAATTCGCATTTCTGGGCCTTGGCGAACAGATTGTTCTGTAGCAGCCTCTGGAGAACCTGGCGGACATGGTGGCAGTGCTCCTGCACGGTCTTGGAAAAGATAAGGATGTCGTCGAGGTAGACAAAAACGTACAGGTTAATCATGTCCCTTAAGACGTCGTTGATTCGGGCCTGAAAAACAGCTGGTGCGTTGGTGAGTCCGAAGGGCATCACCTGGTATTCGTAGTGCCCAGACGGGGTGTTAAAGGCAGTCTTCCACTCGTCTCCCTGTCAGATACGGATGAGGTGGTATGCATTCCGTAGGTCCAACTTGGTGAAGACGGTGGCGCCTTGGAGCAGGTCGAAAGCAGTGGACATCAGCGGAAGGGGATATCGGTTGCGCACAGTGATCTTGTTCAGGCCCCTGTAGTCAATACATGGTCGGAGCCCCCCATCCTTCTTGCCGACAAAGAAGAAGCCGGCTCCAGCAGGTGAGGTGGAGGGTCGAATGAACCCAGAGACCAGGGCATCTTTGAGGTATTCCTCCATGGCCTTGCGTTCTGGCTGAGAGAGGGAAAACAGTCTGCCACGAGGAGGGGTAGTCCCAGGGAGCAAGTCGATGGCACAGTCGTAGGCCCGGTGCGGAGGAAGAACGGCGGCCCTGCTCTTGCTGAATACCTCCTTGAGATCCCAGTACTCTGTGGGAACTTGAGATAACTCGGTGAGATCAGGGGGCTCGGCAGGAGACACAGGAGAGCTAGAGAGCAGACAAGAGGCATGGCATGCAGGGCCCCATTCCACAACCTGGCTTGTTACCCAGTCTATGCGAGGGTTGTGGCGAGTAAGCCAAGGAAGGCCTAGAATAACTGGGAACTCAGGTGAAGGAATCAGGTGCAGGGATATTTCTTCCTTGTGACCTTGAGACTGGAGGAAGACTGGAGAAGTAACTTGGGTGACTCTTCCATCACCTAACGCTTGGCCATCGAGGGCAGACACAGACAGTGGGACTTCAAGAGGTGCAGTAGCAATATTGATGCTTTGGCCGAAGTGAATATCCATAAAGTTCCCAGCCGCCCCTGAGTCTAACAAAGCTTGACAAGAATGGACAGACTCACCCCAGGAGATGGAGACCGGGATGTAGATTCCTTGGCCAGGGAGTCCAGGAGAGAGGGTAGGCCCCGTCACAACCCTCCCTCGGCTGGATGGGGCGGTCCTTTTTCCAAGAGTTCGGGACATGATGCTCGGAAGTGACCCGGCTTGCCACAGTAGATGCAGCACTTGTCCCTCCTTCTGCGCTCCCTTTCAGATGCGGAGAGGCGAGTACGACCCACTTGCATGGGTTCTAGACAGTCACTGAAGGAGGTAGACGGTTTCCAGGTAGAGGTAGGGAGGCTGGGGGGGCTCAAGGCTTGGTGGCGTTCTCTCATCCTGTTGTCCAGACGAATAGCATGTGAGATGAGGGTTTCGAGGTCACTTGGGCATCCAATAGAGGCCAGACCTTCCTTGATGGGGTCAGACAGACCATGGTGGAAGGCTGACACCAGGGCAGTCTCGTTCCATCCACTTACTGCTGCGAGAGTTCGGAACGAGATGGTGTAATCTGCGACACTTCCTCCTTGCCGGATGGACATGGGCTTTCGGGCTGCGTCGGTACTAATGTCCGCCTGATCGAAGACCCGAAGCATCTCTTCAGAAAACAGCTGGAAATCAAGGCACTCAGGTCCCTGTCTTTGCCAGATAGCGGTAGCCCAGGCTCACGCCTTACCAGCTAATAAGGTTATCACAAAGGCAATCTTGCGGCGATCCGTAGTGTAGGTGGTAGGCTGAAGCTCAAAGGTGAGTTGACACTGGGTAAGGAACTCTCGGCACTCGTTGTGCTTGCCGTCGTACCTCTGTGGTGCAGGAAGGCTGGGTTCGCGAGGTGAAGAAGGCAGCATGGCAGGAGGCACAGGAGCAGGATCAGGAGATGCAGGCAGACGTGTCAGCTGTGCCAGGGTTTTCCCAATTTTCTGAAGCAGTTCCTCATGGTGAGCAAGGGCCTCACGTTGGCTGGTGAGCGTACGTCCATGAGCGTCCATGGTCGCTCCGAAGCGTGTCAAAGCTGCCATAATTTCCTGAAGGTTGGCCGGGTAGACAGTTGAAGCAGCCTCTGCTGAGTCGGTCATGACAGAGTCTTTCTGTTAGGGTTTTGCTGGGATTCGAACCTGGTTCGTTGGTGTGATAATCCAGCAAACCCCCACTGGGCCACCAGGGGGATGACTCAAATACAGAGGCGTGAGGCGGAAGTAGAAAAAGAATCAAAAGGTTTAGTGATACTATATACACTATATACAGGGCAAAAAAAAAAAAACAAAGAGTATAATCCAAAAAAAAGCAAAGTGCAAAACAAAGAACACAGTACAGAGGAAACTGGAGATAAACATAACAGCACAAAGACTCCGTGACAAGAGGACTGAACTCAGGGGTATAAATACACAAACTAATTAAGGACACAGGTGAAGATAATCAGGACTAAACAGGCAATTAACAAAAACACAAAACACAGGAACAGTGGCGGCCTCTAGAGGCCAAAATAAACATGACACGAAAAGGAAATAACAGCGGCCTCTAGAGGCCAAAACAGTCCTAGTCCTAACATCCGTAAAGTAACAATGTATGAATATATATCATATATATCAAATACACGTCATATATGTGTGTATCTTTTTATAAATGAGGTTAGCTTGTCTAATGTAGCATGTTGGGGAGAATCATAGTATTATATCTATATTTCTGATAAAATTTTAGGTATGATACCGTGTATAACTCTCCAACTTATTGCTCATTTCATTATTTTGAGTTAATGTTGACTGAAAATTTTACCTTTGTGTAACAGTTTTCAAATTAAAGTGAAACTAGTCAAAGTACATAATTTCTTACTTGTTTATCAACTTAAAGTGAATCGAATCGAAAAGAATCGAATCGAGTACTAATAATCGATAATCGTATCGAATCGAAGAGTGAGTGAATCGTGACACCCCTAATATATAAAAATAGTTTAGGGCCTATATTAATTGCACATAATTGCATCGATGAGAGATGGCAGAGGTAGTAGTGGTGAAGTTGTGCAAATATAACGACAAACAGGTTATTGTTGCTACGTTACAAGTTGTGGGTGTTATACAGTCTGACAGCAGTAGGTATGAATGACCTGCTTTATCTCTCCTTCTTACACCGTGGGTGTAGCAGTCTACTACTAAACAAGCTGCTTAAAGCCCCCACAGCCTCATGTAGGGGGTGAGAGGGGTTATCCATGATTGAGGTCAGCTTGGCTTACATCCTCTTCTCACCCACCACCTCAATGGAGTCCAGAGGACAGTCCAAGACTGAGTCAGCCCTTCTGACCAGTTTATTAAGTTTCTTCCTGTCCCTTTCTGAACTTCCACAGCCCCAGCAGACCACAGCGTAGAAAATCACCGATGCTACCACAGAGTCATAAAAAGTCCTAAGCAGTGTCCTGCACGCACCAAAAGACCTCAGTCTTCTCAAGAGGTGGAGACGACTTTGGCCCTTCTTGTACAGGACATCTGTGTTGTTAGTTCAGTCCAGTTTGTTGTTGAGGTGAACACCCAGGTATTTGTACTCCTCCACGATCTCAATGTCCAAACCCTGGATGCTCACTGGTGCAATTTGAGGAACCGTCCTTCTGAAATCGATCACCACCTCCTTTGTCTTGCTGGCGTTGATGCGCAGGTGGTTCAGTTCGCACCAGGCGACAAAGTTGGTGATGACCTCTCTGTATTCCAGATCGTCCCCCTCTGACACATGTCCAATGATGGCTGTAACATCTGAGAACTTCTGGAGGTGGCAGCTGTCCATGTTGTAGCTGAAGTCAGATGTGTAAAGTGTAAAGAGGAAAGGAGAGAGCACTGCACCCTGTGGAGCCTGTGCTGCAGACTACCACATCAGACACACAGTCGCGGAGCCTCACATACTGCGGTCTGTTAATGAGGTAGTCAATGATCCATGCAGCCAGGTGGCAGTCGACACCAGCTCCCTCCAGCTTCCCCCTAAGCAGTGATGGCTGGATTGTGTTGAAAGCACTGGAGAAGTCAAAGAACATGATTCTCACAGTGCTCCCAGTGCCCTCCAGGTGCAAAAGTGACCGGTGTAGCAGGTAAATGACAGCGTCATCCACACCAATGCCCAGTCAATATGCAAACTGCAGGGTGTCCATCTCACTGTTCACCAGGTGTCGGAGGTGGGAGAGAACAATCCTCTCCATGATCTTCATTAGGTGAGACGTTAAAGCTACTGGCTGAAAGTGGTTGAGCTCCCTGGGGTGCGCAGTCTTGGGAACTGGAACCACACATGATGTTTTCCACAGAAGTGGAACTTTCTCCAGACTGAGGCTCAGGTTGAAAATGTACAGAAGAATCCCACAGAGCTGATCTGCACAGTCCTTAAGCAGTCTGGAGTTGATACCATCAGGGCCAGCAGCTTTCCTTGTCTTGATCCTCCTCAGCTCCTTCAACACCTGATCAGCTGTTATGGAGAGGCAAGGGGTGTAGCCAAGGTGTGAGTCCTGTAGAGTGAGGTCGGGGGTGGAGTGTGTGGATTGGTCTGGCAGGGATCGGAAGGGGGTGATGTGGTGTGAGGAGGGAGCTGTTGGTGTCAGAGGTATTATGGGGGGGGGGGTGGTATCACAGACCGGTCAGGCGGTCAGGACAATGGTGAGTGGGGGAGGGTGGGGTGGCACAGTCAAATCTGTTGAAAAAGAGATTCAACTCATTTGCCCAGTCTTGGCCCCCAGATACAGGGCCCCTCCCACTGTCCTTTGTGTGGCCAGAGATGGTTTTCAGGCCTCTCCATACCTCTCCGGTGTTGCTCTCCTTGAGGTGCTCCTCCAGCTTCCTCCTGTAGCTGTCTTTGCCTCTCCTTATCCCCCTCTTCAGCTCCCTCTGCACTCTCCTCATCTCCTCCTTGTTGCCAGATTTAAAAACCCTCTTCTTCTCGTTTAATAGGGCTTTTAGTTCAGAGGTCACCCAGGGTTTATTGTTGGGAAAACACTGTACCTTCCTGACTGGCATAGTGTTTTCAACACAGAAATTAATGTAATCTGTGATGCAGGTTGTCAGGCTATCAATGTCCTCCCTGTGAGGTTCACACAACACATCCCAGTCTGTGGTGTCAAAGCAGTCCCTCAGTGCCATACTGGTCTCCTCAGACCAGCTCCTTACATACCTCTTGGTGGGTGGTTGTTTATTCACCATAGGTATGTATGTAGGGGACAAGTGAACCAGATTGTGGTCAGAACAGCCCAGCGGGGGGAGGGGTGATGAACTATATGTGTCCTTGGTGTTCACATACATTAAATCCAAAGTTCTCTTGTCTTTGGTGTGGCATTTCACATACTGGGTGAAGGTTGGGAGAGTGGAGGACAGGGAAGCATGATTGAAGTCACCGGAGATTAGTAGCAGGGACTGGGGGTGCGATGTCTGAAGCTTTGACACTGTAGTGTGTAAGAGCTCACAGGCTGCAGCAGCACTGGCCGCTGGGGGGATGTAAACAGTTATCGCAATAACGTGCGAGAATTCCCTCGGGAGGTAATATGGCTGAATGCTAACCACTAACAGTTCAATGTTTTATTGCAATACTGCTCCTTTGCCCTGATGTGCCCCGGGTTACACCACCTGTCATTCACAAACATCGCTATACCCCCTCCGTTCCTCTTACCACTCTCCTTGGCTTTCCTGTCCGCTCTCATGAGTTGAAATCCGTCCAGAGTGACGTGTGAGTCAGGTGAGAGTTCATTCAGCCAAGTCTCTGTGAAGCACATAAGGCTACACTCCCGGTACTCCCTCTGCAGCCTGGTTAGCGCCATTAGCTCATCCATTTAGTAGGGAGAGATCTTATGTTTCTCATGATGACAGACGGTATACATGGTTTATACCGTCTTTTCTTCTCCCAGCACTTCATTCCAGCTCTGCATTCCCTTCTCGTTCTCCTTAATTCCGCAGGGATCACCGGTCTTTCCGCGGGGAGCATCTTGGTGTTGCACAGTGCTAACAGCTGCTCCCGAGTGTAAACAATGGAGCCGTGGCTAAAAGGGTCCGCTGATACCGATTTAACTAGCCCCAGAAAGAAAAAGAGAAAAATACAAATGCACAGTCTCACGAGTAGTACATCTGGAGGTGCACACTTCTGACTGAGACTAGTGCAGAAAGAAACATGAAAAAAAGTACAGAAACATACCAAAACACATAAACACGCTCTGAGCTACTGCAACTAGCTGCCACTCTTGCGGCGCCATCTTGGGAAGATGGGGAAGATGAGATGAGATCTTATCTCATCTCATTATCTCTAGCCGCTTTATCCTTCTACAGGGTCGTAGGCAAGCTGGAGCCTATCCCAGCTGACTACGGGTGAAAGGCAGGGTACACCCTGGACAAGTCGCCAGGTCATCACAGGGCTGACACATAGACACAGACAACCATTCACACTCACATTCACACCTACGGTCAATTTAGAGTCACCAGTTAACCTAACCTGCATGTCTTTGGACTGTGGGGGAAACCGGAGCACCCGGAGGAAATCCACGCGGACACGGGGAGAACATGCAAACTCTATACAGAAAGGCCCTCGCCGGCCACGGGGCTCGACCCCAGGACCTTCTTGCTGTGAGGCAACAGCGCTAACCACTACACCACCGTGCCGCCCCCAAAACAGATTATTTCCACTTTAATAGCACATCCCTAAGCGTTTAATTCTACTCATACCACAGCAATTTCCTAACAAATATTTAATCTATTAATCACACATCATACTTTTTAATCCATGTTCAGTAATTTGCTCTAGCAGCACTGGGGCAAATTGCTACTCTCACTCAGGATCTTTCTAGTTTCTTCTTCTTATTATTATTATTATCATCATCATCATCATCATCATCTCGTCTCGTCTTCTTCCACTTATCTGGGGCCGGGTTGCGGAGGCAGCAGTCTGAGCATGGAAGCCCAAACTTCCCTTTCCCCAGACACCTCGGCCAGCTCCTCGGGAAGAACACCGAGGCATTCCCAGGCCAGCCGAGAGACACAGTCCCTCCAGCATGTCCTGGGTCTTCCCCGGGGCCTCCTCCCGGGGGGACATGCCTGGAACACCTCCCCAGGGAGGCGTCCAGGAGGCATTCAAAAGAGATGCCCGAGCCACCTCAGCTGATTCCTCTCGATGTGGAGGAGCAGTGGCTCTACTCCGAGCTTCTCCCGAGTGACTGTGCTTCTCACCCTATCTCTAAGGGAGCGCCCAGCCACCCTGCAAAGGAAACTCATTTCGGCCGCTTGTATCCGCGATCTTGTTCTTTCGGTCATTACCCAAAGCTCATGACCATAGGTGAGAGTCGGAACGTAGCTCAACCAGTAAATCGAGAGCTTCGCCTTTTGACTCAGCTCCTTCTTCACCATGATGGACCGGTAAAGTGACCGCATCACTGCGGAAGCCGCGCCAATCCACCTGTCGATCTCGCACTCTATCCTTCCCTCACTCGTGAACAAGATCCTGAGATACTTAAACTCCTCCACTTGAGACAGGACTTCTCCACCAACCTGGAGAGGGCAAGCCACCTTTTTCCGGTCAAGAACCATGACCTCGGACTTGGAGGTGCTGATTTTCATCCCAGCCACTTCACACTTGACTGCAAACCGCCCCAGTGCATGCTGAAGGTCCTGGTTTGAAGAAGCCAACAGGACAACATCATCTGCAAAAAGCAGAGATGAAATCCTGTGTAGTTCCCAAACAGGATTCCTTCTGGCCCCTGGCTGCACCTAGAAATTCTGTCCATAAAAATTATGAACAGAACCGGTGACAAAGGGCAGCCCTGCCGGAGTCCAGCATGCACTGAGAACAGGTTTGACTTACTGCCAGCAATGCAAACCAGACTCCTGCTCCATTCGTACAGGGACTGGACAGCCCTTAGCAAAGAGCCCCGAACCCCATACTCCCGAAGCACCCCCCACAGAATACCACAAGGGACATGGACGAATGCCTTCTCCAGATCCACAAAGCACATGTGGACTGGTTGGGCAAACTCCCATGAACCCTCAAGCACCCTATGAAGGGTATAGAGCTGGTCCAGTGTTCCGCGACCAGGACGAAAACCGCATTGTTCCTCCTGGATCCAAGGTTCAACTATTGGTCAAATTCTCCTCTCCAGTACCCTGGAGTAAACCTTCCCTGGGAGGCTGAGAAGTGTGATTCCCCTATAATTGGAGCACACTCTCTGGTCCCCTTTCTTAAAAAGAGGGACCACCACCCCAGTCTGCCACTCCAGAGGCACTGTCCCCGACCGCCACGCGATGTTGCAGAGGCGTGTCAGCCAAGACAGCCCCACAACATCCAGAGACTTGAGATACTCAGGGCGGATCTCATCCACCCCCGGTGCCTTGCCACCGAGGAGCTTGCTAACCACCTCAGTGACTTCAGCTTGGGTAGTGGACAAGTCCACCCCTGAGTCATCAGCCTCCGCTTCCTCAGTGGAAGATGTGATGGTGGGATTGAGGAGATCCTTGAAGTATTCCTTCCACTGCCCAACAATGTCCCCAGTCGAGGTCAACAGTTCCCCACCCGCACTGTAAACAGTGTTGGCAGAGTACTGTTTCCCCCTCCTGAGGCACCAGATGGTTTGCCAGAATTTCTTCGAGGCCGACCGATAGTCCTCCTCCATGGCCTCACTGAGCTCCTCCCAGTTCTGAGTTTTTGCCTCCGCAACTGCCCGAGCTACGGCTTATTATTATTATCCTAACATTTTAGGACGCTATTTCTCCCTCAGTTTTCAACCAATCATCACCAAATTTCACATGAAGAATACTTCTGGGCTGAATTAACTGATATGACTTTTGGTGCTGATCTAGATCACTAAATTGAATGATCCATGAAAAACAGGATTCTTTTCCTCCCTAAGCATCATTCTCTATCTCTTACCATTCCAGATCTATAGGATACGGTGACCAGATGTCCCAGTTTGTAACAGCTAGCGCAAATTACTGTGACTTGAGTCACAGTCTCTATCTAGTTACTATTATTCTTCTAATGTTTTTAGGATGCTATTTTTTCCTCGGTTTTCAACCAATCATCACCAAATTTCATATGAATACCTCTGGGCTGAAATATATTGCTATAACTTTTGGTGCTGATCTGGATCACTGATACGAAATGATCCATCAAAAATGGGATTTTTTAAATCACTTATAACTCTGTCAATTTTCATGATTTTTTTCAATCCTTTTTTTGTTTATTTCTGGGGGATGTTGTGTGTGTTTTTCAGGGGGGCAGGGCATAACTTTTCCCCACTAAGCATCATTCTCTAACTCTTACCATTCCAGATCTATAGGGTACGTTCCAGTTTGTAACAGCTAGCACAAATTACTGTGACTTTATCTAGTTTAAACTTATTGTTGTGGAACATCTCTGCAACAAGTTAGTTTCTGTTATAAATTATATTATAGCAGCTATAAACATTTGCTCTTCCACCAACCTCTCTTTTTTAACAATAAAAACACAGCTTGTCATGTCACAACTTTTCTGTCCTGAAAACCTTCCTTCATTGAAAATCTTAGTTCCAGCTTTACCTCTGATTGGTGCAAAATGTTGACACCAGCATCTCCTTCCATAAATGTGAAACATTTCCTCACTTCAATGACCACTTTATAGCCAAAAGATCGTGGACACTTAACCAGCATATCCATATGTGGTTCTTCACCAGACTGTTGACAAAATGGAAGAACACAATTGTGTAGAATGTCTTTGTTTGAATGCAGTAGCATTACAATTTCCCTTCAGTGGAACGAAGGGGTCCAAACCTCTACCACACTGAACATCTTTGAGATGATCTGGAAAGCTGAATGCACTTGATCTGAATGTTGAATGAATCACCTGATATCAGTGCCTGGTTTCATTAATGCTTATATGGCTGAATGGATAAATCCCTATAGCCATGCACCAAAATCAAGTGGAAAGCCTTTCTAGAAATGTGGACATTATTCTAACAGCAAAGTGGAATTAAATCTAGAATGGGATATTCACCAAGGACATATGTTTTGATGATCCGGTATTTGGTCATATACCATCTCATCTCATCTCATTATCTCTAGCCACTTTATCCTGTTCTACAGGGTCGCAGGCAAGCTGGAGCCTATCCCAGCTGACTACGGGTGAAAGGCGGGGTACACCCTGGACAAGTCGCCAGGTCATCACAGGGCTGACACAGACAACCATTCACACTCACATTCACACCTACGGTCAATTTAGAGTCACCAGTTAACCTAACCTGCATGTTTTTGGACTGTGGGGGAAACCCACGCGGACACAGGGAGAACATGCAAACTCTGCACAGAAGGCCCTCGCCGGCCACGGGACTCAAACCCGGACCTTCTTGCTGTGAGGCAACAGCGCTAACCACTACACCACCGTGCTGCCCGTCATATACCATATGGTTTATTCTTTGTTATATATGACAGGTTTTTATTAGAAATAGGATTATATTACATGAACCTTCTCACAAACCCCTGTGATGAGCTGTGACTATGCCATTAGAACAAGTACATTAATGTAAATCTGTGACTTGCAGCTGCATTACTTGGAACTGTTACAGAAAATTAACACCACCTCACCAGTTCAAGGATCCAGAAATCAATAGCACAGTGATATAAATTGATAATATATTCGAGGTACAGCACATTTTGGGGGGGAAATGATGCATGTTTAGACTTCAGCAATAAGCTGGTTCTTCCTTTACTACAAGCTGTAATTTCCTTTTAATAGATCCTGTGTGTCCCATCCCACTGAAGAGAAAACGGAGAGCTGAGACTCTATTACAGATCACCCAAACACTGAGTAAGAAGCTGGAATTTTTATTCAACAGTTTGATTCAGATAGATAGATAGATAGATAGATAGATAGATAGATAGATAGATAGATAGATAGATAGATAGATAGATAGATAGATAGATAGATAGATCTTGACTACCAGTTTCTCAGTGCTGATCTTCATTTGTACCCTTTTGCGTAAGTTGGTAAATACTCCGGTGAACAGAAGAAATGCTGTACAGACGGACTGAAGCTGAAAAGGCTTGGCTACACATGTGAACGGAGAGCTTCTTTCATTTTGGAGGGTGCAGAGTGTGTCCAGGCCTTCCTTCACTGTTGTAAGGAGATCCAAAAACGCAAGGATGAGCAGAGAGACCTGCTGCATCTGGCTCGGAGTAAGGACCAACTTTGTTCTTTATTTTTGTTTGAGTTGTTAAAGGTTCCTAAAAACATTTAAAAATTAACTAAATGTAAGATTTAAAGCAAAAAAAAATCCAAGAGCATTACAGTGTTGCCTTTTGAAGCCAACCAATTCATTAACTAACTTCTTTGCCCAGTCCCATGTCTTGGTTGCACAAAAACCAAACCAATTAGGCTAAAATGACATCACTAACATCATTAGTCAGTCCATTACAGAGTAAAAGAAGCCATAGTTCTTATCACACCTGTGCCTGCAAGAAGATCATCTGAAGAAGAAAAAGCCTTTATTTGTCACATGTACACTCAAGCACCTCCTCTGCATTTAACCCATCTGGGGCAGTGAACACACACAAATGATCAATGAGCACACACACACACAGTGCAGTGGGCAGCTATGCTACAGCACCCAGGAGCAGTTGGGGGTCAGGTGCCTTGCTCAAGGGCACTTCAGCCATGATATAGAGGGAGCCATGATCACTCACTCAACTCCTCTCACATTTTTTCCTGCTGGTCCTGGGAATCGAACTGGCAACCTATGGACCCAAGGCTGCTTCGCTAACCTTCAAGCCATGGCTGTACCCTTATTTGGTCAACTGCATGGAAAATAAGAATGATAAATGGTTAAGCCTGTTGACACATCCTTTAAGGCCATAACTTGAGGGCCCAAACTGCAATATATAGCTTAAATATGAATATAGCTGCAAGGAGCAATCTGTGGGGTCCAAGCATATTTCATAAGTAGTGCCCCCAGTGCAGTGCATGGACCCATGACAACCCAAAGTTGCAACCTTCCATCCATCCATCCATCCATCCATCCATCCATCCATTTTCTTCCACTTATCCGAAGTTGGGTTGCGGTGGCAGCAGGCTAAGCAGGGTATTCCAGGCATCCTTCTCCCCAGCAATGCTTTCCAGTTCCTCCTGGGGGATCCCAAGGTGCTCCCAGGCCAGATGAGATGCATAAACTCTCCAGCATGTTCTGGGTCTACCCCGAAGTCTCCTCCCAGTTGGATGTGCCCGGAAAACCTCCAAAGGAAGGCACCCAGGAGTAGGCCTGTTTCAAGCTATTTGGGGGCCCTTGGCAAAGGGGGATCTGGGGCCCATAATTATCCCCCCCCCTCGAGTATCTAGCACTATTCATACTTTGCAACATGATGTCACAAGGAGGGCTGGAGGGCAAGAATGGCATCAAAGCAGCAGGTCTACATTAGTTTAGGCATGATTTCTCATCCCTTTTTCACTGAAAGCGTGATGATATACTGTACATAAAAGTAATGGACTGCAAATAATATTTGGCTCTACTACCTTACATTCTGGGGTAACAAAGACTGTGCAGATCCGGACAAAACTGAGTTTAAGTCCCATTGAAAGAAGTACCGTTTTCTTGCTTATCATGTCCAAAATCTGACTTGAGCTGCGGCGATATTACACCAATATGCCCCATTCCCAACGTTATAGTCCCAAACTAACTCGGACTATGACATTTTGATAAACACAATAAGTTAATCTGGGAGAAGTTGACAGTCTTTCACCTATTTGTGTGGCACATATTAGAATTTTTAGCCAGTCCTTGCAAGTTTGTAAGCCTGTTGTGCATGACAACGTTTACATCACTGTTATAAACACTGTCGACAAGATAACTACCATTAACGTAAGCTAGCTACCAAATTAGCTTGTCAACCCGCTTGGTATTAATGAGTGTGTACATTCTCACTTACCAGTGTCTTGTTTTTTTCTGTCTTCCTCTTCCCTTTTCTTCTTTCTCTTCTGGCTCCCTGAGGGGTAATTTCGCTTCATATTTGATTTTGTTTTTTTTTTGCCGCGGAGCTCTGCAATCACTTGACTGGACAGAGATGGGCATTGAGGGGTTGACAACAGACTGTCATTGCACTTTTTGGCCAAAGCATGTAGGGAGGCGCTGTTGTGCATTAGGGGGCCCCCGTTGGAACTAGGGTATTTCAACAAATGTCATTAGGCGCTGCGCTGCCACGCTCAAAAAGTTGTCATTGCTATTGAATACATAACCAGTCGTTCGGCAGCGGGGGCCCTTCGAGGGCTGGGGCCCTAGGCAATTGCCAAGTCTGCCTACCTTGTTGCAACGGGTCTGCCCAGGAGGCATCCTAGTCAGAGGCCCAAACCACCTCAGCTGACTCCTTTCGACATGAAGAAGCAGCGGCTCTAGTCCAAGATCCCTTCGGATGTCTGAACTCAACACCCTAAGGGTGAACCCAGCCACCCTACGGAGAAAGCTCATCTCAGCCGCTTGTATCTGCAATCTCATCCTTTCAGTCACTACCCAAAGTTCATGATGAAGTTGCAACCTGCCATTAAATACTGCACAAAAAACACGCATTATCAATTTAACTTACTTTAATTTGTTTAACCCTTAGAGCCTGACTGACGCAAATTTGCATCACTTCTTTTCAGTTGAACAGTCCCCTGCTTGCTTCACTGCTCCACACTTGCAAATATATCAATATCTTAAGTCTGTCAAACTGACTTGCCTTATTTTTTGATAAGTGAATGTTTGCCACTTGTCCAAGGCACAATTTACAAATACAAATCTGTTCAGGTGACGATGATGATGATGACTTGAACTATGATGAAATTGTCACCCGAACACAGTTCCCTGAGAGCTGGCTGTGGGAAGACATTGACCTGCCACCCTGTCAAGGAAATATACCATGGTAATTGGAATAATCCAAGATTTATATGAGTGTAGCATTTTGGTGGTAAATGGTAGTTCTGATTTGATGTTTCCCTTTTTATTTTAGTACTACAACAAGCCACACCTTGGCCAAAAACTATCTCAAAGACTCCATTACTACCTGGGAAATCCTCGCCATCAGTCTGTCAAAGACCCATGGTCAGTACCATGCCTTCTTCGCACGTCTGAAATATCTTGATGTAAACAATGATATGTCTAAAAAACTGAAATACACACCTGTAATGGCTGATATATGATGGCAAATGTTAAAAGAGTATTAAAACATTTCACTTTCCCTGTAGGTATCTGTGTAGCTGATCCCTATGAACTAACAGTGGCAAAAGACTGCTTTGTGGATCTCAAGTTACCTTACTCAGCAGTACGCAATGAACAACTGGAAATCAAAGCTGTTCTGTATAACTTCTCCAACAGGAACCAGAGGGTACTTTTTACTCTTACCTGCACTTTATATATATATATATATATATATATAATATTTTATAAAATACAGTTCAGCTCATAGCAACAGGTTGGTGTAGCATGTAGTGTTGCTGTCTCACAGCTCTAGGGTTCTCAATTTCATCCTGAGCTCAGATTAAGGTCTGTTTGGAGTTTCTGCACATGTTCTACCACATGGGCTTTATGTAGGTTCTCTGGTTACCTCCCACCTCCCAAGAACATTCCCAGTTGGTTGACTGGCTATGCTAAATCCCCTCCCCCATGTGTACCCATGTGCTGCTATGGACTGATATCAAACCCAGAGTCTATTTCTGCCTCATACCCAGCATTCCCAGGACAGGATCTGGATCCACCACCACCCTGACTGGCATAAAATATTTACAGAAGCTGCATGAATGAAATTGTTTGAAGTTCAGCCACATAATCCATCCATCCATCCATTATCTCTAACCACTTATCCTGTGCAGGGTCATGGGCAAGATGGAGCCTATCCCAGCTGACTAGGGGTGAGAGGCGGGGTACACCCTGGACAAGTCGCCAAACCATCACAGGGCTGACACATAGAGACAAAAAAACATTCACACCTACGGTCAATTTAGAGCCTCCAGTTAGCCTAACCTGCATGTCTTTGGTCTGTGGGGGAAACCGGAGCAACCAGAGGAAACCCACACAAACATGGGGAGAACATGCAAACTCCACACAGAAAGGCTCAAACCCAGAACTTTCTTGCTGTGAGGCAACAGTGCTAACCACTACACCACCATGCCACCCAAGTTCAGCCACGTGATTCACTTCATATCTCACACTAATGCCTGCTTCTTAACAAGTTAACATAAGTTTTGTCCTGATCTTGATGTCTGACTTCCTGTCCTTTCCAGGTGCGTGTGGAATTCCTTGAGACAGAGAATGTTTGCAGTGCAGCCAGCAAAAAGAAAAAATACAAAACCATAGTTAACATTGCGCGTCAATCTACCAGATCTGTCCCATATGTAATTATTCCAATGAAAGCAGGGGACCACCAGATAGAGGTGCTGGCTGTGGGAGGATTCTCTGATGGTGTAAGAAAAACCCTGAAAGTAGTGGTGAGTGTCAGCAGATTTGTAAAAACCTGCAATATTGGTTATATGTAATGATAAAAATGAACTTGCATGAGCTTTCTGATAAATGTTGTGAGTATGCAGGCACTTACGGATGTATGTGCAGTGAAAGACAGCTTAAGAATAGCAAACCAAGCCAAATCAAGAGACAGGAATCAAGGTCAGTAAACGCATTAGGGTCGGAGGATCAGCAAACAGAATATCAGAGGTAAACAGAGATCAAGGAAACAAGAAACACTAGCAAAGGTCAGAATGGTAGAAAGGCAGTCATAGAGATAACAAGGCTTGGTATGCTCAGTGAACCGGAACGATACTTTGCACTGAGCGCTTGTGTGACTGGCGTTTATATGCAGGAGCAGGTGATGAGGAAATGGATGTCAGCTGTGTGTTAGAAAGCAGGAGACAGAGGGTGCTGTGTGTTCTGGGAGTTGTAGTTTGAGCTGTCCATGTTTGTAGTCAGCTCTTCACCAGTGGGTTTACTGACAGAGCCCCCCCAAGACGGTACGTCCGGGAGCTAAAGTCTTCTGGGGGCATCCTTGACCTCTAGGTGCTGGTTTGCTGGGATGCTGAGTATGGAAATCCTGCTTGAGCAGTGGGTGAAGGATGTATTTGGACTTTACCCAACTCTGTTCCTCCGGCCTGTATACTTCCCAATCTACCAGGTACTCGATCTGACCACCTCTTCGCCTGGAGTTGAGGATCTTGTTGACCTGGTAGATGGGTTCTCCGTTGAGGTTCAAAGAGGAATGGTCTAGAGCGGGTGTGTTCTCAGAGAGTGGACCTGGAATGATGGGTTTAAGATTGAATACGCAAAAAGTGGGAGAGATTCTGCTGTGCAGTGGAAGTTCTAGTCGGTAAGAGACATCATTGATGCACCGTAGTACCTTGAAGGATCCGATGTAATGTGGCTGGAGCTTCTTACAGGTTTGTGTCCCTCGTAGGTTCTTTGTTACCACCCATCCTCGATCTCCCGGAAGGTACGTGGGGGTCTCTCTTCTATGACAATCGGCATAGGCTTTGTATTTCATGCAGACAATTTCAAGTCGCTGGTGAACCTCCTCCCAAACAGTTTGGCTGTGTTTGAACCATTCACTGACTGCCTGGACTTGACTGGGTGTGTCGTCCCAGGGGAACAAGGGTGGTTAGTAGCCGAGTATGCACTGGAATGGTGTTAGCTGAGTCGTAGAATGCTTCAGTGAGTTCTGAGCATATTTGGCCCATGGCAGGAAACATGCCCAGTCCCCCTGGTTGCACATGCAGTACATGCATAGGAAGCAGACGATCTCCTGTTTGGCCTGCTCTACCTGCCCATTGGACTGGGGGTGGTAACCTGACGTGAGGCTAACAGACACTCCCAGTCTCTCCATGAAGCATGACCAGAACTTGTATATGAACTGAGGACCTCGGTCACTTACGATGTCCTCAGGGATGCTGTAGTAGCAGAAGACTTGCTGATACAGGAGTTCCACTGTTTGGGCAGCAGTGGGAATGCCCAGAAGAGGGATGAGCCTCAAGGCCTTCAAGAACCGGTCTATGGTGACCATGATTGTGGTGTTGTTTTGGGATGCAGGAAGGTCTGTGCTGAAGTTGATCACCAAGTGTGGCCATGGTCGCTGTGGGACAGGTAGAGGCATAAGTTTGCTGGCCGGAGGAGCTCGGGGAACCTTGGCTTGTGTGCAGTTGGAACAAGAAGCGACAAAACGGTTGATCTCGGTCAACATGTTGTCCCACCAGTACCTATTCTTCAGCATTTGGTAGGTGCGATAGCTGTTGGGGTGACCAGTGGCAGGAGAGGAGTGTGCCCAGGTGATGAGTTTAATGCATAGATGTGTGGGCACAAAGAGAAGGCCAGGTGGGATGTTGCTGGGAGTAGTCTGAGGTTGAGATTTATGAATTTCGCTGTCCAAATCCCATGTGATGGATTGGATGAAATGTTGGGGTGGAATGATGGGTTGGGGTTCTGTGTCTCTGGGTGACGGATCTACAGCCCAAGACAGAGCATCCGCTTTAGTGTTCTTGGACCCTGGTCAGAAGGAGATAGAGAAGTTAAACCAGGTAAAGAATAGTGCCCACCTGACCTGACATGGATTCAGCATCTTGACCTTCTTGAGATACTCTAGGTTCTTGTGGTCGGTTAAGATGGTGAACGGGTGAGTTGCTCCCTCCAGCCAGTGTCACCACTCTTCTAGGGCTAGCTTGATGGCCAGCAGCCCACGATTGCCCATGTCATAGTTCCTCTCGGCAGGGGTAAGCTTTTTGGAGAAAAAGGCCACTGGGTGTAGTTTTGGCCTTTCTCCAAATTGTTGGGAAAGGATGGCTCCGACTCCTGTGTCAGAGGCATCCACCTCTACGACAAATGGCTTTGTGGTGTCTGGATGTTGGAGAATGGGAACCAACGTGAATGCAGCCTTAAGCTGGTTGTAAGCTTCTTCTGCCTGAGGATTCCACCTAAGGCACTTGGGCCCCGTTTTCAGGAGGGTGGTCAAAGGTGAGGCCAAGGTGTTGAAGTTCCTGATGAATTAGCGGTAGAAGTTGGCGAAATCTAGAAACTTCTGGAGGTCTTTGACTGACTTGGGTTGTGGCCATGAGGTGATGGCCAAGACTTTGGCTGAATCCATACTGACTCCTTCTGAGCTGATGTAGCCCAAGAAGGGGATCTTGTCTAGGTGGAATTCGCACTTCTTGGTGTTGATGTAGAACTGGTTTTGAAGCAGCCGTTTTAGTACGGCTCTGATGTGGCTTTGATGACTGGAAATCTGGGGAGTAAATCAAGATGTCATCCATGTATGTGATGATGTACTTTCCCAGCATGTCCCACAGTATGTCATTGATGAAACTTTGGAACACGCTGAAAGCTGAAGGTAGTCCATACGGCATGACCCGGTATTTGAAGTGACCAGTGGTTGTACTGAACGCTGTCTTCCACTAATCACCTTTTTTTAATCCGGATCAAACTGTAGGCACTTCTGAGATCCAGCTTGGAAAAGATCTTGGCCGATCTGAGTTGCTCCAGAGCTGCTGGTACCAGTGAGAGAGGATATGGGTACTTGATGGTGACCTCATTTAGCCCTCGATAGTCAGTGCAGGGTCGTAGTCCACCTCCTCATTTCCCTACAAAGAAGAAGCCGGCTGAGGCAGGAGATTTTGACGGCCGGATGTAACCTTGTTTGAGAGCTTCTTGGATGTATTCCTCCATGGCAGCGTGTTCTTTCTGGGAAAGGGGGTAGATGCCCCCTTGTGGTGGTGCTGTGCCCGGTACCAGTTCGATGGTACAGTCACATGGTCTATGCGGTGGTAGTCCACAGGCCTTCCCCTTACTGAAGACCTCAGAAAGACCCTGGTAGCATTCAGGAACATTGTCCATGGAGGCTGGAAGTGGGCTCTCTACTGAGGTAGAGGAGACGATGAGTTGAGGATGAGAGGCGCAGCTCTGGAAGCACATAGGTGACCACTGGAGTATCTCCTTGTTCTGCAAGGAGATGAGGGGGTCATGCAGTTGTAACCAGGGGTAGCCAAGGATGATATCCTGGTGATCAGTGGTCGTGACATACAAGGATATCAATTCATGATGAAGGGTTCCTACTTACATTTGAAGTGGCTGTGTCCAGGAAGTAACCAGGCCTATGGGTCTGCCGTCGATGGTCCAGATGCTAAGCACGCTTTGCAGAGAGGTGACTGGCAGGTGGAACTCCTGTAAGAGAGCTTTGCTGATGAAGTTCCCCTCTGCTCCTGAATCTATGAAGGCGGACAGCATATGAGTGGAAGATGCCAACTTCAGTAATACGGGGATTTTGAAGGACTTAGAGTGGAGCGTTCTCACCGGACTTGGGGAGGAAGTGGATCTCTCAGTGGAGGTTCTCCAGACAGGTCGAACTGGACAGCGCTGGAGGTGGTGATCGGTGCTCCCACAGTTGTAACACAAACCCTCTTTACGCCATCTGGCACTCTCAGTGCAGGACAACTGTGAGCGAGAGAGTTCCATGGGTTTGTGGTCCTCTGGAGGTGGGTTTGGTTTCTTATCTGTGAGGAGCGAAGGCCGGTGTTTCAACAGCTGATCCAGATGTATAGCCAGTTCAATCAAGGCATCCAACGATAGGTTCTCATCCCTGCATGCCAGCTCACTGAGGATCTCAGGGCGCAACCCCTGGCGAAAGACAGCTTTGAGTGCTGGGTTGGTCAAAAACCTTCCTGAAGAAGGAGAGAAAGAGTTCATATGAACCCGTTGGCTTTCCACCTTTGTTTCAGACAACCGTAGCCCAGCGGAGTGCTTTGCTGGAGAGGAGAGACAGAAACTTAGCAATTATATGCTCTTCCAGGATATCCGGCACAGTGGCGAAATACAAAGAGCATTGTAGCAAGAAGCCCTTACATGTGGCGGGGTTGCAAGCAAACTTTTCCGGTGCAGGGAGTTGCAACGCTGGGCGAGGAGGAGATTTGGTGCGTGCTAGCAGGGCCTGCGACATAACCGTCATTAGCTGCACCATCCTGGTGTTGAGATGGGTGAGCATCTGTTGGTGTTCTCAGAGCAGTCACCCCTGGGCATTGAGATCCATCTGCTTTTGATCCTCTGCTACATCCATGATGGCGAAGTATCCTTTGAGTACGCAGGCACTTACGGATGTACTGTTTGTGCAGCGGAAGACAGCTTAAGAATAGCGAACCAAGCCAAATCGAGAGACAGGAATCAAGGTCAGTAAACACACTAGGGTCAGGCAATCAGCAAATAGAATATCAGAGGTAAACAGAGATCGAGGAAACGAGAAACACTTTCAAAGGTCAGAATAGTAGAAAGGCAGTCAGAAAGATAACAAGGCTTGGTATGATCGGTGAACCGGAATGATACTTTGCGTTGAGTGCTTGTGTGACTGGTGTTGATATGCAGGGGCAGGTGATGAGGAAATGGATGTCAGCTGTGTGTTAGAAGGCGGGAGACAGAGGTCGCTGTGTGTTCTGGGAATTGTAGTTTGAGCTGTCCATGTTTGTAGTCAGCTCTTCACCAACTGGTTTACTGACAGATGTGATTAAACTTTATATAAAAATAAATGTTATAAGTCCAATGTAATACTTAAATGTCCATCAACATGAGATCTGAAACATTCTTTTTATCTCACTCAGTCTGAAGGTGTGCTAACTGAAGTCCCAGAACAAAATTTGGAACTAAATCCCTCTAAAGTAGCTGGTGAGGTTTTATCTATTCTATACTTAATCAACAGGAAGCACTTTGTGTTATTTCTCCTTTTTTGTCAGCATTTTTTCTGCACATACTGGTTTTCGATTTTCAGTTTCCACTTCACTCAATTTTCTTGTTCTTTTTGTGTTTTTTGGAATAAAAGGTGGTGTTCAAGTTGTGCAATTGAGGACCAATATACCAAACGGGCAGGTTCCAAACACTCCTTCACACACTTACATCTTTGTGTCTGGTAAGAAGACACTCAAACACATCAATATCAGCAGGTTTTGTTAACTAAGGGCCATTTTTATTTTCATCCCAGACATAAACTCATACTGTATATAGGGGAATAGATGCAAAAAAAAAAATTTGCTATGAAGCTTGGCAGTCATGGACAAACTCTTGCAGTACCATTTTTTTTCCAGTAATCAGAAAGTTATAGCTCTAAGAAGGTGTTACAGGGATGTCTGAGCTATTTGTATTCGTAGTTGGCTGGCAGAGAAGTAGGTTTAACATCCAGGAAAAAAAAACTTTTTTTTTTTTTTGTCAAGTCCCACTACATAGTCCATGGTGCAATCTCACTGATAGTTGAATGAATTTTATGAGCCAAATAATTTTTTTTAAACAGATTCTACTGCTTACTGTCAGGGAATGGAGATGGATGGAGACAGATGCAAGTGCAGATAATTACCTTTGCCAACTTTGTTGGAGGAGGTTATGGTTTCACCTCTGTTTGTTTGTTTGTTTGTTTGTTTGTTCATTTGTTTGTTCCCAATGTAAATCAAAAAGTAGTGAATGGATTTTGATTAAATTTGGAGGAAAGGTGATCCATGGGTCAAGGAACAATTGCTTAGATTTTGATGCAAATCCAAATATGTGGCCTGGAGGAGGTATCCACTCTACTGAGTGCCCTTCTAGATTATTGTCCATCCATCCATTACCTGTAAACGTTTATCCTGTACACGGTCACGGGCAAGACGGAGCCTATCCCAGCTGACTATGGGCGAGAGGCAGGATACACCCTGGACAAGTCGCCAGATCATCGTAGGGCTCCTTCTAGATTATTATGTGAAGTAGAAACAAAACAAGCAAAACTGTGAAAACAAGAACCATAAGCATGATCTGATGGGGGGGGATAGTGAGTATAACAAGACAAGTGAGAGTGAGATATTAGTGAGACATGTGATGTTCTGGGGCTAGTGGGTAGTGTAGTTCTGCACCCTTTGGTGCTACCATGACACTTACCACTTGGATGATTTAGATTGTTGCGTAGATTTAAAAGGCAATCACTGAACTGGACTGACACAATAATCATAAACTAATAGCATATCTAAAATGAAGCATATCACATCACATGATAGCAGATACAGGGGCATTGACAAACACTGAATTGTTGCCTTAAGAATCACAGTTGTACTGTATCATGGTATATCAGCAGATACTGGTGATCTTGTCTCCACAGTGGCGCTCTGACGCTACGTTCACACTGCAAGGCTTAATGCTCAATTCCGATTTTTTTGTGAAATCCGATTTTTTTGTGAGGTCGTTCACATTAACAAGTATATGCGACTTGTATGTGATCCTCAGTATGAACGAAAAGCAACCTAAAAGTGTTCCACATGCGCATTGCAGAATACGACGACGTCAGACGCAGTGAGCATGGCCAGTGTTTACGGAAGTAAAACCGCCCGGTTGCGGTATGACCCATCCAATCTAGCTTGAATAGTTGTATCCCCCCCAAATGGAAATCAGATCCCTAACCTCTGCGTCCTTCCACTGAGAAGATTCAGAACCTTCACAGCCCGAAGCGTCCCTCGCATTGATGTCATGTGCAGGGGCGCAGATACGTTTTTTGAACTGGGGGGGACAAAAAACTGGGGGGGACAAAGCTGCCAGCAAACCAACCCCAACCCCGATATGCCTGTCAAACTTGTTGTGGGTTACCATAGCAACCAAGCTCGAGCTCGCAACCTGTGCAGTCTGCGCAGCTCAACCAACCGAATATCAGTCTTTGTTTTGTTTTATGTGAACTGTTGCAACTATGTCTGTACTGCTGTGCACCTCAATAAACCGGATGGTAATTAGTCTTTTGATTTTTCCGTGAGGTTTGCCTTATGCAAAGAAAGACAGCATAGACGTTTTTTCCTCCCTATAAGTGGGGGGGACCGAGCGAGGTGAATTTAAATCTGGGTGGGACGAGTCCCACCCTCTATCTGCGCCCGTGATTATGCACCATGTTGTTGTAACTTTTTTTGAGAGACCCGCCGCCTACTTCAGCGCAGAATAGTGACGTTTGTGGCTTGTTGATGACGTGTAAGTCGGATGAATGCGACCTGGCGGTTCAGACTGAAGTCGCATATGAAAAGAGCGGATAGGAATCGGAATTAGGACCACATATCCAAACGGCCTGGGTCGGATTTGAAAAAATCAGATCTGTGTCGTTCATATTGTCAATAAAAGATCGGATACAGGTCACATATGGGCGAAAAGATCGGATTTGAGTCACTTCAGCCTGCAGTGTGAACGTAGCCTGAGTGTACAGTGACACCTTCTGACTTTAAGAATCCAACAGTGTAAAAAGCAACCAGCTGAGCACACAGTCCTGTGAAGAATAAGTGCTCAGGATAGTAGTACTGGAAGTTCAGCTGACAATTCTGACTACTTGAAGAAACGTTAGTCAGATGGTCTTTAAAATCGAGCTCAAGCCCGTGATCAGCATTCTCATGTCAAGGTCTTTCTTGTGCAGATGTGTCAGGGCCAGGTGAAGAGCAGAGGATATTTTAGTCCTGTACCCACGTTAGACCAGTTTGGGCAATGTGCATGCTAGAAATATTATGTGTGTGGTTAATTGATTAGCCTTGTAAAGCACTACAGCAGGGGACAATGGGCAATTTGCCTAAGAAGCTGAGATGAGGCTTGGCAATTATGATGGGGTTTGACCAGGGATTCTTGGTAATGGTACAGTCTCACCGTAGCGAACACAATTAAGTCACCAGCATGCTGATGTTTTTTGCGAGTCTTATGCTTTAAATTTTTTTAAGATAATACTAGGGGTGTCACGATTCACTCACTCTTCGATTCGATACGATTATCGATTATTAGTACTCGATTCGATTCTTTTCGATTCGATTCACTTTAAGTTGATAAACAAGTAAGAAATTATGTACTTTGACTAGTTTCACTTTAATTTGAAAACTGTTACACAAAGGTAAAATTTTCAGTCAACAGTCAACATTAACTCAAAATAATGAAATGAGCAATAAGTAGGAGAGTTATACACGGTATCATACCTAAAATTTTATCAGAAATATAGATATGATACTATGATTCTCCCCAACATGCTACATTAGACAAGCTAACCTCATTTATAAAAAGATACACACTTATATATGACGTGTATTTGATATATATGATGTATATTCATACATTGTTACTTTACGGAAATCTTCAATAAGTTTGGTCTTTTCATGACAGCCTGTTGTAGACCTATAATCCACATGAAATGACGCTCCTCACCTCAACATGTCCTTTACAATCATTTAAGCCACCATGGGCAATGCTGAAACCACTGCTGCAAACAGTACATCGCGCGAAACTGTCATTATTTTCTACCCTTATTAGACAGGGAGACTCTTTTGTGTAATCTGAGCTGAAGTGGGGTTTGTACTTTGGTTTTTTGGGGCGCGCGCGCTCTCTCTCTGCTATGCCGGTCGGTCCTCGAGAAAAGGGATAAAAGCCCGCCCACACTAAAAGCTGATTGGCTTATTTTGCTGAGTAACCCAATCAGGATGCTCTTTGTCTGGCATGCGCTACATGAACAGGCACACAGTCTCCCTCGTGCACGCACATTCTAAGATGCGTGATGCAGACCTTAATGTTGCGCGCGCACGCTCTTGCTCGCTTCTATCAATATGCAGGAGACTCCCGGAAGTTCTGGGAGACTTGGGATGTAAGGTAATTCATGAATCGAATCGAAATTGAAGTATGACGAATCGAAATCGAATCGTACTGCTACCGATTCGATTTTCGATTAACCAAACCGAATCGTGACACCCCTAGATAATACTAACTTAAGATGCATACTGGCACTTAATATGCGAGTAGACATTAATTGTACATTCTCCATAACACCATTCTCTTCTCCTTTCTGCTACCTTTTCTATGCAGCTTTTTAGCTAGTTTATGATGAACCCAGGGTTGGAAATGCTCATAGTCCACCTCCAACGATGATTTTGTAATTGGATACTTTTGTATTTTTCCCTCTTTCCTTGTAAGACCTTAGGTAGATAGTATAAGGGTGAACTCACACTAGGTGATCCGTATTATAGTGCATTTGACCCCTAAAGTCCGGTTCATTTGATTAGTGTGATCGCTGTATACTATGCTCAGGTGCGGTTTACTTAGCCTGCTTGGAAGAGGTGCACTCGGGCGTGGTTCATTTGGGCTTGTACACGGTGTGTTCACTAACCGCACGAAACCTGAATGCTATAGTGTGCACTATTCAATTCATGGGAGAATATTAGGGTTAATAACGGGTCTGGTTCTCACCGTATTGAGGAATGCAAAGTGTAGTCATCGAGTAAAGCTGCATTGTGATGACATAAGTGCACTTCGGACCAGAACATGAATGTGCAATATGAGTGCAGCCCTGTAGGGGAGTGGGGAAGGGAACAATCACTGTCAGAAGTGTTACAAGGCATTAATTCCTAGTGTGAGTATGTCCTAATACATAGTAATGTTGTCTGCACCATGAATAACAATAGTGTTCGCTGCATCAGCTTCAGCTTATCCATCCGAACAACTACCTAAGGCCAAGTTTACATTAGACCGTATCTGTCTCGTTTTCTTCGCGGATGCACTGTCCGTTTACATTAAAACGCCTGGAAACGCCGGGAAATGGGAATCCGCCAGGGTCCACGTATTCAATCTAGATCATGTCTGGTCCGGTGCTGTGTAAACATTGAGAATACGCGGATACACTGTGCTGAGCTCTAGCTGGCGTCGTCATTGGACAACGTCACTGTGACATCCACCTTCCTGATTCGCTGGCGTTGGTCATGTGCCGCGACTGCTGAAAAACGGCGCAGACTTCCGACTTGTATCACCTTTCATTAAAGAGTATAAAAGTGTGAAAATACTGCAAATACTGATGCAAATACTGCCCATTGTGTAGTTATGATTGTCTTTAGGCTTGCCATCTTTCCACTTGCAAGTGGTAAGTGATATGCGCTGGGATCACACACACAGCGGCTCAGTCCCGAATCATTGCTTGTGCACTTCACTCGCGCGCTCTGTGAGCTGCGCAGGGCCGGAGTGCGCACCCTCCAGAGGGCACTCGCTGTTTAGGGCGGAGTGATTTGGAGTGCAGGATGCCTGTGGAGCCGAACGTATCCGTGTATTGGCATTGCTGTGTGCACGCGAATCGTGTATTGGTGTTGCTGTGTGCACACTAATTATTTTAAAAATGTTAATCTGATGATCCGCTGATACGGTCTAATGTAAACCCCACCTAACTCTTCGTATATTTCCCTTCAGGTCAGGAGGTGAGCCAGACAATCGAGCAGGCTATCAGTGGAAACTTCATGGGACGTCTGATCGTACAGCCCCATGGCTGTGGAGAGCAAAACATGATCTTTATGACACTACCCCTTATTGCCACACACTACCTAGATGCCACCAACCAGTGGGAGGAAGTTGGTGTGCACCGACGTGATGAGGCCATCAAGCACATTTTGACAGGTGAAAATATTCTTCCCAAACACATCAAATTTAGAAGGTTTTGTAAGGACACAAATGTGCCAGTTGTAAAGTATAACACTAAGTAAAGAGCCAGTTTGCTTATCAAGCTTTTTTCATCATCAGCCATGTTTCATGAGATATCATGTGGTGTAAATTTTAACCAGAGCTGCAGCCAACCAGAGCAGCAAGCTGGAAAAAAAATCATGAGATAAAAACTGTTTGAACAAAGTACCATCAAAAATCTCATGGAGAAACTGGAGGTATCTCGTGTGCCATTTGCTTCCATGAATGTCTTTCTGCTCCAGTCCTGCTCTGCAAAATTCGTCCCAGGAATATATCTTCTTCTAGCTGCTCCCATTAAAGGCCACCACAGCAGATCTGTTGTGCATAGGTTTTTCACCAGATGTCCTTTCTGACATGACCCTCCTCAATCTGTCCGGGCTCGGGATCGGCGCTAAGTATGCACTAGCTTGTACAACCCCACCGGCCGGGTATTTTACCTACTCTGCATGTCTTTGAACTGTGGGGGAAACTGGAGCACCTGGAGGAAACCCACACAGACACAGGGAGAATTCTCCATGTAGAAAGGCCCCCATCAGCCATGAGCTGCGAACCCAGAACCTTCTTGCTGTGAGGCAACAGTGCTAACCACTACATCACCATGCCACCCAGCCCAGGAATATATCTCGTAAAATTCATTTTGGCATCTGAATGTGCATCTGAAAGGACAATGAGGTGACCATAAGCTTTTAGAAAATTACATTCAGTACTTTATCCTTGTCAGTGTCATGGTTGATCCTGAAGCTGTGAGGCATTAATGCTACCTGCTGTGCTTAGCGGGATGGCACAGTGGTGCAGTAGTTAGCACTGTTCCCTCATGGCAAGAAGGTTCCAGGTTTGAACCTCACAGTCAACATGACTTTTCTGTATGGAGTTTGCATGTTCTTCCTGTGTCTGCATGAGTTTCGTCCAGGTTTCCCAAAGACAACCCACAGGTTGTCTTTGTGCTTTATATATGTTACCGTCTCGTCTCGTCTCGTCTTCTTCCGCTTATCCAGGACCGGGTCGCGGAGGCAGCAGTCTAAGCATGGAAGCCCAAACTTCCCTTTCCCTAGACACCTCGGCCAGCTCCTCGGGAAGAACACCAAGGCGTTCCCAGACCAGCCGAGAAACATAGTCCCTCCAGCGTGTCCTGGGTCTTCCCCGGGGCCTCCTCCCGGGGGGACATGCCTGGAACACCTCCCCAGGGAGGCGTCCAGGAGGCATCCGAAAAAGATGCCCGAGCCACCTCAGCTGGTTCCTCTCGATGTGGAGGAGCAGCGGCTCTACTCCGAGCTCCTCCCGAGTGACTGTGCTTCTCACCCTATCTCTAAGGGAGCGCCCAGCCACCCTGCGAAGGAAACTCATTTCAGCCGCTTGTATCCGCGATCTTGTTCTTTCTGTCATTACCCAAAGCTCATGACCATAGGTGAGAGTCGGAACGTAGATCGACCGGTAAATTGAGAGCTTTGCCTTTTGGCTCAGCTCCTTCTTCACCACAACGGACCGGTAAAGCGACCGCATCACTGCGGAGGCTGCACCGATCCGCCTGTCGATCTCACGCTCCATCCTTCCCTCACTCGTGAACAAGATCCCGAGATACTTAAACTCCTCCACTTGAGGCAGGACTTCTCCACCAACCTGGAGAGGGCAAGCCACCCTTTTCCGGTCGAGAACCATGGCCTCGGACTTGGAGGTGCTGATTCTCATCCCAGCCGCTTCACACTCGACTGCAAACCGCCCCAGTGCATGCTGAAGGTCCTGGTTTGAAGAAGCCAACAGGACAACATCATCCGCAAAAAGCAGAGATGAAATCCTGTGGGTCCCAAACAGGATTCCTTCCGGCCCCTGGCTGCGCCTAGAAATTCTGTCTTTAACTCCCACCTCCGGGAGAGCTTTTCCCAGCTCCCGAGGGAGGCGGGGGACATTGAGTCTGAGTGGACCATGTTCTCTACCTCCATTGTGGACGCAGCTGTTCAGAGCTGTGGCCGCAAGGTCTCCGGTGCCTGTCATGGCGGCAATCCCCGAACCCGGTGGTGGACACCGGAAGTAAGGGATGCCGTCAAGCTGAAGAAGGAGTCCTATCGGGCCATGTTGACCTCTGGGACTCCTGAGGCAGCCGACAGGTATCGGCAGGCCAGGCGTGCTGCAGCTCGGGCAGTTGCGGAGGCAAAAACTCGGAACTGGGAGGAGTTCGGGGAGGCCATGGAGAAGGACTATCGGTCGGCCTCGAAGAAATTCTGGCAAACCGTCCGGCACCTCAGGAGGGGGAAGCAGTACTCTGCCAACACTGTTTACAGTGCGGGTGGGGAGCTGTTGACCTCGACTGGGGACATTGTCGGGCAGTGGAAGGAATACTTTGAGGATCTCCTCAATCCCACCGTCATGTCTTCCACTGAGGAGACTGAGGCTGATGACTCAGAGGTGGACTCGTCCATTACCCAAGCCGAAGTCACTGAGGTGGTTTGCAAGCTCCTCGGTGGCAAGGCACCGGGGGTGGATGAGATCCGCCCTGAGTATCTCAAGTCTCTGGATGTTGTGGGGCTGTCTTGGTTGACACGCCTCTGCAACATCGCATGGCGGTCGGGGACAGTGCCTCTGGAGTGGCAGACTGGGGTGGTGGTCCCTCTTTTTAAGAAAGGGGACCGGAGAGTGTGCTCGAATTATAGGGGAATCACACTTCTCAGCCTCCCAGGGAAAGTTTACTCCAGGGTACTGGAGAGGAGAATTCGACCGATAGTCGAACCTCGGATCCAGGAGGAACAATGCGGTTTTCGTCCTGGTCGCGGAACACTGGACCAGCTCTATACCCTTCATAGGGTGCTCGAGGGTTCATGGGAGTTTGCCCAACCAGTCCACATGTGCTTTGTGGATCTGGAGAAGGCATTCGACCGTGTCCCCCGTGGTATTCTGTGGGGGGTGCTTCGGGAGTATGGGGTTCGGGGCTCTTTGCTAAGGGCTGTCCGGTCCCTGTACGAACGGAGCAGGAGTCTGGTTCGCATTGCCGGCAGTAAGTCAGACCTGTTCCCAGTGCATGTTATGGATATATATGTTACCACTGGGTGATATTTTTAAACATTGCATTAGTTTCCACTGTTATGCTGATGACACACAGTTGTATGTTTCTGCAAAACCTGATGAGAGACACCAGCTTAATAGAATTGAGGAATATGTAAAGGACATTAGACACTGGATGCTTATTACAATTATTTTCAACTGCTTACACACATTTTCAAAGCTGTGTGTCTTTTTCTCAAAACTTTACACACAAATCCAACTATTGCTCACACGAAATGCAAAAAGCGCCCTATCTCCTGCGAAATGAAACACAGTATTCAGAATATTCTAAACACACCTCAAAAGCAAGCATTTGTCTCACATCATAAACACATTTCCCACAGTATCACATACGTGTGTATATCATTTGCACACTGTTGTTCTAAACCTAAAGCTCTTTTGTTTTTGTTTTTTTATATATTGCTATACAAGAATGAAAATACAGTATTATGCAAATAGAAGTCAACACAAGCAATATTGGAACCAAAAATATTAAATTTTTTGAATAAATCGGTTGCTGTTGTGAATGCAGTATTGTACAGCATATAAGAAAAAAAGAAACCAAAGTACACCAACCACCACATATGGTGATACAGCAACCAAAAAATCGACATGTATGAAAAAGAGTGTGTGTGTGTGTGTGTGTGTTTGTTGATGGGGAGAGCAAGTTGGGTGTGTATTTAGGATCAAGCTCTCCTCCGGGCTGGGTCTGGCCACAATATTTCATCAACATCACATGCTATATTTTCTCTTGCCAAACATCGAGGAAAGAATCATCTTGTGTGGCGTATCCAACCTTGGATAGAAGCAACATCAGTGTCACCACATGCTTCCTCTATTGCCTGAAGAAGTGTAAGGCGGGCATAGGGACGATGATCATATACTTTCCAACGCCATGTTGAGAAGAATTCTTCGATCGGGTTAAGAAATGGTGAATATGGAGGCAGGTTGACAACAGAAAAATGGGGATGGTTGACAAATCAATTTTGGACCAGCTGGGAGCGATGAAAACTGACATTATCCCATATAACCACAAATCTTGCCTGTTCTGAATTCTCTTCCTTTGGAGCAAGAATATCATGAATATTGTCCAAAAATGTTCGGATATGACCAGTGTTATAGGGGCCAAGTGTTGCATGGTGGTGCAGGACACCATTCTGTGTTATGGCGGCACACAAGGTGACATTTCCTCCATGTTGACCTGGGACATTGACAACTGCCCTCTGTCCAATGATGTTTCTCCCCCTCTGTCTTGACTTTGTGAGGTTGAATCCCACCTCATCCACATACATGTATTCATGGAGGATGGGGTGGGCATCCATCTCCAAAATGATCTGTATTGGACAAAAGAATAGATTAGGATACGCACAATACAATAGTCTGTCTCAGCAGGTGAAAGTCTGATGTACTGGCAGTGCTATGTACATACCTCCACATAGTCGCGCCGCAGGTTCTTGACTCTGTCACAGGACCTTTCAAATGGGACCCTGTACAGCTGCTTCATCTGTAACTGATTCCTCTGGAGGACCCGATGTATCGTAGATAGACTAACAGCATCAATATTGTTGAATATGGTGATGTCTTCCAAAATATGATTTTGAATCTCACGGATTCTACCTAATGGCATTATTTGCCAAAACCATATTCACAATTGCGGTCTCCTGCTCTTATGAAAATATACGACCTCATCCTCCATGATGCTGTTGTCTTTCCACTCTAGAAAATTCAGAAATACAGTAGTACTGTAAGAGTGCTGTATAAAGTCAAGGTTGTACTGCCCTGTGACCATTCATACAGTGTAGTGCAGTAAAATGGATGCTTGGAGCTACAATAATATACATGTATTTTACAGCTATGCAGGAATGGCTATTACATGTACATGTACATTACAGTACTGTTGATTGTTGCATACCTGTTCTCATTTCGAAAAGTTCGAATTATGGCCGCCACTGTAAATCGACTCAAGTTGGGCTGGACTCTGAGTCCAGCCTCTCTCATGGTCAACCCATGATTGATCACGTGATCAATCAGAGTAGCCCTAATCTCATCAGAGACTATTCTTCTTGGTTCTTCATCCCTTCCTCCTTCAACTCGTCCTTGTCCTCTTCCTGCTCCCCTTCCAAAGCGTCCTCCACGAACCCGAACTCCTCGTTGTCCTCTGTGCCTTCCTCTGACTCCCCTGGCTCTCTCTGCATTGTTGTTATCCATTGTTCAAGACTGATAACTTGACCTTTACCCTATTTATAGGCCTATGACAGGCAGTGATTGGTTGGTGTTCATTAAAGCAATTATTGTTTGCACATATGAGGGCATAGTCTGAGGCACTGATGAATAAGTGTGGCATTTTGATTGGTTGTGTTTGAAATAGGAACTCAAGTTACTTCCTGTTAGATTTTCATGTGTTAGGTAGAGAATTGTGTGTATTAATTTGCAGAAAGTGAATAGCTAAATTGAAAACTGTGTCAAGGCTGAGAATTAGTTTATGGTTTTGCTGATTTGAGGTGGAGTTGTGAAGTTTGAGTGACAGAGTTTAGAAATAGTGTAATATATAAAGGTTTTGTGTGTAAGCAATTGAAAAAAACTAATTTCCTTCTGCTTAACTCTGACAAGACTGAAGTACTTGTACTAGGACCACATACAGCTAGAAGCAAGTTTTCTGATTACACAGTAACTCTGGATGGCCTTTCTGTTTCTTCACATGCAGCAGTAAAAGACCTCGGAGTGATTATTGACCCCAGTCTTTCATTTGAAACTCACATTGATAACATTACCCAGATAGCTTTCTATCATCTCAGAAATATTGCTAAGATAAGAAATTTAATGTTACTACATGATGTGGAAAAATTAGTTCATGCTTTTGTTACCTCCAGGTTGGATTATTGTAATGCCTTACTGTCTGGATGTTCCAATAAGTGCATAAACAAGCTCCAGTTAGTTCAAAATGCAGCAGCAAGAGTCCTTACAAGAACTAGAAAATATGACCCCATCACCCCTGTCTTATCCACACTGCATTGGCTCCCAATCAAATTTCATATTGATTATAAAATACTACTATTGACCTTTTAAAGCACTGAATGGTCTCGCACCACAGTACCTCAGTGAACTTCTGGTCCTCTATGACCCGCCACGCCTACTTAGATCAAAAGGTGCAGGCTATCTTCTGGTACCTCGTATAGTGAAGGCTACATAAGGGGGCAGAGCCTTTTCTTACAAAGCCCCACAGTTATGGAACAGCCTTCCAAGTAGTGTTCAGGAATCAGACACAGTCTCAGTGTTTAAGTCTCGGCTGAAAACATATCTGTTTAGTCAAGCCTTTTGTTAATGGTGTTTATGAGGTAAAGGAGTAGATCTGGAGGGTCCTCAGACATAGAGTGTTTTGGTAAACTGGGATGAATGGATGCTGTCAGTCCCCCACTTGCTTGCTCACTCGAGTTTGTTGACGGTGTAGTGGCTGGCTGCTTTATGTCCTGGGGCTCCCTCATGCCTGTGTTACCTTCTGGCTCTCCCCCTTGAGTTATGCTGTCATAGTTAGTTGCCAGAGTCCCTGCTTGTACTCAGTCAGTGCATTTACATGCACATAGAGAAAATCGAATTTCTGCCGTAGCTCGACTGAAATCGAAGTTCTAAATGCCATGGAAACACCTTAGCTCGGCTGAAATCGAACCGAACTGGATTTCTCGTAATCGAGCTACGCGACCTAGATTATGCGATTGTAGCCGAGCTACTTAGTGCATGTAAACCCTATCGAGCTACGTAGTCGAGCTACTTACTTCAGTACTGCCCCTTCCGGAAGTGACGAGTGACGAGACCACAAGCGGGAAACGCAACAGCCTCGGTCGGCATGACAACAGTACTACATTCGTTGTTGTCCATCTTCTCTCTCTCGATGTTGCTGTCCTCGTCGTCATTCTTCTTGTGAACATGGAACTGATAACTTTGTTTATACTCTTGAATAGCTCTTCTTCATGATGACAACCGGAAGTGTACCAACACGATGGGGCGTGTAGCGCCACCTGTGGCTCGGGTGCACAATGTACCTCACACAATAGCTCGATTTCCTTGTGTGCATCTAGGATTGGATTTCTCTGGCACCCCTGCTGGGACCCTTAGCTCGATTACCGACAGTAGCTCGATTTGGATGTGCATGTAAATGCACTGAGTGCAATATGTATACTGTTCCTACTTATTCAGGTGACATTGGAATCAGAATCAGAAGCACTTTATTGCCAGGTATGTTACACACATGAGGAATTTGACTCCGGTCCGACTTAGCTTTCATGGTACAGACAGAAAGAAAGCATAGAAAAAAAGGACACACACAGAGAGAGTCTCACTGCAGTGAACTCCAGGGGGAGAATCGCGTTTCTACAGTGACGGCCTTGAAGGCAGTGCTGGCTGGGAGAGCCAAGATAAGATTGGAATTTGTTTAGACTTAAGATGGGTAGACGTGTCCTTTTTCACCTAACCCGCTTGTCCATTCTGGCCACCAGAATGATCCATTTCTCTCTGCAAAGCCATCAACTTCTCCATGATGTTATCAATGTTGCGACTCAAGTTCTGAACAGCCACAGTCTGAGTGCCGACAGCTCTGCCCACCGCCTCAAACATATCGGGCAGCTTTGTGGGGCTTTGAACACCTGCCACCGTTATCTGATTTCCTCGATACACCAGGGCAATGCCAAGTCCAATCAGCAAAAATCCTGTGATCATGGTTCCGAATAGGCAAATATCCTCAATGTCCTCCACGGAAAGAATCGCCAAGCACACCACCCGCCACTTCTCCCAGGCATCCATGGTGTATCCGGCTGCAAACTTTCCGGCAGGACAGGCAGGTTCCCCTGAACCCAGACTTCTCGTCGAGAAGATTGTGTCAATTGCGTGAAGTGACCAGTTGATCAAATCCATAATTTCGATTCGGAGAACAGTGCAGGAAGGGTCTCTCAGACAAGATGAGTCCACAGAAGCAAAGCAGGAGAGAGGCTTGTCAGGAAGGGAGAGGCTGAGAAATGAGAGATGAGAGGAAAAAGCACCCACACATTTCGCTCCTATCAGGACCGGAATGTGTAGGCATTAAAAAAAAAACCTCAGCGCAGCATTCCGTGTAGCACAGAGAAGAATTAACACAACAATTACACAAAAACATAGAAAGTACGAGAGAGCAAAGTCCCGTGGCAGCCGTCTGCGGCGCCATTTTGGATGTCCATTGGGCATAACTAACAACCTGTGTTTTTTTTCTCTCTCTCTCTCTCTCCCCCTAAAAAAAATCTGTCCCTCTGAGTTACATGTCAGTCCCAGGATCGAGATGCTGATCTCTTCTGCTCCTCAGACTTGCCTGATCCATCCTGGTGCCCTTTGTCTGGTTGGAGTCTCATCGCATTGCTCCTGTGGAGGGTGGCCCCATGTGGACAGTTGGGGGTCGTGCTTGGAGGACGCTCTGGACTCTTGCAGTGGTGCTTTTGTGACTTGAGGACTGCAGTTGACTTGCTGACTTGAGGACTGCAGTTGACTTGCTGACTTGAGGAGTTGACTTGCTGACTTTGGGACTGTGGTTGTCGTGAACAGTTTTGCACTCAGGTTTCCATCGGTGGGGGGTTTATAGCATCAATGAAGCTGACTTTATGTTAGGACTGTTAATGTTATAGTCATGTTGTCTGTTGTTGCCCAAATGAGGATGGGTTCCCTTTTGAGTCTGGTTCCTCTCAAGGTTTCTTCCTCATGTCGTCTGAGGGAATTTCTCCTTGCCACCGTCGCCACAGGCTTGCTCATTGGGGATAGATTAGGGATAAAAATTAGCTCATATTTTAAGTCATTCAAATTCTGTAAAGCTGCTTTGCGACAATGTTTATTGTTAAAAGCGCTATACAAATAAACTTGACTTGACTTGACTTGACATGAGGTTAGGTTAACTGGCTACTGTAAATTGCCCATAGGTGTGAATAGCTGAGAGGAGAAAACCTATAAATAATCCAGTAGAAGGAAATGACCACTGTAATGTTCCCTAGAAACTCTGATAGATGTCAGAGCTGGACCTGCCATCAAGCAGAACACTAAAGAAGAAGAAAATAATCTTTCTGGTGTTCAGAGTCTCTCTACCCAGAAAGTCAGTATTTTCTAGACCCACAGCTTAGCTCTTCTAAAGTAGAGACCCCATTAATTTAAGAGTGTTTTGTGCACCTGATAATAAAATGGGAGAACGTTATTTTTGTTTTTTTTAAATAAGAAATTAATTAGTTACAGTATGGCTTGGTGCTTGTAGATGCAAAAGAATCCCCTATGTGAAATGGAAAGACGAAGAAAATTCTCTCCCTCTCTTAGGACGTGACCGTCAACTTACATTCCGTAAACCTGATGGTTCCTATGCTGCATGGATAGACAGACCAAGCAGCACATGGTAAAAGTTTTAAGTAATTGATCAATTCTTACAAAACATTCAATCATTGGTCACTAATTTTGATGGCTTGTCTTCTGTGTTGTAAAGGCTGACAGCATACGTAGCCAAAGTGTTTGCCATAGCCAGTGACCTCATTACCATCCAGGAAAATGTTCTCTGTGACTCCATCAAGTGGTTGATTCTGAATTCACAGCTGCCAGATGGCCAATTTAATGAAAGGGCCCCAGTGGTTCATGCAGAGATGGCTGTAAGTTGAGCTTAGATTTCTTTTCTGTTGAAATCATTGACATCAACAAGAAACCTCAGATCTAGTATTTCTGTGAAATCTGGTGTCCATGTAAAGAGTTTTCTGTGCGGTTTCAGGGTGATGTACAAGGAAAAGATGCTGATGCCTCTCTGACAGCATTTGTCTTGATTGCTCTGCAAGAAGGACGCCATCTCTGTGCCAACTTAGTATGTCAATTTAAATGTCACACGATATATCTGCATATGCAATAGGCCAAAATGATCAAATGTGCAGACCAGTTTTTGCATAATTCTGCTCATCCTTTCTGTTATTTAGAGTCTTCCAGAGGCTTCTAAGAATGCCACTGAATATTTGGAACGTAGACTCCCATCTTTGACCAATCCATATGCGGTTGCCATAACTTCCTATGCCTTGGCCAATGCTGACAAGCTTAACAAAGACCGACTGCTGCAGTTTTCCTCTGGAGGTCAGGAACTTTTAATTCCATATTAATTAAATTAGGAATTAAAATTCCTTTAGGAATCATGTTTAAATTTCATTCTATATCTTGTGTGCAGATGGTGCTTTCTGGCAAGTTGCTGGAGGAAATTACTTCTCCCTGGAGGCAACAGCATATGCATTGCTGGCTCTGGTAAAAGTAAAGGATTTTAATGCAGCAGGGAAAGCTGTTAATTGGCTCAATAGGCAGAGTAGTCCATATGGGGGTTATGGCACCACTCAGGTAGGTCGAATAGATTTTTCTTTCATACTTTTCGTAAATTTATTGAATATGCTGAAGCCATACCTGTCAACTTTGAGGTTTGAAAAAAAGGGATATTTCCCAGATTTTTAACTCAAAATAAGGGAAAATTTCGGAAAGTCATACCCTTCACCAAAAGTGGGTGTGTAGTTGAATGGGGGGCAATTTTCTATCTAGTATTTGTGATTTCCTGTACTCTGGTGCATGTTGGTGATAGCCAAGACCCAAACTCAATATGCTTATGGTTTATAGAGTGTATTTGTGAATAAACTATACATTTATTTTTATTTGCTTTCAGTGGCAGGGGCGCAGATAGGATTTTTGAACTGGGGGGGACTGAGCTGTCAGCAAATGATTCCATTTTGTGTGTGTGTGTGTGTGTATATATATATATATATATATATATATATATATATATATATATATATATACACACACACTACCGTTCAAAAGTTTGGGGTCACTTTGAAATGTCCTTATTTTTGAAAGAAAAGCACTGTTCTTTTCAATGAAGATCACTTTAAACTAATCAGAAATCCACTCTATACATTGCTAATGTGGTAAATGACTATTCTAGCTGCAAATGTCTGGTTTTTGGTGTAATATCTCCATAGGTGTACAGAGGCCCATTTATTTCCAGCAACTATCACTCCAGTGTTCTAATGGTACAATGTGTTTGCTCATTGCCTCAGAAGGCTAATGGATGATTAGAAAACCCTTGTACAATCATGTTAGCACAGCTGAAAACAGTTTAGCTCTTTAGAGAAGCTATAAAACTGACCTTCCTTTGAGCAGATTGAGTTTCTGGAGCATCACATTTGTGGGGTCGATTAAATGCTCAAAATGGCCAGAAAAATGTCTTGACTATATTTTCTATTCATTTTACAACTTATGGTGGGAAATAAAAGTGTGACTTTTCATGGAAAACAAAATTGTCTGGGTGACCCCAAACTTTTGAACAGTAGTGTGTATACATGTTATTTCACCTCCCTCACTGCCATCACCAGGAACTACCTGCAGGCCAGGACAATGATAACATTTTAACATAGCCTATGGAAATCCAAAGTTTACACGTTATCATCACGCACAGAAATTGCAAAACTAGTTTTAAAACCGCTAAGTTCCAACTGTTAAACATAGCGAGAGGCTGGGCTACGCGTGTGTGTGTAAAGTGTAAACCAGTGCATCCTGACTTTCTAACTGTGCCTGTGTGTTGCGTGAGCGGCAGTCAGTCAACAACTCTTTGCAAAGTTTCCTTATGAAACAATATGCTCGCTGAAATTATGGCAGGGAACGCCAGATTAAACATTAAAACTGCCTTCTGAGCACTGTATCTACAGGCTACTACCGAAAGAAGGAGGCTACCAGAAAGGCTTCTCTACTCTGTACGATTTTACTTTCACTACAACGTTACTTTGAACAGACTATCAAAAAATTGCAAGGTGATATGATAAAGTAAGGCACAGTTTACTTACAGTCTTTTTTTTTTTTTTAAACGATGCAATCATTTTCTGCCTTTTGGCACCCTTCATCATGCCGTGTTGGGGTCCTGAACTAGCAGGAGCTGTCCCCGATATGCCTGTCAAACTTGTGGGTAACCATAGCAACCAAGCTCGAGCTCGCAACCTGTGCAGTCTGCGCAGTTGCAACTGTATATACTGCTGTGCACCTCAATAAACCGAATGGTAATTAGTCTTTTGATTTTTCCGTGAGGTTTGCCTTATGCAAAGAAAGACAGCATAGACGTTTTTTCTTCCCTATAAGTGGGGGGACCGAACGAGGTGAATTTAAATCTGGGTGAGACGAATCCCCCCCGTCCCCCTCTCTATCTGCGCCCGTGTTCAGTGGTACCAGTTATTTCCCAAATTAAAGGCTAAAATACGTATCTTATGTTAAAATAAGAAAGGTCAGACAAAGGGATGAGTTGAGTCATTTCATTTATTTGAGAACAAATACAGTAAATCTCATTTAACAGTTAATACACCAATTAGTTTACACTAGGCTATTTATGAGGTCTTAGCCAGGACATACTTAATGTAAACATGTGTAGCTTACCTTTGATTATTTGGGAGGCTTTCGTTCTCCCCATGGAAAATTTCTTTGCGATGGAAGAGTCTGGGAACATTCCAGCCACGCACTTGTTGAAATCATCAAAGAAAGAGAGGCTAATGTTTTTCTTAGCTATTAGCATCGCCATCTTCACCTCAGACCTAATCACTTGTTCAGCCTTGCCTCCGGATGTAGTTTTGTAATTACTGATGCCTGAGGTGTTTTTAATGCTTTCTTTAGCCCTCTGGTGTTTTGCCGATTTTTGATGCTGTGTAATGTCGGTCCTCCCGCCATGGCGCACACTAAAGTCACAACGGCATAACACACAAAATGCGTGGTAATCGAACTGACTTTTCTTCACAAAATTAAATTCATCCTGCCATTTGGGCAAGTAGCGGCAATACACCTTTTTTGGTTTTGCCTCGCTCCTTTCTTTATTCATGTCTCTAGTCTCGCCATCTACTGAAACTTGCTCCCTGAGGAAAGAATTACGACCATCTTTTAGTTTTGTGAGAAGTTCCGAGCAGTGACCTTGGTCAGACTAGCGCTATGGTTCTGACAGTCTTCTTCACAGACATGCAATTAAAATCAATGTGTAATTACTAGACTGCCACCTGCTGTACTGGAGAGGGCGGGGACGTGAATTCATGGCCCGACTTCCTGCTGTAAACTCCTGTCAGAGGCGCGTCATGAATTCTGGACCTACCGACTTTTTTATATTGTGAAAATACGGGACTTTTATATAATGTGAAAATACGGGATATTTTCGGGAAAATAAAAAAAACGGGAAGACAGCGGGAAATAAGTCAAAATAAGGGAGTTTCCCGGGAAAAACGGGAGGGTTGACAGGTATGACTGAAGCTGCTTTAATGCTAGACTGCCTTTCAGATTTTTCAAGTGTAGGTCATAAAAAGAATTTTCCCTGACACCCAATTATTTTTGTTTAGTGGACCAAAAGCTACTGAATTCGAATCACAGACTTCCAATTTTATTAGTTTTTTTTAATAGAACAATTAATGAATTTAGGGTCATGTGGCCCTAACTTCTCTGCTATTTTTTCCTGCTTCACCATGACCCAATTCAAGATACTATGTCATGCATCACGTGGTGGGCTTTCTCTGTTCACGCAAGGCATTGTGGGATACAAATTTGAAACAGGAGAGAAAAATGGAGGACATGAGTGTGCGAATGAATGTGAAAGACTGACTACAGTAACGGAAAGAAAGCGAGAAGAAAAGACGTTATGTTATATACAAAGGAAAGGAAACGCAGGACCAAACTAATAAATATTAGTGGTCAGCGAGCACCTCGGTGTGATCAGCTGTTCATTTAGTGACAGAATGATGGAACTGTCAGTGCATGCTCAAAGGGAAACCTGTAGATGGCAGTAATGCAACACTGTGGATGCCAGCTGCCGTAAAACCCAAAAGAAGAAGAAGGTAAACCTGCGCATGCGCACACGGACTTCCTCTGTCTGCTTGACTGCGCCAAGCGAGCGATTTCATGCACATTATTTGCTTTAATCCCCTCAAATTAAATAACTTCCCAGCAACAGAATGGCCTGATATGTTGTGAGATATTACAGAAAGAAACATACATCACAATGAGCACATTTCAGAGGGAACTGAATTTCTCTGATTTTATGAAATCAGAAGGCCTTCTAGCTTTAAAGCAGCACTCTATATTTCCTGTCAGGATCTGTCACATGGCTGTAGAAAGTGCAATTAACAATTGACATCTTCAGAATATTGCAAAGTGTAAAAATATATATTTTTAAATACATTTAATATACCAACATCCATTTTGTTTTCTTTCTAAATCTAAATAAATTTGGTTCAGTTGATTGAATCACTTTGGTCAAAAGAGATGACAAAAAGTTCTCTCAGTCTGAGATTGTACAGCTCTGCTTTTATGTGTCAACTAGGCAACCATCATTGTGTTCCAAGCAGTGGCTGAGTACTATAAACAAGTAAGGGATCGTCAAAATACAGACTTGGATGTGGAATTGAGCGTGAGTGGACGAAGTCGCCCAATCAGATGGACTTTCAACAGGAACAATGCACATCTCACACGCTCAGACAAGGTTCATTTCAGACTTTCTGTTTATTATGCTATTGTTTTATTGAGCAGATCAAAGAGAAGTGTATCTTTGAAAACACGGATTTAAAGCTAGAATTTTTTTAGCTTAGCTTTTGTTTGAATTATTATTATTCTTTGCTGATGCTAATGTTAGCTAGCATTCACTGTCTAATGTTAGCATGCTAATTAAAAGATTAGCTCTTGCTAAGGATACTCTGTGATATGACTGTGATATTCATGTTGATCAGATCAGTCATAGAAACCTCGGTAATATTGCAGAAACCTTGAAAATATACACCTCTCAGTGAAATTCATATCTCAAACCACATGCTTCCGTATTAAGGATTGTCAGTACCAATAATGTCGATACCACTGAGGCATCTTATTTAGTGTACACAATGTGCTGAATCCTCCTTGAATGTGTATTAGTCTCCTAGCTTACGTTACAGAATGTTCTTCCACCTGCCGCTCATGATAGCTTTTTTCTCCCAGAGAGGGCAAAATTCCAACATCTTACATTCAGCAGCTTTAAGATTTCTGTCCTTTATCGTGGAAAGATGAAGACTGAATCAAAGATTTCTGTGCTTGAACTTTTACAGGTTCAACTCAGGCAAGAGTTTAATGTTACTGCTAAGGGACCCGGTGCTGGAGTTCTTAAAGTGAGTATTCATGGATACTACAGTAGAAGGTCCTTTGTTTTGTATGTGTAGGTAGTGATTGTAAAATGCACAACACTACTGATTGATCTTCTTTAGTTTTGTGCTTATTATTATTATTATTATAATATCGCCACTCCGAAGGAGGGGGTATACCTCTGTCCATTCATCCGTATCTCTGTCCATCTGAAACACCCTTTCTCAGCAACCACAAATCATAGCCACTTGGTACTTGGTACCAAATTTCAGCTTGGGATTTTACACTGTGTATACCATTTTCAGGTCTGTCGCACATCGACTTCCTGTTTACTGACAATGTATTTACGAAACATATAGCGTGGATTTACAAAATTTTCATAACACTTTTCTCAACAACAACAAATCACAACTGCTTGATACTTGGCACCGAGCTTCAGCTTGGGGTTCTATACCATGCATGGGTGTCGCCACCATTGAATGTGAAGGGGGCGTGTCCCCCTCACATTTCATAATTCTTCGTTTGGACCCCCCCCACATTTAACATAAAATATTAGTTCACCCAGCGCCGTTTCTATTGTTTTGTGAAAGAATCCATTCCACTTGATTGATAAGAGAATACACATCCCACTGAAAATCCACTCCAGGTTTTCCGGGCATTACCTACAACAACTCACTGCACGCGAGTAAATCTTAGTGCGAGCAGAGACATTTTGGTGCAGCTGCTCAAGAGTGGAGAAGGTGGCGTCAGCCCATTGCCACCTCACAATGTCTAGCTTTTGCTAAAACCTTATTCTTTTGTTATATGCCCTCAAAATTAACCCCAGGCCACGTTAAATTGATGTTCAACTAAACAATGAAATAAGCTTAACCTAATGGGGTATTCTTGGTTGATGATGAATTGTTTGCAGAATTTGCTCCTCCCCAGACACAATGGACAAAAGGACATTCTTTACAAAGAAGCGGAAAGTCAGTCAGAATTTCCGCACAGGACAGGGTTTTTTTGTCCCAATGGAAATGTTAGTGCAGTTAGCTGGCTAGTCAATGTTAGGAGATGTATCAGCTAGCTTAATGTTAGCTATCATTTAATTCAAACCCAGTAGGCCGACCTTACTGTAATGCCAAGAATGAGGTCAAGTCTGCTCTGATAATATTTATTGACTCCCTGTTGTGATTTGAAGAACTTGTTTTGTCTGGTCTTTGCCAGTTTTCTGGAAAGTAACATGGGAAATCAGTGTATGGGGAAGGAACAGTAGAAAGGAAAGCGATAATAATAATAATACTAATAATAATAATAATAATAATAAGTTAAATTTATATAGCGCCTTTCAAGAAACCCAAGGACGCTTTACAAAAATAGACAAAGAAAGAAAAAAAAAAAGTAAAAAGTCCACCAAGTAGGGGTCAGGATGCAATTCCCGTGGTGTAGCAGCCACAGTCCCACCAAAAGGCGCACGAAAACAAGTCCCACATCTCCAGCACCGCTGCCGCGACGCCGTCAGCAGCATCACTCGAACACCACTCCATGGACCCACAAAGTGAGCAGAGAAGCTCTGCCACGCAGAGCGCTGGTGTGTCCCAAACCGCCTGCACAGCCGCCTCGACACCACCGAGCAACATCGCTCGGAACATCACGCCAAGCATTAAAGCACAGAGCGCTGGACAACCATGATGTAAATTGAGCAACGAGCTCACTGCAGTCCATAGCTGGGAGCGCAGACATCGCCCACAGCGAACCAAGGCCTGGAGGGAACCGACGCCCAAAACTAGGTCCGGAGCTACACCACAACCGGTGGAGAAAACACTCAAACAAACATCAAACTACACAAACACACAGAAAAAAATAGAAAAAGAAATAAAATAAAACAGAAAAGCTCCGGTGAGAAGCGGCAGCCAGAATGCGCACAACGTACTCTCAACCGGAAACAAAAAAAAAATAGCGATGGAGAGAGATGGATGTTATTCCAGGTGGATTGTGAAGGAAAGGGGGATAAAAGTTGAAGTGGTAGAAACTGTGGTGGCACCAATGTAAGAAGGAGTTATATCTATAAATCTATTTGTTATACTGATCTGTAAATGTTACTGTAGTACCACCATTGCATGTAGGTTGACAAAACTGCACTTGTTCATTGTGTAAAGTTATTTTTTGTCACCTTTGCTTGACACAGTGTGATTTTGTGTTATGAAGTTTGCATGATGCCATGTCATGCCTGTTCATTGTGTGAAATTATGAATATTCTTATTTTTAAACATACAGTTGAGTGTCACTATTGCTTTGCCCAGTGGCATGTTGTGTTACATCTAAAACTAAATAAAAAAGAAAACACAAAATAAAAAGTAAAATGCACCCATAAAGTCATTGTTGGTGATAAATTGTGTCACATTCATCTCATTATCTTAGGCAGAGCAGTGGGTTTAAAAACAGGCTGATGAATATATGGACTAGTTGAATGAGGACGTATTGTTGATTCTCTAAAATATTCATTGAATTAAGTGACTTTTGTAGATAAAATTAGGTGTTTAACAACCTGTTAAAAGTACACCAGAATGCAGGAAATGGCATCTAATTAATTAAAAATTTTCTGGGGGAGAACCCCCAGACCCTCCGCAAGTGTGTGCCCCCCCCCCCCCCCCCCCCCCCCCCCCCGCATTAAAAATACTTCTGACGCCCCCGATACCATGTATACCACTTTCAGATCTGTTCCACATTGACTTCCTGTTTACCGACTGAATGCATTTATGAAACATATAGGGTGGATTCTGATGCTATTTCAAGAAGCAAAATGCAATTTCAAAATGACAGTTTACCAGGATGCTATTTGAAATCCCTGGGGAGAGACACTGCTCTTTACTTACTTGTTTCAGGGTTAATTATTTGTTGAAGTCAACATTCAGAATAAGTGTCCTATTCCTTCGATTGCTTACTTTCTGATATAAGCGAGAGTGGGGGGGATACGTAAGTGAGCCGTAGCTCACCATTGATCTTGTTGTTATTATTATTTTGTCACATTTTTGGACTAGGGCGGCACGGTGGTGTAGTGGTTAGCGCTGTCACCTCACAGCAAGAAGGTCCGGGTTCGAGCCCCGTGGTCGGCAAGGGCCTTTCTGTGTGGAGTTTGCATGTTCTCCCCGTGTCCGCGTGGGTTTCCTCCGGGTGCTCCGGTTTCCCCCACAGTCCAAAGACATGCAGGTTAGATTAACTGGTGACTCTAAATTGACCGTAGGTGTGAATGTGAGTGTGAATGGTTGTCTGTGTCTATTTGCCCTTTTCCACTACCCTTTTTCAGCTCACTTCAGCCCGACACGGCTCGCGTTTCGACTATCCAAAAACAGCACGACTCAGCTCGCTTCAGCCCTGCTTAGCCCCCAAAACTCGCACCATTTTGGAGTGGGGCTGAAGCGAGCCAAACCGAGCTGAGTGAGGCTAGGGGCGTGAGCAGACACTCCCCTGTGCACTGATTGGTGAGGAGGAGTGTCCTCACACGCCCCGCGAGCACGCTGGGATCTGTAAACACCGTAAACCCGGAAGAAGGAGAATTACGAGAATTACGAAGCCTTATGCACCTCGCCTCATCTATACGCTCTTGCCAGTATCTGTTGGTGTTGTCGGTGACAACAAGCCACAGCACCAAGACCAGCAACACTAACGACTCCATGTCCTCCATGTTTATTGTTTACTCTCCGGGTTGTGAGACTACCGCTAAAAAGGTCACTGATGTCACTGTTTGCGCCGCCTAACGACATCACCTGACGTCCACCCACTTTCGCTAACTCCACCCAATGTGTCCACCCACTTCCAGCCAGCACGGTTCAGCGCGGTTGTAGTCGAAATGCAACTCCAACAGCTCCACTCGGCTCGACTCGGCTCGACTCAGCACGGCACGGCTCAGCCGCGTTGGTAGTGGAAAAGCGGCATATGTGTCAGCCCTGTGATGACCTGGCGACTTGTCCAGGGTGTACCCCGCCTTTCGCCCGTAGTCAGCTGGGATAGGCTCCAGCTTGCCTGCGACCCTGTAGAACAGGATAAAGCGGCTAGAGATAATGAGATGAGATGAGACCCAAAACCAACTTCAAACCGTGTGGTATGATCGGGAATGGTGTGCTTATATACAGCTTTTAGATAGTTGCACACGTTCTCTCATTCGTGTTATTTTTCTGTTGTTGTTTTTTTTCCCGTAGAAAATGAATGGGGCTCACAAATCAATTCGTCCTATTCAGACACGCTTCATCAGAGACCCACCAAACTTCATGTGATACCTCAGGCCAACTCCCCCAACACATACATGAAATCAGTTATCACCTGCACTCATCACATGATGCCTCAGGCCAAGTCCTCGCACATATCCATCCCCTCATCTGAGACCTGCACTCATCTTTTCCTTTGTTTTCACACATCCCTTTCTCTCTATACACTTCCATTAATTTTTTGCCCCATTCAAATGAATGGAGTTTTTCTCAGTAACACTTCACCACACATCCACCAAACTTCATATTCTCATCCCATCACATACATGATATCACGTCTGATCCGCACTTATCTTTGTCTTGCCGTTCATCCATCTGTCATTCAATAGTTGAGTTAACGGTCTGCTGCATCACCACAATGCAATCCTTGAAATTATCTTCAGAGAATGCACTTTCTATTTTATTTAATAATTCCTCTTTTTTATAGGTAGTGACATATTATTATGCTAAACCCATAGAAAAGGAGAGCGACTGCACAAAGTATGATCTTACTGTCGAGTTGAGAAGAGAACGACAGGGTAAGATTCACCATGCCTCATTTTTTTACTTCCTGCATTCAACTCTATTTCCATTTGTGATGCCAAAAACAAACTATTTTTGTTTCTATATTTATTTCTCAGTGTCATATGACAATGCTGAAGAAAGTTACGAGCTCATCATTGACGTTCTGTAAGTATATTGCAAAATAAAGGGCATGTAGAGTTACACATTCATTAGTTTATTTTGAATGTTGATTCTTAATTATCTTTTGTTATTAAAGCATTACATTTTAATCCATCAATCCAGATTTAAGGATCCAGAAAGAGATGCCACCATGACTATTTTGGATATCAGCTTGCTGACAGGATTTGTGGTGGATGAAAGTGATCTTACAGATGTAAGCAGAATCCTGGCAGATGCTTGCAGATAGTTCTGGCATTGTGACAATTTCTGTACAATAAGCAATAGAAATGGTTTCACAAAAGGCAATGTCTGACACTTTTTTTTTTAACACTCATAATCTCAGCTAACCAGTGGAAAGGACAAATACATACAGAAGTTTGAGAGACTGGAAGAAAATCTGCTTTCAGAACGAGGCTCCCTCATCATTTATTTAGATAAGGTACATTTCAAGTTTTTTCCCCATATTCGAAGTATTAAAATGTGGTTAAAGCTGCTCTGTTGAAGCTGATTTGCTCTCTTGTCAGGTATCACGCACTGTGCCAGACAGAATTGTTTTCAGAGTGCACAAGATCACCAAAGTAGCTTTGCTTCAGCCTGCTGCTGTCAGTGTATACGAGTACTACTCTCCAGGTAAACAGTGTACACACACACACACACACACACACACACACACAATTACTTCTGGTTCTGGTGCCCCGCAAGACAGCTGCACTGGTACGAGCTCTGGGCAAACTCAACAGCATTTTGTGTTTTCTTATTTTATTTCTAAATCTTTTTATCAAAGTCTTTCCCTCAGTCATAAAATATGATCACCAAATACTAACAGACATCAGATCATCACTTGAAAATGGACTTTGAGAACGATTCAAACATAAGTTCAAGTGGCACCCTTTGCCAAGCATCTGCCTCTTTGTTAACACTCACATTTGTGTAGTAGGAAGAAGGGGCAAAAGAGGGAGACATGCTGGGCTTCTTCAGTTCTGTCTGACTAGTGGGGAGTTCCAGGTATTTATCTTCTAGTGGACCCTAAGGAAAGTTGTTGAGATTACATGGGTCATTGACCCTCTCAGTCATCCTGTAGGTTGTTAGGGTCACTGGAGGCGAGGTGTGAATGGTGTTAGCAGCCTAGAGGGTTGTTAGGGTGATCTGTGGGTTGTTGGCTCTCTCTGCCATCAACGTCTTCAAGGATTTCAAGCAAGTCCAGTCGCCTTCTTTAGCACCTACATTTTACGATGACCTGGATGACTGAGAACCTTCACAGACATGCTGGGCTTCTGTACAGAACTCAGAAAAGGTGCTTCCATCCGCCTCTTCCTACTATTCTATATGCAGATTTCCAGGTGCTGGTTAAAAAAAATAGACAAACTTAATGCTTGGATTATATTCCAATTGGATTAAATCCCAGATTTTCTAGAATGTAGCACATAGATTAATGAGAACACAAACTCTGCCACCAATTACATCAGAATCTCCACTGACAACATTGTTCCAAAATGTGCCTCAAATCCTTCCTGGACCAAAAACCCTGGGTTAATGTTGATGTCAGGGCCAAACTTAGAGCTCAAACTCCAGAGACCTGATGGCATACAGGAACAGGAACCATCTCCAGAGGGCCATCAAGACTGCAAAGAGAGGCAACAGAGTCGAACCATCAAGGATCTGATCTCAAAACACATATGGAATGGTTTATGTCTGAATGACTACCACCCTGTGGCTCTGACCTCTACAGTCATGAAGTGCTTTGAGTGGCCCCCTCCTGTACTTTTTGTTCACTCACGACTGTGTTGCCAAGTATTAAATACATTACAGGCATTTAGCAGATGCTCTTATCCAGAGTGACGTACAACCTACCCAGAGCAGCCTGGGGAGCAGTTGGGTGGTAGGTGCCTTGCTCAAGGGCACTTCAGCCATTCCTGCTGGTCCAGGGAATTGGTGACCTTTTGTTCCCAAAGCTGCTTCTCTAACCATTAGGCCATGGCTTCCCTGTAGCTCAGCTCCAATATAATTTTCAGGTTTGCTGATGACACGACCATCCATCTTTTTTTTCCGTTTCCGGTTGAGAGTACGTCATGCGCATTCTGGATGCCGCTTCTCACCGGAGCTTTTTTATTTTATTTTCTCTCCTTTTTTTATTTTTTCTTTTTTGTGTGTGTTTGTGTAATTTGATGTTTGAGTGCTTTGTCCGCCAATTGTGGTGTAGCTCCGGACCCAGTTTTGGGTGCCGGTTCCCTCCAGGCCTTGGTTCGCCGTGGGTGATGCCTCTGCTCCTAGCTATGGACTGCAGTGAGCTCATTTCTCATTTTAACATCGTGGTTGTCCAGCGCTCTGTGCTTTAGTGCTTGGCATGATGTTCCGAGCGATGTTGCTCAGTGGCATTGCGGCGGCTGTGCAGGCGGTTTGGGACATACCATCACTCTGCTTGGTGGTGCTTCTGTGCTCGCTTTGTGGATCCATGGCGTGGTGTTCCAAGCGATGTTGCTGGCGGCATCAAGGTGGCTGTGTTGGAGGTGTGGGACTTGTTTTCGTGCGCCTTTTGGTGGGACTGTGGCTGCTATGCCACTGGAATGGCATCCTGACCTCTATTTGGTGGACCTTTTTTTGCCTATAATTGTAAGGTGACCTTGGGTTTTGAGAAAGACGCGATATAAATTGAACCTATTATTATTATTATTATTATTATTATTATCCTAAGCCTCATCATTGATGGAGAGGAGAGAGCCTACAGGAATGAGGTCAGAGCAACAACAGTAACTTCTGCCTCAATATCAGGAAAACTAAGGGGCAAGGGCTAGTAGGCTGCAAGGGGATGCTTATGCCCCCTTATATATCAGTGAGTCTGTTGTGGAAAAAGTGAATAGTGTCAAGTTCCTCGGTGTGCACTTGACTGACAATGTGGCCTGGTCCCTTCACACAAAGACACCAGCAACCCTATTTCCTACAGAGGAGCAAGAAGTCCCCCCCCCACAACCTGACCAACTTCGGCTTGGGTGAATGGGTGCATTACATTACAGGCATTTAGCAGACACTCTTATCTGACATACCTGGGGAGCAGTAGGGGGATAGATGCCTTGCTCAAGGGTACTTCAGCCGTTCCTGCTGGTCCAGGGAATTAAACCAGTGACCTTTTGGTCCCAAAGCTGCTTCTCCTGTTTGTTTTGGCAGCTGCTCCCTGCTCGACTGCAAGACCCTCAAGAAAGTCATGAGAGCAGCTGAGCTCATCACTGGCAACAAACTCCTAGCTTTATAGTACAACCACCCAGCATATGTACTGTTTTCTAGACTGGAACAGCACTATTTAATCCAGAACCAGCAAGCTGAAGAACAGTTTCTACCTACAGGCCATTAGGATCCTGAATAAACTGTAATCCAGTCATTACACCTCTTTCACTCATGTCTCCACGATCACCCACACTCTTAAGGCTGATTTAAACTGCTGAAAAAGTTAATGCTGGATAAAACAGAAAGGTGTCAGTATTAACATTTTGAGTAGTTTGTAGTATAGTAGCTGTTCTGTGAGATTGGACCATATGAGCTAGCCTTCAGGCCCCATGCAAATCAATGAGCCTTTGACACCCATGACCCTGTCACTGGTTCACTGGTTGTCTTTCCTTGACAACTTTTGGTAGGTACTAACCACTGCATACGGGGAACACCCCACAAGATCTCATCTCATTATCTCTAGCTGCTTTATCCTGTTCTACAGGGTCGCAGGCAAGCTGGAGCCTATCCCAGCTGACTACGGGCGAAAGGCGGGGTACACCATGGACAAGTCGCCAGGTCATCACAGGGCAAAAATAATAATAATAATAATTATTATTATTATTATTATTATTATTATTATTATTATTATCTCATCATTTCTAGCCGCTTATTATTATTATTATTATTATTATTATTATTATATAGCACCTTTCTCACACCCAAGGTCGTTTTACAATTAAACAAAAAAAAAATCCACCAAAATAGGGTCAGGATGTAATTCCCGTGGGATAGTGGCACACAATCCCACCAAAAGGTGTGAAGGTGTGTCTCACATCACCTGCACAGCCACCACAACACCACCGGGCAACATCACTTGGAATACCGTGCCACAGATCCACAAAGCGAGCACAGAAGCACTGCTGTACAGAGTGCCTGCACGTCCCGAACCACCTACACAGACACCACCACGCCGCCAAGCAACATCACTCGGAACACCACACCAAGCACAGAAGCACTGCTGCACGGATCGCTGGATAACCCCGATGTTGAAAAGAGGAACGAGCTCACTGAAGTACATAGCGAGGAGCACAGGCATCACTCATGGCTTACCAAGGCCTGAAGGAAACCAATGCCCAAAACTGGGTCTGGAGCTACACCACAACCAGCAGACAAAACATTCAAACAAAGAACAAATATCAAACTATACAAACACAAAAAGATAAACAAAGAGGAAAAAAAGAAAAAGATCTGGTGAGAAATAGTAACCAAAATGCGCACAGTGTACTCTTAACCGGAAACAGAAAAAAAAATTTTGGAGATGCTCAGACCCAGTTATCTCGCCATCGCAATTCATCAGACTCACTCAGATCCTTACGCTTGCCCATTTTTCCTGCTTCCAACACATCAAGTTCAAGAAATGACTTAATATATCCACCCCTTGACTGGTGCCATTGTAATGAGATAATCAATGTTATTCATTTCTTCACCTGTCAGTGGGTTTAACGTTATGGCTGATCGGTGTATAGTGTAATATATCTACTTTAGTGTGAAGTTTGTTTATGCTTCTTTGTAGCGGAGCTCCTGCGCAGGCCAAAGGCCCACGTGAGCGGAGCCCCATAGGCATAGAGTGTGGATACATAAAGAAGCCCATCGAGTTGTTTGCTGATGGTTTCGGTCCTGTGCGTGCCTGCCACCATACCAGTGTTATAATAATTACCAATCATACACACTAGGGGCGGCACAGTGGTGTAGTGGTTAGCGCTGTCGCCTCACAGCAAGAAGGTCCTGGGTTCGAGCCCCGTGGCCGACGAGGGCCTTTCTGTGCGGAGTTTGCATGTTCTCCCCATGTCCGCGTGGGTTTCCTCCGGGTGCTCCGGTTTCCCCCACAGTCCAAAGACATGCAGGTTAGGTTAACTGGTGACTCTAAATTGACCGTAGGTGTGAGTGTGAATGGTTGTCTGTGTCTATGTGTCAGCCCTGTGATGACCTGGTGACTTGTCCAGGGTGTATCCCGCCTTTCGCCCGTAGTCAGCTGGGATAGGCTCCAGCTTGCCTGCAACCCTGTAGAAGGATAAAGTGGCTAGAGATAATGAGATGACACACCACCTAGTGGCCAGTGTTAGTAATTACCAGTCCTAAACACCACCTAGTGGCCAGTGTTAGTAATTACCAGTCATGCACACTGCCTAGTGGCTCGTGTTATAACTGGTAAAGAAATAAAACAAAAGAGGCTGGCTATGTCTCATCTCATCTCATCTCATCTCATTATCTCTAGCCGCTTTATCCTTCTACAGGGTCGCAGGCAAGCTGGAGCCTATCCCAGCTGACTACGGGCGAAAGGCGGGGTACACCCTGGACAAGTCGCCAGGTCATCACAGGGCTGACACATAGACACAGACAACCATTCACACTCACATTCACACCTACGGTCAATTTAGAGTCACCAGTTAACCTAACCTGCATGTCTTTGGACTGTGGGGGAAACCGGAGCACCCGGAGGAAACCCACGCGGACACGGGGAGAACATGCAAACTCCGCACAGAAAGGCCCTCGCCGGCCCCGGGGCTCGAACCCAGGACCTTCTTGCTGTGAGGCGACAGCACTAACCACTACACCACCGTGCCGCCTTAGGCTGGCTATGATATAAGAAAATTCTACAACCCAGAAACAGATGGGATCTCCACTTTTAAGCAGTGCCTAAATCTATACAGTGGGGCAAAAAAGTATTTAGTCAGTCACCAATTGTGCAAGTTCTCCCACTTAAAAAGATGAGAGAGGCCTGTAATTTTCATCATAGGTATACCGCAACTATGAGGGGAAAAAAAATCCAGAAAATCACATTGTCTGATTTTTAAAGAATTTATTTGCAAATTATGGTGGAAAATAAGTATTTGGTCAATAACAAAAATTCATCTCAATACTTTGTTATACCCTTTGTTGGCAATGACAGAGGTCCAACGTTTTCTGTAAGTCTTCACAAGGTTTTCACACACTGTTGCTGGTATTTTGGCCCATTCCTCCATGCAGATCTCCTCTAGAGCAGTGATGTTTTGGGGCTGTCACTGGGCAACACGGACTTTCAACTCCCTCCAAAGATTTTCTATGGGGTTGAGATCTGGAGACTGGCTAGGCCACTCCAGGACCTTGAAATGCTTCTTACGAAGCCACTCCTTCGTTGCCCGGGCGGTGTGTTTGGGATCATTGTCATGCTGAAAGACCCAACCACGTTTCATCTTCAATGCCCTTGCTGATGGAAGGAGATTTTCACTCAAAATCTCACGATACATGGCCCCATTCATTCTTTCCTTTACACGGAGCAGTCGTCCTGGTCCCTTTGCAGAAAAACACCCCCAAAGCATGATGTTTCCACCCCCATGCTTCACAGTAGGTATGGTGTTCTTTGGCTGCAACTCAGCATTCTATCTCCTCCAAACACGACAAGTTGAGTTTTTACCAAAAAGTTCTATTTTGGTTTCATCTGACCATATGACATTCTCCCAATCCTCTTCTGGATCATCCCACCCACTTAGACACTTGTTACAGAACCATACTCTCATATGAGTGACTTAAAAAAAAAACCTCTGATGTTTACTTTTATTAATTTGGCAGCCTGTGTGTCTAAAGCTGAAAACAGCACGAATTGAAATCTGAGCAGTTCAGGGTTAAAGTCTGACTCAGTCATAGAGCTTCTGTGGTAGTGCTGGGAACTGAACTGAACTTTCTGAGTCTCTGAAACACACACACACACACACACACACACACACACAAATGCTACTACTAAGAAAAGACTGCAGCAGCATGTGAGTGAACTTGAAATTGAGCAGCATGCTAAAATCAGTGTGGAAATCTTCATCTTCAACACAGTTTCAAATAAATTTGAAAAAAAAATGGGAGTTTTCACATGTTGACCTCTGACACAATAACACACCTGTAGTGGGGAGTTCCAAATGATCAAAGGTTCAATTGACACAAGAGGCTGCCTGCAATTTGGCTGATTTACGGTAACTTTGCTTGATTAACCCTTCACACGCCTCAGGGTTGAGTAGCCAGGACAGGAAGTTCCATCAGGCCCAGGAACAGGTTGGTATATTCTTCCCTAATAGAACGTCCAGCAAGAGTTATTATACTGAGCAAAGAGCGTATGAGGTTCCTGTAAATGATTTGGTTGAGGAGAGTGGGGTGGTCTGTATCACAGTCTGATCAAACAGACATCAAAAAGATCTCATCTCATTATCTGTAGCCGCTTTATCCTGTTCTACAGGGTGGCAGGCGAGCTGGAGCCTATCCCAGCTGACTACGGGCGAAAGGCGGGGTACACCCTGGACAAGTCGCCAGGTCATCACAGGGCTGACACATAGACACAGACAACCATTCACACTCACATTCACACCTACGGTCAATTTAGAGTCACCAGTTAACCTAACCTGCATGTCTTTGGACTGTGGGGGAAACCGGAGCACCCGGAGGAAACCCACGCGGACACGGGGAGAACATGCAAACTCCACACAGAAAGGCCCTCGCCGGCCACAGGGCTCGAACCCGGACCTTCTTGCTGTGAGGCGACAGCGCTAATCACCACACCACCGTGCCACCCCGTAAAAAAGATACAATAAATAAACAAACAAACAGTTAGTCAAAATGATGTTAACACTTAAATGGTAGAAACCATTTATTCACAGAACATACATCATAAGTGCAAGATGATTTATAGGACAGTCTCAACCTGTTTGAGTAACAGTACCATTTAAAGCCCGGACACATATTTCACGGTCACGGCGCACCACACATTCAAGAGAAAAATAATCTATTAGTGTTCACATAATTTTGATTAACCCTGTATGTATGTATGTATGTATGTATGTATGTATGTATGTGTATACATATATATATATATATATATATATATATATATATATATATATATATATATATATATATGTGTGTGTGTGTGTGTGTGTTTGTGTGTGACATCCCAGCTTGAATAAATCACTTACAGACATATTTATTGAAAAAACTTTTATATTATAATAAATGTTTTACACACAGAAAAATATATTTATAGTTTAAAAAAAATATTTGGTAAATATTTTATAGACGGAAAAAAATTCTATAAATTTAATGCTTTTTGACTGAGTAAAATTACAACAAGAAATATAAAGTTTTAATTTTACTGAAATGTATCAAATAAACATGAAAGAAATAAACCCTGTGAGCTGTCACTTAAAGAAATAAGAAACAGAATTAGATTGGGGGGAAATGTTCAGATTTTTGTAACACTTTTCTTAAAATGTATAAACGTTATCTCTGTGTGTGTGTGTGTGTGTGTGTGTGTGTGTGTGTGTGTGTGTGTTGAAACTTTGCATATTGCACAATATAATATAGAGCACAAGCGCTGAGGAGAACATCAGGATTGGACTTTAACTCTGAAGGGTTTATTTTGTGAGTGGGTGTGGGTGTGTATGTTTTTGCTGATGGAAGGAGATTTTCACTCAAAATCTCACGATACATGGCCCCATTCATTCTTTCCTTTACACGGATCAGTCGTCCTGGTCCCTTCGCAGAAAAACAGCCCCAAAGCATGATGTTTCCACCCCCATGCTTCACAGTAGGTATGGTGTTCTTTGGATGCAACTCAGCATTCTATCTCCTCCAAACAAGACAAGTTGAGTTTTTACCAAAAAGTTCTATTTTGGTTTCATCTGACCATATGACATTCTCCCAATCCTCTTCTGGATCATCCAAATGCTCTCTAGCAAACTTCAGACGGGCCTGGACATGTACTGGCTTAAGCAGGGGGACACGTCTGGCACTGCAGGATTTGAGTCCCTGGCGGCGTAGTGTGTTACTGATGGTAGCCTTTGTTACTTTGGTCCCAGCTCTCTGCAGGTCATTCACCAGGTCCCCCCGTGTGGTTCTGGGATTTTTGCTCACCGTTCTTGTGATCATTTTGACCCCACAGGGTGAGATCTTGCGTGGAGCCCCAGATCGAGGGAGATTATCAGTGGTCTTGTATGTCTTCTATTTTCTAATAATTGCTCCCACAGTTGATTTCTTCACACCAAGCTGCTTACCTATTGCAGATTCAGTCTTCCCAGCCTGGTGCAGGTCTACAATTTTGTTTCTGGTGTCCTTTGACAGCTCTTTGGTCTTGGCCATAGTGGAGTTTGGAGTGTGACTATTTGAGGTTGTGGACAGGTGTCTTTTATACTGATAACGAGTTCAAATAGGTGCCTTTAATACAGGTAACAAGTGGAGGACAGAGGAGCCTCTTAAAGAAGTTACAGGTCTGTGAGAGCCAGAAATCTTGCTTGTTTGTAGGTGACCAAATACTTATTTTACCAAGGAATTTACCAGTTAAGTCATTAAAAATCCTACAATGTGATTTCCTGGATTCTTTCCCCCCATTCTGTCTCTCATAGTTGAAGTGTACCTATGATGAAAATTACAGGCCTCTCTCATCTTTTTAAGTGGGAGAACTTGCACAATTGGTGGCTGACTAAATACTTTTTTGCCCCACTGTAAGTTACTGCTGCTTCATTTGCTCATCTACACCTACAGATGATGGACCAGACACTACACATTGCACACAGCTACGATTTATCCTTCTACAGGGTCGCAGGCAAGCTGGAGCCTATCCCAGCTGACTACGGGCGAAAGGCACACACTGGACAAGTCGCCAGGTCATCACAGGGCTGCTATGATTTATATTACTACCATTGACACTCTTGTTCATATACTTTGACTGCACATATTCCGCCATCTACAGTTATGATCTGCACTTTAGCTACTTTGCTCCTGCTTTGCTCCTGCTTGATCTTTATTTTACTTTACTTTCTCATTTAATTCCCACTATTTGTTCATTTTATTTTTCATCTTTATAAGTTAGCTTTTAAAACAAAATGCCAGGGGGCAAAAAATCCAGGAGATCTTGCAGAAAATGCACAGAACTAGAACAGAGGATTTCTATCCTGGAATCAAAGATTGATGCCCTGCCAAAGACGGATGAATTCAGAGCGATATCTCAGGAAAGGAGTACAGAAACAGTGGCTGAGAATGCAGAGATTGCACCCCGACAGGCCGATGGCATTGCAGATCGAGTGGATGAATTCATCAATCTAACAGGGCAAAATGTGAGTACAGAAAACTGGCACATGTTGGGTGGCAGGCCCAAAAATAAAAACAGAAGAGTAATTACCTCAACACCAGTTCGTTCTGATACTATGCAACCCATGCTCCACAGCCATGCTATTAGAAATAGAGCCAGGTCTACAAACTACAATAGGATTTACAATCCCATGGAAAATCCACAGCCCATAAGGCTTCAGAACAAATTTGAATGCCTCAGGGATGTGGAAGCGGAATTTTCAGGCAGACAAACACATCATAGAAAGAGATCGCACCACAACCGAAGAGCTGTGGGAAGAGGCAAAAAGCAGCTCGTAACACCACCTGATCCCACAACCCTTGTTCTTGGTGATTCCACTGTAAGACATTTAAAAGGACATGGGATGATTATTTGCTGCCTTCCAAATGCATCCATCTCTGACACCAAAGACAGCATTTTGAAACTCATGTCCAAGCATAAAACTATAAAACGTATTGTTGTGCATGTGGGAGCAAATGATATTTTCAGAGAACAGCTGTTTGTCCAAGATGATTTCAGAAAACTTTTTTCTGATCTCTATAAGACTGGAATACAATCTTTTATCAGTGGCCCACTCCCTGCAAGGGGAAGCTTTGCATTTACTCGACTCTTCAGTCTTAACACCTGGCTTGGAAAAACTTGTTTTTTATTTGGTATGAACTTCATAGACAATTTTAACCTTTTCTGGAATCGCAGAGAATTCTTCAAGCCAAATAGCACTGAACTCAGCCGAATTGGGACCAAAGTTTTAGCGGATCACTATAGCCTCGCTCTACAACATGCAATTTTCTCTCAGCCAACATTGAGGAAAACAGTTGATAAGATATCGCAGACTGACCCAGTTACAAATATCAACAATACCTCTGCAAAGCCAAAACAATCATCCATGCAAGTCTTCACCAAGGACACACAGCCATCTGGGGCAGACTGCCAAGAACCATCTGGGGCAGACTGCCAAGGACATCAACAATCACATGAAGAATATGAGCATGCGATTCCATCATGCGATTCCATCCAGATTGAGGACCTGACCAAAGACAATCATGCCAAGGCTGTATCATCCACATCTCGACCCCATGCAAGTCTCACAGAGACTGTCAGGGAGACAGTCACCACAGAGACAGTCATGAAGACACTCACGAAGACCTCACCAAAGTCCCAATCTCGGTCTCGCTCTTCTGACTTTATTGTACCATCTCCGTCTCCCCCCTGCATGGATTTCCCTAAAAGTATGCAGAGACTGCTGCCAATGGCTGCACTCTCTTTTTCCAGCCCAAATCATTTGCGACAAGCAGTGTACCCAGTTCATCAAAAATCAACCAACAGACTGAATTGTGTTCGCCCAGGACTTTCAGCTGGCTACCAATCTTTTTCACTATCTAAAAAAATACATGACATCTCCAATCCTTCCCCCTTCCAACCTCATGGAACATACAGAGAGTCTTGTATGATGTGCTGTGGGTCCCTGCATTGGGTGTAGTTTTGAAAACAAGCTGGGACCCAGTATGCCTATGCCATTCTCTATTCCTGTGTTGATAAGAAATAGAAAACATAGAGCATATTTAACCCAGGGGGTAAACCAGTCTAGTCTCCTTCCTGTTTCAAAACAACATCAGAGTGCCAAAGCGGATATTACTTCTAGACTTTCTGTAAAGCTAGCTCTTCTGAACATTAGATCACTTTCAAACAAGTCATTTTTAATTAATGATCTTATCTGCAAACACAATCTTGATTTTTTGCTTCTAACTGAAACTTGGCTGGATCAAGCAAATAGTGCTACCCAGGGCCGCTGACAGCTTTGGCTGGGCCCGGGACAAAATGCTCTGAATGGGCCCCTCCCAACAATCCCCCCGGGCCAACCCACCTCTCTTATCCCAGTCTCTACTCACTCCAACCCTTAAATGACAGGTATTCAAAAACCATTCAACCGGTCAACAACCATTTCATTTTAGCATTTCAACATTTTTACAGTTTTAACATTTTAACATTTCCTTAGTCTGCAACTATTCAGGTGCGAAATGCAATGCGCCAGACTTTTGTTGTGCGTGCGTGCGTACTGTCCAGTGTGAAAAGCAGAGAAGAACACACCGCTCAAGAAACGGCGGGATATGATTGCGGGCTAATGTGAATATTCTTAGCTTCAATCAGGTATATGAAACACAATGTTATTAAGCCATTGTGGTTATGAAATGATTCAATGCCCTGTGCGTTTGATATGGTGTTCAGTGTGACTTGCTCTCCCCTCGTTTGTAACATGAATTGCGTGCCGCGCGTGCCTTGGTTGGAGTTACTTTACGGGGCTGGAAAAAGTTGGCTGTGTCTTACCCAGTGATGGGAATAATGGCGTTAGAAATAAACGGCGTTACTAACGGCGTTACTTTTTTTTAGTAACGAGTAATCTAACTAATTACTTTTTACATCGTTATAACACCGTTCCCGTTACTTACAATAAAATACTATGCGTTACTTTATTAAAGCTGTTCTCATCTGGCACGCTGCTCGTTCAGCCTTTCTTTACTCTGCTTTCGTGTGGGGCGGGGAGACACGAGACAACGGCACAGTAAGCCAATCAGAGTAGATTTGGACAACATACGTAGGTAGGCCACGCCTACTGCACTACTGCGCGCTCTTTCAATCGGAAGAGCCAGCGATGGCGAGCGGTCAGCCCAGCACTGCGCTTTCACATTGGAAATACAGCCATTACTTTTCATTACTTGAAATAAAAGGCAAGAGTGTTTACGTGCAATGCACATTATGTCGAGGAACAAAGCGTTTGTCCTCGTCAGTGGCCAGTAATTAGTAACATAATTTTAATAACTACAAAAATATATTACATTTGATAAATGTCTTCTCACATTGTCCCACAAAAATATTAATATAGTGTAGATAACATTACGAATTGGTTCTGTTAAGTGTCCATTTCAGTCATTAAACACATTTAACATTCACTTTTATTATGATTACACTAATTGAATTTGATTTTTTTGAGGGGGAACAAAATGTAACGGAATAATTACTTTCCCTGGCAATTAGTTACTTTTATGACAAAGTAACTCCGTTACTAACTCAGTTACTTTTTGGGAAAAGTAACTAGTAACTATAACTAATTACTTTTTGAAAATAACGTGCCCAACACTGGTCTTACCTGGCTCAGCTGCCCCACTGCCTTTGCTAGTACCTGCTGCATCATCCGAATCTTTTTTAAAATATTTATGCAGTGAGCCCCTGAGTCTCTTGGTTTCTTCCTCTCTTTTCTTTTCTTTTCTTTTCTTTTCTTTGGTCCTGACTTGTGCATGTTGGCAAATGGCACGCACGCTGATTGTCGAAGCGCTATGATCGAACGATGTCTCTTTTTTTTTTTTTCCCCCTTAATCAAAGAGTCAGACCAAACCATTTTTGCATTAGGGGTGGTAGGGGGTTCTTGACGCCTTTTTCAAAGACAACAAAGGCAAAAGATCTAGAAATAATTTATTGAATGCAAATATAGCACATTTCTCCCCCAAATCAACACATTTTGAAATGAAAAAAAAAATTTAATCGCAACTTCATGAGAGCCCAGTTCTGCCCCCCCCCCCATTCCTGGGCCCGGGACAACATACCCGTTTGTCCCCCCCTGTTGGCAGGCCTGGTGCTACCACCCTTATTGAAGCAGCTCCCCCAAATTTTAATTTTATGAATGCTACCCAACAGGGGAAAGGTGGAGGGATCGCAAATATATTCAAAGCCTCTTTTCAATGTAAACAATCCTCACTTGGTGATTTTACATCCTTTGAACACTTATGTGCACTTGTTACATGCTCTCCTAACATATTGTTATTAACTATTTACAGGCCTCCGAGACATTCAGCCAAAGTTTTTCTAGAAGAGTTTGGTGAACTGTTGTCAGTCATTTGCTTAGAGTTTGACTGTCTTATTATATCTGGGGATTTTAACTTGCATGTAGATAATCCTGAAAACACCTATGCCAGAGAACTACTTGCACTTATTGACAACTTCAACCTAGTACAACATGTACAGGGGCCGACCCACTCTCGTGGTCATACCCTTGACCTCGTCATCACAAAGGGTCTGTTTCTACTATTGTTGTTGACCTGGCCTTATCTGATCATTTCTGTGTTTTCTCTGATGTTTCTATGTCTCCTCACATTCAGAACAGCTCAACGACTATGGGTAGGAGAGTCATAAACGACAACACATGTGTTCTCTTCGAGCAAGCTCTCTCTTGGATCTCAACCAAGATGTCAAACTCTGTAGATGATTTACTGGAAATTTTTAATTTAAAAATGACCCAAATTATGGATGGCATTGCTCCATTCAAAATCAAGAGTCAATGACAAGCAGAAAGCTCCATGAAAGCAATACCCAGCTGTTAAATTGCTAAAGAGAGAATGTAGAAAGACTGAAAGAAAATGGCGTAAATCTAAACTTCACATCCATTATCAAATCCATAAAGAGATGCTTTGTAAATATAATTATGAAATTCAGAAAGCAAGACAGTCTTTCTTCTCCAACATCAACAGGAATATGAACAATGCCCGTGTGCTATTTTCAACAGTAGAGAAGCTACGTAACTAATCCCCCACCACAATTAGCACCTGAACTTCTCTCAGTTAATAAATGCAATGAGTTTGCATCCTTCTTCAAAGGTAAAATTGATAAAATACGGCAGAATATTGCTCATAATATATCTCAGTTGCAAATAATTGAAAAGCTGCAATCACCAGTGACACAGACAGACAACATCAACACAATGTCAGAATTTTGTTTAATTGATTACGAGACTCTTGAAAAAACTGTACAAAATCTCAGTTCCTCAACATCTGAATTGGACATTCTGCCCACCAACTTTTTTAAGTCTGTTCTTCACCTTATAATTACAGATGTGCTTCAGATCATAAATACATCCCTAGAGACTGGCATTGTTCCTGTGTCCCTGAAAAAAGCCATTGTAAAGCCCCTACTTAAAAAGAATAATCTGGATGCTTCAGTATTAAACAACTACAGGCCAATATCAAATCTACCATTCATCGGGAAAATCCTTGAAAAAATTGTCTTCAATCAATTAACTGCCTTCTTGATATCAAACAGCTGTTTTGATAACTTTCAGTCAGGATTTCGTGCCAATCATAGCACTGAAACAGCGCTGATTAAAGGGATAGTTCGGGATTTTTGACATGAATCTGTATGGCATCCCCATCAATAGTGTCGTGCAAACACACTGTCTTACCCCTGACAGCATCCTGCGAGTCCAGTTCTTGTCCAGTTTTGGTCCAGATGAAAGTAGTCCGGCAAGTTTGTTGGGGTCACGAAAGTAAAACGTTTTTCGTCTCAAAACAGTATGTGTTCAAAAGAGTGATATATTTGCATCACAAAACCGTTGCCAAATAAAAAGTCAGACCTCGAAATCGCTTGGCACTATTTTCTCTCCCTTCTTATCACTGCGCGCTGCCGGCTTCATCCAGCTGCGGCTCCAGCTTCAAGGATAAGCTGGAGCCGCATAAGTAGGAGTCCCGGCGGGTGGTTTGTATTCGATTCGTTTATATCCCGACCTTGTCAGCTGTCAGATTTATGTTCATGGACCCGGTAAGCTGGTAAATAATATATTTTTTTTCTTTACCAAATTCTAACAGAAAACGAGAGCGCCCGAAAGGGAAGCAGCAGTGGTAGTTTCTTTTTCCCTGCCATGGAAGCGCACTTGTATACTGAGGAGGAAAGCAATTTGCATTACAGCCGTGAGGCGGCTCGGCTCGGTTTTCCCTTTCGGGCGCTCTCGTTTTCTGTTAGAATTTGGTAAAGAAAAAAATATATATATTATTTACCAGCTTACCGGGTCCATGAACATAAATCTGACAGCTGACAAGGTCGGGATATAAACGAATCGAATACAAACCACCCGCCGGGACTCCTACTTATGCAGCTCCAGCTTATCCTTGAAGCTGGAGCTGCAGCTGGATGAAGCCGGCAGCGCGCAGTGATAAGAAGGGAGAGAAAATAGTGCCAAGCGATTTCGAGGTCTGACTTTTTATTTGGCAACGGTTTTGTGATGCAAATATATCACTCTTTTGAACACATACTGTTTTGAGATGAAAAATGTTTTACTTTCGTGACCCCAACAAACTTGCCGGACTACTTTCGTCTGGACCAAAACTGGACAAGAACTGGACTCGCAGGATGCTGTCAGGGGTAAGTCAGTGTGTTTGCACGACACTATTGATGGGGATGCCATACAGATTCATGTCAAAAATCCCAAACTATCCCTTTAAAGTTATAAATGACATGCGTCTTAATACTGATGCAGGCAAAACATCGGTCCTGGTGTTACTGGACCTCAGTGCAGCTTTTGATACTGTTGATCACAACATACTGCTATATCGACTTGAACACTGGGTTGGGTTGACTGGTAAAGTTATCGATTGGTTAAAATCATACTTAAAAGATAGAAGCTTCTTTGTTACCATGGGAAATTGTACCTCAACATCAGTGTCCTTGACCTGTGGTGTCCCCCAGGGGTCGATTCTTGGACCATTACTATTCAACCTTTATATGCTCCCACTTGGACAAATTATCAAGAACAACTCAATTTTGTATCACTGCTATGCAGATGACACCCAAATTTATTTTGCTCTATCACCTAATGATTATGCCCCCCTTGAATGTCTGTACCAGTGTATCGACCAAATCAACAACTGGATGTCACAAAATTTTCTTCAGCTGAACACAGATAAAACAGAAGTAATTCTATTTGGGAAAAAAGATGAAAGACTCAGGATTACCACTATTCTTGACACAAAGGGGATTAAAACAAAAGATATGGTTAAAAATCTTGGTGTTTTCATTGACAGCGAGCTAAATTTTGACAGTCACATGAAAGCAATCACTAAAGCGGCATTTTATCACCTAAAAAACATTTCCAAACTAAGAGGACTTATGTCAAAATATGATCTGGAAAAACTTATACATGCCTTCATCTCTAGTAGGGTTGATTACTGCAATGGCCTTTTCACAGGCCTGCCAAAAAAGACCATCAAACGACTTCAGGTGATTCAAAATGCAGCGGCTAGGGTTCTCACACAAACAAAAAGAACAGAGCACGTTACTCCAATTCTAAGGTCCCTTCACTGGCTTCCAGTAAGCTATAGAATTGACTTTAAAGTATTGCTGCTGGTGTACAAATTTCTAAATGGTACAGGGCCCAATTACCTCTCTGATATGTTGCAGCGGCCTAACCCAATCAGATCTACCAGATCGCAGCAGAAAAATTTACTGGTAAAACAAGTTGTTAAGGCGGCACGGTGGTGTAGTGGTTAGCGCTGTCGCCTCACAGCAAGAAGGTCCTGGGTTTGAGCCCCGGGGCCGGCGAGGGCCTTTCTGTGCGGAGTTTGCATGTTCTCCCCGTGTCCGCGTGGGTTTCCTCCGGGTGCTCCGGTTTCCCCCACAGTCCAAAGACATGCAGGTTAGGTTAACTGGTGACTCTAAATTGACCGTAGGTGTGAGTGTGAATGGTTGTCTGTGTCTATGTGTCAGCCCTGTGATGACCTGGCGACTTGTCCAGGGTGTACCCCGCCTTTCGCCCATAGTCAGCTGGGATAGGCTCCAGCTTGCCTGCGACCCTGTAGAAGGATAAAGCGGCTAGAGATAATGTGATGTGATGTGACAAGTTGTTAAAACAAAGTGTGGTGAAGCAGCTTTTAGCTACTATGCAGTACACCTATGGAACCAACTTCCAGAGGACATTAAAAATGCTCCTGCTGTTGGCAGCTTCAAATCTAGACTAAAGACCAAGCTGTTTTCAGATGCTTTCTGCTAACTGATTAATATTGTCATCTTTACATGTTTTAAACTTTCTTAACTTTTATAGTCTCTGCATGTTTTAAACTTTACTTAACTTTTATTCTATTTTATTCTGTTTTTTAACTGAATTTTTACTTCATTTTATTATATTATTTCTACTCTTGTTTAATTCTTATTATTTTTCTTCCCCATTTATTTTATGTAATTTTATTTTCTATTGTTTACTGTTTTGCTTTTACTTCTGTAGAGCACACTGAACTGCCACTGTGTATGAAATGTGCTATATAAATAAACTTGCCTTGCCTTACTTATATATGAAATATACCAACCAGTCTGCCTCATATATTCTGCATATTTTATATATTGTATTTGTACATACTGTAATCCACTCTGCTTTTCTTGATTCAATTAGTTTTCCTCCCCTCTCATCATCTCATGTACTGTATTTTGTTTTGCACATCTGTAGAGTGCCTCAGCTTTACAACAAGCATTTTGTGCACATACCAAACGTCAAACTTGATCTTGTGTTCTTTGTAGGGGAAAAATGTGTGAAATACTACCATCCTGTAAAGAAAGATGGAGCCTTGAACAGATTGTGCGAAGACCAGGAGGGTCTGTGCCAGTGTGCTGAAGGTACACACATTTACATCTCACAAATTCAATCAATAAAAACTAAGTGAATCAGGTTTAATGTCTGGAATCCTCATGACAGATTATAATGACAGTTTTAAAAAATGGATCAGATTTCAAAAGCTAATTGCATGTTTATATATATATATGTTTATATATATATATATATATATATATATATATATATATATATATATATATATATATATATATATTACACAGTGGTGCTTGAAGGTTTGTAAACCCTTTAGAATTTTCTATATTTCTGCATAAATATGACCTAAAACATCATCAGATTTTCACACAAGTCCTAAAAGTAGATAAAGAGAACCCAGTTAAACAAATAAGACAAAAATATTATACTTGGTCATTTATTTATTGAGGAAAATGATCCAATATTACATATCTGTCAGTGGCAAAAGTATGTGAACCTTTGCTTTCAGTATCTGGTGTGACCCCCTTATGCAGCAATGACTGCAACTAAACGTTTCTGGTAACTGTTGATCAGTCCTGCACACCAGCTTGGAGGAATTTTAGTCCATTCCTCCGTACAGAACAGCTTCAACTCTGGGATGTTGGTGGGTTTCCTCACATGAACTGCTCGCTTCAGGTCCTTCCACAACATTTCCATTGGATTAAGGTCAGGACTTTGACTTGGCCATTCCAAAACATTCACTTTATTCTTCTTTAACCATTCTTTGGTTGAACGACTTGTGTGCTTAGGGTCGTTGTCTTGCTGCATGACCCACCTTCTCTCGAGATTCAGTTCATGGACAGATGTCCTGACATTTTCCTTTTGAATTCGCTGGTATAATTCAGAATTCATTGTTCCATCAATGATGGCAAGCCGTTCTGGCCCAGATGCAGCAAAACTTGCCCAAACCATGATACTACCAACACCATGTTTCACAGATGGGATAAGGTTCTTATGCTGGAATGCAGTGTTTTCCTTTCTCCAAACAACATTTCTCATTTAAACCAAAAAGTTCTGTTTTGGACTCATCTGTCCACAAAACATTTTTCCAATAGCCTTCTGACTTGTCCACGTGATCATTAGCAAACTGCAGATGAGCAGCAATGTTCTTTTTAGAGAGCAGTGGCTTTCTCCTTGCAACCCTGCCATGCACACCATTGTTGTTCAGTGTTCTCCTGATGGTGGACTCATGAACATTAACATTAGCCAATGTGAGAGAGGCCTTCAGTTGCTTAGAAGTTACACTGGGATCCTTTGTGACCTCGCTGACTATTAAACACCTTGCTCTTGGAGTGATCTTTGTTGGTCGACCACTCCTGGGGAGGGTAACAATGGCCTTGAATTTCCTCCATTTTTACACAATCTGTCTGACTGTGGATTGGTGGAGTCCAAACTCTTTAGAGATGGTTTTGTAACATTTTCCAGCCTGATGCGCATCAACAACGCTTTTTCTGAGGTCCTCAGAAATCTCCTTTGTTCGTGCCATGATACACACTATGTATGTGTGCATGTGTGTGTATATATATATATATATATATATATATATATATATATATATATATATATATATATACACACACACACACACACTAGTGCATCTCAAAAAATTAGAATATTGGAAAAAAGTTCAATATTTTCCATCAGTTATTTAAGAAAGTGAAAATGTTATATATTATAGACTCATTGCACATAAACTAAAATGTTTCAAGCATTTTTCTACTTTAATTTTAATCAGTATGGCATACAGTACAAAAACATTAAAAAAAAACATCTCAAAATATTAGAATATTTCATTTCGAGTTTGAGTAAAACAGTATGAACACAGTGTATCTCTCGGTCTAGTTCAGTACACACAACCACAATCATGGGGAAGACTGCTGACTTGACTGTTGTCCAGAAGATGATCACTGATGCCCTCCACAAGGAGGGTAAGCCACAAAAGGTCATTGCTGAAAAGGGTGGCTGGAAAAGGTGCACAAGCAACAGGGATGGCCGCAGTCTTGAGAGGATTGTCAAGAAAAGTTGATTCAAGAACTTGGGAGAGCTTCACAAGGAGTGGACTGAGGCTGGTGTCAGTGTATTAAGACCCATCACGAACAGACATCTTCAAGAAAGAGGATACAACTTTCGCATTCCTAATATCAAGCTACTCCTGAGCCAGAGACAATGTCAGAAGTGTCTTATCTGGGCTAAGGAGAGAAAGAAATGGACTGTTGCTCAGTGGTCCAAAGTCCTCTTTTCAGATGAAAGTACATTTTGCATTTAATTTGGAAATCACAGTTCTAGAGTCTGGAGGAAGAGTGGAGAGGCACAGAATCCAAGGTGTTTGAAGCCCAGTGTGAAGTTTCCACAGTCTGTGATGATTTGGGGTGCCATGTCATCTGCTGGTGTTGGTCCACTGTATTTTATCAAGTCCAAAGTCAACACAGCCATCTACCAGGAGATTTTAGAGCACTTCATGCTTCCATCTGCTGACGAGCTTTTTGGAGATGCTGATTTCCTTTTCTAGCAGGACTTAGCACCTACCCACAGTGCCAAAACTACTACCAAATGGTTTGACCATGATATTACTGTGTTTGATTGGCCAGCCAACTTGCCTGACCTGAACCCCATAGAGAATCTATGGGGTATTGTCAAGAGGAAGATGAGAAACACCCGACCCAAAAATATAGATACGCTGAAGGCCACTATCAAAGCAACCTGGGCTTCAATAACACCTCAGCAGTGCCACAGACTGATCACCTCCATGCCACACTGCATTGATACAGTAATTCATGATAAAGGAGCCCCAACCAAGTATTGAGTGTATAAATGAATATACTTTTCAGAAGTTGGACATTTCTGTATTGTAAATCCTTTTTTTGATTGATCTTATGGAATATTCAATAATTTGAGATACTGGATTTCTGATTTTCATGAGCTATAAGCCATAATCATCAAAATTAAAACAAAAAAGGGTGACTGATTCATGGCGGTGCAGACGTGAATTTACTGAGCTCCACTTACCACTCATTACTTTAATGTTTTCTGGAGGCAAACTATGCTGAACTACGTTAAAACATCGACATCAGCAGTACCACACACCAGTGATCCCACCAAAGACGCTGAAAGTTCCCCGCAGAAGAAAAGATTCAAGGATTCATCGACTAGCATATTAAGAGCCGAGCTGGAAAGCGCCATCTTAGCAGGAGTGAAGCAAGCGCTAGCTGAACAGAGAACGGCGCTAAACACCATTGTCACCACCGCGGTCAAAGCCGCTTTGGATGATGTTCTTCTACCGCAAATATCTGACCTAAGACTTGAATTGAAAAGCACCAATGACACTTTAGCTACAACCACAGACCAAATCGAACAGCTTGAGAAATCTGTGAAGCGCGTTCAGTCAAGATGTGATTCTACACAGGCAGCGGCTAGGCAGGACAGGGACCAGGTCGCAGCTATGAGGATGGCAATCAACGAGCTACGCAACAAACTGGCTGAAATGGAAGACCGGAGCAGGAGATCTAATCTTCGTCTAGTCGGACTGAGTGAAGGTGCGGAAGGTGACAACTGCATCGCATTCTTAAAGAAAAACCTGGCCAAATGGATCCCTGCTCTCATGGGGCAAGACATCAGGATAGAACGAGCACACCGCGTATACGGCGACAAGTCCGACCGGCCTCATACAATCATATTCAAACTGCTGGATTACAATGACAGACAAGCCATCCTTAGCGGCGCGAGAGCAGTGCCTTCAGTTAAGCATGGCTCGGACACTCTCCGTTTCTTTCCAGACTTCAGTGCTGACACCACCAAGAAGCGAAAGGCTTTCACTGAAGTGAGGAAGAGAATCGAGTCATATGGGATCGAAACATTCCTCCAATACCCGGCCACCCTGAAGATCACTTACCACGGAAGACAAACACTGTGTCACTCACCAGCTGAAGCAGAGCAGTTCCTCCTCACCAACAACCTCACCTACGGACAGGCTGCCAGCACTACACCAAGAGGAAAGAGGGGCGCAGCTGTGGACGCCCAGACCTCCGAGATGGATAAAAACGTAGAACTCCAGATGGACACGCTCGAACAACCTGCCTTCACCGCTAGCAATGCTACTGAAGTAACATCTGTCTCTCCATCTAGCTAAGTCCGTGAGCTAGCTTAGCATATGGGTATCTGCGTTGACATTGAAAGGCTCTTGATGGTAAGCCGTTTTCTTTTTCTTTCTTGCCCCCTTTTTTTTTTTTAATGATACAGTGCTTTCATTTCGCGTTGTTGGATTCATCATCCTCGCAACGACATTACGACAATGGACTTTTTTGGTTGGCTTGTAGTAAGCTACAGTAATTTGTTTTATCATTCTATCGAAAAATGCAATATTAAGCCTATTTGCTTTCCTTTTCATTTCTCAACATAATGCCCATGTAACGAGTGGGGTGGGTGTGGGACTGCGCCGCTAGGAGGAGCCATGACTCAATGTTTTCTCTTTTTTTACTGGCCAAAGGGGCTTTTCAAACAGACTCCTTGCGGCTCGTATTTGTTTAGTGTGTCTGGCAGCTGTTAACTTTTTTCTTGTCTGGCTTTGCACGATGTCCGAGGGCAATTTTGTATTACTGTTTCTCAATCCTATGACACTCTTATTTAATAGACTAAACCATGTCTAGCTTAAATATTATATCCTGGAATGTGCGCAGTCTTAACACGCCTGTGAAGAGAACGCGATGCTTAGAGTTTTTGAACAGAAAATCAGTTTCCATAGCCCTAATTCAAGAATCCCACTTGAAAGAGGCAGATATAAATCGCTTTCAGAACAAGAATTATAAGTTGTTGGCATACTCTTGTGCTTCCAATAAGACAAAAGGTGTACTGATATTGGCTAAAAGGTCTTTGCAGGTAGCTATAAATTTAGCAGGTGGAGATGACCTTGGTCGTTTTGTCTATGCAGTTATCACAGTACACCACACCAAATACCTACTGTCAACTATTTATGCTCCAAATGACCCCGATCAACATTTTTTTAACAATATCATAGAAACGTTACTACAATTCAGTGACCACAATACCATCATAGGGGGGGATTTTAATGCATCCATTCATTTAGGATTAGACCGCTCTTCTAATACACCCAACTCATCTGCCTCTCTGTCCTCTTCTCTCCTAAATACTTTTGTTACAGAAATGAATGTAGTCGACCCATGGCGTATTCAAAATCCCCTTGTGAAAGAATACACTTTTTATTCATCATGACACAAATCATTTTCCAGAATTGATTATATTTTTGTCAGTACCCCCTTACTTCAGTGCTTCAATTCTATTGACATACTGCCTATCTTGATCTCTGACCACTCTCCCATTATTTGCACTATCACCCCTGTGTCCACAGCTGCCAAACCCTGCAGATGGCGCTTCAATGACTCATTGCTGTATGATAGAATGTTTCTAGATCAATTAAAAACAGGGCTTGTGGAATTCCTGGAACTTAATACAGAACAATGCCCTAACCTCCAGATGCTGTGGGAAGTTACAAAATGCTTCATACGTGGGTACTGTATTGCCTTTTCTTCAAAAGCTAAAAGACTTAAAAACATACGCTTTATTGACCTGGAGGAAAAAAATCAAGTCTTTGGAACATGAGCAGGCCCAATCGTTCTCAGATGATGCATGTCAAAAGTTAATGTCCTTGAAACTAGAATATAACCATCTGTCAATGTCCAAAGCTGAGTTTATTATTCATAGAACTAAACAGAAATATTACTTTCATTCAGATAGAACTAGTCACCTACTTGCATTGAGGCTGAAAGACTCAGAGTCGAAAGCGAATATAGATCTAATAAGAAATAAAGATGGAAAAATCGACACTGATCCCAGAGCTATTAATAACACCTTCAAAGAATTCTACTCCAAATTGTACTCTTCTGAGGTGGTCCTTGACAAAGATTCATGCAAAAAATTCTTAGAAAATCTTGACCTTCCTGTGCTCTCAGCAGAGGATCAAGAAATTCTTGAAAAACATATAACCCTAGAGGAACTGTATAAGGCAGCCAAGTCACTTAAAAAGGTAAAATCCCCAGGCCCCGATGGCATCCCGCCAGAATTATATCTGGCCGTCTGGGATTTGGTAGGTCCTCTCATACTGGGTTCCATGAATTATGCTATAGAACATGGTACCCCTCATCGAGATCAAAACACTGCACTTATTATTTTGTTACAGAAGAAAAATAAAGATCCATTAGATTGCTCTAGTTACTGCCCCATATCTTTAATCAATAGTGATATCAAAATTCTAGCTAAAGCTTTGGTCTCCCGTATTGAGCTCATTATGGATAGTCTTATACATTATGACCAAACTGGGTTTCTTAGAGGGCGGCTAGCCTCCGACAATATGCGCCGCCTACTACACATTATCGAACACGCTCACACATATCCCAACACCTGCACAGTTTTTTCCCTAGACGCGCTCAAGGCTTTCGACAGACTTGAACTTGACTACTTATGGACTGTATTGCATCACCTTGGTTTTGGCCCCAAGTTTATAGGTACTATCCAGACTCTTTACAAAAATCCTACAGCCTCCATTTCAACAGGCACTAAACATTCTGCACCCTTCCCACTCCGAAGAGGATGCCGTCAAGGCTGTCCTCTATCACCTCTCCTTTTTGCTCTGTCATTGGAACCATTAGCACAGGCCCTTAGGCAAAGTCCAGTTATTTCCCCTGTTATATTGTATGGTTCACATCATCACGTATCATTGTATGCAGATGACATAATTTTGTACCTATCCAACCTAAATGTATCTATACCAAGCGTGTTAGAATTATTTAATGAATTTAGTACTATGTCAGGTTACAAAATTAATTGGGATAAATCATCTCTAATGGCCCTTAATACCATCTCACAACACATCAGCCTCCCTACCAACATTGTATTTACTAAATCATTCACTTATCTTGGAATTAAAATAACGGATTCTTTGCCAAAGATCATCCATATGAACTTCAGTGAGATGAGTCAGAAGATAAAACTTGATCTGCAGCAATGGACTAATCTTAAAATCTCAATGCAAGCTAGAATCAGTACAGTCAAAATGAATGTTCTACCAAGACTTAACTTTTTGTCTTTTATGATCCCATGCATACCGCCTCCAAAATATTTTGAAGATTTGAACTCAGCAGTATCTAAATTCATCTGGAATGGCAAACAACCTAGGTTGCATTTTTCAGTCTTGCAACGCACAAAATTAGATGGGGGGCTTGCACTTCCTAATTTTAAACTTTATTTCTGGGCATTTCAAATCAGAGCTATGTGCACTTGGGCAGACCCTGAAAGTGCAGTACCATGGAGAAGTATAGAATCTGCTCTAGCGCATCCCCACAGGCTCCAAGATTTACCTTTCACAGGGGTTGGGCATCGTAAATCTTATACTAAATTGGGTAGTATTGTTTCATCAACATTAGCTGCCTGGAATAGTGCTGAAAAAGCATCGGGTCTCTCAAAGAAATTATTTACACAATCACCGCTATGGAATAACTTCAACTTCCTGTCAGATCATAAACCTTTTGTTTATCCTCTGTGGTCATCCAGGGGTGTTTGCACGTTTTCTAATTTATTTGATGCAAATGGTTTGCGCACATTCCAGGATATCCAACAAGAATATAATTTACCAGGATTCTCATTCTTCTTGTACCTCAGGTTACGTTCAGCCATGAAAGCTTATGGTGTCCCATGGAACTCAGCTTTAAATGACCACCCAATGTTTTGTTGGATTAATCCCATTAAGTGTTCAAGGGGTGCAGTCACTAGAATTTATAATTTTTTACTCACTAGCGTTCAAAAACCTATACAGATTCTATCAAAATGGGACCTGGAACTTTCTTGGTTGGGATTCAAACCGGATTGGGAAACAGTGTGGTCAAATCTTTGCCTCACTTCTAAAAATCTTAGTCATGTACTTATCCATTTTAAGACTATCCACCGTTTCTATCATACACCCTATAAACGATATCTCATGAAACATGTAACCCATCCTCACTGCAGCATCTGTAACACAGGAACTACTGGTACATTTCTACACATGTTCTGGGACTGTCCAGTTATTCACCGCTTTTGGAACTATGTCATCCGTGTGTTACGTGATCTCACAGGACTGGACTTTGACTTGGACCCTTGCTTACTTTTGCTTAATGATGATTCAATGTATGATTTTTCTCTGTGTGAAAAAAGAGTGATGTCAGGGTTCACTGCTGCTAAGAAGACTATACTGCAGCAATGGATACACCCAGACACAAATCTTAGAAAATTTTGGATAGCTTCTTATCACTATATAGTTTGTTTGGAAGGTACAACTGCAAAGATTAACAAGGCAAAGGAAACCACTGTAAACACTTGGATGAGCATAGCTGCTGCCCTTAACGACCTTCTATGAATACCTCTATCTCTTTGTGTTTGCTGCCAGCACAAGTTAAGTGTTCTGTATTTTTAATTTAATTTAATTTAATTTAATTTTATTTAGTGCTTTATCCTGAAAGTATCCATCTTGGGTTTGTATGTATGTTTTAAAAAATATAATAAGATGATCACAAAAAAAAAATTAAAACAAAAAAGGCTTTAAATATTTCACTTTACATGTAATGAATATCGAATATATGAAATAAAGGAACTTTTTCATGGTATTCTAATTTTTTGAGATGCACTAGTGTGTGTATATATATATATATATATATATATATATATATATATATATATATATATATGTGTGTGTGTGTGTATATATACACAGCCCCGCCTAGCAGTATTGGCACCCCTTAATTTTATTCACAACTTTTGTAATATCTCCAGAAATAAATGGAAATGGACACAATTTGCAATACCAAGATCTTTTAATTGAAGGTCCAAAGGAACTGAAAAGTTGCTTTCGTTCAAAATAGGCATTTTAATTTCTAAGACAACAAAAAACAGAAATACAGCAGGTGCAGGAATATTGGCACCCCTCCTTAGTATTTGGTTGCACACCCTTTGGCAGCGATGACGGCCTCCAAACGTTTCCTGTAGCCATCAATGAGCTTCTTGCATTTGTCTTGTGGTATTTTCTCCCACTCTTCCTTCGCTATGCGCTCTAGGTCTTGGATATTTGAAGGATTCCTTCTGCCAATTGCAGATTTCAACTCCCCCCAAAGATTCTCAATTGGATTGAGGTCAGGACTCATTGCTGGCCATTTCAAAACAGTCCATTTTTTCTTTTCTAACCATTTTTGTGTGTTTGGGGTCTTTGTCCTGCTGGAGTACCCAAGATCTTCGCCTCAAACCGAGCTTTCTTACACTGGGCAGGACATTTTGCTCCAAAATCTGTTGATAATCTTCAGATTTCATAATACCTATGACACGGGTAAGGCCTCCAGTCCCAGATGCAGCAAAGCAGCCCCACAGCATTATTGATCCTCCACCATGCTTGACTGTTGGTAGGGTGTTCTTTTCTTTGAATGCTTCATTGCAGCGCCTGTAAACATACTGCCTGTGAGAATTCCCAAAAAGCTCTACTTTTGTCTCATCTGTCCACAGGACATTTTCCCAGAAGGACTGTGGCTTGTCCGGGTTCTCTTTCGCAAACTCCAGATGCTCCTTTTTGTGTCTTTTTTTTCAATAATGGGGTCTTCCTTGGCCTCCGCTCATGTAGCCCTGCTGTGTTGAGTATGCGCCTTATGGTGCTTCTTGAAACAGTTACCCCAGACTGTTCCAGGTGGGCCTGCGGGTCCGTAGATGTTAACTGGGGTGATTCTGCCACCAATCGCACCAACCTTTGACGACTTCTATCATTGATTTTTCTCTTACCCCCACGCCCAGGGAGGTTCTTGACAGTTCCATGCTTTAAATATTTCTTAACATTACGCACTGTTGACACAGGGATACCAAGCTCTTTGGAGATGGCTTTATATCCTTTGGAGCTCTTGTGTTTGTCAACAACTGCATTTCTTGTTTCTTCAGACAGCTCTTTTGTCTTCACCATTGTGAAAAAGGGACTGAGTGAAACAGTTGGTTTTTCAAAACACAAATCTCATCATTCATTGGCCATTTCATGTCACATGGGCACAGACAGGTCTTCACAGGTGATTTCCATTTGTAATTTACCATAGGTGAGTCAAATTAGGTTTAGTTAGGTTAGGTTTTAGGACTAACAGCAAAGGGTGCCAATACTAGTGATACAGCAAGATTTACCTTTTTCATTTTTTTTTCACTCTAATTGTTTTTTTTTGTTGTTGATACTTTGCTCTTTTATATTAACCACGAGCTATCTGTAGAAAAATTCTGCATCACTACATCACTTTTGTTCAGGAGATGTTTAACTTTAAGTACATAAACTTCAAGGGTGCCAATACTACTAGGCAGCACTGTATATGTGTATATATAAGCTGCAAAGTTTGTTTGTTTGTCTTGAGCTAACATCGCCAATTCTTGACAGATTTTCACCAAATTTGGCAAGTAGGTATAGGAGATTTGGCAGAACTCAGAAATTCCATATTTGGGCCCCAGGGGGTCCCTGGTGGGCCCCTGGGTGATGGATGTTTGGATTTTTGTTTATCTTGGGTTAACATCACTATTTCTTGATGGATCGTCACCAAATTTGACATGGAAGTCTGGGGGCAACCCAGAATTTTGCAAAACCCAGGCAACGCCACGTAACCTGCTAGTGTGTGTATGTATGTGTGTGTATGTGTATAAATGAAAAATAGCAGTAAAGTTGCTTAAACATTTAAGTACATTGTTTATTTGTTTGTTTGCTTGTTTGTTGCATATTTGTTCAAGTGTGTAAGAGAGAAATGTTCTATATCTCCTGCCGCAGAAAACTGCAGTATCCAGAAGAAAGAGCATATCAATGAGGCAGACCGGGAGAAAAAAGCTTGTGAAGCCAGCTTGGATTATGGTAAACACTGACTACGTTTACATGCACATGGAGAGAATCGAATTTCTGCCGTTGCTCGACTGAAATCCAAGTTCAAAATGCCATGTATACACCTTAATTCGGCTGAAATTGAACCGAACTTGATTTCTCGGAATCGAGCTACACGACCTAGATTATGCGATTTCTGCCGAGCTACTTAGTGCATGTAAACCCTATCGAGCTAGTAGTCGAGCTACTTACTGCCCCTTCCGGAAGTGACGAGTGACGAGACCACAAACGGGAAACACAACAGCCTCGGTCGGCATGACAACAGTAATAGCGAGCAGCAGAAGAGGTCAGGAGGAACAAACGAAGAAGAGAAAATGGCGATGTGGAGCACAGAGGATGGCAGGACAAAGCTTCTGGTACTAATAGGCTTTTTATTGTCAGACTTTTCAGTTTAACAGCCTACTTTTATTCTTGAGAGAAACACACACACACGAGCGCGCGCTGTGTTCTAGTCCCGGGATGAGCTGTCCCCTGTGCTCTCCCTCTGCCTCCTTAAATAGGGCGCGGTTACTGGGAAGACACACAAACACAGGTTAATTACCGTAAGGTGTAGTGATTCTGCCACTCACCTTCCCTGGCTCCGCCCTCCTGTCACAGACCGGCGCTTGACCACGCCCCCACTGCCACAGGCAAGCAGAAACGTGCACTTCTGGAGCAATGAGGAGACAGAGTTCATGCTCATTCAGCTTAAGGAGTTGAATATATTAAAATTCATGGACAGGAGAAAAACGCGCAATGGAGAACACGGAACTGATAACTTTGTTTACACTCTTGAATAGCTCTTCTTCATGACGACAACCGGAAGTGTACCAACACGATGGGGCGTGTTGCGCCACCTGTGGCTCGGGTGCACAATGCACCTCACACAATAGCCCGATTTCATTGTGTGCATGTAGGATTGGATTTCTCTGGCACCCTGCTGGGACCTTCAGCTCGATTACCGACAGCAGCTCGATTTGGATGTGCATGTAAACGTAGTCACTGACAACCAGATTCAGACACAGATGAGCATGCTATCTGCACACAGTTCTCGCTCACTATATTCATGGCGTGCTTTAATATGTAATAAATCAAATCTTTGCAATATAAATAATCATGAACAGAAAAAATATTAAATAATATATTGTTTTAATACATGTATTTTGCAGTATATAAAGTCCAAGTAGTGAAAACGGACTTCAGCCCAAACATAGATTTCTATGACGTGAAGATTGAAGAGGTCCTGAAAGAAGGTATGTCTTACTATTCATCAGTATGACAGTCGATCACAGTAATGTGCATCACTAACATCATTACATCCACATTAAATGCATGGAACGACGGGATATACGGAACTGGAGCTGTGATAAAGTATGAGATAACAGGACCTCATTGTATTGGAGACCTTCCACACTGTTGGGCCTCATTTATCAATCTTTCTGTGAAGTTGTGTCAAAAACCAAAGTTGTAAGTCAAACCAACCAAATTTAGCTAAATTTACTAAAAGATTTGGAAATGCTGAATTTATTTTCTTGCAGCACGGTGGTGTAGTGTTTAGCGCTGTCACCTCACAGCAAGAAGGTTCTGGGTTCAAGCCCAGTGGCCAACAGGGCCCTTTCTGTGTGGCGTTTGCATGTTCTCCCCGTGTCTGCATGGGTTTCATCCGGGTGCTCCGTTTTCCCCACAGTCCAAAGACATGCAGGTTAGGATAATTGGTGGCTCTAAATTGACTGTAGGTGTGAATGGTTGTGTGTCTCTGTGTGTCAGCCCTGTGATGATCTGGTGACTTGTCCAGGCTGTACCCCGCCTCTCACCCATAGTCAGCTGGGATAGGCTCCAGCTTGCCCACAACCCTGTACAGGATAAGCGGCTACAGATAATGGATGGATGAATTTATTTTATTTCTGTGTGTGTGTGTGTGTGTGTGTGTGTGTGTTAGGTACAGATAATGATAGGGGAGACTGGGGAGACTTGGGACAGTTTGGATTCCCATAAATTAATTTCAACCAATCAAGTTTTAGATCCCATCAGAAGTTAGATGTTGCCACTTAGAGTAACCCAGTGTTGTAGTTGAATCACTAAACCTCGAGTCCAAGTCCAGTCTAGAGTCACCAGTGTTCAAGTCCAAGCCATTAAAGAAAATTTTGAGGAGAGTCCAAGTCGGCTCTGAGAACAAGACTCCAACTGCATCATTTGACGGTGGCTGTTACTCAGACTGTCAAAAGCATTTGGCTCCGATTGCAAATTCGCTACCAACTTGGAGGCAGTAGAAGTCAAATACTCATTGAAGTGGTTGGCCACAGCCAGTGTTGTGGTCGAGTCACTGAACCTCGAGTCGGAGTCCAGTCTCGAGTCCCCAGTGTTCAAGTCTGAGTCAAGTCCAAGTCATTAAAAAATTTTCAATTCAAGTCTTAGTCGAGTCCACGATTGATCCAAGTTGAGTCTGAGAACAAGAGTCCAACCACACCATTTGACGGTGGCTGTTGCTGCCTTTATTAAGGTGCATCAGTTGCCCCCTAAAAATGAAAAGTTCCTCTGATCATGATGCATTTTTGTTTTTATGTTCCTTTTGGTAAGAAAACACAATGGGTGAAATATTTTGACAAAATTCAAAAGTTTAATGGTGGCACCAGGAGCTCAAAGTTATGGAAAAAGCTGCTATTTTATGACAAAATTTCGATCACTTTTCATGGAACATTATGGCACCTTATAGAGTATACCAAATATCTTAGATACACATTTTTAGTACATATTCTAAATATATTATCAAGCACAGTTTGAGTTTTAGCTGTTCATTGAATCATTGTTCAACTACTTTTAAACAATACAAATGTATTATGAATCACATTAATGCTTCTCAATCCCTTGCAAAGGTTCTTAACATGATCTCTGGGTCACAAGAAATCAATAAATGGAGTCCAACATTGTGATTCAAACCTTACGCGAAAACATAAAATAAGCGTTTTTTGGCAAAAAATGAACCTCATGGTGCCACCATTAGACTTTTGAATATGGTCAAAAAAATTTACAGGATGTCTTTATTGGTGAAAAGGAACACCCAAACAAAAATGCATCAGATTTTATGAAAGTGAGGGCAACTGATGCACCCTAGCCTTCATGTGAAGGCGTCTCTACTACTGTGTTGGACTAACATTACTGCTCGACTGCCCCATTTTAGTTAATAGGCTACAGACAGAAAGCTTGTTCATTGCTTAGCAAGTGCTGCCCACTATCAACAGGGCAAATAACATGAGAGAGGGTTAACACTCAGGGACGGATCCAACCAATGCATGTGCATCCGTCAGAAATATATGTGCACCATTGGCATCGGTCACGGCTCGTTTATTTACCTTACCGCTAGCCGTCTACATGGGCTACAGCCACACTCAACCAACAGACCAATGGCTCAGGATCCAACCACCTGTGGTAAGTGGTGATGCTGACCTGACCTAATAACCTGTATTCTCACGATGCTTTGTATAGCGTAATCTGAGACAAAGAATCTAGGTCAAACCAATAAAATGCTCCAGAAAGAGGTCGAGATTTGAAATTCGGTGCAAATAAAGGGCCGAGCCGTGGTCATAGCGGGCCGTGCCTGGGCTGTTTTGAAAGGTCTCGGGGAGGTGCTAGGACGTTTAGTGACTGAGTGAGTTATGAATTTAAATCACACGTGGCTGGAGCCAGGGCTCATTAAAGTTTTCGGCAAGCCGCGCTCGCACAGGTCTTCAGAGGAGAATAACGGGTCAAGCCGCGGTCATAGTGGACCGTGGCTGCCCTCTTCGGAAAAGGCTCAGCGCGCTCTACGTCCCTGTGAAAAGCCGTCGCGATCTGCTAAAATTAGTGAAAATATTTCTGCAGATGTGTATCTGTCAGACTCTTGGGCTGAATCCATCCCTGAACACTTGCTAGTTCAGCGCTCAACAAGCAAGCCCCGCTATCAACAGGGCAATGAACATAGCGTGTCACTTCCTTCTCTGGGTGGAGTCTTACCAAATGATGATTGAAGTTCGAGGTTGTCCCCGCCGTCTCCTCGATAGTTCTTCTACATATGGAACACACAGCAGTGCATTTTTTCCCACTGCATGAGAAGTCTGTAGAAGCAAAGCAGACAATCCTAGGGGCGTTCTCTCCAGGCATTTTAACACCATTAACATTAGTTTGTTCCTGAACATGGCGTATGAACAGGTGAATGCGCTTCTCTTGCACGAAATTAGTATAAAAATTAATATAGATATAAATATCTTCTGCCAAATTATTATGGCATGTTACAAAAAATAAAGAAAAAAATCAGAGTCCTCGTCTCCAATTTCTGAGTCCGAATGCAGTTAATTCACGAGTCCGAGTCATCAGTACTCAAGTCCAAGTCAAGTCACAAGTCCTTAAAATTAGGGCACGAGTCAGACTCGAATACTACAAGCCTGGAGGAACCTACTTCCAGCATGTTTCTTAAGGTCAGGTGTTTGATGTGTTTGATCCAGGTTCCGACCAAAACGTACGTGAAAAACAGAGGCGCTTCATGGGTCATCCAAACTGCAGGGAGTCTTTTGGATTCAAAGTAGGCAAGCGCTACCTCATCATGGGCAACAGTATTGACCTACCAGCAGACCAAGATGGAAAGTATGTGAACTCATCAGCTAATCACCAAATCACAAAATTCTCTGTGCTCAGCTCTCTGGAGTTTTCAGCTATGCATGATCATGACGTTATCTGTTTGATTGGGCCCTGATTTGTATCATTTGTTGTTGTCAGGTTGCAGTACATCTTGGGTGAGCAGACTTGGATTGAATATTGGCCCACAAACGAAGAAGGTCAAACTGAGAAATACAGAAACAAATTCATCGGTATCTCTTCACTGGCTCAAAGCCTTACTGAATTTGGATGCACTACATAAACACAGATTTATTTTATTTTATTTTTTCTGTACAACTTTCTAAATTTCTTTTCTATTGCTGTGACAGCGAATTTACTCTTGGCACTCACCCTTGCAAAGTATCCATCCTCACATTTATTTGAAAATGTAAAAGCTGTCTGTGATCTCTAAAAGGAAAATATTGAATAAACTGTCTACCTTTGATCCTGTTACGTGTTTTTAACGTTTGTTGAATTAGCGGTACAGCATATTATACAGCATAGCTGAGAGGTTTGTAACCTTTGTCACAAATGTGCTTTCTGTAATCCAGGGATGGGCAACTGGCGGCCCGCGGGCCGCATGCAGCCCGCCTCCTTACTCAGTACGGCCCGTAGATTTATTTATTAATTATCAGGAAAAAAAATTAACCGCGGCCTTTTTTTTTTTTAACGCTATTGTAATTACACTGTTGACCAATAGAGGGAGCTTCCTATGCAAACAATATCGGGGCCCTGGGCCTTAACCCCTTCAGCGAGGAAGAGAGACAAGAGAGCCATGGCTACTAGCAGTGCAAAAAAAAAGAAAACTCGATCAAGAAAACCATACCTTTCAGTCAAGATGGGAAGCAGATTATCTCTTCATAGAATTCAAAGGCAAACCCATGTGTCTGGTTTGCTTAGAAACCATAGCAGTCGTGAAAGATTTCAACTTAAGTCGCCACTACAACACCTTGCACAAAGTTAAATATGAGAAGTACACTGGAGCTGCAAGGGCCGCTGTTGTAGCCGACCTCAAATCAAAAGTAAACCAACAACAGCAACTTTTCACCAGAGCCACAACTACACAGGAATCAGCACTCAAAGCCTCTTATGCTGTTTCACTTGAGCTTGCCAAAGCAAAGAAGCCATTGTCAGATGGGGAAATTTGTCAAGGTGTGCACCGTGGAAATGGCCAAAGCTTTTGGTGACGATAAGATGGTTAAACACTTTGAAACGGTCTCTTTGTCCCGATGCACAGTGACACGCGGAATTTTTGACATTCACAATCATGTCGAAATTAAGCTGAGAAAAGTCATGCATGACTGCAAGTACTTCTCCTTGGCTTTGGATGAGAGTACAGATGTGATGGATGTTAGCCAGCTACTGATTTTTACAAGAACTATTGACAGTTCATTTGAAGTGCACGAGGAGCTATTAAAATTGGTTTCTCTGCATGATACGACTAAGGGCACCGATATATTCAACGCCGTTGACAGTGTTTCAAGTGGATTTGGTGGCTTTGACAAACTGTCAACTGTTGTTACGGATGGCGCACCCGCGATGCAGGGAAGACACAGAGGTTTCGCAGGGCTCCTCTGACAGAGCGGGGTAAACTGCCCTATACTGCACTGTATCATACATCAGGTGAGTAGCCTCATATTAACTATGAGATGTAGGCCTGAGTTTGACATGACAGGACAAAAATATTTTTTTTTAACATGCCATGCATTTTATCTCTCCAGGAAGCCCTCTCCGCAAAGACACTGAACTTTAGCCACGTTATGGATTTAGTGACCAAAGTAACAAATCTCATCGGGGGGGAACAGGTCCCTTTGTCACAGAAGGTTCATTGCCTTTTTGGATGAAGTGGACGCCGCGTATGGGGATTTACAAATGCACGCTGAGATCAGATGGATGAGTCGAGGAAAGTGTCTGGAGCATTTTTTTTTTGCGCTGCGCTCTGAACTACCAGTGTTCTTGGAGAACAGTATTAGTGGTGATCCAAGCGCCTACTGCAGAAAACTCAAAGACACAGTTTATTTGCGACATGGCCTTTCTGACAGACATCACCTTGCATCTCAACCACCTTAACACACACTTGCAGGGGAGAGACCAAACTGTTTGCGATCTGTATGCACACATAACTGCATTCCAGCGTAAACTCGACCTGTTCATAGAAGGATTTTCTTCCCATCGTCCGAATTTGGCACGCTTTCCCGCTTGTGAGGAGATGCGAAAAGATAACCCCAGGTGCGAGAAACTACTTCAGAAGTATAGGGCCGACATCGAAAAATTGCAGGAGCAGTTTAACGATCGTTTCCAAGATTTTCATGTGATGAAACCACGAATTGCGCTATTCACGGACCCCGTCTCTGCTGCTGTCAGCGAGCAACCATCAGAACTGCAGCTCAAACTCTGCGAGTTGCAGTCAGATCTGTATTTTCAAGCAAAGCGGAACGAGATGGGAATTTCATTTTGGAGACTGCTACCAGAGGCACGTTTTCCACTCCTCAGAGATTTTGCTGTCAATGGCCAGCATGTTTGGGAGCACTTACATTTGTGAGAGCAGCTTTTCAACAATGAAGCACATTAAGTCAAAAGAGAGGAACAGACTCACGGATGATGCTCTTTTTCATTTGATGCGGATTGGATGCACAAGGATTGACATTGATATCTAGTCTATTGTGCGCCAGCAGGCAAAACCACAAGTATCCCATTAAGTTGCACTTAATGTTGGGCCGCTGTTTTTTTTTTTTTTTTTTAGTTTTTTGCCTCATTGAATGTGAGCCCTTTGCACTTTGTTTCTTTTAAAACAAACTTGTGTTTGTCGTTTAACAAGACGAGCATTATGTTAAAAATGCATTTCAGTGTAGAAAATATTAAATAAATGTATGTTGGTTCAATAAACATACAGACATAAGAATATACAAATATTTTGTTCTTATTTAAAATTATTTTGTAACTTCTCTCATATCTGATTAGTTGGAGTGCGCGGTCATGTGGCCCTCTGATGGTGCCATGGTGGTGATGATAAATTGTGGCCCTCTTTATAATGCAAGTTGCCCATCCCTGCTGTAATTTGATCAAAGCCGATATTAAAATGACAGTCACGCTCATACTCGACAAATATAACCGTTAATGGTCCTTTCATTATGATGTGATGCGTTTACTATGACGATACACAACCTGGATCAGGATGAATAGTATTAATAATATTAACACACACACACAAACAAGGACACAAATTAAAACCAGACAACATTTCAGAAGAAAACAGTAACATGCAAGGCTTGTTATAAAGTTATAAACTGTAAGCAGTGATATTTCTTTCCCAAAATATCTCTCGCCTAGAAATATTGAGAATATCCACTCACCGGCCACTTTAATAGGAACTTGTTGATTTTAAGATCCCTGTTCTTGGCTGCAGGAGTGGAACTCAGTGCGTTCTTCTGTTTTCTGTTGCATTTTGAGATGCTTTTCTGCTCACCACAGTTGTAAAGAGTGATTATATGAGTTCCTATATCCTTCCTGGCAAAAAAGCAGCTCAAACCACCTCAGATCTGTCCATTTTCCTCTGACGTCTCTTATCAACAAGGCATTTGTTTCCACCCACAGAACTGTCGCTCACTCACTGGATGGTTGTTTTTGGCACCATTCTGTGTAAACTCTACAGACTGTTGTGTGTGAAAACCCCAGGAGGAGATCAGCAGTTTCTGAAATACTCAAACCAAAAATACTCATCTGGCTCAAACCAACACCCATGCAACAGTGAAAGAAAGTCACACTTCACTGTGAGATCACAATTTTTCCCATTCTGATGCTTGAACATCGTGAACATTAACTGAAGCTCTTGATTTGATTCTGCATGATTTTATGCATCAAGGGATCGGCTGATTTAGAGAACTGCAGGTGGATGGATGGGTGTTCCTAATAAAGTGGTCAGGTTTCCATGTCTAGAATAAACTTTGCCAAATATATATGTGTGGCAGTGGGGGCGTGGTAAAGCATCGGCCTGTGACCGGAGGGCGGAGTCAGGGAAGGTAAGTGGCAGAATCACTGCACCTGAGGTTAATTAATGTGTTTGTGTGTCTTCCCCAGTGACCGCGCCATATTTAAGGAGAGAGAGCGAGAGCAGAGGGAGCTCTGAACCCAACCAGACGACTGATGTGTGTGTGTGTGTGTGTGTCTGAGTGTCTGGGAGAGTGGTGTAACGCTGAAAAGTGTGACAATAAAAAGAGTTTTGTGAACTCAGTTCTGGCCTGCCGTCCTTCTGTGCTCCACCCACCCATACGAACTGTCACAGTGGTGTCGAAACCCGGGAGTGAGCACAGAAGAGAACAGCCCCATGGAGTCCTCCCCCTTCGCAGGCCTGATCCACGCCCTCACCATGGCCCAACAGAGCCAGCACCAGGCGCTGCTTGCCCTCCAAAAGGAGCAAGAACAACGGTTCGAGGCCCTGGTGCTGGCGCAACAGGAAGATCGTCGGGCGTTCCGGCACCTCCTCACGTCGGCGGGGTCTACCAAGTCCACCGCCACGGGCCCTTCCCCCCTCACCCTAACGAAGATGGGCCCACAGGACGACCCCGAGGCCTTCCTCGTGCTCTTTGAGCAGGTAGCCGAGACCTCGGGGTGGCCGGTTGAACAGCGCGCGGCGCACCTCCTCCCCCTGCTAACGGGAGAGGCGCAGCTGGCCACGCTACAGCTCCCTGCCGACCGCCGGCTGGCCTACGCGGACCTTCGCCGGGCCGTCCTCCAGCGTGTGGGGCGCACCCCCGAGCAACAACAGCAGCACTTCCGCGCTTTGTGCTTGGAGGAAGTCGGCCGACCGTTTGCGTTTGGCCAGCAACTCCGGGACGCCTGCTGGCAGTGGTTGAGGGCCGACAACCGCGACACCGAGGGACTCATCGACCAGGTGGTACTGGAGCAGTTCGTCACGCATTTACCAGCGGGAACCGCAGAGTGGGTCCAGTGCCACTGCCCGGTGTCGCTGGATCAGGCAATCGAGCTGGTGGAGGACCATTTGGCGGCTGTCCCGACGGCAGGACAGCAGACAACCTCATCTCTCCTCTCCTCTCTCTTTCTCTCTCCCCCTCCTCCTGTGTCTCCTCCTCGCCCCATTCCCCCACCGCAGAAGCGGGGGCCGGCACCACCTCAGCTGGCCCGCCACATCCGCGGTGCCCTCCCGTTTCTCCCTTCTGTGTCTGTCCCCCCTCAGGTGAGTGAGCCCCAGAGTATTAGTGCAGAGAGGAAACCCGGACCGGTTTGCTGGCACTGCAGGGAGCCGGGCCACCTCCAACAGCAGTGCTTGGTGATGGAGGTGGGCGCGATGGTTCGGATCCCCGACACGCCAGGAGCTGCCCTCGATCGGGCCGGAGCGTATCGCATACCGGTGAGTATCCAAGGGGAAACATATCAGGCGTTGGTGGATTCTGGTTCTAATCAGACCTCAATCCACCAAAGCCTGGCGCAAGATGAGGCATTGGGGGGAGCACAATTGGTGAAGGTGTTGTGTGTGCACGGGGATGTTCACAACTACCCTCTAGTGTCGGTCCACATTCTTTTTCGAGGGGAAAAATTTATAGTGAAGGCAGCGGTTAATCCTCACCTTACCCACTCGATAATTTTGGGGACTGATTGGCCGGGATTTGGGGAGTTAATGAGTCATCTAGTGAAGAGTGGGTCCTGCCATAGTTTAACAGGGGGAGGTCCCGGTGTCGCTTTGGTGGGAGCAGCTGTCACAGAGCCGTCTACATCATCTCCGCATCAGAGTGAGGAGCCGCCGGCTCCTCTCTCTATTGGGGAATCCCTCGCAGATTTTCCATTAGAGCAGTCGCGTGATGAGACTCTGCGGCATGCGTTTGACCAAGTGAGAGTAATCGATGGTCAAACGCTCCAGCCAAACGCCACCCCGTCCTTCCCCTACTTTGCGATTATGAAGGATAGATTATACCGAGTGACGCAGGACACTCAAACTAAAGAGCAAGTCACGCAGCTTTTGATTCCGAAGAGCCGCCGGGAATTGGTATGCCAGGTGGCTCACTTTAATCCCATGGCTAGACACTTAGGGCAGGATAAAACACTAGCCCGAATAATGGCCCGGTTCTATTGGCCAGGGATTCGCGGCGATGTCCGTAGGTGGTGTACGGCGTGTCGCGAATGCCAGTTAGTAAATCCAGCGGCCATTCCAAAAGCGCCTTTGCGCCCTCTGCCGTTAATTGGGACCCCGTTCGAAAGAATTGGGATGGATCTCATCGGGCCATTAGATCGGTCAACGCGAGGGTACCGCTTTATATTAGTTCTGGTGGACTATGCAACACGATGCCCGGAAGCAGTGCCTCTTCGCAATATCTCAGCACGCAGTATTGCGGAGACACTCTTCCGCGTTATCTCCCGAGTTGGAATCCTGAAAGAGATTCTGACTGACCAAGGCACCTCGTTTATGTCATGTACACTGAACGAACTGTATGGGTTGTTGGGTATTAAGCCGATCCGCACCAGCATGTATCACCCACAAACGGATGGTTTAGTTGAACGGTTCAATCGCACCCTCAAATATATAATTTAAAAATTCGTAAGTGAGGACGCACGCAATTGGGATAAATGGCTCAAACCCTTGCTATTTGCAGTGCGAGAGGTCCCCCAAGCCTCCACGGGGTTCTCCCCATTTGAATTGTTATACGGGCGTAAGCCGCGCTGCATTCTAGATGTGCTGTGGGAAAATTGGGAGGAGGGACCTTCACCAAGTAAAAATGAAATCCAATACGTTATTGACCTGCACGCAAAACTCCACACACTCACGCACCTAACTCAGGAGAATTTGCGGCAGGCCCAAGAATGACAAACCCGCCTGTATGACAAGGGTACGCGCCCTAGGGAGTTTGCACCGGGAGATAAAGTACTCGTACTGTTGCCCACATCGAGCTCCAAATTGGTCGCCAAGTGGCAAGGACCCTATGAGGTCACACAGCGAGTAAGGGACGTTGACTATGAGGTGAGACGAATGGATAGGGGTGGGGCGCTACAGATTTACCACCTCAATCTGCTCAAACTCTGGAACGTGGTGGTCCCCGTGGCATTGGTGTCGGTGGTTCCAGAGAAGGCGGAGCTGGGGCCGGAGGTTCAAAAGGGAACATTGGCATCACGTATCTCTCTAGTCCCCTGTGGAGACCACCTCTCCCTGACCCAACTCGCAGAGGTTGCCCAGTTGCAGACCGAGTTTTCGGACATGTTCTCGCCCCTGCCTGGCCGCACCAACCTCATAGAGCACCACATTGAGACGACCCCGGGGGTGGTAGTGCGTAGCCACCCTTACAGGTTACCCGAGCACAAGAAAAAAGTGGTTCGGGAAGAACTCAAGGCCATGCTCGAAATGGGCATCGTCGAGGAGTCCCACAGTGACTGGAGCAGCCCGGTGGTCTTGGTACCCAAGGCCGACAGGTCGGTCCGGTTCTGTGTAGACTATAGAAAAGTCAACGCGGTGTCTAAATTCGACGCATACCCAGTGCCTCATATTGATGAGTTGCTCGATCGGCTAGGCACAGCTCGTTTTTACTCGACACTGGATTTAACAAAGGGTTATTGGCAGATCCCCTTGACTCCATTATCCTGAGAAAAAAACGGCCTTTTCCACACCGTTCGGCTTGCACCAATTTGTCACACTTCCTTTTGGGCTGTTTGGGGCGCCCACTACGTTTCAGCGGCTGATGGATAGGGTCCTCCGCCCCCACGCCACCTATGCGGCCGCCTACCTCGATGACATTATTATCTATAGTAATGACTGGCTGAGGCACCTCCAACATCTGAGGGCCGTCCTTAGGTAGCTGAGGTGAGCGGGTCTCACAGCCAACCCGAAGAAGTGTGCGATTGGGCGGGTGGAAGTACGGTATCTGGGCTTCCACTTGGGCAACGGGCAGGTGCCCAAATTAACAAGACAGCAGCAATTGCGGCCTGCCCGAGGCCTAAGACCAAAAAGGGGGTGAGACAGTTCCTGGGGCTGGCTGGCTATTATCGTAGGTTTATACCTAATTATTCGGATGTCACCAGCCCGCTGACTGATCTGACTAAAAAGGGGGCACCAGATCTGGTCCAGTGGACGGAGCAATGCCAGCGGGCTTTTTCTGAGGTAAAGGCTGCACTGTGTGGGGGGCCACTGTTACACTCCCCTGACTTTTCTCTCCCCTTTTTGTTACAGACAAATGCGTCGGACAGAGGGCTGGGGGCTGTTTTGTCCCAGGAGGTGGAGGGGGAGGATCGCCCAGTACTGTATATCAGTAGGAAGCTGTCGGTGTGTGAGGGGCGCTACAGCACCATTGAGAAAGAGTGCCTGGTGATCAAGTGGGCGGTCCTCGCCCTCCATTACTACCTGCTGGGATGCCCTTTCACCCTCTGTTCGGACCACGCGCCCCTCCAGTGGCTCCACCACATGAAGGATGCCAACACGCAGATCACCCGTTGGTATCTGGCACTCCAACCCTTTAACTTCAAGGTGATCCACAGGCCGGGGGCGCAGATGGTTGTGGCAGACTTCTTCGTCAAGGGGGGGAGTCGGCTGCAGGCCGGACGGCCGCCCGGCCTGAGTCGGGCAGTGGGGGTATGTGGCAGTGGGGGCGTGGTCAAGCATCGGCCTGTGACCGGAGGGCGAAGTCAGGGAAGGTAAGTCACAGAATCACTGCACCTGAGGTTAATTAATGTGTTTGTGTGTCTTCCCCAGTGACCACGCCCTATTTAAGGAGAGAGAGCGAGAGCAAAGGGAGCTCTCTCCCCAACCAGACGACTGATGTGTGTGCGTATGTCTGAGTGTCTGGGAGAGTGGTGTAACGCTGAAAAGTGTGACAATAAAAAGAGTTTTGTGAACTCAGTTCTGGCCTGCCGTCCTTCTGTGCTCCACCCACCCATACGAACTGTCACAATATGACAGAGAGAGAGATAAATGAGAGAGAGAAATATACGAGATGCTCATCTAAGTTTCCAAACCTGTTATTCCTTAACTCTTGAATATTTTCTATCATTAAAAATCTTATAATCCCTGCTTTCCAAAGAAATGTATCTGGTTAAGATCTGTTCACTACTTTGGGAGTAACGGCAGGTTGAAGTCGGTACAACAGAGTAAAAACTCTGCTCGCGGGATGTCAGGAAACTGCCGGTGCTTTTTTTTTTTGAGTGATGGGAAAGCAGTCAGGCTCTCTCTCTCTCTCTCTCTCTCTCTCCTGATCGGTTTTCCACTGGATTACTCATCAATATCAATCAGATCACTTTTATAGGGATGTTCTCTCTCTCTCTCACTGTTTCTGATGAAGGATTCAGCAAAATTTTCCCTCTGCTAGTTTTGATGTTCTGATTCATGGGAGACTCTGAAGTGAGTTTTCAGAGCTTTACCTACTTATTTTTTCAAATCAAACTGATTCCTGTAAATAAATAACTATTTTAGAATAGAACTGGAGCTGTTTTAGTGCAAAAAGATTGAGATCTTAGTGGTCAGAATGAGATTTAAAAAAAACAGAAGTCAGAAACGCGAGTGTCAGTTTCAGTTCAGTTAATGTGAATTGTTTACTGGATGTGGATCAGACAGTTTTTTTTGAGGTTCGCCTTGAAAGCTGTGAATATTAATCAAAATAATCATTTATATTCTTTCATATAAACACTAGTAGGCCCTACTGGGAAATACAAAGGCCTACAGAGCACAAAGAGGGGATTAGAAATAATCTTTTATTACTTTTTCATTGAGTGTACCGATTTAACATTTTTACCTCATTAGCGTGAATTAAATACTAATTTACATAATTTGTTTTTCCTAATTTTGTATTCAGTATACAACTATCTATGTTCCTGCCAATTTCTATGTAAATATCTTGAAAAATAGAAAGTTATGAAGAAAAACCATTTGATCTCATTGGTTAATGAGGCCCATGTTGGACCATGTGATCCTCAGACAGAATATTACAGCTGTTTAATAAAAATTAAGCTGGTTTTTTCAATCTTTGATTTGTAATATCTCAAGAACAAATAAACATTTTAATTCTGTAAAAAGTCTGTTGATCTGCATTCAGTTCTGAATTCAATGAGAGCAGTTTCAAGCAATTTGGACTGAATTTGAATTTTCACCTGATATACAGTGGTGCTTGAAAGTTTGTGAACCCTTTAGAATTTTCTATATTTCTGCATAAATATGACCTAAAACAACATCAGATTTTCACACAAGTCCTAATAGTAGATAAAGAGAACCCAGTTAAACAAATGAGACAAAAATATTATCCTTGGTCATTTATTTATTGAGGAAAATGATCCAATATTATATATCTGTGAGTGGCAAAAGTATGTGAACCTCTAGGATTAGCAGTTAATTTGAAGGTGAAATTAGAGTCGGGTGTTTTCAGTCAATGGGATGACAATCAGGTGTGAGTGGGCACCCTGTTTTATTTAAAGAACAGGGATCTATCAAAGTCTGATCTTCACAACACATGTTTGTGGAAGTGTATCATGGCACGAACAAAGGAGATTTATGAGGACCTCAGAAAAAGCATTGTTGATGCTCATCAGGCTGGAAAAGGTTACAAAACCATCTCTAAAGAGTTTGCACTCCACCAATCCACAGTCAGACAGATTGTGTACAAATGGAGGAAATTCAAGACCATTGTTACCCTCCCCAGGAGTGGTCGACCAACAAAGACTCCAAGAGCAAGGCATATAATAGTCGGTGAAGTCACAAAGGACCCCAGGGTAACTTCTAAGCAACTGAAGGCCTCTCTCACAGTGGCTAATGTTAATGTTCATGAGTCCACCATCAGGAGAACACTGAACAACAATGGTGTGCATGGCAGGATTGAAAGGAGAAAGCCACTGCTCTCCAAAAAGAACATTGCTGCTTGTCTGCAGTTTGCTAAAGATCACGTGGACAAGCCAGAAGGCTATTGGAAAAATGTTTTGTGGACTGATGAGTCCAAAATAGAACTTTTTGTTTTAAATAAGAAGCGTTATGTTTGGAGAAAGGAAAACACTGCATTCCAACATAAGAACCTTATCCCATCTGTGAAACATGGTGGTGGCAGTATCATGGTTTGGGCCTGTTTTGCTGCATGTGGGCGAGGATGGCTTGTCATCATTGATGGAACAATGAATTCTGAATTATACCAGCGAATTCTAAAGGAAAATGTCAGAACATCTGTCCATGAACTGAATCTCAAGAGAAGGTGGGTCATGCAGCAAGACAAGAATAAAGTTAATATTATGGAATGGCCAAGTCAAAGTCCTGACCTCAATCCAATGGAAATGTTGTGGAAGGACCTGAAGCGAGCAGTTCACGTGAGGAAACCCATCAACATCCCAGAGTTGAAGCTGTTCTGTACGGAGGAACGGGCTAAAATTCCTCAAAGCCGGTGTGCAGGACTGATCAACAGTTACCGCAAACGTTTAGTTGCAGTTATTGCTGCACAAGGGGGTCACACCAGATACTGAAAGCAAAGGTTCACATACTTTTGCCACTCACAGATATGTAATATTGGATCATTTTCCTCAATAAATAAATGACCAAGTATAATATTTTTCTCTCATTTGTTTAACTGGGTTCTCTTTATCTACTTTTAGGACTTGTGTGAAAATCTGATGTTGTTTTGGGTCATATTTATGCAGAAATATCACATCACATCACATTATCTCTAGCCGCTTTATCCTTCTACAGGGTCGCAGGCAAGCTGGAGCCTATCCCAGCTAACTACGGGCGAAAGGCGGGGTACACCCTGGACAAGTCGCCAGGTCATCACAGGGCTGACACATAGACACAGACAACCATTCACACTCACATTCACACCTACGGTCAATTTAGAGTCACTAGTTAACCTAACCTGCATGTCTTTGGACTGTGGGGGAAACCGGAGCACCCGGAGGAAACCCACGCGGACACGGGGAGAACATGCAAACTCCACACAGAAAGGCCCTCGCCGGCCCCGGGGCTCGAACCCAGGACCTTCTTGCTGTGAGGCGACAGCGCTAACCACTACACCACCGTGCCGCCCCATGCAGAAATATAGAAAATTCTAAAGGGTTCACAAACTTTCAAGCCGAGGTCTGTGCGGGACAGAATTTTCAGTCCCGCTCCTGCAAAGAATTATGATTTTCAGTCCCGCTCCCGCCCGCGCCTGCCATATTTTGTCCCGCTCGCAAATCCCGCATGATGCAGACGTTCGCGTTATTTCTCACGAAAGTTCTTGTCATTGGCTTGGGGAATTAAACATGCTGAGCTTAGCTGAGCTCTCCACTGACCGATCCTTCACCTAGCGCACATAGCGAGGGTGCGCGTTGCCAGGCGGCATGCGCAGCTGAGGCTTTACAGAGATACCCATTGTGAGCTTCACTAGAGGAGCTCTGCTCTTCTGCCATGATCGGAGATCTCAAACACGGAAGAGCGGAAAGGAATCGGAAACGTACGCGAGATTAGACCACTGTGGCAGCGGGGGCGTGGCCAAGCAGCAGTCTGTGAATGGAGGGCGGGGTCGGGGAAGGTAAGTGGCTAGGTCAGTGGTTCTCAACCGGGGGGGCGCGCCCCCCTGGTGGGGCGCGGAGGTACTCCAGGGGGGTCGCGAGTAGGCTTCATGTATGGAGGAAAAAAAAAATCTGGGGCTAACAGGCTATAGTAGCTAAGCAGATGCAACACATTTACCCATGTCAAAATGCAGGACATTGGACTATTACATACAAATCAATACTATTATAAAATCTATCATCAAGCTATCATAAAATCTTGTGTGTAGGTTATTTTAAGCCCGTGACGAGAACATGACGCAACGTCACGTGAGTGAGTCTGCATACCGTGGCCACCGTGTGAGTGCTTGCCACACACACACTAGTCTGGTTTCTTGCCGAGTTAACTCGTGCCGACTCTCGCTAGTCTACTATCATCAATCCATCGATACAGCGCAAAACCCAAACAGTCTTTTTAAAGACTACTACCCCACACTGTATTTTTGCTTTCCCCATTTCAGCTCTACCCAAATAATTTGTTGTTTTTGTTGTTTTCTTACTGCTAGTCTACTACCCCTTTGCCTTCTTCACCCTGCGTGTGAAAAATCCAACTGTCCCACACACACACACACACACACACACACACTAACACACACACTCACACGAGTAAGTACACCATTCACACCTCGTTAAAATTTGCAACTATAAAATCCCCGAATAAAGATATCGATCGTGTTTCTCACTGATAAGCCCCATACGTTCTCTCTGGTTAGCCCCCTTAGCCTACTACAGACTTAGCCTACTACAGACTTATCATTACAACTTTATTACACACGTTTATTCACAAATACTTTAACAAAATGGATAGATTTCTTGTCAAAAAACCCAAGACAACTGACGTAGGTCTACCACCAGCTGCGAGAAAGCTTTGGAGGTACGATGAATCATACCTGCAGTTTGGTTTTACTGTCACCTCTGATCTTCGTCCTCAGTGTGTCGTGTGTGCCGAGGTGCTGGCAAACGAAAGCATGAAGCCATGCAAACTTAAAAGGCACCTCGAAACGAAGCATGCTGGCCTGAAGGACAAACCGCTTGAATACTTTCAAAGAAAGCGTGATGGCCTGCATCAGCAACAGGCAACAATTTCCGTGCACAGCACTGTATCTAAGCAGTGCCTGGAGGCATCATATGTGGTGGCAAAAAGAATAGGTAAGCTAGGCAAACCGCACAATGATGCCGAGAAATTCGTTTTGCCAGCTGCGCAGGACATGTGCAGAATATTCTTCGGGGATAGTGCAGCAGCCAAATTAGGCACCGTGCCACTTTCAAATGACACAGTTGCTCGGAGAATTGCTGATATGTCCAATGATATCAGAGAGCAATTAATACAGTTTATTAAAAATAGTCCATACTATGCCTTGCAGTTGGATGAGTCTACCGATATTGCTGGACAGGCACAGCTTCTTACATATGTCAGGTATGTCAGGGATAAATTAATTGAGGAGGATGTCCTTTTTTGCCGCTCTCTTCAGTCACACACAACTGGAGAGGCCATCTACAATGTCCTTGATTCATTTATTCGCGAGAATGGGTTGGCGTGGGACCGATGCGTTGGCTTGTGCACGGATGGCGCACGAGCAATGACGGGCCATGAGCAAAGTCTAGCTGCTCGCGTTAAGCAGGTAGCTCCACTTGTAAAATGGACCCATTGCATGGTTCATCGCGAAGCACTCACTGCAAAAAAAATGCCGTCTCTGTTGGAATCCGTGCTGAACCAATCAGTAAAAATGATCAACCTCATCAAGTCACGGCCGCTAAACTCTCGCTTGTTTGAGGTCCTCTGTCAGGAGATGGGGTCAGAGCACGAACAGCTGCTTCTGCACACTGAGGTTCACTGGCTGTCCAGGGGGCGGGTGTTACAACGTTTGTATGAGCTGCGAGATGAGGTGAAGCGGTTTTTGACACAAATCAATTCAGACCTGGCGAAAAATCTGGATGACCCTTTGTGGCTGGCGTGTCTCTCCTATTTGGTCGATATATTTGACCGCTTGAATGGCTTGAACCTGTCTTTGCAAGGCCGAGAAACTCACATTTTGCTTCTCGCAGAGAAAGTGGATGCCTTCAAGCAAAAACTTGACCTCTGGTGTGGCTGCATCAGTCAGGGGAACTGTGATATGTTCCCAAGCCTTGCAGACTTTATCAGTAATGCAGGCACTTCCCATGATTTCTCATCTGTCTTTCAAGCAGCGTCAGAGCACCTGTCGGTAATGAGAAAACAGTTTGCGGCATACTTTACAGAGGATTATCGCTCTTTTGCGTGGGTTCGAGATCCATTTGTGTGTACTGCTGACGAACTTCCAGTTGACATGCAGGAACAGCTTATTGAGCTGAAGAGTGACAGTAGACTTAAGGCAGTCTTCACCTCATGCCCTCTTTCGACATTCTGGGCAGCACTGATGCAGGAGTACCCGCAACTGTGTGACGTAGCCTTGAAACTGCTCATCCCATTCGCATCGACCTACTTGTGTGAGGCAGGATTTTCAAAAATGACTGCGCTCAAAACGAAATATCGCAATCGTGCACAAATTGAGGATGACTTGAGACTGTGCTTGTCAAACATTTTGCCAAGAATCGAGGATCTTTGTAAGGCAAAGCAGGCTCAGGTCTCGCATTAACGCAAATGCAGATCACAAAGGCACAGTAAAAAGTAAAACCTAAATTCATGCCTGGTCCCAATTCCCAATGATATCAATAGCCAGCTAATGATAAGCCTAATAAAATACCTAATAAAAACACTAATAATAATAATAATAATAATAATAATAATAATAATAATAATGATGCCTATTAATAATAATAGCATAATAATAATAATAATAATAATAATATCAACAACCAACAGCAATAATAATAATAATAATAATAATAATAATAGGCCTAATAATAATAATAATGCCTGAAAGAACATAAGTCTTGTACTACTGCCAACAGCTTAGTAATGATAATAGGCCATAATTATAATAATTATAATTATAATAATGCCCGAAAGCAGATTAGAAATGTGGTGCTACTGCCAATTATAACAATAGCCTAATAATGATAATAGGCCTATGTATTTCTATGGAATGGATAATGCTACTACTGCTGCTACTGCTACTACTACTACTAATAATAATAATAATAATCTAGCCCAGGGCTATCTATCTATCTATCTATCGGTCGATATAAGGTGCTGTAGGTCGGGTGGCGTCACTGCGGGTGAGTGTGTTTGGGGGGGGGATGGGGGCGGGTCGAGAAGAGGGGCCCCCAACTGCAATGAACCAGCTTTGGTGGGGCCCAGGTTGCAAAAGGTTGAGAACCCCTGGGCTAGGTCATTACATCTGATGTCAATTTGTGTGTGTATGTGTTTGTTTGTTGCAGGGATGGAATATAAAGGGAGGGGGAGAGGAGCGAAGAGGGATTCGCTCCCCGACCACAACACGTGTGTGTGTGTGTGTGTGAGTGAAAGAAAGAAAGCTGAAAAGCCAATAAAGTGAGTGGGTGTGAACACGAACTCTCGCCTGCCGTGCTTCTGTGCTCCACCCACATCGGGGATTACTACAGTGGTGCTGAAACCCGGGACGCACACCACTCACTTTATTGAGCTTTTCAGCTTTCTTTCTTTCTTTCGTTCGTTCGTTCATTCGTTCACTCACTCACTCACTCACACGTGTTGTGGTCGGGGAGTGAATCCCTCTTCTCTCCTCTCCCCCTCCCTTTATACTCCATCCCTGCAACAAACAAACACACACACACAAATTGACATCAGGGCCCTGTACTACGAAGCGGGTTTTCTGGCTTACCAGGGTAACTTCGAGAGTAACTTGATCACGTGCAGTGTAACTTCCCGATTAACCCATACTACGAAAGTTGGCCATGTTCAAACCGAGGTATGCTGCCATGGCAACTTACGCTGCATCTCAAACCTGCTCGTCTCAGGTTATGTTCTTGGTTAACCCGAGGTTTCCGATTAACCACACCCTTTTTAAACACCACCTCTCCACCGACATTTCCTCTAATGCCAGCGTACCTGGATGACCCGTGCGATATCGGAGCGCAGATTAGAGATGGGATTTATGGCTCTTTGATGGGATCCGCATCTTTGTGATCCGTTCTTTGAAAAGAGCCGTTCAAAAGACTGGCTCATTTGGCTCTTTTTAAATATTTATTCAGTTTTAAGAAGACAGCGTCTAAAGAAGCCAGATCCCTCTGCTTAGACAGTGACATCAATATTTCTGGACATACCTTTTATATAAAGCAACCTAGACTTACATTATTGTAACCCCTAAACGCTCATAAATAACCATTAAAAAACAATGAGGGCTTCAATGAATGTCCATGCAGAACGGCTTTTCTGTAAAAAAAAAAAAAAAAAAGAACCCACTCAAGAACATAGTTACCAAGAACGCAATAATATTTTATAGAAAAACACTTGTTTTACAAAAATATTTAAGTCTGAGATACAAAAAATACAACTACAATAAATATAACACAAGAACTAGTTATCACACAAGAACATTTTAATAGAAAAAAACAAACTTTCTATATTAAAAATATTGAAATTGTAACAAAAATAGATACAACTAAACAGTCAGATAAATAGATAAAGTTATAACAAGAACACAAGATTATTTTAATAGGAAAAAACAAACTATTAATGCAAAAAATATATTATTTGAAAAATAGATACAACTAGACAAACAGATAAATAAATAAAATACACAAAAATAGAACAAACAAAATGACAATAGAATAAATTAAATGAACGTCCATGCAAAGTAGTTTCCCCACAATATTATCATTAACATCACACAACAACATTATAAACTATATACAAAACAATTTGAACTATTAGGCAAACAGATAAAACTTGAATAAATAAAAGGCAAATGAATGCTTGCTTGCACGCACACACACACCATTATGAATGATGTTTTTATATTTCATTTTCACCTGTTGCCAGGTGCGTTTGACACTGCTGTTGCCTCTGAAATGTTCACAGGACATACACCAACTTATAAGGGACTGAACAGTCAGTCGTCCTAATTCATGTGACTCTGTGCACATATCAGCTTAAGTAGGCTACTCCATGAATTTACCATACCAAATTTTATTCAGGATTTTTCGGACATTAAACAAGCTATATATGACTGGGGCCACGTCGAAGGACCATTTTCTGTGACTTGTGATTGATCATGAAGCTTCTCTCAACCTATACTTCTGTTCTGGAACATGTAGAAGGGAGAATGTACTTGCGCATTTACCCGATCAGCAATTCGTTGCCAACATGCTTGCCGCTCCTTATTGGCAGCCGTTGTGTTAGATTTTGCTCTTAATGTTGTTTTGAACTCCTCGTAGCTTTGCATTATGACAGCGCATTCTTCCTCCGTGAAGCACGGCGACCGTGCCATTGTGAACAGTGGTGATTTGCGCTGATAACCTCCCCTTTAACGTGAACGCGCATTAACCCTGATTAGGTTAACACAGGTTCAACAAATCAACTTCATAACTGGCATCGTAGTACCGTTTAACCCCAAACAAGATAACCAGGTTTTGTCAACCCCGGTTTAGCAGGGGAACCCTGGGTTACTTCTGGGTAGGCTGACCTCCGTTCGTAGTACAGGGCCCAGGTGTAATGACCTAGCCACTTACCTTCCCCTACCCCGCCCCGCCCTCCATTCACAGACTGCTGCTTGGCCACGCCCTCGCTGCCACAACCACATCTGCAAATTTAGGCATCTTAAAATGTTATTAATGCCAAATAAAATATCCAGCACAAATTATATATGATAGACATAAATTTATAATTTTTATTTTAAACACGGGGGTGGCACGGTGGTGTAGTGGTTAGCGCTGTCGCCTCACAGCAAGAAGGTCCTGGGTTCGAGCCCCGTGGCCGGCGAGGGCCTTTCTGTGTGGAGTTTGCATGTTCTCCCCGTGTCCACATGGGTTTCCTCCGGGTGCTCCGGTTTCCCCCACAGTCCAAAGACATGCAGGTTAGGTTAACTGGTGACTCTAAATTAACCGTAGGTGTGAATGTGAGTGTGAATGGTTGTCTATGTGTCAGCCCTGTGATGACCTGGCGACTTGTCCAGGGTGTACCCCGCCTTTCGCCCGTAGTCAGCTGGGATAGGCTCCAGCTTGCCTGCGACCCTGTAGAAGGATAAAGCGGCTAGAGATAATGAGATGAGACATAAATTTATAATTTATAAATTTTATTTTAAACACGGGGGCGGCACGGTGGTGTAGTGGTTAGCACTGTTGCCTCACAGCAAGAAGGTCCTGGGTTCGAGCCCCGTGGCCGGCGAGGGTCTTTCTGTGTGGAGTTTGCATGTTCTCCCCGTGTCCGCGTGGGTTTCCTCCGGGTGCTCCGGTTTCCCCCACAGTCCAAAGACATGCAGGTTAGGTTAACTGGTGACTCTAAATTGACTGTAGGTGTGAGTGTGAATGGTTGTCTGTGTCTATGTGTCAGCCCTGTGATGACCTGGCGACTTGTCCAGGGTGTACCCTGCCTTTCACCCGTAGTCAGCTGGGATCGGCTCCAGCTTGCCTGCGACCCTGTAGAAGGATAAAGCAAAAATACATAAACCAGGAACACCATTACGCCCCATAGTAGATAGCATTGGTTCAGTCACTTACAACTTATCAAAAGCACTCACCGAAATAATTAAACCATTACTAGGACTCACAGACCAACACTGCAAAAACTCAAAACATCTGGCAGAAGAACTAAAAAACATCAAAATGCAGCAAGACGAAATTTTCATTTCACATGATGTCATATCTCTTTTCACCAGAACACCCACGGAAGCCACCATACAGATAGTACAAGACATATTAAAAACAGACAGGACGCTCAAGAAACGCACAAACCTCACTGTACAAGACATCACTCAGCTCCTTCAATTCATCGCCACATCCACATACTTTCAGTTCAGGAACACAATTTACAGACAGAAGGAAGGTTTTGCCATGGGAGACCCACTATCAGCCATCATGTGCGGCTTTTTCATGGAGGATCTGGAGCAAAAAGCACTCACTACAATACCAGCGGAATACAGACCAACACTCTGGAAACGGTATGTGGACGACATATTGGAAAAAGTAAAGAGGGGACACACTCAACAACTCACCGACCATCTCAACACCATAGACAATACCGGCAATATAAAATTCACACATGAAGAAGAAACAGAGCAGTCAATAGCATTTTTGGATTTAAAAATACATCACACAGAAGATGGGGACATCAAAATAAAAGTACACAGAAAACCCACACATACCGACCAATATTTAAACTGGACTTCCGAACACCCCATAATGCACAAAATATCAGTAGTCAGAACATTACATGAACGCACAGCAAATAATTACAAATCCACAGGACAAAGAACAGGAGGAACAACATATACAACACGCACTGAAGGCATGTCAATATCCACAGTGGGCAATATCCAAAGGGGCGGAACAGGTTAAGAACAACAAAACACAGAAGAAAGAGAAAAAACAAACTAACAAACAAGAACACAGGGGAGTAGTGACATTACCATACATCAGGGGAATAACTGAACGCATTCAAAGAGTAATGAGGAAACACAACATTAACACACCTGTCAAACCATACACAACACTCCGTCAGATCCTGGTTCATCCCAAAGACAGAATACATCCGGACAAGAGATGCAACACCATATATGAGATTCCATGTCAATTATGCAATAAAACTTATATTGGGGAGACAGGAAGGAGTTTCAACACAAGAAAAAATGAACATAAGAAAGAGTGCGAAAAGGAGACAGCTACAAGACAAACCCGAACAATAAAAGAAAAGGCACAACAGGAAAATTATAAGTCAGCCATAACAGATCACTGCAAAAGGGAAAATCACATTATGGACTGGGGGAATGCCAGAGTCATCCGCACAGAAGATAACAAACATCAGCGCTGGATCAGGGAGGCCATGGAGATCCGTAAGCGAAGCCCGAGGACCATCAACCGAGATGAGGGAGCATACATGCTCTCCCATACCTGGAGTGACATCTTGCAGTGGACGAACAGACAGTATAAGGCGTGACCGACCTGTCAAACCAGACAGGAAGGCCACGCCTTCAGAAACAGCAGCTGATAAAAGATGCGTCACCAATAACATCCGGTGACACTCTGAGGAAGACGGAAGTTGTACGTCGAAACATGTCAGGTAAACAAACCCAAAAAATTAGATGTCTGATAAAAAAGAAAAAAACAAAAACTAAGGATAAAGCGGCTAGAGATAATGAGATGAGATGAGATGAGATGAGATTTTAAACACGTTTTTAGTTAGTGGGACTGCAGCTTATCACCTCTCCCGCCCGCTCCCGCATTGTGCACTCCCCCTCCCGCCCGCGCCCGCAATGTGCACTCCCCCTCCCGCCCGCGCCCGCAATGAGCTTTCAAAATTTGTCCCGCGCCGCACTGCTTTGCGGCGGGTCCCGCGGGAGTGCAGGGCTCTACTTTCAAGCACCACTGTACATATATCTTAATGTGATTAACGATGCCATTTGGTCAATATTAAATGTTTTTAATTGCCTTTTTTGCACTGTAGTCAATTTATTTGATAATAATGTCACGCCTTGTTCAGTTCTGTTTTGTTTTGTTTGATACTGCACCGTTTATGAAACTCAATGAAGAAAGAAAGAAAGAAAGAAATTGAAGTGCAATACCGACTCTGCCCAGGTGGTGGCAGTAGAAAGATTTCCTCTTGAGTTTTCACCGGTCTGTTTGACTGGCGAGGAAGAAGTTTGGTTGAATCCCAAACACATCACTATTGAACACGTAGTGCACTATATAGGGCGCGGAATCCTCTTGTTTCGCACACTAGTGAAGGAGTTAGTGTAGTGATCAGACATGTATTCGGGATTTGAGCACTGAGCGGCTTTGCTGTTGTTTATTCACTTTAAAACCTTGAGCCGCTTTTAGTTTAATGATAAATAAAGATGGCTGTGAAGGCGCCCGGGTCTGTGTGAGGGAGGGAGTGATGTGTTAAAGGCTCTGTGCAGTGGGGAAACCTGGCTGGTGGTGATTCGGGGCGGGTTGTGTGTTTGGCTGAAGTTTGCAGTGTGGAAGGTGGAGAGAGAGAGAGAGAGAGAGAGCTGCTCACAGGAGGTTGTCGGATCTGAACCCCGGGGTTCAGTGCATGGTGCCGGAGTGAGCTGCGCGCGCGCTGGGGATGATGGCGAAGGTCCAGGTGCTGAATGTGGCGGTTCTGGACAACCCGAGCCCCTTCTGTAACCCCTTCCAGTTCGAGATCACGTTCGAGTGCATGGAGGATCTGCCTGAGGGTAAAGCTCACACTCACACCCATTACTGCTCAACACCTGAGAGCAGGAGAGAGAAAAGAGGAGAGAGACAGAGAAAATAAGAGAGGGGGTAGAGAAATAAAAGAGAAGAGAGAGAGAGAGAAGACGGAGGGAGACAAGGAAAGAGAGGTAGAGAAATGAGAGAGAGAGATAAATGAGAGAAATAAATGAGGGAAAAATGAGAGGAGAGAAGACAGAGGGAGACAGGAAAGAGTGAGAGAAATTGAGAGAGGATAGATGAGAGAGAAAAGTGAGATAAATGAGAGGGAGAGATAAAAGATGAGAAGAGAGAAATGAGAGAGAAGACAGGAAAGAGAGTGAGAGAAATATGAGAGGAGAGGAGAGAAATAAATGAGGGAGAGAAATGAGAGCGAGATGAGAGAAGTGAAATATAAATGAGAGAGAAATAAAAGAGGAGAGAGAAATAGAGAAGCGAGAAATGAGAGAAGATGAGAAGAGTGAGAGATAAAAGAGAAATATGAGAGAGGGGAAATAAGAGACGGAGTGAGGGAGAGAAATATGAGCGAGAGAAGAGGGAGAGAAATGAGAGAAAAGTGAAATTTAAATGGGAGAGAAATAGAGAGAGAGAGATAAATGAGAGAGGAAATAAGAGACGGAGGGAGGGAAAGAAATTAGAGAAATAAATGAGAAGAGAAATGGGAGGGAGAGAGAGATGAGAAAGGGAGGGAGAGAAATGAGACTGTAAACTCGTTATACAGTCAGTTTCTTTAAAAGTTCATTTTTCCCTTTAAGCTCGGATTCTGTTCAGAGTTCAGTTCATTCGTTATTCATTTTCAACCCAAAATAAAACCCTCGCCTGGCCCCGCCCCCAAACCTCACAGAAGTCCTGCAGTCTGTGTCACAGACAGACAGACCAGGCAGTCAGTTAATCCACAGACAGAGAGGTGTAAAAGTAAAGGCACCCCTGTGTCCCTTTAAAAAATAATTCAGGTCAAATTCACAAGAACATCATGTAGTAGGGTGAGTGATCTTATATTTTCAAACCGAACATCCAGACCTCACACACACCCTTATAAATCATAACAGGACAGTGTTTATATAATTAGCACTGTTACAGCCACACCTCTTCTTCCTGATTGGTCAGGAGGTGAAATGTGGGCAGTTCATTGTTCACTGTCTTAAAGTTATTGATGATGAAATGAATCTTTCAGAATTACATTTCTGAATTTGCATTAAACCAGATTAGTACTTTTTAATGAATATGTAAATGAATTTAAAGAGTTAAAAATATTTGTCTGCCTTTGTAGAAATTGTAAGGGCTTGGCGTGTCCGTGTGACACCTGTGAATCGTGGTCACATGTTGAATGAGTGCTGAACAATTGGATCGGAGTGTTGAGTGGTGGTGGTGGTGGTGATGATCTCCTCTCTTTCTCCTGGGGCAGATCTGGAGTGGAAGATCATCTATGTGGGCTCTGCGGAGAGTGAGGAGTACGATCAGACGCTGGACTCGGTGCTGGTCGGCCCTGTTCCTGCAGGGAGACACATGTTTGTGTTTCAGGTATGAAGGGTATTCAGTTGTTTATTTTTATTTAATTATATTTTCTGTTGCACCAGTCAACTAAGCCCCGCCCTCTGACTCTTTATTGTTGATAAACAATTTTGTACAAAATTACGACTTCAGTTTATTAAATTTTGTTGTGTGAACACGCTTATTGTGTTGCGACTTGACCTTGTGGGGCTTTTTTTTCCTCTTCTCTCCATGAGCTGTGATCGTGGTGTATGCTGTAATTTGTAAATTTAACTGTCGAAGTGTGTGTTAAATTCTGCAGGCAGACGCTCCGAACACGGGACTCATTCCTGAAAGCGATGCAGTGGGCGTGACCGTGGTGTTAATCACATGCACTTATCGGGGTCAGGAGTTCATTCGCATCGGTTACTACGTCAACAATGAATACACCGACCCTGAGCTGCGTGAGAACCCGCCCATCAAACCCGACTACTCGCAGGTAACTTACGACAAAGAAAAAAAATTTTTTTTTTGATGTTAATAAACTCAGAGGAAGAGAAAAACAGGTCACTGAGTAAAAAAAAAAAAAAAAAGTACATTTTATTTCCCTTATGACTTATTTAAAGGAGAACTGAAGTCATTTTTAAACTTGCTTTATTTCTTAATTAACGTGTTATTCAGTTACGTTTTCGGTTTTAGTAACCTTATATCGTGACTCGTATTGGCAACTAATTGCAATTAAATATTATATTTATCGGCCTATTCCGTTTTTAGCCGTGTTGAATTTAGTTCGTTTGGTCCACGGCAGGCGTTGCTTATCCGCGCGATCTTCACGAGACTTGTGCGAGACTTCGAAACATGAAGCATCAGCCAGGTGTCAGTGCCGCCATTTTGAAAACTGTTTTCCAAACGAAATATTGCACAAAAACGAGTTTCAATGACGATTACTACCTACTTTTTTCAAACTTTCCTGATTGCTATCAAAACAAACAAAACTTCCAGCTTGATTACATCAGCATTCGAAAGAGGGCGTGCGCGTCTTTTGATAACCCGTGTCCGAAATCGCTCCCTACTCACTATATAGTGCACTGTATAGTGAGGACGCCATTTTGTAGTGCTGTCCAAAACCTTAGTGAGGATTATTTACACCCTCTATAGTGCACTCAAAGTATCCCACAATGCATCATGAAAAGCAGTGTACAACGATGGTCACTAACCAAAGCAATATATCCCATAATGCATTGCGGTCACGCTGAAAGAAATCAAATTAAAAGTCTCAAATGTGATTTAATAAAAGGCCGTGGCGAAGAAGAAAGTATTCAGCCTTGATTTAAAAGAAGTGAAAGCTGCAGGTACTTTGTATTGATTAATGTGGGAAATGCGCTCAGTATAATATGGATTTATCACAAATTTATTATTTTGAAACCCACCAGCCAACTGATCTGGCACATTTTAATTGTGTGACAGTAATGACGTAAATACCAGCGCGGCGGACTAGTGTCCAAAAGCGTTTTCTCATTTTACCAATAAGCTGACTGTATAGTCCTCTATATAGTAATTCCCTATGTAGGGAGTAGTGAACGAGTGAGTGATTTCGGACATGGAACGTTGGCAGATGTTGGTCACTTTGATTTCCGCTGCATGTTTTACTTCCGTCCTACGATGTCTCGCACAGGTCTTAACGAATCTCATTGCTTTGACATATGGACTGATATATTACATACATAGCATATTTGAAACACTCATAACTTGCTATAGCAGCGACAAAATGGCGATCAAAAATGCGTTCCTACATTTAATAAAATGAGAAATAGAATTTTGATAATAAAAATTTAGCCTTAAGTTCTCCTTTAAGAGCACGAACTGTACGACAATCCAATATGAGATACGATCACCCACAGTCTGGATGAAAGGTCCCACATTTTAGTTGCAGAATGATTAGCAAACTCAAACATGGGATCTTTATATCAGAGCGCTATACTTTTGGAGCTTTTGGAACTGTACAATGTTCATGTGTCTGTCCGAATATCCATGTTCCACCACATGGCCCCGGTCGTAAGCACAAGGCAACGTATCTCATAAACACCTGACCACCGGACAACAAAATTTGTATCTTTATTTCCATAAGATGGGTGGGTTTTTATCCAGCGCTTACGGTATTAATTTGCGATAGTGCAAATTGTTACTCTCACTCAGGATTATTATTATTATTATTATTTCTCCTTCAGTTTTCAACCAATCATCTCCAAATTTCACATGAATACCTCTGGGCTGAATTAATAACTTGCTATGACTTTTGGTGCTGATCTGGATCACTGAGCCGGAATGATCCATGAAAAACGGGATTTTCTTCAATCACTTATAACTTTGTCAACTTTCATAATTTTTTCAAGCAAATTTTTTTTTATATAATTTTGTTCAGGGCGCAACTTTTCCTCACTAAGCGCCATTTTCTGTCTCTTACCATTCCGGATCTATAGGGTACGGTCACACCTGCACACCTTGGCTGGCTCTGGATGGCACGCGCCGCTAATGACTCACACCGCACTAGATTAAGGTGCAATCAGCACGCATATATAAGGACACCAAAGAGTAACTCAGGTTGCGAAGTGTTGAGTTGTTTAGAAACATTACCGAGCCATGCGTTGTTTTGATTTCCTGGTTTCCAAATTCCCAGTTCATGTTCCTTCATTGTCCTTTGATTCAACCTACGATATTCTGTCTGTGCCTCACCCGACCTACTGCTCGTTTATCATTTCTGATTTATGCCTGCTGATTTGAACTGTTTGCCTGATTTGCACTTTTCTTAATAAATATCTTCTGCACATACATTCATCTCCACCCATCCCTGACAGGTACAGTGACCACGCCCCACTTTGTAACAGTGAGCGCAAATTGCTCTAGTCTCTTATCTAGTTTTTAAAAAAACAAAACAAACAACGATGTGGGATTATTTATTTATTTACAAACACATTTTATGGAAAATATTCATGACAGTTTCAGATAAAATGAGTTAAAACTGTTGTATTAGTCCACTCACTTGTTGGACAGGTGACAGTTTGTGTCATGTAAGGGCAATAGACGGATGTCATCGCAGGAAGAGTTTTATTCAAAACACGCGAACAAAACGAGTCGAAAAGCAGGCAGTGGTGGAGTGAGGCACAGACAGGATATCGGAGGGATACAATACTCACAGTCCAAAACCAGAAAAGTGATACAAAATACAAGGCTTTCGCAAAGTCTGTGTGTTACTCAGTCCTTATATAAATGTCTGCACTGTGATTGAGCTCTAATCAGAAACAGGTGCATGGCCATTAGTCTTAATGGCACTGAGAGATGTAACCAGATGACTGTTACCCCTTTTCCACCAAATCAGTTCCAGGGCTGGTTCGGAGCTGGTTCAACTTGCGAGCCAGCTGAGAACCAGTTTGCTTTTCCATAGCTCACGGAGCTACGTCATTATGTCGCTGTATACATCAGTTATGTCGCTGTATACGTCATTACGTCGCTGTATACACTCAAAAAAATAAAACATTGGATTTACTTAACCGAGTTATGGCAACCGGTCCCACGAAACTGTGTTAATTTAGATGTATTGAATACAGTTATGTTGAGTTTATTCAACAGAGTTATGTTAGATTTACTACACAAAGCTGCATGGACAGTATTAAATAAAGCCATGTTGGATTTAGCTGACAAAGTTATGTTGGATTTATTTAATAAACTTGTGTTTAATTTACATTTCTGCGTTCTGTACTGTCTGCATTTGTTCCAACAATATCTACTTAAAGTACCGTACACAACACAAAATAACCATTTAACTCAGTTTTATTTGTTTGCCCAAGTGCATCTTTCAATTTGAAAAGCTAAACATTTGGCAGGTTACAATGTCAAAAAAATAGAAAGGTGATTCAAGTTACTTTAAAGAAAAAAAAGCCTTCGCCTTTGTTGTAAAGTGCACAGGCATCTTTAAGTGCATAAAAAACCTTAGGCTATCTATAAACAGAAAACATTTGGCAGCATTACCAATGCAAACAAAATGTGTAACAGAAAACCATTATGTCTTCACACTGATCTGTATCAAGCCGAACCATGCGCTGGAATTCTACAAAAATGGCCGTTGCTCCCCCCGTCTGCCTTACTGAGCGTGTGCAAGAAAGTACGGAGAGCGCATTGGGACAACCTTAATGCAGTTTAATCAGCTGTATTACATAAATCCAACTCAATAAGGTGTAATAATCATAAAAACCAATACTGTTAGGTTATTAGAACAAAACTCACTTTATTTAATCGTTAAACACGACAATATTTAATAAATTTAACATGAACTAAGTTAGTTATTTAACTCCAGCAACATGCATGTTTCATTTCTTTGAGTGTATGTCAGTTACGTCGCTACGTTTGCATAAACCTTGGCGCGAATATCGAAGCGAAAACATGGAAGCAGCAGCAGCAACAACAATAATAATGGATGACTTCGCGTTTGTACATCTGCTGCTTCTCATCGCTTAAAAATGGCGATCTTTCGCGGTCTTGTTATTGTTGTTGGTCTTAACAACTCCGCCCCCCCACTGACGTAAGCGGTTCTTTCCTCTGGCCCAGCAGTGAGTTGGTGCTAGCCTGGAACCGGTTTTTCTGGCCCCAGAGCCAGTTCTTTGTCCGTGGAAACAGAAAACCCGGTTCCAAACTAAGCCCCGAACCAGCCCTGGAACTGCTTTGGTGGAAAAGGGGCATGTGACGTATGGAGTGTGATATTGGATGGTAACTCTACAGTAGTGATGTAAAGTGAAAGCGTTGGTTCACTGCTGTCCCCCAGGCACCCAGCAGAGTCACACCATAATAAATGTGCTGGTGTTGTTTCTGGTGCATGGCATGCGGCGACAAAGAAAGGAATAAATATGCATCGTAACTGTGATGCGTCTCTCATCATTGGTCTCACAATAATGCCACAAGACACTTCAGTGATTTATTGAGGTGAAAAACACGACACGACACAATTCGATGGTTTATTCATGGTGCTGTAATATTATTATTCTATTCAGGGGGATTTTGTACCCTTGGAAATATTTTGCTCATAAACTCATCAGGAGCTCTGCTTTCAGCCACTGATTTCATATAAATATATTTGTTACTCAGACTGTGGGTGATAATATCTTGAACTGGTTTGTTTTAGAAGTTTCTCCTCATGTAGCTGTTTAGCTTGTATTTATTACACAAAGAACAAAAAAAAAACAGCTGTCTCGATGACATCCTGAATTCTTACCAAATAAAACAATTATATTTTTTTAATAGAATGCAGTTCTGGTCTGAAACTGAAGGCTGAAAATGGTATTATTTGGATATTATTTCTAATCATCACCGTTACTGATATTTATTAGTCCAGTTTAAGATCTTTTTTTTTTTGGAGAATAAGTGTATCGGGTATTAACCTCTTTCCCCTCATGGCAATCCTCAGCTGCAAAGGAACATCTTGGCATCGAACCCACGTGTGACACGATTCCACATCAACTGGGAGACAATCGTGGACAAATCAGAGGACTCTGAGAACGTAGACCCCGCCCCCAACACTGTGTTCCTGCCCAGCTGTCCTCCAGGAAAAGCCCTGGCTCTCGGACTCGTGCCAGATAATTCTATGGACTGCTTATAGAGGGGGAGAGAAAATGTATATAAATAAACACGCACACTTTCAGAAAGTGTACAAAAATTGGGTTGGACTCACAGCACTTAAAGGGTTATATTGGATGCACTTCTCCTCCTGAACACAGGATGGCAGTCAAGGAACACATACATGTAGATACACACACACACAGTGTTGTTTTATTTCCAAAAGTAGGACATGTTCCTGGATCAGTGTCCATCTTTATGAACCAGTCACTACCCTGTGATGTAATCAGTGTGCGACTCTAACTCCGCCCATTCCAAGTCGACTGAAGGTACAGCTGTGTGTAGCTCTGCCTTTAGGTTGAGCAAAATGATCTGATGAAATATTGACCTGCAGTTAACTGTCAAGCTCAAATAACATCAGTATTACCTTCGAAAAGTGTCATCTAAAATACGATGGAAGAAGTTTCAGTATTGTGCTGTTCAAAATATTTAAATACATATAGTACTCCATTTTTTTAAACATAATCTATATGTTAAAATCAAAATAGTGAGAGAGAGATTACCACAGACAGTAATGGTGACACGTTTCCCTGTATTGAGGAGAAAAATGAAAAGCAGCCCCATCACTGCTTCTAATGGAAGTCTGAAGGCTCTTGCTGGGGCTGTCAACAAGTTCAACTTCAACAGTATTCAGTTCTTTTCTCAGTACAGGAAATGCATCACTTATTTACTTCCTGTCCAAGGGAATCATGCACATGCTCAAGTCTAGATGGCTCAGAGGAGCCATTATTTCATCATCCGGCAGCCAATCAAGCAATTAAAGTTGTTTATTTTATGTTTAAAGAAGATTTGGAAAGAAAATGTTTGAACAAGGGTGGCACGGTGGCGTAGTGGTTAGCGCTGTCGCCTCACAGCAAGAAGGTCCAGGTTCGAGCCCCGTGGCCGGCGAGGGCCTTTTTGTGTGGAGTTTGCATGTTCTCCCCGTGTCCACGTGGGTTTCCTCCGGGTGCTGCGATTTCCCCCACAGTCCAAAGACATGCAGGTTAGGTTAACTGGTGACTCTAAATTGAGCGTAGGTGTGAATGTGAGTGTGAATGGTTGTCTGTGTCTATGTGTCAGCCCTGTGATGACCTGGCGACTTGTCCAGGGTGTACCCCGCCTTTCGCCCGTAGTCAGCTGGGATAGGCTCCAGCTTGCCTGCAACCCTGTAGAACAGGATAAAGCGGCTAGAGATAATGAGATGAGATGAGAAATGTAGCGCCACACAGTAGGCAAATCTAATAGATATTTTCAGACAGCCCCAGAGTGGGACACCTTGTGATTGGTTAGAAGGAATGTTGATGCAAGAGATCAGGTTCACTGTTTATGAAGAGAGAATATGTCCAGTGTTTTAGCTCACAGTTCTGAGTGGATCACTGATGTTCAGCTCCATCCTTCCTCTCTCACTTTATCAGTCACAGCTGCTTTATTTGGGATAATTACTTTTGCATTTGAGTTCTCGTTTCTTTTTTCTCTTTATTTTTTGTCAGAGGTGTTTGAGGTTTTTATTTCCTTGTATGTTTCATCCTAAAATGTATGAAATGGATTTAAAGGTTGAAGTTAATAAATTTAAATGGCTGTATTTGTAACACTACACGCACGCACACACACACTTTGTCTGGTTCTGGATTCTAGAGCTGTGTTTTTGTTTTTTTAAAAGCTGCAAAAAGATTTTTAAAAATCACAAGTTCACACCCAAACGTGTCATGCATTAGAAAAATCTCCGACGTGACAGTATAATAGTTAAGCTCTTGGAGCAGTGGAAAGCGGAGAGCCTTCATGAACTTCACGAGTCTTGAACCAGCACTGCACTGTTGGAAATGGGGTAGAACATCACTGAGGTTCTTGTAGCTTGGCAGCAGTTGTGAGGGCTAAAGGTGTGTTTTACCCTTAATCCACTCATCATTTCACTCTCCATGTCATTCCCTTTTCTGAATCAGAGCAAGAGTGCTGTTCATCTGAACTCTTACAGAGAGTTTGGTGTGATGCACTTCCCACTCAATCTCAATATTCTCAGTATTGTGGTACGTCTCAAAAACACACTGAAATATGATCCGTGATTAACAATCTGATGGATGAAAGATTGATTCATTATGATAGAATGGAGTTCAGTTTTGTTCAAACAGTAAAAAAGCTGAAGGACTGGTAGCCCACAACTCCTTAACTAAGAATGATGGGCATAGAGGCCACACCTCCTACACTGGGACTGGCTGAACACAGGCCACACCTGCACTGGAACTGACCGAACAAAGGCCACACCACCTGCACTGGAACTGACCGAACAAAGGCCACACCTCCTGCACTGGGACTGACTGAACACAGGCCATACCTCCTGCACTGGGACTGACTGAACACAGGCCCCACCTCCTGAACTGGGACTGGCTGAACAAAGGCCACACCTCCTGCACTGGGACTGACTGAACAAAGGCCACACCTCCTGCACTGGATCTGGCCAAACAAAGACCACACCTCCTGCACTGGATCTGGCCAAACAAAGACCACACCTCCTGCACTGGGACTGACTGAACACAGGCCACACCTTCCGCACTGGGACTGACTGAACACAGGCCACACCTCCTGCACTGGGACTGGCTGAACACAGGCCCCACCTCCTGCACTGGAACTGACCAAACAAAGGCCACACCTCCTGCCCTGGAACTGACCAAACAAAGGCCACACCTCCTGTACTGGAGTTGACCAAATAATGGCCACACCTCCTGCACTGGGACTGATGAACACAGGCCACACCTCTTGCACTGAGATTGATGAATAGAAGCCGCACCTCCTGCACTGGGACTGGCTGAACACACGTCACACCTCCTGCACTGGGACTGACTGACCACAGGCCACACCTCCTGCACTGGGACTGACCGAACACAGGCCACACCTCCTCCACTGAAACTGATGGACATATTGTCCACACTTTGTTCAGGAACAAGGTTTTGGGTAGAGACAGGAAGTCTGTGTGTGGTGGGTTTTTTTTTTGTGAGTTTAAAAATAATCTGTCAAAATTATGTTTCAGTTATTATTTGTGAATTATATCCAATCAATTTCCACACTGACTTTGGTAAACAAAGACAAAATGTAGTACAGACAGCATCGTTAATGTACAGAACTATTTCTGCTCTAAGATGTAATAGTGCATGCCAAACAATTAGAATATTGTGGGAAAAGTTTATTTTTTGTGTAATTCAAAAAGTTAAACTTTCATATATTCTATATTCATTACATGTACAGTGAAATATTTCAAGCCAGGGTTTTTTTGTTGTTGTTGTTGTATTTTTGATGATTGTGGCTTATAGTTCATGAAAATCAGAAATCCAGTCTCAAATTATTAGAATATTTCCTAAGGTCAATCAAAAAAGGATTTACAATATAGAAATGTCCAGCTTCTGAAAACTGTGTTCATTTATACAATCAGTACTCGGTTGGGGCTCCTTCAGCTCGTCTGTATTTTTGGGTCGCGTGTTTCTCATCTTCCTCTTGACAATAGTTAATAGATTCTCTCTGGGGTTCAGGTCAGGCAAGTCAGCTGGCCAATCAAGTGCAGTAATATCATGGTCACCAAACCATTTGGTAGTAGTTTTGGCACCGTGGGCAAGTGCTAAGTCCTGCTGGAAAAGGAAATCAGCATATCCATAAAGCTTGTTAGCAGATGGAATCCTGTGTTGTCGTTGGACTTAATAAAACACAGTGGACCAACACCAGCAGATGACATCTCATCTCATCTCATTATCTCTAGCCGCTTTATCCTTCTACAGGGTCGCAGGCAAGCTGGAGCCTATCCCAGCTGACTACGGGCGAAAGGCGGGGTACACCCTGGACAAGTCGCCAGGTCATCACAGGGCTGACACATAGACACAGACAACCATTCACACTCACATTCACACCTACGGTCAATTTAGAGTCACCAGTTAACCTAACCTGCATGTCTTTGGACTGTGGGGGAAACCGGAGCACCCGGAGGAAACCCACGCGGACACGGGGAGAACATGCAAACTCCACACAGAAAGGCCCTCGCCGGCCCCGGGGCTCGAACCCAGGACCTTCTTGCTGTGAGGCGACAGCGCTAACCACTACACCACCGTGCCACCCCAGCAGATGACATGACACCCCAAATTATCACAGACTGTGGAAACTTCACACTGGACTTTGAACACCTTGGATTCTGTGCCTCTCCACTTTTCCTCCAGACTCTAGGACCTTGATTTCTAAATGAAATGCAACATTTTTTCATACTTTCATCTGAAAAGAGGACTTTGGACCACTGAGCAACAGTCCAGTTCTTTCTCTCCTTACCCCAGGTAAGATGCTTCTGACGTTGTCTCTGGTTCAGGAGGGGCTTGATATAAGGAATGTGACAGTTGTTGCCCCTTTCCTGAAGATGTCTGTGCATGGTAGCTCTGCATCTCGATGTTCTACTGGTCCATTCTGAGGTGTAACAGACTAAAGCTTCTATTTTAATTAATTCGGTCATATAAACACATATGAAACACTCTAGCCTTTCAGGACCTCAGTTTTAGTGTTTATATCCACACGGTATGGTCAAAAGTATGTGCACCCCGACCATCACACCCATTATGTCCTTGTTGAACATCTCATTCAAGATTTATTGTATAGTAGCATGGCGCTGTGGGAGATGGCTGCCTCTCCAGTAGCTTTGTAGTTTTTAGCTCTTTAAACCTCTTTTTTTCCACCTTTTTACTTTTCTGCTCTTCTTACGAAGACATAGTGTGATTTTCTTCATATCACATGGATATTTTTAACTTTAACACACAACCAGGAGCCAATTTTCTTGCTTATTCAAGAGAGGAGCTGCTGGCCCTGAAAACAATGGGACGAGCCGGGATACGACACTCCATCCCAGCGGAGCTGGGGAGGAGACCCAGGGGCTGCAAAGCTGGGGCTAAGCTAAAGGCTAGGCTAGCGGACAACCGGCAGTGCTGCAAACCATCCATTCCCTCCATTATTATGGGGAATGTGAACTCGTTGCCGAACAAGGTCGACGTGCTATCTGCTAATGTGAGTGTTCGGTTTTCTGTGGTTTTGTCCCCACCGAAGAGGGCGCTAGAAGAGCGAGACTTGGGTATAACTCAGTGTCCAAAATGTTTTGTTTATTTTTCTCTCTTTACTTGTGACACGGCAGCAGGTTATAAACCTGTGGAAAACACCGAAGTTGTGCTATGCATTAGATGCCATAATTATATAAATAACAAATAGAAAGTCATTGTAATATAAATGAGCAATCCATATAAATACACACAAATGCATCCTTAAAGCATCAGCAAATTACTGTATAAATATCTGCAGCTTGTATAAATAATTAATCTTTAAAGCATTACCAATAAGATCCATAAACATCAACATTAGAATGCACAACAGCTAATTTGTATAACAAACAACAGACATTACACTTAATCCATTTCGTTACATACACAACACCAGAGCCATTACTACAATTATCACGTTCAAAGTAGCAGAGACAAGAACCCATTTACAAAGCCGAGTAAGTGAACCACATCTCCCATCATGCACTACTGGAAATAACTACGACTACAGCCCCCAGAATGCAACGCGAATCAGGAAGCAAAGTACAATAGCGCTTCCATTCAAAAGTTTGTCCCGTCATCTCAGACAAGTAAACTTAAGCATTAATCGGAGGATTAAAACAACGCACTAGCCAAGCGACCATAGTAACAAAGTCATTAACTTCTGACCAGTTGAAAAACAGCAGCTGACGATCAAGCAGTTAACAACAAACCAGCGAGAGAATATTAAACCCAGCACCTTACCGGTGATGTGCGTCGCTCTTCCAGCATGCAATTGGATTTTGTCTCTGTGCGTGCTCGCTCCCGTTTATCAACACATTTCACGGAATATTACCAGCCAACGGCAAGCCAAAACACCAAACCAGGTGAGTGTCCCCACCCACCTAATCAGCTGAGCAACATTACTTGTGATCACCCATGTGTTGACGTTTTCTACCCTCCACCAAATGACAGTGCGCAAAACAGTGAGGGATGCATACAGAGTCACACCCCTCCCCCCACTAGGGAAGTCTGACCACAATCTGGTTCATCTACAGCCGAAGTACACTTCCCTGGTCCAAAGGCAGCCTGCAACAACTAGCTCCATTAGGAGGTGGGTCCCTGAAATGGAAGATGCCCTCAGAGACTGTTATGACACCATGGACTGGGATGTGCTGCTTAGCCCACACTGTGAGGACATAGAGGGGCTGACACACTGTCTGACAGATTACCTCGACTTCTGTGCAGATGTGGTCTCCCCTGCTAAGACTGTACGGTGTTACCCTAATAACAAGCCATGGGTAACACAGGAAGTCAAAGCTGTCCTCAACAGGAAGAAGGCCGCCTTCAGGAGCAGGGACAGGGAGGCGATGAAAGCAGCACAGCAGGAGGTGAAACGCTGCGTGAGGGGAGCTAAGGACAGCTACAGGAGAAAGGTGGATAAGAAGCTGAAGGAGAACAGCATGAGGGAGGTCTGGGAAGGTGTGAAAACCATCACAGGCCACAACACAAAGGCCAAGTTTACATTAGACCGTATCTGTCTCGTTTTCTTCGCGGATGCACTGTCCGTTTACATTAAAACGCCTGGAAACGGGAATCCGCCAGGGTCCACGTATTCAATTCAGATCGTGTCTGGTCCAGTGCTGTGTAAACATTGAGAATACGCGGATACGCTGTGCTGAGCTCTAGCTGGCGTCGTCATTGGACAACGTCACTGTGACATCCACCTTCCTGATTCGCTGGCGTTGGTCATGTGACACGACTGCTGAAAAACGGCGCGGACTTCCGCCTTGTATCACCTTTCATTAAAGAGTATAAAAGTATGAAAATACTGCAAATACTGATGCAAATACTGCCCATTGTGTAGTTATGATTGTCTTTAGGCTTGCCATCCTTCCACTTGCAAGTGGTAAGTGACGCGCATGCCCGATATGCACTGGGATCACACACACAGCGGCTCAGTCCCGAATCACTGCTCGTGCGCTTCACTCGCGCGCTCTGTGAGCTGCGCAGGGCCGAAGTGCGCACCCTCCAGAGTGCACTCGCTGTTCAGGGCGGAGTGATTTGGAGCGCAGGATGCCTGCGGAGCCGAGCGTATCCGTATATTGGCATTGCTGTGTGCACGCGAATCATGTATTGGCATTGCTGTGTGCACGCTAATCGTTTTAAAAACATTAATCTGATGATCCGCTGATACGGTCTAATGTAAACCCCACCAAAGACCAGAGTCGTTGAGGGACAGTGGAGAGGGCGAACGAGCTGAATGACTTCTTCAACCGGTTCAACCAGCCAACGTCCCCCCCACCCTCCCCCTCACTGCAGCCATCTCTCCTTCTTCCCTCAACACACCTCCCCCCAGTCATCGCAGCAGCCCCCTCCTCCCCCACCTCAACACAGACTCCTCCATGCATTACTGCAGACCAGGTCAGAGATCAACTGAGGAAGCTTCACCGCAGGAAAGCAGCAGGCCCGGACAAGGTGTGTCCCCGACTACTGAAGACCTGTGCTGCTGAACTGGGTGAACCACTTCAATGCATCTTCAACCTCAGCCTGCAGCTGGGGAGAGTGCTCACCCTCTAGAAGACATCATGCATCATTCCAGTTCCCAAGAAGAACTGGCTCAGTGAGCTGAACGACTTCTGACCCAGTGGCACTCGCTTCACATCTGATGAAGATGTTGGAGCGGCTCTTCATCAGCCTCCTCAGACCCCAGGTGCAACATGCCCAGGATTGTCTGCAGTTTGCGTACTGGGCAGGTGTTGGTGTGGAAGACGCCATCCTCTACCTGCTAGCCCACTCGCATCAGGATAAGGGAAATGGCACAGTGAGGATCCTCTTCTTGGACTTCTCGAGTGCCTTCAACACCATCCAGCCCCTTATGCTTCAGGACAAACTGAACAGCATGTGAGTGGACCCGTGCTTGGTCACCTGGATCTCCAGCTACCTCACCGACAGGCCGCAGTACATCAGGCTGAAGGACATCACGTCTGACACTGTAATTAGCAGCACCAGAGCACCCCAGGGCACGGTGCTGGCCCCTCTTCTCTTCACCCTGTACACTGCGGACTTCTGCTACAACTCGGAGCTGTGTCACATTCAGAAGTTCGCCGATGACACAGCCATTGTGGGGTGTATCAAGGATGACAGAGAGGAGTATAAGAGCCTGGTGAGGGACTTTGCCATGTGGTGCAACAGGAACCATCTGCAGCTCAACACCTCGAAGACCAAGGAGCTGGTCATTGACTTTGGGAGGTCCAGACCAAAGGTCAAGACCAGTTCTGATTGAGGGAGTCGAGCTGGAGGCTGTGGATTCCTACAAGTACCTCAGGCTGTGGCTGGACAGTAGACAGCAAGCTGGACTGGACTTGCAACACCAATCACTTGTACAGGAAGGGACAGAGCAGGCTATACTTCCTGAGGAGGCTGCGGTCCTTTAACATCTGCAAGAAACTCCTGTGGATGTTCTATCAGTCCGTGGTCGCCAGTGTCCTGTTTTACACTGTGGTGTGCTGGGGGGGGGGGGGGGCAGCACATCCAAGAAGGACACATCCAGGCTGGACAAACTGATCAGGCGGGCCGGCACTGTGGTCAGCATGAAGCTGGACTCTCTGGTGATGGTGGAAGAGAAGAGGACTATGGACAAGCTACTGAACATCATGGACGATGCCAGTCACCCTCTGCACACCGTCATCAGCAACCAGAGTAGCCTGTTCAGTGACAGAATGCTCCTTCCCAAGTGCAGGACGAACAGACTTAAAAACTTTTTTGTCCCTCACGCCATCAGACTCTACAACTCCTCTCTGGGGGGAGGAGAGGTAACAGGAGGACAGAGGAAGGGAAGGAGCAGTAGCCTAGCCTGACAATAAGCAATACTGGGCAATGTGCAATATAAATGTGCAATACCTCTCCTGCTGGACTTTTTTTCTTTTTCTTTCTTCTTTTCCCATATCTTTTTTTTGTTATATCTTTTTTGTATATGTAAATACTTAATTTAATTTATCTCAAAATTTTCTCTATTTTCTATTCTCTGTTTATCCTGTAATGATGCTGCTGGAATTTTAATTTCCCTGAGGGAACCCTCAGAAAGGGATCAATAAAGTTCTACCTAATCTAATCTATTCCCTTTTTACTGTTATAATCAGCTCCACTCTTCTCTTCTCTTCTCTTCTCTTCTCTTCTCTTCTCTTCTCTTCTCTTCTGGGAAGGCTTTCCACTAGATTTTGGGGCGTGGCTGTGGGGATTTGTGTTCATTCAGTTCAGCTACAAGAGCATTACTGAGATCAGACACTGATGCTCAGATGCTGAGGTTGAGGAGGTTCCAGTTCATCCCAAAGGTCTTCAGTGGGATTGAGTTCAGTTAGGGCTCTGTGCTTCACTCGAGTTCTTCACTCCAACCTTCACACACCGTGTCTTCATGGAGCTCCTGTGCTTCGTGCTCAGGGGCATCATCATCACCATGCTGGAACAGGTTTGGACCTGTTAGTTCCAGTGAAGAGAAACTGTAACTCTACAGCCTACAGAGGCATTCGGTACAATTTTGTGCTTTAAACTTTTTTGGCAACCACAAAGAAAAACTGGTGTGATGGTCAGGGGTGCACATACTTTTGTTAATATAATGTTTGTTTGTTTGTTTAACTGATTTTCTCAACTGGAAATGTCTTGTATAACGGTTCTAGCGGAGGTGCGATCTGTCACTCAGAGAGCTGACCAATGGCATCGCTCCAATCACAGTTGCGCCCTCGTTTGTGTCCAATCACAGCGCTCTGCCCACCTGCCTGTCGCGGTCTGACGCAGCCAATGGCGTGCGCCGGGAGGCGGGACATGGAGGCGAAACGGTCGCCTGGTTGCATCCTCCCGTGATGCTGCTGTTTCTGCTCGAGCGTGTTTTTCATGACCGATTGTAATTGGGGAGGATTCGGAGAGGCCCGAAAGGGACGGAACCGGCGGACTGTCTGCGGAAGAGCCGCGCTCAGGGCGGGACTCGGGCTGAAGGACGGCGCTGAGGGGCCGGGGCCCGGGCTCGCTCCGGCCTGATGCGGATGGATGGTGCGCGGCGGCCCTGTAACCCGACTTAACGGTACCGCTCGCCTTTAGAACCGGATCCGAACCATCCGCGTGGCTTCGATTCAAATAAACCGACTCCAGATCCGGATTGCTGGGGAGAAAATCGAGCCGGTGTCCAGCGCTTGGGCTCCCAGTCATGGGCAACACACCGGCGGCCAGGAGGGGAAACGAGATGGAGAGCGGTGCGTCTTCATCCATCCATCCATCTGTCCATCTCTCTCTCTCCCTTCATCCCTCTCTCTCTCCCTTCATCCCTCAGCATCTCTCTCTCCCTTCATCTCTCTCTCCCTTCATCTCTCTCCCCCTCTCTCCCTTCATCTCTCTCCCCCTCTCTCTCCCTTCATCTCTCTCTCCCTTCATCCCTCAGCATCTCTCTCCCTTCATCTCTCTCTCTCCATCCCTCAGCATCTCTCTCTCCCTTCATCTCTCTCCCCCTCTCTCTCCCTTCATCTCTCTCTCCCTTCATCCCTCAGCATCTCTCTCTCCCTTCATCTCTCTCCCTTCATCCCTCTCTCTCTCCCTTCATCCCTCAGCATCTCTCTCTTCCTTCATCTCTCTCTCCCTTCATCCCTCAGCATCTCTCTCTCTCCCTCCCTTCATCCCTCAGCATCTCTCTCTCTCTCCATCCCTCAGCATCTCTCTCTCTCCCTTCATCTCTCTCTCTCTCCCTTCATCCCTCAGCATCTCTCTTCCTTCATCTCTCTCTCCCTTCATCCCTCAGCATCTCTCTCTCTCTCTCCATCCCTCAGCATCTCTCTCTCCCTTCATCTCTCTCCCCCTCTCTCTCCCTTCATCCCTCAGCATCTCTCTCTCCCTTCATCCCTCTCTCTCCCTTCATCTCTCTCCCCCTCTCTCTCCCTTCATCTCTCTCTCCCTTCATCCTTCTCTCTCTCCCTTCATCCCTCAGCATCTCTCTCTCCCTTCATCTCTCTCCCCCTCTCTCTCCCTTCATCTCTCTCTCTCCCTTCATCCCTCTCTCTCTCCCTTCATCCCTCAGCATCTCTCTCTCCCTTCATCTCTCTCTCTCCCTTCATCCCTCTCTCTCTCCCTTCATCTCTCTCCCCCTCTCTCTCTCTTCATCTCTCTCTCACTTCATCTCTCTCCCTTCATCTCTCTCCCTTCATCCCTCAGCATCTCTCTCCCTTCATCCCTCTCTCTCTCTTCATCTCTCCCTCTCTTCATCCCACAGCGTCTCTCTCTCCCTTCATCCCTCTCTCCCTTCATCCCTCTCTCTCTCCCTTCATCCCTCTGCATCTCTCTCTTCATCCCTGTCATGCTTTCCTTTCATTCCTTCATCGGTCTCTATTTTTCATCTTTCTGTATCTCTCTCTTCCCTATGTATCTCTTTCATCCATCTGTATCTCTCTCTTTCATCCCTCTGTATCTCTCTCTCTTTTCTTCACTCAGTATCTATCTCTCTTTTATCCCTCTGTATCTCTCTCTCTTTTCTTCTGTTTGTATCTCTCTCTTTTCATCCCTCTGTATCTGTCTTTTCCATCCCTCAGTATCTCTCTCTCTTTTCTTCCCTTTGTATCTCTCTCTTTTCATCCCTCTCTATCTTTCTTTTTTCATCCCTCTGTATCTCTCTCTTTTCTTCTCTCTGTATCTCTCTCTTTTCTTCCCTCTGTACCTCTCTTTCTTCCCTCTGTATCTCTCTTTTCTTCCCTCTGTATCTCTCTCTTCATCTCTCTTCTTCCCTCTGTATCTCTCTCTTCATCCTTCTGTATCTCTCTCTTTTTCATCCCTCTGTATATCTCTCTTCTTCCCTCTGTATCTCTCTCTTTTCTATCCTCTGTATCTCTCTTTCATCCCTCTGTATCTCTATCTTTCATCCCTCTGTATGTATCTCTCTCTTTTCTTCCCTCTGTATCTCTTTTCTTCCCTCTGTATCTCTCTTTTTCATCCCTCTGTATCTCTTTTTCATCCCTCTCTATCTCTCTCTTCATCCCTCTCTATCTCTCTGTCTTTTATTTCCTCTGTAGCTCTCTTTTTCATCCCTCTCTATCTCTCTGTTCATCCCTCTGTATCTCTCTGTCTTTTCTTTCCTCTGTATCTCTCTCTTCATCCCTCTGTATCTCTCTTTTTCATCCCTCTCTCTCTCTTTCATTCCTCTGTATCTCTCTCTGTTTTCTTCCCTTTGTATCTCTTTTTCTTCTCATCCCTCTGTATCTCTCTTTTCTTCCCTCTGTATCTCTCTGTTCATCCCTCTGTGTATTTTTCTGTTCATCCCTCTGTATCTCTCTCTTTCTTCCGTCTGTATCTCTCTCTTTCATCCCTCTGTATCTCTCTCTTTTCTTCCCTCTGTATCTCTGTTCATCCCTCTGTATCTCTCTCTTCTTCCCTCTGTACTTCTCTTTTTCATCCCTCTGTATCTCTCTCTCTTTTCTTCCCTCTGTATCTCTCTGTTCATCCCTCTGTATCTCTCTTTTTATCCCTCTGTATCTCTTTCATCCCTCTGTATCTCTCTCTTTTCTTCCCTCTGTATCTCTCTGTTCATCCCTCTGTATCTCTCTCTTCTTCCCTCTGTACTTCTCTTTTTCATCCCTCTGTATCTCTCTCTTTTCTTCCCTCTGTATCTCTCTGTTCATCCCTCTGTATCTCTCTCTTCTTCCCTCTATCTCTCTCTTTTCTATCCTCTGTATCTCTCTTTCATCCCTCTGTATCTCTCCCTTTCATCCCTCTGTATCTCTCTCTTTCATCCCTCTGTATGTATCTCTCTCTTTTCTTCCCTCTGTATCTCTCTTTTCTATCCTCTGTATCTCTCTCTTCATCCCTCTCTATCTCTGTCTTTTATTTCCTCTGTATCTCTCTTTTTCATCCCTCTCTATCTCTTCATCCCTCTCTATCTCTCTCTTCATCCCTCTCTCTCTCTTCATCCCTCTGTATCTCTGTCTTTTCTTTCCTCTGTATCTCTCTCTTCATCCCTCTGTATCTCTTTTTCATCCCTCTCTCTCTCATTCCTCTGTATCTCTCTGTTTTCTTCCCTTTGTATCTCTCTCTCTTTTCTTCCCTCTGTATCTCTCTTTCATCCCTCTGTATCTCTCTGTTCATCCCTCTGTATCTCTCTCTTTCTTCCCTCTGTATCTCTCTCTTTCATCCCTCTGTATCTCTCTGTTCATCCCTCTGTGTATTTCTCTGTTCATCCCTCTGTATCTCTCTCTTTCTTCCCTCTGTATCTCTCTGTTCATCCCTCTGTATCTCTCTTTTTATCCCTCTGTATCTCTTTCATCCCTCTATATGTATCTCTCTCTTTTCTTCCCTCTGTATCTCTCTGTTCATCCCTCTGTATCTCTCTCTTCTTCCCTCTGTACTTCTCTTTTTCATCCCTCTGTATCTCTCTCTCTTTTCTTCCCTCTGTATCTCTCTCTTCATCCCTCTGTATCTCTCTTTTTTTCATCCCTCTGTATCTCTCTCTTCTTCCCTCTGTATCTCTCTCTTTTCTATCCTCTGTATCTCTCTTTCATCCCTCTGTATCTCTCTCTTTCATCCCTCTGTATGTATCTCTCTCTTTTCATCCCTCTGTATCTCTCTCTTTCATTCCTCTGTATGTATCTCTCTCTTGTCTTCCCTCTGTATCTCTCTCTTTTTCATCCCTCTGTATCTCTCTCTTCATCCCACTCTATCTCTCTTTTCTTTCCTCTGTATCTCTCTCTTCATCCCTCTCTATCTCTCTCTTTTTTCCTCTCTATCTCTCTCTTTTTCATCCCTCTCTATCTCTCTCTTCATCCCTCTGTATCTCTCTTTTCATCCCTCTCTCTTTTTCATCCCTCTGTATCTCTCTCTTCATTCATCTGTATCTCTCTCTCTTCATCCCTCTGTATCTCTCTTTCTTTTTCATCTCTCTTTCTCTCTCTCTCTCTTCATCCTTTGGTATCTCTGTCCTCATTCCTCCCTATCTCTCTTTCCTTTCATCCCTTCATCTGTCTCTCTCTTCATCCCTCAGCACCTCTCTTTCTTCATACCTATAATCTTTCCTCATCTTTTTCTTCTTTCTCTTTCTTTTCTCTTCCTTCCTGCTTCTCTCCATCCTCATTAAATGAGATTCACATAATTTTTTATTGCTTATAGCAGCTTTAAGTCGCAGATAATCGAATATAATTTGGTAGAAATTTCAGATAAAAACAGGTATTCCAAGTTTTAAAAAATTAAACAAAAAGGAAAATCCAGTTATTTTTTAAAATAATCAGGTAATTCAAGTTAGAAAGGGAAATGTAGTAAAGTTTTTTAAAAGGAAAAAAAGGGAAAGGACAAATTTCAGGTCAAGAAAATCTATTTACATCTCGGAAATTCAGGACACGGCGATTTCAGGCACCTGAAAGTTTCGCACCTTGTCCTCATTTGCATATGAATATTTATGAGCCAGTCATTGTGAGCAATCCCAGAAGCTTGAGGATAGCGGTGTGTTTACACTCACTCACACACACACACACACACACACACACACACACACACACACTGATAATCTGATCATTAATTGATTCATGAACTGAATGATCAGATTATTGTGGATTGTATAATAAATATCTCGGCCCAGTCCTCAGGATACTCGGTGAATGTTTTGTTTTCCTGCTCACCTGTGAAAAGAGATCTGTAACGATAAACACTCTCCAATAAATATTAACCAGTCACATGACTCATGAGAGACTCGTTACAGCCCGTAACCATCCAGTTAACGAACGTGTCAACTCTGTGTGTGTTGAAACTGGAACAGCATCGCGTTTATCAATGCCCACACATCGCTACGGGAAATAAACTAGCTTCACGACATGGAGAGATGCTTTTACAGGAAGTTTAAGTTTCCCGAAACCAGATGTTTGAAGAACTCATCAGTGTGTTGAACACGTTACTGCAGAAATCTGGTTTGTTGCAGTTTTTCAAATTATTCAGATTATTTAATTCATTCAGGTTATTCAGATTATTCAAATAGTTTAGATTATTCGGATTGTTCAAATTATTCAGATTATTTAATTATTCAAAATATTCATATTATTCAAATTATTAAGGTGATTTAAATTATTTGGATTATTCGCATTATTCAAACTATTCATATTATTCAGGTTATTCAAATTATTCGGATTTTTTTTTAGATGTTCAAATTATTCAGATTATTTAATTATTCAAAATATTCATATTATTCAGGTGATTTAAATTATTTGGATTATTCGTATTATTCAAACTATTCAGGTTATTCAAATTATTCGGATTTTTTTAGATTGTTCAAATTATTCAGATTTTTTAGATTATTCAGATTATTCAAATTATTTAGATTATTCAAATGATTCAGATTTTTCAGATTATTCAAATTATTATGATTATTCAAATTATTTCCTCGATGTAAAAGCACTTTTTTGAGACACATCATCACAGTGCACAATATTTCAATTCACATCCCGCACTCCTACCACAAAGCTTCAGGAAACAAAAATACCGCAATGTGTATTTGGTACAATTGAGGTATTTCACCTCACGTCACAGGGTCACGTGACGCCCCAGTGTCCGCCATTTTGGACGGCAAGCTAGCTAATGTCAACAACAGTAGCTGCTATGTTACTGTAGCAATGTTTACGTTCAGTCATTTGGATGACTGTTAAAACCTTTCAGTCTCAAGTTTTTCCTTTACTGGATTTACTAGTTTACTGAGCTAGCGCGCCCCGGCCGGCAGGCTGGCTAGCGCGCGCTAGCTCCCGGCTGGCTGGCTGGCTAGCGCGCGCTAGCTCCCGGCCGGCTGGCTGGCTAGTGCGCGCTGGCCGGCAGGCTGGCTAGCGCGCGCTAGCTCCCGGCTTGCCCGAGCGCGCTAGCTCAGTAAACTAGTAAATCCAGTAAAGGAAAAACTTGAGACTGAAAGGTTTTAACAGTCATCCAAATGACTGAACGTAAACATTGCTACAGTAACATACCAGCTATGATGTTGTTGACATTAGCTAGTGCTAACAGCTAGTTGCTAATACACTGCTACAACTACACCGACCCTAATAATACAGTTCTTAGTCTTTGCCTGGTAACAGCAAATTTATAACGGGCCATGTCTCAACAGACTAAGAAGTTATTTCAATGACATTTAATAACATTTTGTTTATCCTGAGGACCGAAAGTAAATGAAAATGTGAACAAACCTTAGCTGTAATAAGATGGCGACCACCGGCTCCAGGGACGACCCGCTGATGTAGGCATGTTACCCAGCCTGACACAAAATATTTGTAGGTATCCAAACTCTTATACGCTTTCAGATCAATACCTGTGTATGGCGATGGGTTTTTAACGACATAGGTATACAGATCATGTGGGCTGAAGTCAGGTAAAGACGAGGGCTTCGTGTACTTCCGTACGTCAGTGAGCAATCCTGGTGGAAGCAGGTAAACGTCGTTCTCTAAGCCTGCTAACCTCAATTTTTGCAAATCCCTCTCCCTCTGCTCGCCCTGTAAATGCCCTACGTCGCTGGATAGTGAAGGTGTTTTCTGCATCTCGCTCCTTTTTCTTTTATGTTTTTCGTTTGTCGCCTTCCTCCCATTCAAACTGATTCGAGCCGTGCCGTCCAAAATGGCAGCATCACATGACTTGGTCACGTGAGTGAAATACCTCAATAGAAGTCCAAAAGTATGTGCTCCCCATATGTCCTTGTTGAACACCTCATTCCAGATTTATTCCCCTTTTTACTGTTATAATGAGCTCCACTCTTCTCTTCTCTTCTTTTCTTTTCTTTTCTTTTCTTTTCTTTTCTTTTCTTTTCTTTTCTTTTCTTTTCTGGGAAGGCTTTCCACTAGATTTTAGGGCGTGGCTTTAGGGATTTGTGTTAATTACTGAGATCAGACACTGGTGTTCAGATCTTAAGGCTCCACTTCCAGTTCTTCAGGGTCTTCAGTAGAATTGACTTCAGTCAGGGCTCTGTACAGGACACTCGAGTTCTTCACTCCAACCATAACTTAACACACCATGTCTTTCTCCATGGATCTCCTGTGCTTTGTCCTCAGGGGAATTGTCCTCATCATGCTGGAACAGGTTTGGACCTGTTATAGTTCCAGTGAGGTGAATTCTTAATCCTACAGCACACACAGAGAGAGAGAGAGAGAGACATTCCGTACAGTTGTGTGCTTCCAACAACGTGGCAAAAGTTTTCAGAAGAACCACGTATAGGTGCGATGGACGTGTGTCCACATACTTTTGGTCATATGGTGTATGTTTGTGATGGTGTTTGATGTGTTTCCTCTACAGTTAAAGAGTTCTTGGCCCTCGCCAGGGAAGACTTTCTCAGGAAATGGGAGAATCCTGCTCAGGTAAGAGGGAGAGAGTGGAGGGGATGTGACCTCAGCCTTAATGCTAACAATGGCAAACCAACACACAGCTAGGGCTGGGTGAGATATCGATAAGTTATCATTATTCATATTCATATGACGATATTATTCATATCATCAGCCAGCTGAATATTGTGAATTTTGCGATTAAACAGAAATATCAACTTTCCTCCAGAAATGAACAGAAAGCTGCAGGGGTTTTACCCTCATCAACACATCGACGAAGAGTCTGGATAATGTAGCATGATGCGTAGAACTAGCGTAGTAAATATTAGACCTGTTACGTTAGAGTTGTATTGTTGGGAGTAGCAGGAGACGGAGGAGTAGACACCGGGTCACAGGTGGGGCTTTATTAACCACAAACAAGCTCCGAATGAACAGGAACAGTGTGTTTACGACAGGTGTGAGACGAGACCAAACTGGCTGCTGGTGTGCACAAGACCGCCCCCTGGTGTCTGTACACTTACACACAGTCTGCACGTGCTAACATGTTCTTTTACCTCTAAACAATATTTTCATAGCATAATATATTTCACAGACGTGAGTGTTTTACTGGGATTTTTCATCTGGGACACGGAGAACGGAAACCGGGACATAAATCTCTATCTGTCACTCATGAGGAAATCGATGAAGTTGATGTTTTGATAAATTTGGGGACTTTTCGTTTCTGAATGTGTTGATATAATAAAACAAAAAATCACATGTTGGGCTGAAGATATGAAGTTTATCTTCTAGTGTTGAAAAACTCGCATTTTTCATATGAAATACATCGCAGATCTGAGGGACATATTTAAATAATATTGGCTGGCTTTTTTTTTCGTGGTCTATCAGATATATTCCATTCAGCTAGCATGATACTGAACGAATCGAAGACAAGTAGCTGAATGGAATATATCTGATAGACCACGAAATTTGACAGAATCAATATTGAATGCTGATTCTGATCAAATGTAATTCAATGTTCTGTACAAAGTCTAAGTTCTAACAGTAAAAATGGTACAAGTTCAGGCTTTTTGGACAACAACCCAACTTATATACAAGCTACAGTATATCCAGGTAAATGGTTCAAGTTCACAGTTAATTTTGGTCGTAGTTAATTTTACATTGCAGTCGTTCAAAACAAAAGGGCTTTGCTGAGTGAAGTCCACGAGTGAAGTCCTCTTGTAAAAGGCTCCGTCACTTTTCCTCACCTCCAAGTAGAACTTTGACAATATTTTTGCTATTGCTCTCTTTTCCAGTTTTTCGGTGTCCGTTGGTCTGTTTTTCTCTTGTAAATATGCATAAAGAATATCCAGTGAAATTTTGGGAGCCTTTCGGAAGTTCAGCGCGTCTTTCACTTTCAGAATTCTCTCTAAATCTTCCGCTTTTTATGAAGCAAATCTCGCGGCCATTTTTGTTTACAAACTGTCAGTCACTCGCTAATGCGGAAGTTTTACATCTCCGATGTGTCTCTTTTCCAGTTTTTTAATGTCCGTTGGTATGTTTTTATCTCCCGCTGGCCGAAAGGCCCAAAGGGGGATTATGTCGTAGGGATATCCATCTGTCCGTCCGTCTGTCAGTCCCGGGAAGGGTACTCACCTTCTGAAATCAACTCCTCTCACAATTTGTGGAGGAATTTCACCAAACTTGGCAAAAAGCTTTGTTATATGACAGTTGTACACATATTGAAATTTTGTTTAATTTGGGCAAATTTTCCCAGAGCTATGCCCTTGATTATTAACAAACTTGTACTTTGGCAATTTCATCAAGGTGTGCTCCCTTTCTGAAATCAACTTCCCTCACAGTTTTTATCCCCCACTGGCCGAAAGGTCCGAAGGAGGATTATGTCGTGGTGATGTCTGTCCGTCCATCCATCCCAGGAAGGGTACTCACCTTCTGAAATCAACTCCTCTCTCAATTTTTGGAGGAATTTCACAAAACTTGACAGGATTCTTTATTATATGTCTATAATACGCATATTGCAATTTTGTTCAGTTCAGTTGCATTTTACCAGAGTTATGTCAGAGTTGCCAGCGGGGGATATTGTGCTCTCAGAGCACTCTTGTTCTCTTGTAAATATGCGTGAAGAATATATAATAAAGTTTTGGGAGCCTTTCAGGTGTTCAGCACATGTTTAGTTTCAGTTTTCAGTTTATTTATTTAGTGCTTAAACCAAGCACTGAATTAACCCCATCTTCTCTCTCTCCCGGCCGACAAAAAAATGATTGTGCGCATGCACAACAGTAAAGTTTTGTCATTTGGATCTTCACATCAACTCCGATGTGTGTTGTTGTCTTGACAACGTGCAATATTATAACAATATTGCACACTCATTCTCCATTGGGTAGAATGACATAATATATGTCGGATAAGCGATATGCTAACAATATTGCATGCTATCGATCCAAATGAATGAAACCTGCTCGAAGAGAATAGAACACATGTTTTTATTCCATCGAAAAAGTGTCCTGTATGGATAATATTTCCTGATATTTCACTCCGATGACATCACTCCCATTGTTTTCCTGCTGCGTTGTCAAAATGGCGAACCGGTTCAAAATTAAAATACTTTTCATTAACTTGTGTTTTTTTTGTGGATGTGTCTATATAATATAAAGAACATTACGCAGTGGTGCGAAGATATGAAGTTTATCTTCTCATGGTGAAATATATATATATTCACCACACAGAGATAAATTTTATATCTTCACATAACCGTGTTACATTTTATTTATATATATATATATATATATATATATATATATATATATATATATTTATATATATATATATATATATATATATATATATATATATATATAGTGATAAATATCATTATTTTGAAACTGTCAGACAGTATTGTGATTCCGTATATATTTTTACACACAGTACAGCAGCAAACCCGAAGTTCTTTTCTCACACAACTTCAGTTCCCGCCTGTGTTTCTGCTGCGTTCAGTAAAACTCTGAATTGTAAACTCGGAGCTCAGAGTTACATCACTTTTGCACTGAGGGGGACAAAAACATGGACGTCTCAGTGAAAGCTTGTCTTTTATTCACTCTGTACAAGCACCAACAAACAATCTCTAACAAGCAATCAAAGAGCAAGCCAGGTAATGTTAGTGATATGAGATAACAAACATTTATGATACATTTTACATTCTGAAAACAGCGCTCTCTTACCCCTTTTCCACCAAATCAGTTCCAGGGCTGGTTCAGAGCCAGGGCTGCTGCTGGTTCACAACTCGTTCAACTTGCGGGCCAGCTGAGAACCAGTTTGCTTTTCCATAGCTCGCGGTGCTAAGGGAAGCCACGTCATTACGTCACTGTATACGTCAGTTACGTCGCTACGTTTGCATAAACCTTGGCGCGAATATCGAAGCAAAAACAACACGGAAGAAGCAGCAGCAACAACAATAATAATAATAATGGATGACTTCGCGTTTGTACAGCTGCTGCTTCTCGTCGCTTAAAAATGTCGATCTTTCGCGGTCTTGTTATTGTTGTTGGTCTTAACAACTCTGCCCCCCCCCCCCCCCCCCCCCCCCCCGCTGACATAAGCGGTTCTTTCCTCTGGCCCAGCAGAGACTTGGTGCTAGCCTGGAACCAGTTTTTCTGGCCCCAGAGCCAGTTCTTTGTCAGTGGAAACAGAAAACCCGGTTCCAAACTAAGCACTGGCCCCGAACCAGCCCTGGAACTGCTTTGGTGAAAAAGGGGCATGTGTAGACAGGGTTATAGATTTAACTCACTACTGTATCAGAATATTGATTGATTGATTGATTGATTGATTGATTGATGGAAGTAAATATGACTACGGTATAATTTCATTAAAGATTAGAGAAGCAGTGTTTTATTTACGAGCAGGTATGTTGAGATGACATGATCCTGCTGTATACTTTGGGGTTCAGGAATTCTGAACTGTTACAGAAACACTTTATTCTGCAGCAGTACGTCCACTGAGTGTCTGTCACTTGTTTTTTTTTCTCCACAACAAACACACACACTCCAGATTTTGTTTGCTCTGCCTATTCGTCTATTCTGTGCTCTCACGGAAGGCGGTCGCATTTCTCTGCTCTCCTCTCCCTTATCTTCCCTGCTTATGCTCCTCTTGTCTCGTCTCGTCTGTCTACTGTCCATACTTTTGAGAGACTCTCTCCGCACTGCTCTCCAAATTAAAAAAAATCATGGAATTGATAAACTGGTCTCTTAACGCAATTGACACAATTTTCTTGACGAGAAGCCTGGGTTCGGGGGAACTGGCCTGTCCTGACGGAACGTTTGCAGCTGGCTACACGATGGACGTGTGGGAGAGGTGGCAGGTCGTGTGCCTGGCGATTCTTTCTGTGGGGGACATTGAAGACATCTACCTATTCGGAACCATGATTACAGGTCTTTTGCTGATTGGATTAGGCATTGCCCTGGTATATCGAGGAAATCAGGAAACGGTGACAGCTGTCCAAAGCCCCATAAAGCTGCCCGACATGATTGAAGCGGTGGGCAGAGCTGTCGGCACTCAGACTGTGGCTATTCAGAACTTGAACTGCAACATGGATAACATCATGGAGAAGCTTTTGGCTTTGCAAAGGAAATGGATTGATTCGGAGACCAGAATGGACAAACAGAGTAGTCGTGTAAAAGAATGCGTCTACTCGCCCCAAGACCAAACAATCCCAATCTTATCTGCTTTTGGCTCCCTTAGACAGCACTGGCCTCAGCCAAGGCCGTTGCTGGAACAACAACTCCCCCTGAAGATCACTGCAGTGAGATGCTCTCGTATTCCTTCCCCCACTTCCCGCGGTCACCGCTTTTACCCCCAGTGTGACAAGCGGGGTGCGCGACCAGCGCCGTCATGGCTGCAGGAACAGATGGCTGCTTGCTTGCACTGGGTTACCTCTACCTCCACCCCTCCCCCTCTTACCCCCCTCCCCTGATCGCCCCCTCCCCCCCCCCCAAGTCCCGAGTTTTCATGTTGTAAAGTGTACTTGTGTTATTTTGTGCTTATGTGCTGAGGTGTTTTTTTTTTTTTAATGTTCCCACACTGCACTCCTCACAGGAGTATAGTGTGGGGGTTGCTTTTTTCTCCTCCCCTCTCCTCATGTTACTCTGTATTTTTTCTTTTCATCCCTGTCTTCCTGTCCTGTCTACTCCCCCTCTGTCAATTGTACTGTATGTATGCGTATATGTAAGGACGGGTTGATGGTCAATTTCACTGGTACTTGTGACTAGTGACAATAAAGGGTTCATTCATTCATTCATTCATTCATAAGTTTTAAAGGAGAACTGAAGTCATTTTTAAACTTACTTTATTTCTTAATTAACGTGTTATTCAATTACGTTTTGGGTTTTAGTAACCTTATATCGTGACTCGTATTGGCAACTAATTGCAATTAAATATTATACTTATCGGCCTATTCGGTTTTTAGCCATGATGAATTTAGTTCGTTTGGTCCATGGCAGGCGTCGCTTATCCGTGCGATCTTCATGAGGCTTGTGCGAGACTTCGAAACGTGAAGTGTCAGCAAGGTGTCAGTGCCGCCATTTTGAAAACTGTTTTCCAAACGAAGTATTGCACAAAAACGAGTTTAAATGACGATTACTGTCGACTTTTTTCAAACTTTCCTGATTGCTATCAAAACAAACAAAACTTCCGGCTTGATTACGTCAGCATTCAAAAGAGGGCGCGCGCGTCTTTTGATAACCCCTGTGTCCGAAATCGCTCCCTACTCACTATATAGGGCACTGTATAGTGAGGACGCCATTTTGTAGTGCTGTCCAAAACCTTAGTGAGGATTATTACACCCTGCATAGTGCACTCAAAGTATCCCACAATGCATCACGAAAAGTAGTGTACAACGATGGTCACTAACCAAAGCAATATATCCCATCATGCATTGCGGTCACGCTGAAAGAAATCAAATTAAAAGTCTCAAATGTGATTTAATAAAAGGCAGCGGCGAAGAAGAAAGTGTTCAGCCTTGAGTTTAAGGAAGTGAAAGCTGCAGGTACTTTGTATTGATTAATGTGGGAAATGCGCTCAGTATAATATGGATTTATCACAAATTTATTATTTTGAAACCCACCAGCCGACTGATCTGGCACGTTTTAATTGTGTGACAGTAATGACGTAAATACCAGCGTGACGGACTAGTGTCCGAAAGAGTTTTTTCATTTTACCAATGAGCTCACTGTATAGTCCTCTATACAGTAATTCCCTATAGAGGGAGTAGGGAGTAGTGAACGAGTGAGTGATTTTAGACACAGGGAGCGTTGGCAGATGTCGGTCACTTTGATTTCCGCTGTACGTTTTACTTCCGTCCTACGATGTCTCGCACAGGTCTCAACTAATCTCGTTTACGGCCATCGCTTTGACATATGGACTGATATATTACAGAGCAAATTTCAAACACTCAGAACTTGCTATAACAGCGACAAAATAGCGATTAAAAAATGCATTCCTATATTTAATAAAATGAGATAAATAGAATTTTGGTAATAAAAAATTTGCCTTCAGTTCCCCTTTAAGTTGACCTGATTACTAATTTATTCACAAAAATTTGACAAAACAACGACCAAGTTTTGTGCAGAGTGATGCCGATATAAGGTTACTAAAACCGAAAACATAATTGAATAACGTTAATTAAGAAATAAAGCAAGTTTAAAAATGACTTCAGTTCCCCTTTAACACATTTTCTTCTGTTTAGAATCGTATCTCCTCTCTCATTTATCATCCGAGTTCAGTTCTGATCGATGTTTTGGGTCGATCTTCCCTTGAGGAACAAAATGTCGTCCTTTGTCAATGTTCCTGTTGTAAACAGTGTGTGGTGGAGCTTGGTCTTCTCTCACATCGTCACATTTCAGTTCTGTTTGATGTTTTGGTCGTCAGGTTGGTTTCAATGCCGGCCCAGATGAGCTCCTACGCCCTCGACATTCTGGTTATTTTAATGTTTCGGCAAACAGAACGTGCTCAGTGCTACTAATTGTATTTGCAGATTTTCAGTCTAAACCCTGGTGATCTGATTTCAGTTTGCTTTTCAGTACTTTTTGAACATTCTAACAATATTGCAGTAATACTGATAACTGTGAGCTTTCTGGTCATTATAACCATGATATTAAGTTTTACAACATTTGAACACTGTTTCTACTCACAGTTTTGGGTAACGAAGCACCAGTACAAAGATCTTGTGCAAAGATGCAGGTGTGTGTGTGTGTGTGTGTGTTTGTTTTTACCCTCTATACTGATATTATGCCTTTAATCAGTGTGTGTGTGTGTTCCTTCAGAACACGGCGTCTCTGGATCAGTTTGATTTGCTGAAGACTCTGGGAACAGGCTCGTTTGGTCGCGTGATGCTCGTCAGGCACCGGGAGAACGGCCAGCACTACGCCATGAAGATCCTCAACAAGCAGAAGGTACAAAATGTGAACGTGCCTTTGATCCTCACACTGCAGCCAGTCAGGAAATCACCGAGAGTCTGATTAAAACCGACGCCTTTTATTTTTACATTAACTATTCAAAAAAAAACACAACAGAGAAAGGTGAGGGAGCAGCTGCACGCTTACCCTCCTCAGGAAATACTGATTGTATGAATATGCAAATTAGAAACTCAACCCTCACCTCCACCTCCTTACTTAAAAAGGCATTCCATGGTCTTCATTTGCATATTAAAATGTGATTGGCTTATTTATTTTATGATGCAATAACACCAGTCACGTGTATCTCTCTCTCTCCTTCTCTCTCTCTCTCTCTCTCCCTGTCTGTCTCCCTCTCTCCTTCTCCCCCTCTTTCTTTCTCCCCTCCTCTCTCTCTCTGTCTGTCTCCCTCTCTCCTTCTTCCCACTTCTCTCCTCTTCTCCCCTCCTTCTTTCTCCCTCCTCTCTTTCTCTGTCTGTCTCCCTCTCTCCTTCTCCCCTCTTTCTTTCTCCCCCCCTCTGTCTGTCTCCCTCTCTCCTTTCCCCACTTCTCTCCCCTTCTCCCCCTCTTTCTTTCTCCCCTCCTCTCTCTCTGTCTCCCTCTCTCCTTCTCCCCTTCTCTCTCTCTCTCCTTCTTTCTCCCCTCCTCTCTCTCTCTTTGTCTGTCTCCCTCGCTCCTTCTCCCCCACTTCTCTCCCCTCCTCTCTCTCTCTGTCTGTCTCTCTCTCTCCTCCCCACTTCTCTCCCCTTCTCTCTCTCTCTCCTTCTGTCCCTCCTTCTTTCTCCACTTCTCTCTCTCTCTCTCTCTCTCTCTCTCTCTCTCTCTCTCTCTCTCTCTCTCAGGTGGTGAAGTTGAAGCAGATTGAACACACTCTGAATGAGAAACGCATCCTGCAGGCTGTCAGTTTTCCTTTCCTAGTACAGCTCGAGTACTCGTTTAAGGTGTGTGTGTTTAGATTCTACAGTTATACAGAGACGCTACACTCATTGGCCACTTTAATAGGAACTTGCTGCTGATTCTAAGCTCCCTGTTCTTGGCTGCAGGAGTGGAACCCAATGCGTTCTTCTTTCTGCTGTTGAATGCTGAGATGCTTTTCTGCTCACCACGGTTGTAAAAAGTGATTATATGAGTTACTGTTCCTGGCAAAAAAAACTCGAACCACGAATGTGTCCATGTTCCTCTGACCCTCTCTTATCAACAAGGCATTTGTTTCCATCCACAGAACTCTCACTCGCTTGCTCACTCACTCACTCACTCACTCACTCACTCACTCACTCACTCACTCACTCACTCACTCACTCACTCACTCACTCAGTGTTTTTTTTGTTGTTTTTCGCACCATTCTGTATAAACTCTAGAGACTGTTTAGAGACCATGTTCAAAACCCCAGGAGATCAGCAGTTTCTGAAATACTCAAACCAGCAGTCCATCTGGCTCAAACCAACACCCACGCCACAGTGAAAGAAAGTCACACGTCACTGTGAGATCACAGTGTTTCCCATTTTGATGTTTGAACATTGTGAACATTAACTGAAGCTCTTGATTTGGATCTGAGTGATTTGATGTATCGTGTTGCTAATAAAGTGGCCGGTGAGTGTCATGTGCATGGGTGGAGTATCAAACATGGTGTTAGAAATACTGTGTGTGTGTGTGTGTGTGTGTAGGATAACACTAACCTGTACATGGTGATGGAGTATGTTCAGGGAGGAGAGATGTTTTCACACTTGCGCAGGATTGGCAGGTTCAGGTGAGCCACGCCCCTCACACACTTTTACACACAGCAGTAAATGTAACAGTTTTATTGATTGATTGTTGTGTCGCCCCCTAGTGGTAATGCAATAGATTTAAACAGCGTTTGTATTACACATTTGTATTAGATCTTACGCTACGTTCACACTGCAAGGCTTAATGCTCAATTCCGATTTTTTTGTGAGGTCGTTCACATTAACAAATATATGCGACTTGTATGTGATCCTCAGTATGAACGAAAAGCGACCTAAAAGTGTTCCGCATGCGCATTGCAGGATACGATGACGTCACACGCAGTGAGCATGGCCAGTGTTTACGGAAGTAAAACCGCCCGGTTGCGGTATGACCCATCCAATCTAGCTTGAATAGCTGCATCCCCCCAAATGGAAATCAGCTCCCTAACCTCTGCGTCCTTCCATTGAGAAGATTCAGAACCTTCACAGCCCGAAGCGTCCCTCGCATTGATGTCATGCGCAGGGGCGCAGATACGTTTTTTGAACTGGGGGGGACAAAAAACTGGGGGGGACAAAGCTGCCAGCAAACCAACCCCGATATGCCTGTCAAACTTGTTGTGGGTTACCATAGCAACCAAGCTCGAGCTCGCAACCTGTGCAGTCTGCGCAGCTCAACCAACCGAATATCAGTCTTTGTTTTATGTGAGTTGTTGCAACTATGTATACACTGCCGTGCACCTCAATAAACCGAATGGTAATTAGTCTTTTGATTTTTCCGTGAGGTTTGCCTTATGCAAAGAAAGACAGCATAAACGTTTTTTCCTCCCTATAAGTGGGGGGGACCGAACGAGGTGAATTTAAATCTGGGTGGGACGAGTCCCACCCTATCTGCGCCCGTGATTATGCGCCATGTTGTTGTAACTTTTTTTGAGAGACCCGCCGCCTACTTCAGCGCAGAATAGTGACGTTTGTGGCTTGTTGATGACGTGTAAGTCGGATGAATGCGACCTGGCGGTTCAGACTGAAGTCGCATATGAAAAGAGCGGATAGGAATCGGAATTAGGACCACATATCCAAACGGCCTGGGTCGGATTTGAAAAAATCGGATCTGTGTCGTTCATATTGTCAATAAAAGATCGGATACAGGTCACATATGGGCGAAAAGATCGGATTTGAGTCACTTCAGCCTGCAGTGTGAACGTAGCCTTAATTTCTTGTGAAAACTTTGACAGGAGACTTTTTTTTTCAGGAAGTGATGTCATTCAGGTTTTAAAAATAATTCTGATAAACAAGCAGCTGACAGTAAACACTTACAGTAGTACATTTCTTAAAATAGGTTTTCAATTGATAGCTTTTTATTATTCAGATAGTCAATGGAAATATAGACAGTTTTAGAAAAGTGCAAAAGTTTGCATCCCCCACAATAAATGAAACAAGTTATATCTTTCTCTGTATCCCCCCACCCCCTCTCTCTGTGTTTACACAGTGAACCTCACGCTCGGTTTTATGCATCTCAGATAGTCCTGACGTTCGAGTATCTTCACGCTCTGGATCTAATCTACAGAGATCTGAAACCAGAAAACCTCCTCATCGACCAGCAGGGCTACATCCAGGTCTCTCCCCACCCCCTTCTCTCTCTCTCTCTCTCTCTCTCTCTCTCTCTCTCTCCCCCCTTCTCTCTCTTTCACCCCTGTCCCCCACCCCCTTCTCTCTCTCTCCCCACCCCTTCTCTCTCTCCCCCCCTTCTCTCTCCCCCCTTTTCTCTCTTTCACCCCGTCCCCTACCCCTTCTCTCTCTCTCCCCCCACCCCCTTCTCTCTCTCTCTCTCTCTCTCTCCCCCACCCCCTTCTCTCTCTCTCTCTCTCTCTCTCCCCACCCCCTTCTCTCTCTTTCACCCCTGTCCCCCACCCCTTCTCTCTCTCTCCCCCCACCCCCTTCTCTCTCTCTCTCCCCCACCCCCTTCTCTCTCTCTCTCTCTCCCCACCCCCTTCTCTCTCTTTCACCCCTGTCCCCCACCCCTTCTCTCTCTCTCCCCCACCCCCTTCTCTCTCTCTCTCCCCACCCCCTTCTCTCTCTCTCCCCCACCCCTTCTCTTTCTCTCCCCCACCCCTTCTCTTTCTCTCCCCCACCCCTTTTCTCTCTCTCCCCCACCCCTTTTCTCTCTCTCCCCACCCCCTTTCCCTCTCTCTCTCTCCCCTAACCTCTTCTCTCTCTCCCCTCCCCCCTCTCTCTTTCTTTCTTCACCCCAATTAATCTTATTTAACGGCGCTAAAAGCCTGAATCAGTGAATTGTGACCCTTATTGGTGAATTTCCTTTCTCAGCAAATCAGATCACAGGGATTACATTAAATGAAAGTCCCGCACTCGTTCTCGGAGCTTCCGCTTCCTGCATCAGTGCAGTTCCTGCTGTCACACAATATAATCGCTGCCATTTTGAGAACTGAATACTGGCCTGGCTGTTCCCTCGTTACTGACTCTGTACTTCATTTTCATGATTCATCTTCACGTCTACTGATAATCCCGTTCTCCAACGCACGTCACTACATACAGGACGTGTACACCAAGCAGGAGGGCAGCAGATCGTCCCTGTAACGCTGCCATATAGCTCTGACAGTTAGTGAGCTACATGATGGGGCAGCTGGGAAAAGTTATTTAGTTCACTGGTATTGATTAAATATTCTCTCAGTGAAACACACGGGAATCTTTACTCACTCAGGTTTGAACCACTCAGATTCTCTGGTCTTTAAAGGCTTTGAGAAGTGGAGGGAGGAGTTCGGGGGGGGGGAAGGACATTTTATCAGCCCTGTCCAAGAGTCCTTTAATCCGGTGAGTAATTTTCAACCTTAAGATTCGCTCCCAAATATAGCGACTGCAACAACAACAACAACAAAAAGAATACAGAGTGCATGATGAGAGCATGGCTACAGTTCACCTGAACTCTACTGTCCTCTACTGTCCACACAGAGCACTGCAGCGTACTGAAACCACATTTCACTTCATTATTCTCCAAATCCATCCATCCATTATACGTAACTGCTTATCCTGTGCAGGGTCGCAGGCAAGCTGGAGCCTATCCCAGCTGACTACGGGCGAAAGGCGGGGTTCACCCTGGACAAGTCGCCAGGTCATCACAGGGCTGACACATAGACACAGACAACCATTCACACTCACATTCACACCTACGCTCAATTTAGAGTCACCAGTTAACCTAACCTGCATGTCTTTGGACTGTGGGGGAAACCGGAGCACCCGGAGGAAACCCACGCGGACACGGGGAGAACATGCAAACTCCGCACAGAAAGGCCCTCACCGGCCACGGGGCTCGAACCCGGACCTTCTTGCTGTGAGGTGACACCACTGTGCTGCCGCTAAGGACCACATAAAGCAGAATTTTATAAAAAAGTAATTTATTTGGGCAATTCTTCAGCAGAGAGGCCAAAATTATGAAATGATTAAAGTCTGGAATCCAAGGCAAAATGGACTGAAAACCAGATTTAAAAATTATTACAACCCCAATTACAGCAGTGTCACTTCAGAGAAATCTTAAGAAATTTTAAGAAATGAAAGTTCAGAGTTTTTTTCTGACATAATTCCGTTACTGACTTTTCTTTCCTCTGAAAAAGTTTTGCGTTCAGAGGAACGCAAACATAACATAAACATAGCCAATTTTTCTATGCTTTTTTTTTTAGCATCAAAAGACCCCATGCAGTGTGAAATTTTTATTTAATGCCATTATCGTGAGGACTGCAACTAAAAAAGAGGTTACTGCATTTTCGGTGATATTACACAGTTGTGCGAAGACATGAAGTTTATCTTCGAGTGGTGAATGTGTATATCACAAATGAGTGAAAATATTTTTCAGCACAAGAAGATAAACTTCAAAGCAAATGCTTGTATTACACTACGTTCAGACTGCACCCTGAAATGACCCATATCCGATTTTTTTGCCCATATGCGACCTGTATCCGATTTGTTATTGACAATCTGAACGACACAGATCCGATTTTTTTTCACATGCGACCCAGGCCGCTTGGATATGTGGTCCTAATTCCGATGCATATCCGTTATTTTCACATGCGACTGCAGTCTGACCGGACAGGTCGCATTCATGCCACCTACACGTCATCAACAAGAGACAAACGTCACTATTCTGCGTTGGCTAATCCCGCCTCTTTGGTGGAAAACAACAACAATGGCTTTTTTTTTGTTTACGTATTACGTAGATGTGCTTATTACGTGTCAATTTGCGCATGCGGGACACTTTTGGGTCGTTTTCCGTTCATATTGGAGATCGCATACAAGTCTCATATAATTGGTAATGTGAACGGCCTAACAAAAAAATCGGATTTCACAACAAATCAGATATGGGTCGTTTCAGGTTGTAGTCTGAACGTAGTGTTATATGCAGTATATCTGCATGTAAGTGCAACTTCATTTATTTCCGATGCTGTGAGCGGCCATGTTGATTTGAAATCACTTTGTAAACTGGAAAGGAAGTTATAGTTGAGAATTTTCAAGCTAAGGGCGCGTTCTCTTTTACTTAGCTGTGAGTTAGCAGAGACGAAAGGTTTAAGGTGAAGCTTGACGCTCAGTGTTGTGTTTAACGTGTGTGTGTGTAGGTGACGGACTTTGGCTTTGCAAAGCGTGTTAAAGGTCGCACATGGACGCTGTGCGGGACGCCCGAGTATCTGGCTCCGGAGATCATCCTGAGTAAAGTAAGTCTTGGTGCTGTTTCTGTTGGTTCCTGGAAATTTTATGCAAATTAGGTATGATGCGGTAAAGCGACAAACCCAAACGATTGGTCAAATGATTCCTCAGACCAATCGAGTGACACGTTGTCTGACAGTAGCCAAGTGCAATTAGCTTGCTTTGCTAATCTGTCAAAGCAAAGAGCATACAAAGCCGAGAACACACCATGCATTATTTAATTTATATAGTTTGCTTTAGCTTTAGCTAATACTGTTTCTCATCAGCGTTTTTAAAAATGCTGGACAGGCCACACCCACATGAGACAACAGGAGCAGTCGTTACATGCTAACAAAAGGCAATCTACTCAATCTACAAACCAACAGAAGTGACTAGCGTGAGCGTAGTGTTAGACTCTCTCACGCTCTCACTCGGGTTCTCTCTCAGGGTTATAATAAAGCGGTGGACTGGTGGGCTCTCGGCGTGCTGGTGTACGAGATGGCAGCAGGGTATCCTCCGTTTTTCGCCGATCAGCCAATTCACATCTACGAGAAGATCGTCTCAGGAAAGGTGCTTTTTCAAAACCTTTCGTTTATCTCTTGTGTCGCTTGATATACAAAAATGATTAAATGCAACTTGATGATTACTGTTAGAAACACTGTGTGTAACTTTCTGTGTGTGTGTGTGTGTGTGTGTGTGTGTGTGTGTGTGTGTGTGTGTGTGTGTGTGTGCATGCAGGTGCGCTTTCCCTCACACTTCAGCTCGGATTTAAAGGAGCTCCTGCGCAACCTGCTGCAAGTCGACCTCACCAAGCGCTACGGCAACCTGAAAAACGGCGTCAATGACATCAAGGGTCACAAGTGGTTCTCCACCACTGACTGGATCGCCATCTACCAGAGGAGGGTACGACACACACACACACACTTATTTACTTACCCAACGCAGGCACACAGGCAGCTGTACAAACAGAATTGTTATTTTTGCCATCAATAAAATTGCAGTTTGAAAATGAGTATATTGTTTGGTGGTGAGAGGTCACACTTCCTTCACTGAGACTGACATAGAGAGGCCACGCCTCCTTCATGGAGACTGACACAGAGAGGCCACGCCTCCTTCACTGAGATACAGAGGCCACACCTCATACACAGAGGCCACGCCTCCTTCGCTGAGCTACAGAGGCCACACCTCATACACAGAGGCCACACCTACACTGAGACTGAGATACAGAGAGGCCACACCTCCTGCACACAAACACAGAGGCCACACCTCCTTCACCAAGACTGAAATACAGAGAGGCCACGCCTCCTGCACTGAGACTGAGACACAGAGGCCACGCCTCCTTCACTAAAACAGAAATACAGAAGCCACACCTCCTTCTCTTATACACAGAGGCCACTCCTTCTAAACTGAGACTGACACACATAGGCCACACCTCCTTCACTCAAACACAGAGGCCACACCTCCTTCACTGAGACTGAAATACAGAGGCCACACCTCCTTCAGTTATACACAAAGGCCACACCTCCTTCACTGAGACTGGCACACAAAGGCCACACCTCCTACACTGAGACTGAGATACACAGGCTATGCCTCCTTCAACAAGACTCATACAGAGAGGCCACGCCTCCTTCACTGAGACTGTGACACAGAGGCCACGCCTCCTTCACTGTGACTGAAATACAGAGGCCACACCTCTTTCACTTATACCCAAAGGCCACGCCTACTTCACTGAGACTGACACACAAAGGCCACACCTCCTACACTGAGACTAAGATACAGAGAGGCCACACCTCCTTGACTGAGACTGGCACTCAGAGGCCACACCTCCTACACTGAGACTAAGATACAGAGAGGCCACACCTCCTTGACTGAGACTGACACTCAGAGGCCAGACCTTCTACACTGAGACTGAGATACAGAGAGGCCACACCTCCTTGACTGAGACACAGAGGCCACACCTTCACTGTAACTGATACTGAGAGGCCACGCCTCCTTCACTGAGACTGAAATACAGAGGCCACGCCTCCTTCACTTATACACAGAGGCCACACCTGAGATATAGAGAGGCCACACCTCCTTGACTGAGACTGACACTCAGAAGCCAGACCTTCTACACTGAGACTGAGATACAGAGAGGCCACACCTCCTTGACTGAGACACAGAGGCCACACCTTCACTGTAACTGATACTGAGAGGCCACGCCTCCTTCACTGAGACTGAAATACAGAGGCCACGCCTCCTTCACTTATACACAGAGGCCACACCTGAGATATAGAGAGGCCACACCTCCTTGACTGAGACTGACACACAGAGGCCACACCTCCTACACCGAGACTGAGATACAGAGAGGCCACACCTCCTTGACTGAGACACAGAGGCCACACCTTCACTGTAACTGATACTGAGAGGCCACGCCTCCTTCACTGAGACTGAAATACAGAGGCTACGCCTCCTTCACTGTGACTGAAATACAGAGGCCACACCTCTTTCACTTATACACAGAGGCCACACCTGAGATATAGAGAGGCCACACCTCCTTGACTGAGACTGACACACAGAGGCCACACCTCCTACACCGAGACTGAGATACAGAGAGGCCACACCTCCTTGACTGAGACACAGAGGCCACACCTTCACTGTAACTGATACTGAGAGGCCACACCCCCTTCACTGAGCTTGACAAAGAGTGTTGATGTGTGTGTGTGTGTGTTCTAGGTGGAGGCTCCATTTATCCCTAAGTGCAGGGGTCCAGGGGACACCAGCAATTTCGACGACTATGAAGAAGAGGAGATCCGAGTGTCCCTCACTGAGAAGTGTGCTAAAGAGTTCGCCGAGTTCTAGCGCGGCCGAGCGCGACGAGCAGCAGGCGAGAACGAGCATGATGGATGTTTCTCTTTCTGTGTGTAGAATCAGTGCGAGCAGCTAAAAGGAGTTCAGCGACGAGTCGGAAGGACAGACACCGTTGCCTTCGCCATCCCGCCGTTTCCTCGTCCACGTTCATCATTACATTTATCGTTCATCTTTTATTTCTGTCTACATGCGGTTCGTCATGGCAACAGGGACGCACTCGATGAGTCCTCACCTCAGGAGCGCTCGACTCCTCCCGACATCTCCACCGCAGACTGTTGCGTAATCAGTGACATGTTCTGAAGCTTTGCGTTTCCTTTAGGCCTGTGTGTGACTGTGCTGATTTAAAGCATTGGAAGGATGACGATGAGAAAAAGCCATGATTCTATAATGTTTATAGCGTCGAGTATAGAGCTTATTACGATATTATTATTATTATTATTATTTGTCCTTGGATCTGCCTTCGTCTCAGCGTGCCACATCGATCAGTCTCTGAAGTGTCATGTATGAAAAATGTGCCATGAGATCAGAGCCCTTTGATTTGTTTCGTTGATTAATGGCTCCGCCGAAGTCCAGGAGCGTGTGCACTCTGCGCCCTTTAACACGTGGGGAGGTGACGGAGAAAAGAACCTGATATTACACTTTCATTTACACCTTTTTCCTGGAGAGATTCACATCTTCGTTCATGAACAGCTGTTTCAGTGCTGCTGGATTTCATCAGGATGTTTTGAGTTGCTGAATTCCTCAGCTCTACAAACGTATCGCCGCATGTACCTTCGGTACGCCATATTGATCAGAAAATGAACGAAAGCTTTTTATTCGGATGTTACATGAGGTGTGATGTCACAATCCCACCAACATAGTCCATTTCTGCTACATTCACATCACAAATAGACATCTGTGCTGTTTTAGGCTGCTTTCACACTTTTTTAAAATAAAAAAATCGCCAGCTGACGGGTCAGTCCCGTTTACAGTTGGAACTACGATGGCATCCGAATGCATGAAAATAAAGAAGAATAGTCATAACAACGTTCCTACCAAATTACAACCATGATTCGATTAACGCAGACGGAATAGAGACTGGCGTCTGGAGAATCTGGAGACAAGGTGGTTGTTTGCCTTCGCTGTAGCTTTGGAGGCAGAAAATCAACCAAATTTCATCCTATTCTGTAAACCCGCCCCCAACTCGCAACCTGATTATCACTTGGTGTATTTCTGAAATCATCAGTCCATCATCATCATCATCATAGTTTCCCGCCCGGCGCATTTCCGGCCTTGGGGTGCTTTTGAATGGTTGGAGGTGGAAATCTGACGTCCATCAGTCGCAGGAGGGCTGCCTTTTCCATCATGGCTTTTCTTGCCTGTTGGGCGTCAACTCCCAGTAGCTTTTCAGCATTCGTCCGTACTCTCATAGACATTCTTACATCAAAGAGTGGCTGTTTTTGCAGGGCACCATTGTCAAGTCGGCAGATATGGCTGATATACTTCAAATGTTGGCGGTAGCAGAACTCGCGGATAGGTAGTATATTGGTGATCTCCCGCAGGCATTGGTTTGAGATTGTAACTCTCCAATCTATCTGTCCTTCAAGCTGGACATCACTCTGTTCTTTTCTGCTTGGGACGTTTTTATGCTGGTATCCACCTTTCACCATTTTCCTTAAGAAACCATGCCACAAAGTCTCAATCTTATCCAGTTCCTTCTCCGTTAGAGGCCATGCTTGGATGCTATATAGCAGGCGAGACTTCACACATGTGGTCAGAAATGCCACTCTTGTAGATAACTGTATTCTGTGATCTGTCAACACATTTAAGCTCATTCCATTTCTGGAAGGTGGCTCCAATCCTGGCATACAGGAAATGAGAGGTATCTGTTTCGTTGTTTGTAATGGTGTAGCCAGGGTATTTGGAACTTCGCACATTCTTTATTTTATTGTTACCGACAGTTATCAGGCATTCCTGGTTCTTGACTTCATCATCGACATTGAAGGCCATTGTCTCAGTTTTGCTGTATGACATCTGCAACCCAAACCGTGTGAACGTTTGGTCATCATCCGTTCCCACAATTTACAAAAATCGCTCCTCCTCCTACACGATTGATCAGATTTTGATCAAACTCGCATACAATGTTCCCCAGCTTGGTGAGCATAAAAGTTGTCCAGACGGTAGCACCACCTTTCATATTTACGATTTTATGGGCGTCTGAAAATTTGGGGTGACTTGTCACATTAAACGCTGCTCTTTGTAAACTGTTGGGACATTTTTACTGAAACTCACCCAGAAGACTCTAAAGACATTCCAACAAGAATTGTTCACCAGGTGGCACCACCTGCCGTGGATGCGGCGACACAGGGGTCATATGCAAGTTCACAAAAATCGCTACTTCTCCTACAGGATTGATCAGATTTCGATCAAATTCACATACAATGTTCCCCAGGTAGGTGTGTATGAAAGTTGTCCAGACGGTGGCGCCACCTTTCATATTTACGATTTTATGGGCGTCTGAAAATTTGGGGTGACTTGTCACATTAAACGCTGCTCTTTGTAAACTGTTGGGACATTTTTACTGAAACTCACCCAGAAGAGACTAAAGACATTCCAACAAGAATTGTTCACCAGGTGGCACCACCTGCCGTGGATGCGGCGACACAGGGGTCATATGCAAGTTCACAAAAATCGCTACTTCTCCTACAGGATTGATCAGATTTCGATCAAATTCACATACAATGTTCCCCAGGTAGGTGTGTATGAAAGTTGTCCAGACGGTGGCGCCACCTTTCATATTTACGATTTTATGGGCGTCTGAAAATTTGGGGTGACTTGTCACATTAAACGCTGCTCTTTGTAAACTGTTGGGACATTTTTACTGAAACTCACCCAGAAGAGACTAAAGACATTCCAACAAGAATTGTTCACCAGGTGGCACCACCTGCCGTGGATGCGGCGACACAGGGGTCATATGCAAGTTCACAAAAATCGCTACTTCTCCTACAGGATTGATCAGATTTCGATCAAATTCACATACAATGTTCCCCAGGTAGGTGTGTATGAAAGTTGTCCAGACGGTGGCGCCACCTTTCATATTTACGATTTTATGGGCGTCTGAAAATTTGGGGTGACTCGTCACATTAAACGCTGCTCTTTGTAAACTGCTGGAACATTTTCACTGAAGTTCACCCAGAAGACTCTAAAGACATATTTCAACAAGAATTGTTCACCAGGTGGTGCCACCTGCCGTGGATGCAGCGACACAGGGGTCATATGCAATTTCATAAAAATTGCTACTCCTCCTACAGGATTGATCAGATTTCAGACTTGCTGACGGATCATGGATAAAATACGCCATGCCATGACGGGTTGAGAAAAAAAAAAGAGTGTGAAAGCAGCTTAATTTACTGACTTATTAAGCAATATTTTTAAATGAATTGCAGGCTAATAATGTTCAAATAACCATGAGTGGCAATCACATCAATGTCACCAATCACAGCTCAGATGGGCTCACGTCCACAGAATTATCGCTCTGCTTGTCTTCATATATCATGGAGGACGAACCCATGAGTCCTCACCATTTCGGATTGGTCCAGTAATCGGAATCTCGGTGGAAACTTGCTCTGAAAATTCTGAAAATTGTGCTATGTTTGTGCCTTCAAAGGAAATTTTTGTGCCGTTTTACGTCTTAAATTTAATCAGTAGCGCATTGCTTTAAAGCTTCAGTATTTCGGTGCAATTGGAAAGTTGTGTTGATGGTTCACTGGACAACGTGACTCAAATACGTTCTGTGTCACAAACTGAGAAATCACAGAGCACAAATATCTCCACGGCACAATGCTCTAGTGCTAACGGACGAGGCTGTTTTTTTGGTGCAAATGGGACCGAATTTGTAACGGCGAACCTTTTGAAAACCGTACGCTGGAATGCTAAATGGTGTTTGTTTCCTAAAGATGTTTTTACATTGAAACTTTTCAGTGGAAAGGGTTAGTGGTGAGTTTTAACCAAGTAACCACCTGCTAGTTTTGAGCAGGGTGTCGAACCGACTTCGAGACTTCTTCAACGGCTCAAACGCAGCACAAACAGATTGCTCTTCGATTTGTTTTCTTTTTATATATTGAACTGCTGTAGTCTCACCGTTTAGTCAAGGGGACAAAAAAAAAGCATGACTGACTTGAAGATCCACAAATCCAGTTATCCTCAGGTGATCCACAGAGACCCAACAGCATCCCGGTCAGGTCCGTCTGCAGATCGCATTGTGCAGGAAGTGTACGTTTGGGCGTATTTATGCAAATTTGTGTCAGTGATTTTACAAGAGCAACACTGAGTGCGCCGTAAATGTGAAAGTGGGCGTGTCTTTGAGCCTATAAAAAAGCCATCAAAAATTCATATTTCTTGGTCTGATAGAGAACAGAAAGCAACCTGACGGGAATTTTACACCATATTCGTCAAACACCTGAGAAAACGTCCGAATGCAATCGTTTCCGTGTGCAACTCAAACATTTTTATAAGCGTTCATGTTTGGGTTTCTGGATTTCATGACACGCCCACCGGTCTGCAGACAGATGAGCAGGAACATCTGGGAGGTGAAATGGACGAAAGAAAGGTGGTGAGGGTGCACTGAGTATTTCCTATGTGTTATTTACATTCAGGTGTCCAAGCAATTTGACTTGCATTTGAATGATTTTGAGAGGACGAGTCCAATGTCATGCCAAAACGAACATCTTCCTACAGTTTCATTTTGAACCCTGAGCCCGTCAGCATGTGTCTTTCTTCCCTTTTTTAAACTCCATCAATCACGTCCTGAGCTGGTAAGTCTGTTCTTCCTCGGCAGACGGGTAAAGTGAAACTGGCTTCTTTTGGGTGTTCTGAATTTTGTAATACTCGAGTCTGTTAGTTCTCCAGATTCCACAGCATCATTTACCGACTGAAGACACGGCGGAGTGCTCTGGTGATATTTTGCACCACAAGAATCATTCCAATAAAGTTTTACTTGTGTAAATACCACACGTGATGCCTTTTAATTCATTTTCATAAAAGGAACAAGAAGGTGAAGTCAGATATATTGGGACAGTTTTTCTTGTCATTAATTAAAGCGAGACGGCCTTTTGATTTCATAAAATCGGTGAAATTTAGTTACGCCTGAAATGTGGTGATTGTGATATCTGTTTATTTCTGTAATATCTCTCAAAATATCAGGCCATTCTGTGGCTGGGAAGTTATTTAGTTTGAAGGGATTAAAGCAAATAATGTGCATGAAATCGCTCGCTTCGTGCAGTCAAGCAGACAGAGGAAGTCCGTGTGCGCATGCGCAGGTTTACCTTCTTCTTCTTCTTTTGGGTTTTACGGCAGCTGGCATCCATAGTGTTGCATTACTGCCATCTACAGGTTTCCCTTTGAGCGTGCACTGACAGTTCCATCATTCTGTCGCTAAACGAACAGCTGATCACACCGAGGTGCTCGCTGAGCGCCGATATTTATTAGTTTGGTCCTGCGTTTCCTTTCCTTCGTATATAACATAACGTCTTTTCTTCTCGCTTTCTTTCCGTTACTGTAGTTGCTCTTTCACGTTTCATTCGCACACTCACGTCCTCCATTTTTCTCTCCTGTTTCAAATTTGTATCCCACAATGCCTTGCGTGAACAGGGAAAGCCCACCATGTCACATGATGCATGATGTAGTATCTTTAATTGGGTCATGGTGAAGCAGGAAAAAATAGAGAATTTAGGGCCACGTGGAGATAAATTCATTAATTGTTCTATTTTAAAAACTAATAAAATTGAAAGTCTGTGATTCGAATTCAGTAGCTTTCGGTCACTAAACAAAAATAACGGTGTCGGGAAAATTCTTTTTATGACGTACACTTGAAAAATCTGAAAGGCGGTCTAGCTTTAAAAAAAAAATCCCCCAACACATGACACATTTCTGAAATCCTTAACATGTTGATTTTCTACATCATATTTTAAAGGTGCTGACTGCAAAGTCGGGCGGCACGGTGGTGTAGTGGTTAGCGCTGTCACCTCACAGCAAGAAGGTCCGGGTTCGAGCCCTGTGGCCGGCGAGGGCCTTTCTGTGCGGAGTTTGCATGTTCTCCCCATGTCCGCGTGGGTTTCCTCCGGGTGCTCCGGTTTCCCCCACAGTCCAAAGACATGCAGGTTAGGTTAACTGGTGACTCTAAATTGAGCGTAGGTGTGAATGTGAGTGTGAATGGTTGTCTGTGTCTATGTGTCAGCCCTGTGATGACCTGGCGACTTGTCCAGGGTGTACCCCGCCTTTCGCCCGTAGTCAGCTAGGATAGGCTGCAGCTTGCCTGCGACCCTGTAGAACAGGATAAAGCGGCTAGAGATAATGAGATGAATGACTGCAAAGCCATCTAAAATCTTTTAATTTTTTTATTGTGCATGGCATTTTCCATTGTATTGCAAGAACAATATCATGTGGATGAACGGGATGTGATCATGTTGATGTCCTGAGGGCCACTTTCCTCCGTTTTGGGACCATTTTCCTGCCTCATAAGGTAAACAGTGCGGCCATACGGAAACAGGAAACAGCCGAACGTGAGGGAGGAGCTTTAACTAATTAGCATAACTATGGAACTGCGTCACACCATGATGGCGACGTGTGGAAAACATCGTGACTCTGCATCGACCTCGGAGAGTTTTGAGTTGCAGGTATGTAATTTGTGATTAACGTTCGCGAATAGATCCGTGAAACAAAAGACGAATGTTTTTTTTTTCTGTTACTGCTTTTGTGTTCTTGTTTCTTTCTCTGTAAGATCAAAACATTAGGTATAGAACTCCATACTCGCTGCCATGGAGTCGAGCCCATGCACTCTAAGGCTAAGCTAGCTAAGTGCTAGCTAGAATGGTTTAGTTATCTGTCCAGAAAAATGACACGTCATCCATCTAATCTTGCAGTTGCACTCACTAGGCAGGCTTTCCTTTTCTTTTCCACTGGAGGGAGAGCCGAGTCCGCCATGTTCACCCATGCCAACTTGTCTTTGGTTAAAAGTAGGTCAGAAAAATACGCCCCACAGTGGTCATGTGATATTGTTGCTCGCTTGCTTCGGCGATCTCCGGAATCGTAAAATGAGAGACGCTTTTTATCTCGGCAAAACATTTACACACAGGATCCACGGTGTGTGTGTGCAGCAGTGAAACATCTCAAAACTCCAACAGCAATAGAAATAGAACATTTTACCCAGAATTCAACTTTGCAGTCAGGACCTTTAAATAAGAATCACTTAATGTATCAGCTTTTTATGCTTGGGCAATGAGGAACTGGGAGACAGGTGCAACAGTACAAGGTGTGTTTATTATTTTTCTATTTTCACTTATGCATTACTAACACATGCTTTTCCCACGCCGACATCCACAAGGGAACTTGGCAACATCCGAGGTCCAAACGATGGCACCTCATTGATTACATCATTGTCAGGCTACACTATAAGAGCGATGTCTTAGATTCAAGAGTCCGCCGTAGCGCTGACTGCTGGACGGACCATAAAATGGTATGTGCCCGCTTAAAACTATGCTTTCATCTATCAACTCAGAAGCGGAAGGCCAACACGCCAAAGCAGCTAAATGTCAGGAAACTGAGCGATCCATCTATATTAGACCAGCTACAAGAGTCCATCTGTGAAAACCTGTCTAGCATCACCTCTGAGAATTTTTCTCTCGAGCAACGGTGGAAATATCTCCGCGACACCCTCTATAACAGTGCCAAGGATACCATTGGCTTCCAAAAGCGCAATCACTGTGACTGGTTTGACGAGAACAACCCCACCATCAGAAACCTTCTGAATCAAAACCAAGCGGCCTTCCAAGCTGTCCTCAGCAATGATACATGCGACAACCGAGCCCGCTACAGCCAAGCGAGAAGCACCTGTCAGAGAGAGCTCTGCCGCCTTCAAAACCAGTCGTGGCTGGACCGTGCTAAAGAAATTGAACAATATGCTGAAAGACACGACTTTAGAGCTTTCTTCCAGTCTGTTAAGTTTGCCTACCAACGACGCCAAAGCGGTATCAGTCCTATAAACGATTCTCAGGGCAACCGGCTTACGGAAAAGGAAGATATACTAGCTCGCTGGAAAGAACACTTCAGTGTTTTATTGAACCAGTCAGGAACAGCCAATGCCTCTGTCCTTGATGCAATCCCCCAGGAAGAAATTCTTGATGAACTGGCAGCTCCACCAACCGTTGAAGAGGTTAAGTCAGCCCTTGACCGCCTGGCTAACAACAAAGCTCCGGGCTCGGATTGCATTCCATCGGAGGTCTTGAAAGCAGGCGGAAAACCCCTCCTCTCAGAACTCTGGACCCTCTTCCTTGCCATCTGGGAAGAGGAGAAGGTACCCCAAGACCTGAAAAATGGTATCATAGTTACGATCTTCAAGAAGCACTGTCGCTTCGACTGCGGCAACTACCGCGGCATTATGCTGTTATCTGTCACTGGCAAGTTATTCGCCCATGTCATCCTTGACAGAATATGGCCCTGCATAGAAAAATACATCCCCGAAGCCCAATGTAGCTTCAGAGGTGGGTGGTCAACTAGCGATATGATGTTCGCCCTCCGCCAGCTCCTGGAAAAGTGTAGGGAGCAACACCAAGAACTGCACACAGTCTTTGTGGACTTAGTAAAGGCATTTGACACGGTTAGCAGACCTCTTATGTGGGCTCTACTTAAGAAGATCGGAATTCCCTCTAAGGTAGTTAACATCATCCAGAGTTCCCACAACGGTATGGAGGCAAGAGCACTGATTGGCGGAGAACTCACCGAACCATTCCCGGTAACAAATGACCTGCGACAAGGATGTATTTTAGCTCCTACTCTGTTCATCCTTCTCTTCTCCTTTGTCCTGCGCAACGCCCATAAAGACATCCTTGACTTCGGCGTTGACATCAAGCATAAGCTCGACGGTGATCTGTTCAATCTCCAGAGACTCAAGGCAAAGTCCATACCATCTACGCGCCTCGAGGATTTTCTGTATGCCGATGATGCCGCTCTGACCACCAAAACCTGTGAATCCCTACAAGAAGGCGTCACAGCCCTGAACAACGCCTGCGTGTCCTGGGGCCTAACGATCAGCAAACTAAAGACCGAAGTAATGCATGTCCAGTGTGAGGAGCCAACCGCAATCACAATCAAGGGTACGCAACTAAAGCGCGTGCATACCTTTACATACCTAGGAGGAAACCTGTCTGACGACGCAAGTCTTGACCCTGAGATCCAGCGCCGAGTGAGTCGTGGTGCAGCTGCATTTAACGCCTTAAGAACTAGGTGCTTTGACAGAAGAGGCCTATCTTTGGCAACTAAGGTGACTGTTTATAAAGCCATAGTCCTCCCCTCGCTCCTATATGGATCTGAAACATGGCCCACTCTTGCCCATCATATACGCCGCTTGGAAGTCTTCCACCAAAGGTCACTCCGACAAATCATGAACATCAAGTGGTGGCATCGCGTCACCAACACGGAGATCCTTGAGCGTGCCAACTGCTCTTCCATTGAAAACATGATCCGTAGTAGCAGACTTCGATGGCTTGGCCATGTATCCCGAATGGACAACTCCAGGATTCCTAAGCAACTTCTATTCGGCGAGCTGAAGCTTGGTAAACGCGACAGGGGACGCCCTCGCAAGCGCTGGAAGGACTGCATTAAAGAAGACCTTCGTGCCTTCCAAATGGATTTGAAGACTTGGTATGAGGACGCCCAGGACCACTGCCTGTGGAGGTGTGCCCTCCATTCTGGGTCGGAAACCTGCGAGCTTAGGCTCAGAGAACGAGCCGCAGAGCGACAAATAAGGAGGCACCACAGGGCTACGGGTCCCCCATCGTCATAATTGACGGGGATCTTAAAGAAAGAAAGAAAGAAAGAAAGAAAGAAAGAAAGAAAGAAAGATTTTCACTTATCAGTGACTTCTCACACACATGCACACACACACACACACACACACACACCACGTGCTGAGAAACACAACTCACTCTCTCTCTCGTTACTGGCCATCTGAAAGACACACATTAATAGACAGCCCATAATTAGACACATCACAATGTAACTCATCACATGTTACCTGCTGGTTCAATCTGTCTCCTCGTCATTCACATCCAAGACTTGACCACGCCCTCGCTGCCAAACTTAGCTTTTTTTATCAGAACTGACTGATAAACTTTTTTAATGATGTCTGGTCATTTAGGACACATATTTTCACTGGTGTGGGCCTTTACTTTCATTTTCAGCGACATGTTTGAACATTTTTTGGTAGCAAACTTTTTCATCAATAAATCACCTGACCGGGCGGCACGGTGGTGTAGTGGTTAGCGCTGTCGCCTCACAGCAAGAAGGTCCTGGGTTCGAGCCCCGGGGCCGGCGAGGGCCTTTCTGTGCGGAGTTTGCATGTTCTCCCCGTGTCCGCGTGGGTTTCCTCCGGGTGCTCCGGTTTCCCCCACAGTCCAAAGACATGCAGGTTAGGTTAACTGGTGACTCTAAATTGACCGTAGGTGTGAATGTGAGTGTGAATGGTTGTCTGTGTCTATGTGTCAGCCCTGTGATGACCTGGCGACTTGTCCAGGGTGTACCCCGCCTTTCGCCCGTAGTCAGCTGGGATAGGCTCCAGCTTGCCTGCGACCCTGTGGAAGGATAAAGCGGCTAGAGATAATGAGATGAGATGAGAATCACCTGACCATCACACCCATATATATTTCTTCCTCAAACTGTTGCCACCAAGGCTTCCTTTTTACACAGTAAAGTTTTAACTGGTGGATGTAACTCCGTACTGTAGCTTGATAAAGGTTTTCCAAAGTAATCCCAAGCCCATGTGGTTCTATCAGCTGTAGATGAATGATGGTTCTTGATGCAGTGAGGGATCGGAGATCACGGGGGTTCAGATTAGGCTTGAGCCCTTTGCCCTTTATATACCGAAATTCCTCCAGATTCCTTGATTCATTTAATGATATTATGCACTGTAGAGGGTGAAATATCCAAATCTGTTCCTGTCTTTCTTTGAGGAACATTGTTTTTAAACATGTCAATAATTTTCAATAATAATAATTGTGTGCAGCACTTAATAAAGGTCAAATAAATAGGCCTATAAAATAAATACATTTTAAAAAACAGTGAAATTATAATATGATCAATAGATCACAGCAGTTGTGCTGTGTCCTGCACGTCATTGCTCTCATCCATGGCCAAAGCAAAAAACTCGAATTCTGACGCTTTCTCATTCAGCTGGTCATACACGTTGTCCCCCAAATCTTCAGTTCGCCTGGTCATCGTAGGTGCGGAGAGACTCACCACGTTGAGCGCATCCTTCTTGTCGGGACACACCTCCTCAGCCACAGCAAGCATGCATACTTTAACAAAGTCCCCATCAGTAAACGGCTTTCCATGGGTAGCTAGTAGGTGAGCTGCCTTATAGCTAGCTCGGACAGCAGCCTGGTTGATCTGGGTTTGGCGAAGGAATACATTCTGTTGTGCAGCCAGTCCGCATTTCATCCTCCGAATCCTGTCTTCTCTTGTTTGCCCTTGCAAACTAGCATACTCTTTGTGGCGGGTTTCATAGTGACGACGCAGATTATATTCTTTAAAAACCAACACACTTTCTTTGCATACAAGACAAACTGCACGGTCCTTACACTGAACGAAAAAATAACCGGTGGTCCACTGTTCTTTAAAAACTCTGCACTCTCTGTCAACTTTTCACTGACCGCTAGCCATTTTGCTGTCCTGAACACTGACAGTTCTCTGCGCGTGCGCTGCCTGTCACTGCTTGATCGCGAGCATATGACAAAAATTCGGAAAATATGAATAGTTCATTTTATAACTAAATATCAATTTTAATTGATAAAATCAACAAAATACAAGATGCAGACATGTTATTATTTGCCAAAAAGCAATTTAAAAAAATAGGCCATGACCACTTTTGGGGATTGCCTCATAGGGCCGGTTCAAGTGCTGGGGGGCAGAGGGGCTGGGGGGCTGATCAAAGGGGGGTGGCGGGCCGTAGTCGGCCCGCGGGCCGTAGTTTGATGACCCCTGTTCAACAACATACTCCACCACAAGTCTCCTAACCTCCTGAGGCTGAAGGAGCATCTCAGAGCGGGCTGCTTTGTGATTTTATCGCCACTCTCATCCTCCGCTTGCTTCCTTGCTAACTTCATGTTACTGCGGCACCTCTGTAAATGTTTAGTTAAATTACTGGTGCTATTTCGGGAAGTGGACCGTTCTTTAGGTTTAGCACACAAAGTGCATTTGACTACGATGTTCTTCACATCCTTATTTTTCACAAACTTAAAGTAATGGGCGTGTGCCCATCTGGAGAATGTGCTATCCGCCATTAGATCAGCTGCAGGTTCACTCATCTCCATAGACATATAAACATAGACGCCGCATTGAGCTGGTGGCCTGTTGCTGGGATACGTCAGAGTGTCCGCCATACTGGATGTGGCAAATCTTCCCCATAAACCAATGCAAGTAAATGGACTGAACTTCATAAAGCCCCTTTCTACAATAATATTTAACTCGATGCCTTTTATTCACCCATTAAGACACACGCGTATATATTTGGGAAACAAACAGGCATCAAAACAACACATATAACTTTTAATGTGATGGTTATAAATAGTGTGCGAAATACCCTGTACACTGCAAACTAGCGACAGATATGCGATAGATAGCTCAGGTAAGCTAATCAGTCAGCATACCGTAGCAAGCTACCAAAACCTGAGGCCACAATAACCAACCTACAAGACTGAATATGATAAATGATGGAAATAGTGGAAAAACTGGAAATAGTGAATGAAAATAAAAATGTACTGTTTTATTTATTGAGTCACCACACAGACCTACTCTCGTTGAATAAAGTGAGCTGAATGACCGCCAAACTGAGTTCGGCCAGGTTCTAACATCATACCAAAACAAACTACATCACTGATTCCTTCACATTCAGAAAGGTTAAAAACATTCATCATACGTTCAAAAACGTTCATCAGAGTGTGGCACTGTATTATCTAATTCTCGCTGCTTATAACTGTACACCCCCCCGGTGGAGATGAGCTGGGAAACTGAAGACTGAAGGAACAGTATTGAAAAGTATTTTTCCAGTCTCACCTGTGAAAGGTAATCCCATGTGATCTCGTTTGGACGGTAAACCTGTTGGTACAGTTAAACGCAGCACATGAATGAGGCATCTTTATTCTCAGCTACTGTCTAGACGCTATAGCAGAGACGGTTGAAGAATCTCCACTTTGCCACATCCAATATGGCGGTGAGGATGACGTATGATTCTATGCAGAAGGCGGCGTCTATGTTTATATGTCTATGCTCATCTCTCTCTCCTGTCTGACTAGCCTAAAGGAAAAGGAAGTGAAACATTTTGCGCGGACGTTTCACCTCTGCTGATCTCGCATGATTTTGGCGAATTTGTATGAAAGAAAAAAAAAGTCCAACACTTCATTCCAGGTTAAAAATGCATTGTAACGCGCGTTACTGACATTTGTACCGAGTAAAATATTACCAATTTTTTTTCTGTAATGCCTTACATTACCGCGTTACTGCAAAAAGCAATGCATTACAGTAATTCGTTACTTTTGTAACGCGTTACTCCCAACACTGATCATGATTACAGTCACCTGTTGTCATCACCTGTTTCGAATCACGTCTTAATTTAATTGTTTTACCTCGTTACTCGCCCTAAATTTCCTCTGGCCCCAACTTATTTTGGAATGTGTTGCAGGTCTGAAACACAGGAATGGATGGATATTAACAAATTAAATGAAGTTGACCAACAAAACATGAAATATCTTGGGTTCGTTCTGTCTGCAATGAAATATAAGTAATTTTCTTTCTTTTTTTTTATTTGCATCTTCCATACCGTCCCAACTTTTTCTGATTTTGGGTTGTATATCACCAAAAAGGGCGGCACGGTGGTGTAGTGGTTAGCGCTGTCGCCTCACAGCAAGAAGGTCCTGGGTTCGAGCCCCATGGCCGGCGAGGGCCTTTCTGTGTGGAGTTTGCATGTTCTCCCCGTGTCCGCGTGGGTTTCCTCCGGGTGCTCCGGTTTCCCCCACAGTCCAAAGACATGCAGGTTAGGTTAACTGGTGACTCTAAATTGACCGTAGGTGTGAATGTGAGTGTGAATGGTTGTCTGTGTCTATGTGTCAGCCCTGTGATGACCTGGCGACTTGTCCAGGGTGTACCCCGCCTTTCGCCCGTAGTCAGCTGGGATAGGCTCCAGCTTGCCTGCGACCCTGTAGAAGGATAAAGCGGCTAGAGATAATGAGATGAGATGAGATGATCAAGCCTGAGGTGACGGTGTTGAGGAAAATCTCCCTCAGATGACATGAGGACAAAACCTTGAGAGGAACCAGACTCAAAAGGGAACCCATCCTCATTTGGGTCAGAACAGATAGCGTGATTATAAATAACTTACTTCTGTAAGTGTGTCCACTGCAAGTTGGTCTCACAACTAACCACGCGAAGTGGTTAGCGTGTCCGCCTCTCAATCGCGAGTTATAATCGCAATCAGGTCATAATAAAGATCATCATAAAAATAGTGCCTACTACTGTCTGGCAAGACACACTGCAATACAGATGCAAGTGGAGAAATCAAACTTTCATGGTTACCAGAGGACACGCCCCCCCACTGTAACCCTAGCTGTATGGGTGAGAGGCCGAGAACTATCGAAACGGAGATATGCGCCGCACCCATACACCTTAAAGAGCTGATTAGTACTGGGACAGGAGATTGCCTGGGAAGACCAGATTCTGGCATGAAAGGGACTTTGACTTTGATAAGTGTGTCCTATATGGTCAAAAAGTGCAATAGTGTGCAAAAAAAACAGGAAATTGATTATAGTTGGGCGGCACGGTGGTGTAGTGGTTAGCGCTGTCACCTCACAGCAAGAAGGTCCGGGTTCGAGCCCCGTGGCCGGCGAGGGCCTTTCTGTGCGGAGTTTGCATGTTCTCCCCGTGTCCGCGTGGGTTTCCTCCAGGTGCTCCGGTTTCCCCCACAGTCCAAAGACATGCAGGTTAGGTTAACTGGTGACTCTAAATTGACCGTAGGTGTGAATGTGAGTGTGAATGGTTGTCTGTGTCTATGTGTCAGCCCTGTGATGACCTGGCGACTTGTCCAGGGTGTACCCTGCCTTTCGCCCGTAGTCAGCTGGGATAGGCTCCAGCTCGCCTGCGACCCTGTAGAAGGATAAAGCGGCTAGAGATAATGAAATGAAATGAAAAATGATGATATTTTTGAAATAAAGTCTATTTTGTTGAAGTTATCAGCTGTTCATTGATGGAGACTTGAGTGCAAAACTGTTCATGGCAACTACAGTCCTAAAATTATCATGGTGATTGTAGTCCTCAGCCATTGTAGCAAAACTGTAAGGGTCCAGAGACGTCTTCTAAGTGTGTCTTTCGACTGTCCATATGGGGCTGTCCTCTCCAGGAGCGATGTGATGAGACTCCAGCCAGAAGTAGGGCATCAGAGTGGATCAAGTAGGTGTGGAGGGCAGGAGAGGTCAGCATCACCGGTGTCTCAGGATCAATGTGTAACGAGAGAGAGAGAGAGGTTGTTAGGTATGCCCAGTGTCACTAATGGTTAAGAACAATGTCCATTGTGCACGGAGTGCAAGCAGGGACTCCGGCAAGACTAACAATGACACCATAACTAAAAGGGAGAGCCAAAAGGTAACACAGTCATGAGGGAGCTCTGGGACATAAAGTAGAAGCCACTACACCATCTACAACACACAAGTGTTTTTACATATATGATGAACCTCACTGACATTCCGACACTGGGTGTAAGATCAAATCCTAACAGAGCCGGAAACAGAAGTGCCACTGTGGTCGTAATGCAGAAGTGTTTTCTGTTGCTTTATTTTTACATTCTGATCATTGGAGTGCAGTGAAAGTGGAAAAGAAACCATATTTGTTGTTAAAGGTTTTCTTCATAGTATACAAACCCATTCTATAACTGCGAATACATTTCAAGCGTCAACTCTGTTAGTCATCATCAACTCTGTTATCGTTAAACGGGGCAATCCATTAACAGAATCGATGATAACAGATTTGACATTTTTTCACCATTTTGTGTCTTAACTCCACATGCGAACCTCAAACTAGCGACCACATGGCACATATAAAAACAGAATTTTATGTATTTTAATCGTATTATTGGTTTTAAAAACTGAGTGAGCGATTTGTGGTTGGTAGAAGAGAGCAACTGGACTTGCTTGAAAAGTCTTGAAGACGTTTCGCCTCTCGTCCGAAAGGCATCATCAGTTCTGTCTGTCTAATAGGGAGTATCAAGTATTTATCCTCTCATGGATCATAATAGAATCCGAATCAGAATGCTGATGGCTGCATTGAAGGTGGCTGATAGATGTCATAGACACCCACCTCTGTTCAGTGATGGTCGTTCCAGGCTGACAAAAATGAACGATCCTCTCTGGCTAAGATGTCCGCCAGTTTTCTGGAGGTCCTCTCATACTCCCGCACCAGTCGAAGGGAACTCATCCCAAAGTGTGTAGAAACATATCTGTGAAGATATGTTCCAGTTCCAGTTGCTCTCTTCTACCAACCACAGATTACTATGACGTTTTGGGATAGCGAAACGTCTTCAAGACTTTTCAAGCAAGTCCAGTTGCTCTCTTCTACCAACCACAGATTACTATGTACCTGGACGACTGAGTATCTTCACAGATATGTTTCTACACACTTTGGGATGAGTCCCCTTCGACTGGTGCGGGAGTATGAGAGGACCTCCAGAAAACTGGCGGACATCTTAGCCAGAGAGGATCGTTCATTTTTGTCAGCCTGGAACGACCATCACTGAACAGAGGTGGGTGTCTATGACATCTATCAGCCACCTTCAATGCAGCCATCAGCATTCTGATTCGGATTCTATTATGATCCATGAGAGGATAAATACTTGATACTCCCTATTAGACAGACAGAACTGATGATGCCTTTCGGACGAGAGGCGAAACGTCTTCAAGACTTTTCAAGCAAGTCCAGTTGCTCTCTTCTACCAACCACAGATTACTATGTACCTGGACGACTGAGTATCTTCACAGATATGAGTGAGCGATTCACTCCATTATCACAATAACAGAGTTGACAGATCATTAATCTACTGTTGGTGTAAAATCCTCAACATTTTGTTCAAATTAATGAGAGAAGAAACAGAACACAATCTCCCTCAGTGCCTCTCTGAAGTTTCCCGCCAGAGGAAGTGACATCACTTGGTGCAGGTGTCATGTGTATTATTAAAAGCCTTTGTGGATTTAATGCGGTTTTATAACAGAGTTAACGGAGTTCACAAGACTATTGGGATGGATAAAAAAATATTTTTTTTTTAATGACTGAACTTTCACATAATACAGAAAATCAGCTTTCTATTAAAACTGCAATTGATTTTATAACAGTGAATAGAATAAGCCCCCAAAAAAACAGACTGTTAGACTGAATCACTTCCTGGTTATTGGAGTTGAATGGATGAATCAGGAGTCAAAGACAGCCAATAATGTGGGGGTAGGGGTGGGGGTCGTTTAGTTAACGTTTTATGGATAAATTGGGTCTAAAATGGACATCAAGCATCGCTATTGGTGAAAGTTTGTCATAATTTGGATTATTGTTCAAAACTGATTCAATAAAGATTTCTTTTGGGGAAAATAACAAAAGGTTTATCTCAGAGACACGAAATGTACCCTGAATTCTAGAATGACCCGTATACAGAGGAGTTCTTTTTTTGGTAACATTATCTCAATATCTTTATAACCTTGCGAATGGGTACAGTATATTTCACAATTATTATCCTAAATGACGGCATGCAGTAGGTTCGTACTAGCTGGTGTGTGTACATGAAGAGCTCAAGCGAAAATGCCGACAAGCTCCAACCTGGAAAAAATAGAACCAATACCATCAGTGGATTGTTGGTGGTACCATGTTTCTGTTCAGCAGGTTAGCTTTTTTTTCCCACAAAACGAGACATCTCCATTGTAAAATCCTACAACCCCGATTCCAAAAAAGTTGGGACAAAGTACAAATTGTAAATAAAAATGGAATGTAATAATTTACAAATCTCAAAAACTGATATTGTATTCACAATAGAACATAGACAACATATCAAATGGGCGGCACGGTGGTGTAGTGGTTAGCGCTGTCGCCTCACAGCAAGAAGGTCCTGGGTTCGAGCCCCGGGGCCGGCGAGGGCCTTTCTGTGTGGAGTTTGCATGTTCTCCCCGTGTCTGCGTGGGTTTCCTCCGGGTGCTCCGGTTTCCCCCACAGTCCAAAGACATGCAGGTTAGGTTAACTGGTGACTCTAAATTGAGCGTAGGTGTGAATGTGAGTGTGAATGGTTGTCTGTGTCTATGTGTCAGCCCTGTGATGACCTGGCGACTTGTCCAGGGTGTACCCCGCCTTTCGCCCGTAGTCAGCTGGGATAGGCTCCAGCTTGCCTGCGACCCTGTAGAAGGATAAAGCGGCTAGAGATAATGAGATGAACATATCAAATGTTGAAAGTGAGACGTTTTGAAATTTCATGCCAAATATTGACTCATTTGAAATTTCATGACAGCAACACATCTCAAAAAAGTTGGAACAGGGGCAATAAGAGGCTGGAAAAGTTAAAGGTACAAAAAAGGAACAGCTGGAGGACCAAATTACAACTCATTAGGTCAATTGGCAATAGGTCATTAACATGACTGGGTATAAAAAGAGCATCTTGGAGTGGCAGCGGCTCTCAGAAGTAAAGATGGGAAGAGGATCACCGATCCCCCTAATTCTGCGCCGACAAATAGTGGAGCAATATCAGAAAGGAGTTCAACAGTATAAAATTGCAAAGAGTTTGAACATATCATCATCTACAGTGCATAATATCATCAAAAGATTCAGAGAATCTGGAAGAATCTCTGTGCGTAAGGGTCAAGGCCGGAAAACCATACTGGGTGCCCATGATCTTCAGGCCCTTAGACGGCACTGCATCACATACAGGCATGCTTCTGTATTGGAAATCACAAAATGGGCTCAGGAATATTTCCAGAGAACATTATCTGTGAACACAATTCACCGTGCCATCCACCGTTGCCAGCTAAAACTCTATAGTTCAAAGAAGAAGCCGTATCTAAACATGATCCAGAAGCGCAGACATCTTCTCTGGGCCAAGGCTCATTTAAAATGGACTGTGGCAAAGTGGAAAACTGTTCTGTGGTCAGGCGAATCAAAATTTGAAGTTCTTTATGGAAATCAGGGATGCCGTGTCATTCGGACTAAAGAGGAGAAGGACGACCCAAGTTGTTATCAGCGCTCAGTTCAGAAGCCTGCATCTCTGATGGTATGGGGTTGCATTAGTGCGTGTGGCATGGGCAGCTTACACATCTGGAAAGACACCATCAATGCTGAAAGGTATATCCAGGTTCTAGAGCAACATATGCTCCCATCCAGACGACGTCTCTTTCAGGGAAGACCTTGCATTTTCAAACATGACAATGCCAAACCACATACTGCATCAATTACAGCATCATGGCTGCGTAGAAGAAGGGTCCGGGTACTGAACTGGCCAGCCTGCAGTCCAGATCTTTCACCCATAGAAAACATTTGGCGCATCATAAAACGGAAGATACGACAAAAAAAGACCTAAGACGGTTGAGCAACTAGAATCCTACATTAGACAAGAATGGGTTAACATTCCTATCCCTAAACTTGAGCAACTTGTCTCCTCAGTCCCCAGACGTTTACAGACTGTTGTAAAGAGAAAAGGGGATGTCTCACAGTGGGAAACATGGCCTTGTCCCAACTTTTTTGAGATGTGTTGTTGTCATGAAATTTAAAATCACCTAATTTTTCTCTTTAAATGATACATTTTCTCAGTTTAAACATTTGATATGTCATCTATGTTCTATTCTGAATAAAATATGGAATTTTGAAACTTCCACATCATTGCATTCCATTTTTATTTACAATTTGTATTTTGTCCCAACTTTTTTGGAATCGGGGTTCTCATCTCATCTCATTATCTGTAGCCGCTTTATCCTGTTCTACAGGGTCGCAGGCAAGCTGGAGCCTATCCCAGCTGACTACGGGCAAAAGGCGGGGTACACCCTGGACAAGTCGCCAGGTCATCACAGGGCTGACATATAGACACAGACAACCATTCACACTCACATTCACACCTACGCTCAATTTAGAGTCACCAGTTAACCTAACCTGCATGTCTTTGGACTGTGGGGGAAACCGGAGCACCCGGAGGAAACCCACGCGGACACGGGGAAAACATGCAAACTCCACACAGAAAGGCCCTCGCCGGCCACGGAGCTCCAACCCGAACCTTCTTGCTGTGAGGCGACAGCGCTAACCACTACACCACCATGCCGCCGGAATCGGGGTTGTATTAGTATATTTGTGGTTTTGTTTTGGAGAACTGATATCTGCCACATCCCATTTTTCACAGACGCTGTCAAGTTCATTTCTGCAAATCAGCGCGCTGAAATGAATGATTTGTTAACCTTCATCTCATCTCATTATCTCTAGCCGCTTTATCCTTCTACAGGGTCGCAGGCAAGCTGGAGCCTATCCCAGCTGACTACGGGCGAAAGGCGGGGTACACCCTGGACAAGTCGCCAGGTCATCACAGGGCTGACACATAGACACAGACAACCATTCACACTCACATTCACACCTACGGTCAATTTAGAGTCACCAGTTAACCTAACCTGCATGTCTTTGGACTGTGGGGGAAACCGGAGCACCCGGAGGAAACCCACGCGGACACGGGGAGAACATGCAAACTCCACACAGAAAGGCCCTCGCCGGCCCCGGGGCTCGAACCCAGGACCTTCTTGCTGTGAGGCGACAGTGCTAACCACTACACCACCGTGCCGCCCTTGTTAACCTTTCTTAATATAAATAAATTGACATTTATTTCACCAAAAGGATGCATTAAAACATGGAAAAACTTTGATGATATTGATGAAAAGGTGACTATCGCAGGTTGAGCATAAAAAATAACCTAATCTAGCCAGTTCGCCTCACTCACAAGCGAAAAACGCCACGTCAGAGTCGTGCAGGGGAAAATTACCCACTTTTCTTGCGGACGCAGGGCATTTTTGATGTTCATTCATTTGTTCATTTTCTGTAACACTTACCTGTTACAGGTTGCTGGTGAGCTTGAGCTAATCTCAGCTATTTTTGTAGTTCTTAGCTCATCCAGCCGACAGGTGATGAGTTTAATGTCATCATGTGTTCTTTGTCGTCTGTCTGTCATCTGTCGTCCACATTTCATGAAAATCTCTTCCTCTCTCTCGATTCTTCACTGATTTTGATTCTTTCTGGCATGAAGATGGGGGTGCCTTGGGTGCATATAACTTCTACCCAGATTTGCTTCATTACAATTATTAATGAAGTTATGGACTAATTAAGCCTTAATGAGCAGTTCAACAGAAATCACTTCTTCTTGGTCAATCCCTCGCTGTTTTGGATTCTTTCTGGCAAATAGATTGGTAGTCCTAGGGTGGATATTGTTTCTATATATGAAGAGTTTGGTTCCAAAACGCGATAAACGCCAAATTTGGAAAATTTAAACTCCCGCCACCAATGTCAGCAATTATCATATCTAACTCGTACCATATTCAGTTTTCGCCAAAACACGATATCTGCCATTGATTTACACACTGCATTACGGCCTTCCATTCCAAAACGCAACAAGCACCATCACCGATTTTTCTCAAAACCAGACATATCCATTTGGCCAATCAGAGGCTGCCATTGGCGTGAAATCGTCTAAGATGGCTGCGCCCATGAAGTAGGAAATCGCTTCGTCACTTCTCACATTTATTGGACAATTTCATGCTGAATTATGAATAATTTCGATAAAATAATCTAAAAAAAATCTATAAAATAAAATAATCTGTCATGAAAGAACACAGTTAAATGCACTTTACATAGAAAGAGATATGTAGCATTTTGGGGGAAAATGCCGTGGCGTGGATATGTAGCAACTTGACAAAAAAATAATTACTTGGTTCAGTTAAAAGTTGTTAATTAGTTCTGGATTTCATTTTTGAAGTTTATTATAATTAAGGAGTTAGTCAATAAATTTTAAAACAGGATACAGTGGTTTTCCTTTTATCACTTCCCGTAATCAGAAAAAGTGATTTTTCTCAAAACAGTGGAATTGGATATATAATGTTTTGGAACCAAACTCTTCATATAGCTTGTACAGTGGTATGCAAAAGTTTGGGCACCCCTGGTCAAAATTGCTGTTACTGTGAACAGTTAAGCAAGTTGAAGATGAAATGATCTCCAAAAGGCATAAAGTTAAAGATGACTCATTCCCTTTATATTTTAAGTAAAAACAATTTTTTTATATTCATCTTTTACATTTTCAAAATTACAAAAAAGGAAAAGGGCCCGAAGCAAAAGTTTGGGCACCCTGCATGGTTAGTACCTAGTAACACCCCCTTTGGCAAGTATCACAGCTTGTAAACACTTTTTGTAGCCAGCTAATAATCTTTCAGTTCTTACCTGGGGGATTTTCACACATTCGTCCTTGCAAAAGGCTTCCAGTTCTACAAGTTTCCTGTGCTGTCTTGCATGCACTGCTCTTTTGAGATCTATCCACAGATTTTCAATGATGTTTAGGTCAGGGGACTGTGAGGGCCCGGGCAAAACCTTCAGCTTGGGCCTCTTGAGGTATTCCATTGTAGATTTTGAGGTGTGTTTTGGATCATCATCTTATTGTAGGACCCGTCCTCTTTTTAACTTCAACTTTTTTACAGATGGTGTGATGTTTACTTCTAGAATTTGCTGGTATTTATTCGAATCCATGCTTCCCTCGACCAATGAAATGTGCCCCATGCCACTGGCTGCAACACAACCCCAAAGCATGATCGATCCACACCCATGCTTCAGAGTTGGAGAGGTGTTCTTTTCCTGGAATTTGGCACCCTTTTTTCTCCAAACATACCTTTGCACATTGTGGCCAAAAAGTTCTATTTTGATTTCATCAGTCCACAGGACTTGTTTCCAAAATGCATCAGGCTTGCTTAGATGTTCATTTGCAAACTTCAGACGCTGAATTTTGTGGCTAGGACGCAGGAAAGGTTTTCTTCTGATGACTCTCCCATGAAGGTCATATTTGTTCAGGTGTCACTGCATAGTAGAACAGTGCACCACCACTCCAGGGTCTGCTAAATCTTTCTGAAGGTCTTTTGCAGTCAAACGGGTTGTTATTTGCTTTTCTAGCAATCCAACGAGCAGTTCTTTCAGAAAGTTTTCTTCATCTTCCAGACCTCACCTTGATCACTGTTTCTGTTAACTGCTATTTCTTAACATTACAGTCTGAGGAAACAGCTACCTGTAAACACTTTGCTACGTTCTTGTAGCCTTCTCCTGTTTTGTGAGCATCAATTATTTTATTATTCAGAATGCGAGGGAGTTGCTTAGAGGAGCCCATGGCTGTTGATTTTAGGGACAAGTTTGAGGAGTCAGAGAATTTATACAGCTTTGAAATCTGCATCATCTGACCTTTCCTAATGAAGAATTTGAACAAGCCACAGCTCAATAAGCTGATTAAGGTCTGGAACCTTGGTCAAAGTTACCTGAGAACTCAAATGTATTGGGGTGCCCAAACTTTCACATGGTGTTCCTTTTCTGTTTTCACTCTCCAGTTGTACAAAACAAAAATACTACACAAATCTTGCAGAAAATGCTGAAAATAAATGTGTCCTCTTTACCTTTATGCCTTTTAGTTATCAGTTCATCTTCTGCTCACTTAACTATTCACAGTAACAGACATTTTCAGTAAGGGTGCTCAAACTTTTGCATGCCACTGTATATAGTGTATATGGCTCGCAACATTTATTGTGCAAGGTGACCCACTTTAGATCGTTCCTTCTGGACTCGACGGGGCCAGAGTGAGCTACACCTTCATCGATGGTCTCGTATACTAAATTCAGATTTGTCTGCTTTTGCAACAAAAAAAGTGAGTTGTCTGTTTTTTTCCACCAAAGTTGATCAAAATCCTCTTTCAGATCATGACAATTAATTATTTAGTGCATATCAATTTAGATTGCCACGATATGAAATGTGAAATGGCCACTTTGATCAGGGAAATCAGACAAAAAAAAATTACAGGAGGCAAGAAAAATGGAGTTTAACCTTCCACAGTCTCGCAAAAATAGTAAGCTCTTTCTCATTAGTCGTGGTTTTTCATTACATAAACATATTTTATGTCAGAAACAAAAATTCAATGGTGCTGTTGCGGTAAAATAATCAGCGACACGGTGGTATGATTGTGATGAGGTGTTCCTGAGTGAAAGCTATCATCCTGAAGGTAAGGATTTACCAGAAATTGTGTGTGTTTTGTTCCTCTTATACCAAACACATTTGCTTGACTCTGTCAACTGAGACTACATCTGGGCTGCTCTCGAACATTATGGTGTACCAGACCAAATATATAAATATATTTAAAGCCTTCTATTCAAACACTGTTAGTGCTATACGCATTGGGGACAAGCTAACCGAATGGTTTGAAGTTAAGTTGAGCATAGGACAAGGTGACATGCAGGCCCCTCTGCTCTTCAACATTGTCCTCAACTGGGTTCTGGAGTGTGCCCTGTCTGAGGGAACCTTCTCGCATGGATTTCTGCTCCAGAATTGCTGCAGCTCTCGACACCCGGCAGTATACATCGGTGATCTCGACTATGCAGATGACATTGCTGTCCTTGACAGCGGTATAGATAGTCTTCAAGAAGCGACATCCAACATCTCTGACATTGGTAAAGAAGTTGGCCTAAAGATCAATGCCAAAAAGACCAACTGCATGCTGATAGGCAAATTCCACAATCAACGTCCCTTTCAGCAGGACGAAGTCCTTGACCTCACAGTGGATAACGAACCTCTGGAGCAGGTGAATCATTTCAGATACCTTGGCTCTATTATCTCCAGTGACGGCTCGCTTGACAAGGAAATCAATGTTAGGATCGGCAAAGCGTTGGGCGCATTCAACTCTCTAAATAACATCTGGAGAAACTGCAGGATTACCCTTAACACAAAGGTAAAGATCCTTGAGAGTGGTATGCTGCTGTTGTACAGATCCCCCACTTGGGCTCTGAAAAACCGGCATGTACATTGCCTTGAAAGTTTCCGCATTCCTGTTTGCAGAGAATCCTTAAAGTACATTGGCAAGATCGCATCACTAATAGGGAACTTCGTGCTCGGACTGCCTGTTGTAAGCTTGGTACGCTTATCCAGGTGAACAGATTGCGCTACTTCAGGCACATTGCTCGGATGGAGACTGCCTAACTCCCTAAATATCTACTGGGCTGGACTCCCTACCATGGTCACCGCAGTGTTGGCCGCCCACGTCTTAGCATTCTGCAAACTATTGCTGCTGACGTCAGGCAACTGTTTGGTGACTGCTGTGACATCTCCACAGCCATTCGTGCTGCTATGGACAGGAGTTCTTGGAGACGCCTCCTAAGTTCATTAAAACTAGATTGCAAGCAGGCAGACTAAATGTGAAGACCTTACCAAGTACAAAGTACAAGTATTTGCTAAGAAGTGGAATTTTTTATTTATTAATTAAACATATTGCACCTTTTATTTGTTTATAGTTACATCAAGTCGTGGGTGGAGTTAATGGGGGTGGGGCTTGTAGGACAGCCTTTCATCCTTCCTCAGCTGCAGCAGTAAATCACAAACAAGGTATTCTCTGGATAAAATGTTCAAAGCTGTAAACAGGTTAATAAACAATTTTAGAAAATGTTAATTTGTCTGAATTTGGTGTCTGTCCCTAATGTCACACTATCTCTCCATTGCTTTCCCATGCATCTTCAGGGACAGGATCCTGCGGAAGTCCTTCCCGTGCCTCAGGTGGCACCGATCTCCGTTTCGATAACCCTCAGCCTCTCGCCTATACAGCTAGGGTTACAGTGGGCGGGCCGTCTGGTAACTGCGAGAGTTTGACTCCCCACTCACATCTGTATTGCAGCATATCTTGCCAGACAGCAGTAGGTACCATTTTTATGATGGTTTTTGGTATGACCCAACCACAAGTAGAACTCACGACCGAGAGGCGGACACGCTAACCAATTCGCAGTATAACTGCTTTAATAGTGAAGTCCCATGGCTAAATCCACAGGCAAACTATTGTAAGCATTCCCAAAATTACAAATAAAAAATACGTACGACTGTTATATTTTTGTTTAATCGTTATCATTTGTATTATGTACTTATTGACTAACTTAGGTCGGGTCGGACCGGAAAATATTTGGCTCAAGGTCATGCCATACAAATAACCCGACCTAACTCAGTCAATAAGCATTTTATCATATGGCCTTTTTAACTAACATACACAGTCAGTGAACAATGAACAACAGTGTATCTTACGTTGTTGTTGCTGTTTTTGTTGTTGTTGTTGTTGTTGTTGTCAAGGTAGCGATAAATACTTCGCGAAAAGGAAGACAAAGTGTCAGGTTCGTCGTCTAAATTTCCTTTTTTCTTCGCTTGTATATAGAAACTACACAGTGAGCTGTCTCGCTCCTCAGAGGGGACGACTGTTACAGGTCCCTTTCCTCCTTAACTTCAGCAAGAAATCTCTGGAAAACATTCATGTCATACTTGGTTTTTTTACGGTGTTTTCTTCTCGTTGTCCTCGTATAAACATGTGAATTTCTTCACTTGAAAGTACCTTTTTTTTCATTTTCTTCGACAATTTCAGCTTGTTCTGTAAATTCGGTCTGTGTCTGATAAATCACCTGGATAATAAAATTCACTTTCACTGTGCTCAGTTGTGTCACTCATTTTTCAAAGTAACAATTCAGAGCAAAATGAAAATGGCGGAAGGAAGTGAAGGAAATGGGTCCTGGGCCGCATACGGCGTTTTCCGGACCAGATTCAGTCACATGACTTTTCCCAACGGTTTTATTAAGAGCGCGTGCATGGGTCCATACGGGTCATATGATAAATGTAATGTTATTTTGTCACAATCATATTTAATAGTCTCAAGTGGAATCTTAAGAATCCTCATTTTTATTTGAGGTCTTAACTAGCTAGCTATAGTACGCTGTAAATTTTTTAAACACACCCTACTGAAATGTACAACTTTCTTCCATCTCATTTTTGTAAAGTATTGCTTTAGTTCATTCAGCCAATTAGTCACATAACGGCCATTGATAAACTCCAACTGTTCTAGTTATGTATGAATATAACGTATACATTATGCATTTTTTTTTCTGTTTCTTGACAATAAAGCTAGACGGCCTTTTGATTTCATGAAACCGGTGAAATTTAGTTCCCTCTGAAATGTGGTGATTGTGATATCTGTTTATTTCTGTAATATCTCACAAAATATCAGGCCATTCTGTGGCTGGGAAGTTATTTAATTTGAGAGGATTGAAGCAAATAATGTGCATGAAATCATTCGCTTGGCGCAGTCAAGCAGACAGAGGAAGTCCGTGTGCACATGCGCAGGTTTACCTTCTTCTTTTGGGTTTTACGGCAGCTGGCATCCACAGTGTTGCATTACTGCCATCTACAGGTTTCCCTTTGAGCGTGCACTGACAGTTCCATCATTCTGTCGCTAAACGAACAGCTGATCACACCGAGGTGCTCGCTGAGCGCCCATATTTATTAGTTTGGTCCTGCGTTTCCTTTCCTTCATATATAACATAACGTCTTTTCTTCTCGCTTTCTTTCCATTACTGTAGTCGATCTTTCACATTTCATTCGCACACTCACGTCCTCCATTTTTCTCTCCTGTTTCAAATTTGTATCCCACAATGCCTTGCACAAACGGGGAAGGTCCACCATGTGATGTGATGCATGACAGTATCTTGAATTGGGTCATGGTGAAGCAGGAAAAAATAGCAGAGAATTTAGGGCCATGTGGCTCTAAATTCATTAATTGTTCTATTTAAAAAAAAAACTAATAAAATTGGAAGTCTGTGATTCAAATTCAGTAGCTTTTGGTAACTAAACAAAAATAATAAGCTGTCGGGGAAAATTATTTTTATGATGTACACTTGAAAAATCTGAAAGGGCAGTCTAGCTTTAATAAGACAAAAAAATAAACACAGGAACAAGGGATGGATGCTCAATACATACATACTGAATACATTATGGAAAAAAAGAGACCAATTTTAATTGTGGTCACTGTTAAAAGTGGTCTCTTAATTTTTCCGTAGCTGTATATAAATATCCCACAACACTTTGTCATGGTCGTTAAGCCATTCCTGAACAGTGTTTGCAGTGTGGCACTGCTATGAGAGAATAACATTGCCATGAAGGTGTGAACTTGGTCTGCAACAATGTTTAGGAACACCAGGACCCAAGGTTTTTCAGCAGAATTTTGACCAGAGCATCACACTGCATCCACAAGCTTGCCTTCTTCCCATAGTGCATCCTGGTGCCAGAACTTCCTCAGGTAAGTGACTCACACACCCGGCTGTCTACATGATGTACAACCCCGATTCCAAAAAAGTTGGGAAAAAGTACAAATTGTAAATAAAAACGGAATGCAATGATGTGGAAGTTTCAAAATTCCATATTTTATTCAGAATAGAACATAGATGACATATCAAATGTTTAAACTGAGAAAATGTATCATTTAAAGAGAAAAATTAGGTGATTTTAAATTTCATGACAACAACACATCTCAAAAAAGTTGGGACAAGGCCATGTTTACCACTGTGAGACATCCCCTTTTCTCTTTACAACAGTCTGTAAACGTCTGGGGACTGAGGAGACAAGTTGCTCAAGTTTAGGGATAGGAATGTTAACCCATTCTTGTCTAATGTAGGATTCTAGTTGCTCAACTGTCTTAGGTCTTTTTTGTCGTATCTTCCGTTTTATGATGCGCCAAATGTTTTCTATGGGTGAAAGATCTGGACTGCAGGCTGGCCAGTTCAGTACCCGGACCCTTCTTCTACGCAGCCATGATGCTGTAATTGATGCAGTATGTGGTTTGGCATTGTCATGTTGGAAAATGCAAGGTCTTCCCTGAAAGAGACATCGTCTGGATGGGAGCATATGTTGCTCTAGAACCTGGACATACCTTTCAGCATTGATGGTGTCTTTCCAGATGTGTAAGCTGCCCATGCCACACACACTAATGCAACCCCATACCATCAGAGATGTAGGCTTCTGAACTGAGCGCTGATAACAACTTGGGTCGTCCTTCTCCTCTTTAGTCCGAATGACACGGCGTCCCTGATTTCCATAAAGAACTTCAAATTTTGAGTCGTCTGACCACAGAACAGTTTTCCACTTTGCCACAGTCCATTTTAAATGAGCTTTGGCCCAGAGAAGACGTCTGCGCTTCTGGATCATGTTTAGATACGGCTTCTTCTTTGAACTATAGAGTTTTAGCTGGCAACGGCGGATGGCACGGTGAATTGTGTTCACAGATAATGTTCTCTGGAAATATTCCTGAGCCCATTTTGTGATTTCCAATACAGAAGCATGCCTGTACAGTATGTGATGCAGTGCCGTCTAAGGGCCCGAAGATCACGGGCACCCAGTATGGTTTTCCGGCCTTGACCCTTACGCACAGAGATTCTTCCAGATTCTCTGAATCTTTTGATGATATTATGCACTGTAGATGATGATATGTTCAAACTCTTTGCAATTTTACACTGTTGAACTCCTTTCTGATATTGCTCCACTATTTGTGGGCGCAGAATTAGGGGGATTGGTGATCCTCTTCCCATCTTTACTTCTGAGAGCCGCTGCCACTCCAAGATGCTCTTTTTATACCCAGTCATGTTAATGACCTATTGCCAATTGACCTAATGAGTTGCAATTTGGTCCTCCAGCTGTTCCTTTTTTGTACCTTTAACTTTTCCAGCCTCTTATTGCCCCTGTCCCAACTTTTTTGAGATGTGTTGCTGTCATGAAATTTCAAATGAGCCAATATTTGGCATGAAATTTCAAAATGTCTCACTTTCAACATTTGATATGTTGTCTAATACAATATCAGTTTTTGAGATTTGTAAATTATTGCATTCCATTTTTATTTACAATTTGTACTTTGTCCCAACTTTTTTTGGAATCGGGGTTGTAAAAGAAAACGTGATTCATCAGACCAGGCTTCCTTCTTCCACTACTCCATGGACCACTTCTGATGCTCACGTGCCCACTGTAGATCTTTCGGTGATGGACAGGAGTCAGTATGGGCTCTCTGACCAATCTGCAGATACACAGCTCCATACACACCAAGCTGTGATACACTGTGTGTTCTGACTCCTTTCTATCAGAACCAGCATGAACATTTTCAGCAATTTGTGCTACAGAAGCTCTTCAGTAGGATCAGATAAATCGGGCTCGCCTTCGCCTTCACTCCCCCCCACACACCACGGAGCCTTGGGCATCCATGACCCTGTCACTGGTTCACTGTTTGTCTTTCAGTGTGCAACATTCATCTTTAACAGAACAAAAGAATTTGGTGCACAAGTTTAAATTTATTTTGGGTTTTCTGAAATCAGCATACATTCAGGATGTATGTTCTCCAGTCATTCTGCCACTGAAAAGGAACAGTTCAAAGTCCAATGAAATCTATGTCCATGACAACAGTCATATCTGTGTATGTAAACTTATCAGTACCAGTCAAAACTTTGTACACCCCCACTCCACTGATTCATAGGTTTTTCTTTATTTTCTCTATTTCACACATTCACATTATCTCTAGCCGCTTTATCCTTCTACAGGGTCGCAGGCAAGCTGGAGCCTATCCCAGCTGACTACGGGCGAAAGGCGGGGTACACCCTGGACAAGTCGCCAGGTCATCACAGGGCTGACACATAGACACAGACAACCATTCACACTCACATTCACACCTACGGTCAATTTAGAGTCACCAGTTAACCTAACCTGCATGTCTTTGGACTGTGGGGGAAACCGGAGCACCCGGAGGAAACCCACGCGGACACGGGGAGAACATGCAAACTCCGCACAGAAAGGCCCTCGCCGGCCACGGGGCTCGAACCCAGGACCTTCTTGCTGTGAGGCGACAGCGCTAACCACTACACCACCGTGCCGCCCCGTTCAAAATATATATTTTTCATATTTTATATTCCTGATAGTATCCAGTGTTTACGTTGATGAAGCTTTGCACACTACTGGCATTATCTTTACCAGCTTCACAAGGTAGTCACCTGGAATACTTTTAAATTAACAGTTGTATCTCGTCAAAAGGTAATTAATTAGTGGATGAGTTTCTTGCTTCTTAAAGCTGTTACTGCCTTTCAGATTTTTCAAGTGTAGGTCATAAAAAGAATTTTCCCCAACACCCAATTATTTTTTGTTTAGTGACTGAAAACTACTGAATTCGAATCACAGACTTCCAATTTTATTAGTTTTTTAAAAATAGAACAATTAATGAATTTATCTCCACGTGACCCTAAATTCTCTATTTTTTCCTGCTTCACCATGACCCAATTCAAGATACTACGTCATGCATCACATCACATGGTGGGCTTTCCCCATGGACGCAAGGCATTGTGGGATACAAATTTGAAACAGGACAGAAAAATGGAGGACGTGAGAGTGCGAATGAAAAGTGAAAGACCGACTACAGTAACGGAAAGAAAGCGAGAAGAAAAGACGTTATGTTATATACGAAGGAAAGGAAATGCAGGACCAAACTAATAAATATCGACGCTCAGCGAGCACCTCGGTGTGATCAGCTGTTCGTTTAGCGACAGAATGATGGAACTGTCAGTGCACGCTCAAAGGGAAACCTGTAGATGGCAGTAATGCAACACTGTGGATGCCAGCTGCCGTAAAACCCAAAAGAAGAAGATAAACCTGCGCATGCACACACAGACTTCCTCTGTCTGCTTGACTGCATGAAGCAAGCGATTTCATGCACATTATTTGCTTTAATCCCCTCAAATTAAATAACTTCCCAGCCACAGAATGGCCTGATATTTTGTGAGATATTACAGAAATAAACAGATATCACAATCACCACATTTCAGAGCGAACTAAATTTCACTGATTTTATGAAATCAAAAGGCCGTCTCGCTTTAATGCGTTTGAGATTAAACAGTAAATATTAAATAATAAACATACAGTAAATAAACACCCCTATTCCACACCACAACTGTACTAATCCATACAGTATTATATCAAGAACCAAACAACTAAGAGAAATAACATCCATCATTACTTTAAGAAATGAAGTGACTTTTAATGAATAATTTAAAAAAAAACACTGAATCAGAATGTGTGTGCAAATTTTTGACTTGTATGGAATATATATTGAATACAATATGCTGCAAAATGTGTGAAAATAGTGATACCATGAAAGAGGTTGGGTTTTTTCAACGTGTATGCATTCTAGAATTTTAAGGTATTTCCTATATTGTATAACACACACACACACACACACACACACACACACACACAACTGAATATTTATAACAACCCCCTTATTCATACAGTGGGGCAAAAAAGTATTTAGTCAGTCACCAATTGTGCAAGTTCTCCCACTTAAAAAGATGAGAGAGAGGCCTGTAATTTTCATCATAGGTATACCTCAACTATGTGAGACAAAATGAGAAAAAAAATCCAGAAAATCACATTGTCTGTCTGATTTTTAAAGAATTTATTTGCAAATTATGGTGGAAAATAAGTATTTGGTCAATAACAAAAGTTCATCTCAATACTTTGCTCTATACCCTTTGTTGGCAATGACAGAGGTCAAACGTTTTCTGTAAGTCTTCACAAGGTTTTCACACACTGTTGCTGGTATTTTGGCCCATTCCTCCATGCAGATCTCCTCTAGAGCAGTGATGTTTTGGGGCTGTCGCTGGGCAACACGGACTTTCATCTCCCTCCAAAGATTTTCTATGGGGTTGAGATCTGGAGACTGGCTAAGCCACTCCAGGACCTTGAAATGCTTCTTACGAAGCCACTCCTTCATTGCCCTTCATTTGGGATCATTGTCATGCTGAAAGACCCAGCCACGTTTCATCTTCAATGCCCTTGCTGATGGAAGGAGGTTTTCACTCAAAATCTCACGATACATGGCCCCATTCATTCTTTCCTTTACACGGATCAGTCGTCCTGGTCCCTTTGCAGAAAAACAGCCCCAAAGCATGATGTTTCCACCCCCATGCTTCACAGTAGGTATGGTGTTCTTTGGATGCAACTCAGCATTCTTTCTCTTCCAAACACGACAAGTTGAGTTTTTACCAAAAAGTTCTATTTTGGTTTCATCTGACCATATGACATTCTCCCAATCCTCTTCTGGATCATCCAAATGCTCTCTAGCAAACTTCAGATGGGCCTGGACATGTACTGGCTTAAGCAGGGGGACACGTCTGGCACTGCAGGATTTGAGTCCCTGGCGGCGTAGTGTGTTACTGATGGCAGCCTTTGTTACTTTGGTCCCAGCTCTCTGCAGGTCATTCACTAGGTCCCCCCGTGTGGTTCTGGGATTTTTGCTCACCGTTCTTGTGATCATTTTGACCCCACGGGGTGAGATCTTGCGTGGAGCCCCAGATCAAGGGAGATTATCAGTGGTCTTGTATGTCTTCCATTTTCTAATAATTGCTCCCACAGTTGATTTCTTCACACCAAGCTGCTTACCTATTGCAGATTCAGTCTTCCCAGCCTGGTGCAGGTCTACAATTTTGTTTCTGGTGTCCTTTGACAGCTCTTTGGTCTTGGCCATAGTGGAGTTTGGAGTGTGACTGTTTGAGGTTGTGGACAGGTGTCTTTTATACTGATAACGAGTTCAAACAGGTGCCATTAATACAGGTAACGAGTGGAGGACAGAGGAGCCTCTTAAAGAAGAAGTTACAGGTCTGTGAGAGCCAGAAATATTGCTTGTTTGTAGGTGACCAAATACTTATTTTACCGAGGTATTTACCAATAAATTCATTAAAAATCCTACAAAGTGATTTCCTGGATTCTTTCCCCCCATTCTGTCTCTCATAGTTGAAGTGTACCTATGATGAAAATTACAGGCCTCTCTCATCTTTTTAAGTGGGAGAACTTGCACAATTGGTGGCTGACTAAATACTTTTTTGCCCCACTGTATATCATGCCTTTTGCACTGGTTTATCACATTTATTTACTGCCATCCTGTCATTTGTGACTTTACTTGCACTTTTCCTGAGATGGTAACTGTATTTCACTGGATTTCTACTTATACTTTGAGGTGTATGGGGTGGCAGGTTGGGGTCGCACTTCCGTCAGGGTAACAGTTATGCTGCTAGGAGTCATTCATCCACCTTGGTCCATACTTGTCATTCAGCCATCACCTGTGGCTCCAAGCAGTTAACATGTGACAGCGGCCACACCCTGGAAACCCCTTCAACTGGCAGGCTGAACCAGGTCAGGGTAGCCAACAGGCCTCAAACCCTCAGTGAGTTAGGGCTTGTCTACCTAAGCTTGTGCTTGACCCGGCAGACAACGCAGAGGAAACCACCATATGACTCAGCGGGCAGGATGACAGATCCAGCAGAGTGTTGTGGAGCTCTGAGAGCACAAGGAGAACATCATGAATATCCACTGCATCCGTCTCCATCTCCAGCCATCTTGGCCCTGTCTTGCCACTGCATTCAGAAGGTCTTGGATGAGAGAGTGAGGTTGATGTTGCGCAACTCTTCTTCACTTTGGTAAAAGTCTTCGCACAAATCATCTTATCACTCAAAAACAAATAAATTGATTAGTTATACTCTCTGCACAATGGCAGGAAACTTTAATCTAATCTCATCTTTTTCTTTCGGCTGCTCCTGTTCACCACAGCAGATCCGTTACGCATGTTTGATTTGGCATAGGGTTTTGTTTTTTTGTTCCACAGACCTGATGCCCTTCCTGATGCAACCCTCCCCAATCTAAGTATGCACTGGTTTGTGCAACCCCAGTGGCTGGGTGTTTTACCAAATCCACGTCTTTTATACTGTCAGAGAAAACCGGAGCACCCGGAGGAAACCCACGCAGACACGGGGAGAACATGCAAACTCCACACAGAAAGACCCCCATCAGCCATGAGCTTCGAACCCAGAACCTTCTTGCTGTGAGGTGACAGTGCAAACTACTACACCACCGTGCCGCCCCTCATCTCATCTCATCTCATCTGATCCAAATTTGTCCAACCCCAAATCAGAAAAAATTGAGAAGGTAAGGAAAATGCAAATTAAAAAAAAAAAGAAAGCAGTGATTTCTAAAGTTCAAGAAGTAAAACATCAAATAATGTGCTGGTTTTTTTATTGTTTTGAGTGCAATACAGGTCAAAAAAATTATTTACAAATCTCATCTCATTATCTGTAGCCACTTTATCCTGTCCTACAGGGTCGCAGGCAAGCTGGAGCCTATCCCAGCTGACTACGGGTGAAAGGCGGGGTACACCCTGGACAAGTCGCCAGGTCATCACAGGGCTGACACATAGACACAGACAACCATTCACACTCACATTCACACCTACGGTCAATTTAGAGTCACCAGTTAACCTAACCTGCATGTCTTTGGACTGTGGGGGAAACCGGAGCACCCGGAGGAAACCCACACGGACACGGGGAGAACATGCAAACTCTGCACAGAAAGGCCCTCGCCGGCCACGGGGCTCGAACCCGGACCTTCTTGCTGTGAGGCGACAGTGATAACCACTACACCACCTGTGTGTTAATGTGCATCCTTGACTTGCAAGTGACATCAAAGCAAAATAGAAACCCGGATGTCAGCCATGTTGGTGGAGATACAAATGTGGGGTCAAGTGACATTCCATACAAAACATAGTCACATGTGCGCAACTCTCTTTGTTTTTCCACTGCTTTAAGCATTCTTTTAGCTCGCCCATATCTCTGTGCTGTATAAGGTTGTGGTCACAACAGTACTCGTGACTGTGGCAAGTTCCGATTTTTTAGAATTCCATCCGTGATTCGTAAAGAGGGTGAGCAAACTTTGAGGCTTAGTATGGAGAGGAGACGAGTGCGGCAGAACAACATCGGCAGGGCTGATCTAACCGAGACTAAAACCAAAACAGCTCATGTTTGCGGTAATCATTTTATCTCCAGTGAGATTCAAAAACTTTCTCGATAATATCATGGTAGAATTTTATTTCGTGTTGCTAGAATTTTGCTATAAAATGAGCGTTCTCTCTTGTCGTGGTTCACTCGGTCGTTGTTATAATTTTACCACGTGTATTACCATTTCGCTTCTAGGAGCGCCAGCAAAATTATACAATAGAAACAATCCAGACTGGGCACCTGCTCAGAACATGGGCTATGTTTCGTCCAAGGTCAGACTCGATTCTTCAGCAGCCAAACCAGATACTGTCGGACACGATATCTGGGTACTCGATGGTCGGTAGAAGCGTCTTATCTTCAGAAAAGTCTGACTTTTTAAAATATGTATCAAAACCACACATATCTATCTTCTCTTTGTACTGAATCTTCGCTCAAGCGTTCAAATTGTGGTAATACTGAGAAAATTCAGCATTGTTTACAGACACGCTTTCAGCAGCTGCCATCCGAGTTGCTTTGTTTATCCACTATCACGACGGACGCTCATGACATAGCACATTTTGATCACATGGTTGTAAGTCATCTATTGCACTAAAATTGGGTTGCACAAGAGAAATGTGTATAACCACATTGCACACAAGAAATATATTGTAATGAGTATTTAAATGTATATTGCACTGTAGTTAAAGGGGAACTGAAGTCATTTTTAAACTTGCTTTATTTCTTAATTAACGTGTTATTCAATTACATTTTCGGTTTTAGTAACCTTATATCGTGACTCGTATTGGCAACTAATTGCAATTAAATATTATACTTATCGGCCTATTCCGTTTTTAGCCGTGTTGAATTTAGTTCGTTTGGTCCACGGCAGGCGTCGCTTATCCGCGCGATCTTCACGAGACTCGTACGAGACTTCGAAACGTGAAGTGTCAGCCAGGTGTCAGTGCCGCCATCTTGAAAACTGTTTTCCTAACGAAATATTGCACAAAAACGAGTTTAAATGACGATTACTGTCGACTTTTTTCAAACTTTCCTGATTGCTATCAAAACAAACAAAACTTCCGGCTTGATTACATCAGCATTCGAAAGAGGGCGCGCGCGTCTTTTGACAACCCCTGTGTCCGAAATCGCTCCCTACTCACTATATAGGGCACTGTATAGTGAGGACGCCATTTTGTAGTGCTGTCCGAAACTTTAGTGAGGATTATTTACACCCTATATAGCGCACTCAAAGTATCCCACAATGCATCATGAAAAGTAGTGTACAACGATGGTCACTAACCAAAGCAATATATCCCATCATGCATTGCGGTCACGCTGAAAGAAATCAAATTAAAAGTCTCAAATGTGATTTAATAAAAGGCAGCGGCGAAGAAGAAAGTGTTCAGCCTTGATTTTAAAGAACTGAAAGCTGCAGGTACTTTGTATTGATTAATGTGGGAAATGCGCTCAGTATAATATGGATTTATCACAAATGTATTATTTTGAAACCCACCAGCCGACTGATCTGGCACATTTTAATTGTGTGACAGTAATGACGTAAATACCAGCACGGTGGACTAGTGTCCGAAAACGTTTTCTCATTTTACCAATGAGCTCACTGTATAGTCCTCTATATAGTAATTCCCTATATATATATATATATATATATATATATATATATACAGTGCTCAGCATAAATGAGTGCACCCCCTTTGAAAAGTAACATTTTAAACAATATCTCAGTGAACACAAACAATTTCCAAAATGTTGACAAGACAAAATTTAATATAACATCTGTTTAATTTATAACGTGAAAGTAAGGTTAATAATATAACGTAGATTACACATTTTTTCAGTTTTACTCAAATTAGGGTGGTGCAAAAATGAGTACACCCCACAACAAAATTACTACATCTAGTACTTTGTATGGCCTCCATGATTTTTAATGACAGCAGCAAGTCTTCTAGGCATGGAATGAACAAGTTGGCAGCATTTTACAACATCAATTTTTTTCCATTCTTCAACAATGACCTCTTTTAGTGACTGGATGCTGGATGGAGAGCAATGCTCAACTTGTCTCTTCAGAATTCCCCATAGGTGTTCGATTGGGTTCAGATCAGGAGACATACTTGGCCACTGAATCACTTTCACCCTGTTCGTCTTCAGAAATCCAACAGTGGCCTTAGATGTGTGTTTAGGATCATTGCCATATTGGAAAAGTGCACGACAACCAAGGGCACGGAGTGATGGTAGCATCTTCTCTTTCAGTATAGAGCAATACATCTGTGAATTCATGATGCCATCGATGAAATGCAGCTCCCCGACACCAGCAGCACTCATGGAGCCCCACATAAGGACGCTACCACCACCATGTTTCACTGTAGGCACCATGCATTTTTCTTTGTATTCCTCACCTTTGTGACGCCATACAATTTTGAAGCCATCAGTTCCAAAAACATTTATCTTGGTCTCATCACTCCAGAGTATAGAGTCCCAGTAGTCTTCATCTTTGTCAGCATGGGCCCTGGCAAACTCTAGGTGGGCTTTTTTATGCCTGGGCTTTAGGAGAGGCTTCTTTTGTGGACGGCATCCATGCATGCCATTCCTCTGCAGTGTACGCCGTATTGTATCATGGGAAATAGTCACCCCAGTTTGGCTTTCTACTTCTTTAGATAACTGCAGTGAACTTGCATGCCAATTTTCTTCAACCCTTCTCATCAGAAGATGCTCCTGTCGAGGTGTTAACTTCCGTGGACGACCTGGACGTCTCTGTGAGATGGTTGCAGTTCCATCTTTCTTAAATTTCTGTACCACTTTTGCTACAGTATTCTGACTGATAAATAAAGATTTGCTGATCTTCTTGTAGCCTTCACCTTTGTGGTGGAAAGAAATTATTTTCTTTGGGGAATTCTGAAGAGACAAGTTGAGCATCACTCTCCATCCAGCATCCAGTCACTAAAAGAGGTCATTGTTGAAGAATGGAAAAAGATTGATGTTGCAAAATGTCGGCAACTTGTTCATTCCATGCCTAGAAGACTTGCTGCTGTCATTAAAAATCATGGAGGCCATACAAAGTACTAGATGTAGTAATTTTGTTGGGGGGTGTACTCATTTTTGCACCACCCTAATTTGAGTAAAACTGAAAAAATGTGTAATCTACGTTATATTATTAGCCTTACTTTCACGTTCTAAGTTAAACAGATGTTATATTAAACTTTGTCTTGTCAACATTTCGGAAATTGTTTGTGTTCATTGAGATATTGTTTAAAATGTTACTTTTCAAAGGGGGTGCACTCATTTATGCTGAGCACTGTATATATATATATATATATATATATATATATATATATATATATATATATATATATATATATAATCTCATTATCTGTAGCCGCTTTATCCTGTTCTACAGGGTCGCAGGCAAGCTGGAGCCTATCCCAGCTGACTACGGGTGAAAGGCGGGGTACACCCTGGACAAGTCGCCAGGTCATCACAGGGCTGACACATAGACACAGACAACCATTCACACTCACATTCACACCTACGCTCAATTTAGAGTCACCAGTTAACCTAACCTGCATGTCTTTGGACTGTGGGGGAAACCGGAGCACCCGGAGGAAACCCACACGGCCACGGGGAGAACATGCAAACTCCACACAGAAAGGCCCTCGCCGGCCACGGGGCTCGAACCCGGACCTTCTTGCTGTGAGGTGACAGCGCTAACCACTACACCACCGTACCGCCCCAGTGACAAAATAGCGATCAAAAATGCATTCATATATTTAATAAAATGAGAAATAGAATTTTGATAATAAAAAAATTTGCCTTCAGTTCTCCTTTAAATTGGATGAAATTACATGAAGAGATGTGAGAGATGGGGGGCTGAGGGTGAAGTGGTGATGATACCGAGTGGTGCTAATTATTATTTAAATGTAAAAACAACTAACTAACTCACAGTGAGCTCGTGCCCACGCCTGCAGGAATGAAGTGATGGAGAGAAGCAGAAAGAAAGAAAGAAAAGGAAGAGAAAGAAAGAAAGAAAGAAAGAAAGAAAGAAAGAAAGAAAGAAAGAAAGAAAGAAAGAAAGAAGAGGAAGGAAGGAAAAGAAAGAAAGGAAGGAAGGAAGAGAAAGAAAGAAAGAAAGAAAGAAAGAAAGAAAGAAAGAAAAGGAAGGAAGAAAGAAAGAAAGAAAGAAAGAAAGAAAGAAAGAAAGAAAGAAAGAAAGAAAGAAGAGGAAGGAAGGAAAAGAAAGGAAGGAAGGAAGAGAAAGAAAGAAAGAAAGAAAGAAAAGGAAGGAAGAGAGAAAGAAAGAAAGAAAGAAAGAAAGAAAGAAAGAAAGAAAGGAAAAGAAAGAAAGGAAGGAAGGAAGAGAAAGAAAGAAAGAAAGAAAGAAAGAAAGAAAGAAAGAAAGAAAAGGAAGGAAGAAAGAAAGAAAGAAAGAAAGAAAGAAAGAAAGAAAGAAAGAAAGAAAAGGAAGGAAGAGAGAAAGAAAGTAAGAAAGAAAGAAAGAAAGAAAGAAAAGGAAGGAAGAGAGAAAGAAAGAAAGAAAGAAAGAAAGAAAGAAAGAAAGAAGAGGAAGGAAGGAAAAGAAAGAAAGGAAGGAAGAAAGAAAAGGAAGGAAGAGAAAGAAAGAAAGAAAGAAAGAAAGAAAGAAAGAAAGAGCGCCTCTCTGATAGACAACTCCGCCATTCCACCTTAAATAATCTCCATCCTGTAGCGCGCGCGCAGTGTCCCCGCTCCACCTTAAGCGCTAACGCAGGCGTACAGCGGGGCTTCCGCTTCAGCGCGGCCGGGCTCGAGCGGAGCGGAGCGGAGGAGCCGAGCGCTTCTTTTCCTTCTGCTTTTCCTCTCCTCCTTTTCACCGCCGCTTCATCTGGAGAGAAGCGGAGCGGCGCAACGAGGCCACGAATTCGCGCAGAACCCGTCCCGCTGCAGCCGCGTGCACAGAGCGCAAACAAACAAACAAACAAACAAAACAGAATCAAACAAACCGGTATTATCAGCCATGTCCGAACCGCGGTACCGAGAGTGGATCCTGGAGACGATCGACTCGCTGCGCTCGAGGAAAGCGCGGCCGGACCTGGAGCGGATCTGCCGGATGGTGCGCAGGAGACACGGATCGGACCCGGACCGCACGCGGGCGGAGCTGGAGAAGCTCATCCAGGAGCAAACTGTGCTCAAAGTTAACTACAAGGGCTCCGTGTCCTACCGGAACGCCGCCAAAGTGCAACGGAAATGCCGGCGGAAGGTCGAGCAGGCGGGCGCGCGCACCAAACACACCGCGCCGGAGCCCAGGGGCAGTACCAGTACCAGTACCGCCAAGAACCACGACAACATCAGCGCGCGCACTGCCGCGGACCGGGAGGAGCGCGAGCTGACTCCGTGTAGAGATCCGTCACCGTCACCCAGCAGCTGCTCGCGCTCCGCTGAGGAGAAACGGGAAGAAGAAGCAGCAGAAGAAAAGGTTTTGTCTCCTGCGCCAGGCGGAATCTGCAGTTTCACGAGTTGCGACGGCTCCGGTGACACTTCCAGTCCCGCCGCTGGACGGGTCGAGGGAGAGGGAGGAGGAGGAGGGGAGGAGGAGACGCGCTGTGTTCTCGGCCACGCGAGCACCGACCCGCCCGAGCCCGAGCAGCGAACTTGCACGAGCGCTCGAAACAATAAGCAGCACGCGCCCCAAGTGAGAGCGGCGGATCTGGGAGACCGGCTCGTGGCCGCCGTGTGCAGTCTGAGCGAGCGGAGCAGCCGGGGTCACGCGCCGCTCGGGCTCAAAGAGATCCTGGGCTACCTCGGCACGCAGGCCGCGCACGCGGACGGTGAGAAACTGACCCGCCACCGCATCAAAGTGGTGCTGGAGCGCGAGATCGAGAAAGGGCGCCTGCGCAGGACGCGCCTCGGTCACATCACCGTGCCCGCCAGGAGATGCGGCCCGAGCCCGGGGGCGGCCAAGGCGTCCGCGCGACTCCCGGCGAGCACGAACAGCGCGCCGCAGGACGGGCGCGTGTCCGAGCAGGTAACTCTCTCTCTCTGTTTACACCTCGAGCGCGCGCTCACGGAGCAATTAAAATTCATCAAATCAGATCATGTAAAATAAATAATTAAATGGTAGAAGAAAGAAAGAAAGAAAGAAAGAAAATTGGGGGAAGGCGCGCGACAGACACATCCGCAACCACTCATTTCCGCTTTTCTGTCTTTCTTTTTAATGTCATCACAAGTGGCCGATTTGTTTTAGGAAGCACGCGCAGTCCGCTTCACAAAAGACCCCGGTGCAATCTTGCGCGTGTGTGTTTGCGTCATGTGTGTTTTTTGCGAACGTGACGCTCTGTGTGTGTGTGTGCGCGCGCACAAGCAAAGCAAAGCAAGCGCGGGGTGGAAAAGGTGGTGGTGGTGGGGGGGGGGAAAAAAAAAACAACAACAAAAAAAACCCCGACACCTCTCTCGAGGCGCGCGCGCGCACAAACTGTCTGCGTGCGCATGCTGTTTCACTTCAACACGCGCACACACACACACAAGGTGCGGCGAGCTCGTGCGAGCTTTCTCGTTGTTCTGCGCGCGCCTCTTCAGTGAAACAGCGCGCGCGCTGCAGTTTCGCGTCGAAAAACCCTACGCGCGGTTTTCTTTCACAGCGCGCGCGCACACGCAGGTTTTGTTCACGTGAAAGTTGTGCTGGGTGTTTTTCACTGGGCGGGGTCTGTTAAGTTCCACGCGCTCGGAAAACAGGAGGGAGGGGTCAGGGGAGGGGAGGGGAGGGGAGGGGAGGGGCGGGTGTGTGTGTGTGTAATAAGTGAGAGAAATGGACAGAGCGCGAGCGTGCGCGGTCGAACTTGACCCGAGTCTCGCGATGGCGGAAATTTCAGCGCAGCACGAGCTTTTTTTTTTTTTTCCCCCTCTTTCTGTCTTTCCTTTCTCAGTTCCGCCGAGCTCGCGAGTTTCACTGCGCTTTTTTTCCTCCTCGCAGCGGCAGCAGCGGTTTACTCTTTAGATCACACACAATAGCGACATCCCAAACACTATTTCAAAACATTACGCCATCTCCGCTAAACAGGATGATGTTTGGGCTGTTTTTTCCTCCTTTCTGGTTGGAGTGTGTGATTTGGGTCGCGGCCCACAGTCCCGCAATCTCTCTAACGGACGGTCTCGCGCGTTACCGAGCTATTGTTAGAGAGGAGGGGGGGCTCGCGAGACTCCGCTTCTCTCCGTGTTCCGGTTAACGCTGTGGCGCAAAAGAGCGCCTTTATACACTGTCTCAGTTTTTTTTTTTTTTTTTTGAGCGCGCGCTCTTCTTTCACGTTAGCATCTGTGCACCGACTGCAGTGATTGGTCCGCACATCCACATCCGGTCCCGTGTTTTTCAGCTCAGCAAGGTGAACGACCACCTGAACCGCGTCAGCAAAGCTCACAAAAATAACAAGGCCCCAAGCAAGGACTTTGTCTTTAATAAATGATTTATAAATGTGTTATTACTCTTCACACACCGATAATAACGCTCATGAAGCTCTTTCCTGGAAACCTTGGGTGTTGAGTTCACACTAAACGTTTTAGGACTGCGGTTGACTTGCTGACTTCTTGTTAAACCTGTTAATGTCATAGTCATGCTGTCTGTCGTTGCCCAAATGAGGATGGGTTCCCTTTTGAGTCTGGTTCCTCTCGAGGTTTCTTCCTCGTGTCGTCTGAGGGAGTTTCTCCTTGCCACCGTCGCCACAGGCTTCATCATTGAAGATAGATTAGGGATAAAATTAGCTCGTGTTTTCAGTCGTTCAAATTCTGTAAAGCTGCTTTGCGACAATGTTTATTGTTAAAAGCGCTATACAAATGAACTTGACTTGACTTGACTTGACTAAACCAGGCCTGGAGTTTGGCAGGGGCGTAGCTTGGACCTGTGACCACCCCTTTGTAATTTTTCTAACATTTTTTTTTTTTTACTAGATTGTCACCCCAGCCTCATTAGGGTTGTACAGACTTCCTGTGGTTTGGGCACGAAAACCCAGTTCTGTGCAAGCGCAACACGATTGCACTAGAAAGCATGGTCAAGCTGCCAGTGTAGCTGCAGTCTTTTTAGTTACAAATTACAAGTATTTCCTTTTGTGTTAATAATTCACCATGTCAAAACAAGCAAAACTTTTTCCTCCTTTCAACGTGAAGAGAGATCAGCAATTCATTACATATATATTTTTTTCCATCAAAGTTGCATTTTGTGGCTTCGAAGCTAAGTTTTAGCACCATTTCTAGAACCATTGAAGAATACACTTTGGCAGAGCGATCGACATTGACAAAATCGTTGACGTCTGCCATTCCGTCATCCACGACGCCTTTTACTTAGGAACGTTTTGGCCAGTGAGCAGTAAGACAACAAGAATAGAGAGATCTGAATCAGTTGACTCGGGTAAGATTTATAATTGCACTAGTTTATAACTGTTTAGATGAAAGAATGATGCAAACATAGTGCCATAGTGTATTCTTCCACGCTATCCATACACTGCCGGATAAAGCTGATTTAGTCTAATCATTGTCCGACATCTCAACAGCTCACAACATGAGATGAAAGAATGATGCAAAGACCGCGTTATTTTCTCAAATGTATTCAATGTATTTTTTTTTATTTACAAACGTGCGGGTATGTACTCAGGCTGCCAGTCAGTGTCTGACCCCCCCCCCCAATGAAAAATCCTAGCTACGCCCCTGTTTGGGGAAATGTTTTGTCTTTGAAGCACAACACAAATATAAGAATGCCATGAAACTTCATTAACTCTATTACTTCCAGTTGTTGGGTTTTTTTTGGGGGGGGGTTATATTTAACTATTTAACTTCCACACATCATATATGAACCTTTTAAAGAACATATTACTGATTATATTAATAAGATTGGACAGATATTTGTTCACATATGTAAGCGTTTTTACATTAACCCCTTCAATGCCCTTGGACGAGTCATGTACGTCATGAAATCTTACCGCTGTGCCTTATGACGTACACTACTCGTCATAAACACCTCCTTTTATGTACCTTACATGGCACATTACCGCGAGTTGGCCTAGTGGTTAGCGTGTCCGCCTCTTGATCGCGAGTTCTATTCACGGTCATGTCATACCAAAGACCATCATAAAAACGGTACCCAGTTACTTGGAATACATGGACCCTTGGCATACATTGTGTTTTCAAGTACTAGTAATTCATGTTTATGTACAGGTTCTCATTGACAAGACCCGTTATCTTGTTTTTTGGATGTTTTTGAAGTTGTTTTTGATTACTAAAGTTATTTTTACTCTACAACAGTGGTTTTTTTGTGATTTTTCTATACAAATATTACAAATATAAAGTTCTGAACAAGTTAGAGAAAGATTATCAAAATATCCCAATTTGACCTATTTTTGTCCTATAAGCCCGGCACATTACAATTAATTATGAGTGGCAGCCAAGGGGTTAATGGCATTTAGCAGACACGCTTATCCAGAGTGACGTACAACAGGATCCTGACACACCCAGGGGGCAGTTGGGGGTTGAGTGACACACCCAGGGGGGAGTTGGGGGTTGGGTGCCTCACTCAAGGGTACTTCAGCCATTCCTGCTTGTCCAGGAAATCGAACCGGCAACCTTTTGGTTCCAAAGCTGCTTCTCTAACTATTAGGTCATGGCTTTCCCGATTTTCTTACTGGAAAATTCATGTCCACCTTAAAATGCTACTAAAGTTGTAAAAGGTCTCCAGTGGACAGTGACATTTACTCACTGGAAGAGTGACATACATGCCCCTTTTCCACCAAAGCAGTTCCAGGGCTGGTTCGGGGCCAGTGCTTAGTTTGGAACCGGATTTTCTGTTTCCACTGACAAGGAACTGGCCCTGGGGCCAGAAAAACCGGTTCCAGGCTAGCACCAACTCTCTGCTGGGCCAGAGGAAAGAACCGCTTACGTCAGCGGGGGGGCGGAGTTGTTAAGACCAACAACAATAAGACCGCGAAAGATCGCCATTTTTAAGCGACGAGAAGCAGCAGCTGTACAAACGCGAAGTCATCCATTATTATTACTGTTGTTGCTGCTGCTGCTTCTTCCGTGTTGTTTTTGCTTTGATATTCGCACCAAGGTTTATGTAAACGTAGCGATGTAACTGACGTATACAGCGACGTAACTGATGTATACAGCGACGTAATGACATGGCTCCGCTTAGCACTGCGAGCTATGGAAAAGCAAACTGGTTCTCAGCTGGCTCGCAAGTTGAACGAGTTGTGAACCAGCACCAGCACTGGCCCCGAACCAGCCCTGGAACTGATTTGGTGGAAAAGGGGTAATAAGTGACTCTTGCACGTTCCTGAACTTGAACATGTATATATGACCTAAAATAAAAAAAAAAGTTGTTAGAGTAAACCATTTTCCATTTTATAATGTTCCAGTTCCTTCTCCCAACACTTAAAAGATGTTTATGGACTGAAGACTCCAAGTGTTTCAGGTGTTATTTTTGTCCCGTTCTTCCTGTAAACAGATCTTAAGGTGTGTAACAGTTCGGGGTCGTCACTGTCATATTTTTCATTTCTAAATTCTCCGCACATTCTCTACTGGGGACAGAGGGGACACGCCCTCTTCTTCCACAGCCACGCCTTTGTAATACAAGCAGAATGTGGTTTTGCATTGTCTTGTTGAAATCTCCCTTGAAGGCAGCAGATGCTGCTCCAAAATCTCAGTGTACTTTTCTGCATTAATGCTCCACAGTGGCGATCCTAGAATTTACTCCCCGGGCGAAACCCCCTGCCGGTGCCGCCCCCCCACCCCGTCTTGTTTTTTTTTTTTCGGGTTTTTTTTTTGGGGGGGGACCTTTTTTTGGGGGGGGGGGGACCGTTTTTTTTTCGCACCCACGCTCGTGCCGTCCCCCCCCTGCGTTGGGCTCTGTATTAGCCAACAGAATGTTAACAGCTTTAATTTGGTCGTTTAAACATTTCTCGTCGTGTGTTGTACGTCGCGGACACGGCCCGTTATAAATTTGCTGTTACCAGAATGGCAATGATCAAGTCGTAATGTATTACTTAAGATTCTGTGTAATGTCATAGTAGTGTAGTACTATGGTAGTAAAGTCTTTTTGATGACTAGTACAACGTTCCGCTGGCGGGAATGTGCATATTATGGGGCTACGACAAGTTAGGCGCACACACACACACACACTGATGACGTCACCTGCGCAACTTTGGTATTGGGCTTCCCCATCCAAAATGTTCACACACACACACACCCCGCCCGTCTTGTTTTTTTTTTTTTTTTTTGGGGGGGGGACCTTTTTTTTGGGGACCGTTTTTTTTTTTTTTTGCGCCCGCGCTCGTGCCGCCTCCCCCGCGATGCCGCCCCGGGTGGCTGCCCGGTCGGACCGCCCCCAGGACCGCCCCTGACGCTCCATCACAGAAGTGTAATGCCGCTTTTCCACTACCAATGCGGCTGAGTTGGGCTGAGCCGTGCCGTGCTGAGTCGGGCTGAGTTGAGCTGAGTGGGGCTGTTGGCGTTGCATTTCGACTACAATCGCGCTGAACCGTGCTGGCTGGAAGTGGGTGGACACATTGGGTGGAGTTAGTGAAAGTGGGTGGACGTCAGGTGATGTCGTTAGGCGGCGCAAACAGTGACATCAGTGATCTTTTAAGCGGTAGTCTCACAACCCGGATAGTAAACAATAAACATGGAGGACATGGAGTCGTTAGTGTTGCTGGTCTTGGTGCTGTGGCTTGTTGTCACCGACCACGCCAACAGATACTGGCAAGAGCGTATAGATGAGGCGAGGTGCATAAGGCTTCATAATTCTCGTAATTCGTAATTCTCCTTCTTCCGGGTTTACGGTGTTTACAGATCCCAGCGTGCTCGCGGGGCGTGTGTGGGCGTGTGAGGACACTCCTCCTCACCAATCAGTGCACAGGGGAGTGTCTGCTCACGCCCCCAGCCTCACTCAGCTCGGTTTGGCTCGCTTCAGCCCTACTCCAAAACCGTGCGAGTTTTGGGGGCTGAGCAGGGCTGAAGCGAGCTGAGTCGTGCTGTTCTTAGATAGTCGAAACGCGAGCTGTGTCGAGCTGAAGCGAGCTGAAGTGAGCTGAAAAAGGGTAGTGGAAAAGGGCCATAAGTTACCTTCACCAAGGGCACTGACCCAACCCCATACCATGACACACCCTGACTTTTGGACTTGTTCCTGCTAACAGTCTGGATGGTCCTTTTCGTCTTCAGAGCACACGGCATCCATTTCTTCCAAAAAAGACCTGGAATACTGATTCATCTGACCACAATACACATTTCCACTGTGTGATGGTCCATCCCAGACACCTCAGAGCCCAGAGAAGTCGACGGAGCTTCTAGACACAGTTAACATAAGGCTTCCTTTCTGCACAGTAAAGTTTTAACTGATGTTTGTGGATGTAACTCCTTATTGTAGCTTGATAAAGGTTTGGTAAAGTAATCCCGAGCCCATGTGGTTCTATCAGCTGTAGATGAATGATGGTTCTTGATGCAGTGAGGGATCAGAGATCACGGGGGTTCAGATTAGGCTTGAGCCCTTTGCCCTTTACACACTGAAATTCCTCCAGGTTCCTTGAATCGTTTAATGATATTATGCACCATAGAGGGTGAAATATCCAAATCTGTTCCTGTCTTTCTTTGAGGAACATTGTTTTTAAACATTTCAATAATTTTCTCACACATTTGTTGACAAACTGGAGATCCTCGGCCCATCTTTACTCCTCAAAGACTCGGCCTTTCCTGGATACTGATTTTGTACCAAATCATGATTACAGTCACCTGTTGACATCACATCATTATTTAATTGTTGTACCTCATTACTAGCCTTGAATTTCCCCCGTCCCAACATTTTTTCGAATGTGTTGCAGAACTGAAACGCAGGAATGGATGTATATTAGAAAATGAAATGAAGTTGACCAACAAACCATGAAATATCTTGGGTTCATAGTACTGTCTGTAATGAAATACAAGTCAAAGTACATTTGTTTTATTATTTATTTGTTTGCATTCTTCATACCATCCCAGCTTCTTTTGATTTGGGCATGCAGATAAAACCTGCAGTAAATAGAGAAGCCTGCAAAAAAGTATTAGCCTCGTTTAAACGGGGAAAGCAATGAAAAGGCATTGGCCGACTTGCATCTTGCCCCAATTCCGTTTGTCTCCATGACAGTAGCAACAGACGAACATCTGTAATTATATTACTGGTGGTTGTGAACTTGAAAGACAGCATCAGGACTTGTCCAATCACATTCGAGCAAAAAACCACATAAACAATACCAACTGGCTGCTGATTAAAGTGGGAGTGTCTGAGGTGTAGATTGCTGCATACGTTGGGAATTCTGATGGAAAGTTATTAGAGAGCAGCCTCAGCAGCCTTTTTAAAATTATTTATGCAACTACGGAAATGTTTCAATTATTCCTGATACTTATGCACCGTTAGAGACACCTCTAGGATGCTGTAATAACCGGTTTTACTTCGGTGCATCACGTGATGCATGATGTAGTATCTTGAATTGGGTCATGGTAAAGCAGGAAAAAATAGCGGAGAATTTAGGGCCACGTGGCCTGAAATTAATTGTTCTATTTTAAAAAAACAAACTAATAATATTGGAAGTCTGTGATTCGAATTCAGTAGCTTTCGGTCACTAAACAAAAATAATTGGGTGTCGGGAAAATTCTGTTTATGACCTACACTTGAAAAATCTGACAGGCAGTACAGCTTTAATGTAAAATTAGCATGATATCTCCCATGTTGTTAGCTACTTTCAGCTTGGTAATGTCCACGTTTTTACTACTGTAACCAATAAAACTCATCCAAGTCTGTTATATAATATTACTGAAACTTTATTATTGCCAGTTCAGTTACTGTAGGTATAATGTGCAGTCATGTTTTGAAATAACCCCAGAGGCATTGCTTAATTAAGACAATTAAATCAGTTTTTAATAAGTGTTTTTCACACATAACATATTTTTGGTTATTCACACAGACATAATGTTATAGCAAATTACTACTACTACTGATGATGATGATGATGATGATGATGATAATAATAATATACAAGGCAACTCAACAGTTGTGACTAGGTATATTTAACAGTTATTCCACGAAATCGAGTCGTACGCAAACTGATAGCCGACGAGGCGCGTAGCACCGAGATTGAGTGGAATAACTGTTTTATTCTCTCCACATTCACTGGATTTTGAGAAACAGAGTCTTTTTATTTTTATTTTTTGCAAATTCAATAAATAAAAACTTTATACAAAACATTAGACAAAATCATATCCGGCGAAATGACAGGAGCAATTTGTGAAAAATGCGATAATAATTCTTGAAAAATAAAAAAGATACGTTCTTACCATCAAATACTTTCATTCCATATTTTGTTGCTTTTTGGGGGGGTTTTCGAGTAGAGTTTTTATTTTGTCCTTGGTTGGTTCAACAACACGTGCTGTCATTTTGTCTTTCTCTACTCACAGTATATGAGCTGATATTCTAGTAGTAGAGTAGCCAGTCAGAGCGCATGATTGCTCATATTCAGTGAATGTGGATAGAATAAAACAAAATATCTCATCTCATTATCTCTAGCCGCTTTATCCTGTTCTACAGGATCGCAGGCAAGCTGGAGCCTATCCCAGCTGACTACGGGTGAAAGGCGGGGTACACCCTGGACAAGTCGCCAGGTCATCACAGGGCTGACACATAGACACAGACAACCATTCACACTCACATTCACACCTACGCTCAATTTAGAGTCACCAGTTAACCTAACCTGCATGTCTTTGGACTGTGGGAGGAAACTGGAGCACCCGGAGGAAACCCACGCAGACACGGGGAGAACATGCAAACTCCACACAGAAAGGCCCTCGCCGGCCACGGGGCTCGAACCTGGACCTTCTTGCTGTGAGGCGACAGCGCTAACCACTACACCACCGTGCCACCCTGCAATGATAAATCACAAAACAAATTTGTGACAATTCAAATCGATGAAATAAAAAACGAATCACGATTATTCTAGGCTGCGTCATCACTTCATTTTTCCTAGCCATAATTACGTTAATAGACAGTAATAATGTACAATAGCGGGAATACTCGTGACTTCACCGTAGGTGGAAGTAACACAGCTTTAATGATGCAAAAACACTAAAAAAAAAAAAAACAGATGTAAAACGTGAAAGAGCTGCTGTGTGATTGTGTACAAATAGACTTAACAAGAAATCGGAGCTCTCTCTCTTTTTCCAGACTGCTGAAAGATAAAGAGAAGAGAAGCAAATGGAGGCAGAACAAATGTTCATAAAGGTTTATTAAGAAAAGGAAAAGTAGTTGTTATTAACTTTTTTAAATGTTTTAATAAAAGGAATATTTTAGTTAATAGACCATTATATTTTACTCCAACCTTTACAAATGTGGGTAAATAATTACTGTTGGTTATTAAGAAAATGAAGCAAAAGTGTTTTTATTTAACAAAAGAAATATTTAAGATGATGATGAAAAGGAAAATAAATGGTTTTATTTTTTTCGCAGTCCAGTTTCCATCAAATCCTGCGCTCTGATTGGCTGGCGAGCGGGTCCGTATCGTACGATACAGACCCCGGTTACGGACCCCAGTTACGGACCTCTGGTGACTTGCTCGTTCACAACAACAAACATCTTAGCAATTTTTGTCATTTATTTTCGCATTTCTCAGGAGAATAGCATTAATTTTACAGCATGGATAGCGATAACGACAGTGTTCACAGCGAAAGCGAGTTTTACTACCCTGAGGAAGAAGAAATAAAAGAAAACATTTCAGGAGAAAGCTAAAAACCTGTAACTTGCTAACGCCGAGCAAAAACATGGCTGAATCCTGAATGACTCCTATTTGTATAAATAGGGGACTACATCTCATCTCATTATCTCTAGCCGCTTTATCCTTCTACAGGGTCGCAGGCAAGCTGGAGCCTATCCCAGCTGACTACGGGCGAAAGGCGGGGTACACCCTGGACAAGTCGCCAGGTCATCACAGGGCTGACACATAGACACAGACAACCATTCACACTCACATTCACACCTACGCTCAATTTAGAGTCACCAGTTAACCTAACCTGCATGTCTTTGGACTGTGGGAGGAAACTGGAGCACCCGGAGGAAACCCACGCAGACACGGGGAGAACATGCAAACTCCACACAGAAAGGCCCTCGCCGGCCACGGGGCTCGAACCTGGACCTTCTTGCTGTGAGGCGACAGCGCTAACCACTACACCACCGTGCCACCCTGCAATGATAAATCACAAAACAAATTTGTGACAATTCAAATCGATGAAATAAAAAACGAATCACGATTATTCTAGGCTGCGTCATCACTTCATTTTTCCTAGCCATAATTACGTTAATAGACAGTAATAATGTACAATAGCGGGAATACTCGTGACTTCACCGTAGGTGGAAGTAACACAGCTTTAATGATGCAAAAACACTAAAAAAAAAAAAAACAGATGTAAAACGTGAAAGAGCTGCTGTGTGATTGTGTACAAATAGACTTAACAAGAAATCGGAGCTCTCTCTCTTTTTCCAGACTGCTGAAAGATAAAGAGAAGAGAAGCAAATGGAGGCAGAACAAATGTTCATAAAGGTTTATTAAGAAAAGGAAAAGTAGTTGTTATTAACTTTTTTAAATGTTTTAATAAAAGGAATATTTTAGTTAATAGACCATTATATTTTACTCCAACCTTTACAAATGTGGGTAAATAATTACTGTTGGTTATTAAGAAAATGAAGCAAAAGTGTTTTTATTTAACAAAAGAAATATTTAAGATGATGATGAAAAGGAAAATAAATGGTTTTATTTTTTTCGCAGTCCAGTTTCCATCAAATCCTGCGCTCTGATTGGCTGGCGAGCGGGTCCGTATCGTACGATACAGACCCCGGTTACGGACCCCAGTTACGGACCTCTGGTGACTTGCTCGTTCACAACAACAAACATCTTAGCAATTTTTGTCATTTATTTTCGCATTTCTCAGGAGAATAGCATTAATTTTACAGCATGGATAGCGATAACGACAGTGTTCACAGCGAAAGCGAGTTTTACTACCCTGAGGAAGAAGAAATAAAAGAAAACATTTCAGGAGAAAGCTAAAAACCTGTAACTTGCTAACGCCGAGCAAAAACATGGCTGAATCCTGAATGACTCCTATTTGTATAAATAGGGGACTACATCTCATCTCATTATCTCTAGCCGCTTTATCCTTCTACAGGGTCGCAGGCAAGCTGGAGCCTATCCCAGCTGACTACGGGCGAAAGGCGGGGTACACCCTGGACAAGTCGCCAGGTCATCACAGGGCTGACACATATGCCGCTTTTCCACTACAAACGCGGCTGAGTCGTGCCGTGCCGAGTCGGGCTGAGCGGGGCTGTTGGAGTTGCATTTCGACTACAACCGCGCTGAACCGTGCTGGCTGGAAGTGGGTGGACACATTGGGTGGAGTTAGCGAAAGTGGGTGGACACATTGGGTGGAGTTAGCGAAAGTGGGTGGACGTCACGTGATGTCGTTAAGCAGCGCAAACAGTGACATCAGTGACAGTGGCGGAACAAGTCAGAGCCAGGCCGGGGGCGGGGCAAATGACCGGGCCCTTTATTAAAGCTTATCATAACATCATTTTAGGCTACAAAATGTCCGCAACTGCGGTGTTTACCAATTTCAACACTACCGGGTGCAACTATGTTATTTAGTACATCAAGTCCTTCAAACGAACATGTAACTCAGAAACAAAAAACATTAGGATACTGTACATGGCTCATAATAAAACATCAGTAGCCTATACTGCGCACATTATTTGAAGGGCATACGAATGAGCACTCAGAGGTTGCAACGGTGACAGGAAGAGTCAGAAATAAAAGGAGGGCGGTGCAAACCTCACTGAATGCACTGTGTTTACCAATTTCAACACTACGGGGTGCAACTATGTTATTTTGTACATTAAGTCCTTCAAACGAACATGTAACTCAGAAACAAAAAAACATTCGGCGACATACTGTACATGGCTCATAATAAAACATCAATAGCCTACTGCGCGCATTATTTGAAGGGCATACGACGAGCCTTGCGCTCTGCGAACTCGTCCACGATGCTCTGTATGTCACTGATTCAGTGATCTTTTAAGCAGTAGTCTCACGACCCGAATAGTAAACAATAAACATGGAGGACATGGAGTCGTTAGTGTTGCTGGTCTTGGTGCTGTGGCCAACAGATACTGGCAAGAGCGTATAGATGAGGCGAGGCGCATAAGGCTTCAGAAATTCTCGTAATTCGTAATTATTCTTCTTCCGGGTTTGCGGTGTTTACAGATCCCAGCGTGCTCGCGGGGCGTGTGTGGGCATGTGAGGACACTCCTCCTCACCAATCAGTGCACAGGGGAGTGTCTCCTCACGCCCCCAACCTCACTCGGCACGGTTTGGCTCGCTTCAGCCCCACTCCAAAACGGTGCGAGTTTTAGGGGCTAAGCAGGGCTGAAGCGAGCTGAGTCGTGCTGGTTTTTGGTAGTCGAAACGCGAGCCGTGTCGGGCTGAAGTGAGCTGAAGTGAGCTGAAGTGAGCTGAAAAAGGGTAGTGGAAAAGGGCCAATAGACACAGACAACCATTCACACTCACACTCACACCTACGGTCAATTTAGAGTCACCAGTTAACCTAACCTGCATGTCTTTGGACTGTGGGGGAAACCGGAGCACCTGGAGGAAACCCACGCGGACACGGGGAGAACATGCAAACTCCACACAGAAAGGCCCTCGCCGGCCACGGGGCTCGAACCCGGACCTTCTTGCTGTGAGGCGACAGCGCTAACCACTACACCACCGTGCCGCCCGACTTAATTTCTACATGGCCCTCAATTTTTTTTCCTATTTTTTCCTGCTTCACCATGACCCAATTAAAGATACTATGTCATGCATCACATGGTGGGCTTTCCCCATTCGCGCAAGGCATTGTGGGCTACAAATTTGAAACAGGAGAGAAAAATGGAGGACGTGAGTGTGCGAATGAAGCGTGAAAGAGCGACTACAGTAACGGAAAGAAAGCGAGAAGAAAAGACGTTATGTTACATACGAAGGAAAGGAAACGCAGGACCAAACTAATAAATATGGGCGCTCAGCGAGCACCTCGGTGTGATCAGCTGTTCGTTTAGCGACAGAATGATGGAACTGTCAGTGCACACTCAAAGGGAAACCTGTAGATGGCAGTAATGCAACACTGTGGATGCCAGCTGCCGTAAAACCCAAAAGAAGAAGAAGAAGGTAAACCTGCGCATGCGCACACGGACTTCCTCTGTCTGCTTGACTGCACGAAGCGAGCGATATCATGCACATTATTTGCTTTAATCCCCTCAAATTAAATAACTTCCCAGCCACAGAATGGCCTGATATTTTGTGAGATATTACAGAAATAAACAGATATCACAATCACCACATTTCAGAGCGAACTAAATTTCACTGATTTTCTGAAATCAAATGGCCGTCGAGCTTTCAGGAAAGCAGCAGGCTGGATATCAGCTTTACCTCAGCAGGTTCTGGCTGTTAAAAGCTGGATTACCAAAACCAACTTTAAAAAAAAAAATACAATAATGAAACAAATAACTGAACCGAACTACCCCAGTCTGTGTTGGGTTAAAAGAACAAAGCAGTGTTTTGTGTTTGTTTTTTTGTTTTGTTTTTTGCCGTGGTCTGTTTTTCTTAATAAACTGATTATCATGGCAGTGATGAGTGTGTACTGAATTAGTCATGGTGAAGAAAATTAGTCTCGAGATCAGATTAGTCTGTTAGGTAAATGATGTATTCTGCATACAGGAGGAAGTAAAGGAGGAGGAGGAGTCAATGGAGGTGGAAAGCGAGGAGGATGGCAAGATGGACAAAAACACCACATCTCCGACACAGCTCGAGCCCCAGAGCACCAAACCTGAAGCAGAAGCAGATGTCCAAGTTCACACACATGCTCCATTTTCAGCCGGTGAGGAGGTGAAGGTGTGTGGCGTTACTCACACACCAGTGACCGTGGAGGAGGAACTCCAGCCCTCACCAGCATCATCACCATCAAAACCGAGCCCGGTTCATCAGGAAGCTGAAGAGTGTGTCGCTGAAGGTGTGTGTGTGTGTGTGTGTGTGTGTGTGAGAGAGAGAGAGAGAGAGAGAGAGAACTGTTTGTGACCTGTCCGTTTATCTTTTTCCCTGTAGTTGAAATGGTGATGCAGGGAGAGTCGATTCACACAGAAAGTGTAACACAAGATCAAAGAGAACCCATACCTGACCACGTGCACACACTCACACAGGTAACCACACACACACACACACACTCACACAGGTATCCACACACACTACATTACAACTTCGTTTGGTCCTGCACACGTTCACCATCTCCCCATTTTCAGGATGAAGCGGTTGTCGTCTCAGACGGTGTCACGATTCCACCGTCGATTCCCATGAAAAATTGTAAGTATAAATCTCTAAAGCCTTGCAAGTGAGCATGAACACGTCTGTGTGTCAAACCCGAGCATGATCAGGTGTATCTTGTTATCTAGCAAGATTTTGTTTTGTTTATAATGTGTTGTTGCGTGTGTAGATTCAGTTTGTAAGGCTGAGGTGGGTGTGTCCTCCTGTCTGCTGACTCCATCTGCCTCTCCAGGAGCAGCCGAGGAACGAGGGATGAACGGAGGAGTGTGAGTATACCACATGACAGTAATGAGTGATGTGATGAATAATGTGACGAGTAACGGTAAAGACATTTTAAAAAATTTTGTATATACTAATTTTAGTTAATCCGTGTAAATATATTTAATAGAGGGGAAAAACATATTTAATGAATTCCAAAGTAAGTGATATTATTACGAAAAACTAATGCCCAGTTGTTGTCTTTGTCTTAACCGTTACCCATAATGTCTTCACCATTACCCTATAGAGTAACGGTAAAGACATCTCATGGCATTTTTGGGTCACTGAGTGCAGAAAAAAAGATAAATTATGCATTTATGATCCCATCCTAACTTGCTACTTGGCAAACTAAACTTTTTCAACATGCAGCATCATTATCTTTGTCATTTCGGGGTAACGGCAATGACAGTTAATTTCTCTGACATCTCGAAATTTCATATTCACCTGATCAGTATCCTGGATTCCAGCATTCATGCACCAGTGATTTTTTTTTTTCAAAATGGCTGCTCAACATCCTGGTCCTTCCTCATGTCGCTGCACTGCCCTCTATTGTCAAAGCTCTGAGTTACAGCATGATTTTACCATTTGGGTAACGGTAAAGACATCAAGAAAGTACACATTCTTGTGCATATACACCAAAAACCATTGAAGCAGAGATCATGATATTTTCCACAATAAAAAGTGAAGGTATAGTGGTAATATTTCAGAAAGAAAAGTGAAAATAAAATTAAAAACAAAGGAATTTTTAAATTCAAATTTCAATAATCCTCATTCTGACACATGGCGGTAATGACATTTTGGTATATTTAGGCTAAATAAAATTTTTGCAAATGCAGACAAGTTGTCTCAATAATTTTTTTTTACTGCTCTGTTAAATTCTCATCTCATTATCTCTAGCCGCTTTATCCTGTTCTACAGGGTCGCAGGCAAGCTGGAGCCTATCCCAGCTGACTACGGGTGAAAGGCGGGGTACACCCTGGACAAGTCGCCAGGTCATCACAGGGCTGACACATAGACACAGACAACCATTCACACTCACATTCACACCTACGCTCAATTTAGAGTCACCAGTTAACCTAACCTGCATGTCTTTGGACTGTGGGGGAAACCGGAGCACCCGGAGGAAACCCACGCGGACACGGGGAGAACATGCAAACTCCACACAGAAAGGCCCTCGCCGGCCACGGGGCTCAAACCCGGACCTTCTTGCTGTGAGGCGACAGCGCTAACCACTACACCACTGTGCCGCCTGCTCTGTTAAATTATTTCTTAAAATAAATGTATAATAGAGCACCAGGATTAATGGCTTTAGAGGGAAAAAAAACAACTTCATGTTTAAAACTGAATTTGTCACAGTTTCTGAGAATGGCCCACACTCTTTGTGGTTTATTTATTACCTCGCCCGGGACGGAATCCACCAGGGGGCGAGGTATTGTTTTCGGTCGGGTTTCTTTGTGTTTTTTGTAAACTATATTACGGGAAAACGGCTGGATCAATCTTCATGAAGCTTTCAGGATAGATGGGCATTGGTCTCAAATAGAACCTCCAACATTTTGAAAGTCATCCGGTCAAGGTCACCAAAAAGGTCAAAATCGTTTTTGTTATGTCTACTGCCTCATATAGAGGCGCGAGCCACTACATCATCATGCTGTAAGAATGTAAGTGTTTCAGTCGCGCACTGCACATGTGCATAGACGTGTACCGATTAAAATGGCCGGTGTGTGTATACAATTCGGTTCACCATTCAAAATAAATGCACGAGACTAAAGAAATCGCTTTCAATGCTTATTACAGAGGGAAAGTGTGTTCCACTGAGCTCTAGCGCCGGGCCATTTCCAGGAAATAAGGGTTTTGGTCATGGTGACAGCGTGTGTATGTCAGCCTCGGTTTTGAGGTTTCAGTTTCGAAAACTGTAAGCGGTAAGAGTAGAATACTGTAAAGTACAGACACTTGGTATATTTTACTTCTGTGATTTTTAAATTGTTCATTTTTGGATTACGCTTCATTTTTGTGGCTACTGACTCATAGAGTAAATATATATATATATATGCTATATTTACTGTATGGACATGGGATCAGAAAACTATTTTATTTATAAGCAGCAGCCACATGGACCCTTAGGGGAATGATTTTTTTTGCGATATCTTCCTTCATATTCATCATAAGTGCGACCGGGCGAGGTTTGTTTTGCCTGACAACACATTTATTTATTTATTTTTATTTTGTTTCACTGCTACATGCAATACAATTAGGCTGTGATGAATAAAATAGTCCCTCGTACACAGAAGGATTTCATGCCTTGATTTTGTATCTCATGACTTCATTAAGTTGTGAACTGGAAATATGCAAAATAGCAGGATGGGCTGGATCAAGTACTATTTTGTTGCTGAATAATGAGTCTGGAGGCTGTTTTGTTACATTTAAACCCAACTTGCAGTGATTAAAGTGCATATCATGGGTAAATTCAGGAGCAAGATCAATGTAATTCTCCTATTTTATATTAAACTTTGGTCAAATATCTGTAACATTTTGCATTTTGTGCAATTTTTTTACCTTGCGCAATACCAGAAAAATTCAGTTGAAATCAAGCCATTTGAGGCGAATTGGTCCGCCTCTGAAAAAACTTGGCATTTGGATTTCCCGGGAAACATTGATTTTCGTGACGTCGCGTGTGGGACGCCTCCCTTTGAATCCTACGTCAGTGCTGGTTTGTTTATGAGAAAACGACCTGGTGGTTTTCTGCAAATTTCTTTAACGTTATCACGTAATTATTAAAATGGTTAAAGCCTCGGTCACAACCGGCCGTACATGCTCCTACAGCCGGTCTACGTGCATGAAACGCATGGAGGGCACGCGTGTGACGTGCTGATTTTCGAGCCGTAGATTGGCCGCAGACCGGCCGCAGAGGTTCTTTGTCATGTCAAACAAACTCTACGGGCGCTTACGTTTTTTTCAGGTTGCAAGACAAACTTACGGCCAATGTGTGTCTTTCTCCACGAACAAAAAAAAACCGCAGTGACTTGGGAAATGCCAAAAATCGCACGGCCAAAAAATCGTACGTCCGGTTGTGACCTAGGCTTAACAGATGTATCGTAGGAGGGTGTAGCAACACCGATCTTGATGGGATTAGTACTCATCGTTTTCCAAAAGACCGGACAATGAGAGATAAATGGGAGCACTTCGTGCGAGGCACCCGGAAAAAGCCGAGGACCAAGCAGAGCCGAGAAAAAGACCAAGAAAATCGGCAATTCACAAGTTGACTGTTGCCAGGGTAAGAAATAAGAGAGACTATACTCTAAATTAGGTGTTCCTGTGTTTGTGTGGTACACGGATAATGTTATTTATTGACACGCAAAAGTAAACACCACGAAAGCCCTGGGCGACAATACACTTACTTCACATGTATCAAGGGATATACGGCGTGTCAGGGCTTGAGATCTTGGGACCTGTCAAACACATTAAATGTATATACAACCCTGCTTAGCCGATTCCATGTTTGTCGCTTATGAAATCTTTCTCCTACAATAGCCAGTACACTTTTAAATTAAGAAATATAAAAATACATAATAGTAATTAGAAAAAATATGATTTATGTAACAATAGATAGATGAGCATTGATACATGAATCCATGGGTTTAGAAGCTGAAGGTGACAATTCCATATTTCAATGCAAAATCGCTAGCTGCTAAACTTGGTCTACACAGGCTGTGCACTGAAACCGTGCAAGCTCTCGCAGCCTGCTGGCGCTTCCGCAGGTGATGTCACAAATCTGGCTCCAGACTCTGTTGGGATTTTTCCAGACGCGTTTTGTTATTTTATTTTTTTCTGCTGTAGACAGATGGCCTTGTGCAAAATTACCCTTCTGGATGAGTGTGTAAAGGGACATACTTTCATATAAAAAAAAACGAAATTGGTCTAGAATATGCACTTTAATGTGATAATTACACCCACATGCAGCAATATGGCAGCAATGTGCAAGACTCGTATTTTATTTTAAACTCTTACTTGGTTTCAGTGCTTGCTGTCTTCTCAGAAAACCCAAACTATTTTTCAGAGACACAAACTATTTTAATGATGTTTAAATAATATTGGCTGGTGTTGAGTGGTATATCAGATATATTTCATTCAGCTAGCATGATACTGAATGAATCGAAGATGAGTAGCTGAATGGAATATATCTGATAGACCACGAAAAAATCCATTATTATTATTATTATTATTATATCAGCATTCTCAAAGGTCAACGCTAGCTTACCTGCGACTTGGTGCTGTTAGAGCGGCAGTCCAGTTACCTTCCAGCCGCTGTAATGTTAGCGAAGGCCAATGCTAGCGCAGTCAAGCTGAATATTATTGTTGTTGTTGTTATTATTATTATTATTATTATTTTCCCTGTGTAATTTACTTAGTTACTTTTAAAATCAACATCGACAGCTACACACAATGGAGCAACCTGGCAGCCAAAATTCTCTCAAACTTTTCCGTATTTAATGAAGCAAACCTGGCGGCCATGTTTGTTTACAAATTGTCCCAGTCTCTCGCTAGCACAGAAGTTTTACGTCTCTGACATGTGACGTCATGTTGTCTTGACAAGCATGCAATATTGTAAACCGTATTCAATGCTCAATCTCCATTGGGTAGAATGACATAATACACATAGGATAAGCAATATGCTAACAATATTGCATGCTATCAAACCAAACGAATGAAACCTGCGAGAAGGGAATAGAACACGTTTTTATTCCATGGAAAAAAAGTGTCCTGTATGTATTATAATTAAGTGTATCGTACGGTTAGAAAATCGGCATAAAGTAGTTGTGTATCTTGACTCTGAATGCACATAACTTTTCCAGTCTATATACTGACTAACTCTGAATACAGAATTTTATCGGGGTTTATTATAGGGATTTTACTCAGGATTTATTGACAGACCCACTGATTAACTCCTCCTGGTTTCTGGTGTGTGGTAGTTTTGTCAAATCGGAGTCCAGCATCACAAATCCGGTCGACTGGACGGTGGCAGACGTCGCCAGTTACTTCACAGCAGCAGGATTTCCAGAGCAGGCTCTCGCCTTCAGGATGCAGGTATCCACTTTACGCTTCATTACCTGTATACGTGTTTGGAGAAGTTCAGGTTTAATTAACTTTCACGGCTGTTATGTAACAGGAAATCGATGGGAAATCACTCCTCCTGATGCAGCGCAACGACGTCCTGACTGGCCTGTCAATCAGACTTGGCCCCGCCCTGAAGATCTACGAGCGCCATGTGAAGGTTTTGCAGAAGACCCACTTCCAGGATGACGAAGCTTTCTGCTGAAACACACACACTTTCGGATCTATAGCGTGCACGCACTCACACCCAATGGAGCTTTCTACAGAGACACAAGCAACTCACGTGCACACTCCTGTTGCACCCTGTACCGGACTTTGACTTCCCTGTTAACGGCAGAACATTCCAGATATTTGTCACAATCGCACACTCACATGTTATTATCTCTTTCCATTCCTATGAGGCTGAAGAACATCCAGCGAGGCATGAAGACGCCCCTGAGGTGTCACTGCACACTACAAAAACAAAGGTGTCATTTCTTTAAAGACGGACTGATCTTGTGCGTGCAGCTGACACGGTTGTGATTCCTCGGCTCGTGAACTTTGACCTGGGACCAAATGCAACACTCGATGCTGCAGACATGGGTGCTGTCCATTAGGGGGCAGCGTATGCCTGGAAAACCACCCCAAAACATGGAAGTCTGCTTGATGGCACATTTGAGGACTTCATCATGGTCTGAAATCAGATTTCGTACGTGTGCAGGATTTCACGCCAACATTGGACATGCTTAGTCAACTGAACAACGTTTTCTTTATTTTGTTTTTTGTTTTGGTTTGGGTTTTTTTTACCAAGAGGTCACGGAGATCTTTTCCAACGTGTTTCTGAGTCACAGTTTTTGACCTACCTGGCTGCGGCACTGCATCCCAGTCTTCCCTGTTGCTTCTGGCCACGTGGTTCGTGCAAAGATTCTAGAACACATTCTAGTACCCTCTGAGGTCTCATAGCAAGTTCTAGAATAAGTTCCAGAAAATGAAAATTGTTATTGGAATCGGTCAGATTCTAGAACGGGTTCTAAAATCCTCCCAAAGAGCATTAGGAAGTTCTGGATTCTGTATCAGAAATTGAAAATGATCTGTCGAACTTGTCAGGTTCTTGAACAGGTTGTGTAACCTCCCAAAGTTCCCAAGAGCATCCTATATTCTGGATTCTGTGGAAGAAGGACTTGACAGCTCTTCTTGCTGAACTCATATGAAGTGTACATTATATGCCTAAAAGTTTGTGCACCTCTGACGATCACACCCATATGTTCTTGTTGAACGTCTCATTTCAGATTTATTCCCCTGTACTGTTGCAATAAGCTCCACTCTTCTTTTCTCTTCCCTTCCCTTCCCTTCCCTTCCCTTCCCTTCCCTTCAGGGAGGGCTTTCCACTAGATTTTGGATGTGTGTTCATTCAGTTCAGTTACAAGAGCTTTAGTGAGATCAGGTACCAGTGTTGAGGTTGAGAAGGCTCCAGTTTCAGTTCATCCCAAAGGTGTTCAGTGAGATTGACTTCAGTCAGGGTTCTGCGCAGGACACGCGAGTTCTTCCACTCCAACCTTAACACACCATGTCTTCATGGAGCTCGGTTTATGCACAGGGGCATCATCGTGATGGAAAAGGATTGGGTCTCTTAGTTCCAGTGAAGGGAAATTGTCATGCTAAAGAAATTCGATACAATTGTGTTTGTGGAAGAACCACATATGGGTGTGATGGTCAGGGGTGCACATACTTTTGGCCATATAGTGTCGCTTGCAAAAAAAAAAAACGGGACTCCCTTTAAAAACACTAAGCAGTACTATAATGCTTAGTGTGCTACAGTGGGGCAAAAAAGTATTTAGTCAGTCACCAACTGTGCAAGTTCTCCCACTTAAAAAGATGAGAGAGGCTTGTAATTTTCATCATAGGTACACTTCAACTATGAGAGACAAAATGAGAAAAAAAATCCAGAAAATCACATTGTCTGATTTTTAGAGAATTTATTTGCAAATTATGGTGGAAAATAAGTATTTGGTCAATAACAAAAGTTCATCTCAATACTTTGTTATATACCCTTTGTTGGCAATGACAGAGGTCAAATGTTTTCTGTAAGTCTTCACAAGGTTTTCACACACTGTTGCTGGTATTTTGGCCCATTCCTCCATGCAGATCTCCTCTAGAGCAGTGATGTTTTGGGACTGTCGCTGGGCAACACGGACTTTCAACTCCCTCCAAAGATTTTCTATGGGGTTGAGATCTGGAGACTGGCTAGGCCACTCCAGGACCTTGAAATGCTTCTTACGAAGCCACTCCTTCATTGCCTGGGCGGTGTGTTTGGGATCATTGTCATGCTGAAAGACCCAACCACGTTTCATCTTCAATGCCCTTGCTGATGGAAGGAGGTTTTCACTCAAAATCTCACGATACACGGCCCCATTCATTCTTTCCTTTACACGGATCAGTCGTCCTGGTCCCTTTGCAGAAAAACAGCCCCAAAGCATGATGTTTCCACCCCCATGCTTCACAGTAGGTATGGTGTTCTTTGGATGCAACTCAGCATTCTTTCTCCTCCAAACACGACAAGTTGAGTTTTTACCAAAAAGTTCTATTTTGGTTTCATCTGACCATATGACATTCTCCTAATCTTCTTCTGGATCATCCAAATGCTCTCTAGCAAACTTCAGACGGGCCTGGACATGTACTGGCTTAAGCAGGGGGACACGTCTGGCACTGCAGGATTTGAGTCCCTGGCGGCGTAGTGTGTTACTGATGGTAGCCTTTGTTACTTTGGTCCCAGCTCTCTGCAGGTCATTCACTAGGTCCCCCCGTGTGGTTCTGGGATTTTTGCTCACCGTTCTTGTGATCATTTTGACCCCACGGGGTGAGATCTTGCGTGGAGCCCCAGATCGAGGGAGATTATCAGTGGTCTTGTATGTCTTCCATTTTCTAATAATTGCTCCCACAGTTGATTTCTTCACACCAAGCTGCTTACCTATTGCAGATTCAGTCTTCCCAGCCTGGTGCAGGTCTACAATTTTGTTTCTGGTGTCCTTTGACAGCTCTTTGGTCTTGGCCATAGTGGAGTTTGGAGTGTGACTGTTTGAGGTTGTGGACAGGTGTCTTTTATACTGATAACGAGTTCAAACAGGTGCCATTAATACAGGTAACGAGTGGAGGACAGAGGAGCCTCTTAAAGAAGTTGTTACAGGTCTGTGAGAGCCAGAAATCTTGCTTATTTGTAGGTGACCAAATACTTATTTTACCGAGGAATTTACCAATTAATTCATTAAAAATCCTACAATGTGATTTCCTGGATTCTTTCCCCCCATTCTGTCTCTCATAGTTGAAGTGTACCTATGATGAAAATTACAGGCCTCTCTCATCTTTTTAAGTGGGACAACTTGCACAATTGGTGGCTGACTAAATACTTTTTTGCCCCACTGTATATGTTTCCATTCAGATCCGAAGTCCACCAGGGGGAATCACATGGACTGAAATCATCACTGCAGATGGCTGTGCTCTGTATATATATAAATGTGACATGAAACCAACCTGTTAAAAATAACGAATTAACGACAAGCTTCTCACCAGCAGTTCCATCCCTCACAAAAGCTCTCACCATGGATGGTGTTCAGAAAGTGTTTTGTATCTGGAGTGCTGATCTATGGTGCATTTTCTGTCACGGAGGTCACGCAAACAAGCTAAAGAATCGAGACGTCCAACCAACAACTGGATTTGTGGGTTAGCAAGTAACTTCGGATTTATACTTGGATTAACGTGCAACTTGCATCCTTTTCCATTCAAGTCAACTGGCTTTTTGGCCAGGCAATTTTATTTCATGTTCACTCGAGACATGTATGGACAAATTCCAGTTGACAAAAGTTCTCCACTCGTTTTTATGAGCTACAAGTAATCGCAACATGTTTGTTACAGCTGAACATAACTGCAATTTTACTCTGAGCATTTATTTTGAGTCTACACCAGGTTTGGGCCTGAAGATGGGGTGTGTTGGTGATCTGACACACATCAGATTCATCTGATTTGTAGTGTTTGGAGTGAATAGTGCTGGACCAGAGGTGGACACATTGGTCAGTTTGGTTGATGCACCAACAATCTGGGGTTTGTTTTTTGTTGTTGTTTTTTTTTTTTAACAAAACCTATGGGTCAGATTTTATTTGAGATTCCATTTAAGACACTTTTCTGATAAAATGGCTGTTATATTTTATTGATGGGGCATTTCATAAACATCTTGCTTCGAAACCCAAAATTGTAATATGAGTGAATAATAAATACTATTCATGACAATAATACTATTGTTAATATTGTAGTTAATTGTTTACCATCAAGCAATATTAGCCTTTGTAATCTTGATGTAGATAGCCGATCATGATGTTACAGTGTTATTAGTTGTAAATGAGGGTATCGCAAGTCACTTATGAAGTGCTCTATGAATAAAATGTTGATGAAGAAATGCAATAACATCCTCAGATTAAGGGTGGGCAACATGGCAAACATGGTAATAGCACAATAATTGATATCGTGTGCATATATTTCCCTCTTCTGAAGGAAAAACTTTCTAAAAAAAAAAAAGTCAAGAAAAGGAAACGATGTGCAAAGCATTGAAAAATTCCGTGAAAAAAAAAATCCAAATTTAATTCTTCCTTTCAATGTTTAGAGAAAGGAACTAGGATTGACTTAGCTTATCGCTTAGCATGAAATGCAGATTTTATTTACACAATTATTACAAAATAAACAGCTGGGCTAATGCTAGCTAGGTCCGTGTATCATAAATATGGTTTTCTACCAATGGTTTTAATTATAGATCAGCTAGCTTGCTTTAGCTATTCCTAGAGATAATGTTAAAGTTAGCAAAAATAGTTACAAGTACTTAGCTGGCTGATATTAGTGCAGTGTTACATTTAGGTAGCTTGGCAGTTTAAATAATGTCGCTAAAATATTGCATTGTGTAATTTCATGCTAAGCGCTATGTTACGCCAAAGTGAAAGGAATGCATTCTGCATGATGAGGCTCATGATTGGCTGGTTGCTTGACAAAATTAGGATCTGCTAATTTTTCGCAATAACAATACCATGTTGTCATATCGTCCACCTCAAACTCAGATACAATTTGACGTAATGATTCAAAGGGAAAAATGTTGACCATCTTTTGTTTTCTGATTTTTTGTAAAGAGGCCCTGACTGCTGTGTGTAACTGTTTCAACAGTAACTGTTATTTATTACTTCATATTTTTATAAAGCTTCCTTTTGTGTGTTCTTGTCGTGTTGAATATACCACGATGCTTATAGTCTTTAACATGCCTTCTGTGTGTATGTGATATACAGGTATAAGGTCCACTATTTCGTTGTTTGATGCAAAGTCATACGGTATAAATCCATCACTCTTTGTTACTAGAAATTCTACACATAGTGTTTTTATAGACAGCAGGAACGACGTATGATGCATGAAGGGAAGTCCTTGTTAAGAGACCAAATTGAACACTGTGTGTTAAGAGTGTACATGCGATACTGAATTAAATGTATATGCCATCTTCGATAAATTAAGTGGATATTCAAGTCAAAAATTGGACTTGAATAAGCATCATTTACAAACAGTGAATAATTCTTGTTGTTTTAAGACTTGACTGTGTGTTAATGAGGCTCATTACAGATCGGTTTAGCAATTCTGAACCACAGCTCCCCAGAGATACCATGCATTTGTTTTCTGCTTGACGTCTTGTGATGTTAATATGTATTGGTTAGATTTGTAAGAGTTAAAGTACAGTCAACTACTTTAGCTTGCATTGTTTTTAGGTGGTTTATTCCACAGCTAGGTGACTGCTGAGAGAAATTTATGAAATGTGGGTTGTTTTAACAGTGGTTTAATTGTTGTCACATCTTTAGATGTGCGCTGTAAAATCCATGATGCAAGTACAAGTCTAATTTTTTGGTTTGTTATCTCAATAATGACTTAAAAACATGACCTTGAGATAATGAGACAAATACACTCACCGGCCACTTTAAAAGGAACTTCTTGTTGATTCAAAGATTCCTGTTCTTGGCTGCAAGAGTGGAACCCAATGTGTTCTTCTGCTGTTGCATGCTGAGATGCTTTTCTGCTGACCATGGTTGTAAAGAGTGATTATATGAGTTACTATATCCTTCCTATATCCAGCTCAAACCAGTCTGTCCATTTTCCTCTGACCCTCTCTCTTATCAACAAGGCATTTGTTTCCACCCACAGAATCGTCGCTCATTCGCTTAACGTTTTTTTGTTTTTGGCACCATTCTGTGTAAACTTTAGAGACTGTCGTTTGTGTGTGAAAACCCCAGGAGATCAGCAGTTTCTGAAATACTCAAACCAGTCCATCTGGCTCAAACCAACACCCATACCACAGTGAAAGAAAGTCACACTTTGTGATCGCAATTTTACCCGTTCTGATGTTTGAAGTGAACATTAACTGAAGCTCTTGATTTTATGCATCGTGCTGCTGTCAAGGGATCGGCTGATTAGAGAACTGCATAAAACAGCAGGTGTATGGAGGTTCCTAATAAAGTGGCCAGTGAGTGTAATAATAAAAACAACAACAAATGAATGGTCTCATTGAAGGTTTGTAAGATAAATACTAAAATATCCATTGTTTTGTATGTATTATCATACACACCTTATGTCAACCCTTTTATGTTAACGCAGCTCATGACTGTTAATCTTATCTTTTTTTTTTTTTTTTTTGCACTATAAATGCTCTTCAGTGCTGTGTGTTTGTGGTAGGGTGTGTAAGATGTTCTCATTAACTTGTCCCAGGAACAGGACAGTGATGAATGTGCACATTAGTTTGATCACATGTCCAAAGTAGGTCCCACATTTCTATGCATCAAGGCTTCGTGTGACTGAGGCCTTATTTGTTCTCATGCTGCTCTGTACTGTGTTTGGGTTTGTTGTGTCTGTAGGTTTATACCTCATCTGTGCAATGTTTCATGGCTTATAAATCATCTGTTGTTACTTTTGCTAAGGAGGAAAATCCATTTTAATTAAAAGCAAAAATGCACCTGTGTGTTGGATGTTTTTGTTAAACCACGACTGATATGAGATGCTCTGAACTTCATCGAAGAGGGGTTCTGATTAACACCGTTAGCCCGATAGCAATAAACACTTGTGGTAACTTTAGCTAGCAATAGCCTTCTATGGTAACTTAAACCAGCTGAACATAATCTCTTGAGGTAAATTTGGCTAGTAGTGCCCCCCTGTGGTAACTTGAGTTAACTAGCAGTGACATTCAATGGTAACTTTATCTATAACAATATCCTGTGGTAACTTTAATATAGACCTTCTCTGGTAACTTCATCTATAATAATAGGTGAATAATAATCTCCTGGAGTAACATTAGTTTGAATAATAACCTGTGGTAAGTTTAGTGATAGAGAACTTTCTGAAGTAACATTAACTGTAGGGATAACCTGTGGGAACTTTAGCTATAGAGATTAACTTCTCTGGTAACTTTAGCTGTGGAGATAACCTCCTGTGGTAATTTTAGCGACAGAGATAACCTCCTGTGGTAATTTTAGCGACAGAGATAACCTCCTGTGGTAATTTTAGCGACAGAGATAACCTCCTGTGGTAATTTTAGTGACAGAGATAACCTGTGGTAAATTTGGCGACAGATATCACCTTCTGTGGTAACTTTAGCAATAGCAATAACCTTCTGTGGTAACTTTAGCTAGCGATAACCTTCTGTGGTAAATTTAGTGATAGATAACCTCCTGCGGCAACTTTAGCTACAGACATGAACTTCTGTGACAACTACTTATAGAGAGAACCATCTGTGGTAAATTTAGTTGTAGAGATAAGCTACTGTGACAACTTTAGTGATAGAGATAACCTTCTGTGGTAACTCTAGCTTTTGAGAGAACCTCCTGTGGTAACTCTAGCTTTTGAGAGAACCTCCTGTGGTAACTCTAGCTTTTGAGAGAACCTTCTGTGGTAACTCTAGCTTTTGAGAGAACCTCCTGTGGTAACTCTAGCTTTTGAGAGAACCTCCTGTGGTAACTCTAGCTTTTGAGAGAACCTTCTGTGGTAACTCTAGCTTTTGAGAGAACCTCCTGTGGTAACTCTAGCTTTTGAGAGAACCTCCTGTGGTAACTCTAGCTTTTGAGAGAAACTCCTGTGGTAACTCTAGCTTTTGAGAGAACCTTCTGTGGTAACTCTAGCTTTTGAGAGAACCTCCTGTGGTAACTCTAGCTTTTGAGAGAACCTTCTGTGGTAACTCTAGCTTTTGAGAGAACCTCCTGTGATAAATGTGTCTCTAGAGATAAATTTACCACAGAAAGTTATCTTTATCTATTATAATTTAGCTATATAGATAATCTGTGGAAAATTTAGCTATAGAAATAACCTTCTGTGGTAATTTTAGTGACAGAGATAACCTCCTGTGGTAATTTTGGCGACAGATATCACCTTCTGTGGTAACTTTAGCAATAACCTTCTGTGGTAACTTTAGCTAGAGATAACCTTCTGTGGTAAATTTAGCTACAGAGATGAACTTCTGTGACAACTACTTATAGAGATAACCGTCTGTGGTAAATTTAGTTGTAGAGATAAGCTACTGTGGTAATTTTAGCTATAGAGATAAACTTCTGTGACAACTTCAGCGATAGAGATAACCTTCTGTGGTAAAATTAGCTATAGAGATAATCTCCGTGGTATCTTTAGTTATGGAGATAACCTCCTGTGGTAAATTTTTTCTCTAGAGATAACTTTCTGTGGTAAATTTATCTTTAGAGATAACCTCCTGTGGTAAGTCTAGCAATAGGTTTAACCTCTTGTGATAAATTTATCGATAGAGATAACCTTCTGTGGTAAATTTAGCTTTAGAGATAATACTGTGGTAAATTTATCTATAGACATAACCATCTGTGGTAACTTTTTAGTGATAGAGATAACTTTCTGTGGTAACTCTAGCTTTTGAGAGAACCTCCTGTGGTAAATTTGTCTCTAGAGATAAATTTACCACAAAGTTATCTTTACCCTATTATAATTTAGCTATATAGATAATCTGTGGAAAATTTAGCTATAGAAATAACCTTCTGTGGTAAATCTAGCGTTAGAGATAACCTTCTTTGTTAACTCTAGCTATAGAGATAACCTTCTGTGGTAGCTTTAGCTATATAGATAACCTCCAGTGGTAAATTTGGCGATAGGGATAATCTTCTGTGGGAAAATTAGCTTTAGAGATAATCTCTGTGGTATCTTTAGTTATGAAGATAACCTCCTGTGTTTACTGTGGTAAATTTATCTTTCGAGACAACCTCCTGTGGTAACTTTATTTGTAGAGATAAGCTTCTGTGATAACTCTATCTATAGAGATAACCTCCTGTGGTAAATTTTGCTATAGAGATAATCTTCTGTGATAACTCTATTGATAGAGATAAACTTCTCATTATCTGTAGCCGCTTTATCCTGTTCTACAGGGTCGCAGGCAAGCTGGAGCCTATCCCAGCTGACTACGGGCGAAAGGCAGGGTACACCCTGGACAAGTCGCCAGGTCATCACAGGGCAGAGATAAACTTCTGTGGTAAATTTAGCTGTACAGATAACCTCCTGTGGTAACTTTTAGCTGTACAGATAAGAGAATGTATTTCATAACTTACAATAAAGCTTACTCATTCATAATAATGAGACCATTTTCTCAAAATTATGACTTAATATCTCATTATTATGAAATACTATGTAATTATTATGAGATTGAAAAAAGAAAAAAACAGGAAAAACAGAAGTCACACAATATCTCAATTATTCCTTTGTATCTCATAATTATATCGAGGATATTACATGGTGGCGCGAAGATATGAAGTTTATCTTTGAGTGGTGAACATATTCATGAGTGGGCAAAGCGAATATATTTTCCAACTCAAGAAGATAAACTTCATATCATCATGCCATCGTGTAATGTATTTTATATTATATGGACACACACACACAAAAAAAAACGCAAGTTCTTCAAAAGAATTTTAAATTTGAACCGGTTTGCCATTTTGACAACACACGTCTAGTCAGTGGGAAAACACTGGGAGTGACATCATCGGAGTGAAATATCAGGAAATATGTCATTCAGATCTGCAATGTATTTCATATGAAAAATGTAAGTTTTTCAGCACAAGCAGATAAACTTCATATCTTCAAGCCAATGTGTGATTTTCTTTTTATTATAGCGACACAAACAAATAGGCCTCAAATTTATCAAAACAATTCATCGATTTCCTCACGAGTGACATATTGAAAAATATATCACTCAGTGTCTCGGATGTAGTTCGTATGAAAAGTATGAGTGGCGTATTTTCCAGTAAAACATTTGTGTGTGTATATATAATATATATATATATATAATGTTATTCACCAGCTGGGAGGTCCGTATGGTGAAATACCGTGACCGAGGTCTTGAAAGTACTGAGCGAGGCCCTCTGGGCCGATATCAGTATTCAAGGTCGAGGTCACGGTATTTCACCATACGGACCGACCTTAAGCTGGTAAATAATTTTTTTTTTCTTTACCAAATTCTAACAGAAAACGAGAGCGCCCAAAAGGGAAAACCGAGCCGAGCCAAGCCGCCATTTTGAATCCTCATTCACGGCTGTAATGCAAATTGCTTCCTCCTCGGTATACAAGTGCACTTCCATGGCAGGAAAAAAACTACATTTTGCCGTCTATGTAGTTCCCTACAAAATTGAGTCATTCAGGATTCAGCCATGTTTTTGCTCGGCGTTAGCAAGTTACAGGTTTTTAGCTTTCTCCTGAAATGTTTTCTTTTATTTTGTCTACCTCAGGGTAGTAAAACTCGCTTTCGCTGTGAAGACTGTCATTATCACTATCCATGATGTAAAATTAATGCTATTCTCCTGAGAAATGCTGGCAAAAATGTACAAGATTTTTGATAATCTTATAAATAAGTCTTATTTTTAAAAAAAAGATAAATGTTGACAATAAATGCTACTATGTTTGTTGTTGTGAACGAGCGAGTCGCCAGAGGTCCATAACCGGGGTCCGTAACTGGGGTCCGTATCATAGGATACGGACCTGCTCGCCAGCCAATCAGAGTGCAGGATTTGGACCGCGAAAAAAATAATTAAGTTATTCCACAAAATCGAGTCATACTTGAGCTGATAGCTGATGAGGCGCATAGCACCGAGTTGTCTATAAGCCATATACGACGAGATTGAGTGGAATAACTGTTTTATTCTATCCACAGTCATTGGATATTGAGAAACAGAGCATTTTTATTTTTTGCAAATACAATAAATAAAATCTTTGTACAAAACTTCCAACAAAATCATTTCTGCTGAGAATGTAAATTTGTAAAAAATGCGATAATAATTCATGAAAAATAAAAAAGATATGTTCTTACCATCAAATATTTTCATTCCATATTGTATTGCTTTTTTGTATTTTGGGGGTTTTTGTTTTCAAGTAGAGTTTTTAGTTTGTCCTCGGTTGGTTCAGTAACACGCCGCCATTTTGTTTTTCTCTACTCACAGTACAACCCCGATTCCAAAAAAGTTGGGACAAAGTACAAATTGTAAATAAAAACGGAATGCAATGATGTGGAAGTTTCAAAATTCCATATTTTATTCAGAATAGAACATAGATGACATATCAAATGTTTAAACTGAGAAAATGTATAATTTAAAGAGAAAAATTAGGTGATTTTAAACTTCATGACAACAACACATCTCAAAAAAGTTGGGACAAGGCCATGTTTACCACTGTGAGACATCCCCTTTTCTCTTTACAACAGTCTGTAAACGTCTGGGGACTGAGGAGACAAGTTGCTCAAGTTTAGGGATAGGAATGTTAACCCATTCTTGTCTAATGTAGGATTCTAGTTGCTCAACTGTCTTAGGTCTTTTTTGTCATATCTTCCGTTTTATGATGCGCCAAATGTTTTCTATGGGTGAAAGATCTGGGGCCTCATGTACAAAGCTTGCATACGCACAAAAAAGCTACGTACGTCACTTTCTGCGCAAACATTCGTATGTACAAAGATTGACTTGGCGTGGAAAAGTGCGGTACTCTACGCAAACCTCATGGCTGGCGTACGCACATTTCTGGTGCATCTTGGTACTTGGCGACACTTAGAGGCAGAGCAACGCAACTACATTTAGGCCTACTCGGTCAAGAGTCATGACATGGCGATAAGAAGCATCCAAAAATGCATTGGAACATCAGGATGCGTGAATTGAAATGTATGTCAGTCATACGACATTGTCGAGACACATAATGCGAGACTGTTGGGTAAATGCCAACAGATCCATCAACCATCCCTTCCATATTGTAATTACGGGAAATGAGAAACCCGAGCAATATCATTTCGATATTATTCCCATTGACTATTGGTTAATTAATTAAATTAAAGAATGCACATGCAGGACCATGCATTGCAGCTAGCTTAATAGATCTTCCTCACGCATTTGCCTCGAGGTGTCAGACTGAAATATTATTAGTTGATGTTGCGTGGGGTAGCCTTATCACATAATTACCAAGATCAATATATGAAACGATTTCCAAGTGCGTACAAATCAGACACAACCGCGGTGTGTGGCGTGTTACACAATGTGGCGCAGCGGCACGGCGTGCCAATAATGGAGCGAGACCTGCTGGAGGACCCAGACCCTGGGCCTCACAACGAGGTGCCACAGCGACATGGCATACAAACCCGGCAGCGCTTAATAGCCACAATGTGAAAAGGTAAGGACAGACGGGACACAGGACACCATTCATTTTTTAAGATATTCTTTTAATGTGTTATTCAGTTCCTTCAATTCCTCACGGATTCCCTCGAGGTTGTCGTTAATCGCCTCTATCCCCTTTAAAATTTCCCCCTGCGACTCAAGGACCGCGCACGTCAGCACCCGGCCTGTGGACCTGGCGACAGGGGCAGGCGGTGGAGAAGGGGGGCAGGTGACAGTGACCCTGGATCCGCTCGGCTGGGGGTCCTCTTCCTGCTCGGGTGGGATGGACTGGGGGCCTCCTGTTGTTCCCTGGCCCCCTGCTAGAATACATTTGTCATTAAAATCCTATTGTGGAAAATATGTGCACATGTTTTATTTCTGGTTACATGTGGCTAGGAATATTGGGCCTACTAAGAGAGGAAGACATTTCCTCAAATACAGGGTGTCCCCGAAAAAATGTACACATTAGAGCACTAAAGGTGTTTTTTTGTTTTCAAAACCCATGTAACTCAAATAGACACTCATTGTGGCGCAGGCACTGTGGACGATACGAATCATACCGTTATCTTGGTATAGGCTACATTCACATTCAGTGGCATACAATCAGTGACCGTTGCATGTCTCATAGCATACACTTTGAACATCACTTTAATTGGAGGTGACAGAACAATTAAGTGATGTACCTGGTATGTGAATTCTATTACACTGTGCTAAAGGCAGGGATTAACGCGAATAAATGTTAATGTTAAATGTTAATAATAAATGTTAAATGTTAATTTGATTAACACGAGATTTCTAACATTTAATTAACATTAACGCGTTAGTAAAAGTTGCCATGTCTTTTACCTAACGCGGGCCTTACTGCAGGTCTATTTATACTAATTAACATATTCAGTGTGGAATAATTGAGGGAGGAGAAGGGGCGGGGAACGGGGCTCGTGCATGTGCGCCGAATTCCACGTTGATTGGGATGTACAACAGGAGAGTGCGTGGAAACCTTCGTACGCACTGATTGATACATCCGGATTTTTTTGGTCGTACAGGTACGCAAATTTCCCGATTTTGACGTGCGCACATATTTAGTGGGAAATCCACGCAGGTCTTTGTACATGAGGCCCCTGGACTGCAGGCTGACCAGTTCAGTACCCGGACCCTTCTTCTACGCAGCCATGATGCTGTAATTGATGCAGTATGTGGTTTGGCATTGTCATGTTGGAAAATGCAAGGTCTTCCCTGAAAGAGACGTCGTCTGGATGGGAGCATATGTTGCTCTAGAACCTGGATATACCTTTCAGCATTGATGGTGTCTTTCCAGATGTGTAAGCTGCCCATGCCACACGCACTAATGCAACCTCATACCATCAGAGATGCAGCTTCTGAACTGAGCGCTGATAACAACTTGGGTCGTCCTTCTCCTCTTTAGTCCAAATGACACGGCGTCCCTGATTTCCATAAAGAACTTCAAATTTTGATTCATCTGACCACAGAACAGTTTTCCACTTTGCCACAGTCCATTTTAAATGAGCCTTGGCCCAGAGAAGACGTCTGCGCTTCTGGATCATGTTTAGATACGGCTGCTTCTTTGAACTATAGAGTTTTAGCTGGCAACGGCGGATGGCACGGTGAATTGTGTTCACAGATAATGTTCTCTGGAAATATTCCTGAGCCCATTTTGTGATTTCCAATACAGAAGCATGCCTGTATGTGATGCAGTGCCGTCTAAGGGCCCGAAGATCATGGGCACCCAGTATGGTTTTCCGGCCTTGACCCTTACACACAGAGATTCTTCCAGATTCTCTGAATCTTTTGATGATATTATGCACTGTAGATGATGATATGTTCAAACTCTTTGCAATTTTACACTGTCGAACTCCTTTCTGATATTGCTCCACTATTTGTCGGTGCAGAATTAGGGGGATTGGTGATCCTCTTCCCATCTTTACTTCTGAGAGCCGCTGCCACTCCAAGATGCTCTTTTTATACCCAGTCATGTTAATGACCTATTGCCAATTGACCTAATGAGTTGCAATTTGGTCCTCCAGCTGTTCCTTTTTTGTACCTTTAACTTTTCCAGCCTCTTATTGCCCCTGTCCCAACTTTTTTGAGATGTGTTGCTGTTATGAAATTTCAAATGAGCCAATATTTGGCATGAAATTTCAAAATGTCTCACTTTCGACATTTGATATGTTGTCTATGTTCTATTGTGAATACAATATCAGTTTTTGAGATTTGTAAATTATTGCATTCCGTTTTTATTTACAATTTGTACTTTGTCCCAACTTTTTTGGAATCGGGGTTGTATATGAGCTGATATCCTAGTAGTAGAGTAGCGAATCAGAGCGTGCGATTGCTCATATCCAGTGAATATGGATAGAATAATAATCAAATGTACCATGCACTGAGAGGCTCCGGTTGAAATTATGTAGTACTGTGCCAGTCACCAAAGATAATCCATAATTACCAGAGCCTCTCAGTGCATGGTATATTTGATTAATATCCCTCATCAAAAAATTTCAAACTAAAAGTGTTAAGATTGAATCTCGGCATAAACACACTGAAGGCAGCCCTGTTTATTGTTTACGTTGGAATGACCTTCAACCTACATATATGCAATGTACCATGTTATTGCCTGCCCCGCTAGGCATGATCATGATACGTAGATCTACACATACAGAAATGCCTGTGGGGCCTCAGCTGTGAATCGAGTAGGCCGTATAGCTTAAAATTGTAATGTCAGTTTATGGTATATCCTGGATATACCATGACTGACTCACACTACATCCATTTTTTTTATGTCACGATCTCATCTCATCTCATTATCTGTAGCCGCTTTATCCTGTTCTACAGGGTCGCAGGCAAGCTGGAGCCTATCCCAGCTGACTACGGGTGAAAGGCGGGGTACACCCTGGACAAGTCGCCAGGTCATCACAGGGCTGACACATAGACACAGACAACCATTCACACTCACATTCACACCTACGGTCAATTTAGAGTCACCAATTAACCTAACCTGCATGTCTTTGGACTGTGGGGGAAACCGGAGCACCCGGAGGAAACCCATGTGGACACGGGGAGAACATGCAAACTTTGCACAGAAAGGCCCTCGCCGGCCACGGGGCTCGAACCCGGACCTTCTTGCTGTGAGGCGACAGCGCTAACCACTACACCACCGTGCCGCCCCTTATGTCATGATATACATTGTTTAATCAATGGTGGAACTATTTTACGTGAGCCATCCTTGACCAATCCCTGCACAGGATTGATTGATTGATTGATTGATTGATTGATTGATTGATTGATTTGACTGATGATGAGGGATATAAAACATATGTCATAAACGCTTACAATTTCATAATAATAACATTTTCTCACAATTATGATTTAATGTCTCATTATGACAGTCATTTTTATGAAACTGAAGACATAATTAGGAGATGCGAAGAAAGAAAGAAAAAGAGAAAGAAAAAGACTTGGAAAAAAATGAACACAGTGTGCCATAATAATGAGAACATATGTTATAATTATGGGTGGCATGGTGGTGTAGTGGTTAGCACTGTCGCCTCACAGCAAGAAGGCTCTGGGTTCGAGCCCAGCAGCCGGCGAGGGCCTTTCTGTGTGGAGTTTGCATGTTCTCCCTGTGTCTGTGTGGTTTTCCTCCGGGTGCTCCGGTTTCCCCCACAGTCCAAAGGCACGCAGATTAGGATAATTGGTGGCTCTAAATTGACTGTAGGTGTGAATGGTTATTTGTCTCTATGTGTCAGCTCTGCGATGATCTGGTGACTTGTCCAGGCTGTACCCCGCCTCTCACCCATAGTCAGCTGGGATAGGCTCCAGCTCGCCTGCGACCCTGTAGAACAGGATAAGCGGCTACAGATCATGGATGGATTAATTTATTTTATTTCTCTGTGTGTGTGTGTGTGTGTGTGTGTGTGTGTGTGTGTGTGTGTTAGGTACAGATAATGATAGGGGAGACTTGGGACAGTTTGGATTCCCATAAATTCATTTCAACCAGTCAAGTTTTAGATCCCATCAGAAGTTAGATGTTGCTACTCAGAGTAACCCAGTGTTGTAGTTGAATCACTAAACCTTGAGTCCAAGTCCAGTCTCAAGTCCCCAGTGTTCAAGTCCAAGCCATTAAAGGAAATTTTGAGGAGAGTCCGAGTTGAGTCCGAGAACAAGACTCCAACTGCATCATCTGATGGTGGCTGTAATTCAGACTGTCAAAAGCATTTGGCTCCAATTGCAAATTCGCGACCAACTTGGAAGGGAGTCAAATACCCATTGAAGTGATTGGCCACAGCCAGTGTTGTAGTCGAGTCACTCAACCTCGAGTTGGAGTCCAGTCCAGTCCGGGTGCTCCGGTTTCCCCCACAGTCCAAAGACATGCAGGTTAGGTTAACTGGTGACTCTAAATTGACCGTAGGTGTGAATGTGAGTGTGAATGGTTGTCTGTGTCTATGTGTCAGCCCTGTGATGACCTGGCGACTTGTCCAGGGTGTACCCCGCCTTTCGCCCATAGTCAGCTGGGATAGGCTCCAGGTTGCCTGCGACCCTGTAGAAGGATAAAGCGGCTAGAGATAATGAGAGGAGATGAGTATCAGTATGCATAAAAATAGTTTAAGGCCTATATTATTGCACATAATAATTGCATCGATGAGAGATGGCAGAGGCAGTAGTGGTGAAGTAGTGCAAATTAAACGACAAACAGGTTATTGCTGCTACGTTACAAGTTGTGGGTGTTATACAGTCTGACAGCAGCCGGTATGAATGACCTGCGGTATCTCTCCTTCTTACACCGTGGGTGTAGCAGTCTACTACTAATGTTAGAATTATGACTTTGTACTTTTTTGGGCGGCACGGTGGTGTAAGTGGTTAGCACGGTCGCCTCACAGCAAGAAGGTTCTGGGTTCACGGCCGCTGGGGGCCTTTCTGTATGGAGTTTGCATGTTCTCCCGGGTTTCCTCCGGGTGCTCCGGTTTCCCCCACAGTCCAAAGACATGCGGTTAGGTTAATATGGGACGGCCTTGGGCTGAGATGCCTTTGAGCGAGGCACCGAACTCCCAACTGCTCCCCGGGCGCTGTTAGCATGGCTGCCCACTGCTCTGGGTGTGTGTGTGTGTGTGTTCACTGCTTCAGATGGGTTAAATGCAGAGAGGAATTTCACAAGTGTGTGATGAATAAATTTGTGCTTTCTTTCTACTGTCATTATCAATAAATTGACAACCATCATGATGAGAAGTGATAATTCTGAGAGAAGATCTCGTGTATGACAGATTATTATGGCACAAGGGCGAGATGGAGTTTGCGTTTAAACGCTCGGTCCGGAACTAATGTTTACGCCCCGCGTTCACTCCGGAAGGTGTTACACGTCGTGCGAGCCGACTTGCTTGCTTCCTGCACAGACCGGAAGTAAGCCGAGGAGCGGACCTGGAGGTGACCGACTGGCACTGTTTTCTTTATAAAGAAAAGGATCGAGAAGCGTTTGGAGTTTTGATCAGGCGTGCGGTTCCGGTTCAGCGGTGAAATGGGCTCTCATCTGGTGCGGAGCTACATCACGGAGCGGGACACGACACCGGACCCGAGAGGCCCGTTACAGCACGACCCGCAGTTCGGCTTCCCCGAGGAGAGGAAGGAGAGAGGTGGGTTTTAGATAAACAGCAGCAGCATGTGTATAAATCAGTGTGAATGTTTAGTGTTGACAGAAAGAAGGCTGCTGTTCTAAACCCAGATGTCACCCTGTTCCGTGTCCGAGTGTGGAGTGAAGTGTTCTCCACCCTGCCTGGTGCACTCAGCAAGCTGCTGTTTGAGACGCAGGTCGTGTTACTTACCTGCACGTTATGACCAAAAGTTTGTGCACCCCGACCAGAACACCCAAAGTGTTTTTTTGCCAAGCTGTTCCTCCAAATTCAGAAGCACACTTTTTTTTTTTCCTTCAGTGGAACTGAGACCCCAAAACCTCACGGTGTGTGAAGGTTGGAGTGAAGAACTTGAGTGTCCTGCACAGACTGAACTCAACCCCACTGAACCCCTCTGGGATGAACTGGAGCCTCCTCAACCTCAACATTATTGTTGTTCACAATATATATATATAAAACAGTCTCAGTAAAGATCTTACGGATGTAAATATGCATCTGTATCAAGTCAAGTCAACTTTATTGTCAAATATGCTATACATGCTCGACATACAGCACAGATGAAATTACAGTCCTCTCTGACCCACGGTGCAAACAGGCAATGCAATAAATAATAGAATAATTGAATAAACAATTCGGGGCGGCACGGTGGTGTAGTGGTTAGCGCTGTCGCCTCACAGCAAGAAGGTCCGGGTTCGAGCCCCGTGGCCGGCGAGGGCCTTTCTGTGCGGAGTTTGCATGTTCTCCCCGTGTCCGTGTGGGTTTCCTCCGGGTGCTCCGGTTTCCCCCACAATCCAAAGACATGCAGGTTAGGTTAACTGGTGACTCTAAATTGACCGTAGGTGTGAATGTGAGTGTGAATGGTTGTCTGTATCTATGGCTACATTTACACTAGACCGTATTTGTCTCGTTTTCTTCGCGGATGCACTGTCCGTTTACATTAAACCGCCTGGAAACGGGAATCCGCCAGCGTCCACGTATTCAATCCAGATCGTGTCAGCTCCGGTGCTGTGTAAGCATTCAAAATACGCGGATACGCTGTGTTGAGCTCTAGCTGGCGTCTCATTGGACAACGTCACTGTGACATCCACCTTCCTGATTCGCTGGCGTTGGTCATGTGACGCGAATGCTGAAAAACGGCTCGGACTTCCGCCGTGTATCACCTTTCATTAAAGAGTATAAAAGTATGAAAATACTGCAAATACTGATGCAAATACTGCCCGTTGTGTAGTTATGATTGTCTTTAGGCTTGCCATCCTTCCACTTGCAAGTAGTAAGTGATGTGCGCTGGGATCTCACACACAGCGGCTCAGTCCCGAATCGTGGCTTGCGCACTTCACTCGCGCGCTGTGTGAGCTGCGCAGGGCCAGAGTGCGCACCCTCCAGAGGGCACTCGCTGTTCAGGGCGGAGTGATTTGGAGCGCAGGATGCCTGCGGAGCCGAGCGTATCCGCGTATTGGCGTTGCTGTGTGCACGGCTAACGGTTTTAGTGTAAACGCGAATCGTTTTAAGAATGTTAATCTGATGATCCGCTGATTCGACATAATGTAAACGTAGCCATAGTGTCAGCCCTGTGATGACCTGGCGACTTGTCCAGGGTGTACCCCGCCTTTCGCCCGTAGTCAGCTGGGATAGGCTCCAGCTCGCCTGCGACCCTGTAGAACAGGATAAAGCGACTAGAGACAATGAGATGAGATGAAGAAAACAAAGTTCATGTTCTTTTCTAGAACCCATAAGCTGGGATCCTCCCTGCCTCAACTATGCACTTTGCAGGGTAAATCGATTGAACTCGTCTCCTCATATAGATATCTGGGTTTTATGTTGGAGGAAGATCTAGCCTTTAAATTGCATGTTGAGAATTTACTTTGTAGACTGAAATTAAAGCTGGGTTTTTTCTTTAGAAACAAATCTTGCTTTACTCAACAAGCAAGGAAAAGATTGGTTGAATCTACTTTTCTGCCAGTCTTGGATTATGGGGACGTATTTTATAGACGTACCTTTAAAGCTCTGCTACAGTCCTTAGACTCCGTGTATCATTCTGCATTAAGATTTATCACTCAAGCAAGTTACTCCACCCATCATTGTGCCTTGTATGAAATGGTTGGTTGGTCCTCACTCTTTATGAGAAGACATAAACATTGGTTAATTTTTGTGTACAAAGCAATAATTGGCCAACTTCCTTCTTATATATCTGTTCTTTTAACACCTAGTACGTCTCAGTACAATCTACGGTCAAGTAGCTATATCTTGTATGATGTTGTGCAGGCAAAATCTGAGTTTGGTAAGACTGCCTTTGCTTGTAGTGCTCCAACAGCATGGAATGAGCTACAGAGACGACTAAAACTTGAGGTTTTTATTTCACTTGTTGACTTCAAAGCTTGTCTTAACCGAGTGTATCAGTCAGTCTGTTCTTGTTTTTAAATTTTCTGTTTTTGTGTGCTGCCTTCTTGGCCAGGGCTTACTTGTAAAAGAGATTTTAATCTCAATGTGATTTTATCCCTGGTAAAATAAAGGTGAAATAAATAAAAAAAAAAAAAAAAAACATCTGACCATCAGGGTCTGATCTCAGTAATGCTGTTAACTGGCCTAATGGTTAGAAAAGCAACTTTGGGACCAAAAGATCTCTGGTTCAATTTCCTGGATCAGCAGGAATGGCTGAAGTGCCCTTGAGCAAGGCACCTCACCTCAAACTGCCCCCTCCAGCTGCTCTGGGAATGTTGTACAACCCCTGGCAAAAAGTATGGAATCACCAGTCTTGGATGAGCACTCATTCAGACGTTTTATTCTGTAGAACAAACTGAGATCACAAACATGATACAATAATAAAGTCATTCCAAAGTGCAACTTCTTGGCCTTCAGAAACACTAAAATAAACGAAGAAAATACATTGTGATAGTCAGCAAATGTTACTTTTATAGACCAAGCACAGGGAAAAAAAATATGGAATCACTCAATTCTGAGGAAAAAAATATGGAATCACTCAATTTTCAGGTAGAAAATAAGGACTCACCCAGTCAATTTCCTTTCCCTAAATTGACGCCTGTCTCAGTTATCACACCTTGGAGGGCTGCTGGACCAAGTGGATTGGCAAGAATCATGGCTCCAACAAGAGAGATGTCTCTTGAAACAAAAGAGAGGATCGTCAAACTTCTTAAAGAAGGTAACTCTTCACGCATGGTTGCCAAAGATGTGGGCTGTTCACAGTCAGCTGTATCTAAGATATGGACCAAGTACAAACAGCATGGGAAGGTTTTTAAAGCCAAGCGTACTGGTAGACCAAGGAAGACATCAAAGTGTCAAGACAAAAAACTTAAGGCCATATGTCTTGAAAACTGAAAAAGTACAACAAAACAAATGAAGCATAAATGGGAGGAAGCTGGAGTCGATGTACAAGTATGTGACCGAACCATGAGAAATCGCCTAAAGGAAATGGGATTTTCATCTAGGAAAGCTAAAAGAAAACCATCATTGACACCTAAACAGAAAAGAACAAGACTACAATGGGCTAAGGAGAAGCAATCATGGACTGTGGATGACTGGATGAAAGTTATCTTCAGTGATGAATCACGAATCTGCATTGGACAAGGTGATGATGCTGGAACTTTTGTTTGGTGCCGTTCCAGTGAGATTTATGAAGAGGACTGCCTGAAGAAAACATCCAAATTTCCACAATCCTTGATGATATGGGGCTGCATGTCAGGCAAAGGCACTGGGGAGACGGCTGTGGTTACTTCTTCAATAAATGCACAGTCTTACATTGACATTTTGGACAGTTTTCTTATCCCTTCAATTGAAAAGTTATTTGGGGATGATGAAATAATTTTCCAAGATGACAATGCATCGTGCCATAGAGCAAAAACTGTGAAAGCATTCCTTGGTGAAAGACACATCCAGTCAATGTCATGGCCTGCAAATAGTCCAGATTAGTCTGGCTAACGCGACTGCAAAGCTCTACGAGCTATTGGTCTGGCCAAGATATTAAGCCCAACCGTTTCCCAGAGCCCGTGGTTGACCCGCCTCCCTGAAATGCCTGTTTGCTACTGGTCGAAGCCAGAAAAGGCTGTGACGAAGCTTAAACCAATCACATCACTCTTTCCTCTGACGTATGTGACGCGACGGGGCTAACTGGTAGATTAAACTCTTACCGAAGCCGGTCGGGAGCAAGGCGAAAACGTCCTTCCTTTCAATAAATACCTCCAGGGCTGCTCTTTGCTCCGTTTTCAGTGAGAACTTGCTCCATGTTCGTAATGTTTCTAGTGAATGAAGCGCTTCCGGCATAGATTCTGTAAACAATCTATGGCTTCCGGTCCCAGTTCTACTACGTCACTGCCTTGAACACGCCTCTACCCAGGGCCGTTGGAGATGCTCAAAGTTGATTGGTTCCCAATTTTTCGGGAGCTTGGAGGAGCTGTAGATAGCTTGCCTGGCCAGACTAAGCTCGCAGCAGGCCCTCATGTTGCGTCACGCTTAGGATGGGCGGGCCCAGGCCAAGTCCAGATCTCAACCCAATAGAAAACTTGTGGTGGAAATTGAAAAAAATGGTCGACGACAAGGCTCCGGCCTGCAAAGCTGATCTGGCAACTGCAGTCAAAGAGAGTTGGCACCAGATTGATGAAGAATACTGTTTGTCACTCATCAAGTCCATGCCTAAGAGACTGCAAGCCGTTATAAAAGCCAGAGGTGGTGCAACTAAGTACTAATGATGTGTTTTGAATGTTCTTTTGTTTGTCTGTTTTTCATGATTCCATTTTTTTTTTCCTCAGAATTGAGTGATTCCATATTTTTTTTCCCCTGTGCTTGGTCTATAAAAGTAACATTTACTGACTTCCACAATGCTTTTTCTTCATTTCTTTTAGTGTTTCTGAAGGCCAAGAAGTTGCACTTTGGAATGACTTTATTATTGTATCATGTTTGTGATCTGAGTTTGTTCGACAGAATAAAATGTGTGAATGAGTGCTCATTCAAGACTGGTGACTCCATACTTTTTGCCAGGGGTTGTACATTGCTTTGGATAAGAGCATCTGCTAAATGCCATTAATGTAATATAATGTTATAGCTGGACTGAATGAACACATCCCCACAGCCACACCCCGAAATCTAGTGGAAAGCCTTCCCAGAAGAAAAGAGTGGAGTTTATTATAACAGTAAAGGAGAATAAATCTGGAATGAGATGTTCAACAAGGACACATGGGTGTGATGGTCAGGGGCACACATACTTTTGGTCATATCGTGTAGCTGAATTTTGGACTCATAAATGCTTTATTTCTGTGAATATTTTTATTTACGCTACCAAAATTAATAATAAAAGCAACTTACGAAATTACAGTTTTAAAAAATAGTTCAAACACGAGCTCCAAATACAGAATGCGTATTTAATTCCTTAATCATTTGCTGCTTTATTATTAAAAGTAAATGCACCTGTAAGACACAGACCCCAAATGTTAACTTTTTGCGGCGCACTGTGGGATTACATTAGTACACTGAATATTCTCCACGAGCTATGAAATGTCGAAGTCCAACGTTTAGCCAGCGTAAATGTTTGCAGTCTCAAGGTTTTTTTTAAATTCACTTTTATTTTCGAACTTTGTGATTCTGGTTTGTTTTGGAGACAGGAGGCTGAACTGAACTGGAGCTAGTAGAGCTGAAGATGCTGAAATGTTCATTAGGAGTGACAAAGCTGGACAGGATTAGAATTGAGGAGTATACAGTGGTGCTTGAAAGTTTGTGAACCCTTTAGAATTTTCTATATTTCTGCATAAATATGACCTAAAACATCATCAGATTTTCACACAAGTCCTAAAAGTAGATAAAGAGAACCCAGTTAAACAAATGAGACACAAATATTCTACTTGATCATTTATTTATTGAGGAAAATGATCCAATATTACATATCTGTGAGTGGCAAAAGTATGTGAACCTCTAGGATTAGCAGTTAATTTGAAGGTGAAATTAGAGTCAGGTGTTTTCAATCAATGGGATGACAATCAGGTGTGAGTGGGCACCCTGTTTTATTTAAAGAACAGGGATCTATCAAAGTCTGATCTTCACAACACATGTTTGTGGAAGTGTATCATGGCACGAACAAAGGAGATTTCTGAGGACCTCAGAAAAAGCGTTGTTGATGCTCATCAGGCTGGAAAAGGTTACAAAACCAGCTCTAAAGAGTTTGGACTCCACCAATCCACAGTCAGACAGATTGTGTACAAATGGAGGAAATTCAAGGCCATTGTTACCCTCCCCAGGAGTGGTCGACCAACAAAGATCACTCCAAGAGTAAGGCATGTAATAGTCGGTGAGGTAACAAAGAACCCCAGGGTAACTGAAGGCCTCTCTCACATTGGCTAATGTTAATGTTCATGAGTCCACCATCAGGAGAACACTGAACAACAATGGTGTGCATGGCAGAGTTGCAAGGAGAAAGCAATTGCTCTCCAAAAAGAACATTGCTGCTCATCTACAGTTTGCTAAAGGTCACGTGGGCAAGCTAGAAGGCTATTGGAAAAATGTTTTGTGGACGGATGAGGCCAAAATAGAACTTTTTGGTTTAAATGAGAAGTGTTGTTTGGAGAAAGGAAAACACTGCATTGCAGCATAAGAACCTTATCCCATCTGTGAAACATGGTGGTGGTAGTATCATGGTTTGGGCCTGTTTTGCTGCATCTGGGCCAGGACGGCTTGCCATCATTGATGGAACAATGAATTCTGAATTATACCAGCGAATTCTAAAGGAAAATGTCAGAATATCTGTCCATGAACTGAATCTCAAGAGAAGGTGAGTCATGCAGCAAGACAACGACCCTAAGCACACAAGTCGTTCTACCAAAGAATGGTTAAAGAAGAATAAAGTGAATGTTTTGGAATGGCCAAGTCAAAGTCCTGACCTTAATCCAATGGAAATGTTGTGGAAGGACCTGAAGCGAGCAGTTCATGTGAGGAAACCCACCAACATCCCAGAGTTGAAGCTGTTCTGTACGGAGGAACGGGCTAAAATTCCTCCAAACCGGTGTGCAGGACTGATCAACAGTTACCGTAAACATTTAGTTGCAGTTATCGCTGGACAAGGGGGTCACACCAGATACTGAAAGCAAAGGTTCACATACTTTTGCCACTCACAGATATGTAATATTGGATCATTTTCCTCAATAAATAAATAACCAAGTATAATAATTTCGTCTCATTTGTTTAACTGGTTTCTCTTTATCTACTCTTAGGACTTGTGTGAAAATCTGATGGTGTTTTAGGTCATATTTATGCAGAAATATAGAAAATTCTAAAGGGTTCACAAACTTTCAAGCACCACTGTATTCAAGGGACAGCTTGGAGACAAACTGAGAGAGGTGAGATTGAGATGGTTTGGATTGGACACATGCAGAGGAGAGATCCTGGGAATACTGGGAAAAGAACGCTGGAGATGGAGTTGCTGGGTAGAAGGAAAAGAAGAGCTAAGATGAGATTGATGGATTTGGTGAAGGAGGACATGAGGACGGTTGGTGGGACAGAAGAAGATACAGAGGACGGGGAAATGGAGGGACATTATCCACTGTGGAGAAAGAATAATGAGAAGGGGAAGAAATGTTTATTATAATCTAGCTATTCAAGTATTAGTTACACTGAACCAGATATGTACCGTTTTTTTTTATATATTTATAAACACCATGAGCTTTTTTTCACTGAACCACAGAAACCCAAAACCACACTGTGAAACTGTAATCTTTCATAATTATATTAACAGCCTTTCTTTGCAGTTTTATTAAAGTCACTGTCAATTTTTCAGACTGACAGCATTTTAAATCTGATTCAAGTGACCGGGCAGTTAAACAGGAACAATAGAAACAGATAATAATCTGTAATCTGGGCCTCCTGGATATACGCCATAGATTATGGTTTAAAGGATTTAGAGAGCAGGTTTGAAGATTAAAAGTGAGCCAGTGACCTCTTTATCCAAAACCTGGAAACTATAGGATGCTCAAAAACGTTTGACGAGCATAAGGGAAGGGAGGGGTGTGGCATTACAAAAAAAATTTCCAGACAAAACAGATAATTTTAGATAAAAGTCTTATATATTAAAGCTGTTCCATTAAATTGAGTCGTACGTGAGCTCGTAGTTGTCTATAATCCGTGTATGACGAGATTGAGTGGAATAACGGTTTTATTCTATCCACATTCACTGGCTTTTGAGAAACAGAGCATTTTTATTTTTTTGCAAATTTGATCAATAAAAACTTTTTATACAAAATGTCCGACAAAATCATTTCCATTCTTACCACCAAATACTTTCATTCCTTATTTTGTTGTGTTTTTTTTTTTTTTTTTTGAGGTTTTGTTTTTGAGTAGAGTTTTTATTTCGTCCTCGGTTGGTTCAGTAACGCTCCGCCATTGTTTTTCTCTACTCACGGTACGTGTATGAGCTGATATCCTAGTAGTAGAGTAGCCAATCAGAGCGCACGATTGCTCATATCCAGTGAATGTGGATAGAAATATTATATATAAACAAACCACACACGAGGGTAAGTCAATAAGTTCGAAGACAGATGTTGTAATTTCAAAAGGTTTGAAAGACTTCCTCCAGAATTCTACAAGGAAGGAAATCTCTGATGGAAACACCACTTGCAGAAGTGTTTAGACTTAAATGGAGGATATGTAGAGAAATAGCTTTATTTCCATAAATAAAGATTTTTTTTCAATTTGTCTTCAAACTTTTTGACTTGCCTTCGTGTGTGTTTTTATATATCTACACGCGCGTGCGCGCACACAGTACTGTGCAAAAGTCATAGACACCCTATTTCCCCCCCCATACAAACTTTGTTATAGATTCCTATTTTATGAGTTCTACATTATCGAGTCTCAACATTACAAAAACATTTGAGTTCCAAACTTTTGTTTGTTTGTTTCCAGCACAAAATTAAACATCTCATCTCATTATCTGTAGCCGCTTTATCCTGTTCTACAGGGTCGCAGGCAAGCTGGAGCCTATCCCAGCTGACTACGGGCGAAAGGCGGGGTACACCCTGGACAAGTCGCCAGGTCATCACAGGGCTGACACATAGACACAGACAACCATTCACACTCACATTCACACCTACGCTCAATTTAGAGTCGCCAGTTAACCTAACCTGCATGTCTTTGGACTGTGGGGGAAACCGGAGCACCCGGAGGAAACCCACGCGGACATGGGGAGAACATGCAAACTCCGCACAGAAAGGCCCTCGCCGGCCACGGGGCTCGAACCCGGACCTTCTTGCTGTGAGGCGACAGCGCTAACCACTACACCACCGTGCTGCCTAAATTAAATGTTAAAGGAAAAAAAATTTGTGGTATGTCTGAGCAGCATTTTCCATAAGAGAGCACTTTTCAGATTAAAAAAGAAAGCATAGAGAAGGCTGCTGGGTTTTGGTGTAAAATGAAGAAGCGAGTGTGACAAAGTGTCCAGAAGAACTGGGGCTGGTTCTGGAAGATGCTCAGGAAAACCTACAGCTCATTTCTGCATAAAACTGACCTCACTGGACCTCAGACTACCATTTCATTTATTTATTTTTTAAAGCAAAGGGAATTTTGTCTCACACCCAATAGTGACTGTCATTTATTATGGCTTACTGATTATAGTATTAATTTATTTTTTTTAATGTTGAAACATTTCATTTTATTTTTAAGTATTTCTTTACGTGTGTGTGTGTGTGTGTGTGTGTGTGTGTGTGTGTTGGAGCAGAGGAACAATGCTGGCCGTCACACACCACCTTCTCCACTCTGTATATAACCCCGGATGTGTGTTGTGGTTTTTAGAGCCCGTGGCCACTCAGGAGCACATGAACTTGGCCATGTTGCCGCTGGAGCAGCGTGATTACTGCGCTCACTACCTGATGAAACTGATGAAGTGTAAGAGAGACAACTTCCCCAACTTCCTGGCCTGCAAGCACGAGAGACACGACTGGGATTACTGCGAACACCAGGAGTAAGACCTGTATTTTTATTTATTTTTAAAAAAAAATCATTCGTTACTTCTGTACAGCTCTCAGTGGCTGCTACTGAAATCCTTCTCTGAGGTTTCTTCGTAATGTTTTGCTGACGCGGGGGGGGGCGGGCGGGCAGGCTGGTGAAGGAGTGACCGTTTATAGCTGCTATAACAGTGAGTTGTGAATGAGAACAGGAACAAGCACTTCAAGGAAAAAAATCATTCTGAGTGAGTACTGGAGTTTGGTTGATTATTTTCCTAGAACTGCATGACACAGTGGTTTATTCCTTCCATAAAGCCTCTCAGCAGGGGGGTGGAACAATCGGAATACTAATAGGGTGTTCACACGGCACATATTTGCATCGATGCTGCACCGATGTATTTTGTTGCGATATATCTTACACTGGTGTAAATTTTGCGCAGCGTTCACACGTCACAACCCTGCTTACTAGAGAGAAGCGTGTCAGCACCGGTGCAGCCCCACTTGCGGTCACACGGCAGTTTCTGCAACCGTGTTATAGTAGCAAAAACTTTATTACTATCATTTCCTTTGATAGTAATAAAGTTTTGATATTTCCTTTTATTACTATCATTTCCTATCATTATTACTATCATTTCCGATAGTAATAATGCGGAAATGAAATATGCGCATGCGTGAAAATGTACTTCTTTTTCCCGGTTGTCATGGCATCACCAAGCGCCGGGAAAACAACGTGGATGAAGACACCAGTGTTGCCAGATATTGCTGACGTCCATCCCAAAATATGTTCAAATCCGCCAAAATGCACTTAAAACCGCCAAATCTGGCAACACTGGAAGACACGCAGTTCTGTTGTTGATATTCACCATTTTGGAAGCGCAAAATACCAGGATGCAAATTATGCAATGCCCGTATGTAATCAACTCTCCTCACGCGTAGCGAGTCTACCCCTGTAGCGTTCAGACGTCCCATTTTATATCGGTGCTGCCCCGCAAACTAGCATTTACTCCGGAGTAAATTTCTTAAACCACCTCCCGAGCAGGGTTAGATTTGCACCGGTTTAAGCAGCTTTCAGGGGCTACACCGCTATAACTTTGTACCGTGTGAACGCTCTACTGGGGCAGCCCCGGTGCTACACCGGAGTAAAAGTTGCCGTGTGAACACCCCTTATGTCATGACTGATGAAAGTGAAGGTGCATGATATTTCAGACGGAGATTCAAAACTATCCTCGTCTCTCTTGAGACAGCAGCGTACTTCAATCAACTTCTGAGCACAATAGTGACAGTATGACATTTCTTCAGAGACCTCCCGCTGGATGTGATTGGCTCAGGTATCACATTACACGCTGGCTTACAGTACATCGTTGCTCGGAGCGGTAGATCTCCGAGTAGATTTGCAGGAAAACTTGTTCTTCATACCTCCTTTGATATCTCTGTCGCTTTCCGTACTGCAGTCATGCGTGTTCTGAGGATTTTTTAAATTTATCTAAATGTTATGTTTGATAAAAGGAGACCGATATACGACAGTGTATTAGGGCTATTTGTAGTTTAAATTTTTTTTTTTTTTTTTAAATATGGAGGTTGAGGTGGGGGGTAGTATTCTGAGGGGGGGAACCTGTTTAGAAAATAAGTCCATATACCGTATTTTCTGGACTATAAGCCGCTACTTTTTTCCTAGGTTTTGAACCATGCGGCTTATACAAAGGTGCGGCTATTCTGTGGATTTTTCTTCTACCGCTAGGGGCGCTCTAACCGGAAGTAGAATCAAAAATAAGATAGACGAAAAATCAATGCAAAGAAGAATTAGCAGATCTTTAGCAGATAGAACACGCACGACAAATTACTAACTGGTAATTATTTTCAAATCCAGCGAAGATGATTAAAGTGACTTGTGATTTCAAACACAGGAGAAATGAAGGTAAATAAATACCGGTTATTTTCTCTTGGTTCTGTTCCGTTTTAATCAGCAAAGTTGCTGCCGTGTTAAAAGGCACTGTTCGGAAAGAATCTGTTCAGGTACATACATGTACATTTACAGTACAAAATCGTTCTGTACATGCAGTAAATATCTAATTTTTCAACATAGATATCTGCGGCTTATAGCCCGGTGCGGCTTGTATATCTTTTTTTTTTTTTTTTAAAAATAGAGCGGATGCGGCTTATATACAGGTGTGCTCTATAGTCCAGAAAATACGGTAGTTACAAGAGGAAAACTCAGATATTCTCATAGATTATAAAGTCACAAATTTGAGGGAAAAAAAGCTTTTTGTCAAGGAACCGGATCGCTTCACTTTGCAGGGTCGAATCGTCATCATACCACAGACGTGTAATATATAGAGGATATTACACAGTTGTGCAAAGATACGAAGTTGATCTTTGAGTGGTGAACGTATATATGACGAGTGAGCAAAGTGAACGAGTAAAAAATATTTTCAACACGAGAAGATAAACTTCATATCTTTAAGCCAGTGTGTGATTTTTCTTTTTATTATATCAACAAAAAAAGTCCCCAAATTTATCAAAACGATTCATCAATTTCCTCACGAGTGACCGATAGAGATTCATGTCCCGGTTTTGGTTCTCCGTGTCCCAGATGGAGCTCGGATGAAAAATAAATACGAGTGGTGTATTTCCCAGTAAAACACTGTGTCATATAAGAATAAAGCACGAAGAGATTTTCAACTACATTTCTCTGAATGCACTGCAGCCAGGAAGCACGAGAGGATTTCTTGTAAATTTCTGATGTTTTGGGGTTGTTTTTTTATCCCCCTTTCACAAATTTCTGACTTTATAATCTTGAATATACAGTCCTCAAAAAAAATCTCCCAGCTTTACTTGCCCAATGGGCGAGCAGCACCCAAAATGTACTTGCCCGAAGAACAATTCCACTTGCCCAGAACTTTTATTTTATTTTGGAGAGGACAGAATGCAGGTTTTCCTCCCCCTTCTTCGTTTCTTCCTGACTAAGACTGTCCAAGTAATCCAGTAGTAGAGCTTTTTTTAGCTGTAGTTTTATTCGGACAACAGCAACAGATGCCGGACGTCTCCGCTTGGCTTCAGTATGTGAACAGCCAATCAGTGGGTCCCGTATGTGTTTGATTTTTTTAGGTCACAATTTACAACCAATAGGAGACACCCTTTGTCAGCTGTCCACCAATCACAGGCTCCCGTGTCACAATGGCGGTATGTTGATAAATATTTAGAAAATAAAAATATTACGAAATATATGAAACTATTAGCCTGGCAAGCCAGACTAAATGTGAATATTTAGTCTGGCCTCGCTCGTAGACATTTCCGAAGGGTGTGGAAGGAACAACCCGCTGTCTTTCAAACTGTCTCTGTGCGTATAGGCCAACGCTCTGACCAATCAGCGCAACAGTGACTGTGACGTAGTCAGAGCGACAGAAAGCAGTGGGGGAGGCCTTGAAATAAATAATTTTTAAAATGCGTATTAATTAATAAACAGGTTCTAGATATTAAGAAGTTTGGAGATAATGACCACAAGTTTGGAGTCTGTACCACATACTTAACATACACTTATTTTTTTCAAGTGTTTTTCAAGGGTTTGCTTAAACTGTTTTTGAGAGTTTTTATTTAGTGGTGTTTGGTGAAATAATTTCCCTTAAATTTAAAATAACGGGAAAATAAGAAACAATCAAAAAGTAATGTTTCAAAGCTGTTTATTAATTCTTCGTACTGCACAAACTAGCCCCATCCTTTTGGCTACGAGCGGAGCCAGCTGGTAGATCAGACTTTTGCCATAGCCGGTCGGCAAAACAGCGAAAACGTCCTTCTTGAAAAGGAATGAGTGGAGAGCCTCTTCCTGCTCATGTTTCAACGAAAACTCCAAGTCTAATTCTTCTAAAACTGATTCCAAAGCGGAGTCAAACGCACGCTGTTCACTAGCCGTAGCCATCTTTCCTGCTGTGCTTTCTCCAGCGTCGCGCAGCTTTGTCGTCACTCCTGCAAAAGCCCGCCCAAAGAATCCAAACAAAAACCTTGCGTTGTGATTGGCGGGCACGATTTGATGCCCGGGGTGTTTTTGTTTATATGTTGCGAGGCTAGACCCACTCGCTAGGCAAAAATATTTTTGGCCGCTAGGCGGGTGGGTCTAGTTTATTAGGCTATGAAACTATCAAAAACAATTTAAAAAAATCTTATTTATACACACACACACAGGTTAGAGGTAAGGAACATTATTCAGTGATATCGTTTATTATTAATTCCAGTCGTGATAAAGTTTGAGACCTGCCCGCTGCTGGCACACGATGTCCTTGACCCTCGTCGCCCTTAGCCAGTTGGTATAATTACGTCATTACATGGACGTCTCTGAGCCGAGCTTTTCTAGTACACTCGAACACACGCATACTTCGATGAATTATAACCAAAAACAAGGAAATTTTGACTGATTTCCTCAAAATATTTTTTTGTACTTTTATATATTGTGTTGATGAATAAAACTTTAATGCATTTCCCGTGAAACTAAACGAGCTACTTTAGACCGGTTCCCTGCTCTCTTGGCGCAGAGTGAGCATACAGTCAATGTCTCTGACGCTTGGTAGGATTAATTTTATTCAGGAACCAGTCCAGGAAAACAAGATTTTCAATAGACACAGGTGAACTTTGTTTTGATGAGGAGTCAGAGGTCACAATGCGTGATTCACTTTGCAGAATAATAATAATTGAAATATGCTACTGCTGGACTGACAGTTCAGATCTGCACCACGGAGCGGTTGCCAGCACTAACTTTTCTCGACCGATTACTCGTCCTTGCACAGACTTTAGTCGTCTCAGACAATCGGACATGCGGTTTTTCAAGCACTGATATGTTAGGGGTATTTTTCCTCATAAATATACAACTTTAATCTCAAATTCTGAGTTTTGTTCTCAGACTACAGCCTCCACCTGATCTGGGTTTTTATTTATTTATTTATTTTTATTTGTGCTAGCAGTGCTGGTGCAAATTGTTACTCTGACTCAGGATCTTTCTACTTTTTCTTATTATTATCCTAATGTTTTTAGGACGCTGTTTCTCCCTCGGTTTTCAACCAATCACCAAATTTCACATGAAGAATAGCTCTGGGCTGAATTATATTCCTATGACTTTTGGTGCTGATCTGGATCACTGATCTGGAATGATCCATGAAAAATGATTTTTTTTTGGGGGGGGCAGCAGGGCACAACTTTTCCTCACCAAGCGTCATTCTCTATCTCTCACTGTTCCGGATCTATAGCGTACGGTGACCAGATGTCCCAGTTTGTAACAGCTAGTGCAAATTACTGTGACTTTAGTCTCAGTGTCTATCTAGTTCAATTTTTTTTTTTAAACCTAAAATAACCTTCATATGCCGTGGTACAAATATGAGCTGAACATTTGAATATTCTTTCCCAACGCTAAACACTGATTTAGAAGTCTAACTGCAGGATTCCTGTTCTTTAAAACTGAGTAATATTTAGAAATAAAGCCGTATAGTGCGCTTCACAGGGAAGTCTGCTTTTCTTGCTGTACTCCTATCAGGGCTTTAATCTGAAAATATCCCCGAGAACCCTGACTTGTGTACAAACAGGAAGCGGTTACAGAGCGTCTTTATTAAACCTGCCAGTGTCGATAAATGTATTAGTGGAAATTCCAGTTATAGTCTAGCTCAAGGCCCTGCTGTAACCTGTGGTGGTTTTGGTTTTTTTAAAATCCATTTATCTTTCTCTGCTTACTGATTTTCTTCGACTCTCTTTTCCTCTCCGCCTGCAGTTACGTGATGCGAATGAAGGAGTACGAGCGAGAGAGACGGCTGAACCTGAGGAAGAAGAGGATCGAAGCCCAGGCAGCATAGTCGTCCCGATCACCCATCTGTCCCACTGTCCTCTTGTTCATGGTCTCTGTCTGTAAATACCAAACTGCTCTCGATAATAAAGAGCACCTTTATCCTGCCTCCACTCTCGTACTCTGTGGGTCCAGTTTATCATATTATACTGAAACATTCAAAACATCAAGCAGCCCAGAGTTATGATGCTAATTAGCTAAAAGTAAAAGAAGCTTGTAGCCTGTACATTTACATTTCTCTCTCTCCCCTCACAGTTCCATTAAATTGCAGAATAAATCAAACTACAATGATTACATTAGAAATTAATCAGATAAAGCTCCGCCTTAAATCTTTAGGCCATGCCTCCTTTATCCTGCTGATGCAGACCAACTTTAAACTAGGTATGGAGCACTTGCATGTGACGTCACAGCCGATCCAGATTGTGACAGACGCCATCTTGTCGGTCAAACGCCATATTTCCACCTTCTACTTCTACCTTTTCTTCTGGAAAACCCTACTATATACAATTCTACTACATACAATTCTACTACAATGGCTGCGGCTACAAGCTCTCCCTACCTGTGCACGTTTGTTTTTTGTGTGTATTTTTGCGTGTTGTTCGTCTGTACCGGACTTCAACATCCACTACAACCGTATGGACTTACTGGACATTGGTTTCCAGCAGAAAATGATGGTTTGTAGCGATTTCCATCGCATGCACAGCGGGGTCTCCGTGGATTGTTATCAGAAGCAAAGCGAAGGAGGCGGCACCGGGCGAGGAAGCAAAAGCGAGGCTGCAGAGCCGGCCTGTTGACTAAGCTCAGAAAACAACCACTCAAATCTCCACTGCTAAGCCTCTACCTCTCCAACGCCAGATCCATGGTAAACACCACGGACGATTTGGAATTACAACTGGAATTACCTTATTCTATTCTCTCATCGGCTGGTCAGTGCTATACTCAATACTTAAGTGACTTACCCATCCAGTGAGGATTCTTGTTTACAAGATGCCACATCTGAGTCGCTGACAAATCCTGAATTTCTGTAGAGATAACTGTCCAGAGATTTATAAGCACGCAGTGCTTCACCACTGAACAGCGAGGGAAAGTTAATGAGGTCATTATACACGTCCGGGTATTCCGCTGGCAGTTCAAAATCCGGTCGTGAAAATTCCGTCCGGAAAGCCATAAGGGTCACAAATCTGTAGATCGTTTATTTTAGACATATCTAGTTATTTGTTCATTAGAAAAATGAGCCGTGTAGTCCGTCAGTTGAAATTGATCCATTCTGTACACGAATGCAGCAGTATTCAGCGGTGTTTTTTACCGACAAGATGGCGGTTGTGTACTTTCCGGTCATGTGACTGCAAGATCTCTATTGAAAAAGAAAGTGCTTGATAATGTAAGTCGTCGCTCCAGTGTGAAACTAAAGACACTAAACGTCTCTTGCCTGATCAAGCGCTGATTTAAGCACCTTTTAAAATAAATAATTACATTCAAAATGCATGTTACGTAATTCTGCTTTGGTGTTTGTTTACCGTGACTAATTTTTACACAAATCAACATCGAGAGTGGCACTATTCAAAATCTGGGCCATGTCATAAAATGTTTTGTTTTATTAATCTTTATTAGACTACACGTCCATGAATACTGCATGAATAATTTGAGCTGGGAAAAAAAAAAAAAAAAACACACACAACGCATGTTTTAGTTTACAGGTGTTAAACACAACAGTGGTTTAGGAACAGTCAAGTCCAGAATCTCACCAGCAGCCCTTTACCTCGTCCCTCGTCCACCCCCTGGACACGTTTATTCAGTTATCAGATCAAGCTAATAAAATTGTCATTGCTGTGAAAGCAGCCCTTGGTGAAGGCTTTAGGGAGCGTGGCGAGATGGAACGGAACCAGGAAGGGCATAGGGTCTTCTGTAGGTGATGTCAGGTAGTGGGTGTGGTTTTTACAGGATGAAGGGCAGGATTGGAGAACGCAGAGGTGGGTAGTCACGGAACTCTTTCAGGTAGCTGCGGTGTTTCCCTTTTGCCCACACGGTCATCTGGATGAAGCCCACCAGTGTGAAGAAGGCCACCGGCAGACACTGAGTCATCAGGGTGAAGCCCAGCCATGAGCCCAACTGCGCGCGCACACACACACATTTTATATATATATATATATATATATATAAATAATCAGATAGTCATGATATATTTAAAAATCTATAATATTAAATCAAATGTATTTTACTTAATATGAGCACAAATGTGTCAAACAAGCGCAGTAACAGTGAATCACCGGTGTACGAGTTCTGATACGTTATTTCTATGGTAACGTAACACAGAATTGTACAGTGAATAAGCAACATCTAATACACACAGTAAAAGGCACACTCACTGAGAACTATTGCTTTGGTGAAGTTTTCTATAAGCAGAAATGTGTTTATGGGATGTTCCTGGAAGGAGTCTCCAGTGTCAGTGATGTGCATCAGTCAGAGGAACTAAGATTTCTGACCGCTTCAGGAAAGAGGGGTTTACGCTTTTAGGGTTTCTTGGTAACAAGACAAACTGTGTGTGTAGTTTAATCTCATTACCGAGAGGGAGTGACTGTCACAGCTATAATACAACTTACTGTAGAACAGGAAAAAAAATATAAACATTAAGGACATTAAATGTGACTATAAATCAGTGGCGGCTGGTAGTCTTTCAAACAGGGGAGGCTGGTCGGTTACGATATTTCCAGATTTTAAAAGAAAAAACATCAATTTTGCCCATACTCTTGCCTCTGATCTGGCTGATTGTTGGCAGCGTCACAAACTGTGAAATAACAGGTTCTTTTGGCCCATTAGCCTACTGTCCAATATACATGATGGTGGTGTTGGGGGGAGGGGTATATTTTAACATTTTATATTTTAAAATTGTGGCATGTTGTTTAAAAATTGATCATTATTGAAAGCAGCTCTTTGTCAGGAACCTCAGCAGTAACAGCAGAGTGTTCTGGAATAGGCACAAGCACTGACCTTGGGGAGCCAAACATAGAGCTGGGGGCCACACATTTCATTCAATGACACTTTCCCTATATTTTACTTATTTTGACTGAGAAATGTTTTATTGACAATTTTGATAACCCTTCACTTTTAATCCAGGTCTGTAGTGTGAAATGTTCTCGGCTGTGTTTTTGTTTAAAAATGTTTTCCAAATTGTAGCTGTGTTTAATTCATATCCAGAGAAATATATATTCCAATATAATATACTCAGCATAAACATTTTAAATAGATTCTATATTTTTGGCCCATCCATGACATATTACTAAAGTAGCCCATTTACTGTTGTTGATGTGGGTCACTTGCTGTTACGTAGCCAATTCACTTTCTCGTACCAGGAGAGCTGAAAGGAACGAGTATTATTCCCTACCTTTTTCACCAAGTCAATTTGAGGCGTTGCTCTACCCTGCTCTTTAATTTTTTCCTCGAAAGGAAGACTGGCAAATGGCTTCGCCAAAATTAAATCAGCAATGCTTGGCATCCGTGTGCAGCTTTCTTGCTAGCTGACTAGCCCCCTCAAGTTCAGTCACTCAAATAAACGAAATTTCTGGAACTAAGATAGCAAACTTGACAACACTATATTTACACTTTATTTACAATGAAAATATATACAAACTAAAAAAGCTGGTAGAAACCGTATGTAATGAATGAAATCGAAATGTAAGCTGATCTCTTACAATACACCACAGCACTTGCGAAGCCGCATGGGACTGAACTGAAATTCACCGCTGCCTGTCTATAGTTGAAACGAGCTGTCAATCAAAGAAAATATCCGGCCGCTTTCACCAATCACCAGTCTCCTCGCGGAAACTGCCATGTCCCTCCCACTGTGAGGCTGGGAGTCCGTGGGCGGGCATTTTCGCAGTATTTGTCCAATAATCATCTTGCATTTTGAGATTGAAAAGCGCATAGCTCCCAAATGCCATTGAAGTGCACTGAGGCTGGGCTGCATCGCGCTGTCACGAGGGGGAAAAACTCACGCACACATTAGGCGAACTGGGGAAAGTTATAACGGAATGATTTCGCACTGTAGTGAGTTGAGCACATATATTTCTATGATTCTGGATCTGAAATAGCAATGTTATAAGGTCGGCTATAACATAAGCCTAGCGCAATTCATCCTACATGATGTTCGTCATTTTTAGAGGAGGCTGAGCCTCCCTCGCTGTCTTAGAGCAATCGCCCGTGCTACAAATGGATTTAAAAAGTGTCATTGAGTAATAATTTTTTTAAATGTAATGTTAGCAAATGAGTGCAGGAATAAGAGGAATAAAACACTTTGGATCGTACCGTTATGGTGTTAGAGGAAATTAACTTCAGTGTGGCAACTAATTCCACACCACCACACCAGGTCTGTTATTCCTGACTTATTACGCCGGGTGTAAATGGAGCTAATGCCTTTTAGAGTCGATGGAGTAAACGCAGTTCAGCTGTACGAGGATCGAATTTCTTCCGTTTTTGTGAAATTATGGTCTCAGGTTTAGACACCGAACACTGATCTGTGTTACTGCTCTGAAATGCTTGGCGATTTATGGGGGTCGTTTCTTCCACATGGACATTAACTCTATACACACTGGACTTAGTGTGAGAGAGAAAGAGGGAGAGTCAGATATAGACAGAGAGAGAAATAAAGGGAGAGAAAAACTAAGCGATTAGATAAAAGGGTGATATATATATATTATATATAGTGTAGCTAAAAGTGCAAGAGATAGATATAAAGGGGGAGAGAGAAAAAAGAGATGGATAAAGGAGCGAGAGAGAGATAGCTAAAGGTGCAAGAGATAGATATAAAGGGGGAGAGAAAAAGATAGATAGATAGATAGATAGATAGATAGATAGATAGATAGATAGATAGATAGATAGATAGATAGATAGAGATAAAGGGGCAAGAGATGGATATAAAGGGTGAGATAAAGAAATGGATAAAGGAGCGAGAGAGATGTAGCTAAAGGTGCAAGAGACAGATATAAAGGGGGAGAGAGATAAAGAGATAGATAAAGGAGCGAGAGATATAGCTAAAGTTGCAAGAGAGATATAAAGGGGAGAGAGAGATAAAGGAGCGAGCGAGCGAGAGAGAGAGAGAGAGAGAGAGAGAGAGAGAGATGTAGCTAAAGGTGCAAGAGACAGATATAAAGGGGGAGAGAGAAAAAAGATAGATAGATAGATAGATAGATAGATAGATAGATAGATAGATAGATAGATAGATAGATAGATAGGAGGGGCAAGAGTGAGTCAGATAGACAGAGTGAGATAAAGGGAGAGAAAAACAGATAAGGGGCAAGACAGAGATAAAGAGATAGATAAAGGGGCGAGAGAAGGAGAGAGAGAGAGAGAGAGAGAGAGAGAGAGCACTGACCTCATATGTGTAATTAGGGCAGGAAACGAGCAGAAAGATCCAGGTGAAGGGGTTCTTTGTCGGATACGGGATCTTCCTCGTTTTAGATCCTGAGAAATGCAGCATTTATTTATTATAAAACCCCAGAAGTAAAGAGAAAGTAAAAGTTACCTCAGATCTCGTTTGTGTCCTCGAGTGAATGAAGCCTCACCTGGTGGTCGTAGATTTCTCAGTGCGATATGGATCGAGAAGTTTCCGATCTGGCAGAACTGAACAGACAGACAAGAAGAGTGTTTATATATATATTTTTTTAAACGTCAGTAATATCAGGGTGGTGTCCAGACTCCAGTTCCGTTTAACAATGAGTGTTAAATCCGTGCGCGGTCTGTGCAGGTCCTCAGATTAGCCTCGCGTTTAACTAACAAACAGAGGCCGAGGTGAAAGACGAGTCAGAACACTCAGCAGGTTCGCTCATGCTCTTTAACTGGGTGATGATTAGCTCATGAACACAGAGTAACTCCTCTCAGAACTCCTGTAGGTCACAGCGAGTGATTTAGGTTCCCTTCATCTAGTAGTGTAACATACGACTTATAACTTCCTGTTAATTATCCGGCGAGAGTTTCAGAAATCCTGGGACTTACCAGGAAAATAATGAGGGCCACTTTCACCTGCTGCTCTCCGTAGGCTGAAACATGAACACAATATCAGAGTGAGAAATATTTAGTGGGCGGCCCGATTACAACCCACAGACTTCCTGTCTGAACCAAAGGAAATCAGAGCTCAAAACCCAACTCTTGGGATTTTCATTTGGAAACACAAGCTGTTCAGAATGTAAAGTGTGCGCGTGTGTGGTTAGCATGTACTCACTAGGTGGTGTGTATAGTGGGTGGTTGATGTAGTAAGCCATCCATGCTGCAAATCCCCAGTAGTACGTACAGTTCTAGAAACACACACACACACACACACACACGCAGTTTAATGTAAATCATTCCACTGATCCAGGGACAAAGAGACACAAGCTGTTCTTTAAACTAAATAGATAAAAACTGCTTTAAGGTAACGTCAGGGAGATAAAACTTGCCTTTTATGCTTGATAATCAAAATGGGAGCAAGTGAAATTAGAAAAGTAACTGATAATGCTGACAAGCTTCAGGAAGGTTATTAAACACCCATTTATCATTATTATTATTATTATTATTTTTTACAATGACATGATATATCTGAAGTTAAAGTTTCAAAACTTGGCTAACCCATTCTACTGAAGAGGAAAAGATCCTCAACAAGAAGAAATTACATTAATTACCTTCTGAAGCAATTAAAATTAAGTTTGTACAGATAGACAAAATCCCATGAACAAAAAGATGACGTGATTAACAGTCGATTAACAGGGGGGAAAAAATGCTGTGTTTTTCTGAAGGATATAATAAATAAATAACTTTCCATTCGTCGTCAGTAACAGCTGCACCAGATGTGCGTTCTGGCCACTGTACTGAGGTTATAAGCTCGATCATATTAGCACAATGTTTCCTCTAAAAATCACACAACCCCAGTAACTGCTCACGGACATGGAGACGAGTGTTTTATTGGGAAATACACCACTCATTTATTTTTCACCTGAGCTCCATCCGGGACATGGAGAACCAAAACCGTGACCTCGATCTCGGTCACTCGTGAGGAAATCGATAATAAATTGATGTTTTGATAAATTTGGGTGCTTTTTGTCTGTGAATGTGTCGATATAATAAAATCACACATTGGGTTGAAGAGATGAAGTTTATCATCTCGTGTTGAAAAACTTGCATTTTTCATACGAAACACATCGCGGATCTGAGGGACATTTAAATAATATTGGCCGGATAATATTGAGTGGTATATCAGATATATTCCATTCAGCTAGAACGATACTGAACGAGTCGAAGAATAGTAGCTGAATGGAATATATCTGATCGACCACGAAAAAAAGCCAGACAATATTATTATTATAATACACATTCCTTTCAGGTGTTCAACACATCTTCCAAAATTCTCTCAAAATCTTCTGTATTTTGTAACGAAGCAAAGCTGGCAGCCATGTTGGTTTACAAATGGCCCTTTTCCACTACCCTTTTTCAGCTCACTTCAGCTCGCTTCATCCCGACACGGCTCGCGTTTCGACTACCTTAGAGCAGCACGACTCGGCTTGCTTCAGCCCTGCTTAGCACCCAAAACTTGCACGGTTTTGGAGTGGGGCTGAAGCGAGCCAAACCGAGCCGAGTGAGGCTGGGGGCGTGAGGAGACACTCCCCTGTGCACTGATTGGTGAGGAGGAGTGTCCTCACATGCCCACACACGCCCCGCGAGCACGCTGGGATCTGTAAACACTGTAAACTCGGAAGAATAATAATTACGAATTACGAGAATTTCTGAAGCCTTATGCGCCTCGCCTCATCTATAAGCTCTTACCAGTGTCTGTTGGCGTTGTCGGTGACAACAAGCCACAGCACCAAGACCAGCAACACTAATGACTCCATGTTTATTGTTTACTATCCGGGTTGTGAGACTACCGCTTAAAAGATCACTGATGTCACTGTTTGTGCCGCCTAACGACATTACGTGACGTCCACCCACTTTTGCTAACTCCACCCAATGTGTCCACCCACTTCCAGCCAGCGCGGTTGTAGTCGAAATGCAACTCCAACAGCCCAACTCAGCTCAACTCAGCCCAACTCAGCACGGCACGGCTCAGCCCGACTCAGCCGCGCTGGTAGTGGAAAAGCGGCAAAATTGTCCCAGTCGCTCGCTCGCTAGCTCGCTATGTTTTACGTCTCCGATGTGTGGCATCATGTCTTGACAACCATGCAATATCGTAAACCATATTCAACGCTCATTCTCCATTGGGTAGAGTGTCGTAATACACATAGGATAAGCGATATGCTAACAATATTGCATGCCATCAAACCAAACGAATGAAACCCGCTAGAAGGGAATAGAACACGTTTTTATTCCATCGAAAAAGTGTCCTGTATGGATATCATCTCCGGTTATTTCACTCCGATGACGTCACTCCCAGTGTTTTCCCGCTGCGTTGTCAAAACGGCGAACCGGTTCAAAATTAAAATTCTTTTCATTAACGCTTTTTTTTGGTGTGGATGTGTCCATATAATATGAAGAATATTACATGGTGGCGCGAAGATACGATATGAAGTTTATCTTCTTGTGTTGAAAATATTTCAAAAATAAACTGTTAGCTGAAAACTGGAGCACGTCATACATTTTATCCATTCATAGTGTCAAAGACACAGCTTACCAAATTAAACTCCTGAAGTTTGTCAAAAATCCTGTGAACATTATTACAAAAGTCCTGACACTGGAGACTCCTTACATAAAATAATAATTTTTAAAAAAAAATACCGTATCATCTTACAATAAACTTTCAACGATCATTATACATTTTCTGTACAAAACAGCAACAAGTTTAAAGGGACTGGTTAATAATTTTAATAATCAATCAATCAATCAATCATGATTTGTCACAGGGGGAAAAAAGAAAAAAAAAAAAAAGCCACCTCAGCACCACCTGAGCAACCAGATTCAAGACAACAACAGTGCTGTGGTGGAAATAATCATCATGGTAAAGTTAGTTAGTTGGATAGAAATAAAATGTTACTAATTGACTTTTAATTGCTTTGTTTTCTCTCTGTGTGTGTGTGTGTGTGTGTGTGTGTTCACCTTGAAGATATTGCGTAGAGGCATGGTTCCATGAGAAAAGCGGTGGACGAACAGTGTCTCCAGGAGTCTCTTGACGTAGTGGAAGGAGTGACACATACACGCCAAGCTACAGCACAGGAGAATTGCGTTACCCATCAGCCCTCTCACTTTTTTAATACAGTAAAAGGCTAATTTAGTGCACACACACACACAAAATCTCAAAAAAGTCCTAAACTAAAAATAAGGGTTAAAGCGAGATGGCCTTTTGATTTCATAAAATCGGTGAAATTTAGTTCCGTCTGAAATGTGGTGATTGTGATATCTGTTTATTTCTGTAATATCTCACAAAATATCAGGCCATTCTGTGGCTGGGAAGTTATTTAATTTGAGGGGATTAAAGCAAATAATGTGCATGAAATCGCTCGCTTCCCACAGTCAAGCAGAGAGAGGAAGTCCGTGTGCGCATGTGCAGGTTTACCTTCTTCTTCTTTTGGGTTTTACGGCAGCTGGCATCCACAGTGTTGCATTACTGCCATCTACAGGTTTCCCTTTGAGCGTGCACTGACAGTTCCATCATTCTGTCGCTAAACGAACAGCTGATCACACCGAGGTGCTCGCTGAGCGCCCATATTTATTAGTTTGGTCCTGCGTTTCCTTTCCTTCGTATAGAACATAACGTCTTTTCTTCTCACTTTCTTCCCGTTACTGTAGTCGCTCTTTCACGTTTCATTCGCACACTCACATCCTCCATTTTCTCTCCTGTTTCAAATTTGTATCCCACAATGCCTTGCACGAACGGGGAAAGCCCACCATGTGATGCATGACGTAGTATCTTGAATTGGGTCATGGTGAAGCAGGAAAAAATAGAGAATTTAGAGCCATGCGGCCCAAAATTCATTAATTGTTCTGCTTTAAAAACAAACAAACAAAAAAAAAAACTAATACAATTGGAAGTCTGTAATTCGAATTCAGTAGCTTTCGGTCACTAAACAAAAATAACTGGGTGTAGGGAAAATTCTTATGACCTACACTTGAAAAATCTGAAAGGCAGTCTACCTTTAAACAGGGTTAAATAAAGTTTAGAAAAGGAAGTTCCTAGTTTGAACACAAGGTGTCGCTATTACACAATCTGGACGCAGTAAAAAAAAAAAAAAATTACACTTTAATATAGACTGTTTACAAAGCAAACTTCTTGTTCCTTTCATTAATCTTCTCACAAAATTTCTAATAGATGTGCGAGTGGGGAAAGAAAATAACACTAAGCAGAAGAATCACGTCACGTCACTTCATTTTACCTTCAACGACAACGAGGTTCATTCTACAGACCGATATTATGAGCGACGTACAACACACCCAGAGCAGCCTGAGGAGCAGTTGGGGGTTCGGTGTTTTGCTCAAGGGCACTTCAGCTTTTCCTGCTGATCCAGGGAATCAAACTGGCAACCTTTTGGTCCCAAAAGCTGCTTCTCTAACCATTAGGCCATATACTTTGAACATATACACGTTGCCCTACCCTGATGATCAGGTTCCCTGTGGCGGTACACGTACACCATTCGTACAGTCGCAAACGCCATCAAAAATCAGATCGATGCATCTCCATATACTCTTAAGTGTGGAACTTCGTAAATGAAATTTAAAAATGTAGAACACAGTACGTGAATGCAGGCATTTTTAGGCTATATATAAATTTAAAAAAAAAAAAAAGTTGTTTTATTGGATATTCTAATTATCTATACACACTCCCCAGCCACTTTATTAGGAACTTCTTGCTGATTCTAAGATCCCCGTTCTTGGCTGCAGGAGTGGAACTGAATGTGTTGTTCTTCCTGCTGTTGCATGCTGAGATGCTTTTCTGCTCACCACGGTTGTAAAGAGTGATTATATGAGTTACTATATCCTTCCTGGCAAAAAAGCCCAAACCACCTTGAATCTGTCCATTTCCCTCTGACCCTCTCTCTTATCAACAAGGCGTTTGTTTCCACCCACAGAACTGTCGCTTACTCACTGTTTGTTTTTTGTTTTCCGCACCATTCTGTGTAAACTCTAGCAACTGTTGTGTGTGAAAACCCCAGGAGATCAGCAGTTTCTGAAATACTCAAACCTCACCCTCATCTGGCTCAAACCAACACCCATGGCACAGTGAAAGTCAGTCACACTTTGAGATCACAATTTTACCCGTTCTGATGTTTAAACATTGTGAACATTAACTGAAGCTCTTGATTTGTATCTGTATGATTTGATGCATCGAGGAATCGGCTGATTAGAGAACTTCAGAGAACAGGACAGCAGGTGGATGGATGTGTGTTCCGAATAAACTGGCCAGTGAGTGCATCTCATCTCATCATCTCTAGCCGCTTTATCCTGTTCTACAGGGTCGCAGGCGAGCTGGAGCCTATCCCAGCTGACTACGGGCGAAAGGCAGGGTACACCCTGGACAAGTCGCCAGGTCATCACAGGGCTGACACATAGACACAGACAACCATTCACACTCACATTCACACCTACGCTCAATTTAGAGTCACCAGTTAACCTAACCTGCATGTCTTTGGACTGTGGGGGAAACCGGAGCACCCGGAGGAAACCCACGCGGACACAGGGAGAACATGCAAACTCCGCACAGAAAGACCCTCGCCGGCCACGGGGCTCGAACACGGACCTTCTTGCTGTGAGGCGACAGCGCTAACCACTACACCACCGTGCCGCCCCTCCAGAGAAATTAGTGAAAATATTTAAAGTATCATCAGAAAATCAAGTTTGGAGAAAATCAGCTATAAACTTTATGACATGTGAACTGAAATTAATGCAGAACACTAACATTTATTTGGCCTACTAGCTCATAATTACTGGTCGTTTTACACTATAATATTTTGTTGACACACATACATATACACACACACATACATACTTATATATATATATATATATATATATATATATATATTACAGATTAAGGAACATATTTTTGTGCATACAACCCCAATTCCAAAAAAGTTGGGACAAAGTACAAATTGTAAATAAAAACGGAATGCAATGATATGGAAGTTTCAAAATTCCATATTTTATTCAGAATAGAACATAGATGACATATCAAATGTTTAAACTGAGAAAATGTATCATTTAAAGAGAAAAATTAGGTGATTTTAAATTTCATGACAACAACACATCTCAAAAAAGTTGGGACAAGGTCATGTTTCCCACTGTGAGACATCCCCTTTTCTCTTTACAACAGTCTGTAAACGTCTGGGGACTGAGGAGACAAGTTGCTCAAGTTTAGGGATAGGAATGTTAACCCATTCTTGTCTAATGTAGGATTCTAGTTGCTCAACCGTCTTAGGTCTTTTTTGTCGTATCTTCCGTTTTATGATGCGCCAAATGTTTTCTATGGGTGAAAGATCTGGACTGCAGGCTGGCCAGTTCAGTACCCGGACCCTTCTTCTACGCAGCCATGATGCTGTAATTGATGCAGTATGTGGTTTGGCATTGTCATGTTGGAAAATGCAAGGTCTTCCCTGAAAGAGACGTCGTCTGGATGGGAGCATATGTTGCTCTAGAACCTGGATATACCTTTCAGCATTGATGGTGTCTTTCCAGATGTGTAAGCTGCCCATGCCACACGCACTAATGCAACCCCATACCATCAGAGATGCAGGCTTCTGAACTGAGCGCTGATAACAACTTGGGTCGTCCTTCTCCTCTTTAGTCCGAATGACACGGCGTCCCTGATTTCCATAAAGAACTTCAAATTTTGATTCGTCTGACCACAGAACAGTTTTCCACTTTGCCACAGTCCATTTTAAATGAGCCTTGGCCCAGAGAAGACGTCTGCACTTCTGGATCATGTTTAGATACGGCTTCTTCTTTGAATTATAGAGTTTTAGCTGACAACGGCGGATGGCACGGTGAATTGTGTTCACAGATAATGTTCTCTGGAAATATTCCTGAGCCCATTTTGTGATTTCCAATACAGAAGCATGCCTGTGTGTGATGCAGTGCCGTCTAAGGGCCCGAAGATCACGGGCACCCAGTATGGTTTTCTGGCCTTGACCCTTACGCACAGAGATTCTTCCAGATTCTCTGAATCTTTTGATGATATTATGCACTGTAGATGATGATCTGTTCAAACTCTTTGCAATTTTACACTGTCGAACTCCTTTCTGATATTGCTCCACTATTTGTCGGCGCAGAATTAGGGGGATTGGTGATCCTCTTCCCATCTTTACTTCCGAGAGCTGCTGCCACTCCAAGATGCTCTTTTTATACCCAGTCATGTTAATGACCTATTGCCAATTGACCTAATGAGCTGCAATTTGGTCCTCCAGCTGTTCCTTTTTTGTACCTTTAACTTTTCCAGCCTCTTATTGCCCCTGTCCCAACTTTTTTGAGATGTGTTGCTGCCATGAAATTTCAAATGAGCCAATATTTGGCATGAAATTTCAAAAATGTCTCACTTTCGACATTTGATATGTTGTCTATGTTCTATTGTGAATACAATATCAGTTTTTGAGATTTGTAAATTATTGCATTCCGTTTTTATTTACAGTTTGAACTTTGTCCCAACTTTTTTGGAATCAGGGTTGTAATTAGAAAACCTTTCTGTAGATCATCTTTTGAAATCGCTTTATCTCTCAGAATGGGGTTTGGTACACTGGACTCATTTTGTGGCGACACGCCGCATGTGCGCGCGCGTGCGTGTGGGAATCCTATATTAAAGGAGTACACCCAGTGAGTGAACTCTGTAGCCTTTAAGCAGACACATGAAAGTGTTTAAAACCTGCTTTCTTCAATACAAGGTCACTGAAACTCCGGGATAATAATCCTGCTAATTAGATGTGAATGCTTATTATAATAAAACGTCCGTGGCCTGGGAATCAGGATTCTGTGGAACCCTGGGTTTAAGAGAATATCTATAAAAGTCTCACTCACTGTACGACCCAGTGCTTGCTCGTGGTGAAGTCATATTTGGGCGGGTAAATAAACGGCACACGGAAGTAAAACATCAGGTAGATGATCAGTGGGCCAGCGTATTCAGTCAAAAACACCTGAGGAATAAACAAATAAAGAAAAGCAGACATTGTGGAAATGACGTTTGGTAGAGACGATATTTTACAGGAATATTCGACAGTTATTCCACAAAATCGAGTCATACGATGTCTTGCAAAAGTATTCATCCCCCTTGGTGTTTGTCCTGTTTTGTTGCATTAGAAGCTGGAATTAAAATGGATTTTTGGAGGGTTAGCACCATTTGATTTACACAACATGCCGACCACTTTAAAAGGGAAAATTGTTGTTTTATTGTGACACAAAACAATAAGATAGAGGGGGGAAAAAAATCCCCCAGAAAATCGAGAGTGTTTATAAGTATTCACCCCCTTTAGTATGAGACCTCTAAATAAGAGCTGGCCCAACCAATTCACTTCATAAGTCACAATTAGTTGATTAAGATCCACCTGTGTGCAATCAAAGAGTCACATGATGTCTGTATAAATCAACCTGTTCTGGAAGGACCCGGATTCTGCAACACTACTAAGCAAGCAACATGAAAACCAAGGAGCCTCCAAACAGGTCAGAGACAAAGTTGTGGAGAAGTATAGATCAGGGTTGGGTTATAAAAAATATCCCAAACTTTGAATATCCCACGGAGCACCATTAAATCCATTATAGCAAACTGGAAAGAATATGGCACCACTACAAACCTGACAAGAGAAGGCCCCGCCCACCAAAACTCACAGACCGGGCAAGGAGGGCATTAATCAGAGATGCAACAAAGACACCAAAGATAACACTGAAGGAGCTGCAAAGATCCAGAGTGGAGATGGGAGTATCTGTCCATAGGACCATTTTAAGCCATACACTCCACAGAGTGGGCAGGGCTTTATGGAAGAGTGCCCAGAAAAAAGGGGGAAAAAAAAACAAAACAAAACACCCTTTGGAGTTTGCCCAACAGCATGTGGCAGACTCCCTAAACACAAAGAAGAAGATTCCCTGGTCAGAGGAGACTAAAAGTTATCTTTTTGGCCATCATGGGAAATGCCATGTGTGGTGTAAACCAAACATCCTGAGAACACCATTCCTACAGTGAAGCATGGTGGTGGCAGCATCATGCTGTGGGGATGTTTTTCATCTGCAGGGACAGGAAAGCTGGTCAGGACTGAATGAAAGATGGATGGCACTAAATACAGGGCAATTCTGGAGGAAAACCTGTTTGAGTCGGCCAGAGGTTTGAGACTGGGATGAAGGTTCACGTTCCAGCAGGACAACGACCCTAAACATACTGCTAAAGCTACACTGGAGTGGTTTAAAGGGAAACATTTAAATGTCTTGGAATGGCCTAATCAAAGCCCAGACTTCAATCCAATTGAGAATCTGTGGCATAACTTGAAGATTGCTGTACACCAACACAACCCATCTAACTTGAAGGAGTTGGAGCAGTTTTGCCTTGAGGAATGGGCAAAAATCCCAGTGGCTAGATGTGCTAAGCTAATAGAGACACACCCCAAGAGACTTGCAGCTGGAATTACAGCAAAAGGTGGCTCTACAAAGTATTGACTTTGGGGGGTGAATACCTATGCACACTCCAGCTTTCTGGTTTTTCATCTTAATTATTGTTTGTGTCACAATAAAACAACAATTTTCACCTTTTAAAGTGGTCGGTATGTTGTGTAAATCAAATGGTGCTAACCCTCCAAAAATCCACTTTAATTCCAGCTTGTAATGCAACAAAACAGGACAAACACCAAGAATACTTTTGCAAGGCACTGTATATGAGCTGATAGCCAAGGAGGCACGTAGCACCAAGTTGGCTATAATCCATGTACGATGAGATTGAGTGGAATAACAGTTTTATTCTCTCCACATTCACTGGATTTTGAGAAACAGAGCATTTTAATTTTTTGCAAATTCGATAAATAAAAACTTTATACAAAACATCTGACAATCATTTCCACTTAGAATGTAAACACAGTAGAAGTAAGTAAAATGACAGGAGCAGTTTGTGAAAAATGTGATAATAGTTCTTGAAAAAAAAAGATATGTTCTTACCATCAAATACTTTCATTCCATATTTTGTTGCTTTTTTTGTATTTTTTGGGATTTCGTTTTCGAGTAGAGTTTTTATTTCGTCCTCGGTTGGTTCAGTAACACACTCTGCCATTTTGTTTCTCTCTACTCACGGTATATGAGCTGATATCCTAGTAGTAGGGTAGCCAGAGAGCGCCATTGCTCATATCCAGTGAATGTGGATAGAATAATTTCCAGTTGCTCTGTTGTCCATATGGATACATAGCACATTGTACTTTTCAGTACATTAATACAAAATTGAAGGTTTTTTTTAAGTCCTGAATGAACAAGGGCGGAGCTTATGTTCAGTTTGATCAACCAATCATGTCACAATCACTATAATATTTCACCTAACGTTAGCTAACCTGATAGCATACATGCCTATTGGTAATAATTATACTGTAGAATATTTACTATAACATGTGCAACTAAGAACTAAACCTCAGATAGCAACTGTAGGTCACGTTAGCATAGTTAGTGTCACTAACTAGGTAGCTGACTAATATTAGCACAGTGCTAGGTTTAGCGAGATAGACAGGTAAAATCAGCCTATTAAATGACTGTATTTCTGACTTTTAACTTAAGAAACAGGCTGGAACGGTTGAGTGCAAAAGCCGAGTCCATATCCACTATAGTTTGGAAAGAAATAATAAACTGTACAATTTCTCTAAAAAAAATTGCAGGATTCCAAAAGTTAAAAATAAAAAAGTAGCCTGAGTGAGGCTGGAGCTCATAGCAGCCACTGTTGTTGTGTGCGAGTTTGAAATCTGATCAATCCTGTAGGAGGAGTAGCGATTTTTAAGAAATTGCACGTTACCCCTGTGTAGCCACATCCATGGCACGTGGTGTCACCTGGTCAACAATTCTTGCTGGAATGTCTTTAGAGTCTTCTGGGTGAGTTTCAGTGAAAACATCCCAGCAGTTTACGAAGAGTAGCGTTTAATGTGACAAGTCACCTAAAAATTTCAGACACCCATAAAAGCGTAAATATGACCAGTGGCGCCACCATCTGGACAACTTTTATACACACCCACCTGGGGAACATTGTATGCGAGTTTGATAGAAATCCGATCAATCCTGTAGGAGTAGCAGCGATTTTTGTAAATTGTGGACGGACAACGTGTGATCGCATAAAAAAAAAGTCAAATATGAGTGAATCGTTTAACAATAGAAACTAAACTCAACACAAAACTGTGCAAACTTCTGCATGGGAGATGCAACTTAAGCTCCGTCTTTACTGCCGCATGGACATCTGTCACTCAGTGAAGTCAGGATGTGCAAATGGCCTGTTGTGTGAGTGTGTCAGTAATAATCACCACACACACTCATTAGGAGTCAGTGTGTCATCATAGCTGTCTTGAACTGGTATTAATAAACACCCTCAATATAGCACCACCTAATCCTCACACTCTCTCAGCGATGGAGCATCGTGTGTGTTGGTAAATGCGTTTTTGGACGCGTGGCTGGTCCCACAAGTCAGAATCTTGATATTTGTGGTGCAGTTTCTATTCTGCACTTCTATAGAACGCAAACCCAAACTTCTGAACAATGACACGATGAATTTTCCAGAGCAAGATGGAGTGAGTAAACATGATTGGTTGTCAATCAAACCGTCTCTTCCTGTAAAAGTAGGCGGGTCTTGGTCACATCAAGAGGGAAGAAAAGTAGCAGAGTCTCTGGAGAAAGTTCTACATATCTACCTCATGAGAGTATACGTGTATGGTGAGATAGTGTGTGTGTGTGTGTTACCGTGACCCAGCTGATCTGGGCTCCCAGGTCTCGAAAGTAGAAGGTTGCCGTGGTTCCCACAGGTAAGTGCTGCAGCACGTCTTCATCCTTCAGAGACTTTCCCTCTGCATCAACAATCCCACAATGCATCAGTACACGGTCTCACACACACACACACACACACACACACACACACACACAATGTGCACCTCAAAGCCTAGCATGATTGTGTCTATTGATGCATCCAAGAACATACCGTAGGAATAAATCACATATTTTCCACTTTTTGTCAGAATGAAAAATCAGACACTCTTGGACTGTACTAGAGAACAGGATCAGTCACTCTACAGGTATAGAAAACTCAAAGAGCCACAAAACGACAGGACTTTTTGCTCATTGAGAAACAAAGTCCAGTCAATGGTGACAAAGGCTAAACAATCATTTTTCAAAGACAAGATAGAAGAAACCAAGAGCGCACCAAAGGAATTATGGGACACTCTCAAAACTCTTGGAGCTGAATCAAATAAAAAAATGATCCGACACTGTTAGCTTGCAGATTGGAGATTAAATCTGTTTTTATGACGATGCTGTAGCCAGGCTTGTAGCACTCGAGTCCGACTTGTGCCCTAATTTTAAGGACTCATGACTTGGCTTGGACTCGAGCACTGATGACTCGGACCTGGACTCGAGCATTAACCGCATTCGGACTTGTAAATTGGAGACGAGGACTCGGATTTTTTCTTTATTTTTTGTAACATGCCATAATTTGACAAGATATTTATATCTACATTGATTTTTATACTAATTTTGTGCAAGAGAATGCACATTCACCTGTTCATACGTCATGTTCAGGAACAAATTAACGTTAATGGCGCTAAAATGCCTGGAGAGACGCCGCTAGGATTGTCCACTTTGCTTCTACAGACTTCTCGTGGAGTGGGGAAAAAAAAAAAATGCCCCGCTATGTGTTCCATATGTAGAAGAACTATCGAGGAGACGACAGGGACAACCTCGAACTTCAATCGTCATTTGGTAAGACTCCACCCAGAGAAGGAAGTGACACGATGTTCATTGCCCTGTTGATAGTAGGCCGAGTGATGAACAAGCTTTTTATCTGTAGCCTATTAACTAAAATGGGGCAGTCGAGCAGTGACGTTAGTCCAACACCGTAGCAGAGACGCTTTCACATAAAGGCAGCAACAGCCACCGTCAAATGACACAGTTGGAGTCTTGTTCTCGGACTCAACTCTGACTTGAATTTAACTTTTCTTTCAATGACTTGGACTTGAACACTGGGTGGTAGAAAAGGGCAACTGGACTTGCTTGAAGATTCTTGAAAACGTTTCACCTCTCATCTGAAAGGCTTCCTCAGTTCTGTCTGACTAATAGGGAGTATCAGATATTTATCCTCTCATGAATCAGAATCAGAATTCTGATGACAAGCTCATCTAAGGTGTCGTTGAGGCATCATGTTGGTGTGGGTCGCTGGAGGCTGGGTGTGAAACGGCGAGTCATTAGGGTGATCAAAGGATTGCCCGTTAGGGTGATCAATGGAAAGCTAACTCTCTCTGTCCTCCTGTGAGTCACCGAAAACAGCTGGGTCCTGGCGTACACCCAGCCGTCTGGGAAGAGTGCCCAAGACCGCATTGTAGATGGTTGATAAATGATGTCTTAGACCCCCACCTCTGTTCAGCGATGGCCGTTCCAGGTTGACAAAAATGGCTGTCTACATTCATCTTAACAACAAAGGACACTCATTTCAGGATTGTAACGTACACATTTTAGCCAGAGAGGATCGTTGGTATGAGCAAGGAGTTAAAGAAGCCATTTTTGTCAACCTGGAACGGCAATCACTGAACAGAGGTGGGGGTCTAAGGTGGGGTTTACATTAGACCGTATCAGCGGATCATCAGATTAACGTTTTTAAAACAATTAGCGTGCACACAGCAATGCCAATACACGGATACGCTCGGCTCCGCAGGCATCCTGCGCTCCAAATCACTCCGCCCTGAACAGCGAGTGCCCTCTGGAGGGTGCGCACTCCGGCCCTGCGCAGCTCACAGAGCGCGCGAGTGAAGCGCACGAGCACTGATTCGGGACTGAGCCGCTGTGTGTGTGATCCCAGTGCATATCACTTACCACTTGCAAGTGGAAGGATGGCAAGCCTAAAGACAATCATAACTACACAATGGGCAGTATTTGCATCAGTATTTGCAGTATTTTCATACTTTTATACTCTTTAATGAAAGGTGATACAAGGCGGAAGTCCGCGCCGTTTTTCAGCAGTCGCGTCACATGACCAACGCCAGCGAATCAGGAAGGTGGATGTCACAGTGACGTTGTCCAATGACGACGCCAGCTAGAGCTCAGCACAGCGTATCCGCGTATTCTCAATGTTTACACAGCACCGGAGCTGACACGATCTGGATTGAATACGTGGACCCTGGCGGATTCCCGTTTCCCGGCGTTTCCAGGCGTTTTAATGTAAACGGACAGTGCATCCGCGAAGAAAACGAGACAGATACGGTCTAATGTAAACTTGGCCTAAGACATTGTTTATCAACCATCTACAATGTGGTCTTGGGCACTCTTCCCAGATGGCTGGGTGTACGCCAGGACCCAGCTGTTTTCGGTGACTCACAGGAGGACAGAGAGAGTTAGCTTTCCATTGATCACCCTAACGGGCAATCCTTTGATCACCCTAATGACTCGCCGTTCACACCCAGCCTCCAGTGACCCACACCAACATGATGCCTCAACAACACCTTAGATGAGCTTGTCATCAGAATTCTGATTCTGATCCATGAGAGGATAAATATCTGATTCTCCCTATTAGTCAGACAGAACTGAGGAAGCCTTTTGGACGAGAGGTGAAACGTTTTCAAGAATCTTCAAGCAAGTCCAGTTGCCCTTTTCTACCACCCACAGTTTACTATGACCTGGATGATTGAGAATCTTCACAGACACTTGAACACTGGGGACTCGAGACTGGACTCAGACTCGAGGTTTAGTGACTCGACTACAACACTGGCTGTAGCCAACCACTTCAATGGGTATTTGACTTCTTCTGCCTCCAAGTTGGTAGCGAATTTGCAATCTGAGCCAAATGCTTTTTACAGTCTGAAAGCTCTGACTGGCCAGGCCCGAGTTTCCCAAAAGTATTGCAGCACCAAGAGAACTGTTAAATGGTAGAGCAAGCAGCACAATGAACACTCACACTCTCTCTCTCTCTCTCTCTCTCTCCTAGTTAAGATGCTCTTAGCATTAAGAGGCTTTTGGGAAACCCACCGCAGTTCTATAGATCCAACGGTGTAGAACAGGATGCTTTCTCTTTTTCGGTAGGTGATGAAGAATGTGTTTGTAAAATTGTTCTTTGTCTACTTTATTTCTGATTTGCATGGGATTTTTGCCTGAATAGATTCTATTTTTACCTGAATACATTCTAACACTCTATTCAGGGTATTCATAATGTAATCTTCAGAATTAGTTGTCATTTAAATGTCATTACTTTTTAATTTTATTCAAATAATACTGTAGCACTTTCATGTTGTACAAAAGCCAAATAAGGAACGTGAAGCTCAACAGCTACTTTTCCTCCCAAAAATAAAGAGCCTCTTTACATGCAGTAATGAAAGTCTGATATCTCACACGTCTTTCAAAAGGAACTGACAGCTGCCGATTACCAGCCTGTAATCACTGATCCATGAAACGCAGGTGTAATCAGATTTACAAGGGTTGTTTTTCTCCATTGTCTCCTTTAACGTCAATGCACTCGGTCCACCGATGTTCAAGCCTCGCGATCCCTTCACGGATGGTCACACATCTTGAACCTCCAGATCCTGCTTTTTGGAGGTGATGACGGATGACTTCATCATCACTCTGAAAATGGCGACCATGCGAGTAGGATTTCAGTTTGGGGAACAGGCAGAAGTCAGGCGGTGCCAGGTCAGGTGAGTAAGGTGCATGGGGCAACAGTTCAAAGCCACATTTGGCTGCTTCTGCCCCTGACACCTGTTCTGTGTGGACGGGCGCATTGTCCTGGAGCAACGGCACACCAGCGCGAAGGTTTCTTTCCTCTCCTTTCTTCTTTGATTGCTCTTTCAGTTGAGTTTTTGTGGAGCGTGATGAGGCTTTTTATTCTATTCTATCCACATTGACTGGATATGAGAAATCGCACGCTCTGATTGGCTACTCTACTACTAGGATATATCAGCTCATATCCCGTGAGTAGAGAAAAGCAAAATGGCAGAGTGTGTTACTGAACCAACCAAGGACAAAATAAAAACTCTACTTGAAAACAAAACCCCAAAAATTGTTAGCAAGTTTTTAAAAGAAATAGAAATAGCTAAAAGAATACTGATTTGGGTCCCCCCCCCCAAATATCGCCTGTTCCACACTCCAGCCCAGTCAATGGCAGCAATGCACCTTTAAGTGGGTTTGCCAACCGCCAAAAACCCTAAAGAAGACCACCCAAAAAAAAAATAAAAAATTGGAATAAAAGTATGGTTTTTTTTCAAGAATTATCATCATAGCATTTTTCACAAATTGCTCCTGTCATTTCGCCGGTTTGTTTACATTCTAAGCAGAAATTATTTTTTCAGACGTTTTGTATAAAGTTTTTATTTATCAAATTTGCAAAAAATAAAAATTCCCCATTTCTCAAAATCCAGTGAACGTGGATTGAATAAAAACAGTTATTCCACTCAATCTCAGTGCTACACACATCGTCAGCCATCAGCTCATGTACGACTCGATTTTGTGGAATAGCTGTTTAATCGTATACGGTCACGCCCCACAATGCGAGTTACGCCCCTTGTTTCTGGGTGAGGCCGAGAACTTTTTGAAGCATGCGCATTTTCTCCATCTCTGATTGTAAATATTTTAATTTAAATCCTGTCTATATGCAGCTTGTTTTCACCCTGCAGTCGCATCTGGGTTCCATAAATCAAGAACCATAAATTTGTCTCATTGACAGTTTATCAGTAAATAAGCAACAGTTTCAGGTCAGTTTCACCTGTACCATGTTTCCAAAATTAAAGATTTAATCAGTGTTTATAGCGAGAGGAAAAACTGTCATAACAGGGCGTAACCTTTCTCGAGGATGTTCCACAACATATCTAACTGCCGTATAAACTGCTAAAATACAGGATGCGTTATTCTTTAAATCAATTACGTTTACGGTATTTGGCAGATAAACACTAATCTTTGGTAAAAGACTTGGTGATAAGTGAAAGAACACTTCTTTCTCGACGATGCAGTTATATGAACATACAGCAGCAGTCAGAAGTTTGTTCACACCTTCTAATTAAATTTTTCTTTACGTTTTTTTAAATTAAAAAAGTCACGTCATGTCAAACTTATGATGGATGTCTTTGTCTTTACTTAGTTGTTCGGTTCTTGATATAATATGTATGGATTACTGCAGCTGTTGTGTGGAATAGGGCCATTTATTTTTTATAGTATGTTTACTATTTATTGTTTGATCTCACACATTAAGAAGGCGAGAAACTCGTCCACTAATTACCTTTTAACGAGACACACCTATTAATTGAAAAGTATTCCAGGTGACTCCCTCATGAAGCTGGTCAAGATAATGACAATAGTATGGAAATCTAGTCTGGCTAACGCGACTTCAAAGCTCTGCGAGCATTTGGTCTGGCAAAGATATTAAGCCCAACCGTTTCCCAAAGTGCGTGGTTGACCCGCCTCCCTGAAATGCCTCAGTTTGCTACTGGTCGAAGCCAGAAAAGGCTGTGACGAAGCTTAAACCAATCACATCACTCTTTCCTCTGACGTATGTGACGCGACGGGGCTAACTGGTAAATTAAACTCTTACCGAAGCCGGTCGGGAGCAAGGCGAAAACGTCCTTCCTTTCAATAAATACCTCCAGGGCTGCTCTTTGCTCCGTTTTCAATGAGAACTTGCTCCATGTTCGTAATGTTTCTAGTGAATGAAGCGCTTCTGGCATAGATTCTGTAAACAATCTATGGCTTCCGGTCGCAGTTCTACTACGTCACTGCCTTGAACACGCCTCTACCCAGGGCCATTGGAGATACTCAAAGTTGACTGGCTCCCCATTTTTCGGCAGCTTGGAAGAGCTGTAGATAGCTTGCCTGGCCAGACTAAGCTCGCAACAGGCCCTCGTGTTGCGTCACGCTTAGGATGGGCGGGCCCAGGCTAATGGAAATCATCATCAAGGGAAACGCCAGATAATCTAGGGGTGTTCACACGGCACATATTTGCATCAATGCTGCACCGATGTACAGTGGTGCTTGAAAGTTTGTGAACCCTTTAGAATTTTCTATATTTCTGCATAAATATGACCTAAAACATCATCAGATTTTCACACAAGTCCTAGAAGTAGAGAAAGAGAACCCAGTTAAACAAATGAGACAAAAATATTATACTTGCTCATTTATTTATTGAAGAAAATGATCCAATATTACATATCTGTGAGTGGCAAAAGTATGTGAACCTTTGCTTTCAGTATCTGGTGTGACCCCCTTGTGAGCGATAACTGCAACTAAATGTTTGCGGTAACTGTTGATCAGTCCTGCACACCGGCTTGGAGGAATTTTAGCCCGTTCCTCCATACAGAACAGCTTCAACTCTGGGATGTTGGTGGGTTTCCTCACATGAACTGCTCGCTTCAGGTCCTTCCACAACATTTTGATTGGATTAAAGTCAGGACTTTGACTTGGCCATTCCAAAACATTAACTTTATTCTTCTTTAGCCATTCTTTGGTAGAACGACTTGTGTGCTTAGGGTCGTTGTCTTGCTGCATGGCCCACCTTCTCTTGAGATTCAGTTCATGGACAGATGTCCTGACATTTTCCTTTAGAATTCGCTGGTATAATTCAGAATTCATTGTTCCATCAATGATGGCAAGCCATCCTGGCCCAGATGCAGCAAAACAGGCCCAAACCATGATCCTACCACCACCATGTTTCACAGATGGGATAAGGTTCTTATGCTGGAATGCAGTGTTTTCCTTTCTCCAAACATAACGCTTCTCATTTAAACCAAAAAGTTCTATTTTGGTCTCATCCTTCCACAAAACATTTGTCCAATAGCCTTCTGGCTTGTCCACGTGATCTTTAGCAGACTGTAGACAAGCAGCAATGTTCTTTTTGGAGAGCAGTGGCTTTCTCCTTGCAGCCCTGCCATGCACACCATTGTTGTTCAGTGTTTTCCTGATGGTGGACTCATGAACATGAACATTAGCCAATGTGAGAGAGGCCTTCAGTTGCTTAGAAGTTACCCTGGGTCCTTTGTGACCTCGCCGACTATTACACGCCTTGCTCTTGGAGTGATCTTTGTTGGTCGCCCACTCCTGGGGAGGGTAACAATGGTCTTGAGTTTCCTCCATTTGTACACAATCTGTCTGACTGTGGATTGGTGGAGTCCAAACTCTTTAGAGATGGTTTTGTAATGTTTTCCAGCCTGATGAGCATCAGCAACACTTTTTCTGAGGTCCTCAGAAATCTCTTTTGTTCGTGCCATGATACACTTCCATAAACATGTGTTATGAAGATCAGACTTTGATAGATCCCTGTTCTTTAAATAAAACAGGGTGCCCACTCACACCTGATTGTCATCCCATTGATTGAAAACACCTGACTAATTTCACCTTCAAATTAACTGCTAATCCTAGAGGTTCACATACTTTTGCCACTCACAGATATGTAATATTGGATCATTTTCTTCAATAAATAAATGACCAAGTATAATATTTTTGTCTCATTTGTTTAACTGGGTTCTCTTTATCTACTTTTAGGACTTGTGTGAAAATCCGATGATGTTTTAGGTCATATTTATGCAGAAATATAGAAAATTCTAAAGGGTTCACAAACTTTCAAGCACCATTGTATTTTGTTGCAATATATCTTACACCGGTGCAAATTTTGTGGAGCGTTCACACATCACAAACCTGCTTACGAGAGAGAAGCGTGTTAGCACCGGTGCAGCCCCACTTGCGTTCACACGGCAGTTTTTGTGACCGTGCTATACGATAGTAATAATGCGGAAATGAAATATGCGCATGCGTGAAAATGTACTTCCTTTTCCCGGTTGTCATGGCATCACCAAGCGCCAGGAAAACAACGTGGATGAAGACACCAGTGTTGCCAGATACTGCTGACGTTTTCCAGCCCAAAATATGTTCAAATCTGCCAAAATGCACTTAAAACCGCCCAATCTGGCAACACTGGAAGACATGCAGTTCTGTTGTTGTTGATATTCACCATTTTGGAAGCGCAAAATACCAGTATGCAAATTATGCAATGCCCGTACGTAAATCAACTCTTCTCACGCGTAGCGAGTCTACCCCGTAGCGTTCAGACGTCCCATTTTATATCGGTGCTGCCCCGCAAACTAGCATTTACTCCGGAGTAAATTTCTTAAACCACCTCCCGAGCAGGGTTAGATTTGCACCGGTTTAAGCAGCTTTCAGGGGCGACACCGGTATAACTTTGTACCGTGTGAACGCTCTACCGGGGCAGCGCCGGTGCTACACCGGAGCAAAAGTTGCCGTGTGAACACCCCTTCTGAAGAATAAAAAAAATATCAAACTTTGCTTTTTTTTAACACTTGTTCTACAATGTAAAAAACAATCAAAATACAGAAGAACCTATGAATGAGTAACTTTTGACTGGTGCTGTACGGTAAGTGTAGCTTTGTACCAAATGGATCATTTTCATATAACCACACAAAACACTGGACGAAGAAAGAGCCGAGATCTGGACAGAACTGTGTCTGACAGTAATAAAAGGACGGTACTCACTGGGGTCGAGACGGATGGACTGTCGGGCAGGATAAAACTGTGGGTCTGGAACAAACAAACAAACATAATAAATAATAATAATAATAATAATAATAATAATAATATCCAACAACCAACCAGTTGATCTGACACTAACTCATCACCAGTCTTTCTTTAACTTCACACACTGCTTTAAACAAACCACCTAACCATCAGATTTACACAAAATCTCCCCAAACACACAGTGCTGTGCAAAAGTCTTAGCCCCCCTCCCTATTCCCCCCCCCATCCAAACTTTGTTATAGATTTCGATTTTATGACTTCAAAATTATCGCGTCACATCATCACAAAAACATCTTCCAAACGGAGTTCCAAACGGTCGTTTTTTTTGGGGGGTGAAGGGGGGGTTCTAGCACAAAATTAAATGTTACAGAAAAATAAAAAAAAAAAAGTTTGTACGTGAGCAGCATATTCCATAAGAGAGCTCTTTTCAGATTAAAAAGGAAAAAACATAATGAAGGCTGCTGGGTTTTGGTGTAAAATGAAGAAGCGAGTGCAACAGTCAAAGTGTCCAGAAGAGCTGCGGCTGGTTCTGGAAGATGTTCAGTAAAACCTACAGATCATTTCCACATAAAACTGACCTCACTGGACCGGAGACAGACATTTCTTTTTTTTTTGTAAGCAAAGGGAATTTGGTCTCACACCAAATACTGACTTTGGTTCGTTTTTTTTTTTTTTTTTTTAAATGCTGAAACATTTAATTTCCTTATTTTTAAGCCATTTTTGCTCTACAGCATTTCTTTACATGGACCTAAGACTTGTGTACAGTACTGTATGCAGTAAGCGATCAGGCAGTACGTGTTTGCTGTTAAACTTTTGTATCTTTAGATTCACACTGTAGTTACGAGGCAAAAACATAAAGCACACTGACTGGGATATTATCATATCTTAGCAGTTAAGTTCTGTCTTTTCACTGCACCAAGACTGATCTCATGAGTCTAGCTACAGTTTGAAATACTGTCAAGTTTATTAAAAAAAAAAAAGAATAACTCAAACTCACTCAACTTTATTTATATAGCACTTTAAAACAACCGTAGTTGAAAACAAAGTGCTGTACATAAAAGACATAAAACAATTAAAAGCAATGAAATAAATAAAAACAGACAAACAGTTGTTTCATTGTTTTTAAAAGCAATTAGAAACAATAAAACAATAAATAAAAGCAAACCATAAAAACACTAAAACAAGAGCAGAGTCTCATGCGGAGTTAAAAGCCAAGGAGTAAAAATGGGTTTTAAGACTAGTTTTAACAATGGACAGTGAGGAAGCTTGCCTAATGTGCAATGGTAGTTTGTTCCATAATTTTGGAGCAGCAGTGGAGAAAGCTCTGTCCCCTCTGAGCTTCCGTTTGGACCTCGGTACCTCCAGGAGCAGCAAGTCAGCTGACCTGAGGCACCGAGCAGGAGCGTAGGGTTGAAGGAGCTCAGAGAGGTAGGGGGGGGGGGGGGCGAGACCATTTAAAGACTTAAAAACAAATAAAAAGAATCTTAAAATGGACTCTAAAGTGCACAGGCAGCCAGTGGAGGGAGGCCAGGATGGGAGTTATGTGCTCCCTCTTACGTGCTCCAGTTAGGAGGCGAGCGGCTGCATTTTGCACCAGCTGGAGACGTGCGAAGGAGGACTGGCTAACTCCAAAATAAAGTGCATTACAGTAATCCAGCCGAGATGTTATGAAGGCGTGGATTACTGTCTCAAAGTGTGTTTGTGCAAGGAAAGGCTTCACCTTTGCCAGCTGCCTAATTTGAAAGAAGCTGGACTTCACTACGGAACTAATTTGCCGATCCAATTTAAAATCACTGTCCATCTTAAAACCCAAGTTTGTGACTGTTGGCTTTACATAGTCTGCCAAAGGGCCCAAATCAACGGGCAAGGGTTCACAAGAGCCGCTGGGGCCAAACACCATCACTTCTGTTTTATTTTCATTAAAATTTAAAAAGCTCAAGGCCATCCAGGCCTTGATGTCTTTGAGACATGACAGAAGTGGTGTGAGGGAGAAAGCATTTTTTTTCTTCAGTGGCACATATATCTGACTATCGTCTGCGTAACAATGAAAGGAGATGCCATGCTTTCTCAGGATGGAGCCCAGGGGCAATAAATACAAAGAAAAAAGCAGCGGCCCTAAAATGGACCCCTGTGGGACCCCATACAACAGTGGAGCAGAACTGGACTCCAAATTTCCAAGGCTTACACTCATGCTTCTGTCAGCCAGATATGATTTTAACCATTCCAAATCAGTACCATGAATACCCAATAAAATAAATAAATAAATACAGATACAAACTGCATCGAACTGATTCCCTCAAACTATTATTTTAACATTTTACTGTGCAATATGTATTTACTCTCTCCACATTCATTGGATATGAGCAGAGGTGGACAGTAACGAAGTACATTTACTTGAGTTCTGTACTTAAGTACACTGAGTTTCTGTACTTTACTTGAGTATTATTTTTGGAAACGTGTGACTTTAACTTCACTACATTTGAAAAATATCGTACTTTTCACTCCACTACATTTCTATCAAGGCGGTGTAGTGGTTAGCGCTGTCGCCTCACAGCAAGAAGGTCCTGGGTTCGAGCCCCGTGGCCGGCGAGGGCCTTTCTGTGTGGAGTTTGCATGTTCTCCCCGTGTCCGCGTGGGTTTCCTCCGGGTGCTCCGGTTTCCCCCACAGTCCAAAGACATGCAGGTTAGGTTAACTGGTGACTCTAAATTGAGCGTAGGTGTGAATGTGAGTGTGAATGGTTGTCTGTGTCTATGTGTCAGCCCTGTGATGACCTGGCGACTTGTCCAGGGTGTACCCCGCCTTTCGCCCGTAGTCAGCTGGGATAGGCTCCAGCTCGCCTGCGACCCTGTAGAAGGATAAAGCAGCTAGAGATAATGAGATGAGATTTTTTTGCAGGTGACACTGAGACAGCTGATCAGTAATCACTAGGGTCACGTCTCATCCATAGACTGGATAAAATTAAGTTCAGTGATTTTTCAGCAGCATCATTTGAACACGATCAGTTAATGGCAGAATGGAAGGAGGCAGTTCTTCTGAGGAACGCACGCACTCATGGCCCATGGCCTACAAAAACTCGCCGTCCGACCTGCAGAAGCATATTGAGGGAGATAAACGTTTTATTCCAAGAGAAAGCTTGCAGTGAAGTTGTCTGTGCTTTTAGAACTAGCGATAACATTGCAATAGCTATGCAGTCTGGTTAGTCAAATGACTTTCTATGGATTTGCCCGCCAAGTTGCCGTAGCCTTGTCCACAGCTAGTTAACACATAGCTAGTTAATTTAGACACTGTTCGTTAGCATGTAAAAACGGAGTTACACTAACATGAATAACGTTAACTTATCTGAAGTGCTTTCAGAAATATGTTTTAGCATAATCTTCCCAAATAAACAGAATGTAGAAATCTCTCTTTTCTGGTAGCATTAGATACCCAGTATAATTTTGAGTTTGAAAAGAGTTTGCTAGCATGTCAGGTGGTGCGTCACTGACTAGCGAGCTTAACGTTAAACCACCATGATGGCACAGCATGCGTTCATTTTGTGAATTCACATTTCTGTCTTTGGTAACGGCATTAGGTTTTGTAAGCTTTATGGCAATAATACAACAATGCGGTGACAGAAAATGTACTTTTAATACTTAAGTATTTTTAAAAGAAATTACTTCAGTACTTTAACTTAAGTAAAAATTTGACTGGACAACTTTCAGCTCATATACCGTGAGTAGAGAAAAACAAAATGGCTGAGCGTGTTGCTGAACCAACCAAGGACGAAATAAAAAACTCTACTCGAAAACAAAACCCCAAAAAATACAAAAGCAACAAAATATGGAATAAAAGTATTTGATGGTAAGAACGAATGTTTTTTTATTTTTCAAAAATTATCGCATTTTTCACAAATTGCTCGTCATTTCGCTGGTTTGTTTACATTCTAAGCGGAAATTATTTTGTCGGACGTTTTGTATAAAGTTTTTATTTACTGAATTTGCAAAAAAATAAAAATGCTCCGTTTCTCAAAATCCAGTGAATGTGGATAGAATAAAAATTATTCCACTCAAGCTCGTCGTACACGGATTATAGACAACTATGAGCTCGTCTACGACTCGATTTCATGGAATAACTTAAATATTAAAATGTAAAAGAAAAAAAATCTATCATGTATAAAACTGTAACAGTCATCACTGAGTGATTATTTAATCTAAAGTCAACACCGAAGTTGTTCGTTATCTCAGAATTAAGCTATTAGCAAGTTGAAGGTCTGATAGTTTACTCACGGCTCTTGTGGAACATCGACTTGATCTCTCCAATGGTTGCATTCGGCTCCACCTGTTCATCATGAACACACACAAACACTTCACTCTCTACACACTCCCTGCGTGTGTGTGTCTGCTGTATGTACACGCATATGACAAATCAGCAGTATATTTAGGCTCGATCCCTAGTGTTCCCAAGATGGTGGGTGTTTGGAACAGCTGACATTCTTAGACCCAACACACACCAGGCGCTGCACATGTCCTAAAAGTGTAACATCCGTATCACGGCATTCGAGCTGCAATCAACACCATCCCATAGATCCTGTTCACTCAAGTACACTGTAAACACATGCTAGCGACACCATAGTGTTACTACAGCAGCTAAAACACACACACACACACACACACACACACAGTATAGAGCAGGGCTTTTCAAAGTGTGGGGCGCGCCTCCCCTAGGGGGAGCCAGAGTTCTTCAGGGGGGGCGCAACGTGAGGAAAAATAAACCAGAATAAGTTACTATAGAGATCTTGCAGTCACGTGACCGGAAAGTACACAACCGCCATCTTGTCGGTCAAAAACACCGCTGAATACTGCTGCACTCGTGTACAGAATGGATCAATTTCAACCGATGGACTACACGGCTCATTTTTCTAATGAACAGATAACTAGATATATGTCTAAAATAAACGATCTACAGATTAATGACCCTTATGGCTTACCGGATGGAGTTTTCACGACCGGATTTTGAACTGCCAGCGGAATACCCGGACGTGTATAATTACCTCATTAACTTTCCCTCGCTGTTCAGTCGTGAAGCACTGCGTGCCTATAAATCTCTGGACAGTTATCTTTACAGAAATTCAGGATTTGTCAGCGACTCAGATGTGGCATCTTGTAAACAAGAATCCTCATTGGATGGGTAAGTCACTTAAGTATTGAGTATAGCACTGACCAGCCGATTATAGAATAAGGTAATTCCAGCTGTAATTCCAAATCGTCTGTCTTGTTTACCATGGATCTGGCGTTGGAGAGGTAGAGGCTTGGCAGTGGAGGTTTGAGTGGCTGTTTTCTGAGCTTAGTCAACAGGCCGGCTCTGCAGCCTCGCTTTTGCTTCCGCTCCCGGCGCCGCCTCCTTCACTTTGCTTCCGATAACAATCCACGGAGACCCCGCTGGTCTCGCTATCTCGTCCGGAATGTTGTGCATGCGATGGAAATCGCTACAAACCGTCATTTTCTGCTGGAAACCCATGTCCAGTAAGTCCATACGGTTGTAGTGGATATTGAAGTCCGGTACAGATGAACAACACGCAAAAATATACACAAAAAACATAAAAAACGTGCACAGGTAGGGAGAGCTTGTAGCCGCAGCTGTTGTAGTAGAATTGTATATAGTAGGGTTTTCCAGAAGAAAAGGTAGAAGTAAAAGCAGAAGTAGAACCAGAAGTAGAAGGCGGAATATGGCGTTTGACCAACAAGATGGCGTCTGTCACAATCTGGATCGGCTGTGACGTCACATGCAAGTGCTCCATTGTGGACATTTAGCAAACTTCAGCTAGCCTTTGCCAGAGACAAAATGGATCGATTTTTAGTACCTAAAGCTACAGTGAGTGAGGAGACAGAGTCTGGGCCAAGCAAAAAACAAGAAGGAAGTCTGACCACGATTATTTAAAGTTTGGATTTTCATGGACTGGATCTGAAGATGCTCCACTGCCACAGTGTGTTGTCTGCCAAGAGGTGCTAGCTAACGATGCTATGAGATGTTTAAAATGTGTAAAACAAGATGTTAAAAAAAAAAAGCACAGATGTTTTAAATGTGTAAAAAAAAGATGTTTTCAAAAAGCACAGATGTTTAAAATGTGTACAAAAGAGGTTTTAAAAAGCACAGATGTTTAAAATGTGTAAAAAAAAAGAGGTTTTAAAAAAGCAGATGTTTAAAATGTGTAAAACAAGATGTTTTTTTAAAAAAGCACAGATGTTTAAAATGTGTAAAATGTTTTAAAAAAAGCGCAGATGTTTAAAATGTGTAAAACAAGATGTTTTTTAAAAAAAGCGCATATGTTTTAAATGTGTAAAAAAAATACATGTTTTCAAAAAGCACAGATGTTTAAAATATGTAAAAGAAAAAAATAAAAATGTGTACACCAACCATTTTTTAAAAATCAAATGGAACATTAAGTATAGCAACAACAAAAATTGTAAGGGGGGGGCGCTGTTGTTTATTTGCTCTCTGGGGGGGGGCCGACTCTCCCACACTTTGAAAACCCCTGGTATAGAGATTAATTCCAAGTATTATTATTTTACACTAAGGGTGCGTTCTAATCGGGGAAAGTGCTGTCTCAGGAGGCTGTCTAACAAGACAGCGAGGCATCAAGAACCGTTTGAAACCGATGAACTCTCATTTCCTGTTTTCTCAGATGCCCCCAGTTGAAGGCAACATCGAGGTCTCCTCAATGCTGCTTATTACCCATAAATCTGTGCAGCAGCTCCGTCAAGCAACAGAAAAATAAATAAATAAATGAAGGATGGTGGATGGAACTTGACAGAAAAGTGATTTTGTATACAAATGTTTCTGGGCGCTTTTTTGTCGTTGTTTTTTCACGTCGATGTTGTGAAAAGTTAGCAAGTAACCCAGAGGAGAACCATCAGGGCCTTCTAGGTGTTCAGAGAAGCTCAAACATATCAGCATTTCAAATGTTAGATTTAATTTCTTATATGCTTTAATTTCTTCCATAATTTCATGATAATTATCCTCTTAATTCTAATTCGGCCTCATTTTCTATCAAATGTGCTTCAGAAATGAAGGGACAGAAATTACGGTCCTGAAAACATTAAAATCGAGTTATCCAATGAGATTGTTTTATTTGTCTCTAGGCTGAGAAGAGTTTCGAGCTGATCGCTCATTGGTTAAGACTTCATTGCCGGGATAGAAGGTCATGGCAGTGTATGTTTATGTAGGAAGTGACAGCTTAATTAATTAACCAATCAGATTTTGATTTATAGTGGGAGGGACCAAAAATGCATCACTCTCAGCCTCCTCGAAGGCCAACGCAAGCTTAACTGCGAGTCAGCAGTGAAGTCACCTTCCAGCCAGTGTAGTGTTCATCAGTAGTGTTCGCGAATGCTAATAAAGCAGTCAAGCCAGTGCTATCGAGAGCTACAGGCTAACAACCGAGAAACTAAGATTTGTGTCTCCAGACTCTTCTTCCACGCTGCACATTCGTTACAGTATTTTTCACTCAGACTTAAGGATTCATTTACCTGTGTAATTTACTGAGTTACTTTTAAAATCAACATCGTCAGCTACACACAACGGCGAGACCTGGCAGCCTGACGCTAATCCCTTACAAAATCCTTTACCCTGTTGCTGTTTTGGTGTCTGGTGAAGTTTTGGCTGAGCTCAAGCAGTCCCAGCTCTAATAGCTGGTGTAACCAAATAAAAGTGTTTGATATGATTTGTGAGGCATGTGTGAGCCAACTAGCTAACTCTTTGGTTTAGTTACATGACATGTTGTTGTCACATGTTACAGTAAACATGATCCTAAAAGGTTGTTTGAGAGAAACGTCCTTAGACGATGTCTTCAGTTGAAAGTCCTGCCGTCTGAGACACCTGTCTGCTACGGCAGTGACGCAAACAAGGCAACTAGCTTCTGTTGCGTCAAAGTTCTCCACGCACCGAACAAAGTTTAGGATTTATGACTTGCTCCTTTTTGAACTTAGAGCTGTGTGTGATACATGACCTTTCACCTGGAGGGATCCCTGACAAAGAGCACCTGATCCCAATATCCCACTGCGTCACAAAAATAGACTATTGAGTTGAGACTGAGCTTAATAGTATGAAGTTTGGTGTCACTGTTGAGAAGTTCTCCTGGCTAAATCATAGACATCAGCTCAGACACTCCTCAGACACTCTTCATGACCCTTGATTAAACTTTCTTTCTTAACCCTGACAGCGTTCAAGTCTCCTGGACACTGCGGTGTCCACAGGAACTGTATGAGGCAGAGCACCAGACGTTCCTCAAAATCTGCGTTAGCAAGCTATAGATAGCACCGAGCCCCAAAAGTAGCTGTGTTATATTTAACTGAGAGAACATGCACTGCTGCACACAGAGCTGCCTGGTCGATGGATCGGAGTTAACACTGCACAACTGAATAAGCATAAACCATTTTAGTGTTCTCGAATTTAAAAAAAATAAAAACTTGCTCTTACCTTGTCCAAGAAGCAGAGCTTGTCCTTGGTCTTGGCGTCCAAAATCTCCACCTCGAAAAAGACAACGGCTTTTTTAGTTTTTTTGGTGGGTTTGCGTTTGGCTGGCATGGGCACTGGGAGCCCCGTGAGCATGGGGGCATTCATAGCCCGCTTGGGCTGAGCGGCTTCTAGTGCCAAGGTGTCCATTCTCTCTCTGGGTTTTCTATCTCTCTACCACAGGAAATCTGTCTCTATCTCGCCCCAGCAGCCATCCTCTCTCTCTCTCTCTCTCACACACACCCTCTAAAAGGAAAGTTGGGAAAATCTCTCCGTCTCTCCCCCAATGCCATCCCTCCTCCACCCTGCCCTCTCTTACCCTCAAAAAAAGAAAGCCAGCCAGCCAGTTGGGGAAATGTCTCTAACTCCACCCTCCTGTCTTTCCCTGCCCCGACCTCATTAGGGTACTGGCTTTACCCCAACCCCTCCAGGACACACCCCATAACCAATCACACCCTGCAAAGTAGGGCCGGTTAATATGAAGATATGATCTCATCTCATTATCTCTAGCCGCTTTATCCTGTTCTACAGGGTCGCAGGCGAGCTGGAGCCTATCCCAGCTGACTACGGGTGAAAGGCGGGGTACACCCTGGACAAGTCGCCAGGTCATCACAGGGCTGACACATAGACACAGACAACCATTCACACTCACATTCACACCTACGGTCAATTTAGAGTCACCAGTTAACCTAACCTGCATGTCTTTGGACTGTGGGGGAAACCGGAGCACCCGGAGGAAACCCACGCGGACAACATGCAAACTCCGCACAGAAAGGCCCTCGCCGGCCACGGGGCTCGAACCCGGACCTTCTTGCTGTGAGGCGACAGCGCTAACCACTACACCACCATGCCGCCCCAGATATGATCTCAATTTCACCAAAGATAACACCACAGTATGCTTCTCCAAGAGGTTTTTTCAGGGGATTTGATACATCTCCATACTGGTCTTTGCAATAACAGACCACTTTGTTTTATTGTGGTCTGTTAGCAAGTCATCAATTCCATATTTGCAGGGTTTTTTTTTTTGTAAAACGCAGGAGTTCAGCCACTAGTTTTACTATATTTAACAGTTATTCCATGAAATCGAGTCGTACACGAGCTGAGAGTTGTCTATAATCCATGTACGACAAGATTGAGTGGAATAACTTTATCCACATTCACTGGATTTTGAGAAACAGAGCATTTTTATTTTTGGCAAATTCGATTAAAAAAAAAAAGCTTTATACAAAACATCAGACAAAATCATTTCCACTTAGAATGTAAACAAACCGGTGAAATGACGAGCAATTTGTGAAAAATGCGATAATTCTTCAAAAATAAAATACACACATAGATAGATAGATAGATAGATAGATAGATAGATAGATAGATAGATAGATAGATAGATAGATAGATATTCATTCTTTAGGGTTTTTGGCGGTTGGCAAACCCACTTAAAGGTGCATTGCCGCCACTGGCTGGGCTGGAGTGTGGAACAGGTGATATTTGGGGGCAGACGACATATACAAGGGGAAGTTAAAAAGTTCTAAGGCAAATTGAAAAAAAATCTTTATGAAAATAAAGCTATTTCTCTACACATCTTCCATTTAAGTCTAAACACTTCTGCAAGCAGTGTTTCCATCGGAGAATTCCTTCTTTGTAGAATTCTGGGGGACGTCCTTCACACCTTTTGAAATGACAACATCTGTCTTAGAACTTTTTGACTTACCCTCGTACACACACACTTCAGCTATTTTTTGGGGGTTTTGTTTTCGAGTAGTTTTTATTTCGTCGTCGGTTGGTTCAGTAACACGCTCCGCCATTTTGTTTTTCTCTACTCACAGTATATGAGCTGATATCCTAGTAGTAGAGTAGCCAATCAGAGCGTATGATTGCTCATATCCAGTGAATGTGGATAGAATATTTCAGATTATATCTGATGCGTGTAATCAACCTGCGTATCAGTCACTGTGGATATTTGTAATGTTACACTGATCGGGTCCCTGGCCACAAAAGGTTTAAGGCCTGTTGCTCTGTTCCACTAGACAAGTTTACCGTGTTTGATGCTCATATAAACCCCCTTTGCTCCCGCCACCACCCCTCCCTTTATAAATGCAACCAGTGCTAATTATAGCCTGCCTACTGGCAATGAAACACACACACACACACACACACACACACACACACAGAGTGCAGACAGGGGATCAGCTTTAAAATTAGTCATAATAAGTGTTAAACAGGGCTCTACAGTTATACTGCTTGTTAATCATTACCACAATATTATGAGCACGGTATCATCTAATCACTGATATCAGCTGCTCTACATTTCCGGGTCTGGATTAGAGCTCGCCCTGTGATGAAGTGATATAGATATTGAAAGATTGACGAAATGATCAAAGACAAAAATGATCATCTTGCTCAAAGATGAACATTTGCACACAAATGTCACTTTGCACCCGTCTTTATCTCGTCATTTATGCTATTTCTTGTACTTACATAGCTAAATATCCACTTAGATAGTTATTTACAATCTATGCACTCATCTGCCACTTTATTAGGAACACCCATACTGTACATCCACCTGTAGCTGTTTTCTGCAGTTCTCTAATTAGCTGATCCCTTCACGGCAGCACAACGCATTACGTCACGCAGATACAAATCAAGAGCTTCAGTTAAATGTTCACATATCAGAATGGGAAAAATTGCGATCTCACAGTGAAGTGCGACTTTCTTTCACTGTGGTATGGGTGTTGGTTTGAGGCAGATGGTGGTTTAAGTATTTCAGAAATTGCTGATCTCCTCCTGGGGTTCACATACACCAGTCTCTAGAGTTTATACAGAATGGTGCAAAAAACAAAAACATAAGTGAGTGACAGTTCTGTGGGCGGAAACAAACGCCTTGTTGATTAAGCGAGGGCCAGAGGAAAATGGACAGATTCGAGGTGGTTCAATCTTTTTGGCCAGGAAGGCTATAGTAACTCATATAATCACTCTTTACAACTGTGGTGAGCAGAAAAGCATCTCAGCATGCAACAGCAGAACAGAACAACACTTTGGGTTCTGCTCCTGCAGCCAAGAACAGGGATCTTAGAATCAACAACAAGTTCTTATTAAAGTGTCCTGTGAGTGTGTATACTTTATTTTGTAATCTATTTTATTTATTATATAAATGCTCTGTATACTTGTACAGTATATGGACATATTGACAGTAAAGCTGCCTTGAATCTTGAATATTGTAATAAAATACACCTTTTCTGAGAGTATTGTGTGTATCATTGGTGTGTGCGTGTGTGTGTGAATAAGTCACTAATTGAGTATACCAGTTATTCCTCATTTCTCTTTTTCTTAAAAGTAGTTCTTTTTGACAATGAAGAAAAATATCATGAATAAGTTACCATTTGTTTTATAGATTCTACTTTTCTGTTTTGTTTCGTATCGTATTATTCGCAAACGTTCATGCGCACCCTGAATTTGTATGAAACACAGCATTCAGTGCACAGACAAACCTGTTTCGAATAAAATACCAGCCTCAGTTTGAATCTCTGATTTTGTGGGTCACGTGATCTCATAACTGGGGCGAATCAATTCATCAGATTTTAATCTTGATCACAATATTTGGTAAAAATATTTGGGCGGCACAGTGGTGTAGTGGTTAGCACGATCGCCTCACAGCAAGAAGGTTCTGGGTTCGAACCCAGCAGCCGGTGGAAGCATTTCTGTGCGGAGTTTGCATGTTCTCCCCGTGTCTGCATGGGTTTCCTCAGGGTGCTCCGGTTTCCCCTACAGTCTAAAGACATGCAGGTTAGGTTAATATGGGACGGCCTTGGGCTGAGGTGCCCTTGAGCGAGGCATCTAACTCCCAACTGCTCCCCGGGCACTGTTAGCATAGCTGCTCATTGCTCATGTGTGTATTCACTGCTTCAGATGGGTTAAATGCAGAGAGGAAATTTTCACAAGTGTGTGATGAGTAAAGTTGTTCTTTCTTTAAATAATAAACCTAAGTGATATTGGTAAACTTAGAGACATCAATATTGTCTTTTAGAGTTTCAGGTGGGCGGCGGTGGTGGTGTAGTGGTTAGCGCTGTTGCCTCACAGCAAGAAGGTCCGGGTTCGAGCCCCGTGGCCGGCGAGGGCCTTTCTGTGTGGAGTTTGCATGTTCTCCCCGTGTCCACGTGGGTTTCCTCCGGGTGCTCCGGTTTCCCCCACAGTCCAAAGACATGCAGGTTAGGTTAACTGGTGACTCTAAATTGAGCGTAGGTGTGAATGTGAGTGTGAATGGTTGTCTGTGTCTATGTGTCAGCCCTGTGATGACCTGGCGACTTGTCCAGGGTGTACCCCGCCTTTCGCCCATAGTCAGCTGGGATAGGATCCAGCTCGCCTGCGACCCTGTAGAACAGGATAAAGCGGCTAGAGATAATGAGATGAGATGAGTTGAGTTTCAGGTGCTTGAAAATCACCCTTAGGTCAGGATTAACCCCACACCCCTCCAGGAATGAGACCAGTTTGTTTGCTCAAAACGTGCTCAGCTTCATCTGCAGTTGATGTATGTTTGAATCTTTGGCGCCACCAAGTGGTTACTTCACATTAACATCTATAGAAACATTTCATTCAGAAAAGTGTCGTTTTTGTAAAGGGTTAATATGGCTGATCTCTAGCTCATGTGTGTCCCTGGGATTCCTGGGATTACAAGGTCTTGTCTATGAAGCAGTAGCTTAACGTTAAATTAGCTTGATGTGACAAGTTTATTTGGGTCATGCCTGTAAAAATAACGCCCAACTTCCGGGAGTGTGACATCAGCAGCATGGTCACTAGGTGCAGGAGTTCATAAAGCAGACATTCAGGAGCTGTTGTGGTCTTAGACACTGGTTTCTATGGTATAATTACTAACCTGCACCAAACCCAGAGCACGTGTTTAAGGCTGTAAATAAACAGGATGGTGTTTAGTCGAATACAAGTGTGGGCTTTATATAAACACAGGGTGGGTGTTTCACAGCAACACAACAAACTGTTACATTATAACGAGGCTGAAACACACGATTCACTGCGATTAATCGAATAATCGACTTCTCTAAACCTTCTATCATAACTTATTCATGTGCGATTGTTATCCAATTAATTGCATGGGGTCGAATCTCTTCTTCAGCTTCTGCCCTGCGTTACCAAATGGCACAATTAACTCAAAGGGAGGATAAAACACATCTATTAACAAAACACACAGTCATCATTTTTTTCGATAATAAAAAAAATCAACCAAAATGTTTGATCACTTCTGCAGGAATAATCTTACCTCGTAATGCTTCATTTTGCCTGCAGTTTAAACTCGTTGTCATCCGATATAACTGACAGAGCCAACGTTCAATCAGAACACTCCACCCACAACGCGTGGTCCAATCAGCGGCGAGATTGTGGTTGTTCAAACCGGAAGTTATGTAGGATTACAGACAGGTCGACCGTTGGACAAAGAAGCGATTGGACACGCCCACTTCTAATCCTCCTGCCTGAGTGAAATTCCACTTTATCAAGTGTAGCCTACTTTTGTTTGTTTGTTTGTTTGTAATTCCACAATGCACTGTTCAGGCCTGGTGTCCCTACACAAGGGTTATGTGATTGATTCCCCCCAGTTCATCACATGAATACACGTATTTTTTTTCCAGTTTGTTAGCAATATAAAATGGCAATCATTCCAATACTGACAACCTTTAATGTTTTTAAAATTATTATTATTCATCTCATCTCATTATCTGTAGCCGCTTTATCCTTCTACAGGGTCGCAGGCGAGCTGGAGCCTATCCCAGCTGACTACGGGCGAAAGGCGGGGTACACCCTGGACAAGTCGCCAGGTCATCACAGGGCTGACACATAGACACAGACAACCATTCACACTCACATTCACACCTACGCTCAATTTAGAGTCACCAGTTAACCTAACCTGCATGTCTTTGGACTGTGGGGGAAACCGGAGCACCTGGAGGAAACCCACGCGGACACGGGGAGAACATGCAAACTCCGCACAGAAAGGCCCTCGCCGGCCACGGGGCTCGAACCCGGACCTTCTTGCTGTGAGGCGACAGCGCTAACCACTACACCACCGTGCCGCCTAAAATTAGCTCACGTTTAAAGTTTTTAATTTTCCGTAAAGCTGCTTTGTGACAATGTCTGTTGTTAAAAGTCTCATCTCATCTCATTATCTGTAGCCGCTTTATCCTTCTACAGGGTCGCAGGCAAGCTGGAGCCTATCCCAGCTGACTACGGGTGAAAGGCGGGGTTCACCCTGGTCAAGTCGCCAGGTCATCACAGGGCTGACACATAGACACAGACAACCATTCACACTCACATTCACACCTACGGTCAATTTAGAGTCACCAGTTAACCTAACCTGCATGTCTTTGGACTGTGGGGGAAACCGGAGCACCCGGAGGAAACCCACGCGGACACGGGGAGAACATGCAAACTCAGCACAGAAAGGCCCTCGCCGGCCCCGGGGCTCGAACCCGGACCTTCTTGCTGTGAGGGGACCGTGCTAACCACTTACACCAGTAAGTGTGAATGTAGGTGTGATGGTTGTTCGTCTCTGTGTAGCCCTGTAATGGATTGGTGACCTGTCCAGGGTGAACCCCACCTCTCACCTGAAGTCAGCTGGGATTGGCTCCAGCTCACTCCTGACCCACAATGGATAAGCAGTATAAAAAAATAGATGGATTATATGTCTTATTATGTTTGGATATTCCTGTACCTCATTGTCTTTTTTCTTGGGAGAGAAAAAAATATATCCTGGTTTAGTCAGCATGGTGTGAGGAAGTACTCAGCCATATTTACAATGCAGTTGATGTTTTTTGAAGTTGTAAATACTTAAATAATATTGGCTGGCGTTGAGTGGTATAACAAGTCAAAGACAAGTTCAATATCATGCTAGCTGAATGGAATATATCTGACAGACCACAAAAAAAAGCCAGCCATTATTATTATTATTATTATACATTCCTTTCAGGTGTTCAGTGCGTCTTTCTCTTTCAAAATTCTCTCAAAATCTACCGTATTTAATGAAGCAAGCCTGGCGGCCATGTTTGTTTACAAATTATCACAGTCAGTCGCTCGCTAGCATGGAAGTTTTATGTCTCCGATGTATGACGTCATGTTGTCTTGACAACCGTGCAATATTGTAAACCATATTCAACACTCATTCTCCATTGGGTAGAGTGACGTAATACACGTAGGATAAGCGATATGCTAACAATATTGCAATGCTATCAAACCAAACGAATGAAACCTGCGAGAAGGGAATAGAACACGTTTTTATTCCATTGAAAAAGTGACCTGTGTGGATAATAATTGTGGATATTTTTGGAGTCCATTCATGAACCATATAAGAGCCGTGTGAAAGGCATGTGGAGAAATCAGAACCACAAATCATTAGAAATAAACATTTTTAAAGTGAGTTCAAAATAAATGTTGAACACCAATTGCAATGTAACATGCAAACATTTTTTTTACTTATTATCTCATGATTCTTGGTTATTCAGTGTCTGTATTTACGACTTATCTTGTTTTTAGAATCAGAATCATGTTTATTGGCCAGATATGTTGACACACACAAGGAATTTGATTTCAGCTGTTGGTGTCTCTTGAGCGATACAGAAAAGGGGAGGAAAAAAGAATGTGTATGTTATGTGCAATATGGACAATATAGACATTACACAATATAATAAATATGCAATCTACAATAACTATTACAACTATTATATACAATATTCATAATACAATATACGGCGGCACGGTGATATAGTGGTTAGCGCTGTCACCTCACAGCGAGAAGGTCCAGGTTCGAGCCCCGGGGCCGGCGAGGGCCTTTCTGTGTGGAGTTTGCATGTTCTCCCCGTGTCCGCGTGGGTTTCCTCCGGGTGCTCTGGTTTCCCCCACAGTCCAAAGACATGCAGGTTAGGTTAACTGGTGACTCTAAATTGACCGTAGGTGTGAATGTGAGTGTGAATGGTTGTCTGTGTCTATGTGTCAGCCCTGTGATGACCTGGTGACTTGTCCAGGGTGTACCCCGCCTCTCTCCCATAGTCAGCTGGGATAGGATCCAGCTTGCCTGCGACCCTGTAGGACAGGATAAGCGACTACAGATAATGGATGGATAGATGGATGTCAAAATTGGGCGGCACGGTGGTGTAGTGGTTAGCACTGTTGCCTCACAGCAAGAAGGTCCGGGTTCGAGCCCCGTGGCCGGCGAGGGCCTTTCTGTGTGGAGTTTGCATGTTCTCCCCGTGTCCGCATGGGTTTCCTCCGGGTGCTCCGGTTTCCCCCATAGTCCAAAGACATGCAGGTTAGGTTAACTGGTGACTCTAAATTGAGCGTAGGTGTGAATGTGAGTGTGAATGGTTGTCTGTGTCTATGTGTCAGCCCTGTGATGACCTGGCGACTTGTCCAGGGTGTACCCCGCCTTTCGCCTGTAGTCAGCTGGGATAGGCTCCAGCTCGCCTGCGACCCTGTAGAACAGGATAAGTGGCCACAGATACTGGATGGATGGATATCAAAATTGTGTCTTGAAATCTTGACTCTTTTAAATCTCAGAGTAATGAGTTTTACTCTCAAAATGTCGTCTTAACCATTTGAAACAACATTATGTCCAGTTAGAAGAAGAAGAAACCTTTATTTGTCACATGCACACTTCAAGCACAGTCAGAGTGCGAATTACCCCACCATACCATCATGGTCCACTATCATATCAATCCCCCCCCCGGTCCCGTCCCGTCTCGTCTATGGAAGTCGGTGTCAGTAACTCAACACAATAACTCTGAACAATAATTTTTAATGTCATTAAGAAGCATGACAAACCATACAGTACTACCACAGAAGAAAAACAGCAGTACAACCTGATAACCTTCTTTATCAGAACAAACTGGGTATCAACACTACAAATGAGTCACATACAGTATATTCACACATGCAGAACAGTCCTGCTGAATGTCTTGCTCTCTCTCGTCCTGCTGTGCCTCTCCTGTCTGCTGGGAACCCATTTTCTTTATTCACATGAACAGTGTATAAAACCTAACTGCACCTACACTTGTACTGTAATTGTCTGTAGATCTTAGTGCTAATATTTACTACTTACTCTTTTAGCACCAAAAAAAATGCCTGATGTCTGGCCCTTTTCTTTTCCTCATGTTTGGCCTACTGTCTCTGTGAATAAACTCAAACAGGGTACTCAGATGAAACTATAACTATCTTAAAAATAATACAAAAGGAATGAAAGTAAAAACAATAGAAAACATCCATGTGCTAGGCTATTTTGCCTAGGCTAGCCTACTACCTGGCTCTTTTTATGTTGCCCCCAGAGGTTCTGATTGTAATTTTGCATAGGCTTAGCTAGGCCTACATCAGAACTTCTTGTGCCTAATCACACACACAGGATGGGCCTATGTGCCAAATGAATTTCAGAAGGGCACAATTTATTCATGATAAAATGAGAATGGAAACATATGGAGTCCTTCTCCTTTGAAATGAGAATCGTTTCTATACCACACTGTAATAAGCTTGATTTAAATAGAGACTTAGCTTATCTTGCTAACTAACGTTGGTAACTAACGTTAACGTCCGTCCACTGTAGCCTACTGGCCTCAGTGGGTAAGTAATTCAACGTATAAAGACGTGACATGAGCTGAAAGAACAAATAACTTTAATAAATGAAAGTTGTAAAATAACACATTTTCAACAGGCTAAAACTTGGTTAGCAACTAACATTACCAATGCACGTCTTCTGCTGCAAACCATAGACTGTATAAATTGCTGCAAACCCATGGACTGTATCTGATGAATCAACTGAATACGGTGTGGACTAGAAGCCGTTGCTTCTAGCGCAGGGCTTTTCAAAGTGTGGGGTGCGTCTCCCCTAGGGGGCGCCAGAGTTCTTCGGGGGGGCGCAACGTGAGGAAAAATAAACCAGAATAAGTTACTATTGCGAACATTTAGCGAACTTCAGCTAGCCTTTGCCAGAGACAAAATGGATCGATTTTTGGCACCTAAAGCTACAGTGAGTGAGGAGACAGAGTCTGGGTCAAGCAAAAAAAGAAGGAAGTATGACCACGATTATTTAAAGTTTGGATTTTCATGGACTGGATCTGAAGATGCTCCACTGCAATAGTGTGTTGTCTGCCAAGAGGTGCTCGCTAACGATGCTATGAGATGTTTAAAACGTGTAAAACAAGATGTTTAAAAAAAGCACAGATGTTTAAAATGTGTAAAAAAAAAAAAGATATTTTAATAAAGCTCATATGTTTTAAATGTGTAAAAAAAAAAAGATGTCTTCAAAAAGCACAGATGTTTAAAATGTGTAAAAGAAAAAAATAATGTGTACAACACCCATTTTTTTTTTTTAAATAGGAATGGAACATTAAGTATAGCAACAACACACATTGTGTGTGTGTGTGTGTGGGGGGGGGGGGGGGGGGGGGGGCTGTTGTTTATTTGCTCTCTGCGGGGGGGGAGGGGGCTGACTCTCCTACACTTTGAAACCCCCTGCTCTAGCGCCTTCTAGCGCTGCGGTGACTAAAAATGGGGTGTCTGTCTGAAATCGATTTACATTAAAATGTTCCTACAATAAGAGTCCGAATGGGAGTTGGTTTGAATTATATATTCCTTTTCACAATATCAGAAAAAATATCCCCCCCCCCCCCAACTTATATTTTTGTCTCTTTGGGGGGTACTGGGTCTTCATTGGGGGGTATAGTACCCCCCAGTACCCCCCGTAATTCGAACTATGAGCACAGTGAAATTCATCCTCTGCATTTAACCCATCTGAAGCAGTGAACACACGCACAGAGCAGTGGGGCAGCCATACTAGAGCGCCCGGGGAGCAGTCAGGGGTTCGGTACCTTGCTCAAGGGCACTTCAGCCCAAGGCCGCCCCACGCTAATCTAACTGCATGTCTTTGGACTGTGGGGGAAAATGGAGTACCCGGAGGAAACCCACACAGACACGGGGAGAACATGCAAACTCCACACAGAAAGGCCCTCACCGGGCGCTGGGCTTGAACCCAGAACCTTCTTGCTGCGAGGCAACAGTGCTAACCACTACACCACCATGCCGCCGAGTTATGTTGAATTGTTGACCAAAATAATGATTTATTAGAGGGAATGTTTATACTTTCCTAACTGCCTATTATTATTGTTTTTATTATAGAAATGTTTGTGATTATTTAATAAGGGCTAGTAAGAAGTTTTACAATTGTATCGTTCTCCCTGCTTTTCACACAGATTTAGCAAAAATGTATCTGTAGTATAACAACTATTCTTATTATTATTCTGATTATTATTCTGATTCGTCATTAACAGCTCCACGGCTGTAATTGGGTGTGGCACTCCTTCTGGCAGCTCAGCAACTTCAACAGTACATGACTTTGAATGTCATCCAATCAGCGAGCGAATTTTTTGTAAGACTTGTGACGTCATTCTTTCCACCCAGGCTGTGTTCGAAACCCCATCCTATGCTCTTACTCAGGGGCCCTCTGTCGGGTATGGCACTGTAGAAATCTACACACTTCCTAGTGCACTACATGTTCAGTAGAAGGCAGATTGGGATGGAGGCTGGAAGTTGCCGTCGGGAATGCTCTTGATGTTTCTGGACTTTTCTCGAACTTTCGGAAATGCTTTAAAAAAGCAGATCCCATGGACCTGAGGGACAGTTACACTTCCAGAACTGCGATCTGATCGAGCAGCACTATCACCCTGAGCACACCTGGAGGGTTGATTAACATTGTTTTCAGGCGAGTTGTCAAACTTCTGCTCGAGTTTATCATCATCTCAACATGGGAAAGGACTATTACAGTATTTTAGGGATTCAGAAAGGCGCGTCTGAGGATGAGATCAAGAAAGCGTACCGCAAACAAGCTTTAAAGTATCATCCGGATAAAAACAAGTCACCCAATGCTGAGGAGAAATTCAAGGAGATCGCTGAAGCCTATGATGTCCTGAGTGATGAGAAGAAGAAGGACATCTATGACCGGTTCGGGGAAGAAGGTGAGCTATTTGTAGAAGTTGTTCCAGCTTGGTTATTAAGTAACTCGGTTTATTTTAGGAATAGTTTCTGTTATGGAAAGTTGGTGTGTTGTTTTGAGCTCGAAGCCTATGTAGACTGTCAGTAGGAGTCCATTCCAGTCCCCATCTGCACTACACTAATGTACACTCCAGGGTTTATTCTTGGACTTCAAGGTGTGCCTTTTTAGGGTCAAAAAGGTATATTCCCAATCTGTATACAAGTGATACACAGAGGATACTGATCCAATGACAAGCTGTTATTAAACGTACAATGATGTAATTTGGTTTTGTGAGGCTAGTCTAGAGCTCTAAACCCTACCTAGTGCTCTAGTCTATAAGAACACCACCATTTGTGACGCGGATTATACTTCAACATGTTGACAGGACAGTGAAGGAAATCCCTCAAGCTCTAGTCTCTCTCTAATCTGCTCTTAATCACACTTTCCAGAAAACACAACCTTGAACATGAGCTACTTTTTTCCTTCTACAACTAAAAACCGCAAACTGTTGAAATCTCGCGATACTACACGGTAACATTTATTCTTCTTGCTGACCAACTGTGAAATGTTCCACTTAAACAGTTTCTAAAACTATTTGAGTCTTGCTTAGTGTGTTTCTTTTAATGAAACGCGACCTTCTTCACTTGTTTAAGCCGAAAAAATGTACATCCAAACCTGTTAAACTTAGCTAGCTAGCATTTGTTAGCCGCATTCGACGCTAAGCTTTATCACTTATCAAAACGAAAGTAAACTCACAGAATTCAAAGCGAAAGTTGTTTGTTTTTTAAATAAGAATGTAAAATGAGGGTCGTTTCAAAACTGTTTAAACGCCAGCTAACTGTTTTAATGTAAATAAAATAATCCTGGTGTTTGGCGCAGTTATTTGACGTCACTGGCCTTCCTCAGGAAAGTTGCTGGAATGTTCTAGCGCGCGCGCGCTATTGTCTCTTTCCATGAGGCGGAAACCAGTTTATTATTTACACCAACACGCGTCATAGATTAGATTAAAATGAAATAATAAAAAAAAATTAACTTAAGTCACTACACAGGCCGTTAGTCTTGTTTACTTACCTTTCACTTTCTCTGGAGGTGTTGGTGGTTTTAACACAAACCAGTGGAGGAGAATTTCTTAGACTTTTTTTAAGCAAAAGTTTGTTTGCACATTGTTGTGCACCTATATAGCAAAAAAGGCAAAGATAAAATGCAAAAAATAAATATATACACCATCAGTATTGATAGAAAGAAGCTTTTATTTGTCACATGCACACAAGCACAGTGAGATTCATCCTCTGCATCTACAGTGGTGCTTAAGTTTGTGAACCCTTTAGAATTTTCTATATTTCTGCATAAATATGACCTAAAACATCATCAGATTTTCACACAAGTCCTAAAAGTAGATAAAGAGAACCCAGTTAAACAAATGAGACAAATATTATACTTGGTCATTTATGTATTGAGGAAAATGATCCAATGTTACATATCTGTGAGTGGCAAAAGTATGTGAACCTTTGCTTTCAGTATCTGGTGTGACCCCCTTGTGCAGCAATAACTGCAACTAAACGTTTGCGGTAACTTAATCAGTCCTGCACACCGGCTTGGGGGAATTTTAGCCCGTTCCTCCGTACAGAACAGCTTCAACTCCGGGATGTTGCTGGGTTTCCTCACATGAACTGCTCGCTTCGGGTCCTTCCGCAACATTTTGATTGGATTAAGGTCAGGACTTTGACTTGGCCATTCCAGACCATTAACTTTTTATTCTTCTTTAACCATTCTTTGGTAGAACAACTTGTGTGCTTTGCGTCGTTGTCTTCTCTTGAGATTCAGTATATGGACAGATGTCCTGACATTTTCCTTTAGAATTTGCTGGTATAATTCAGAATTTATTGTTCCATCAATGATGGCAAGCCATCCTGGCCCAGATGCAGCAAAACAGGACCAAGCCATGATACTACCACCACCATGTTTCACAGATGGGATAAGGTTCTTATGCTGGAATGCAGTGGTTTCCTTTCTCCAAACATAACACTTCTCATTTAAACCAAAAAGTTGTATTTTGGTCTCATCCGTCCACAAAACATTTTTCCAATAGCCTTCTGGCTTGTCCACATGATCTTTAGCAAACTGCAGACGAGCAGCAATGTTCTTTTTGGAGAGCTGTGACTTTCTCCTTGCAACCCTGCCATGCACACCATTGTTCTGTGTTCTCCTGATGGTGGACTCTTGAACATTTTAACATCAGCCAATGTGAGAGAGGCCTTCAGTTGCTTAGAAGTTACCCTGGAGTCCTTTGTGACCTCGCCGACTATTGCACGCCTTGCTCTTGGAGTGATCCTTGTTGGTTGACCACTCCTGGGGAGGGTAACGATGGTCTTGAATTTCCTCCATTTGTACACAATCTGTCTGACTGTGGATGGGTGGAGTCCAAACTCCTTTTTAGAGATGGTTTTGTAGCCTTTTCCAGCCTGATGAGCAACAACGCTTTTTCTGAGGTCCTCAGAAATCTTTGTTCGTGCCATGATACACTTCCACAAATGTGTGAATATCAGACTTTGATAGATCCCTGTTCTTTAAATAAAACAGGGTGCCCACTCACACCTGATTGTCATCCCATTGATTGGAAAGACCTGACTCTAATTTCACCTTCAAAGTAACTGCCAATCCTAGAGGTTCACATACTTTTGCCACTCAAGATATGTAATATTGGATCATTTTCCTCAATAAATAAATGACCAAGTATAATATTTGTCTCATTTGTTTAACTGGGTTCTCTTTATCTACTTTTAGGACTTGTGTGAAAATCTGATGTTTTAGGTCATATGTATGCAGAAATATAAATTCTAAAGGGTTCACAAACTTTCAAGCATCACTGTAACCCATCTGAAGCAGTGAACACACACAGGCAGAGCAGTGGGCAGCCACGCTACAGCGCCCACGGCACAGTTAGGGGTTCGGTACCTTGCTCAAGGGCACTTTGGCCCAAGACCACCCCATGTTAACCTAACTGTGTCTTTGAACTGTGGGGGAAACTGGAGCACCTGGTGGAAACCCATGCAGACACGGGGAGAACGCGCGAAAAGTGAGCAATGATGCTGAGCACCTGGGGTGGGTTACGTGCCTTTGCTCAAGGGAACTTCAGGCCATGGCTGCCCCATATGGCTGCCTAACTGCTGGTCTTTGAACTGTGGGGGAGCACCCAGAGGGAGAACATGCAAACTCCACACAGAAAGGCCCTGTCGGCCACTGGGCTCAAACCCAGAACCTTCTTGCTGTGAGGTGACTGTGCTAACCACAACATCGCCATGTTTCAAGCATGTTTGGCATGCTTGAAACTGGAACAGGCTGTCCTGATTTGCTACTTGTTTTGGTTGGTTAAAGCCTTGATGTATCTTGTACTTGCACATTCTGCTCTCTGCTTAATGAAGGTGATGGAAGACCTTACTGGTCAACTTCTCTCAAAAGACTATAATCCCGATGGGTGGGGTAATGCTTCATCACCCATTTCCATTATACATAGATAACTTGGCTTTGTTAATCACATCATCCAATTGCATAGTTCCAACACACTCTTGAATGTGAATATATTGTTTGTCCTACCAAGAAACTAAAACATCTCTGAGCAGCTGTCTGTAGGTGACTGTTTGCTCCCGGATCGATCCGTGAGGCAGAATCTCTTAGGTGGCAGAGGGTCTACATTCCTCAATCATACTTTGTCAATTTGACCTTCTTCGGTACAGACAGATCAAAACCTAACACGTATTGATCATATTGTCATTATAAGCTGTGAGGGTGGTGTAGTGGTTAGCACGGTCACCTCACAGCAAGAAGGTTCTGGGTTTGAGCCCAGTGGCCAATGTGAGCCTTTCTGTGTGGAGTTTGCATGTTCTCCCTGTATCTGTGTGGGTTTCCTCCGGGTGCTCCGGTTTCCCCCACAGTCCAAAGACCTGCAGGTTAGGTTAACTGGTGACTCTAAATTGACTGTAGGTGTGCATGTGAATGGTTGTCTATGTGTCAGCCCTGTGATGATCTGGCGACTTGTTCAGGGTGTACCCTGCCTCTTGCCTATAGTCAGCTGGGCTAGGCTCCAGCTTACTTGTATAGAATAAGAGGCTACAGATGATTTGATGGATGGGTTGCTGTGAGGAGGCTGCACGCTGAGGCAACAAAAGAATCTAATGAGCAGTGAAGTAACAGTCTGATTTTACACCGTGACCCCAATAAACCATGACCCTGCAATAGAAAACCTTTTTTTTTTTTTCTTAACTGCCAATACCATGCACCATTAACCTGCACAAACCCAGACTCTAAACCTCCAGAAATAAGTGAACCCAGTGATTTTAAAAAAAAAAAAAAAAAAATCAGTGCCAGATGGCTTTCTGAATGAAGCTAGTCATGAAATGCGATCCAGAACATTCCTGGGTGAACAGTTGCAATCCATTGCTATTAAAAGTAAGCAATGCTGACCTGACCTCATATTGTATTACATGACAGTTTATTAACACGGTGACTACAAATACCAGTCCTAACATAATGGTTATTAAGTAATTCATGTGCATCTTCATGTAAATTCTTCATGTTGCAGAATTTAAGATTATTAAAACCGGTCTCTAATGCAACGCCTGCATTGCTTTAAACTGATTAATAGCACTTCACAACTGGAGTTAAATAAATTTCAGTGAAGACCTAAAATGAAAATAAATATTCTCTTTGCAGGACTGAAGGGTGGTGCTGGTGGAGGCGGTGGGGGGCCAAATGGCCCTGGCTTCACATACAGCTTCCAGGGTGACCCGCATGCCATGTTCGCTGAGTTCTTTGGTGGGCGGAGCCCCTTTGAACACTTCTTTGGTCGTGGCATGGGTGGTGACGAAGATATGGATGTGGACGAGCCATTTGCGAGCTTTGGCCTGGGTGCTGGGCACCAATTTGGTGGGAGGATGCAGAAAAAGCAGGACCCACCGGTGACCCATGAGCTCCGCGTCAGCCTGGAGGAGGTGTTCAGTGGTTGCACCAAGAAAATGAAAATCTCCCGGCGCAGACTGAACCCAGATGGCCGCAGCACACGCGCAGAGGAAAAGATCCTCATGGTGGAGGTGAAGAAGGGCTGGAAGGAGGGAACCAAGATTACTTTCCCTAAAGAGGGCGACCAGACACCAAATAACGTCCCTGCTGACATCGTATTCATTGTGAAGGACAAACCGCATCCGGTGTTTAAGAGGGACGGATCAGACATCATCTATCCAGCCAAAATCTCACTCAAAGAGGTGGGTGGAGCCTGTAGTGCATATGACCCAAGTTAAAGGTTTTTATTTATTTATTTTTAATAAACTGTAATGTGGTGTTTCAGGGCCTATTGCTTCATTTCAGTGTGAATGCATAATCTGGATTCAGATAAAAATTGAGACCAAGTCTCAGTGTTGCCAAACAAACTAAATTACAATTTGGTTGAATCATGTGAAAACGTTGAAGTATAAATAAGGGATTTCCTTCAAAATTTAACAAAATATTACTGTATTAGAATTGTGTACATAGTATTTTAGACTACACTTGAACCAAACTGTCCAATCAGATTTAATTTGTCCAAGTTTAAAATCCTGCTTTTAAAACAATTCCCAGAAAATAAATTGCAAAAGTAGTGTTTAAACAGAAAATAAACTGGACGTCAGTACGTGTTGTGTTCTAGCTGTTTAACACTTTCTTTGTGTCTTTCTTAGGCTCTCTGTGGTTGTACAGTAAAGGCCCCTACGTTGGACAAACGCACCGTGTCCCTACCGCTTCAGGACGTCATCATCCGCCCTGGAATGAAGCGGCGCATCACAGGCGAAGGCCTTCCTTTGCCGAAGAGCCCTGATCGCCGTGGCGATTTAATCGTTGAGTTTGAGGTGAAATTTCCAGAGAGATTGAGTCGGGACGCCAAGGACACTGTTGCACAGGTTTTACCATCGTAATGTTTGCACAGGACAACGTTGTGTCCACCGACTAAAACCTGTGCCACATGAAACTCTGAACTCAGTAACTCTGAACTGCAATCTGCTGAGTCTCTCTGGATGACAAATCTTTCTTTTCTGCACTTTCATCTTTTCCTAAACTGAAAAGACTGTTTTTTGTAAATGAGCTTGTTTTGAAATTCTCTTTTAAATGTTCAGTGAGTAAAACTGCATGTACTCCTGGAGGTTATTCCACAAACTGAGTGAGCCTGAGGAGCTGGGCTTATTTCAACAGCCCCAGCTAGTTTCTCTCAAGTTCATGTCCATAACATTCACTCAGTTACTGTGGCAGCGTGTGCTTTTGCATAAGGCTGCTCAGGCGAACGTTTAGCAGAGTTTGATGAATGATGACGTTGCCTTGAATTTTGGTATTTTTAACGAAACCGATTTGATTAGCATATTCTGTTGGCTGTTTTCTACCAGGCAGCTTCTGGAATGTCCTTGATCATGTGGAGTTTAATAAACAATCTTTTGCTGTATGGGGTGAAAAGGTTGCTCTTTCTTTGCTGTTTTTAACTTCCACTTTTGTCATTTCTGATTTTTGTAGATGATCAGGGCAGCCCAAGTATCACATGTAGCTATGATTTGTAATATTTAAACTCATTCCAAAGAAGCTCTACATGTTTCACCTGGATTTTGTTCATGTAACTCCCTCAACCTGGAGTCAGTTCTCTGGTTAATCAAGTCAAGGTTTTGTGGAATAACCTCCTGGTGTTGAGTAGCAGAAAGGATTATTATAGATTCTTGGTTCACACAGAACCCGTTCTCTGCAGTTTGTAAATAATTTTTGTATATTCGCTGATGAGCTTAAGGTTTTTTTGATTAGTACAGATGCCCTGAACTCATTTTCTTGTTTAGTGCTGTATCAAATCAGCACTCGACCTTGCACAGAGATCCTCATAGTGACCGATCTGAGTGAGTGTGAGCTTCAAGTTACACAAAACGTAATGGACATGAAAGGCAGCATTTGTTTACAATGTATATCTGGTGCTCTTGAGCAAAACTGTTCAATGCCAAATCTGGTTACATGGTAAAACAGGTGGATATCAGGTCCAAGTCTGAAACATGCTCTATTTGATTGTCATAGTCACATGTGCAGGTGTGTAGAGGAACATCTTGCACTCTGTAATGGTCCACACCATTGGTCTTCCCAAGGATGATTTGATTATACTGTAGCTAATGTATGTTAAAACTCTGGTATAATGTAGTGGTGATGGTTCAACAGGTTAAGGCTCTAGGTTACTGATTGGATAGTTAAGGGTTTGAGCCACAGCACCACCAAGCCTTGGAAGGCACCAAACCATATAGGGGGAAAATATTTGTCCATTTGTGCTTATGGACTTTTTTTTTATATCCAGAGATGTTGGGACAAAGGTGTGTGGGTTTTTTTTTTAATAAACTTGTATATTGGAGAGCTGTGAGTGTGTTTGGTCTAAAACACTAGCTTTAGGTTCAGCAAGTCTCCACCCAGTTGAATCTTTCAGCTTTTGCTGTACGAGTGAGTGAATGAAGCATTAACCCTATGGGTGTCTGATTCATCCCAAGTGGATCATAATGAAGCTCGAGCAAAAATAATGGATTTTTTTTTTCTTCTCAGCACCTGAGCATGGTTTATCATGCATCCACCCATGATGCTTATGATTCACAATGATCTATTGTGTCAGAGAAATTACTCAACCTGTTGGGTGTATAAACTTGTTTGGCTAGTGGTGTTACACTTATTTTTCTCAATACTGTTTATCTTGACTAATCTAACAGATTCAGATTTGATGAACTTATAATTCAGTTTTGAGCTGAAATGTTGAGTGAAATTCTTCACTATCACTCCAGATACACAAACGGGTTGTGCTGTGTGTAAGATCATCCAGATTAGTGTTGATTTGGTTTAAAAAAAAAAAAAAAATGTTTCTCAATGGGCTAATCTGTGCTCATTCAGGAAGGGTTTATTTCCCTTTATTGAGGAGAAAAAAAAGTGCCTGAAAGTGAATATTGTTGGATGAGTTTTGTGTGAGATTCCTGTTTTGATCAACCCTTTGAACTGAATTTTTTTTTTTTTTTAAATGATGCTTGTAATATGTCCGTGACTCTAGGTGCTATAGAGAATACAGCTCTGCTTGAAGGAATTGGATGATTAAATGACCGTATGATCACAGCTTGTGTTTAAAAGCACCTGTGTTCATAACATACCTAGAATTCGGATATCTGAAAACCAGGAAAAGAGACATGCAATCTCCTGAGTAAATTTCAGTGTATATTGGTTTTAAAAGTGTGATCATTTCTGTTTTTATTTTTTTCCATTTTGTTTTCTTGAACTTTGGCTTTTAGTATAAAGTTGCCACAACTGTATAATGTGCCCTGCACCGCCAAAAGCAAAATCTGGCTTGAGCATTGCTGTATAACTGCCTCATTTATGTTGGGGGGAATAAAGGAATTGGTGTTTTAACATTTGTAACTGAGTTTCATGTGCTTTTATTGAGGTTTATTATAAGCAATTTATGAAATCTATTCACTACAAAGCTAAGTAGAGTACTTTTTTTGTTAAACAGCAGAATATGCAAAACTAGTAGGTGATTTTCGATTAAATACAAGAAGTGATGTAATCATTTTTCTAGTTAACCCTTTTGTAGTATGTCCATCTCTGAGGTGTTTTACAGGAGCATTTATAGTTAACTATCTGCAGTTTGAACCTTTTATTTACCTCACCAACTTGAGCATTATTATGCAGTTATTTGTAAAGAGTAAACACGTTACGTACAATAAAAAAAATAAATAAAATCTACGACCCCAAAGAAGTTGAGACAGAATGAACCCAAGACATTTCATGTTTTGTTGGTCAACTTCATTTCCTTTGTTAATATCCATCCATCTGCAACACATTCCAAAAAAGTTGGGATGACGGGGGGGGGGAATTTGGGGTGAGTAATGAGGTAAAGAAATGAAATGATGTGATGTCAACAGGTGACTGTAATCATGATTTGGTACAAAATCAGTATCCAGGAAAGGCAGAGTCTTTGAGGAGTAAAGATGGACTAAGGATCTCCAGTTTATCAACAAATGTGTGAGAAAATTATTGAAATGTTTAAAAACAATGTTCCTCAAAGAAAGATAGGAAGGGGTTGTCTGTGAAGATTCTCAATCATCCAGGTCATAGTAAACTGTGGGTGGTAGAAATGGGCAACTGGACTTGCTTGAAGATTCTTGAAAACGTTTCACCTCTCGTCCAAAAGGCTTCCTCAAAATTCTGCATCATTTAGCGAACATGCAGCTTTCTTTTGAAAGAATAAATGCCAAAGTGTACATAAAGGTAAAGCATACGAACAGTAATGCAAGGCTTGTGTGCTTAAATCAGATCACACCTAACGTGACTGCCTCTGTGATGTCTGATTTGTGTGTGTGTTACCTGTCAGAACATGGCAAGTTTTTACTTGATTGTAGCGCAGTGCCAGAGACAGAACCAGAATAATCAGCAAGCCGCATACACAAACTGGAATGTACCAACCTGTGAGAGTGATTTATAAAGATTAGTATTGTGCCTAGAGATCTATCGTTAACATTAATGACCCATGGTAAAGGTAGTCATGTTACTGACCTGTTGCCAATTAACCCAATTTGTTTGTTGGTTTGTTTTTAGCATTACACAACTTTTCCAGGCGGCACGGTGGTGTAGTGGTTAGCGCTGTCGCCTCACAGCAAGAAGGTCCTGGGTTCGAGCCCCGGGGCCGGCGAGGGCCTTTCTGTGTGGAGTTTGCATGTTCTCCCCGTGTCCGCGTGGGTTTCCTCCGGGTGCTCCGGTTTCCCCCACAGTCCAAAGACATGCAGGTTAGGTTAACTGGTGACTCTAAATTGAGCGTAGGTGTGAATGTGAGTGTGAATGGTTGTCTGTGTCTATGTGTCAGCCCTGTGATGACCTGGCGACTTGTCCAGGGTGTACCCCGCCTTTCGCCCGTAGTCAGCTGGGATAGGCTCCAGCTTGCCTGCGACCCTGTAGAACAGGATAAAGCGGCTACAGATAATGAGATGAGATGAGACAACTTTTCCAGTATTTTCTTGCCCGTCCCAACTTTTCTGAAACGTGTTGCTGACCAACTTCAAAATGAGCATATATTTAAAAAAAAAACAATACAATTCCTCAGTTTCAACATTCGATATGTTGTCTTTGTACTATTATCAATTAACTATAGTTTTTCCATGATTTGCAACCCATCACATTATGTTTTTATTTACAGTTTACACAGGCATCTTGCCTCAACAGGGGAAAGGTGCAGAGCCAAAGTGACACAGATCCTTGTATGCAATGCAAACTCCGTACAGGCTCCTCTACACGGAATCAACCAGGCTTCACCCTGTGGAGCTGGAGCAACCTGGGCAACATCACGGAGCTGGCTGACACCTGACAGGACTGTGGCTGGCGGTTATATAAATCCCACACAGTCCTGGCTCACAAATGCCTAGCAAGTGGGCAGTCCACTTCCCTCTCCCTGGGAAACCATCATACAGGATACAACCCGTGGAGGGTCCCATCGTCTTCACTCTCTTGTGTTGCCATGGAACAAGATCCTCCCAGGCCCAGCAATGTGGATCAGTGTCGCGAACTGATTACACTGCAAAAAACTGAAAACTGAATTTGAGGAGAAAGTTCCTTTATACTAGTGAAATTATCTTGCTCCATGGACAGATAATTTTACTTGACAAGACATCTTGGAATAAGTTGGTTACAATCTAGTAGTAGTTTTAACAATCTCAGAGTTGGTGTCTTGTATTCTTCTACACTGCAAAAATGATATCTTAACAAGTTAGAATATCTTGAATATCATTGAAACGACCTAGTATTTCCTATTAGAAAAAAACAAGACACCAACTCTGAGATTATTAAAACTAGTTCTAGATTGTAGCCAACTTATTCCAAGATGTCTTTTCAAGTAAAATTATCTGTCCATGGAGCAAGATAATTTCACTAGTATTAAGGAATTTTCTCCTCAAATTCAGTTTTCAGTTGTTGTTTTTTTGCAGTGTACCACTTTACACAAATTTCTAGCAAAAGGCTCCAAGGTCATAGACCATGTGCTTCTTCCTTCTCAAGCACCCTGCACCTTAATCTTGGAAAGGATACTTGACCTCGAGCTACGCCAGCCCCAGAGTGTCCCAGATTTTTTGGAAACAGGTCTGTACAAATGTTTACACCCCACTGCACTAACACACTGCACTCTTAGGCAGTAGTCTTTTTTTAATATATGTTTATTTTCATTTTATTTATAATGGTAAATTCTCTGTACTGTTGTAATATGTGAATACAGTGGTGCTTGAAAGTTTGTGAACCCTTTAGAATTGTCTATATTTCTGCATAAATGTGACCTAAAACAACATCAGCTTTTCACACAAGTCCTAAAAGTAGATAAAGAGAACCCAGTTAAACAAATGAGACAAAAATATTATACTTGGTCATTTATTTATTGAGGAAAATGATCCAATATTACATATCTGTGAGTGGCAAAAGTATGTGAACCTCTAGGATTAGCAGTTAATTTGAAGGTGAAATTAGAGTCAGGTGTTTTCAATCAATGGGATGACAATCAGGTGTGAGTGGGCACCCTGTTTTATTTAAAGAACAGGGATCTATCAAAGTCTGATCTTCACAACACATGTTTGTGGAAGTGTATCATGGCACGAACAAAGGAGATTTCTGGGGACCTCAGAAAAAGCATTGTTGATGCGCATCAGGCTGGAAAAGGTTGCAAAACCATCTCTAAAGAGTTTGGACTCCACCAATCCACAGTCAGACAGATTGTGTACAAATGGAGGAAATTCAAGACCATTGTTACCCTCCCCAGGAGTGGTCGACCAACAAAGATCACTCCAAGAGCAAGGCGTGTAATAATTGGCGAGGTCACAAAGGACCCTGGGGTAACTTCTAAGCAACTGAAGGCCTCTCTCACATTGGCTAATATTAATGTTCATGAGTCCACCATCAGGACAACACTGAACTAGTCTGGCTAACGCAACTTCAAAGCTCTGCGAGCATTGGTCTGGCATAGATATTAAGCCCAACCGTTTCCCAAAGCGCATGGTTGACCTGCCTCCCTGAAATGCCTCAGTTTGCTACTGGTCGAAGCCAGAAAAGGCTGTGACGAAGCTTAAACCAATCACATCACTCTTTCCTCTGACGTATGTGACGCAACGGAAACTGCTTGAGTAACAGCAAGAAGAAGGAGGAGCTGAAGAGGAAGAGGACGAGAGCAAGGCGAAAACATCCTTCCTTTCAATAAATACCTCCAGAGCTGCTCTTTGCTCCGTTTTCAATGAGAACTTCCCGTTGAATGCTTTCAATACAGCATCTACCGCTGTGTCAAAGGCTTGCCGCTGCTCCATGTTCGTAATGTTTCTAGTGAATGAAGCACTTCCGGCATAGATTCTGTAAACAATCTATGGCTTCCGCTTGCAGTTCTACTACGTCACTGCCTTGAACACGCCTCTACCCAGGGCCATTGGAGATGCTCAAAGTTGATTGGCTCCCGATTTGTCGGGAGCTTGGAAGAGCTGGAGATAGCTTGCCTTGCCAGACTAAGTTCGCAACAGCCCCCCATGTTGCGTCACACTTAGGATGGGCGGGCCCAGGCTAACACTGAACAACAATGGTGTGCGTGGCAGGGTTGCAAGGAGAAAGCCACTGCTCTTCAAAAAGAACATTGCTGCTCGTCTGCAGTTTGCTAAAGATCACATGGACAAGCCAGAAGGCTATTGGAAAAGTGTTTTGTGGATGGATGAGACCAAAATAGAACTTTTTGGTTTAAATGAGAAGTGCTATGTTTGGAGAAAGGAAAACACTGCATTCCAGCATAAGAACCTTATCCCATCTGTGAAACATGGTGGTGGTAGTATCATGGCCTGTTTTGCTGCATCTGGGCCAGGACGACTTGCCATCATTGATGGAACAATGAATTTTGAATTATACCAGCAAATTCTAAAGAAAAGTATCAGGACATCTGTCCATGAACTGAATCTTGAGAGAAGGTGGGTCATGCAGCAAGACAACGACCCTAAGCACACAAGTCGTTCTACCAAAGAATGGTTCAAGAAGAATAAAGTGAATGTTTTGGAATGGCCAAGTCAAAGTCCTGACCTTAATCCAATCTAAGCCCATGTTTACATTAGACCGTATCAGCGGATCATCAGATTAACGTTTTTAAAACGATTAGTGTGCACACAGCAACACCAATACACGATTTGCGTGCACATAGCAACGCCAATACACGGATACGCTCGGCTCCGCAGGCATCCTGCGCTCCAAATCACTCCGCCCTGAACAGCGAGTGCCCTCTGGAGGGTGCGCACTCCGGCCCTGCGCAGCTCACACAGTGCGCGAGTGAAGTACACAAGCCACGATTTGGGACTGAGCCGGTGTGTGTGAGATCCCAGCGCACATCACTTACTACTTGCAAGTGGAAGGATGGCAAGCCTAAAGACAATCATAACTACACAATGGGCAGTATTTGCATCAGTATTTGCAGTATTTTCATACTTTTATACTCTTTAATGAAAGGTGATACAAGGCGGAAGTCCGCGCCGTTTTTCAGCAGTCGCGTCACATGACCAACGCCAGCGAATCAGGAAGGTGGATGTCACAGTGACGTTGTCCAATGAGACGCCAGCTAGAGTTCAGCACAGCGTATCTGCGTATTCTGAATGTTTACACAGCACCGGAGCTGACACGATCTGGATTGAATACGTGGACGCTGGCGGATTCCCGTTTCCCGGCGTTTCCAGGCGGTTTAATGTAAACGGACAGTGCATCCGTGAAGAAAACGAGACAGATACGGTCTAATGTAAACGTAGCCTAAATGTTATGGAAGGACCTGAAGCAAGCAGTTCATGGGAGGAAACCCACCAACATCCCAGAGTTGAAGCTGTTCTGTACGGAGGAACGGGCTAAAATTCCTCCAAGCCGGTGTGCAGGACTGATCAACAGTTACCGCAAACGTTTAGTTGCAGTTACTGATGCCCAAGGGGGTCACACCAGATACTGAAAGCAAAGGTTCACATACTTTTGCCACTCACAGATATGTAATATTGGATCATTTTCCTCAATAAATAAATGATCAAGTATAATATTTTTGTCTCATTTGTTTAACTGGGTTCTCTTTATCTACTTTTAGGACTTGTGTGAAAATTTGATGTTTTAGGTCATAAAATTCTAAAGGGTTCACAAACTTTCAAGCACCACTGTACTCGATAGAAGGTGCAAACCTAAATTCTATTATATTCTTTAGTGAACCCGAGTTATAAACTGCTATCTTTTCTGGTGTCATCGTTACTGCTGAAGCTGATCCAGGCTTGAGGCAAACCATGTTTGGTTTACTTGGGTGGCCGATTCCTTTCTGTGCACTCACACACATTCACACCTATGGACAATTTAGAGTAGCCAGTTAGCCTAACCTACATGTCTTTCGACTGTGGTGGAAACCAGAGCACCCAGAGGAAACCCACACAGATATGGGGAGAACATGCAAACTCCACACAGAAAGGCCCCCGTCAGCCACTGGGCTCGAACCCAGAACGTTCTTGCTGTGAGGCGACAGTGCGAACCATTACGCCATCTTTTCTGGCAGTATTTATAAAATGAGCACTTTTATCACAAAATCTTTCCCAACTTAGCCATCACAAAAAAAATGTTTATTTCACAACTATATTGGGTAGAGAACATACTTTATATCATACAAATATTAAAATATGACCATATAAAGCGCCACATTTACAGATTAAGGGCCCGTTTACACGAGGACGCTGTCGGGTTAAAACGACTAAATATTTTATCGGAAGTGCCTTTCGTCTATACGGGGACGGTGTTTCCGAGGCTGAAAAACTGAAAAAATTGAAAACGCCTTCCAGAGTGGATAAGTTAAAAACAGCCCCCGTTGCATATCCGTCTAAACTACCCAATACACGAAACTCTGCTCGGATCTGCTCACGTCGGGTACGCGTTTACGTCATACATATGTCATATACTGTACATGCCAGCCCGGGAAGTAAGAAAGTAAGTAAAAAAGTAAGAGCATGTCTGATTACATCAATCCAACGGACCTTCAAGCTGCTCTGGCAGCTTTAATAAACGTCCAGGAGTCCTTCGAACATCTATACCGAATCTGCACATATACCGTTAATGAACAGAGGCGGGTATGGACCCTTTTCACGTGACGTCACGACAAATGTGGCCGCCATTTTGGACGTGTACTACCAGTAGTTTACCACAGCCAGCATTGAGGAACGGCAGCAAAGAAAGTTTTTACTTTCAGCAAGACTTCCATCATGCCACTATATTGTTGTGCACCTGGATGTAGTAACCATCAACAAACAAGGCAAGGGTTATCATTTTATCGGATCCCGACGGAGAAGATGGATAGCAGCCATTAACAGATTGGCAGCCCTCGGCATACCAACGCTTGTGTAGTGACCACTTTGTTGGAGGTAAGACGAATAAAATTAGCCAGAAAAGGCATTACATTGCTGTTAACATTCTGTGGCGGCGAGTGTGTAACCAAATAGGTTAAAATAACCCATGCATTGTAACCTCTTTGTTCTTCTGTAGTAGCTATTGTTGACTAGCTAATGTCAACAACATAGTAGCTAGTATGTTACTGTAGCAATGTTTACGTTCAGTCATTTGGATGACTGTTAAAACCTTTCAGTCTCAAGTTTTTCCTTTACTGGATTTACTAGTTTACTGTAATTATGATCCGGCAGCTATTTACACCGGATCCAGTGTAAATAGCTGCCAGAGCCAACGTCCGAGGTTCCGGAGCGCGCGCTGGCTTGCTCGCCCTCAAATTAAGCAGCGCGCGCCGGCTTGCTCCCGGAGTGCTCCGGCTGAGGTTCCCCTCAAACTAAGCAGCGCGCGCCGGCTTGCTCCGGAGTGCTCCGGCCGAGGTTGCCCTCAAATTAAGCAGCGCGCGCCGGCTTGCTCTGGAGCAAGCCGGAGCGCGCTCCGTAACCTCGGCCGGAGCACTCCTGGAGCAAGCCAGAGCGCGCTCCGTAACCTCGGCCGGAGCACTCCTGGAGCAAGCCAGAGCGCGCTCCGGAACCTTGGCCGGAGCACTCCTGGAGCAAGCCAGAGCGCGCTCCGGAACCTCGGACGTTGGCGTGTATGTGTATGGTGATGGGTTTTTAATGACATAGGTATACAGATCATCAGGTAAAGACGAGGGCTTCGTGTACTTCCGTACGTCAGTGAACAATCCTGGTGGAAGCAGGTAAACGTCGTTCTCTAAGCCTGCTAACCTCAATTTTTGCAAATACCTCTCCCTCTGCTTGCCCTGTAAATGCCCTACGTCGCTGGATAGTGAAGGTGTTTTCTGCATCTCGCTCCTTTTTCTTTTGTTTTTCGTTTGTCGCCTTCCTCCCATTCAAACTGATTCGAGCCGAAGTCCACTACATGTCCAAAATGGCGGTCGCGTTTACGAAGGTCACGTGACTGAAAAGGGTCTATAGTACGCTCTTACTTTCTTTCTTTCTTACTTACCATAGTCAGAGTAGTCAGTTTTCGCGGCGCAGATGTGCAGATCAGACAAGACGGAAGCCGTTGCGCATGCGTGCAGACCAGTGTTGGGCACGTTACTTTCAAAAAGTAATTAGTTATAGTTACTAGTTACTTTTACCAAAAAGTAACTGAGTTAGTAACGGAGTTACTTTGTCATAAAAGTAACTAATTACCAGGGAAAGTAATTATTCCGTTACATTTTGTTCCCCCTCAAAAAAAATCAAATTCAATTAGTGTAATCATAATAAAAGTGAATGTTAAATGTGTTTAATGACTGAAATGGACACTTAACAGAACCAATTAGTAATGTTATCTACACTATATTAATATTTTTGTGGGACAATGTGAGATAAGACATCTATCAAATGTAATATATTTTTGCAGTTATTAAAATTGTTACTAATTACTGGCCACTGACGAGGACAAACCCTTTGTTCCTCGACATAATGTGCATTGCATGTAAACACTCTTGCCTTTTATTTAAAGTAATGAAAAGTCCTGGCTGTATTTCCAGTGTGAAAGCGCAGTGCTGGGCTGACCGCTCGCCATCGCTGGGTCTTCCGATTGAAAGACCACGCAGTAGTGCAGTAGGCGGAGCCTACCTACATATGTTGTCCAAATCTACTCTGATTGGCTTACTGTGCCGTTGTCTCGTGTCTCCCCGCCCCACACTAAAGCAGAGGAAAGAAAGGCTGAACGAGCAGCGTGCCAGATGAGAACAGCTTTAATAAAGTAACGCATAGTATTTTATTGTAAGTAACGGGAACGGCGTTATAACGATGTAAAAAGTAATTAGTTAGATTACTCGTTACTAAAAAAAGTAACGCCGTTTATTCTAACGCCGTTATTCCCATCACTGGTGCAGACATAGCGGAGGTCTTTCACAGCACCGCCTGGCATGCACATCTGTGACAGAGCGCAATGTGTCTGTCACTAAACAGCGGTTCCTCCCGCTGGTCATGTTTCAATGGTCAAGTGCAATGGACTAAACCACAGTTGCAAAGACATTCCAAATACAATCTGTGTTGTATGTCTGTTGTGGGTTTGGTAATGGGGGCTTTACAAGTATGTTTTGTTACAGGTACATTTGTTACAACTTTTAGATATGTAAACCTGAAATGTTTGGTGCATGTGTTCATAATAAAAGACGCAACACAGGTTTAAACAGCGCAAGCATTTATTAGTTTTCACTATAAACAATAGCGTGTAAAGATTCATTAAGTGCGCACGTTTAACATCTGAATCCTTTTCTGCTAGAGTTTATCTAACATCAGCCAGAAATGTTTGTAGCCATTTACCTGCTGTAGTCTTCCGGGGGCGGGACCAAACCAGAGTGCAGGTCTGAAAGCGCTTTTCCAGGTTTCTTCCGCGATGCGCGGGAAAGCAGCTCATTAGAGCGGAGAGAAATGGTCTAAAAATCTTACGCAAGTGTTTGTTGTAATATTTAAGGTCTGCACATTGTTGTAGGAGTGTAATGCATGCAGTGGAAATGTTTAGAACTGTTAAAATCTGTCTAGATGTGTTGATTGATTTTAATTGTGTTAAGACTGTGCCGTGGTCTTTTAAATATGCGCTGCACTGTTCATTGGGGAGATGGCCTCTGCAGGGAGAGGACGCATGACTTGAGCTCTGTGTGAGTAATGCCAGAGTAGCCTAGCTTGCGTGGGCATTTTGTCCCAGAATTTTTTTGTTTGGTTGGTTGGTTTTGTCATCAGTGTTTTTTTGTTGTTTTGTTTGTCCTGTTTGTGTTAACTGTCGGCTTAAGAATAAAAAGAAAACTATTTTTGTACAAGAATTGTCCTCGTTTTGCTCATCATTCTGACTGACTACTCCATCCGCTCGGCACACTCTATTACAACATCCAATTTAATTCCACACATTTATAGATTTCCTCCTTGAAAACGGTCGTGTAGACGCGGAAAAAAGTGAGAACGAAAACGGACTTTTGCGTTTTTGTTTCAGACCGTCCCCGTGTAAAGTGGGCCTAACTTTAAAAGATGGCTTTCTGAATCATCTGAAAGTGTTTTGCTTTGGGGTTTTGGAGCTGCAGTACACGCATGTGACCGGCAGATGGAGCCTGTGAGGCGCTCCAGGGTTTTGAACCAGTGATTCAATAAACAGCTTCGACTCACGTAGCAACGCTGTCAGGCCGCGTGGAGACCTGAGGCGTGATTTGATTGGTCGGCCAATTTCAAATAATGCTGTTTGAGACTTTTGATTGGTTCGTTACATCCGTTTCAACGGACGGCGGAGTGACGAAAGCAACAGGAACTCGGAATTTAGGGGAAAAATAGATTATTTTTGAATAAAACTTGTGAATGTTGATATAAAGCGTAATGACATGTTATTGGTCTTAGCAAGGAACATTAACGTCAAATAGATGTGATTTTTGAGGCTTTTGCGTTGTTAGCGAAGCCGATCGCTAGCTAGCCGGTCAGCTACTGTTGCTAAGCAACCATTTACCTCAGATCAGCTGTGTGAAATAAAATAAGGTTTAATGTCGATTTTTCTTCTTTAGCAGTGTGTGTGTGTGTGTGAGAAATACTTAAGACTAGAGTGAAATACAAGACAGTTCTTAAACTGTCTTGTGTGTCTATTTCCTAAACACTAAAATGTCACAATCAAGAATTTTAAAGACTAATTTTTTTCTACATGCATGTAATTTGAGGATTTCAGAAAAATCTCAGAGAATGCAAGATTTCATCCACTTGATTGCATCTTTTTTAAAGTATTCTTATTCTTTAATAAATCTTTTGCTTGTTGAATTTATTGGATCTTAAATTATTATTTTATAATTTGTAACAGTAGTACACAATCACCCACACTATTCACATTATTAGGAAATTCAGATTCTATGATCAGGCAAATATATAAAAGAAAAGTCTCTGAAACCTCTGCAGTGGGTTTTATATATAATTATATGGACACGAGTGTTTTATTGGGAAATACGCCACTCGTATTCTTCATCCGGGACACGGAGAACCAAAACTGACATAAATCTCTCTCTATATGTCCCCCGTGAGGAAATCGAAGTTGATGTTTTGATAAATTTGGGGACTTTTTGTTTGTGAACGTGTCGATATAATAAAAAGAAAGTCACACGTTGGCCTGGGGTGCAGTCGGTGTTCCAGTTCATCCCAAAGGTGTTGAGTGGGCTTGAGTTCAGTCAGTGCTCTGTGCAGGACACTCGAGTTCTTCTACTCCAACCTTAACACACTATGTCTTCCGGAAGCTATTGTGCTTTGTGCACAGGGGAATTGTCATGCTGGAATTCTTAAAGCTCAACGACCTTTTGATTTCATAAAATCAGTGAAATTTAGTTCCCTCTAAAATTTGGCCATTGTGATATGTTTATTTCTGTAATATCGCAAAAAACAAAAACAGGCCATTCTGTGGCTGGGAAGTTATTTAATTTGAGGGGATTAAAGCAAATAACATGCATGAAATCACTTGCTTTGCGCAGTCAAGCAGACAGAGGAAGTCCGTGTGCACATGCGCAAGTTTACCTTCTTCTTTTGGGTTTTACAGCAGCTGGCATCCACAGTGTTGCATTACTGCCATCTACAGGTTTCCCTTTGAGCGTGCACTGACAGTTCCATCATTCTGTAGCTAAACGAACAGCTGATCACACCGAGGTGCTCGCTGAGCGCCAATATTTATTAGTTTGGTCCTGCGTTTCCTTTCCTTCATACAGAACATAACATCTTTTCTTCTTGCTTCAGGGTTCTTCCCCCTGAGAGGGAATGAAATTCCATGACTTTTCCAGGTTACAATCTTATTTTTCCAGGACCTCAGCCAAGAAAAACATGTACACAGAAATGTTTCTATTTTCTTTATCAACAACAATGATCATGTGTATCAACAATAATTATCATTCAAAATGCAATTAAAACTTTGAATTATGGAAATTAAAGATTCATACTATTTCTTGTGAAAATACACACGTATATATCCATCCATGTGTGTGAGCCAACAATCTGTATATCATGTACTACAAATAAGATTTGTAAATAAAAAAATCATAAAAATAAATGTTATCAAATGATAAAAATATAAATGGTAAAGTTGTACATCTGCATAAACATTATCAAACTAAACAAACAAAACATAAAAATAATCTACTGTAATTAAGGAATATGAATCATTGAACAAACAAAATAAAATATAAATATGTGCAACAACCCACTGTCTACTGGAAAATGAAAACATATCAAGCAATATTATACAATAATTATGAACACTTAATCTTCTGTATTTATAGCTTATGACATCAAGCTGTTTCTTCTGGTTTTCAAAGTTCAAACTCTCATCAAACATAAGCACAATTTCCCTGACTATTCGCTGCTTTTATCAAGAGAGACTTGAAATGAGGAGCGATTCCCCCATTTAGCAAGACGAGCACATTTTGATTCACCACACCCAAACGACTTTGCTATGGCACTATCAGGAAACATATCACAAAAAAGCTTATTTGTGCCTTCAGACGACTTGTATGATGAATGAGTTGTGACGATATGCAGACACCAAATTATCTCTGATTTTAATGTGTCGTTTCGCGAAAAATAACTGTCTAATCTACCTTTGCATGTTCTGTTGTCACTGTCGGTACTCGTGGCAGATGTACTTGGCTGCGGCACTGCATCAGGTGGCTTAGTCAAGTTAGTGACGACCGATGGCGACGCTGATGAGGTTGTGTTTACCGACGGGCATATATCCGTGATTCCCATGCAGTTCGCTATCATGGCCACCTGTTCTTGGTGTTTCTTTCCCTTTTGGTGGCTTGTGATAGCAGCCTCGCCCATGTTAGATATGTCAAATGTCTTCACGCATAATGTGCACTGTGCCTTGTGTCTGTCTCCCGGCACTCGCCGCAGCCACTTCCCGTATTCTGGCTTTTGTAGCCATTGATCAGTAAACGAACAATTTCCAGGCATCACAATTAATAAATATATAACTAAAAAAAAAAACTACACTAAAACTACCGAAAGCTGATCGCTTATGAGCTAACGCATGATGTTTGCAGGTGGCGCCATTTTGTACAGACCTATAACGCATGCGTCAAATCACAGCATTGCATCTTATTATTTTACCAACAGATGGTGTTTGCGTCGCTATAAACATTGAATAACAATGGTTGATCGTCACTATGAGTTTTCTATGAAACCGCGTATGTGTGCGTGTACAGAAACTTTAGATATAACCTACAATAAGGGCATTGTTAGGGTTTTGCTGGGATTCGAACCTGGTTCGTTGGTGTGATAATCCAGCAAACCCCCACTAGGCCACCAGGGGGATGACTCAAATGCAGAGGCGTGAGGCGGAAGTAGAAAAAGAATCAAATGGTTTATTTAAACTATATACACTATATACAGGGCAAAACAAAAGACAAAAAAAACCAAAGAGTAAATCCAAAAGAAAAGCAAAGTGCAAAAATTCAAAAGCTAAGAAGATCAAAAACACAGTACAAAGGAAACTGGAGATAAACATAACAGCACAAAGACTCCGTGACAAGAGGACTGAACTCAGGGGTATAAATAGACAAACTAATTAAGGACACAGGTGAAGATAATTAGGCAATTAACACAAACACAAAACACAGGAACAGTGGCGGCCTCTAGAGGCCAAAATAAACACGACATGAAAAGGAAATAACAGCGGCCTCTAGAGGCCAAAACAGTCCTAGTCCTAACAGGACCCCCCCCTCTAGGAGCGTCTCCTGACGTTCCCAGGGCGATCCGGATGGGCCGAATGGAAGTCCCGACATAGTTCTTTATCAAGGACATCCCGAGCAGGAACCCAGCAGCGCTCCTCAGGACCATAGCCCTCCCAGTCCACCAGATATTGCAACCCGCCGCGGACCCGGCGGGAGTCAAGCAGGCGATTCACAGTGAACACAGTCTGCCCCTGGAAGATGCGGGGGGGTGGGGGGTTCCTAGGGGCAGGGGCATACGTAGACGTCAGTACGGGCCGTAACAGGGAAACATGGAAAGTGGGGTTGATCCTCAGAGTCCGGGGCAACTGGAGCCGGTAGGAGACAGGGTTCACCCTGCGCACCACCTTGAAGGGGCCAATGTAGCGAGGAGCAAGCTTGCGGTTCTCCACCCGCAGTGGAAGGTCCTTAGTGGACAGCCAAACACGCTGCCCAGGGCGGAAAGCGTGTGCAGGTCTCCTATGGCGGTTGGCCTGAGTCTGGTTGGTTCTGGAGGTCTGTATGAGGGTCTTCCTGACCATGCTCCAGGTCTTGCGACACCGTCTCACATATTGGTTGACCGAGGGCACCCCCGCGTCCTCCTCCTGGTCCGGGAACAGAGGTGGCTGGAACCCGAATTGGCACTGGAATGGCGACAGCTTGGTGGCCGATGACTGCAGGGTGTTGTGGGCGTACTCCGCCCATGGCAGCCAGGTGCTCCACGATGTCGGGTTATCCATAGCCAGGCCTCGCAGGGTGGTTTCCAGGTCCTGGTTGAGCCTCTCTGTCTGACCATTGGACTGTGGGTGAAACCCAGAGGAGAGGCTGGCAGTGGCTCCGATGACCTTGCAGAACCCGTGCCACACTCGGGAGGAGAACTGGGGCCCTCGGTCTGAGACGATGTCCTGTGGAAGACCAAAGACTCGGAAGACATGATTAAACAAAAGTTTCGCAGTTTCAAGAGCAGAGGGGAGTTTGCACAGTGGTATGAAGCGGCAGGCCTTGGAGAATCTGTCAACTAAGACCAAAATGACCGTGTTACCTTGTGACTCAGGGAGACCCGTGATAAAGTCGACTGCCACGTGGGACCAGGGACGCCGGGGAATGGTCAGAGGATGCAGGAGACCCTGGGGACGCTGTCGTGGGTTCTTGGTTCTGGTGCAAACCTCACAGGACAGGACAAATGACCTTACTTCCTTCTCCATGTTAGGCCACCAGAAGCGTCTTTTCAGGAAGTCCAGGGTCCTCCGAGCTCCCGGGTGGGCGGTGAGAGGGGAAGAGTGACCCCACTGGAGAACCTTGGCCCGGGCTTGATGTGGGACGTACAAGAGGCCTGGTGGCCCCGTCCCAGGACCGGGGTCCTGGCGTTGGGCTCGTCGGACAGCCTCCTCAATACCCCAGCGGACAGGGGCCACAATCCGGGACACAGGGATAATAGGCCCGACTTCATTCTCCCTGTTAGTGGCAGAGAACAGTCTGGACAGTGCGTCAGGTTTGGTGTTCTTGGAGCCGGGACGGTATGAGAGGGTGAAGTCAAACCGACTGAAAAACAGGGCCCACCTAGCCTGTCGAGGGTTCAGTCTCTTGGCTTGCTGGAGGTACTCCAGGTTCTTGTGGTCAGTCCAAACCAGGAATGGATGTTGTGCTCCCTCCAGCCAGTGCCTCCACTCCTCAAGGGCCAGTTTGACCGCTAGCAGTTCTCGATCCCCCACATCGTACCGGGACTCAGCAGGACTCAGGCGGTGGGAGAAGTAAGCGCAGGGGTGCAGCTTTCCTTCCGAACGTTGAGAGAGCACCACGCCGACACCACTGTCCGAGGCGTCCACCTCCACGATGAATGGTTGGGAGGTGTCCGGGAGAACCAGAATGGGTGCCGTGCAGAAGCGGTCCTTGAGGTCTTTGAACGCCTTTTCTGCCTGAGGAGACCAGCCATAAGATCCACCTGTCCCTTTGGTGAGGTCTGACATGGGTGCTGCCACAGAACTGAAGTTCCTGATGAACTTGCGGTAGAAGTTAGCGAATCCTAAGAACCGCTGAACCTCCTTAACGGACTTGGGAGTAGGCCAATCCTGGACGGCCAGGGTCTTGGCAGGGTCCATTTGGAGTTGGCCTGTCCGTACAATAAATCCCAGAAAGGAGACCTCGGGAACATGAAATTCGCATTTCTGGGCCTTGGCGAACAGATTGTTCTGTAGCAGCCTCTGGAGAACCTGGCGGACATGGTGGCGGTGCTCCTGCACGGTCTTGGAGAAGATAAGGATGTCGTCGAGGTAGACAAAAACGTATAGGTTAATCATGTCCCTTAAGACGTCATTGATTAGGGCCTGAAAAACAGCTGGTGCGTTGGTGAGTCCGAAGGGCATCACCTGGTATTCGTAGTGCCCAGACGGGGTGTTAAAGGCAGTCTTCCACTCGTCTCCCTGTCGGATACGGATGAGGTGGTATGCGTTCCGTAGGTCCAACTTGGTGAAGACGGTGGCGCCTTGGAGCAGGTCGAAAGCTGTGGACATCAGCGGAAGGGGATATCGGTTGCGCACAGTGATCTTATTCAGGCCCCTGTAATCAATACATGGTCGGAGCCCCCCATCCTTCTTGCCGACAAAGAAGAAGCCGGCTCCAGCAGGTGAAGTGGAGGGTCGAATAAACCCAGAGACCAGGGCATCTTTGAGGTATTCCTCCATGGCCTTGCGTTCTGGCTGAGAGAGTGAAAACAGTCTGCCACGAGGAGGGGTAGTCCCAGGGAGCAAGTCGATGGCACAGTCGTAGGCCCGGTGCGGAGGAAGAACGGCGGCCCTGCTCTTGCTGAATACCTCCTTGAGATCCCAGTACTCTGTGGGAACTTGAGATAACTCTGTGAGATCAGGGGGCTCGGCAGGAGACACAGGAGAGCTAGAGAGCAGACAAGAGGCATGGCATGCAGGGCCCCATTCCACAACCTGGCTTGTTACCCAGTCTATGCGAGGGTTGTGGCGAGTAAGCCAAGGAAGGCCTAGAATAACTGGGAACTCAGGTGAAGGAATCAGGTGCAGGGATATTTCTTCCTTGTGACCTTGAGACTGGAGGAAGACTGGAGAAGTAACTTGAGTGACTCTTCCATCACCTAACGCTTGGCCATCGAGGGCAGACACAGACAGTGGGACTTCAAGAGGTGCAGTCGGAATATTGATGCTTTGGGCGAAGTGAATATCCATAAAGTTCCCAGCCGCCCCTGAGTCTATCAAAGCTTGACAAGAGTGGACAGACTCACCCCAGGAGATGGAGACCGGGATGTAGATTCCTTGGCCAGGGAGTCCGGGAGAGAGGGTAGGCCCCATCACAACCCTCCCTCGGCTGGACGGGGCGGTCCTTTTCCCAAGAGTTCGGGACATGATGCTCGGAAGTGACCAGGATTGCCACAGTAGATGCAGCACTTGTCTCTCCTTCTGCGCTCCCTCTCAGATGCGGAGAGGCGAGTACGACCCACTTGCATGGGTTCTGGACAGTCACTGAAGGAGGTAGACGGTCTCCAGGTAGAGGTAGGGAGGCTGGGGGGGCTCAAGGCTTGGTGGCGTTCTCTCATCCTGTTGTCCAGACGAATAGCATGTGAGATGAGGGTTTCGAGGTCACTTGGGCATCCAATAGAGGCCAGACCGTCCTTGATGGGGTCAGACAGACCATGGTGGAAGGCTGACACCAGGGCAGTCTCGTTCCATCCACTTACTGCTGCGAGTGTTCGGAACGAGATGGCGTAATCTGCGACGCTTCCTCCTTGCCGGATGGACATGAGCTTTCGGGCTGCGTCGGTACTGATGTCTGCCTGATCGAAGACCCGAAGCATCTCTTCAGAAAACAGCTGGAAATCAAAGCACTCAGGTCCCTGTCTTTGCCAGATAGCAGTAGCCCAGGCTCGCGCCTTACCAGCTAATAAGGTGATCACAAAGGCAATCTTGCGGCGATCCGTAGTGTAGGTGGTAGGCTGAAGCTCAAAGGTGAGTTGACACTGGGTAAGGAACTCTCGGCACTCACTGTGCTTGCCGTCATACCTCTGTGGTGCAGGAAGGCTGGGTTCGCGAGGTGAAGAAGGCAGCATTGCAGGAGGCACTGGAGCAGGAGTGGGAGCTGGATCAGGAGCAGGAACTGGATCAGGAGCAGGAGATGCAGGCAGAGATGTCAGCTGTGCCAGGGTTTTCCCAATTTGCTGAAGCAGTTCCTCGTGGCGAGCGAGGGCCTCACGTTGGCTGGTGAGCGTACGTCCATGAGCGTCCATGGTCGCTCCGAAGCGTGTCAAAGCTGCCATAATTCCCTGAAGGTTGGCCGGGTAGACAGTTGAAGCAGCCTCTGCTGAGTCGGTCATGACGGAGTCTTTCTGTTAGGGTTTTGCTGGGATTCGAACCTGGTTCGTTGGTGTGATAATCCAGCAAACCCCCACTAGGCCACCAGGGGGATGACTCAAATGCAGAGGCGTGAGGCGGAAGTAGAAAAAGAATCAAATGGTTTATTTAAACTATATACACTATATACAGGGCAAAACAAAAGACAAAAAAAACCAAAGAGTAAATCCAAAAGAAAAGCAAAGTGCAAAAATTCAAAAGCTAAGAAGATCAAAAACACAGTACAAAGGAAACTGGAGATAAACATAACAGCACAAAGACTCCGTGACAAGAGGACTGAACTCAGGGGTATAAATAGACAAACTAATTAAGGACACAGGTGAAGATAATTAGGCAATTAACACAAACACAAAACACAGGAACAGTGGCGGCCTCTAGAGGCCAAAATAAACACGACATGAAAAGGAAATAACAGCGGCCTCTAGAGGCCAAAACAGTCCTAGTCCTAACAGGCATTTTATCATTTTATTTGTATAAGACCAATTTTCCAGGATTTTCAAGGACTCAATATGAATTTCAAGCACTTTTCCAGGCCTTTAGGGCATATTTTGAAATTCCAGGTTTTTCCAGGCCGTACGAACCCTGTTGCTTTCTTTCCGTTACTGTAGTCGGTCTTTCACATTTCATTCGCACACTCACGTCCTCCGTTTTTCTCTCCTGTTTCAAATTTGTATCCCACAATGCCTTGCATGAACGGGAAAAGCCCACCATGTGATGTAGTATCTTGAATTGGGTCATGGTGAAGCAGGAAAAAATAGCAGAGAATTTAGGGCCATGTGGCCTTAAATTCATTAATTGTTCTATTAAAAACTAATAAAATTGGAAGTCTGTGATTTGGAATTCAGTAACTTTCAGTCCACTAAACAAAAATAATTGAGTGTCACGGAAAATTCTTTTTATGACCCACGCTTGAAAAATCTGAAAGGCAGTCTACCTTTAATGCAACAGCATACAAAGACGTTCTATACATTCGTGTGCTTCAAACTTTGTGGCACCAGTTTGAGGAAGAACCGCAAATGGGTGTGATGGTCAAGTGTCCACGTAGTTTTGGACACAGTGTGTAATTGTAAATTGTGAATAAATCAGATTAGTGGGTTAATTACAATCTGGGAGGGAGTTAATAAACAAATAATCTGCATTATTAAAAGCGAACTAAGTTGCTACTAAGCTGAAGCGCAAATTCTTAAAAGTAAATGCTGTCAATTGCTCTACTTACTGCCTGCCATTATTGAAAGCTTAGCATTTCAGAGAAGAAAAAATCTTGTACAATTTAACATAAAATAGAATTTTATATCGATTTAAGAAAGTTTTCTGTAAGTTATACCCATTTAAGAGAAGATATGTTAATCTTTAAGTGGTACAGTCATATGCTTGCAGTTGCATTAAAGCTATGATGCAGTAACACAAGAACGTCTATTCCCAAGTATTTGTTGTAATCTTTTGTAAAACCTGATTGACGTCCCAAGGTAACAGATTTTCGAGGTTATTGGAAGTTGCATCCAAAACAGAAATGTGGTTTGGTTCTGTTAAGCGAAGTGTTTGGAGTCCTTAAAACAATTATCCGGGATGTTTCTTTTGCAACTCAGGAGGAATGCTCGACAAAATAATCATGCAAAAAAATGTAGAACACTTAAAATAATGGAGATGATTTAGAGCCAACCAATTGCTTGTCTTCTTTCTTTAGCTTTAGTTTCCGTTGCCTATAATTGGATAAATGTTCAGTTCTCATTTGTCCCAAACAGAGGCTTGGAATTTTGTTTGCTTCAACCGCTGGAAATCACGGACAAATCTTCAAATGCAGGAACAGAAAACCTGCACACACAAAAAAGTGCTAGTGTTCAACTAGATGAAGCGATATTAGTTTGTACAAATATTTAATGAGATGAAGTTATATTGAAGTGGCCAAAGAACTGACTTACACATTCTGATCATTTTGGTTTCTTTAACCTGCAGGCAGCATCAGCGCGATTTCAACCTGATATTAGCATACTGATCATCATCATCTTCACTCTTTTCCGCCACTGGGTTATGCCGGTGTTGGACAGTAGCATACTGAACCTCCTCAGCAGTTCCAGAGTCAGCAGTTTGCACTGAATTTCCTGCCCTCCTGGGGTCACTGTGGTGCTGAATACTTGCATACTGAACATCATCCTGATTGACCAGATTTGGATCAGGTGTTGGATTGTTGGTTGCACCACTCAAGTTCACGGTGCTGTAGGTATTTTCCTACAGTGGGGAAAAATATATTTTATAGATAATTAATGATCAAATCATCTTGCGGTTAGAGATGTAGGTGGTTAGGTGTGTTTATGCAGGTCAAGATGGACCTTGGCTAGTGTCTAATCTCTTTGGTGTACCTATAGCTGTGTACAAGCTTAAAAATATCAATGGTTAGTTGGACATGCGGGTATACATACTTCTAAACGCAGGTTTAAAAAAGAAACAGAAAACCAACTTTGAAACATCAGAACACAATGAACTTTCTGGAGCAACCTAAAGTGGCTGGAATGAAAACCAGAAGCACAGCAAAGTCTCGGCTGCTCAGAAGCAAGCAAACAATTTCACACTGCATTCAGACAAAAGATTAAAGTTCACATTAAAAAAAAAAAAAAACCTGGAGGAGAAGGCATCTTTAGGGTGGATGTTAAAATGTGGTCTTCATTGCATACAGTTCATTACTTTTGGAGATATTTGAAAATGTTGACGTTTTTGTCAAACTTTTCATCATAGGTCAAAGGTCAAAATTCACCTCCGGGGTAGAAGCCCTCCACATGGCGAATATGCATATGCAGTATGGGCACAGGATCACCTTTACACTTGGAGATATTTGAAAATGTCGAAGTTTTTACAGACAGACGTCTGGAAAAGTGACCGCCATGTCTCTCAAAACTGCTATGCAGGCGAGACAAAAATTGTCTGACAGCTTTACTTGAAAAGCGTTTTTGGTTTTTGGCTATGTTTAGTGAAGAAAATATCCTAATTTTCGATCAAAGTTCAGTTCAGTTGGTCAGGTTCAATGCCCGAACTGATAATCACATCATCAGTTTTTCTTTGGCTAATCAGACACAAGGTACACCACCACTCTTGCCGAAGCGGTTGGGGGTTAGACGCCTTGCTCAAGGGCACTTAAGCCAGTCCTGCTGGTCCAGGGAATTAAACCAGCAACCTTTTGGTCCCAAAGCTGTTTCTGTAAGCATTAGGCCATGGCTTCTATCAAAGGTAGAGCATTATTTTTGCAAATTCCAGAATTCCAGTGGGTTTTCCCAAACCACCACACACACAAAAAGGAATGGGAAAAAAAACAAAAACCCAAATTACTATCAAACCACGAAGTCACACTGTGCCACTTCCAATCCATAGTGTTGCAGTTGACTTGCCTGACTTGACTTGGCATCTTCAGCTGAAGCTCTCCTCTTTCTCCTGAATATGATAATAATGTGACATGAATAAGGTTCATGTTGCAAACATTAACCAAGTCAAACATGTTAATGAAAAATACATATGCTTACCACATGAATAAAACACCAATGATGACAAATAAACATCCAAATCCAACCGTGACTCCAAGAACTACATACAGAACGACACTTCTGCTCCGTGTGCAGACAAATATTAGTCAGCTATAACTCATTCATCTTTATCAATGCTACAAGTGCTATTTGTTATAATAACTGTAATACCATTTACAGTGAGAGGCACTGCAGCTGCTCTCTGATTCCCGTATTTATTCTGAGCCACACAGTAAAACCATCCACTGTTGCTGAAGCTCAACGTGAAGCTGTAACTCTGTCCAGATCCTACAGGTGAGCTTTCATTCACCTTATACCAGCTGTAGGTCTCCACAGGTGGGTTCGCATCACTGCTGCAGGTCAGAGTCACTGAACTGCCCTCCACCATCTCACCAGAGGGACTGATGGACATGGAGACATTTTTTGGAGGATCTGAAACAGATAAGAAGGAAAAGATACAAAGGAAACATTTTTAATTATCTTTCAGATTACTGAGGGTCAGGAAGTTACATAATGGACTATAGTGAATCATCATTAACTCACACAGGACATTCAGAGACACAGCAGGAGAGGACCGAGTTCCATGTTTATTTGTAGCCGAGCACCTGTACTCTCCACTGTCCTCAGAGCTGATCCTGTCGATGGTGTAGGTTTCTCCTCTTCCTCTATACGATCTTCCCTTATACCAGCTGTAGGTCTCCACAGGTGGGTTCGCATCACTGCTGCAGGTCAGAGTCACTGAACTGCCCTCCACCATCTCACCAGAGGGACTGATGGACACGGAGACTCTCTTTGGAGGATCTAGAGATAGAAATACAAACTGCAGAGTATGAAGAGGTTTTTCTTTTTTTTTAATAATCAGAAAATAAAAGCTGTCATTGCTTCATGTTTTACAGCAGTAACACATTAATTTTCCTAACAAGTAACAGCAGTGAAATTACTGAAAAATATAAAAAAAAAAAATTAAAATAAAATAAATAAATAAAATCACAAACAGTAACTTTTAATTAATTATAACTTCTTTTGGTCATGTTAGAGTTACAACCCCGATTACAAAAAAGTTGGGACAAAGTACAAATTGTAAATAAAATGGAATGCAATAATTTACAAATCTCAAAAACTGATATTGTATTCACAATAGAACATAGACAACATATCAAATGTCGAAAGTGAGACATTTTGAAATTTCATGCCAAATATTGGCTCATTTGAAATTTAATGACAGCAACACATCTCAAAAAAGTTGGGACAGGGGCAATAAGAGGCTGGAAAAGTTAAAGGTACAAAAAAGGAACAGCTGGAGGACCAAATTGCAACTCATTAGGTCAATTGGCAATAGGTCATTAACATGACTGGGTATAAAAAGAGCATCTTGGAGTGGCAGCAGCTCTCAGAAGTAAAGATGGGAAGAGGATCACCAATCCCCCTAATTCTGCGCCGACAAATAGTGGAGCAATATCAGAAAGGAGTTCGACAGTGTAAAATTGCAAAGAGTTTGAACATATAATCATCATCTACAGTGCATAATATCATCAAAAGATTCGGAGAATCTGGAAGAATCTCTGTGCGTAAGGGTCAAGGCCGGAAAACCATACTGGGTGCCTGTGATCTTCGGGCCCTTAGACGGCACTGCATCACATACTGTACAGGCATGCTTCTGTATTGGAAATCACAAAATGGGCTCAGGAATATTTCCAGAGAACATTATCTATGAACACCATTCACCGTGCCATCCGCAGTTGCCAGCTAAAACTCTATAGTTCAAAGAAGAAGCCGTATCTAAAATTGATCCAGAAGCGCAGACATCTTCTCTGGGCCAAGGCTCATTTAAAATGGACTGTGGCAAAGTGGAAAACTGTTCTGTGGTCAGACGAATCAAAATATGAAGTTCTTTATGGAAATCAGGGACGCCGTGTCATTCGGACTAAAGAGGAGAAGGACGACCCAAGATGTCACTGGCGCCCAGTTCAGAAGCCTGAATCTCTGATGGTATGGGGTTGCATTAGTGCGTGTGGCATGGGCAGCTTACACATCTGGAAAGACACCATCAATGCTGAAAGGTCTATCCAGGTTCTAGAGCAACATATGCTCCCATCCAGACGATGTCTCTTTCAGGGAAGACCTTGCATTTTCCAACATGACAATGCTAAACCACATACTGCATCAATTACAGCATCATGGCTGCATAGAAGAAGGGTCTGGGTACTGAACTGGCCAGCCTGCAGTCCAGATCTTTCACCCATAGAAAACATTTGGCGCATCATAAAACGGAAGATACGACAAAAAAGACCTAAGACAGTTGAGCAACTAGAATCCTACATTAGACAAGAATGGGTTAACATTCCTATCCCTAAACTTGAGCAACTTGTCTCCTCAGTCCCCAGACGTTTACAGACTGTTGTAAAGAGAAAAGGGGATGTCTCACAGTGGTAAACATGACCTTGTCCCAACTTTTTTGAGATGTGTTGTTGTCATGAAATTTAAAATCACCTAATTTTTCTCTTTAAATGATACATTTTCTCAGTTTAAACACTTGATATGTCATCTATGTTCTATTCTGAATAAAATATGGAATTTTGAAACTTCCACATCATTGCATTCCGTTTTTATTTACAGTTTGTACTTTGTCCCAACTTTTTTGGAATCAGGGTTGTAGAAAAAGTTACTGGGTAAACTAAAATAGTGTGTGTGCTCATATACATGTGTGTATGAATGTTGAATGTACGAGTGTGCTAGTGTAAAAGTATGCTAATACACGCATGTTAATATTAAAAATATTCTCTCGTGCAAGTATGTAAGCATGTTGATACACATGTACACTAATATTCAAATACAACCCTGATTCCAAAAAAGTTGGGACAAAGTACAAATTGTAAGTAAAAACGGAATGCAATGATGTGGAAGTTTCAAAATTCCATATTTTATTCAGAATAGAACATAGATGACATAAAATGTTTAAACTGAGAAAGTGTATCATTTAAAGAGAAAAATTAGGTGATTTTTAAATTTCATGACAACAACACATCTCAAAAAAGTTGGGACAAGGCCATGTTTACCACTGTGAGACATCCCCTTTTCTCTTTACAACAGTCTGTAAACGTCTGGGGACTGAGGAGACAAGTTGCTCAAGTTTAGGGATAGGAATGTTAACCCATTCTTGTCTAATGTAGGATTCTAGTTGCTCAACTGTCTTAGGTCTTTTTTGTCGTATCTTCCGTTTTATGATGCGCCAAATGTTTTCTATGGGTGAAAGATCTGGACTGCAGGCTGGCCAGTTCAGTACCCAGACCCTTCTTCTACGCAGCCATGATGCTGTAATTGATGCAGTATGTGGTTTGGCATTGTCATTTTGGAAAATGCAAGGTCTTCCCTGAAAGAGACGTCGTCTGGATGGGAGCATATGTTGCTCTAGAACCTGGATATGCCTTTCAGCATTGATGGTGTCTTTCCAGATGTGTAAGCTGCCCATGCCACACGCACTAATGCAACCCCATACCATCAGAGATGCAGGCTTCTGAACTGAGCGCTGATAACAACTTGGGTCGTCCTTCTCCTCTTTAGTCCGAATGACACGGCGTCCCTGATTTCCATAAAGAACTTCAAATTTTGATTCGTTTGACCACAGAACAGTTTTCCACTTTGCCACAGTCCATTTTAAATGAGCCTTGGCCCAGAGAAGACGTCTGCGCTTCTGGATCATGTTTAGATACGGCTTCTTCTTTGAACTATAGAGTTTTAGCTGGCAACGGCGGATGGCACGGTGAATTGTGTTCACAGATAATGTTCTCTGGAAATATTCCTGAGCCCATTTTGTGATTTCCAATAAAGAAGCATGCCTGTGTGTGATGCAGTGCCGTCTAAGGGCCCGAAGATCACGGGCACCCAGTATGGTTTTCCGGCCTTGACCCTTACGCACAGAGATTCTTCCAGATTCTCTGAATCTTTTGATTATATTATGCACTGTAGATGATGATATGTTCAAACTCGTTGCAATTTTACACTGTCCAACTCCTTTCTGATATTGCTCCACTATTTGTGGGCGCAGAATTAGGGGGATTGGTGATCCTCTTCCCATCTTTACTTCTGAGAGCCGCTGCCACTCCAAGATGCTCTTTTTATACCCAGTCATGTTAATGACCTATTGCCAGTTGACCTAATGAGTTGCAATTTGGTCCTCCAGCTGTTCCTTTTTTGTACCTTTAACTTTTCCAGCCTCTTATTGCCCCTGTCCCAACTTTTTTGAGATGTGTTGCTGTCATGAAATTTCAAATGAGCCAATATTTGGCATGAAATTTCAAAATGTCTCACTTTCGACATTTTGATATGTTGTCTATGTTCTATTGTGAATACAATATCAGTTTTTGAGATTTGTAAATTATTGCATTCCGTTTTTATTTACAATTTGTACTTTGTCTCAACTTTTTTGGAATTGGGGTTGTATTTCAGCATGCTAGAACACTAATGAGCATGTATGCTAGTCTGGTGTGCAAGTATGATAATACACATGTATGCTAATGTTAAAATATTTGAATGTGAAAGTATGCTAATACACGTGTGTACTAATTAAAAATATTCTAGCGTGCGAGTATGTAAGTATGCAGATCCATGTGGATGCTTGTATGCGAGTAAACTAGTGGGTAATTATGCGAGTCTGCAGTTAGCTGTTGTGCAAGTCTGCGAGTCTGTCTGCATTGTGCAGGTTTAACCCACAGACACATTTAACTCTAGATACCGAGAGAGAGAGAGAGAGAGAGAGAGAGAGAGAGGCCACTTTAATTACTGACACATGATGTAATGAGACATGTTTGCTTAATGAGCAGCTAATTTATCATCATGGTGCCTTGTACAGTTTTGGAGCGAGTTGGCTCTCTGAGAGATGTGAACTGTTCATATCTAAATATCTTTTCTGTAAAAGAATAATGAAGTTCTCTCTGCAGTATTCTGTAGGACTAAAGCCGTTAATCATGTCCAGTGTAAACCTGATCAGAATGCATCCAGTGAAACTTCACATCAACTGATGACTTGTTGTGTTGCTGTGCTGCTGGTTCCTGCTTCATTACTGATGGGATTCATTTTACATGTTGATTCAGCACCAACTTTGTGTTGCTAGTTTCATGAGTGAAAGAATAAATCTGGACTTACATTGGACATCAAGAGTGACAGCAGGGGAGCGATAATCTTCTCCCTGTGCAGCACAGCTGTAATCACCTGAATCCCTCTGACTGACTGACTGCAGACGGAGACGGTTAGAGGAGGAGGATAAAAGATTTCCACTTTTGTACCAGGAGACAGTCGAGCTGCAGGTGTTTTTACATGTGAGAGTGACTGTCTTTCCCTCAACCACTTCATCAGGAATCATCTCCACCTGAAGCTCTGAGGCTGAGAGGAAAGAGGAAAACGTGCAGTGCAGCCTGTGGGGATTAGTGTCTGTTCTCCTGTTATTAAATCACATCATTTAGCTTCCGAATCATAAACTTACTGCATTTCAACTAGCAGATATTAGCTGAGGGGAGACATGCCTCATGTTTATACGATAAATATAAAACACAGTGTACATTTCATTTTAACCTTCATTTATTATTATTATTATTATTATTATTATTATTATTATTATTATTATTATTAATAAACCTCTAGCTCCAGATTTCTGTAAAGTTGCTCTGTGACACTATCTGTTGTTAAAAGCACGATGCAAATCAAACTGAATTGAACTGAACTGCCTCCCCAAATACAGCGAGCACATGTTCATGATTGTTCTGTATAATTAGCTGTCAGTGGTTCAGTGATTAATGATGCTGTTTTATGGAAGAAAGTCATTTACTATTCCTTTTAATGTTAAATAAATATTAATCCACTTTGTATGTCATGTATGTGACTGGTATCCCAATGTTCCGGGATAAAGAGGTTACTGAATAGAGGAGTGAATGAATGACCTCCATGTAGACTGACACTTTCACACACTTCACAAGTCGTTGCTTGGTTAATTAGTCAGTGAGGAGATGCTGAATATCGTGGGTGCAGTAAACACTTTGTATGACGATCTCAAGTTTGTTGAACTAATACGTCGCTGAAGTTCTACAGTTTTCTCTACAGATTACACCAAACACCAGTCCAGGACATTAAAACTGAATTTAAACCACGTAGCTACTTACAGCTCAGACTGAGCCGCTGCACATAAAGAACAATATACTGCCATTTCACTCTCACTCTTTACAAACGTGTTTTAATTATTAATTGTATATATTTGCAACATGTAATTATTAAAAAATGAGTAACTGTTTATATCTTCAGGGTGGGTAAGTACTGTGGAGTCTCTTCTGCACATGTGTGAAGTGGCGTCTGAACACGTGTTTCTTGAGGTTTTTTAAAGGCCTTTTTAGGACCGCAATCTGCAACAATATTTTCACATGCAGTAGGACAATAGGACATGTGGACAACAACCCTGATTCTCAACCATGACCTCTAGTCGACCGTCTCTCTTCAAAGTCCCTTGATTACTCATGGCGCTCTCCTGTCTACAGTCAGATGTCTCTCTTTAAATAGGAATGCCAAAACACACTTTGCCAGATTTCACTCCAGCAGTGTGTCTGTAGCGAGTCGAAGCCTCCTCGATCTTATCGATCTGATCTGTTAGTGATGTCAAAATGAACCTTTCTAAAGCTTTCCTTCAACTGGATCTATGAAAGGTTCCTGACTGGAAGCTTTTAAACACTGTGCACACTAGTGCCATCTGGTGGTCAGAATGATAAAGTGCACCTGTTACTGTACTGGGTGGCAGTGCCTGCTTCTGTGTGCTTTTGGGTTACAGCTGATACATTTTCATACAGAATAAATGCAACTGGTGACACTAAATAATGTCCTTTGAGCATAAATATAATTTTAAGAATTATCTGACACTTCTAAAATATATTTATAGCAAATATACCAAGTAAGATGCATAACAGTATTTATTCGTATTAAACCCAGACCTAGTGCTTCATCTAAGACTTCACATGAAAGACTGGAGAATGAGGTGGGATATGTGTAGCCCTGGTCGAGGGTTATGGTTAGAGATAGATGACTTGCAACCGTGTGATTAAAATGTGCTATGTTACGAGTGTCCACCATGATGGTGGATATACAAAGCAACTCGGATGGCAGCTGCTGAAAGTGTGTCTGTAAACAATGCAGAATTTTCTCAGTATTACCACGATTTGAACAGTCGAGCAAAGATAGATGTGTGGTTTTAACCCATATTATTTAAAAAAGTCAGGCTTTTCTGAAGATAAGACACTTCTACCGACACTCAAGTATGAATACAGGTCATTTCATCCCATGGCCATTTCATCCAAAGCCTTTTTCATACACACGATCAGTTATTTTATGTTTCGAGTAAGTCCAAGCCAAAAAGACCCAAGATATAGATAATTGGTTGCAGCAATATTTTTATTTTAATGGCGGAAGTTACTGATGAAAATATATGTAAATCTAAATTAGTTTTAAAAATTTCAGCTTTCTAGACCCAGAGGTTTTTTTATTTATGCCATTTTGAAAAATTACTAAATTAGACTAGAATGTACCCCCTAAATCCTCGCCAGGGTTTTTAAATGCATTTTTCTCAGCTTCTATGCTACACAGAGGTTTGAAATTTGGTAAATTAACTTTGTATATGTTGCTAATCGGGCGGCATGGTGGTGTAGTGGTTAGCGCTGTCGCCTCACAGCAAGAAGGTCCGGGTTCGAGCCCCGTGGCCGGCGAGGGCCTTTCTGTGCAGAGTTTGCATGTTCTCCCCGTGTCCGCGTGGGTTTCCTCCGGGTGCTCCGGTTTCCCCCACAGTCCAAAGACATGCAGGTTAGGTTAACTGGTGACTCTAAATTGACCGTGTGAGTGTGAATGGTTGTCTGTGTCTATGTGTCAGCCCTGTGATGACCTGGCGACTTGTCCAGGGTGTACCCCGCCTTTCGCCCGTAGTCAGCTAGGATAGGCTCCAGCTTGCCTGCGACCCTGTAGAACAGGATAAAGCGGCTAGAGATAATGAGATGAGATTTTGCTAATCTGGAAGGAAAACATAAAGCCATCTATCTAGAAAATCCTGGCCATAGGTACTTCCAGAAAATGCTAAAAATTAAGGAAAAAAAACAAAAACAAAGGGCCTTAAAAAACAAATGTATTCATCTCCTATCACTACCTGGTCTTATTATAAACCAGATTGCCTGGTCACTTCTATAATGGGAGCTCTCTAGATAGAGTATTTACAGAAATATGGCAGATTCAATTCCATACCCCACAAAAAGTATCATATCTTTAAGACCCTGAATGGAAATGAAGCCCAGGGAGCACAGGTCTGCAACTCGGTAAATAGTTTCATTAATTCAATCACTACAAACATGTGAAGTGTCCTCTTATTTGTGCATCATTCTCTTTTTTCAATCCCAAATCATCCATTTTTAATGCCCTCGAATTTGTTGTGTATTTAGAGGAGTCATTTTTAATATAGACTCAAATTAGTGATCAGTCAAGGATTTAGTATTTTCTGTATGAGGAAGTCTCAGATGTTATTAAAGGTTATTAGCATTGAATTCTGCAAATGCTAAGCTTATACTGTCGTGCCCTTCTATTTGTGCCTGGTGCAGGGACCAAACACATTTTGGTCGATATTATTAAGGAACTAGCTGTTAGTTCTATTTATAGAGTTCCAGCACCAAAAGTTTGTTCCAAGTACGATCTACACTCGAGACGTTAAGTTTGGATCTTTGAACAGGAGCAATGTTAAAGATCACTCAGATCTGAAAACAGAAAGGAAATATCAAATAAAAAGTGATAAATTATATACATGTATTTTAAAACACTGGTGTATACATGATCTATGGAAAATTATAAATACTGATATAGTCTCTGTCAGAAATGCAACTGTAAACAGACAATACACCCAATATTAGTCATGACAAGCATATGAATAGGAGAGTGCTGCATCTGTGAGCTTAAATTACTTTTTCATGGTAAAGCAGATAGTTATTTGCAGAGGTGGACAGTAATGAAGTACGTTTACTTGAGTGTTGTACTTAAGTATACTTTGAGTATCTGTACTTTACTTGAGTATTATTATTTTTGGAAACTTATGGAAGCGATACCGCGTTTGGTGTTTTTATTCAGCGTTTCCCGCATCGCGGCTTCTCCATTCAAAAATGGTATGGACATTTTAAACTCAACTGAATATTGGTATGGACGCGTCCATACGCATTTTTACGCCCATGGGTCCTTCCTTTTCTTTGCGGCTACCGCCATTTGAATGTGTCCACCAGCAGCCTACCTGACAGTCCGACTGAGTGGATTTTCAAACCAACGAACCACATGGGCTGACCCAAGTGCACAATCATAGGGGGTGGTCGCAAAGGTTTTTTTTGTTTGTTTGTTTCTCTGTGCTTCCTCAATTGAAAGTAAATCGGACATAACAAGGATTCATTATATAGCCATGGTTCAGGATGGCATATTATTTGTCTCATATTAATTTAATATGCCAAATATTGGGGGGGACAGATTGGTACTTTCCCAATATTGGGGGGGACATGTCCCCCCCAGTGCCTATGGTCGTTACGCCCATGCATGAAGATAAAGTTGATCATTGCTGGCTGCTCCTGATCAGCCTACTTAGTGCATAAACTGGAACTAAAACACGGGTCATTCATTCATTCATCAAGATAAAGTGAAAATAATTTATTTGTGGATCAAGTATGATCGTAAATCCCAGATCATATTGGGCTGGTAAATTCTGACTAGGCCCAATGACAGCAGTCTAATTATACCAAGTTGGTAAATTTGAGAGAATAACTAAATTATTATAATCATGAGGAGTCTTACTTAAACAAATCAATATTCATCAAGATAAAGTGTAAATAATTCAAATATGAACATGAACATCTCATCTCATTATCTGTAGCCGCTTTATCCTGTTCTACAGGGTCGCAGGCAACCCTGTATCCCAGCTGACTACGGGCGAAAGGCGGGGTACACCCTGGACAAGTCACCAGGTCATCACAGGGCTGACACATAGACACAGACAACCATTCACACTCACATTCACACCTACGGTCAATTTAGAGTCACCAGTTAACCTAACCTGCATGTCTTTGGACTGTGGGGGAAACCCACGTGGACACGGGGAGAACATGCAAACTCCGCACAGAAAGGCCCTCGCCGGCCACGGGGCTCGAACCCGGACCTTCTTGCTGTGAGGCGACAGCGCTAACCACTACACCACCGTGCCGCCCTTGAACATGAACATAAATCTCATATTAGACTGGTATATTCAGACTAGGCCCAATTATACCAAGTTCGTAAATTTATACTGTGGTAAATTCAGACCATGACACCGGTGACCCATGAGCTCCGCGTCAGCCTGGAGGAGGTGTTCAGTGGTTGCACCAAGAAAATGAAAATCTCCTGGCGCAGACTGAACCCAGATGGCTGCAGCACACGCACAGAGGAAAAGATCCTCATGGTGGAGGTGAAGGAGGGAACCAAGATTACTTTCCCTAAAGAGGGCGACCAGACACCAAATAACGTCCCTGCTGACATCGTATTCATTGTGAAGGACAAACCGCATCCGGTGTTTAAGAGGGACGGATCAGACATCATCTATACAGCCAAAATCATCTATCCAGCCAAAGAGGGTGGTGGAGCCTGTAGTGCATATGACCTAAGTTAAAAAGGTTTTTATTATTTTATTAATTTTTAATAAACTGTAATGTGGTGTTTCAGGGCCTATTGCTTCATTTCAGTGTGAATGCATAATCTGGATTCAGATAAAAATTGAGACCAAGTCTCAGTGTTGCCAAACAAACTAAATTACAATTTGGTTGAATCATGTGAAAACGTTGAAGTATAAATAAGGATTTCCTTCAAAATTTAACAAAATATTACTGTACTAGTATTGTGTACATATAATATTTTAGACTACACTTGAACCAGACTGTCCAATCAGATTTAATTTGTCCAAGTTTAAAATCCTGCTTTTAAAACAATTCCCAGAAAATAAATTGCAAAAGTAGTGTTTAAACAGAAAATAAACTGGACGTCAGTACGTGTTGTGTTCTAGCTGTTTAACACTTTCTTTGTGTCTTTCTTAGGCTCTCTGTGGTTGTACAGTAAAGGCCCCTACGTTGGACAAACGCACCGTGTCCCTACCGCTTCAGGATGTCATCATCCACCCTGGGATGAAGCAGCGCATCACAGGCGAAGGCCTTCCTTTGCCGAAGAGCTCTGATCGCCGTGGCGATTTAATCGTTGAGTTTGAGGTGAAATTTCCAGAGAGATTGAGTCGGGACGCCAAGGACACTGTTGCACGGGTTTTACCCTCGTAATGTTTGCACAGGACAACGTTGTGTCCACCGACTAAAACCTGTGCCGTATGAAACTCAGTAACTCTGAACTGCAATCTGCTGAGTCTCTCTGGCTGACCAATCTTTCTTTTCTGCACTTTCCTCTTTTCCTAAACTGAAAAGACTGTTTTTCGTAAATGAGCTTGTTTTGAAATTCTCTTTTAAATGTACAGTGAGTAAAACTGCATGTACTCCTGGAGGTTATTCCACAAACTGAGTGAGCCTGAGGAGCTGGGCTTATTTCAACAGCCCCAGCTAGTTTCTCTCAAGTTCATGTCCATAACATTCACTCAGTTACTGTGGCAGCGTGTGCTTTTGGATAAGGCTGCTCAGGTGAATGTTTAGCCGAGTTTGATGAATGATGACGTTGCCTTGAATTTTGGTATTTTTAACGAAACCGATGATTTGATTAGCATATTCTGTTGGCTGTTTTCTACCAGGCAGCTTCTGGAACGTCATTGATCATGTCTTGTGGAGTTTAATAAACAATCCTTGCTGTATGGGGTGAAAAGCAGTGTTTCCCACAGAAATTTTGGAGACCATTGGGGGGGGCGTGTCCAGTTGAATTGCAGGGGTGCGCGGGGGGTTGTTTAGCGCGTGGCGCGCGTGTCCAGTTGAATTGCAGGGGTGCGCGGGGGTTGTTTAGCCTACTAATACTGCTAAACTAAGACTAACAAAGAACAAATTCGTTGGTATTGGTTATGCACCTTGTATTTTATTTTAGTATGTTGCTACAGAGGGCAGTCCTACAAGAACATATTACAGATAGCAACCAAACCAAAAATCCTACAGTACTTCACACCCTGAACTCCTACAAAAAGTCCTACAAAACAAGGACTTCTAGCTCTGCTGTATGTCAAAAGTGACCCTGACAAATGCCTGCCCTATTTACAAAGACCACACCCTGCACTTGTGCATTTGATTTTTCTTGGCTTTGAGAAAAAGAGTTCGAGTGCCCTTTCATAATTTATATCTTCTGGTTGTGGCCCGTTAATGGAAATCCTCAAGCAGGCGGCCAGGTGCTCTCCTTGCAGTCTGTTCCGAAGGTCTGTTTTGACCTAAAATGGCAAACAACTTGTCATGTGATTGTAGAGCTCACTCTGAAATATTTAATTAAGTGAAAGTGAGATTGAACTGAGGTGGGATTTGAGCATAAAAACAATGGGTAAATGTAAATTGAAATTCACATCACTGGTTTGCCTACAGATGTCCTTACCCTGTTCATTGTGGAAAAGTCTCTTTCACAATTCCCGCTCGACACCGGCACAACAAGGGCAATCGCTGCTGAGTGGCTGAGTAATGGGTATATCTGCCCCCATTCATCGCACTCACTTGCTAGGAGTGTTATACCAATTTGACATCCTGACAAAGACAGCAAGCAGATGATGTTAGGCCTACCTCATGCCCCTTTTCCACCAAAGCAGTTCCAGGGCTGGTTCAGGGCCAGTGCTTAGTTTGGAACCGGGTTTTCTGTTTTCACTGACAAGGAACTGGCTCTGGGGCCAGAAAAACCGGTTCCAGGCTAGCACCAACTCTCTGCTGGGCCAGAGGAAAGAACCACTTACACTTACCACAATTTTTGTTTTATGAATGCAGGTACGTGGGAATGCAATGTTCATTATTGTTCTTTACATTGTACGATCAATATGCTTGTATGTTGTCAGCCATTTTGTCTGCTTTGTGCACTGCAGCTAGATCTCGCCATGCTGGAGTTGCATGCTGGAGTTGCATGCAGTCGTGCACGGAAGCCCTGATCTTTGTTTTTGTTTTATGAATGCAGACAATAATAAATTGAGTGACTGTGAATCCCTGGCGTGTATCGTCGTGCTTGAGGGTCGTTACATTGGTGCCGTGACCGCTACTGGATCGTCTGGATCAGCTTCGCAAGCAGATCGCCGAGGGTGCTGCATGTTCTCCTGGTGATTCCGTAGCATGTCCACTAGGGGGTACTGTTGCACTGCATTCATGCTCTGGTTCAATTTCATGCGGATTTATACTACCGTGCATTTGTCTATCAGTACTTCCATTTAGTTTTATTGTCGTAATTAGAAATATTTTTCTTACATCACAGTAGGCCTACAATATATACTGAATATTATTCATCTAAATTACTTCAATTACCAGTTGTTTTCTGTATTGTTTCTTCTGCTTTATTTCTGATTTTTTGGTATTGCTGTAAGTATAATGGCTGAAGGACAGAGAAGTCAGGATGATGAAGTTAAGGGCTTCTCTATGGGCAGGGGCAGGGGTGTTCATTTTAATGGTCTGAATGCTAACACATTTACTAGTGGGTATGGGAGTGAGGGTGCAGGTGGTCTCCAAGAACATGTTGGTGATGGTAGGGACAGGGGGCATAGTGTGAGCCCGAGCTGGTCTCCAAGTGAACAGTTCTTGGGGGAGGGTGCACAGGCTTCTACTCCATTGAGTGATAGCATTGCCATGCAACACCTAACTGATATGGTGGGCCGACTCGGAGAGCATATAGGCAACTCCATTGTAGCTAAGCTTTTCTCTTCTGGATTCACTGATCACACTCATGCACATAACACACCTTTGACTGACAAAGCAGCGACTGTTCTCACTGCAGACGACCCTACACCACAAAACACAACGCCAGAAAACACAACGCCAGTAGTAGTTCATGTCAAGACTGAACGTGAACCTGTGACTTTTAGGGGAAATAGTTCTGACAAATACTCAGTTCAAGAATGGATCGCCATGACTAAAGCTCAGCTTAGGAAACAGTCCTACACAACAGCTGAAAAAGCAGATGAGATACAAGGAAGGCTTTTAGGAAAGGCAAGAGATGTAGTCAAAGTAGCTCTTAGGAGTGATGACACACTTAATGTGAAACAGAACCCAGATATCATTTATGACATTCTAATGCGATACTTTAGTCAGTCCTCATCATCTCTCCCTTTGCAAGATTTTTACACCACACTACCCACACCAAAGGAAAACCCAGTTGACTACTGGATCAGACTAAACAAAGCAGCAGACACGGCTGATGAGGGTTTGCGTCGCCTGGGTAGGAAAATGGAAAACCTTAGTGGAGAAGTGGCACAAATGTTTGCAAAGCACTGTCCTGACCCGCAGCTCTCGAACATTTTTAGATGCAAGCCTGTCAGTGAGTGGACTTCTAAGGACATTCAGCTCAGGATAGATGAATATCAAAGGGAATCGGGGACGTCTACTAGGTCTTGCAGTGTCCTTCAGCTGAAGACTTACCCGACTGTAGTGCTTGACAATGACTCTTACAGTTGTTCCTATTCTGACTCTACGGAGGCAGACCTCCAGTCCGTTTGTCCGCCTTATTCCCATGTCACTCCTGATCCATGTGCAGGTTTCACTTGTGTTCGACAGCATGTCCAGCGCCCGCAACGTAACCCACCACAACCTAACCCACCACAGCATGCCCAGCGCCCACAGCATGTCTCACCTCCACAGACTGCTCAGAAAACTGACAGCGATGTCCTTGGCCGCATGATGAACATGCTTGAGAGATTCTTGGCTAGAGTGGAGCCACGCAGTCCTGAGCGTATTCAGAGACGCTCCAGCCCCTTCAGCTCCCCGCCATGTAAGGTATGTGGAGGTGCCGATCACTCCACCCTGTCTCATTGCAGATCAGATCATCTCTGTTTCAAGTGCCTAACCCCTGGTCACTCCAAACAGCATTGCTCCAACAAGGCTCCTCCCCAACTCGGCTCAGCTTCGGGAAACTAGCTGGCCTGTATTCAGAGGGAGGCAGTACAGGTCAAAATGAGTTCTCCCATCCACTCGATTTTAATTTCAATTCAGTTTTTAATTCTGACACTTTTTCACAATCTCAGTCAACCAACATTGTTTATCAAAACACACATACTGTGGGGGGCAGCGACAGTTTGTTCTATGTACCAGTAAAAGTGGGGGACAGTATGACTCTGGGGGGGATGTTGGATAGTGGCTCCATGGCATGTACAGTCAGGGGGACTGCTCTGCATAACCTGCTTTCTGTCGGGGCAGTGTGTAAAGAAGATGAATTCTCCACCGACGTGACACTCATTGGTGTTGGGGGTCGACGAGTGTGCCCAAAGTCAGCATTCAACATCAACATGGAAATCAATGACTGCAAAATGATTGTGCCAACAATTGTTGTTGAAGGACAGCATGATGACCTAATCATCGGGACCAATGTGATCAAACACATATTGCATGAGTCAAAGAAGTGTAGTACATACTGGACAGCAATCTCTACTCCGTCATCCACTGATGCTGAAACAGAGCACTTTCTTTCAATGCTAGCTGGCTTGCATAGATGGGGTGATGGTGAAATGCCTGAGAAGATAGGGACTGTACTCTGCAACTCAGCCACATGTCTTGAGCCCGGCCGTGAGTACCTCTTGTGGGGGAAGCTGTCAAAACCCGCACGAGTGTCTCCTGGCAGCGCAGTGATGACAGAACCTACATCGGCACGGTCTGCCCCCAAGGGTCTAATGGTCGCCAGAGTCATCACACCCTTGTGGGCAGATGGATGGGTTCCATTGAAGGTGATGAATGTCACGGAAAATCCTCTGTTTTTGAGATGCAATGCAAAGCTAGCTGACTTGGTGCCCTGTGTTGCCTTAGAGGATTTAGACCTGGTCAGTGGTCACCAGAGCACTTCCGTTGTGCCTTCACCCCCTGTCTGTCCTGATGTGAGAAGTGCTGAGGAGAAGCTACAGTCCATTGGCTTGGGTGAACTGGATGTCAGCCAGTGTGATGCGTCGTCTGAGTGTAAAGACAAGTTGTCAGAACGTATTGTTCGCTACCAGGATATCTTCTCGCGTAATCACCTTGACTGCGGAAAGGCAAAGGACTTTGTTCACAGAATCCACTTGGTTGACCAAAAGCCATTCAGACTCCCTTTTAGGCGCGTGCCACCGAGTCAGTATCAAAAATTACGCCAAGTCTTGAATGAAATGGAAGAGAAAGAGATCATTCGAAAGTCTCATCTCATCTCATCTCATTATCTCTAGCCGCTTTATCCTTCTACAGGGTCGCAGGCAAGCTGGAGCCTATCCCAGCTGACTACGGGCGAAAGGCGGGGTACACCCTGGACAAGTCGCCAGGTCATCACAGGGCTGACACATAGACACAGACAACCATTCACACTCACATTCACACCTATGGTCAATTTAGAGTCACCAGTTAACCTAACCTGCATGTCTTTGGACTGTGGGGGAAACCGGAGCACCCGGAGGAAACCCACGCGGACACGGGGAGAACATGCAAACTCCACACAGAAAGGCCCTCGCCGGCCCCGGGGCTCGAACCCAGGACCTTCTTGCTGTGAGGCAACAGCGCTAACCACTACACCACCGTGCCGCCCCATTCGAAAGTCAACAAGTGAATATGCCTCACCTTTAGTCCTTATCTGGAAGAAGAATGGTGATTTGCGTGTGTGCACTGACTTCAGGTGGTTGAACAAGAGAACCTTGAAAGACGCTCATCCTCTCCCACACCAGGCTGATTGCTTGGCAGCACTTGGTGGCAATTCACTCTTCAGCACAATGGACTTGACGTCTGGGTTTTACAACATGCCTTTACATGAGGATGATAGGAAATACTCAGCATTTACTACGCCTATGGGGCTCTACGAGTACAACAGATTGCCACAGGGGCTTTGTAATAGCCCAGGAAGTTTTATGAGGATGATGACCTCCATTTTTGGTGATCAAAACTATCTAAGTCTGCTATGCTACTTGGACGATATTTTGATTTTTGCCCCTGATGAAAGCTCTGCACTAGGACGTCTTGAGATGGTGTTCAGCAGGCTCTGTGCCCACAATCTGAAACTGGCCCCTAAGAAATGCCACTTCTTAAGAAAATCTGTAAAATTCCTGGGCCACATTGTTGATGAACATGGAGTGTCAACTGATCCAGACAAAGTTGAGAGCATAAGCAGAATGACTGTGGCTGACTTGATGGAGGCGGATGGGGTGACACCTTCAGAGAGACGTGTACGCTCTTTCTTGGGCATGCTAAATTTTTATCAACACTTCATTCCGGGATACTCAACTCTCGCAAAGCCATTGTTCTCTCTGCTGGCTGGCCAGAAACAGAAGAAAGGCAGAAAGCCCAAATGTACTGTGGTGAGCCGCAAACTGAGGTCAGATGACTGGACTGCTGACCACAATCAGGCATTTGCGGAACTAAAAAGGGCCCTCATCCATTCTGTTGTTTTGGCCCACCCAAACTTTGATCGACCATTTTTGCTGTCTACTGATGCCTCAATGGATGGCCTTGGAGCCGTTTTGTCCCAAGTGCGTGAAGGTGACACAGTGGCTAGGCCAATTGCGTTTGCTAGCAAGTCCTTGACTCGGTCACAGAAGAACTACCCAGCTCACCGATTGGAATTTCTAGCGCTGAAATGGGCTGTATGTGACAAGTTTAGCCACTGGTTGAAGGGCCATGAGTTCACCGTGTGGACTGACAATAATCCGTTGACACACATTATGACTAAACCCAAATTGGACTGTTGCGAGCAGCGATGGGTGTCGAAGCTGGCCAGTTACAATTTTGAAATCAAATACGTGCCAGGTCCTAGAAACACTGTTGCCGACGCTCTCGGCCGTGTCCCTTTTTGCAAAAATGTTGGCCACAGACTAGTCAGTGAACCTCTTCGTGAACTCACTGCAGAAGCTGCTGTTTTGTCTGATACAGCCGTTCAACAGACTCTCAGAGACTCAACCGATCAGCCTGTCATGGCAGAGAAGCTGTCCCATTTTGTAGCCACAAATGCACAGTCCTTACACATGTCAGCTCAGTCTTTGTCCGATCAAGAAGTTGCTGCTGTTATTCAGTCACACACTGAATGGACCTCTGGTGCAAGAACTCGTGCAGCACAACTAGTAAGTCACCTGCCCCAGCTTGTTCCTGATACACTGCCCAGCCTTCCTGCCTTCTCTGTTGATGACCTGAGAGAGGCTCAGTCCAAAGATAAGTTTTTATCTCGTATTCGTTTTTATGTGGAACGGTCTCGGAGACCATCCAGACGTGAAAGAGCAAAGGAGACAAGTCAAGTTCTGAGACTGCTGAAACACTGGGAAAAGTTTGTTTTGAGTGATGATGTCTTGTACAGGGTATCTCGTGATCAGATTTCAAAAGCAAAACGCCATCAGTTTGTGGTTCCTGATTGCCTGAAGGCCGAAGTTTTGAAAGGGGTACACGACAGCGCGGGCCATCAGGGCCAGTCAAGAACACTGAGCATTGCCAGACAAAGATTTTTTTGGCTGCATATGGACAGAGATGTGAGGACGCATGTTCGTCATTGTCAGCGTTGCATAGTCAGCAAGGTCACAGAGCCTGCAGGGAGGGCCCCTCTTGAAAGTATTGCCACCTCCCGACCATTGCAACTTGTTTGTATTGATTTTTGGTCAGCTGAAGATTCACACAACAAATCTGTTGATGTTTTAGTAATAACTGACCATTTTACCAGATTAGCCCAAGCTTTTGCCTGTAGAGACCAGTCAGCCAGGCAAGTAGCTAAAGTTCTATGGGAGAAGTATTTTTGTGTCTATGGATTCCCTGAGAGGATCCACAGCGACCAAGGCCCAAGCTTTGAGAGCGAGTTGTTCGCTGAACTTCTACAGTTATCTGGTGTACGCAAGTCCCATACTACCCCATACCACCCGATGGGAAATGGCAGTGTTGAGCGTTTTAATCGGACTTTAGGCAATATGATTAGAGCTCTACCCCCTGAGTCAAAGCAAGACTGGCCGAGACGCTTACAAACACTCACATTCATGTACAATTGCACTGCCCATGAAACTACCGGATATGCACCATTCTACTTGATGTTTGGGAGAGTTCCCCGTCTCCCAGTGGATACTCTGTTCGGTAATATTTTGTCTGACCCTGACATGACCAGCTTTGGCAGATATGTCACAAAACTGTCGGAAGACCTTAGGGAGGCCATGTTAATTGCTCAGGAACATGCAAAAAAGGAACAGGGCAGACAAACTCGACTGTATAACAGGGCAGCTAAAGGGCCGACAATTGGAGTTGGAGACAGAGTCCTTGTGGCTAACAAAAAAGAGAGAGGAAAGCGAAAAGTGGCTGACAGGTGGGAGTCTACTATTTACACGGTGACTGAGCTGAACCCTCAAACACACACATATAAAATACAAGACACCATCACAGGGAATGAGAGGGTTGTCCATCGTAACCTACTGATGTTAGTTAATTTTCTTCCAGTTCAAGACATGCAACAGTCCTCTCCTCAGTCCGATCTCTCAATGTCCTCTGCACAATCCTCTGTCTCTGCTTGTTCCACAATGCTCAGTCACACTGTGTCCGAAGGTTCTCAAGATCGAGTGCCTGCTCAGCCAACTCCGTCTCATTGTGCAGAGGACGATGTGTATAGCCTTGTAGGTATCTCAGGCCCCAACAATTACTCGGACGTCTCACCTGCGTCAGGGCAGAGGACCAGGGAGTGGGTACGTCACCTGAACTCTCGGAATTATGATCAATCTGAATGCTCTGTCACCTCTCACACTGACAACACTGTTGTTAGGGATAACATTTCGTCTGTTAGTGATCATGACACTGTTCAGTCTGTGGTGACTTCTGTCTCTGTAGGTGACGTTGGACGCACTGATCAACCCGAGTCTGCACCACACCGCACTACACGTTTGGGTCGTGTTGTACGACCAGTCAACAGGCTTCTTCACACTATAGCTAGACAGGATGTTACTAGACACCTGCAGCGTCATGTTCAGACTATGCGCAACACTGTAGTTCAAGCTCTAAGGGCATGATTTTTTTTTCTTTCTTTCTCATTTTTCTGCAATATCTTGCTGATGTTTTGGGGGGGGGGAGGGTGTTTTTACGCTCACCTATGTGTTTTGGACAGTCCTGGGCAAATGTGGAATGTGTAAGGCATTCTGTAGCCGGTGGTTGGTTCAGAGAGTTTTGATGTTATTCTCTGTCCACTGCATCCTTAAGGGATACTTCTCGAGTTGGTCCTAATGTATGTAACCCAATGACAACTGTTAAGTAATAAGTATATTTTTGTAACCAATTGTGAGATTTTGTCCAGAATTCAGTGGGGGGTGGGTGTAACAGAGTTAAAACGTGATCATTCTGTATTTGTTGAATTCTCACAAAATCTGTATTTTTATTGCATTTATTTTGATTGTTGTACCGCATTCACTTGGTGGGCGTGTGCGACTGCCTTTCGCGTTTGGTACTTTCTGAGCGTCTGCGCTCTCCGTACCTCCAGCTAGATCTCGCCATGCTGGAGGTAAGCTGTGTTTAGCAGCAGTCCGTGTAAAAGCCCATGTTTTTACTAAATAGAGGTGCTGCATTTACGAACTATGTTTTGTATATGAATATATATAAGTTGTACTAAATGATGCATAAAAAGTAATATTTGAATACAGTCTGAAACGGTGATTATTGAGATACAACATATTTCAATGGCAACCATGCCACGGTGTGCGGCATGTTTTGAGAGTAATGTCCTGTTTTTGTATTTTCATTTCTCATGATATTTTAGTTGCATGCAGTCGTGCACGGAAGCCCTGATCTTTGTTTTTGTTTTATGAATGCAGGTACGTGGGAATGCAATGTTCATTATTGTTCTTTACATTGTACGATCAATATGCTTGTATGTTGTCAGCCATTTTGTCTGCTTTGTGCACTGCAGCTAGATCTCGCCATGCTGGAGTTGCATGCAGTCGTGCACGGAAGCCCTGATCTTTGTTTTTGTTTTATGAATGCAGACAATAATAAATCGAGTGACTGTGAATCCCTGGCGTGTATCGTCGTGCTTGAGGGTCGTTACATATGCAAGGTCTATATCTAAACCTGGGTCGCCCCGCTGTGTGTGATTGGGAAGGCTGGTAGCACAATTGCTTAGCTCTAATTGTTTTCCTGACCTGCTGTAATTGATGTAGTGCAGTAGCCTGCGGTGTTTTGGCAAGGATTTTTTTTTTTTTTTTGCATAATGAGATGAATTGATGATGACATGAGGAATTGTTGTTTTTGGTTTCTGTCTCAACTTATAAATTGCAGTGTTTGTGTGGTCGTAATATTTTGCTGAGTACTTGTACACACTGCCCGGAAAGGATTGACGGATTGATAACTCTTTCTCGATTCTGTGGGTGGTGGTGCATGGCCGTTCTTAGTTGGTGGAGCGATTTGTCTGGTTAATTCCGATAAAGAACGAGACTCCGGCATGCTAAATAGTTACGCAGCCGGCAGCCCAAACTTCTTGGAGGGACAAGTGGCATTCAGCCACGCGAGATGGAGCAATAACAGGTCTGTGATGCCCTTAGATGTCCGGGCTGCACGCGCGCCACAATGGCTGGACCAGCGTGTGCCTACTCTACGCCGAGAGGCACGGGTAATCTGCTGAACCCCGCCCCCAGCACTCTGCGCACCAGCCTACACTAGCACTAATTCTCAAAAGTGGCATCGAAGTTCGCTCTCTGTTAGAATAGATTACTTTTCCCTTTTAACATGTCCATGCAGACCTAGATTAGTTTATCACTGCTGTCACTTCACGTCTCCATCACTTGGATAGACTGCGCACATACAATGCCAAGCGGGAAGCACTTCACCGGTGGATTTAGAAATGACCTGATCCTGGTAGGATGATAAAGTTAATTTGACGAATTAGATAACTACGTAGGGCTAACTAATATTGCCTCAAAATAGCCTACTGTTGCCTTACAGAAAAGGTAGGTTTGCCAGTACGAAATGGACAAAGTAATTTTACTGAAACAATACACTTAACGCCATCCATCCGTCAGTCATCCATCCATCCGTCAGTCAGTCCCCCCAGGATTCCGTGGGCCTTTTTTGTGATTGTTGCGGGCTAAAATGTCTGATGTTACGGGGGTTTTCCAAAAGATTGCGATGAAAGTTGCGGTGTTTTTTAGGTTTTTGTTGCAATTACATTGCGGGAGGAAGTGAAAGTTGCGAGAAATTGTTGCGATTTTCTCTTTTTGTGATTAAAATTGAGTGATTATGTTAAATATTAAGTTATTACTGAAACTATTGATTAAAAAAAGACACTGAGAAATGGTCCTATAAACAACTTTACCAATATAAAAGATTACCAGGACTACAAACATGCAGAAAAATAGGCTTTACTTATCCAAATGCACCTGTTGGTTCAAAAGTTAGTGCATAGAACCTCACAGCACAACATGAAGTTACCTTAAAATATAATATAAATGCCTCAGCTTTCATGTAAGAAAAAAAACTAATACTAGTACTGTGTGCAGGCAGTCTCTCCTGAAGACTAAATTAAACAATTGTAAACTAATAAAATAAATGGCTCAGGCTTCATAGAAGGAAAAAAACAATTTGAACAGAATCTCACAGTATGATGCTGAAGCTGCCTAGACCAGGGGTCACCAAACTTTTTTTTCTCTGGGGGCCACACTGTCGTTCCTGACTGTGATGGGGGTCTGGGTCGGGTCAGCTATATAACATAGAATTGTATGACCCAGACAAATATGACCACCAGCAGGCCTCATTGTGTAGTAGAGATTACTAGCCTGGCACAGCCATCCCCACTACTGTATCAACACTTGATTCCTGGCACATATTTGTTTATCTTTACTAGTGGTTTGCAAAAGTATAATTGAGTCTTCACACTTTGTTTTAATTTGAAATACCACAGATATTCCATTTTATTTTCTAATAAAAATAACGTCAAAGCTGTCAAGGTAAGAAACATCTGCCTAGTTGAGGTGATTGACACTGGCAAAGGTGAGTGGAAAATTATAAATTGTAGGTAGGCCTGTTGATATTATTAATAATTGTGTGCAGCACTTAATAAAGGCCAAATAAATAGGCCTATAAAATAAATACATTTTAAACAGTGAAATTATATGATCAATAGATCACAGCAGTTGTGCTGTGTCCTGCACGTCATTGCTCTCATCCATGGCCAAAGCAAAAAACTTGAATTCTGACGCTTTCTCATTCAGCTGGTCATACACGTTGTCCCCCAAATCTTCGGTTCGCCTGGTCATAGTAGGTGCGGAGAGACTCGCCGCGTTGAGTGCATCCTTCTTGTCGGGACACACCTCCTCAGCCACAGCAAGCATGCATACTTTAACAAAGTCCCCATCAGTAAACGGCTTTCCATGGGTAGCTAGTAGGTGAGCTACCTTATAGCTAGCTCGGACAGCAGCCTGCTTGATCTGGGTTTGGTGAAGGAATACATTCTGTTGTGCAGCCAGTCCGCATTTCATCCTCCGAATCCTGTCTTCTCTTGTTTCCCCTCGCAAACTAGCATACTCTTTGTGGCGGGTTTCATAGTGACGACGCAGATTATATTCTTTGAAAACCGACACTTTCTTTACATGCAAGACAAACTGCACGGTCCTTACACTGAACGAAAAAATAATCGGTGGTCCACTGTTCTTTAAAAACTCTGCACTCTCTGTCAGCTTTTCGCTGACCGCTAGCCATTTTGCTGTCCTGAACACTGTCAGTTCTCTGCGCGTGCACTGCCTGTCACTGCTTGATCGTGAGCATATGACGAAAATTCAGAAAATATGAATAGTTCATTTTATAACTAAATATCAATTTTAATTGATAAAATCAACACAATACAAGATGCAGACATATTATTATTTGCCAAAAAGCAATAAAAAAAATAGGCCATGACCACTTTTGGGGATTGCCTCATAGGGCCGGTTCAAGTGGTGGGGGGCAGACGGGCTGGGGGGCCGGTTAAAGGGGGGTGGCGGGCCGGAGATTCTAGTCCAGACATCTTGGCTTCTCTCTTGGCATCATCCCGTAACTTCATCAGTTCCTGAATGTCCGAGGTTAGCCAAGGAGCTGAAGTTGATCTGACAGTGAATTTTTTAATAGGAGCATGTTTGTCACAAATACCTTGTAAAATATCCGTAAAAATGTCTGTTGCCTGATCACGGTCATCAGAGTTATATACCAGATGCCTGTGGAGGGTCCCATCATCTTCACTCTCTTTTGTGTTGCCATGGAACAAGATCCTCCCAGGCCCAGCAATGTGGATCAGTGTCGCGAACTGATTACACTGCAAAAAACTGAATTTGAGGAGAAAGTTCTTTAATACAGGGCTGTGATGACCTGGCGACTTGTCCAGGGTGTACCCCGCCTTTCGCCCGTAGTCAGCTGGGATAGGCTCCAGCTTGCCTGCGACCCTGTAGAAGGATAAAGCGGCTAGAGATAATGAGATGAGTTCTTTAATACTAGTGAAATTATCTTGCTCCATGGACAGATAATTTTACTTGACAAGACATCTTGGAATAAGTTGGCTACAATCTAGAAGTAGTTTTAACAATCTCAGAGTTGGTGTCTTGTATTCTTCTACACTGCAAAAATGATATCTTAAGTCAGAATATCTTGAATATCGTTGAAACGACCTAGTATTTCCTATTAGAAAAAAACAAGACACCAACTCTGAGATTATTAAAACTAGTTCTAGATTGTAGCCAACTTATTCCAAGATGTCTTGTCAAGTAAAATTATCTGTCCATGGAGCAAGATAATTTCACTAGTATTAAGGAATTTTCTCCTCAAATTCAGTTTTCAGGTTTTTTTTTTTTTGCGCAGTGTACCACTTTACACAAATTTCTAGCAAAAGGTTCCAAGGTCATAGACCATGTGCTTCTTCCTTCTCAAGCACCCTGCACCTTAATCTTGGAAAGGATACTCGACCTACACCAGCGACACAGCGTCCCAGGTTTTTTTGGAAACAGGTCTGTACAAATGTTTACACCCCACTGCACTAACACACTGCACTCTTAGGCAGTAGTCTTTTTTTAATATATGTTTATTTTCATTTTATTTATAATGGTAAATTCTCTGTACTGCTGTAATATGTGTATACAGTGGTGCTTGAAAGTTTGTGAACCCTTTAGAATTGTTTATTTCTGCATAAATGTGACCTAAAACATCAGGTTTTCACACAAGTCCTAAAAGTAGATAAAGAGAACCCAGTTAACTGAGACAAAAATATTATACTTGGTCATTTATTTATTGAAGGCGGCACGGTGGTGTAGTGGTTAGCGCTGTCGCCTCACAGCAAGAAGGTCCTGGGTTCGAGCCCTGGGGCCGGCTAGGGCCTTTCTGTGTGGAGTTTGCATGTTCTCCCCGTGTCCGCGTGGGTTTCCTCCGGGTGCTCCGGTTTCCCCCACAGTCCAAAGACATGCAGGTTAGGTTAACTGGTGACTCTAAATTGAGCGTAGGTGTGAATGGTTGTCTGTGTCAGCCCTGTGATGACCTGGCGACTTGTCCAGGGTGTACCCCGCCTTTCGCCCGTAGTCAGCTGGGATAGGCTCCAGCTTGCCTGCGACCCTGTAGAAGGATAAAGCGGCTAGAGATGATATGAGATTTATTTATTGAGGAAAATGATCCAATACTACATATCTGTGAGTGGCAAAAGTATGTGAACCTCTAGGATTAGCAGTTAATTTGAAGGTGAAATTAGAGTCAGGTGTTTTCAATCAATGGGATGACAATCAGGTGTGAGTGGGCACCCTGTTTTATTTAAAGAACAGGGATCTATCAAAGTCTGATCTTCACAACACATGTTTGTAGAAGTGTATCATGGCACGAACAAAGGAGATTTCTGAGGACCTCAGAAAAAGTGTTGTTGATGCTCATCAGGCTGGAAAAGGTTGCAAAACCATCTCTAAAGAGTTTGGACTCCACCAATCCACAGTCAGACAGATTGTGTACAAATGGAGGAAATTCAAGACCATTGTTACCCTCCCCAGGAGTGGTTGACCAACAAAGGTCACTCCAAGAGCAACGCGTGTAATAGTAGGTGAGGTCTAGCCTGGGCCCGCCCATCCTAAGCGTGACGCAACACGAGGGCCTGTTGCGAGGTTAGTCTGACCAGGCAAGCTATCTACAGCTCTTCCAAGCTCCCGAAAAATCGGGAACCAATCAAATTTGAGCATCTCCAACGGCCCTGGGTAGAGGCATGTTCAAGGCACTGACGTAGTAGAACTGCAACCGGAAGCCATAGATTGTTTACAGAATCTAGGCCGGAAGCGCTTCATTCATGCTTCCACATCTATTACGCATAGATGCTGTATTGAAAGCATTCAACGGGAAATTCTCATTGAAAACGGAGCAAAGAGCAGCCCTGGAGGTATTTATTGAAAGGAAGGACGTTTTCGCCTTGCTCCTGACCGGCTTCGGTAAGAGTTTAATCTACCAGTTAGCCCCGTCGTGTCGCATACGTCAGAGGAACGAGTGGTGTGATTGGTTTAAGCTTCGTCACAGCCTTTTCTGGCTTCGACCAGTAGCAAACTGAGGCATTTCAGGGAGGCGGGTCAACCACGGGCTCTGGGAAACGGTTGGGCTTAATATCTTGGCCAGACCAATAGCTCGGAGAGCTTTAAAGTCGCGTTAGCCAGGCTAGGTGAGGTCACAAAGGACCCTGGGGTAACTTCTAAGCAACTGAAGGCCTCTCTCACATTGGCTCATATTCATGAGTCCACCATCAGGAGAACACTGAACAACAATGGTGTGCATGGCAGGGCTTCAAGGAGAAAGCCACTGCTCTCTAAAAAGAACATTGCTGCTCGTCTGCAGTTTGCTAAAGATCACGTGGACAAGCCAGAAGGCTATTGGAAAAGTGTTTTGTGGACGGATGAGACCAAAATAGAACTCTTTGGTTTAAATGAGAAGTGTTATGTTTGGAGAAAGGAAAACACTGCATTCCAACATAAGAACCTTATCCCATCTGTGAAACATGCTGGTGGTAGCATCATGGCCTGTTTTGCTGCATCTGGGCCAGGACGGCTTGCCATCATTGATGGAACAATGAATTCTGAATTATACCAGCGAATTCTAAAGAAAAGTATCAGGACATCTGTCCATGAACTGAATCTCAAGAGGAGGTGGGTCATGCAGCAAGACAATGACCCTAAGCACACGTCGTTCTACCAAAGAATGGTTCAAGAAGAATAAAGTGAATGTTTTGGAATGGCCAAATCAAAGTCCTAACCTTAATCCAATCTAAATGTTGTGGAAGGACCTGAAGCAAGCAGTTCATGTGAGGAAACCCACCAACATCCCAGGGTTGAAGCTGTTCTGTACGGAGGAACGGGCTAAAATTCCTCCAAGCCGGTGTGCAGGACTGATCAACAGTTACCGCAAACGTTTAGTTGCAGTTATTGCTGCCCAAGGGGGTCACAGCAGATACTGAAAGCAAAGGTTCACATACTTTTGCCACTCACAGATATGTAATATTGGATCATTTTCCTCAATAAATAAATGACCAAGTATAATATTTTTGTCTCGTTTGTTTAACTGGGTTCTCTTTAATCTACTTTTAGGACTTGTGTGAAAATTTGATGTTTTAGGTCATAAAATTCTAAAGGGTTCACAAACTTTCAAGCACCACTGTACTCGATAGAAGGTGCAAACCTAAATTCTATTATTTTTAGTGAACCTGAGTTATAAACTGCTATCTTAATACAAATATTAAAATATGACCATATAAAGCGCCACATTTACAGATTAACTTTAAAAGATGGCTTTCTGAATCATCTGAAAGTGTTTTGCTTTGGGGTTTTGGAGCTGCAGTACACGCATGTGACCGGCAGATGGAGCCTGTGAGGCGCTCCAGGGTTTTGAACCAGTGATTCAATAAACAGCTTCGACTCACATAGCAACGCTGTCAGGCCGCGTGGAGACCTGAGGCGTGATTTGATTGGTCGGTCAATTTCAAATGCTGTTTGAGACTTTTGATTGGTTCGTTACATCCGTTTCAACGGACGGCGGAGTGACGAAAGCAACAGGAACTCGGAATTTAGGGGAAAAAATAGATTATTTTTGAATAAAACTTGTGAATGTTGATATAAAGCGTAATGACATGTTATTGGTCTTAGCAAGGAACATTAACGTCAAATAGATGTGATTTTTGAGGCTTTTGCGTTGTTAGCGAAGCCGATCGCTAGCTAGCCGGTCAGCTACTGTTGCTAGGCAACCATTTACCTCAGATCAGCTGTGTGAAATAAAATAAGGTTTAATGTCGGTTTTTCTTCTTTAGCAGTGTGTGTGTGTGTGTGTGTGTGTGTGTGTGTGTGTGTGTGTGTGTGTGTGAAATACTTAAGACTAGAGTGAAATACAAGACAGTTCTTAAACTGTCTTGTGTGTCTATTTCCTAAACACTAAAATGTCACAATCAAGAATTTTAAAGACTAATTTTTTTCTACATGCATGTAATTTGAGGATTTCAGAAAAATCTCTGAGAATGCAAGATTTCATCCACTTGATTGCATCTTTTTTAAAGTATTCTTATTCTTTAATAAATCTTTTGCTTGTTGAATTTATTGGATCTTAAATTATTATTTTATAATTTGTAACAGTAGTACACAATCACCCGCACTATTAACATTATTAGGAAATTCAGATTCTATGATCAGGCAAATATATAAAAGAAAAGTCTCTGAAACCTCTGTAGTGGGTTATATATATAATTATATGGACATGAGTGTTTTATTGGGAAATACGCCACTCGTATTCTTCATCCGGGACACGGAGAACCAAAACTGACATAAATCTCTCTCTATATGTCCCCCGTGAGGAAATCGATGAAGTTGATGTTTTGATAAATTTGGGGACTTTTTGTTTGTGTCGATATAATAAAAAGAAAGTCACACGTTGGCCTGGGACGCAGTCGGTGTTCCAGTTCATCCCAAAGGTGTTGAGTGGGCTTGAGTTCAGTCAGTGCTCTGTGCAGGACACTCGAGTTCTTCTACTCCAACCTTAACACACTATGTCTTCCTGAAGCTATTGTGCTTTGTGCACAGGGGAATTGTCATGCTGGAATTCTTAAAGCTCAACGACCTTTTGATTTCATAAAATCAGTGAAATTTAGTTCCCTCTAAAATTTGGCCATTGTGATTATTTCTGTAATATCGCAAAAAAACAGGCCATTCTGTGGCTGGGAAGTTATTTAATTTGAGGGGATTAAAGCAAATAACATGCATGAAATCACTTGCTTTGCGCAGTCAAGCAGACAGAGGAAGTCCGTGTGCACATGCGTAAGTTTACCTTCTTTTGGGTTTTACAGCAGCTGGCATCCACAGTGTCACATTACTGCCATCTACAGGTTTCCCTTTGAGCGTGCACTGACAGTTCCATCATTCTGTCGCTAAACGAACAGCTGATCACACCGAGGTGCTCGCTGAGCGCCAATATTTATTAGTTTGGTCCTGCATTTCCTTTCCTTCATACAGAACATATCTTTTCTTCTTGTTTCAGGTTCTTCCCCCTGAGAGGGAATGAAATTCCATGACTTTTCCAGGTTACAATCTTATTTTGCCAGGACCTCAGCCAAGAAAAACATGTACACAGAAATGTTTCTATTTTCTTTATCAACAACAATAATCATGTGTATCAACAATAATTATCATTCAAAATGCAATTACAACTTTGAATTATGGAAATTAAAGATTCATACTTTCTTTTTCTTGTGAAAATACACACGTGTATATATCCATCCATGTGTGAGCCAACAATCTGTATATCATGTACTACAATTAAGATTTGTAAATTAAAAAAAATCATAATGTTATCAAATGATAAAAATATAAATTGTAAAGTTGTACATCTGCATAAACATTATCAAACTAAACAAACAATAAAACATAATCTACTGTAATTAAGGAATATGAATCATTGAACAAACAAAATAAAATATAAATATGTGCAACAACCCACTGTGTACTGGAAAATAAATATATCAAGCAGTATTATTATACAATAATTATGAGCACTTAATCTTCTGTATTTATAGCTTATGACATCAAGCTGTTTCTTCTGGTTTTCAAAGTTCAAACTCTCATCAAACATAAGCACAAAATTTCCCTGACTATTCGCTGCTTTTATCAAGAGAGACTTGAAATGAGGAGCGATTTCCCCCATTTAGCAAGACGAGCACATTTTGATTCACCACACCCAAATGACTTTGCTATGGCACTATCAGGAAACATATCACAAAAAAGCTTATTTGTGCCTTCAGATGACTTACATGATGAATGAGTTGTGACGATATGCAGACACCAAATTATCTCTGATTTTAATGTGTCGTTTCGCGAAAAATAACTGTCTAATCTACCTTTGCATGTTCTGTTGTCACTGTCGGTATTCGTGGCAGACGTACTTGGCTGCGGCACTGCATCAGGTGGCTTAGTCAAGTTAGTGACGACCGATGACGACGCTGATGAGGTTGTGTTTACCGACGGGCATATATCCGCGATTCGCATGCAGTTCGCTATCATGGACACCTGTTCTTGGTGTTTCTTTCCCTTTTGGTGGCTTGTGATAGCAGCCTCGCCCTTGTTAGATATGTCAAACGTCTTCACGCATAATGTGCACTGTGCTTTGTGTCTGTCTCCCAGCACTCGCCGCAGCCACTTCCCGTATTCTGGCTTTTGTAGCCATCGATCACTAAACGAACAATTTCCAGGCATCACATTTAATAAAAATATATATATATATATATAACTTAAAAAAAAAAACTACACTAAAACTACCGAAAGCTGATCGCTTATGAGCTAACGCATGATGTTTGCGGGTGGCGCCATTTTGTACAGACCTATAACGCATGCATCAAATCACAGCATTGCATCTTATTATTTTACCAACAGATGGTGTTTGCGTCACTATAAACATTGAATACCGATGGTTGATCGTCACTATGAGTTTTCTATGAAACCACGTATGCGTGCGTGTACAGAAACTTTAGATATAACCTACAATAAGGGCATTTTATCATTTTATTTGTTTAAGGCCAATTTTCCAGGATTTTCAAGGACTCAATATGAATTTCAAGCACTTTTCCAGGCCTTTAGGGCATATTTTGAAATTCCAGGTTTTTCCAGGCCGTACGAACCCTGTTGCTTTCTTTCCGTTACTGTACTTGGTCTTTCACGTTTCATTCGCACACTCACGTCCTCCGTTTTTCTCTCCTGTTTCAAATTTGTATCCCACAATGCCTTGCATGAACGGGAAAAGCCCACCATGTGATGATGTATCTTGAATTGGGTCATGGTGAAGCAGGAAAAAATAGCAGAGAATTTAGGGCCATGTGGCCTTAAATTCATTAATTGTTCTATTAAAAAAAAACTAATAAAATTGGAAGTCTGTGATTTGGAATTCAGTAACTTTCAGTCCACTAAACAAAAATAATTGAGTGTCACGGAAAATTATTTTTATGACCCACGCTTGAAAAATCTGAAAGGCAGTCTACCTTTAATGCAACAGCATACAAAGACGTTCTATACAATCGTGTGCTTCAGACTTTGTGGTACCAGTTTGAGAAAGAACCGCAAATGGGTGTGATGGTCAGGTGTCCACATAGTTTTGGACACAGAGTGTGTAATTGAAAATTGTGAGTAAATCAGATTAATGGGTTAATTACAATCTGGGAGGGAGTTAATATACAAATAATCTGCATTATTAAAAGCGAACTAAGTTGCTACTAAGCTGAAGCGCAAATTCTTAAAAGTAAATGCTGTCAATTGCTCGACTTACTGCCTGCCATTATTGAAAGCTTAGCATTTCAGAGAAGAAAAAATCTTGTACAATTTAACATAAAATAGAATTTTATATCGATTAAGAAAGTTTTCTGTAAGTTATACCCATTTAAGAGAAGATATGTTAATCTTTAAGTGGTACAGTCATATGCTTGCAGTTGCATTAAAGCTATGATGCAGTAACACAAGAACGTCTATTCCCAAGTATTTGTTGTAATCTTTTGTAAAACCTGATTGACGTCCCAAGGTAACAGATTTTCGAGGTTATCTTGGAAGTTGCATCCAAAACAGAAATGTGGTTTGGTTCTGTTAAGCGAAGTGTTTGGAGTCCTTAAAACAATTAACCGGGATGTTTCTTTTGCATCTCAGGAGGAATGCTCGACAAAATAATCATGCAAAAAAATGTAGAACACTTAAAATAATGGAGGTGATTTAGAGCCAACCAATTCCTTGTTTTCTTTCTTTAGCTTTAGTTTCCGTTGCCTATAATTGGATAAATGTTCAGTTCTCATTTGTCCCAAACAGAGCCTTGGAATTTTGTTTGCTTCAACCGCTGGAAATCACGGACAAATCTTCAAATGCAGGAACAGAAAACCTGCACAAAAAAAAGTGCTAGTGTTCAACTAGATGAAGCGATATTAGTTTGTACAAATATTTAATGAGATGAAGTTATATTGAAGTGGCCAAAGAACTGACTTACACATTCTGATCATTTTGGTTTCTTTAACCTGCAGGCAGCATCAGTGCGATTTCAACCTGATATTAGCATACTGATCATCATCATCTTCACTCTTTTCCGCCACTGGGTTATGCCGGTGTTGGACAGTAGCATACTGAACCTCCTCAGCAGTTCCAGAGTCAGCAGTTTGCACTGAATTTCCTGCCCTCCTGGGGTCACTGTGGTGCTGAATACTTGCATACTGAACATCATCCTGATTGACCAGATTTGGATCAGGTATTGGATTGTTGGTTGCACCACTCAAGTTCACGGTGCTGTAGGTATTTTCCTACAGTGGGGAAAAATATATTTTACAGATAATTAATGATCAAATCATCTTGCGGTTAGAGATGTAGGTGGTTAGGTGTGTTTATGCAGGTCATGATGGACCTTGGCTAGTGTCTAATCTCTTTGGTGTACCTATAGCTGTGTACAAGCTTAAAAACATCAATGGTTAGTTGGACATGCGGGTATACATACTTCTAAACGCAGGTTTAAAAAAGAAACAGAAAACCAACTTTGAAACATCAGAACACAATGAACTTTCTGGAGCAACCTATAGTGGCTGGAATGAAAACCAGAAGCACAGCAAAGTCTCGGCTGCTCAGAAGCAAGCAAACAATTTCACATTGCATTCAGACAAAATATTAAAGTTCACATAAAAAAAAAAACCTGGAGGAGAAGGTGTCTTTAGGGTGGATGTTAAAATGTGGTCTTCATTGCATACAGTTCATTACTTTTGAAGATATTTGAAAATGTTGAAGTTTTTGTCAAATTTTTCATCGGAGGTCAAAGGTCAATTCACCTCTGGGGTAGAAGCCCTCCACATGGCAAATATGCATATGCAGTATGGGCACAGGATCACCTTTACATTTGGAGATATTTGAAAATGTCGAAGTTTTTACAGACAGACGTCTGGAAAAGTGACCGCCATGTCTCTCAAAACTGCTATGCAGGCAAGACAAAAATTGTCTGACAGCTTTACTTGAAAAGCGTTTTTGGTTTTTGGCTATGTTTAGTGAAGAAAATATCCTAATTTTCTATCAAAGTTCAGTTCAGTTCAGTTGGTCAGGTTCAATGCCCGAACTGATAATCACATCATCAGTTTTTCTTTGGCTAATCAGACACAAGGTACACCACCACTCTTGCCGAAGCGGTTGGGGGTTAGACGCCTTGCTCAAGGGCATTTAAGCCAGTCCTGCTGGTCCAGGGAATTAAACCAGCAACCTTTTGGTCCCAAAGCTGTTTCTGTAAGCATTAGGCCATGGCTTCCCCAATGGCTTCTATCAAAGGTAGAGCATTATCTTTGCAAATTCCAGAATTCCAATGGGTTTTCCCAAACCACCACACACACAAAAAGGAATGGAAAAAACAAAAACCCAAATTACTATCAAACCACAAAGTCACACTGTGCCAACAATCCATAGTGTTGCAGTTGACTTGCCTGACTTGACTTGGCATCTTCAGCTGAAGCTCTCCTCTTTCTCCTGAATATGATAATAATGTGACATGAATAAGGTTCATGTTGCAAACATTAACCAAGTCAAACATGTTAATGAAAAATACATATGCTTACCACATGAATAAAACACCAATGATGACAAATAAACATCCAAATCCAACCGTGACTCCAAGAACTACATACAGAACGACACTTCTGCCCCCTGTGTGCAGACAAATATTAGTCAGCTATAACTCATTCATCTTTATCAATGCTACAAGTGCTATTTGTTATAATAACTGTAATACCATTGACAGTGAGAGGCACTGCAGCTGCTCTCTGATTCCCGTATTTATTCTGAGCCACACAGTAAAACCATCCACTGCTGCTGAAGCTCAACGTGAAGCTGTAACTCTGTCCAGATCCTACAGGTGAGCTTTCATTCACCTTATACCAGCTGTAGGTCTCCACAGGTGGGTTCGCATCACTGCTGCAGGTCAGAGTCACTGAACTGCCCTCCACCATCTCACCAGAGGGACTGATGGACACGGAGACGTTCTTTGGAGGATCTAGAGATAGAAATACAAACTGCACAGTATGAAGAGGTCTTTCTTTTTTTTTAATAATCAGAAAATGAAAGCTGTCATTACTTCATGTTTTACTGCAGTAACACATTAATTTTCCTAACAAGTAACAGCAGTGAAATTACTGAAAAATATAAAAAAAATAAATTAAAATAAAATAAATAAATAAAATCACAAACAGTAACTTTTAATTAATTGTAACTTCTTTTGGTCATGTTAGAGTTACAACCCCGATTCCAAAAAAGTTGGGACAAAGTACAAATTGTAAATAAAATGGTATGCAATAATTTACAAATCTCAAAAACTGATATTGTATTCACAATAGAACATAGACGACATATCAAATGTCGAAAGTGAGACATTTTGAAATTTCATGCCAAATATTGGCTCATTTGAAATTTAATGACAGCAACACATCTCAAAAAAGTTGGGACAGGGGCAATAAGAGGCTGGAAAAGTTAAAGGTACAAAAAAGGAACAGCTGGAGGACCAAATTGCAACTCATTAGGTCAATTGGCAATAGGTCATTAACATGACTGGGTAAAAAAAAGAGCATCTTGGAGTGGCAGCGGCTCTCAGAAGTAAAGATGGGATGAGGATCACCAATCCCCCTAATTCTGCGCCGACAAATAGTGGAGCAATATCAGAAAGGAGTTCGACAGTGTAAAATTGCAAAGAGTTTGAACATATAATCATCTACAGTGCATAATATCATCAAAAGATTCAGAGAATCTGGAAGAATCTCTGTGCGTAAGGGTCAAGGCCGGAAAACCATACTGGGTGCCCGTGATCTTCAGGCCCTTAGACGGCACTGCATCACATACAGGCATGCTTCTGTATTGGAAATCACAAAATGGGCTCAGGAATATTTCCAGAGAACATTATCTATGAACACAATTCACCGTGCCATCCGCAGTTGCCAGCTAAAACTCTATAGTTCAAAGAAGAAGCCGTATCTAAACATGATCCAGAAGCGCAGACGTCTTCTCTGGGCCAAGGCTCATTTAAAATGGACTGTGGCAAAGTGGAAAACTGTTCTGTGGTCAGACGAATCAAAATTTGACATTCTTTATGGAAATCAGGGATGCCGTGTCATTCGGATTAAAGAGGAGAAGGACCACCCAAGTTGTCATTGGCGCCCAGTTCAGAAGCCTGCATCTCTGATGGTATGGGGTTGCATTAGTGCGTGTGGCATGGGCAGCTTACACATCTGGAAAGACACCATCAATGCTGAACAGGTTCTAGAGCAACATATGTTCCCATCCAGACGACGTCTCTTTCAGGGAAGACCTTGCATTTTCCAACATGACAATGCCAAACCACATACTGCATCAATTACAGCATCATGGCTGCGTAGAAGAAGGGTCTGGGTACTGAACTGGGCAGCCTGCAGTCCAGATCTTTCACCCATAGAAAACATTTGGCGCATCATAAAACGGAAGATATGACAAAAAAGACCTAAGACAGTTGAGCAACTAGAATCCTACATTAGACAAGAATGGGTTAACATTCCTATCCCTAAACTTGAGCAATTTGTCTCCTCAGTCCCCAGACGTTTACAGACTGTTGTAAAGAGAAAAGGGGATGTCTCACAGTGGTAAACATGACCTTGTCCCAACTTTTTTGAGATGTGGTGTTGTCATGAAATTTAAAATCACCTAATTTTTCTCTTTAAATGATACATTTTCTCAGTTTAAACATTTGATATGTCATCTATGTTCTATTCTGAATAAAATATGGAATTTTGAAACTTCCACATCATTGCATTCCGTTTTTATTTACAGTTTGTACTTTGTCCCAACTTTTTTGGAATCAGGGTTGTAGAAAAAGTTACTGGGTAAACTAAAATAGTGTGTGTGCTCATATATATGTGTGTATGAATGTTGAATGTACGAGTGTGCTAGTGTACAAGTATGCTAATACACGCATGTTAATATTAAAAATATTCTCTCATGCAAGTATGTAAGCATGTTGATACACATGTACACTAATATTCAAATACAACCCTGATTCCAAAAAAGTTGGGACAAAGTACAAATTGTAAGTAAAAACGGAAGGCAATGATGTGGAAGTTTCAAAATTCCATATTTTATTCAGAATAGAACATAGATGACATAAAATGTTTAAACTGAGAAAGTGTATCATTTAAAGAGAAAAATTAGGTGATTTTAAATTTCATGACAACAACACATCTCAAAAAAGTTGGGATAAGGCCATGTTTCCCACTGTGAGACATCCCCTTTTCTCTTTACAACAGTCTGTAAACGTCTGGGGACTGAGGAGACACGTTGCTCAAGTTTAGGGATAGGAATGTTAACCCATTCTTGTCTAATGTAGGATTCTAGTTGCTCAACTGTCTTAGGTCTTTTTTGTCGTATCTTCCGTTTTATGATGCGCCAAATGTTTTCTATGGGTGAAAGATCTGGACTGCAGGCTGGCCAGTTCAGTACCCAGACCCTTCTTCTACGCAGCCATGATGCTGTAATTGATGCAGTATGTGGTTTGGCATTGTCATTTTGGAAAATGCAAGGTCTTCCCTGAAAGAGACGTTGTCTGGATGGGAGCATATGTTGCTCTAGAACCTGGATATACCTTTCAGCATTGATGGTGTCTTTCCAGATGTGTAAGCTGCCCATGCCACACACACTAATGCAACCCCATACCATCAGAGATGCAGGCTTCTGAACTGAGCGCTGATAACAACTTGGGTCGTCCTTCTGCTCTTTAGTCCGAATGACACGGCGTCCCTGATTTCCATAAAGAACTTCAAATTTTGATTCGTTTGACCACAGAACAGTTTTCCACTTTGCCACAGTCCATTTTAAATGAGCCTTGGCCCAGAGAAGACGTCTGCGCTTCTGGATCATGTTTAGATACGGCTTCTTCTTTGAACTATAGCTGGCAACGGCGGATGTCACGGTGAATTGTGTTCACAGATAATGTTCTCTGGAAATATTCCTGAGCCCATTTTGTGATTTCCAATACAGAAGCATGCTTGTGTGTGATGCAGTGCCGTCTAAGGGCCCGAAGATCACGGGCACCCAGTATGGTTTTCCGGCCTTGACCCTTATGCACAGAGATTCTTCCAGATTCTCTGAATCTTTTGATGATATTATGCACTGTAGATGATGATATGTTCAAACTCGTTGCAATTTTACACTGTCGAACTCCTTTCTGATATTGCTCCACTATTTGTCGGCGCAGAATTAGGGGGATTGGTGATCCTCTTCCCATCTTTACTTCTGAGAGCCGCTGCCACTCCAAGATGCTCTTTTTATACCCAGTCATGTTAATGACCTATTGCCAATTGACCTAATGAGTTGCAATTTGGTCCTCCAGCTGTTCCTTTTTTGTGCCTTTAACTTTTCCAGCCTCTTATTGCCCCTGTCCCAACTTTTTTGAGATGTGTTGCTGTCATGAAATTTCAAATGAGCCAATATTTGGCATGAAATTTCAAAATGTCTCACTTTCGACATTTGATATGTTGTCTATGTTCTATTGTGAATACAATATCAGTTTTTGAGATTTGTAAATTATTGCATTCCGTTTTTATTTACAATTTGTACTTTGTCCCAACTTTTTTGGAATTGGGGTTGTATTTCAGCATGCTAGAACACTAATGAGCATGTATGCTAGTCTGGTGTGCAAGTATGATAATACACATGTATGCTAATGTTAAAATATTTGAATGTGAAAGTATGCTAATACACGTGTGTACTAATTAAAAATATTCTAGCATGCGAGTATGTAAGTATGCAGATCCATGTGGATGCTTGTATGCGAGTAAACTAGAGGGTAATTATGCGAGTCTGCAGTTAGCTGCTGTGAAAGTCTGTGAGTCTGTCTGCATTGTGCAGGTTTTACCCACAGACACATTTAACTCTAGATACCGAGAGAGAGAGAGAGAGAGAGAGAGAGAGAGAGAGAGGCCACTTTAATTACTGACACATGATGTAATGAGACATGTTTGCTTAATGAGCAGCTAATTTATCATCATGGTGCCTTGTACAGTTTTGGAGCGAGTTGGCTCTCTGAGAGATGTGAACTGTTCATATCTAAATATCTTTTCTGTAAAAGAATAATGAAGTTCTCTCTGCAGTATTCTGTAGGACTAAAGCCGTTAATCATGTCCAGTGTAAACCTGATCAGAATGCATCCAGTGAAACTTCACATCAACTGATGACTTGTTGTGTTGCTGTGCTGCTGGTTCCTGCTTCATTACTGATGGGATTCATTTTACATGTGGATTCAGCACCAACTTTGTGTTGCTAGTTTCATGAGTGAAAGAATAAATCTGGACTTACATTGGACATCAAGAGTGACAGCAGGGGAGCGATAATCTTCTCCCTGTGCAGCACAGCTGTAATCACCTGAATCCCTCTGACTGACTGACCGCAGACGGAGACGGTTAGAGGAGGAGGATAAAAGATTTCCACTTTTGTACCAGGAGACAGTCGGGCTGCAGGTGTTTTTACATGTGAGAGTGACTGTCTTTCCCTCAACCACTTCATCAGGAATCATCTCCACCTGAAGCTCTGAGGATGAGAGGAAAGAAGAAAACATGCAGTGCAGTCTGTGGGGATTAGTGTCTGTTCTCCTGTTATTAAATCACATCATTTAGCTTCCGAATCATAAACTTACTGCATTTTAACTAGCAGATATTATCTGAGGGGAGACATGCCTCATGTTTATACTATAAATATAAAACACAATGTACATTTCATTTTAACCTTCATTTATTATTATTATTATTATTATTATTATTATCTAGCTCCAGATTTCTGTAAAGTTGCTCTGTGACACTGTCTGTTGTTAAAAGCACGATGCAAATCAAACTGAATTGAACTGAACTGCCTCCCCAAATACAGCGAGCACATGTTCATGATTGTTCTGTATAATTAGCTGTCAGTGGTTCAGTGATTAATGATGCTGTTTTATGGAAGAAAGTCATTTACTGTTCCTTTTAATGTTAAATAAATATTAATCCACTTTGTATGTCATGTATGTGACTGGTATCCCAATGTTCCTGGATAAAGAGGTTACTGAATAGAGGAGTGAATGAATGACCTCCATGTAGACTGACACTTTCACACACTTCAAAAGTCGTTGCTTGGTTAATTAGTCAGTGAGGAGATGCTGAATATCGTGGGTGCAGTAAACACTTTGTATGACGATCTCAAGTTTGTTGAACTAATATGTGGCTGAAGTTCTACAGTTTTCTCTACAGATTACACCAAACACCAATCCAGGACATTAAAACTGAATTTAAACCACGTAGCTACTTACAGCTCAGACTGAGCCGCTGCACATAAAGAACAATATACTGCCATTTCACTCTCACTCTTTACAAACGTGTTTTAATTATTAATTGTATATATTTGCAACATGTAATTATTAAAAAATGAGTAACTGTTTATATCTTCAGGGTGGGTAAGTACTGTGGAGTCTCTTCTGCACATGTGTGAGGTGGCGTCTGAACACGTGTTTCTTGAGGTTTTTTAAAGGCCTTTTTAGGACCGCAATCTGCAACAATATTTTCACATGCAGTAGGACAATAGGACATGTGGACAACAACCCTGATTCTCAACCATGACCTCTAGTCGACCTTCTCTCTTCAAAGTCCCTTGATTACTAATGACGCTCTCCTGTCTACAGTCAGATGTCTCTCTTTAAATAGGAATGCCAAAACACACTTTGCCAGATCTCACTCCAGCAGTGTGTCTGTAGCGAGTCGAAGCCTCCTCGATCTTATGGATCTGATCTGTTAGTGATGTCAAAATGAACCTTTCTAAAGTTTTCCTTCAACTGGATCTATGAAAGGTTCCTGACTGGAAGCTTTTAAACACTGCACACTAGTGACATCTGGTGGTCAGAATGATAAAGTGCACCTGTTACTGTACTGGGTGGCAGTGCCTGCTTCTGTGTGCTTTTGGGTTACAGCTGATACATTTTCATACAGAATAAATGCAACTGGTGACACTAAATAATGTCCTTTGAGCATAAATATAATTTTAAGAATTATTCAACACTTCTAAAATATCTGTTTATAGGAATGCCATCAAGTAAGACGCATAACAGTATTTATTCGTATTAAACCCAGACCTAGTGCTTCATCTAACACTTCACATGAAAGACTGGAGAATGAGGTGGGATATGTGTAGCCCCGTCCGAGGGTTATGGCTAGGGATAGATGACTTGCAACCATGTGATCAAAATGTGCTATGTCATAAGCATCCACCATGATGGTGGATATACAAAGCAACTCGGATGGCAGCTGCTGAAAGTGTGTCTGTAAACAATGCTGAATTTTCTCAGTATTACCACGATTTGAATGGTTGAGCGAAGATAGATGTGTGGTTTTGACCCATATTTAAAAATGTCAGGCTTTTCTGAAGATAAGACACTTCTACCGACACTCAAGTATGAATACAGGTCATTTCATCCCATGGCCATTTCATCCAAAGCCTTTTTCATACACACGATCAGTTATTTTATGTTCCGGGTAAGTCCAAGCCAAAAAGACCCAAGATATAGATAATTGGTTGAGCATATATTTTTATTTTAATGGTGGAAGTTACTGATGAAAATATCTCATCTCATCTCATTATCTGTAGCTGCTTTATCCTGTTCTACAGGGTCGCAGGTAAGCTGGAGCCTATCCCAGCTGACTACGGGCGAAAGGCGGGGTACACCCTGGACAAGTCGCCAGGTCATCACAGGGCTGACACATAGACACAGACAACCATTCACACTCACATTCACATTCGAACCCGGACCTTCTTGCTGTGAGGCGACAGCGCTAACCACTACACCACCGTGCCGCCCCCTGATGAAAATATATGTAAATCTAAATTAGTTTTCAAAATTTCAGCTTTCTAGACCCAGAGGTTTTTTATTTATGCTATTTTGAAAAATTACTAAATTAGACTAGAATGTACCCCCTAAATCCTCACCAGGGTGTTTAAATGCATTTTTCTCAGCTTCTAGGCTACACAGAGGTTTGAAATTTGGTAAATTAACTTTCTATATGTTGCTAATCAGGCCGCACGGTGGTGTAGTGGTTAGCGCTGTCGCCTCACAGCCCCATGGCCAGCGAGGGCCTTTCTGTGCGGAGTTTGCATGTTCTCCCCGTGTCCGTGTGGGTTTCCTCCGGGTGCTCCGGTTTCCCCCACAGTCCAAAGACATGCAGGTTAGGTTAACTGGTGACTCTAAATTGACCGTAGGTGTGAATGTGAGTGTGAATGGTTGTCTGTGTCTATGTGTCAGCCCTGTGATGACCTGGCGACTTGTCCAGGGTGTACCCCGCCTTTCGCCCTTAGTCAGCTGGGATAGGCTCCAGCTTGCCTGCGACCCTGTAGAACAGGATAAAGCGGCTAGAGATAATGAGATGAGATGTTGCTAATCTGGAAGGAAAACATAAAGCCATTGTAGCGCGGACAATGTGTGGGTGGAGCACAGAGGACGGCAGGACAACGTTTGGAGGTAGAGACAGCGTATTTATTAATCAACTTTTCAGTCTAACGCTCGCACGCACGCACACAGACACACACTCAGCCTCCAATCCCGGGTCGCGCTCCCTCTGCTCTCTCTCAGCCTCCTTAAATAGGGAGCGGTTTACTGAGAAAACACACACAAAGCACAGGTTAATTACCGTCAGGTGAAGCGATTCTGCCACTCACCTTCCCTGGCTCCACCCTCCTGTCACAGACCGGTGCTTGACCACGCCCCCGCTGCCACATACCCCCACCGCCCGACTCAGGCCGGGCGCCCGTCCGGCCCGCAGCCAACTCCCCCCCCCTTGACGGGAGAGGAAGTCCGCCACGACCATCTGCGCCCCCGGCCTGTGGACCACCTTGAAGGGTTGGAGTGCCAGATACCAACGGGTGATCCGCGCATTGGCATCCTTCATGCGGTGGAGCCACTGGAGGGGCGTGTGGTCCGAACAGAGGGTGAAAGAGCGCCCCAGCAGGTAGTAACGGAGGGCGAGGACCGCCCACTTGATCGCCAGGCACTCTTTCTCTGTAGCGCCCCTCACGCACTGACAGCTTGCGGCTGATGTATAGGACCGGGAGGTCCTCCCCCTCCACCTGCTGGGACAAAACGGCCCCCAGCCCTCTGTCCGACGCATCCGTCTGTAACAAAAAAGGGAGAGAGAAGTCAGGGGAGTGTAAGAGTGGCCCCCCACACAGTGCAGCCTTTACCTCAGAGAAAGCCCGCTGGCACTGCTCCGTCCACTGGACCGGATCTGGCGCCCCCTTTTTAGTGAGGTCAGTCAGCGGGCTGGTGACGTCCGAATAATTAGGTATAAACCTACGATAGTAGCCAGCCAGCCCCAGGAACTGTCTCACCCCCTTTTTGGTCTTGGGCCTCAGGCAGGCCGCAATCGCTGCTGTCTTATTAATTTGGGGACGCACCTGCCCGTTGCCCAAGTGGAAGCCCAGATACCGTACTTCCACCCGCCCAATCGCACACTTCTTCGGGTTGGTAGTGAGTCCCGCCCGCCTCAGCGACCTAAGGACGGCCCTCAGGTGTTGCAGGTGCCGCTGCCAGTCATTACTATAAATGATGATGTCGTCTAGGTACGCGGCCGCATAGGTGGCGTGCGGCCAGAGGACCCGGTCCATCAGCCGCTGAAACGTAGCGGGCGCCCCAAACAGCCCAAACGGAAGTGTGACGAACTGGTGTAAGCCGAACGGTGTGGAAAAGGCCGTTTTCTCGCGGGATAATGGAGTCAAGGGGATCTGCCAATATCCCTTCGTCAAATCCAGTGTCGAGTAAAAGCGAGCCGTGCCTAGTCGATCGAGCAGCTCATCAATACGAGGCATTGGGTATGCGTCGAATTTAGACACCGCATTGACTTTTCTATAGTCCACACAGAACCGGACCGACCCATCGGCCTTGGGAACCAAGACCACCGGGCTGCTCCAGTCACTGTGGGACTCCTCGACGATGCCCATTTCGAGCATGGCCTGAAGTTCTTCCAGAACCACCTTTTTTTGTGTTCGGGTAATCTATAAGGACGGCTACGCACTACCACCCCCGGGGGCGTCTCTATGTGGTGTTCTATGAGGTTAGTGCGACCGGGCAGGGGCGAGAACACATCCGAAAACTCGGCCTGCAACTGGGCGACCTCCGTGAGTTGGGTCGGGGAGAGGTGGTCTCCACAGGGGACCGGAGAGGTACGTGATGCCAATGACCCTTTAGGGACCTCCGGCCCCAGCTCCGCCTTCTCCGGAACTACCGACACCAACGCCACGGGGACCTCCTCGTTCCAGAGTTTCAGCAGATTGAGGTGGTAGATCTGTAGTGCCCCCTCCCTGTCCGTTCGCCTAACCTCATAGTCAACGTCCCCGACTCACCGTGTGACCTCAAAGGGTCCTTGCCACTTGGCGATTAATTTGGAGCTCGACGTGGGCAACAGGACGAGTACCTTATCTCCCGGAGTGAACTCTCTAAGGCGTGTGCCCTTGTTGTACAGGCGGGCTTGCCGTTCCTGGGCCTGCCGCAAATTCTCCTGAGTTAGGTGGGTGAGCGTGTGGAGTTTTGCGCGCAGATCCATAACATACTGAATTTCGGTTTTGCTCTGTGAAGGTCCCTCCTCCCAATTTTCCCGCAGTACATCTAAGATGCCGCGCGGCTTACGCCCATATAATAATTCAAACGGGGAGAACCCCGTGGAGGCTTGGGGGACCTCTCGCACTGCAAACAACAAGGGTTCGAGCCACTTATCCCAGTTACGTGCGTCCTCACTTACGAATTTTTTAATAATATTCTTGAGGGTGCGATTGAACCGTTCAACTAAACCATCCGTCTGTGGGTGATAAACGCTGGTGCGGATCGGTTTAATACCCAGTAGCCCATACAGTTCGCTCAGTGTTCGTGACATAAACGAGGTGCCTTGGTCAGTCAGAATCTCTTTCGGGATTCCAACCCGGGAGATGATGTGGAAGAGGGCCTCCACAATACTGCGTGCTGAGATATTGCGAAGAGGCACTGCTTCCGGGTATCGCGTTGCATAGTCCACCAGAACTAATATAAAGCGGTACCCTCGTGTTGACCGATCTAATGGCCCGACGAGATCCATCCCAATTCTTTCGAACGGGGTCTCGATTAATGGTAGGGGGCGCAAGGGCGCTTTTGGAATGGCCGCTGGATTTACTAACTGGCATTCGCGGCACGCCGTACACCACTTACGGACGTTGCTGCGAATCCCCGGCCAATAGAATCGGGCCATTATCCGGGCGAGTGTCTTATCCTGCCCGAGGTGTCCAGCCATGGGATTAAAGTGAGCCGCCTGGAATACCAATTCCCGGCGGCTCTTTGGAATTAACAACTGGGTGACTCGCTCTTTCGTCTGAGTGTCCTGCGTCACTCGGTATAACCTATCCTTCAAAATGGAAAAATAGGGGAAGGACGGGGTGGCGTTTGGCTGGAGCGTTTGACCATCGATTACTCTCACTTGGTCAAGCGCGTGTCGTAGAGTCTCGTCTCGCGATTGTTCCAGTGGGAAATCCGCGAGGGATTCCCCAATAGAAAGAGGAGGGGCCGGCGGCTCCTCACCCTGTCGCGGAGATGACGTGGACGGCTCTGCGACCGCAGCTCCAGCCAAAGCGACACCGGGACCCTCCCCCGTCAACCGGCAGGACCCACTCTTTACTAGGCATGCCATTAAACCCCGAAATCCCGGCCAATCAGTCCCCAAGATCAAAGAGTGGGTAAGGCGAGGATTAACCGCCGCCTTCACTATCGATTTTTCCCCTCTAAAATATATGTGGACCGACACCAACGGGTAGCTGTGAATATCCCCGTGCACACACAACACCTTCACCCCTTGTGCTCCCCCCAATGCCTCATCTTGCACCAGGCTTTGGCGGATCGAGGTCTGATTGCAGCCTGAATCCACCAACGCCTGATATGTAGCCCCTTGTACACTTACCGGTATGTGATACACTCCGGCCCGATCGAGGGCAGCCTCTGGCGCGTCGGGGATCCGCACCACCGCCCCCACCTCCATCGCTGCACATTGTTGCTGCAGGTGGCCCGGTTCCCCGCAGCGCCAGCAAACCGGCCCGGGCCTTCCCTCTGCAGCTGTGTTCTGGGGCTCACTCACCTGAGGGGGGGGAGAGACAGACACAGAAGGGAGAAACGGGAGGGCACCACGGGTGCGGCGGGCCGGCTGGGGTGGAGCCGGCCCCCGCCTCCGTGGTGGGGGAATGGGGCGAGGACGGGACACGGGAGGAGGGGGGGGGAGACAGAGAGAGAGAAGAGGAGAGAGAAGACGATGTCATCCGTTGTCCTGCCGCCGGAACAGCCGCCAGATGATCCTCCGCCAGTCCTACGGCCTGATCCAGCGACGCCGGGCGGTGGCACTGGACCCACTCCGCGGTTCCGGCTGGTAAGCGGGCCATGAACTGTTCCAGCGCCACCTGGTCGATGATTCCCTCGGCGTCGCGATCTTCGGCCCTCAGCCACCGCCAGCAGGCGTCCCGGAGCTGCTGGCCGAACGCGAATGGGCTGCCGACTTCCTCCATCCGCAGCGCGCGGAAGCGCTGGCGCTGCTGCTCCAGCGTGTGCCCTACGCGCTGGAGGACGGCCCGGCGAAGGTCAGCGTAGGCCAGCCGGCAGTCGGTGGGGAGCTGTAGTGCGGCCAGCTGCGCCTCTCCCGTCAGGAGAGGGAGGAGGCGCACCGCGCGCTGCTCCATCGGCCACCCCGAGGCTTCGGCGACCTGCTCGAACAAGGTGATGAAAGCCTCGGGGTCGTCCTGCAGGCCCATCTTGGACAAAGTGAGGGGAGACGGGCCCGCGGCCGGGGCGCTGGTGGACCCCGCCGACGCGAGGAGCCGCCGGAACGCCTCTCGGTCTTCCTGCTGGGCCAGCACCAGGGCTTCAAAGCGGCGCTCCTGCTCCTTTCGGAGCGTGACGAGTGCCTGGTGCTGGCTCTGCTGAGCCGTGGCGAGGGCGTGGACCAAGTCCGCGAACGGGGAGGATTCCATGGAGCTGCAGAACTGGTGCTCCACCTTTTCCCGGGTTTCGGCGCCACTGTAGCACGGACAATGTGTGGGTGGAGCACAGAGGACGGCAGGACAACGTTTGGAGGTAGAGACAGCGTATTTATTAATCAACTTTTCAGTCTAACGCTCGCACACACGCACACAGACACACACTCAGCCTCCAATCCCGGGTCGCGCTCCCTCTGCTCTCTCTCAGCCTCCTTAAATAGGGAGCGGTTTACTGGGAAAACACACACAAAGCACAGGTTAATTACCATCAGGTGAAGCGATTCTGCCACTCACCTTCCCTGGCTCCACCCTCCTGTCACAGACCAGTGCTTGACCACGCCCCCGCTGCCACAGCCATCTATCTAGAAAATCCTGGCCATAGGTACTTCCAGAAAATGCTAAAAATTAAGAAAAAAAACCCCACACTCGCGAGTGGGGTTTAGGGCCTTAAAAAACAAATGTATTCATCTCCTATCACTACCTGGTCTTATTATAAACCAGATTGCCTGGTCACTTCTGTAATGGGAGCTCTCTAGATAGAGTATTTACAGAAATGTGGCAGATTCAATTCCATACCCCACCAAAAGTATCATATCTTTAAGACCCTGAATGGAAATGAAGCCCAGGGAGCACAGGTCTGCAACTCGGTAAATAGTTTCATTAATTCAATCACTACAAACATGTGAAGTGTCCTCTTATTTGTGCATCATTCTCTTTTTTCAATCCCAAATCATCCATTTTTAATGCCCTCGAATTTGTTGTGTATTTAGAGGAGTCATTTTTAATATAGACTCAAATTAGTGATCAGTCAAGGATTTAGTATTTTCTGTATGAGGAAGTCTCAGATGTTATTAAAGGTTATTAGCATTGAATTCTGCAAATGCTAAGCTTATACTGTCGTGCCCTTCTATTTGTGCCTGGTGCAGGGACCAAACACATTTTGGGCGATATTATTAAGGAACTAGCTGTTAGTTCTATTTATAGAGTTCCAGCACCAAAAGTTTGTTCCAAGTACGATCTACACTCGAGACGATAAGTTTGGATCTTTGAACAGGAGCAATGTTAAAGATCACTCAGATCTGAAAACAGAAAGGAAATAGCATCAAATAAAAAGTGATAAATTATATAGATGTATTTTAAAACACTGGTGTATACATGATCTATGGAAAATTATAAATACTGATATAGTCTCTGTCAGAAATGCAACTGTAAACAGACAATACACCCAATATTAGTCATGACAAGCATATGAATAGGAGAGTGCTGCATCTGTGAGCTTAAATTACTTTTTCATGGTAAAGCAGATAGTTATTTGCAGAGGTGGACAGTAATGAAGTACGTTTACTTGAGTGTTGTACTTAAGTATACTTTGAGTATCTGTACTTTACTTGAGTATTATTATTTTTGGAAACTTATGACTAACTTCACTACATTTGAAAGACAAATATTGTACTTTTCAAATCAAATCAAATCAAGTTTATTTGTATAGCACTTTTAACAATAAACATTGTCGCAAAGCAGCTTTACAGAATTTGAACGACTTAAAACATGAGCTAATTTTATCCCTAATCTATCCCCAATGAGCAAGCCTGTGGCGACGGTGGCAAGGAAAAACTCCCTCAAACGACATGAGGAAGAAACCCCGAGAGGAACCAGACTCAAAAGGGAACCCATCCTCATTTGGGCAACAACAGACAGCCTGACTATAATATTAACAGTTTTAACAGGTATAACCCTCAACTGTCCTCAGGGGGCCGTCCTTCACAGGAGCAGTGTGATAAAACTCCGACCAGACACAGGGCACCAGGATGGATCAAGCAGGTCTGAGGGGCAGAAGAGGCCAGCATCTCAATCCCAGGATCAACATGTAACTCAGAGGGACAGACTGGGGGGGGGGGGAAGAAAACACAGGTTGTTAGGTATGCCCTAAAAATGACAAGTATTAAATCTGTGTGGTAGGCTCGCAGAGACAAGAGTCTTTACATCAGGCATAACACACAACAATGACATGTTAATATGGTAAAATATATCATGACCTGCTCTGGCTGGATGCTTGATTGGGTGATGGGAGCACACTCCTCAGCAATGATGAGATGCAGATGGGACCCTTAGGGCTGGCCAAGACAATTCAGTTACATCTCACAGGGTCTGGGACATGCGACAGAATGTCTAACGGCCGATTCCCTGCAGGCTACGATAGCCAGTCGAGGTCTCCACCCTCTCCACCAAAAGATTTCCTGTTGACTCCATGTAACTCAGAGGGACAGATTTGGGGTGGGGGGGAGGGAAAGAAAACACAGGTTGTTAGGTATGCCCAATGTCACCTGAATAAGTATGAGCAGTATACATATTGCACCGAGTACAAGCAGGGACTCCGGCAACTAACTATGACAGCATAACTAAAAGGAGAGAGCCAGAAGGTAACACAGGCATGAGGGAGCCCCGGGACATAAAGCAGCCAGCCACTACACCGTCAACAAACTCGAGTGAGCAAGCGAGTGGGGACTGACAGCATCCATACATCCCAGTTTACCAAAACACTCTATGTCTGAGGACCCTCCAGATCTACTCCTTTACCTCATAAACACCATTAACAAAAGGCTTGACTAAACAGATATGTTTTCAGCCTAGACTTAAATGCTGAGACTGTGTCTGATTCCCGAATATTACTTGGAAGGCTGTTCCATAACTGTGGGGCTTTGTAAGAAAAGGCTCTGCCCCCTGATGTAGCCTTCACTATACGAGGTACCAGCAGATAGCCTGCACCTTTTGATCTAAGTAGGCGTGGCGGGTCATAGAGGAGCAGAAGTTCACTCAGGTACTGTGGTGCGAGACCATTTAGTGCTTTAAAGGTCAATAGTAGTATTTTATAATCAATACGAAATTTGATTGGGAGCCAATGCAGTGTGGATAAGACAGGCGTGATGTGGTCATATTTTCTAGTTCTAGTAAGGACTCTTGCTGCTGCATTTTGAACTAACTGGAGCTTGTTTATGCACTTATTGGAACATCCAGACAGTAAGGCATTACAATAATCCAACCTGGAGGTAACGAAAGCATGGACTAGTTTTTCTGCATCATGCAATGACATTAAATTTCTTATCTTTGCAATATTTCTGAGATGAAAGAAAGCTATCCGGGTGATGTTATCAATGTGAGTTTCGAATGAAAGACTGGGGTCAATAATCACTCTGAGGTCTTTTACTGCTGCACGTGAAGAAACAGAAAGGCCATCCAGAGTCACTGTGTAATCAGAAAACTTACTTCTAGCTGTATGTGGTCCTAGCACAAGTACTTCAGTCTTGTCAGAGTTAAGCAGAAGGAAATTAATAAGCATCCAGTGTCTAATGTCCTTAACACATTCCTCAATTCTATTAAGCTGGTGTCTCTCATCAGGTTTTGCAGAGACATACAACTGTGTGTCATCAGCATAACAGTGGAAACTAATACAATGTTTACGAATAATATCGCCCAGAGGTAACATATATAGAGAAAAAAAGCAGTGGACCCAAGACAGAACTTTGTGGAACACCAAACTTTACCTGGGTACGTCTAGAAATATCACCATTTATATCAACATACTGATAACGATCAGTTAGATAAGACCTGAGCCAGGAGAGGGCCATTCCCTTAACTCCCACAACATTTTCTAGTCTATCCAGAAGAATGGAATGATCAATGGTATCAAATGCTGCACTAAGGTCAAGCAACACAAGTAGTGAGACACAGCCCTGATCAGACGCCAACAGTAGGTCGTTTACCACCTTAACCAGTGCTGTCTCTGTGCTATGATGAGGTCTAAATCCTGACTGATACATTTCATGGATGTTATTCCTATGTAAATATGAGCATAACTGCTGTGCCACAGCTTTTTCAAGGATCTTGGAGATAAAGGGGAGGTTTGATTTTGGCCGTTAATTGGACAGCTGACAGGGATCAAGGTCAGGTTTTTTAATCAGGGGTTTGATAACTGCTAGTTTAAAGGATTTGGGTACATAGCCAATCATAAGAGAAGAATTTATTATTTTTAGAAGCGGTTCAATTACTCCAGGCATTATCTGTTTGAATAGATGTGTCGGTAAGGGATCTAGTACGTTGAGTTGAGGCTTTTGATGTAGAGATTAATGAAAGTAATTCAGTTTCTTTTAGGGGAGTAAAACATTCTAGCTGATGATCTGATACAGTTATATTGTTAACTACAAGGTCACTTTCATTGTCTAACCTTAAATTAGTAGTTTGAATTTTTTGTCGGATATTCCCAATTTTGTCATTAAAAAAATTCATGAAGTCGTTGCTACTACATACTGCAGGTGTGCATGTGTTGATAGTGGACTTATTCCTGGTTAATTTTGCTACAGTATTAAATAGGAATCTAGGATTATTTTTGTTATCTTCTATTAGGGAGGAGAAATATGTTGATCTAGCAGCACTAAGAGCTTTTCTATACTTCAGGAAGCTCTCCTTCCAAGCTAATTTGAACACTACCAATTTTGTTTGACGCCATTTACGTTCCAATTTTCGAGTGGTCTGTTTTAATGTGCGAGTGTCATCATTATACCAGGGTGCTAATTTTTTGTCTCTGACCATTTTCCTTTTTAGAGGAGCTACATTATCTAAGGTATGGCGGAATGTTGACTCTAAGCATTCAGTTGCCTGATCAAGTTCTGCAGGGGCTGACAGTGACCCAATCAAAGTTGACAGCTCTGGGAGATCATTTATAAAGCTCTGTGCAGTAGTTGACGTGAAAGTACGTTTAATACAGTAGCGTGGTGAGGTGCATATATTATTACTCAGACATATTTTGAATGAGATGAGACAATGATCTGAGATAACTTCAGACTGTGGAAGTATGACTATATTGTCTACATTTAATCTGAATGTTAGTATTAGATCAAGGGTGTGACCACCATTATGGGTCGGTCCTATGACATTCTGCTTAATCCCGACTGAATCTAAGATGGACACAAACGCTGTTTTTAAAGGGTCTTCTGGGTTATCGAAGTGAATATTAAAATCTCCGACAACTAAAGCTTTGTCTAAGGAAATAACCAGATCTGAGATAAAATCTGCAAATTCAGAAAGAAACTCAGAATATGGCCCCGGGGGCCTGTAAATAATAAGCAATGGAATTAACTGGGTAGACTTATTTTTCGAGGCTACATACATTATATGAGTATGAAGAACTTCAAATGTATTAAATTTATAACCAGGTTTTTGTGTTACACCTAGATAATCATTATAAATAACCGCGACGCCTCCTCCTCTGCCAGTTAGACGAGGCTGGTGTATATAACTGTATCCAGGAGGACTCGCTTCATTTAATGCTATATATTCATTTGGCTTAATCCATGTTTCTGTTAAACACAGTACATTAAACTCCTGATCAGTAATGAGCTCATTAACCATTAGCGCTTTAGATGTAAGAGATCTAATATTTAATAGCCCCACCTTTAGATCAAAGGTGCTGGCAGCAGCTCTACAGTCAGTATGATCTAATTTTTTATTGATTAGGTTACTGGAACAAACTCTCTGAAAATTTCTACCTTTTTGTTGAGCTCGGGGAACAGACACAGTCTCGATGTAGTGGGCCCTGAGTGACGACTCTGTGCAGCTAGCAGACAGTCGGTTTAGCCTGTTCGTTTGCTCCCTGGCCTTGGCTCTGGATTGTCAGAAATTAACTAGGCCTGTTCTGAGACTATGACCTATGCTGCAGGAAATGAGAGCAGCACCTTCCCGAGTGGGATGGATACCGTCCCGCCCTAACAGGCCAGCAGTGCCCTCAAAATTAGCCCAATTATCTACAAAGCCCACACTGTTTTCAGAGCACCACCTGGACAGCCAGCAGTTCAGCGACCATAACCTGCTGTAAGCTACATCGCCACGCCGCATTGGGATGGGGCCAGAGCATACTACAGCATCGGACATCGACTTTTCACTCCACTACATTTCTCTCAAGGTCCTCGTTACTCATTACTATTAAGCAGCTTAGAAAGTGGATGTTTTTTTCTTTTCTTTTCTAAAATGTGATGGTTTTTTCGCAGGTGACACTGAGACAGTCTATCAGTAATCACTAGGGTCACGTCACATCCATAGACTGGATAAAATCAAGTTCAGTGATTTCTCAGCAGCGTTATTTAACCCAGTCAGTTGATGGCAGAATGGAAGGAGGCAGTTCTTCTGGAGAATGCACACGCCCATGAACCCATGGTTCAGTTTTCTGAAAAGATTCAAGATTTGTTTTGTTTTAAATGTTTGCCGAAAACGAACCACATCACGGCCTACAAAAACTCGCCGTCCAACCTGCGGAAGCATATTGAGGGAGATAAACGTTTTATTCCAAGAGAAAGCTTGCAGTGAAGTTGTCTGTGCTTTTAGAGCTAGCGATAACATTACAATGCTATGCAGTCGGGTGAGTCAAATGACTTTCTATGGATTTGCCCGCCAAGTTGCCGTAGCCTTGTCCGCAGCTAATGTTTACACATAGCTAGTTAACTTGGACACTGTTAGTTAGCATGTATAAACAGACTTAACGTTAAACCACCATGATGCCACAGTATGTGTTCATTTTGTGAATTCACATTTCTGTCTTTGGTAACGGTATTAGGTTTTGTAAGTGTTGTGGCAATAATAACGATGCGTTGACAGAAAATGTAATTTTAATACTCAAGTATTTTTAAAAGCAAGTACTTCAGTACTTTAACTTAAGTAAAAAATTGACTGGAGAACTTTCACTTGTATTGGAGTAACATTGGACCAGTGGGATCTGGACTTCGACTTAAGTAATGAAGTTGGGTTCTTTGTCCACCTCTGGTTATTTGTGAACTGTAGAGTACATGTAACAGCAAAAACAACAAATTCGAGGGCATTAAAAATGAATGATTTGGGATTGAAAAAAGAGAATGATGCACAAATAAGAGGACACTTCACATGTTTGTAGTGATTGAATTAATGAAACTATTTACCGAGTTGCAGACCTGTGCTCCCTGGGCTTCATTTCCATTCAGGGTCTTAAAGATATGATACTTTTTGTGGGGTATGGAATTGAATCTGCCATATTTCTGTAAATACTCTATCAAGAGCGCTCCCATTATAGAAGTGACCAGGCAATCTGGTTTATAATAAGACCAGGTAGTGATAGGAGATGAATACATTTGCTTTCTAGTATTTTTAGGGCCCTAAACCCCACTCGCGAGTGCATTTTTCTTCATTTTTAGGAAGTACCTATGGCCAGGATTTTCTAGATAGAAAGATCTAGATCTATGTTTTCCTTCCAGATTAGCAACATATAGAAAGTTAATTTACCAAAATTTCAAACCTCTGTGTAGCCCAGAAGCTGAGAAAAATGCATTTAAATCCCCAAAAATACCTGGTGAGAATTTAGGGGCTACATTCTGGTCTAATTTCAGTAATTTTCAAAATGACCTAGTTCATTAAATACACAGAATACAGCCCCAAAATTTTATCAGTTCATATTTCACCAGTATCTATTACCATAAGCTCTCACAAAGAAAATTAATCTGATGCTGCAACCACCATCTGGTCATTTGGCAGGGACCTACCCTTTCAGGTATTTGTTTGTTTGAAAAAAGGAGGAATTCTCAATGGAATTTGACTGAAACAAAACACATTTTCATAAAGCGAATGAGAGCCATAGTATGGATCACATTAAATCTTTAGGCGCAGAACAATGCTCTCATGGGGGGCTTTGTTTGTGAATCCCAGGCCGAGGCGCGGTCCTACCGACCCGAGACCACGCGCTTTCCAAGGGGGAGGCTTAGAGAGAGGTGCCGGTCAAATTTGGCCTCGCTGTGAGCTCCGTTTAATCTTGTTAAATCTTTAGGCGTGGAGCAGCGTTCTCGTGGGGCTTCGTTCACGAACACAGGAATACCTGAAATATAAAATAATTGATAGTGCATATGAAAAGGCTTTAGACGGAATGTCTTAACTATTGGACGAAGTGTCCTGATCCACTCGTCTCTGTTCCATACTGAGCCTCAGGGTTTCCTCACCCTCTTTCTGAATCACGGACGGAATTCTAAAAAATCGGAACGTGCTACGGTCACGAGTACTGCTGTGACCACAACCACATACAGCACAGAGATATGGCAGAGCTAAAATACCGCTTAAAGCAGTGGAAAAACAAAGAGAGAGTCACACATGCGTCACTGTTTTGTCTGGTATGTGCTTGACCCACGTTTGGATTGCCACCAACATGGCAGACATGCGGGTTCTATTTTGCTATGTCGTCCCTTGCAAGTCAAAGACAGGGTTAGGGGCGGGGCTACACATGCCCCACCTTGCTCTCCGGACTGCAGCCGGATTCTTCTCACCGAGTTGTTGAGTTTTGTACCTTCAGTCACTGTTAACGAGTGAGATAACTAAAGCGAGCACTCACACAGCTCTTTATTGAGATGTTTTCTTTGTAGAAAATTTTAATTCTTGAATGGAAAACCGTGGTACTAATGCTGTAAATCTAAATATTTTTATGGTAAATAAAGTGCAGTGTGTTATTATTATTTGAGTTGATGTGGCTTACCTCTGACAGAAAGAAAAACTCCAGGTACACCTTGAAACTTTCCACCATATATGTCTGTTATAAATCTGAAGTAGTATGGGCCTTGGTCCTGTTTTCTCACATCACTCAGTCTGAGACGGCAGTCACTCCGTTTGTCTCCAAGGTACTGAACCCTGTCTCTGTACTTTCGGTCTGAAGACAGATCAGGAGGCTCTTTACCATTTTGAACCTGTTCTCTGGTCCAGAAAGTTTTCTCAACTTTATACCGAGTTGGATATGTTGAATATGTTGGATATGCGTATCTGCAGCCCAGAGTCACTGTAGATCCCTTTCCAGCACAGATGGAGCTTGGTGTGTAAAACACAGCCCACTGCTGAGAAACAACACCTCCTGCAACATGAAATGCAGAAACATGTTGAAACCTGGATAAACTCTCCAGTGTAACAATCTGAGCTCATTTATAACTAAAAGCACAAAGTGAGAAGGTCCACAGGTCACACAGTACAGCAGAGAGAGAGAGAGAGAGAGAGAGAGAGAGAGAGAGAGAGAGAGAGCACAAAGGGGGAAGAGACAGAGCACTAAAGGGGGAGAGAGAGAGAGAGAGAGAGAGAGAGAGAGAGAGCACAAAAGGGGGAAGAAAGAGAGAGCACAAAGGGGGAAGAGACAGAGCACTAAAGGGGGAGAGAGAGAGAGAGAGAGAGAGAGAGAGAGAGAGAGCACAAAAGGGGGAAGAAAGAGAGAGCACTAAAGGGGGAAGAGAGAGAGCTCTGATTCTCTGCTGAATCAGTTGAACGACTTCTTCGCTCGCTTTGAGGCAGACAACAGCACCATGGCACAGAAGACCCCACCACCTCCCGGCAGCCAGGTGTTGACGCTGTCCCCAGACAGCGTGAGGAGAGCTCTCAGGACGACAAATGCACGGAAAGCCCTGGGTCCTGATAACATTCCTAGTCGTGTCCTGAGAGACTGTGCCGAGGAGCTCACAGATGTCTTTACAGACATCTTCAACATCTCGTTGAGCCAGGCTGTTGTCCCCACGTGCCTCAAAACCACCACCATCATCCCGGTCCCGAAGAAGCAGTCTCCCTCCTGCTTCAATGACTACCGCCCTGTCGCACTCACTCCCATCCTCATGAAGTGCTTCGAGCGGCTAGTCATGCGGCATATCAAGTCTGCCCTCCCCCCCGCCCTGGACCCTTTCCAGTTTGCATATCAGTCCAACCGTTCGACCGATGACGCCATCTCCACTGCCCTCCACTCAGCTCTCACCCACCTGGAGACAAAAGACTCGTATGTCAGAATGCTGTTCATAGACTTTAGCTCAGCATTCAACACAATCATTCCTCAGCAGCTCATTCATAAACTGGACCAGCTGGGACTCAACACCTCCCTGTGCAACTGGCTGCTGGACTTCCTGACGGGGAGACCACAGACTGTACGGGTCGGCAACAACTCCTCCAGCACCATCACACTGAACACGGGGGCCCCCCAAGGATGTGTGCTAAGCCCCCTCCTCTTCACTCTGCTGACCCACGACTGCACACCAACATCCAGCTCAAATCTCATCAAGTTTGCGGATGACACGACTGTGGTGGGTCTCATCAACAATTACGATGAGACAATCGACAGGAGTGAGGTGAGCCGCTTGGCCATGTGTTGCAAGGACAACAATCTCCATCTGAATGTGGAGAAGACAAAGGAGATTGTTGTGGACTTCAGGAGAGAGCACACCCAGCATGCTCCACTATCTATCAATGGTGCTGCAGTGGAGAGGGTGAGCAGCACCAAGTTTCTGGGTGTGCACATCTCTGAAGACCTGTCCTGGAGCAACAACACCGCATCACTGGCCAAAAAAGCCCAACAGCGTCTGTACTTCCTCCGCAACCTGAGGAGAGCAAGAGTCCCGGCCCCCATCATGCACACTTTCTACAGAGGCACCATCGAGAACATCCTGACTAGCTGCATCACCGTGTGGTACGGCGCCTGCACCGTGTCCTGCTGCAAGACTCTGCAGCGCATCGTGAGAGCAGCTCAGAGGATCATTGGTGTCTCTCTCCCTTCTCTAATGAATATTTATAACTCCTGCCTCACCTGCAAAGCCATCTGACCCCACCCACCCATCTCACAGCCTCTTCAGCCTGCTGCCGTCGGGGAGGAGACTGCGGAGTCTCCGGGCCAAAACCAGCAGGCTCAAGAACAGTTTCTTGCACCAGGCGGTCAGGAGGCTCAACTCCCTCCCTGTTCTGCCCCTCCTCCCCCCTCTGCCCCCTGCCACAGATTCTGCTCGCACACCCCCCTGCCCCCCCTTCAGCATCTGACATGTCATCCTCACAGTCCCCCCCCCCCCCCAAACACACACACCTCATCGTTCATTAACACACTGAACTCAGGGACCGCACATCTCACTTTACCGCACATCTCACTTTACCGCACATCTCACTTTACCTGGCTCATTTGCACTATTCCGCACTACTTCATCTTAACAGCTGCTAGTTTGTTTATACTGTTTATTTCAATGTTTACCTGCTATACCACAAGTGCCCTTGACTGTTTGGTTATTTGAACCAATTTATGTGTGTGTGTGTGTGTGTGTGTGTGTGTGTGTGTGTGTGTGTGTGTGTGTGTGTGTGTGAGTGTTTAGTCTACATCTAGTTCCTATCTAGTGTGTTTATACTGTTTATATTGTTTGGTGTTTTTTTTTCAATTATTTTATTTTTATTTATTGCATTGCTTGTTTGCACCGTGGGTCAGAGAGGACTGAAATTTCATCTGTGCTGTATGTCGAGCATGTATAGCATATTTAACAATAAAGTTGACTTGACTTGACTAAAGGGGGAAGAGAGAGAGAGAGAGCACTAAAGGCCAATTTATGCTGACAACCCAGTCCTCGCAGACGGTGTCACAGACAGTGTCTGCGTAGCCCCCCCACCTTCACAGACGCTCTGCGCGCACCTCCCAAAAATTGTGACCACCGCAGAAGCCTCGCAGACAGCACCGCAGACAAGAGGGCTCTGATTGGTCCACTCTACCCGCTGTACACGCACTTCCGCTTCCCTACTTTCCCGGTTTTTGTTTTCACGACCGGCATTTTTAAAAACACGAGCGAAGATGGAGCAGCATGAAGAGCGGTTGATTGAGGAAGTACGTACATCTATACGACTCCAGTTCTAGTCATTATTAAAAAAAAAAAGTTCTAGTCATTATAAGTAACCGGAGGATAAACACTCCACTAACCACACCCACCAACTACTCCTAGCGACTTCGCCCCCCCTTGCGTTGTGCCGGTGAATAACATCGCGCACGCCTTTACTCCCCGCTCAACAATAACTTACAACTGTCTGCGAAAAGCTATCTGCGAAAGCCTTGTCGCAAGAGCATGCAGAGGCCTTAAAGGGGGAGAGAGAGAGCACTAAAGGGGGAAGAGAGAGAGCACTAAAGGGGGAGGGAGAGAGAACACTAAAGGGGGAGGGAGAGAGAGCACTAAAGGGGAGAGAGAGAGCACTAAAGGAGGGAGAGAGAGAGCACTAAAGGGGGAGAGAGAGAGCACTAAAGGGGGAGAGAGAGAGAGCACTAAAGGGGGGAGAGAGAGAGCACTAAAGGGGGAAGAGAGAGCACTAAAGGGGGGAGAGAGAGCACTAAAGGGGGGAGAGAGAGAGAGCACTAAAGGGGGGAGAGAGAGCACTAAAGGGGGGAGAGAGAGAGCACTAAAGGGGGAGGGAGAGAGAACACTAAAGGGGGAGGGAGAGAGAGCACTAAAGGGGAGAGAGAGAGCACTAAAGGAGGGAGAGAGAGAGCACTAAAGGGGGAGAGAGAGAGCACTAAAGGGGGAGAGAGAGAGAGCACTAAAGGGGGGAGAGAGAGAGCACTAAAGGGGGGAGAGAGAGCACTAAAGGGGGGAGAGAGAGAGCACTAAAGGGGGGAGGGAGAGAGAACACTAAAGGGGGAGGGAGAGAGAGCACTAAAGGGGAGAGAGAGAGCACTAAAGGAGGGAGAGAGAGAGCACTAAAGGGGGAGAGAGAGAGCACTAAAGGGGGAGAGAGAGAGAGCACTAAAGGGGGGAGAGAGAGAGCACTAAAGGGGGAAGAGAGAGCACTAAAGGGGGGAGAGAGAGCACTAAAGGGGGGAGAGAGAGAGCACTAAAGGGGGTAGAGAGAGAGCACTAAAGGGGGGAGAGAGAGCACTAAAGGGGGGAGAGAGAGCACTAAAGGGGGGGAGAGAGAGAGCACTAAAGGGGGGGAAGAGAGAGAGAGCACTAAAGGGGGGAGAGAGAGAGCACTAAAGGGGGGAGAGAGAGCACTAAAGGGAGAGAGAGAGAGCACTAAAGGGGAGAGAGAGAGAGCACTAAAGGGGGAGAGAGAGAGAGCACTAAAGGGGGGAGAGAGAGAGCACTAAAGGGGGAGAGAGAGAGAGCACTAAAGGGGGGAGAGAGAGAGCACTAAAGGGAGAGAGAGAGAGCACTAAAGGGGGGAGAGAGAGAGAGCACTAAAGGGGGGGGAGAGAGAGAGCACTAAAGGGGGGGGAGAGAGAGCACTAAAGGGAGGAGAGAGAGAGCACTAAAGGGGGGAGAGAGAGAGAGCACTAAAGGGAGAGAGAGAGCACTAAAGGGGGGAGAGAGAGCACTAAAGGGGGGAGAGAGAGAGAGCACTAAAGGGGGGAGAGAGAGAGAGAGAGAGAGAGAGAGAGAGAGAGAGCACTGAAGGGGGAGAGAGAGAGAGCACTAAAGGGGGGGAGAGAGAGAGCACTAAAGGGGGGGAGAGAGAGAGCACTAAAGGGGGGAGAGAGAGAGAGCACTAAAGGGGGGAGAGAGAGAGCACTAAAGGGGGGAGAGAGAGAGCACTAAAGGGGAGAGAGAGAGCACTAAAGGGGGGATAGAGAGAGAGCACTAAAGGGGAGAGAGAGAGAGCACTAAAGGGGGGAGAGAGAGAGCACTAAAGGGAGAGAGAGAGAGAGCACTAAAGGGGAGAGAGAGAGAGCACTAAAGGGGGGAGAGAGAGAGCACTAAAGGGGGAGAGAGAGAGAGCACTAAAGGGGGGAGAGAGAATTAAACAGAAGGGGGGAGAGAGAGAGAGCACTAAAGGGGAGGGAGAGAGAGCACTAAAGGGGGGAGAGAGAGAGCACTAAAGGGAGAGAGAGAGAGAGCACTAAAGGGGAGAGAGAGAGAGCACTAAAGGGGGGAGAGAGAGAGCACTAAAGGGGGAGAGAGAGAGAGCACTAAAGGGGGGAGAGAGAATTAAACAGAAGGGGGGAGAGAGAACTAAACAGAAGGGGGGAGAGAGAGAGAGCACTAAAGGGGAGGGAGAGCACTAAAGGGGAGGGGAGGGGAGGGAGGGGAGGGAGGGCACTGAAGAGGAGAAGAGAGAGAGCACGAAAGTGGAGGAGAGAGAGACCGAGCACTAAAGGGAGGAGGAGAGAGATGACTAAATGGGAAGGAGACAGAGCACGAAAGGGAAGGGAAAGGAAGGGAAGGGGAGAGAGAGAGCATGAAAAGGGGAGAAGACAGAGAGAACTAAAGGGGAGAGAGAACAGTCAAAGGGGAGAAGAAAGAGAGAATGCACTAAGGTAGAGGGGAGAGGGGGTGAGAGAGAGAGAGACAGAGAGAGAGAGAGAGAGACGTTCAGAGCCTTGGTTTGGTGCATAAACATGAATAAAACTCAGAGTAAAATCCTGTATTTTAACTTTTAGCATAAGAACTCTACCTTTCACCAACTCTGTACTGGACACGATGTTTCTATCTAAAACAGGAGAGAATAAAATCGCAACTCCTGCACTCAAATTTGTCCCATGACGAAGAACATATTGTCCATTCCAGGCTATTTTATTCGACTCGACACTGTGTTTCCTGTAATCAAATAATATCCAGGGTTTTTTGTTTGATTACTTCAGACAATAAAACTCTTTTCTGTTCATCTCTTCCCCATTTATATTTAAAGAAGCGACTCTTAACTCCAGCATATTGAAGGATAAAGAGAACAGTAAAGAGACAGATAGAAAGAACCAGCAGAGATGAAACACCCAGTGCTGTGCAATCATTGAAAACTTTTATTTTGTGAGTTTCATTTTCTTAATGATTCTACTCTTAGACTCTTTTAACCCTTTCCTCAGACCAGTGACGTACTTTAACTGAGAACGTTTCTTTCCATCCAGTAAATCCATTCCAGCAACTCTTTGAAGTGTGGTAACTAATTTGATAAACTTTTCAACATCGGGAAAATAATCTTTAACATTTGCTTTTTTTTCCAAAAGTCTCATCCCAAAAATTATTAATCTCCTCAAGGGAATAAAGGTCCTCGCTTTGGGAAATGCTGTCCACTATAGAAACAGAGTCAGAGTCACATTCCATATCTGTCACACTGTCACCATAACAACCGTCCGGCTTTGTCACCTCTTCTGTCTCACTGTCGGGTCTGACAGCCTCCTGTAAAACCGGAGACTCTGCACCCTGCTCAGACCCCCACACCGACCTCTCCCGGCTCCGCCCTGCTCTGTTCAGCCTCTACTGTTTCCACTGAACCTCCTTACCGTCAGCCATAACGCTGTTCACTTTTCTACTGTCAGTCACACCGCTTCTCACCTCCCTACCGTCAGCCATAACGCTGTTCACTTCCCTACCGTCAATCACACCGCTTCTCACCTCCCGACCGTCAGCCATAACACTGTTCACTTCCCTACCGTCAGTCACACCGCTTCTCACCTCCTGACCGTCAGCCATAACACTGTTCACTTCCCTACCGTCAATCACACCGCTTCTCACCTCCCGACCGTCAGCCATAACACTGTTCACTTCCCTACCGTCAGTCACACCGCTTCTCACCTCCTGACCGTCAGCCATAACACTGTTCACTTCCCTACCGTCAGTCACACTGCTTCTGACCTCCTTACTGCCAGCCATAATGCTGTTCACTTTTCTACCATCAGTAACACTGCTTCTCACCTCCCAAACATCAGCCATAACACTGTTCACTTCCCTACCGTCAATCACAGCGCTTCTCACCTCCCTACCGTCAGCCATAACACTGTTCACTTCCCTACCGTCAGTCACACCGCTTCTCACCTCCCTACCGTCAGCCATAACACTGTTCACTTTTCTACCGTCAGTCACACCGCATCTCACCTCCTGACCGTCAGCCATAACGCTGTTCGCTTTTCTACCGTCAGTCACACCGCTTCTCACCTCCCTACCGTCAGCCATAACACTGTTCACTTTTCTACCGTCAGTCACACCGCATCTCACCTCCTGACCGTCAGCCATAACGCTGTTCGCTTTTCTACCGTCAGTCACACCGCTTCTCACCTCCCTACCGTCAGCCATAACACTGTTCACTTTTCTACCGTCAGTCACACCGCATCTCACCTCCTGACCGTCAGCCATAACACTGTTCACTTCCCTACCGTCAATCACAGCGCTTCTCACCTCCTTACCGTCAGCTATAACGCTGTTTGCTTTTCTACCGTCAGTCACACCGCTTCTCACCTCCCTACCGTCAGCCATAACACTGTTCACTTCCCTACCGTCAGTCACACCGCTTCTCACCTCCCTACCGTCAGCCATAACACTGTTCACTTCCCTACCGTCAGTCACACCGCTTCTCACCTCCCTACCGTCAGCCATAACACTGTTCACTTCCCTACCGTCAATCACACCGCTTCTCACCTCCCTACCGTCAGCCATAACACTGTTCACTTACCCGACCGTCAGTCACACTGCTTCTGACCTCCTTACTGCCAGCCATAACACTGTTCACTTCCCTACCGTCAGTCACACGACTTTTCACCTCCCTACCGTCAGCCATAACACTGTTCACGTCCCTACCGTCAGTCACACCGCTTCTCACCTCCCTACCGTCAGCCATAACACTGTTCTCTTCCCTACCGTCAGTCACACTGCTTCTGACCTCCTTACTGCCAGCCATAATGCTGTTCACTTTTCTACCATCAGTCACACTGCTTCTCACCTCCCAAACATCAGCCATAACACTGTTCACGTCCCTACCGTCAGTCACACCGCTTCTCACCTCCTTACAGTCAGCTATAACGCTGTTCACTTCCCTACCATCAGTCACCGCTTCTCACCTCCTTACCGTCAGCCATAACGCTGTTCACTTCCCTACCGTCAGTCACCGCGTCTCACCTCCTTACCGTCAGCCACTACGCTGTTCACTTTTATACCGTCAGTCACACCGCTTCTCGCCTCCTAACCATCAGCCATAACGCTGTTCACTTCCCTACTGTCAGACACAGTGCTTCTCACCTCCTTACCGTTAGCCATAACGCTGTTCACTTCCCTACCGTCAGTCATCGCTTCTCGCCTCCTGACCGTCAGCCATAACGCTGTTCACTTCCCTACTGTCAGTCACACCGCTTCTCACCTCCTTACAGTCAGCCATAACACTGTTCACTTCCCTACCGTCAGTCACCGCTTCTCACCTCCTTACCGTCAGCCACTACGCTGTTCACTTCCCTACCGTCAGTCACACCGCTTCTCACCTCCTTACTCTCAGCCAGAATACAGTTCACTTCCCTACCATCAGTCACCGCGCTTCTCACCTCCCTACCGTCCGCCATAACGCTGTTCACTTCCCTACCGTCAGACACACCACTTCTCACCTCCTTACCGTCAGCCATAACGCTATTCACTTCCCTACCGTCAGTCACACCGCTTCTCATCTCCGTACCGTCAGCCATAACGCTGTTCACTTCCCTACCGTCAGTCACACCGCTTCTCATCTCCGTACCGTCAGCCATAACGCTGTTCACTTCCCTACCGTCAGTCACACCGCTTCACACCTCCTTACCATCAGCCATAACACTGTTCACTTCCCTACCGTCAGTCACACCGCTTCTCACCTCCCAAACATCAGCCATAACGCTGTTCACTTCCCTACCGTCAGTCACACCGCTTCTCTCCTCACCGTCAGACATAATGCTGTTCACTTCCCTACCGTCAGCCATCATGCTGTTCACTTCCTTACCGTCGGTCACCGCTTCTCTCCTCCCTACCTTCAGCCATCACGCTGTATGCTTCCCTGCCGTCAGTCACACCTCTTCTCACCTCCCTACCTTCAGCCATCACCCTGTTCGCTTCCCTGCTGTCAGTCACCGCTTCTCACCTCCCTACCGTCAGCCATAACGCTGTTCACTTTCCTACCGTCAGTCACACCGCTTCTCACCTCCTTACTGTCAGCCAAAACGCTGTCCACTTCCTTACCGTCAGTCACACCGCTTCTCACCTCCCTCCCGTCAGTCACTGCTTCTCACCTCTCTACCATTAGTCACACCGCTTCTCACCTCCGTACTGTCAGTCGTCACGCTGTTCACTTCCCTACCGTCAGTCACCGCGCTTCTTACCTCTCTCCCGTCAGTCACCGCTTCTCACCTCCCTACCGTCAGCCACACCGCTTCTCTCCTCCTTACCGTCAGCCATAATGCTGTTCACTTCCCCACCGTCAGCCATCACGCTGTTCGCTTCCCTACCGTCAGTCACCGGTTCTTCTTACCTCTCTCCCGTCAGTCACCTCTTCTCACCTCCCTACTGTCAGCCACACCGCTTCTCACCTCCTTACCGTCAGCCATAATGCTGTTCACTTCCCCACCGTCAGCCATCACGCTGTTCACTTCCCTACCGTCAGTCACCGCGCTTCTCACCTCTCTCCCGTCAGTCACCTCTTCTCACCTCCCTACCGTCAGCCACACCGCTTCTCACCTCCTTACCGTCAGCCATAACACTGTTCACTTCCCTACCATCAGTCACCGCGCTTCTCACCTCCCTATCGTCAGCCATAACGCTGTTCATTTCCCTACCCTCAGTCACACCACTTCTCACCTCTTTACCGTCCCCCATAACACTGTTCACTTTCCTACCATCAGTCACAAGTGCTACCCCACTGCCCACTTCCTCCTTGTCAGTCCCTGCAGCCTCACTGCTGCCTAGGGTTGCCACCTGTGTCTGACAAAAATCCTGGACATTTCGACCATCCAATCGACCTTTTTGCTTGTAAGCAACGGCGCCCTTCGCACATCTAACCCAAGACAAAAATCGCCCTTCTATGCTGAAATTGTATTGCTCTAATTAGTAAAAATGACGCTTTTGCTAGTTATTTGTTTAGTTAATTGCTTTACATAATATAGCAGGTCTTCATTATTTTGGTTTATTTCCAACAGTTTTTGGTTGTGGACACCTGGGGGCAGTAGTGGGCACAGGTAAAAGGGGAATACATACTGTAATTAAATTCTGTTTGTTTGCTTATGTGGAATAAAAATAAATAATCTAATTTTTCATTGTATCTAAGAATACCTGAATGTAACAATGTAAGGTGTAGTGTCAAACAGCTTACCTGATTGCTTAGAGTGTGGTGTGTGCTTTGCTTGTGCTTGCCTGTGCCTCTGCTGCTCTTGGCTAAACAAATACATAGGAGGACATGTAACTGATATAACTGGGCACATACAGGAGTATGTACTACACTACACTATTTCATTTAATTCACCAAAACCTTACCTAATCTTCCATTTATATTTGGTGTTTTTCTTTGCTGCTGCTATGAGTCCTGGCTGATTTTCAATGAATGTCTTGAACTCAGTACAGGGCAACTGAAAGTTTAGCCTGACTTGAAGCTCAGCCTTCACCATTGCAACAGAGAGTCTATTTCTTTTATCAGTCCAAGCATCCTCCATTGCCCCTTTTCCACCAAAGCAGTTCCAGGGCTGGTTCGGGGCCAGTGCTTAGTTTGGAACCGGGTTTTCTGTTTCCACAGACAAAGAACTGGCTCTGGGGCCAGAAAAACCGGTTCCTCGCTAGCACCAACTCTGCTGGGCCAGAGGAAAGAACCGCTTACGTCAGCGGTGGGGTGGAGTTGTTAAGACCAACAACAATAAAAAAGACCGCGAAAGATCGCCATTTTTAGGCGATGAGAAGCAGCAGCTCTACAAACGCGAAGTCATCCATTATTATTATTATTGTTGTTGTTGTTGTTGCTGCTGCTTCTTCCGTGTTGTTTTTGCTTTGATATTCGCGCCAAGGTTTATGCAAACGTAGCGCCATAACTGACGTATACAGCGACGTAAGTGACGTATTCAGCGACGTAATGACGTGGCTCCGCTTAGCACGGCGAGCTTGGAAAAGCAAACTGGTTCTCAGCTGGCTCGCAAGTTGAAATACACATTTTGCCCATTATGTACAAAAAAACCGGGACATTCAGTGTCCCGGATTTTTTTTTTTTTTCCGGGACAGACCATGAAAATCCGGGACAATCAGGAAAAACCGGGACAGGTGGCAACACTACGCTGCCCCCCTCGCCAGTGCAAGTCACGCCACTCCTTTCCCTACTAGCAGTCCTAGCCGCTGGTTCTACCTGTCTATGTGGGCAGGGAATTATTTTACGTCCCACGTCTCCACACTCAAAACACTTTATGTTTCCCAAGCTCGCGTACACCATGTAAAACCCTTCCTCATGCTTCACACGGAAGGAAACATCCAGTGTCTGAGTTGGAGAGTCCAAAAACATAAACACCTGTCTCCGGAGAGACTGAACATGTTTTAATTTGTTTTCCTTACAGCGCAAACTCACTGTCCGGAAACCGCTTGCGACTTTCCCGAGGCGCTTTAGCTCTCGCTCCAGTGCCTCGTTCGGAATGAACGGGGGAACTCCGGACACGGTTACCCGGACGGAAGGGGCCACCAGTGGGGAAACTTGCACAAACTCATTATCGATGTAAATGTTGCTCTCTATGAGCTGATTAACGAGCTCCCGGGGCTTCATGAACACGACTACTGCCTTGTTCATGCGGGAGGCGCATATGATGTTTTCGTAGCCCACCTGCTCTCCGACGGCGAGCAGCACCTGTTCTACCGGTACCATGGGCTGCGGTACCATCCTAATCCCATGTTTCAGGGACAGGGACGGCATCCCAGAGGATGCCCTCCCCACCACAAACACACAAAACCAAACCACAAACACTACAAAACAATTAGCAGATACTACAAGAAAGAAAAGCAAAAAAAGTTAGAAAGAAAAATGAAAACTTTATTATTACATGGGATACATGGGAATTCCTTATTGGCACCTATCACTCAGAACCCTGATTTCCCTCCAGGTAACATCTCATCTGTCTTCACTACTTGGCGTGATAAGCGAATCATTCTCCTTGGCCAGTTGTTCAAGGACAATACACTTATGTCCTTTCAGGAATTGCAGGAGACATTTGATATTCCCAGGTCCAATTTCTTTGGCTACTTACAAATAAGACATTTTATTTTTTCTTTGTCATACTCTCCACCTCCGACCCCTCTCTCTCATACTCCAGAAACTTTCTTTCTTAACCGAAAAAAAATCAAACAGTTTATTTCAGGCTTTTATTCGCTACTCTTTTCATGTGGCACATATGAACTACACAATATTTCCAGAAAATGGGAGGGAGACCTAGGATCTGAATTTATTGAGGATGATTGGTTGGAGGCCATTAGTGTCATCAGGTCAACATCCACTTGTAATAGGCTAAGGGAAACTCAGTATAAAATATTGCATAGATTACACATCACTCCGGTCATATTACATAAAATGGATCGCTCAATTTCTCCTCTCTGCACTAAGTGCAACTCTGAAAGAGGGACCTATTTCCATTATTTTTGGGATTGTAAATTCATAGCAAGATTCTGGACTCTGGTGGCCAAAATAATTAGTGAAGTCATTGAGGTTGAAGTGAAAAAAGACCCAAGTGTCTTTCTGGTTGGGTTACCGTCTAAGGTGCTACAACTCCCAGCACTAAGATACATTTTACTTGAGAAGCTGCTCCTCTCTGCGCGAAAATGCATATTACTGAACTGGATTAAAGAGCGCCCGCCAACCATTACACAGTGGTATAAGGAGATTTTCTGTACACTGCCACATGAAAGATTGATGGCTCTGGCCAAGGGGAAAGAAGATATGTTTCACAAAATTTGGTCCCCCTTCATAAATTATCTTCCAGAAGATTTGAGTTCTCTTCTCCTGAGAGGGGAGCTGAGTGAGTTTTGGTCACAGACCAGGCCTAGATCTCCCTCATAATCCCAAATGACGCGAAATGTTTATTTTTATTTTAGTGATAACTTAGAGCTGTTATTTTCTTGCTGTGAACATATTGTGGGTTTTTTTTTTTTTTTTTTTGTAATTCTGTTATTGTTTTATTATTATTTGAATTTATTTTAAATTATGTATTGAATGACATGTCATTTTGTATTAGTATTGGTTATTCAGTTATGTTACTTGTATTTTCTGTTTGCACCCTGATAGCTGTCTTATGGGCGGGGTGGGTGGGTAGGGGTTGTTCTGTATGTTGTCTGTATATTTTGTGAAAAAACAATAAAAAGTATGTAAAAAAAAAAAAAAGAAAGAAAAATGTAAACTCTCAACCAACATCACCACACTGACCACCAGCAAACTCCCAGCATGCAGTGCAGAGAGAGAGAGAGAGAGAGAGAGAGAGAGAGCATTAAAATGGAGGAGAGAGAGAGCAGTAAAAGGGAGGGAGAGGAGAGACAGAGAGAACTAAAGGGGAGGAGAGAGAGCAGTAAAAGGGAGGGAGAGAGAGAGAACGAGCACTAAAGTGGAAGGGAGAAACAGCATTAAAATGGAGGAGAGAGTGAGTAGTAAAAGGGAGGGGGAGGGGGAGGGAGGGAGGGAGAGATAAGGGGGAGGGAGAGATAAGGGGGGAGAGATAACGGAGGGGGGGAGAGATAACGGAGGGGGAGAGAGAGATAAGGGGGAGAGAGATAAGGGGGGACAGAGAGATAAGGGGAGAGAGAGAGATGGGGAGAGAGATAAGGGGGGAGAGAGATGGGGGAGAGAGATGGGGGGAGAGAGAGATAAGGGGGAGAGAGAGATGATGGGGAGAGAGATAAGGGGGGAGAGAGAGATAAGGGGGGGAGAGAGAGATGGGGAGAGAGAGATAAGGGGGGAGAGAGAGAGATAAGGGGGGGAGAGAGAGATAAGGGGGGAGAGAGATAAGGGGGGAGAGAGATAAGGGGGAGAGAGAGAGATAAGGGGGGGAGAGAGAGATGGGGGAGAGAGATAAGGGGGGAGAGAGAGATAAGGGGGGAGAGAGATAAGGGGGGGAGAGAGATAAGGGGGGGAGAGAGAGATAAGGGGGGGAGAGAGAGATAAAGGGGGAGGAGAGAGGGAGAGAGAGAGAGCTGCAGAAAAGAGGAATTTAACCCCGAACTGCTGAACAAACACTAATGACATAAAGCTCAAGGCTCCATTAAAAATATGAACATGTATATTATATATTTAGACTAGATAGGGATGCCTCCGCCTGGTAGACTACATGCCTTATTTAGTTGTGATTTGGGGATGGACATTTGACCTCACAGTAATCTTGACCTGGTGAAATTACTTGTATCAGCCTTGGAGATATTGTGTTCACAAGGTTTTCGGACAGACATTTGACCTCACAGTGACCTTGACCTTAGACCTTTTGATCTGAAAATCTAATCAGTTCATGTTTGTCCCAAAGCGCACAAATGGTGAAAGTTTGGTGAAATGCCTTTCATTAGCCTTTGAGATATCCCGTTCACAAGATTTCGGGACGGATGCACGAACGGACAACCCGAAAACATAATGCCTCCTGCACCTTACAGTGGCGGAGGCATAAAAATAAACAGCGCACATTTTCAAATGACTCACCTGAAACCATGAGCAGAAACAGCAGAGAAAGGGGAGGAGTCAATCCGAGTGACGTCATCACTGCTGCCTGTATAAACATCACAGAGAGAAAATAATGTTCAGTTTTAATGTCATAAAAACGCCCTTAAATCTGTGGTGTGTTCATAATTACAGGGTTCCCACGGGTCATGGAATTTCTGGAATATCATGGAATTTTAAAAAGTCTATTCCAGTCATGGGCGGCACGGTGGTGTAGTGGTTAGCGCTGTCGCCTCACAGCTAGAAGGTCCTGGGTTCGAGCCCCGGGGCCGGCGAGGGCCTTTCTGTGCGGAGTTTGCATGTTCTCCCTGTGTCCGCGTGGGTTTCCTCCGGGTGCTCCGGTTTCCCCCACAGTCCAAAGACATGCAGGTTAGGTTAACTGGTGACTCTAAATTGACCGTAGGTGTGAATGTGAGTGTGAATGGTTGTCTGTGTCTATGTGTCAGCCCTGTGATGACCTGGCGACTTGTCCAGGGTGTACCCCGCCTTTCGCCCGTAGTCAGCTGGGATAGGCTCCAGCTTGCCTGTGACCCTGTAGAACAGGATAAAGCAGCTAGAGATAATGAGATGAGATGAGATTCCAGTCATGGAAAGTCAGGAGATTTTGTTTGGATCATGTTGAAATTTTCGCTGCCATTTTGGTAAAAGGGTAATATTTTCCCTGCAGCATTTCACTGGGTTTAAGCAGCGAAAACTAATTTCTGTCCTGAAAACATCTGTGAATTCGTAAATAAAGCTGAAACTGATGGGTTTAAAAAACTGTGGCTGGTTTTTGTCTGTTCAGCATAAAGGCAGCTGTTTTTCTGTTCATTATAGGTCATGGAAATCCAGCTGTTTAGTAACTGAAAGTCAGTGAAAGTCAGTGAACTTGACATTGATTGAGGATGGGTTCCCTTTTGAGTCTGGTTCCTCTCGAGGTTTCTTCCTCATGTCGTCTGAGGGAGTTTTTCCTTGCCACCGTCACCACAGGCTTGCTCATTGGGGATAGATTAGGGATAAAATTAGCTCATGTTTTAAGTCGTTAAAATTCTGTAAAGCCGCTTTGCGACAATGTTTATTGTTAAAAGCGCTATACAAATAAACTTGACTTGACTTGACTTGACATTGGACTTCGAGTGGGAACCCTGTAAATGTAAAGCAAAGTGCTGTGGGTTTAAGGCCAATTTATGCTGACAACCCAGTCCTCGCAGACGGCGTAGCAGACGGTGTCTGCGTAGCCCCCCCACCTTCGCAGACGCTTTGCACGCACCTCCCAAAAATTGTGACCACCGCAGAAGCCTCGCAGACAGCGTCGCAGACAAGAGGGCTCTGATTGGTCCACTCTACATTCGCTGTATACGCACTTCCACTTCCCTACTTTCCCGATTTGGTTTGTTTTCACTACCGCCATTTTTAAAAACATGAGCGAAGATGGAGCAGCACGAAGAGCGGTTGATCGAGGAAGTGAGGAAGTACGTACATCTATACGACTCCAGTTCTAGTCATTATAAGTAGCTGGAGGATAAACACTCCACTAACCACACCCACCAACTACTCCTAGCGATTTCGCGACTTCGCGCCCCCTTGCGTTGTGGCGGTGAATAACATCGCGCACGCCTATTACTCCCCGCTCAACGATAAATTACAACTGTCTGCGAAAAGCTATCTGCGAAAGCCTTGTCGCAAGAGCATGCAGAGGCCCTTACACCTGCAGGGACATTAAAGGTTCTGACTGCAAAGTTGAATTCTGGGTAAAATGTTCTATTTCTACTGCTGTTGGAGTTTCGAGATGTTTCGCTGCTGCACACACACACCGTGGATCCTGTGTGTAAATGTTTTGCCGAGATAAAAAGCGTCTCTCATTTTACGATTCCGGAGATTGCTGAAGCAAGTGAGCAACAAGATCATGTGACCACCGTGGGGCATGTCTGAGCTACTTTTAACTAAAACAAGTCGGCGAGGGCAAACATGGTGGACTCCGCCCTCCCGCCAGCGGAAAAGAAAAGAAAAATATGAAAGTAAATCAGAAAGAAAGTGCTCCAGAAAAGCAACGGAAACCAAAAGGTTGTCCACAAGAATTTTCGTGAAGGGACAGATCGACCGCTGGAATCAACTGAAGGATGGAACGGGAGCGAAATCTGACGAAGAATTTGCAGCACTTGTCTTGGATTGGTGAGTCTGAGTCTGGAGTTTTACACCTAATGTTTTGATCTTACAGAGAAAGAAACGAGAACACAAAAGCGGTAACAGAGAAAAGATATATTCGACTTTTGTTTCACAGATCTATTTGCGAATGTAAACCACAAATTACATCCCTGCGACTCAAAACTCTCCGAGATCGATGCGGAGTCACGATGTTTTCTGCGCGTCGCCATCTTGGTGTGACGCAGTTCCATAGTTATGCTAATTAGTTAAAGCCCCTCGCGTTCGGCTGTTTCCTGTTTCCGCAGGGCCGCACTGTTTATCTCAAGAGGGAGGAAAACGGTCCCAAAACGGAGAAGAGCGACCCTCAAGACATCAACATGGTCACATCTTGTCCGCATTATATTATTCTTGTGAGACAGAGGAGAATGCCATGAACAATTACATTTTTTTTAAATATCAGATGACTTTGCAGTCAGCACCTTTAACTCTCCATTCCAGACATCATGTGTTGTACAGTTCAGTGTGGGAGGAATAACATGGAGTAAATAAAATATTTGTAAATCCTCTCTTTAATATACGATGCACAATGGATACACTCATGTGAGACTCTCTTTTTTTAAAAGAATCATTTAAGTGAATCAAATGAATCGATTCCCAAATCCGTACGAATCAGATATTTTTTTCAGAATAATTCAGAGTAAAAAAATGTAAAAAAAAAAAAAAATAAAAGTTTAAAAAATCCTGATTCATCAACATTAATGTAAATTTTTGAATCATTTCCTTCCTTTACTGTACACAGTGTTTGGATGTGTCTCCCACTGAGTCATGAATCAACTGAATCAAAGCTCACAAAACTCAATTTACAGGAATCATTGAATCGAATCAGTAAAATGAGATAAAATAGCTGTTATTTGCAAAAGTAAAAGCAATACAATAATGAAACAACATGGGGGGCACAGGACACAAAAATACATTTCACATTGTGTGTGTGTGTGTGTGTGTGTGTGTGTGTGTGTGTGTGTGTGTGTGTGTGTGTGTGTGTAAGTCATTAATCTACTTTGAATGGGGAAAGTCTTGTGTTACTCTGAGAGTGTTTTGTTTTATAAATCATGAAAAATGCACAGTTTAATTTCAGTTCATAAGAGAATAAACAAGTAATACAATTATAAAATTTAAACTGAATAAATTACTACAAAACAAACAAAACCCTTTTCTGACCTCATTAAGAGATGTTCATCTCCTGCATCCAGAGAGAGAAAACCAGAAATAAGAGGAGCAGCTCTGAGGGTTTAAACTGTTCAACTTATCCAAGTTCAAATGTGCTGCTGTTTAAATTTCACACTGGTTTGCAGGTTTCTTCCTCTTTTGTGATTGAGTCAGTCCTTCCTCCCTCTACGTATTAAGAAACATCTAAAACACTGACACTTACAACTCTTCTTTCACTTTGGCCCAATGTTTATAATGTACATGTTATGTATTTAATAAATTGCATGGTTTATTTTCTTTTTTATTTATTCAGGAAACATGCGACTGATTTTACTCAACATTTTCACCACATGTTGTCATTTTATAAACAATATTGCTGTATTGTAGGAGACTATTCATTGTGTTGAAGCTCCGCTGTAGCTCAGTGCTGATTCAGAGTCAGTTTCCTGTCTGGTTTATCGAGAAGTTGGTCACAAACCTGACCTCAGACCAGCGCTCTTCTCACACTCACACAAGGCTCATGATGACCAAATATGATAAAGATGTTTAACTGTGGCAGTGAGACAAATGATGCCATTTAATGCTCATCCACACTGACCATTAAACAAAAGCACATGAAACTCGACATGATTATTTACTAATTCATGGGGAAGCCATGGCCTAGAGGTTAGAGAAGCAGCTTTGGGACCAAAAGGTCACTGGTTTGATTCCTTGGACCAGCAGGAATGGCTGAAGTGCCCTTGAACAAGGCACCTGACCTCAGGCTGCTCTGGGTATGTTGTATGTCACTCTGGATAAAAGTGTCTGCTAAATACCTGTAATGTAAGTCGAACATTTATGTTGCTTTGTTCACTGCTGATGATGTCATTTCCTGTCTCAAATAATTAGGAGGAAAGAGGAAGGCCAGAGTTTCTCTGAAATGTAACACTCTGCACTTCTTGTGGTTTAGCATTAATTTATCACAATGTTATTACAACCTGCAGGAGATATAAAGCTGCAGTGTCCAGCTAACAGACAGCTTTATATCGACACTAACTGGTAAACAGCACCATGTTATTAGCCCACCTGATTTGATAAAATGTCCTTAAGCAATTAAACATGTTTGATTTCCATAATTAGCAGGATTATAAACACTCCATGTGATGAACACGACAAGACAAACTAGAAAGTTCAACATTAAATGTAATTATAAACTGATAAAATGTACAACCTGCTAGTTTGTTGCATAGCAGATAGCTATTATCTCAGCATTTAAAACTTTTAATTTTATTTAAACTTTCAACTTTATAAACAAATGGATTGTCGGAACACAGTAATGTGATGCTGAAGAATGCTTTCTTTTTACTTTTCTTTGAAATAAGACAAAATATGATATTAATTGTGACTCATAACCAACATTTCAACTTCAGAATATGGCTGCATTTTCCCAGACAAACCCACAACCCAAACTCACCAGCTCATTTCCTTATAAAACTGCACACATTGTCTCATCTCATTTCATTATCTGTAGCCGCTTTATCCTTCTACAGGGTCGCAGGCAAGCTGGAGCCTCTCCCAGCTGACTACGGGCGAAAGGCGGGGTACACCCTGGACAAGTCGCCAGGTCATCACAGGGCTGACACATAGACACAGACAACCATTCACACTCACATTCACACCTACGGTCAATTTAGAGTCACCAGTTAACCTAACCTGCATGTCTTTGGTCTGTGGGGGAAACCGTAGCACCCGGAGAAAACCCACGCGGACACGGGGAGAACATGCAAACTCCACACAGAAAGGCCCTCGCCGGCCCTGGGGCTCGAACCCGGACCTTCTTGCTGTGAGGCGACAGCGCTAACCACTACACCACCGTGCCGCCCCTGCACACATTGTCCCTGAGATTATTTTTTTCCTAACGCAAAGGGTCATCACAATAAACACTAACTTTATTTCATTTATTAATGTTTACTGCTCTTTATAATATTTTTAATTCCATTATTTTGGCCTTTGGGAAAACATGCTTTCCTTTTGAAACCCTTCAATGATGGTGCAGTTATGTGATCCTGCCTCTAGATGGCACTATTTACTCCTTTTTAAAAGACAGATGTCCTGAATACTGGAAACGCAGTGAGCGTCCTGTTGACGTTTCTGAAAATACTCAAGAATTTCTAAACATGTAGAAGATTCCACCATTAAAGCAGTGTTTACTCTGTTATTTGTCATGTTATTCAGTAGTGAAGGTCTCAGCCTCAGCACTCAGTGTGGTTTATATGAAACAGACCCTGGAGACCTGAAACAGATCAGAATGTGATGAAGGTCCAGGATTGGAGGACATGGTGGGAATCCCAGCTCTTTCTGAGAGACACATTAATGAACTCAGCTCACCAATAAGAGCCACACAGCACCAAAAGCAGGACTACACATGGGGAACGGAAGCAAAAAAGACACGCAAGCCATTCAATCCTGTAAACCTCCTTGAACTTCAAATTAGTTTTAAATGTTCAGAGATTAATTTAATCTGAATTTGTGAACACTGAAGGAAACCCTGTTTGAATATAGATGCTTGATTGAATTGATTAAAGCTTTTAATTTAAATTTCTAATAATGTTGACTCGGTACAAGTAAGAATGTCACTAGTTTAACGTCATTTCTCAGTAGTGTGGTGGTAACGTTGCTGTTTTCTGAATCAAATCACTTTTCTGTAGCGCAGTAGTGTAAGCTACATGTTCCTGAGCATTTCTGAAGCTCAGGCACGGCAGATCTTTCCGCTGCGGTCTAAATAAAACTAAAGGCCGCAGTATGTTTAATTTAATTTTGTGTCCATGTGAACTTGTGTGTGTTGACTGCGCATGTCGAAGGCCAAGGCCGTGTGTAGCAACAGAAACATTTCTGTATGACGGTGACGCCACGTGAGGCAACGTAAACACAGTAAACCAAACAGAGATGCTCGCACGCACACACGCACAAACATAGTGACATATTGTTTATCTATCGAAAGCTGCATTTTAATATTATGTGGATCACCTTTTTATTTGTTCGTTGTTGTTGAGAAATTGGTTTTGGAGCAGTGAAAGTAATCATCACGGATTATTAGCTTAACTTACTACAGTTTTCTTGTGTTGTGAAGCTTCATTTAATGTAGAGTAACTGGTAGCTTCACTCATTACTCTTTCCAAGTAGCTTGCCCAACGCTGCTAGCTAGCTAGCTAGAGAAAGTGATATTTTCAAGTGCTGTACCAAAAAGCCCTAACGGCCCATGAGGAAGAACCTCAAGAAGAACCACTGTCAAATAAAATAGGGAAAATCTATAGATATGTCTTGAAAACGTTTCTTGTTCAGGTTTGAATTTTGTGTGCCCTCGATGCAACATTCATGTCCTATGTTAGTCACATACAGTACCTGTTTAAGTGATGAACTGTTATTTTTAGAGATGGTAATAGACGTTTTATACCCATGCTACAATGTTCTGGTCTGTGCCACGAAACTGTCAACCTCTGCAGCACCAGTGCTATGTGCAAAGAAAATTAACATACAGTCCTGCAATGAGCTCAGGTTCCATCTCAAATTTATTTACACCATTATTTTTATGATTATGCGTTCCTTGTGACAGCTCTCTGGACACTGTATTACCTCGAGGCATCACGGTGTATAACAACTCTGTTGCAAGCCTGCCTCCTGTTTCCTCATTTCCCTTGAACCGCAGGAGTGTTACACTGGTACCGAAACCTGGGATCTTGAGGAAGACGCACCATCATCACACTTTCCTAGATCATCTAGACCCTCGTCAGCATCCACTAAACCCAATATCAAGGCCTTGTCATGCTGTGCATGGAGCAAGAGCCGAACTTCCAGGTTCTTCTCCAGGCCCAGGCAGAGGATCAGCAGGTGCTCTAGAGCCTGGTCCAGCCAGCAGGTACCCGTATGACAGAAGCATTTCCAGAGGCTAGCAAGCCCCTATCCCACATCATGCACACAAAAATGAGTCCACAAAATGACCACGGAGCGTTCGTGGGGCTATTTTTGAGCGTGCCACGGGAGCATTCGCTTGGCCACCCTCAAAGTGGACGATCTGTGTATTGCCGCTTCTATCAGGGGAGGTGTAGTTTGCAGCCCAACAGCTCCCCATTACCAACCTGCTGGAGTACCTGGACCTCAAGGCTATCTTGCAACTGGTCAGCAACACCCTGGAAAAGCATCGTCAGCACTCCTGTGCACTGACACTCAGTGACCTCAGCTGCTCATTTGCCTTTGCACAACAGCTCTGTGATACCTGCAGACACCTGCTGACTGAAGAATGCAATGCTGATGAATTCATTGACTGAGTGGTGCTGGAGAAGACCGTCGGTTGGTTTCTGGAAGGAACAGTGGAGTGCCACTGTCTGCCATCGCTGGAGGAGGTGATCCTTGGCTATGGAATTTTTCACCAGGAGACAAAGTGCCCGTTTTACTAGTGTCAAGTTCTAAATTACTTGTGAAGTAGCAAGAATCCTTTGAGGTCACACAGAGCATCAGAGAAGTTAACTGTGAGGTCACGCAAACAGATAGAAACGATGCACTTCAAATATACCACCTCAGTCTCCTAAAACTGTGGAGAAAGGAGGTCCCTATAGCGCTGGTGATAGTGGTTCCCAAGATTGAGGACCTGGGGACTGGAAGTCCAAAAAGTGTGACCCAATTCACCCTGGTCCCTTGTGGAGACCACCTCTCACCGGCCCAGAGAGTGCAGGTTTCAGGAAGAAGTTTCTGATGTGTTTTTGCCTCGACCTGGTAGCACAAACCTCATGGAACACCACGATGAGACTCCTCCAGGGGTGTTTTAGGGCAGCAGGGTTACCCAAATGCATTAAATGCATCTCCGATGCCTTGCATTGGTTAGGTGGTGCTTACATTTATTTGACACTAGATTTAACCAAGGAGTATTGGCAGATTCCCTTGACTATAATATCCATCCATCCATCATCTGTAGCCGCTTTTCCTGTACAGGGACTCAGGCAAGTTGGAGCCTGTCCCAGCTAACTATGGGCGAGAGACAGGGTACATTGTGGACAAGTCACCAGGTCATTGCAGGGCTGATGCATACAAACAACCGTTCACACTCACGGCCAGTTTAGAGCCACCAATTAGTCTAACCTGCATGTCTTTGGACTGTGGGGGAAACCAGAGCACCCGGAGGAAACCAATCTGAACATACAAACTCCACACAGAAAGGCCCCCGTCACTGGGCTCGAACCCAGGACCTTCTTACTGTGAGGTGACAGTGCTAACCACTACACCACCGTGCCACCCTTGACTATAATATCCTCATAAAAATAGCCTTTTCTGCTCTGTTTGGGTTACACCAGTATGTCAACCTTCCATTTTGGTTGTTTGAAGCCCCAGTGACATTTCAGCGTCTAATAGACAGAATCCTCTACCCACACAGTGCATATGCTGCTGACTGTTTAGGAGCCATTCCACCGAATCGGTGCCATTTCCATCCCTAGAAAATTAAAGAATGCTTAACCTCCTAAGGCCCAAGCTGTTTTTTACATGCATTTTTTATTTCTCTTTGCTATTTGGGCTTATTAGAACCTGATTAGAATAAAAACTAAGCATCATCTTTTGATAAAATGTACTTTTAGAGAAAAAGTATGTCCACATATGTGGATTCTTGTTCCGAATTTCCATAAAGTGCTGTCCACGCATGTGACCACTAAGCCCTAGGAGGTTAAAGAATAAATGAAGCAAGAGTACAGTGTGTTACTTTAGCAATGTATACAGTATAAAGATATAAAACTAACGAAAATGGGAGGATACAGAACACATATAGAAAAAGAATTCATAGATGCAACGCCAAACAGATAAAAATCCCTGCACACTCTTGTTAATGCTTAGTTTTGAGGAATTAAGAATCACGTGCAGTTACATACAATATATTGCTCATAAACATAAAGCTTTCACTCTTCATCTATTTAAAAATTGAGTTCAATATTGATCCACAGCGCAAAAACAGAACTATTCCAGCATCTCTCTCTCTCTCTCTCTCTCTCTCTCTGGTGTTGTTGAGGTTGATGATCTCACTGTTGCTTTCTTGCAGCCTAGAAAAAGAAAATCATGATGAAGGGCTTGAGGTGGATATACTGAACAAACAATTAAACTGATTATTTACTTTCAAAATGGAAGAGCATTAATTGGTGAGAACTCTTGTATTGATTTGTTCATAAAACTGTCTTCTTGTCATAAAAACTTTAATGATTTATAGTTTTCCAAAGCCTGGTGTCATATCCCGAGATTGTAAGTGAAGTGGTGACCAAATGGAAACACTCACTGGTAGATTGTTGTAATCAGGAGAGATGGACTGAGAATCCCGAGCTGCGGGCGTGTCATCAGGAGGACTCGGGTGAACCGTCTGTGTGAGAGAAAGAGAAATAAATCATGTGTTCATCATTCAGAGTGATTATTTCCAGATCTGAATGTCTGAGTGAAGTGTCTCTCTGAAGACTTACTGCAAGTGTGTCGTACGTGTCATTGTAGGACCTGGTCTGAGGATCGAGAGCTGTGTACGTGCCCTCAGTCGGACTGGAGTGAATGTTCTGTGTGAAGATATAAAGAATGTTTTGGGTGTTTTTAGGAATTCCTCCAGATCTGAATGTCTGAGTGAAGATGATGTGCCTCAGATTGCATTCTATGACTTACAACCCCGATTCCAAAAAAGTTGGGACAAAGTACAAACTGTAAATAAAAACGGAATGCAATAATTTACAAATCTCAAAAACTGATATTGTATTCACAATAGAACATAGACAACATATCAAATGTCGAAAGTGAGACATTTTGAAATTTCATGCCAAATATTGGCTCATTTGAAATTTCATGACAGCAACACATCTCAAAAAAGTTGGGACAGGGGCAATAAGAGGCTGGAAAAGTTAAAGGTACAAAAAAGGAACAGCTGGAGGACCAAATTGCAACTCATTAGGTCAATTGGCAATAGGTCATTAACATGACTGGGTATAAAAAGAGCATGTTGGAGTGGCAGCAGCTCTCAGAAGTAAAGATGGGATGAGGATCACCAATCCCCCTAATTCTGCACCAACAAATAGTGGAGCAATATCAGAAAGGAGTTCGACAGTGTAAAATTGCAAAGAGTTTGAACATATAATCATCTACAGTGCATAATATCATCAAAAGATTCAGAGAATCTGGAAGAATCTCTGTGCATAAGGGTCAAACCATACTGGGTGCCCGTGATCTTCGGGCCCTTAGACGGCACTGCATCACATACAGGCATGCTTCTGGATTGGAAATCACAAAATGGGCTCAGGAATATTTCCAGAGAACATTATCTGTGAACACAATTCACCGTGCCATCCGCCGTTGCCAGCTAAAACTCTATAGTTCAAAGAAGAAGCCGTATCTAAACATGATCCAGAAGCGCAGACGTCTTCTCTGGGCCAAGGCTCATTTAAAATGGACTGTGGCAAAGTGGAAAACTGTTCTGTGGTCAGACGAATCAAAATTTGAAGTTCTTTATGGAAATCAGGGACGCTGTGTCATTCGGACTAAAGAGGAGAAGGACGACCCAAGTCGTTATCAGCACTCAGTTCAGAAGCCTGCATCTCTGATAGTATGGGGTTGCATTAGTGCGTGTGGCATGGGCAGCTTACACATCTGGAAAGACACCATCAATGCTGAAAGGTATATCCAGGTTCTAGAGCAACATATGCTCCCATCCAGACGACGTCTCTTTCAGGGAAGAACTTGCATTTTCCAACATGACAATGCCAAACCACATACTGCATCATGGCTGCGTAGAAGAAGGGTCCGGGTACTGAACTGGCCAGCCTGCAGTCCAGATCTTTCACCCATAGAAAACATTTCGCACATTATAAAACGGAAGATACGACAAAAAAGACCTAAGACAGTTGAACTAGAATCCTAAACATGGCCTTGTCCCATCTTTTTTGAGATGTGTTGTTGTCATGAAATTTAAAATCACCTAATTTTTCTCTTTAAATGATACATTTTCTCAGTTTAAACATTTGATATGTCATCTATGTTCTATTCTGAATAAAATAGGGAACTTTGAAACTTCCACATCATTGCATTCCGTTTTTATTTACAATTTGTACTTTGTCCCAACTTTTTTGGAATCAGGGTTGTAATACATCACAGGATTTACGACTATAGCTATGTTTCATGATGAAAAGTGCCTCGACCCTGGTGTTTTCCTCATATTCAGTATAAAGATGCACTGTGTCTCGTGTAGATTATCACTCTCTGTTGTACTGTTTTCCAGGTAAGCATGAGGGTTTTATGTTGCTGTCCTAAGTGGTTACAAAAAACAAAGGACTATCGAGGCAGTAAGTCACACTGCGTCCCTCTGTCCTGTTACAATTCACTTACCTGACTGGACGTGGCATCATCAGCTGAACCTCGTCTTCTCTTTCTCCTAAAAAGTCACAATAATCAGAGGGCTCATATTGCAGACATTTGAAGCAAGTTGATGAAAAATACATATGCTTACCACATGAATAAAACACCAATGATGACAAATAAACATCCAAATCCAACCGTGACTCCAAGAACTACATACAGAACGACACTTCTGCTCCCTGTGTGCAGACAAATATTAGTCAGCTATAACTCATTCATCTTTATCAATGCTACAAGTGCTATTTGTTATAATAACTGTAATACCATTTACAGTGAGAGGCACTGCAGCTGCTCTCTGATTCCCGTATTTATTCTGAGCCACACAGTAAAACCATCCACTGCTGTTGAAGCTCAACGTGAAGCTGTAACTCTGTCCAGATCCTACAGGTGAGCTTTCATTCACCTTATACCAGCTGTAGGTCTCCACAGGTGGGTTCGCATCACTGCTGCAGGTCAGAGTCACTGAACTGCCCTCCACCATCTCACCAGAGGGACTGATGGACACGGAGACACTCTTTGGAGGATCTAGAGATAGAAATACAAACTGCACAGTATGAAGAGGTTTTTCTTCTTTTTTTTAATAATCAGAAAATGAAAGCTGTCATTACTTCATGTTTTATTGCAGTAACACATTAATTTTCCTAACAAGTAACAGCAGTGAAATTACTGAAAAATGTAAAATAAATAAATAAATAAATAAATAAATAAATAAATAAAATCACAAACAGTAACTTTTAATTAATTATAACTTCTTTTGGTCATGTTAGAGTTAGAAAAAGTTACTGGGTAAACTAAAATAGTGTGTGTGCTCATATACATGTGTATGAATGTTGAATGTACGAGTGTGCTAGTGTACAAGTATGCTAATACACGCATGTTAATATTAAAAATATTCTCGCATGCAAGTATGTAAGCATGTTGATACACATGTACGCTAATATTCAAATATTTCAGCATGCTAGAACACTAATGAGCATGTATGCTAGTCTGGTGTGCAAGTATGATAATACACATGTATGCTAATGTTAAAATATTTGAATGTGAAAGTATGCTAATACGGGCGGCACGGTGGTGTAGTGGTTAGCGCTGTCGCCTCACAGCAAGAAGGTCCTGGGTTCGAGCCCCGGGGCCGGCGAGGGCCTTTCTGTGTGGAGTTTGCATGTTCTCCCCGTGTCCGCGTGGGTTTCCTCCGGGTGCTCCGGTTTCCCCCACAGTCCAAAGACATGCAGGTTAGGTTAACTGGTGACTCTAAATTGACCGTAGGTGTGAGTGTGAATGGTTGTCTGTGTCTATGTGTTAGCCCTGTGATGACCTGGCAACTTGTCCAGGGTGTACCCCGCCTTTTGCCCGTAGTCAGCTGGGATAGGCTCCAGCTTGCCTGCGACCCTGTAGAAGGATAAAGCGGCTAGAGATAATGAGATGAGATGAGATGAGTATGCTAATACACGTGTGTACTAATTAAAAATATTCTAGCGCGCGAGTATGTAAGTATGCAGATCCATGTGGATGCTTGTATGTGAGTAAACTAGTGGGTAATTATGCGAGTCTGCAGTTAGCTGCTGTGCAAGTCTGTGAGTCTGTCTGCATTGTGCAGGTTTAACCCACAGACACATTTAACTCTAGATACCGAGAGAGAGAGAGAGAGGCCACTTTAATTACTGACACATGATGTAATGAGACATGTTTGCTTAATGAGCAGCTAATTTATCATCATGGTGCCTTGTACAGTTTTGGGGCGAGTTGGCTCTCTGAGAGATGTGAACTGTTCATATCTAAATATCTTTTCTGTAAAAGAATAATGAAGTTCTCTCTGCAGTATTCTGTAGGACTAAAGCCGTTAATCATGTCCAGTGTAAACCTGATCAGAATGCATCCAGTGAAACTTCACATCAACTGATGACTTGTTGTGTTGCTGTGCTGCTGGTTCCTGCTTCATTACTGATGGGATTCATTTTACATGTGGATTCAGCACCAACTTTGTGTTGCTAGTTTCATGAGTGAAAGAATAAATCTGGACTTACATTGGACATCAAGAGTGACAGCAGGGGAGCGATAATCTTCTCCCTGTGCAGCACAGCTGTAATCACCTGAATCCCTCTGACTGACTGACCGCAGACGGAGAGGGTTAGAGGAGGAGGATAAAAGATTTCCACTTTTGTACCAGGAGACAGTCGGGCTGCAGGTGTTTTTACATGTGAGAGTGACTGTCTTTCCCTCAACCACTTCATCAGGAATCATCTCCACCTGAAGCTCTGAGGCTGAGAGGAAAGAGGAAAACGTGCAGTGCAGCCTGTGGGGATTAGTGTCTGTTCTCCTGTTATTAAATCACATCATTTAGCTTCCGAATCATAAACTTACTGCATTTTAACTAGCAGATATTAGCTGAGGGGAGACATGCCTCATGTTTATACTATAAATATAAAACACAATGTACATTTCATTTTAACCTTCATTTATTATTATTATTATTATTATTATTATTATTATTATTATTATCTAGCTCCAGATTTCTGTAAAGTTGCTCTGTGACACTGTCTGTTGTTAAAAGCACGATGCAAATCAAACTGAATTGAACTGAACTGCCTCCCCAAATACAGCGAGCACATGTTCATGATTGTTCTGTATAATTAGCTGTCAGTGGTTCAGTGATTAATGATGCTGTTTTATGGAAGAAAGTCATTTACTATTCCTTTTAATGTTAAATAAATATTAATCCACTTTGTATGTCATGTATGTGACTGGTATCCCAATGTTCCTGGATAAAGAGGTTACTGAATAGAGGAGTGAATGAATGACCTCCATGTAGACTGACACTTTCACACACTTCAAAAGTCGTTGCTTAGTTAATTAGTCAGTGAGGAGATGCTGAATATCGTGGGTGCAGTAAACACTTTGTATGACGATCTCAAGTTTGTTGAACTAATATGTCGCTGAAGTTCTACAGTTTTCTCTACAGATTACACCAAACACCAATCCAGGACATTAAAACTGAATTTAAACCACGTAGCTACTTACAGCTCAGACTGAGCCGCTGCACATAAAGAACAATATACTGCCATTTCACTTTCACTCTTTACAAACGTGTTTTAATTATTAATTGTATATATTTGCAACATGGGATTATTAAAAAATGAGTAACTGTTTATATCTTCAGGGTGGGTAAGTACTGTGGAGTCTCTTCTGCACATGTGTGAGGTGGCGTCTGAACACGTGTTTCTTGAGGTTTTTTAAAGGCCTTTTTAGGACCGCAATCTGCAACAATATTTTCACATGCAGTAGGACAATAGGACATGTGGACAACAACCCTGATTCTCAACCATGACCTCTAGTCGACCTTCTCTCTTCAAAGTCCCTTGATTACTAATGGCGCTCTCCTGTCTACAGTCAGATGTCTCTCTTTAAATAGGAATGCCAAAACACACTTTGCCAGATCTCACTCCAGCAGTGTGTCTGTAGCGAGTCGAAGCCTCCTCGATCTTATCGATCTGATCTGTTAGTGATGTCAAAATGAACCTTTCTAAAGTTTTCCTTCAACTGGATCTATGAAAGGTTCCTGACTGGAAGCTTTTAAACACTGTGCACACTAGTGCCATCTGGTGGTCAGAATGATAAAGTGCACCTGTTACTGTACTGGGTGGCAGTGCCTGCTTCTGTGTGCTTTTGGGTTACAGCTGATACATTTTCATACAGAATAAATGCAACTGGTGACACTAAATAATGTCCTTTGAGCATAAATATAATTTTAAGAATTATTCAACACTTCTAAAATATCTGTTTATAGGAATGCCATCAAGTAAGACGCATAACAGTATTTATTCATATTAAACCCAGACCTAGTGCTTCATCTAACACTTCACATGAAAGACTGGAGAACGAGGTGGGATATGTGTAGCCTCGGCCGAGGGTTATGGTTAGGGATAGATGACTTGCAACCATGTGATTAAAATGTGCTATGTTACGAGCGTCCACCATGATGGTGGATATACAAAGCAACTCGGATGGCAGCTGCTGAAAGTGTGTCTGTAAACAGTGCTGAGTTTTCTCAGTATTACCACGATTTGAACGGTTGAGCGAAGATAGATGTGTGGTTTTGACCCATATTATTTAAAAAAAGTCAGGCTTTTCTGAAGATAAGCACTTCTACCAACACTCAAGTATGAATACAGGTCATTTCATCCCATGGCCATTTCATCCAAAGCCTTTTTCATACATACGATCAGTTATTTTATGTTTCGGGTAAGTCCAAGCCAAAAACACCCAAGATATAGATAATTGGTTGCAGCAATATTTTTATTTTAATGGTGGAAGTTACTGATGAAAATATATGTAAATCTAAATTAGTTTCAAAATTTCAGCTTTCTAGACACAGAGGTTTTTTATTTATGCCATTTTGAAAAATTACTAAATTAGACTAGAATGTACCCCCTAAATCCTCGCCAGGGTTTTTAAATGCATTTTTCTCAGCTTCTAGGCTACACAGAGGTTTGAAATTTGGTAAATTAACTTTCTATATGTTGCTAATCTGGAAGGAAAACATAAAGCCATCTATCTAGAAAATCCTGGCCATAGGTGCTTCCAAAAAATGCTAAAAATTAAGAAAAAAACACACTCGCGAGTGGGGTTTAGGGCCCTAAAAAACAAATGTATTCATCTCCTATCACTAGCTGGTCTTATTATAAACCAGATTGCCTGGTCACTTCTATAATGGGAGCTCTCTAGATAGAGTATTTACAGAAATATGGCAGATTCAATTCCATACCCCACAAAAAGTATCATATCTTTAAGACCCTGAATGGAAATGAAGCCCAGGGAGCACAGGTCTGCAACTCGGTAAATAGTTTCATTCATTCAATCACTACAAACATGTGAAGTGTCCTCTGATTTGTGCATCATTCTCTTTTTTCAATCCCAAATCATCCATTTTTAATGCCCTCGAATATGTTGTGCATTTAGAGGAGTCATTTTTAATATAGACTCAAATTAGTGATCAGTCAAGGATTTAGTATTTTCTGTATGAGGAAGTCTCAGATGTTATTAAAGGTTATTAGCATTGAATTCTGCAAATGCTAAGCTTATACTGTCGTGCCCTTCTATTTGTGCCTGGTGCAGGGACCAAACACATTTTGGTCTATATTATTAAGGAACTAGCTGTTAGTTCTATTTATAGAGTTCCAGCACCAAAAGTTTGTTACAAGTACGATCTACACTCCAGATGATAAGTTTGGATCTTTGAACAGGAGCAATGTTAAAGATCACTCAGATCTGAAAACAGAAAGGAAATAGCATCAAATAAAAAAAGTGATAAATTATATACATGTATTTTAAAACACTGGTGTATACATGATCTATGGAAAATTATAAATACTGATATAGTCTCTGTCAGAAATGCAACTGTAAACAGACAATACACCCAATATTAGTCATGACAAGCATATGAATAGGAGAGTGCTGCATCTGTGAGCTTAAATTACTTTTTCATGGTAAAGCAGATAGTTATTTGCAGAGGTGGACAGTAATGAAGTACGTTTACTTGAGTGCTGTACTTATGTATACTTTGAGTATCTGTACTTTACTTGAGTATTATTATTTTTGGAAACTTATGACTAACTTCACTACATTTGAAAGACAAATATTGTACTTTTCACTCCACTACATTTCTCTCAAGGTCCTCGTTACTCATTACTATGAAGCAGCTTAGAAAGTGGATGTTTATTTCTTTTCTTTTCTAAAATGTGATGTTTTTTTCGCAGGTGACACTAAGACAGTCTATCAGTAATCACTAGGGTCACGTCACATCCATAGACTGGATAAAATCAAGTTCAGTGATTTCTCAACAGCGTTATTTAACACGATCAGTTGATGGCAGAATGGAAGGAGGCGGTTCTTCTGGAGAATCCACACGCCCATGAACCCATGGTTCAGTTTTCTGAAAAGATTCAAGATTTGTTTTGTATTAAATGTTTGCCGAAAACAAACCACATCACGGCCTACAAAAACTCGCCGTCCAACCTGCGGAAGCATATTGAGGGAGATAAACGTTTTATTCCAAGAGAAAGCTTGCAGTGAAGTTGTCTGTTCTTTTAGAGCTAGCGATAATGTTGCAATAGCTATGCAGTCTGGTTAGTCAAATGACTTTCTATGGATTTGCCTGCCAAGTTGCCGTAGCCTTGTCCGCAGCTAACGTTTACAAATAGCTAGTTAACTTGGACACTGTTAGTTAGCATGTAAAAACAGAGTTACACTAACATGAATAACGTTAACTTATCTGAAGTCCTTTCAGAAATATGTTTTAGCATAATCTTCCCAAATAAACAGAATGTAGAAATCTTTCTTTTCTAGTAGCGTTAGATACCCAAAATGATTTTGAGTTTGAAAAGAGTTTGCTAGCATGTCAGGTGGAGCTTCACTGACTAGCTAGCTTAACGTTAAACCACCATGATGCACAGCATGTGTTCATTTTGTGAATTCATATTTCTGTCTTTGGTAACGGCATTAGGTTTTGTAAGCATTGTGGCAATAATAACGATGCGTTGACAGAAAATGTACTTTTAATACTTAAGCATTTTTAAAAGCAAGTACTTCAGTACTTTAACTTAAGTAAAAAATTGACTGGAGAACTTTCACTTGTATCGGAGTAACATTGGACCAGTGGGATCTGCACTTTGACTTAAGTAATGAAGTTGGGTTCTTTGTCCACCTCTGGTTATTTGTGAACTGTAGAGTACATGTAACAGCAAAAACAACAAATTCGAGGGCATTAAAAATGGATGATTTGGGATTGAAAAAAAGAGAATGATGCACAAATAAGAGGACACTTCACATGTTTGTACTGACTGAATTAATGAAACTATTTACCGAGTTGCAGACCTGTGCTCTCTGTGCTTCATTTCCATTCAGGGTCTTAAAGATATGATACTTTTTGTGGGGTATGGAATTGAATCTGCCATATTTCTGTAAATACTCTATCTAGAGAGCTCCCATTACAGAAGTGACCAGGCAATCTGGTTTATAATAAGACCAGGACGTGATAGGAGATGAATACATTTGCTTTCTAGTATTTTTAGGGCCCTAAACCCCACTCACGAGTGCGTTTTTCTTCATTTTAAGCATTTTTTGGAAGCACCTATGGCCAGGATTTTCTAGATAGATGGCTTTATGTTTCCGTCCAGATTAGCAACATATAGAAAGTTAATTTACCAAATTTCAAACCTCTGTGCAGCCTAGAAGCTGAGAAAAATGCATTTAAATCCCCAAAAATACCTGGCGAGAATTTAGGGGCTACATTCTGGTCTAATTTCAGTAATTTTCAAAATGACCTAGTTCATTAAATACACAGAATACAGCCCGAAAATTTTATCAGTTCATATTTCACCAGTATCTATTATCATAAGCGCTCACAAAGAAAATTAATCTGATGCTGCAACCACCATCTGGTCATTTGGCAGGGACCTACCCTTTCAGGTATTTGTTTGTTTGAAAAAAGGAGGAATTCTCAATGGAATTTGACCGAAACAAAACACATTTTCATAAAGCGAATGAGTGCCATAGTACGGATCACATTAAATCTTTAGGCGCAGAACAATGCTCTCATGGGGGGCTTTGTTTGTGAATCCCAGGCCGAGGCGCGGTCCTACCGACCCGAGACCACGCGCTTTCCAAGGGGGAGGCTTAGAGAGAGGTGCCGGTCAAATGTGGCCTCGCTGTGAGCTCCGTTTAATCTTGTTAAATCTTTAGGCGTGGAGCAGCGTTCTCGTGGGGCTTCGTTCACGAACACAGGAATACCTGAAATATAAAATAATTGATAGTGCGTATGAAAAGGCTTTGGACGGAATGTCTTAACAATTGGACGAAGTGTCCTGATCCCCTCGTCTCTGTTCCATACTGAGCCTCAGGGTTTCCTCACCCTCTTTCTGAATCACGGACGCAATTCTAAAAAATCGGAACGTGCTACGGTCACGAGTACTGCTGTGACCACAACCACATACAGCACAGAGATATGGCAGAGCTAAAATACCCCTTAAAGCAGTGGCAAAACAAAGAGAGAGTCACGCATGCGTCACTGTTTTGTCTGGTATGTGCTTGACCCCACGTTTGTATTTCCACCAACATGGCAGACTTCCAGGTTTCTATTTTGCTATGTCGTCCCTTGCAAGTCAAAGACAGGGTTAGGGGCGGGGCTACACATGCCCCACCTTGCTCTCCGGGCTGCAGCCGGGTTCTTCTCACCGAGTTGTTGAGTTTTGTACCTTCAGTCACTGTTAACGAGTGAGATAACTAAAGCTAGCACTCACACAGCTCTTTACTGAGACATTTTCTTTGTAGAAAATTTAACTTCTTGAATGGAAAACCGTGGTACTAATGCTGTAAATCTAAATATTTTTATGGTGAATAAAGTGCAGTGTGTTATTATTATTTGAGTTGATGTGGCTTACCTCTGACAGAAAGAAAAACTCCAGGTCTACCTTGAAACTGTCCACCAGATATGTTTGTTATAAATCTGAAGAAGTATCTGCCTCGGTCCTGGTCTCTCACATCACTCAGTCTGAGACGGCAGTCACTCCGTTTGTCTCCGAGGTACTGAACCCTGTCTCTGTACTCTGGGGCTGAAGACAGATCAGGAGGCTCTTTACCGCTTTGAACCCGTTCTCTGCTCCAGAAAGCTTTCTCAACTTTATAACGAGTTGGATATGTTGGATATGTGTATGTGCAGCCCAGAGTCACTGTAGATCCCTTTCCAGCACAGATGGAGCTCGGTGTGTAAAACACAGCCCACTGCTGAGAAACAACACCTCCTGCAACATGAAATGCAGAAACATGTTGATGATGCACATGCAGGCCTCAGACAGTGAGTAAACCTGGATAAACTCTCCAGTGTAACAATCTGAGCTCATTTATAACTAAAAACACAATGAGAAGGTCCACAGGTCACACAGTACAGCAGGAGAGAGAGAGAGAGAGAGAGAGAGAGAGAGAGAGAGAGAGAGAAGAGAGAGAGCACTAAAGGAGGAGAGAGAGAGAGAGCACTAAAGGAGGAGAGAGAGAGAGAGAGAGAGAGAGAGAGAGAGAGAGAGAGAGAGAGCACAAAAGGGGGGAGAGAGAGAGCACTAAAGGGGGGGAGATAGAGAGCACTAAAGGAGGACAGAGAGAGAGAGCACTAAAGGGGGGAGAGAGAGAGCACTAAAGGGGGGGGGAGAGAGAGCACTAAAGGGGGAGAGATCACTAAGGGGGGTGAGGGAGAGAGCACTAAAGGTGGGAGAGAGAAAGAGCACTAAGGGGGGAGGAAGAGAGAGCACTAAAGGGGGGAGAGAGAGAGCACAAAAGGGGGGAGAGAGAGAGAGAGCACTAAAGGGGGGAGAGAGAGAGAGCACTAAATGGGGGGAGGGAGAGAGCATTAAAGGGGGGGAGGGAGAGCACTAAAGGGGGGAGGGAGAGAGCATTAAAGGGGAGGGAGAGAGCACTAAAGGGGGGGGGACTGAGAGAGCATTAAAGGGGGGGAAGGAGAGAGCACTAAAGGGGGGGAGAGAGAGAGAGAGAGAGAGAGAGAGACAGAACAAAAGGGGGGAGAGAGAGAGGACTAAAGGGGGGGAGAGAAAGAGAGCACTAAAGGGGGGAAGAGAGAGAGAGCACTATAGGGGGGGAGAGAGAGCACTAAAGGGGGGAGAGAGAGAGCACTAAAGGGGGGAGAGAGAGAGAGCACTAAAGAGGGAGAGAGAGAGACAGCACAAAAGGGGGGAGAGAGAGAGGACTAAAGGGGGGGAGAGAAAGAGAGCACTAAAGGGGGGAAGAGAGAGAGAGAGCACTATAGGGGGGGAGAGAGAGCACTAAAGGGGGGAGAGAGAGAGCACTAAAGGGGGGGAGAGAGAGAGCACTAAAGAGGGAGAGAGAGAGACAGCACAAAAGGGGGGAGAGAGAGAGGACTAAAGGGGGGGAGAGAAAGAGAGCACTAAAGGGGGGAAGAGAGAGAGAGAGCACTATAGGGGGGGAGAGAGAGCACTAAAGGGGGAAAGAGAGAGAGCACTAAAGGGGGGGAGAGAGAGAGCACTAAGGGGGGAGAGAGAGCACTAAAGGGGGGGAGAGAGAGAGCACTAAGGGGGGAGAGAGAGCACTAAAGGGGGGGAAAGAGAGAGAGCACTAAAGGGGGGAGAGAGAGAGAGCACTAAAGGGGGAAGAGAGAGAGCACTAAAGGGGGGGAGAGAGAGCACTAAAGGGGGGAAGAGAGAGAGAGCACTGAAGGGGGGAGAGAGAGAGAGCACTAAAGGGGGGGAGAGAGAGAGAACTAAAGGGGGAGAGAGAGAGAGAGAGCACTAAGGGGGGGGAGAGAGCACTAAAGGGGGGGAGAGAGCGCACTAAAGGGGGGGGAGAGAGAGCACTGAAGGGGGGAGAGAGAGCACTAAAGGGGGGGAGAGAGAGCACTAAAGGGGGGAGAGAGAGAGAGCACTAAAGGGGGGAAGAGAGAGAGAGCACTAAAGGGGGGGAAAGAGAGAGAGCACTAAAGGGGGGAGAGAGAGAGAGCACTAAAGGGGGGAGAGAGAGAGAGCACTAAAGGGGGGAGAGAGAGAGAGCACTAAAGGGGGGGAGAGAGAGAGCACTAAAGGGGGAAGAGAGAGAGAGCACTAAAGGGGGGGAGAGAGAGCACTAAAGGGGGGAAGAGAGAGAGAGCACTGAAGGGGGGAGAGAGAGAGAGCACTAAAGGGGGGAGAGAGAGAGAGAACTAAAGGGGGAGAGAGAGAGAGAGAGAGAGAGCACTAAGGGGGGGAGAGAGCACTAAAGGGGGGGAGAGAGAGCACTAAAGGGGGGGAGAGAGAGCACTGAAGGGGGGAGAGAGAGCACTAAAGGGGGGGAGAGAGAGCACTAAAGGGGGGGGGAGAGAGAGAGCACTAAAGGGGGGAAGAGAGAGAGAGCACTAAAGGGGGGAGAGAGAGCACTAAAGGGGGGAGAGAGAGAGAGAGAGAGAGAGAGAGAGAGAGAGTACTAAAGGGGGGAGAGAGAGTACTAAAGGGAGGGGAGAGAGAGCACTAAAGGGGGAGAGAGAGAGAGTACTAAAGGGGGAGAGAGAGAGAGCACTAAAGGGGGGAGAGAGAGAGAGCACTAAAGGGGGAGAGAGAGATAGCACTAAAGGTTTGGAGGGAGAGAGCACTTAAGGGGGGAGGGAGAAAGAGCACTAAGGGGGGAGAGAGAAAGAGCACTAAAGGGACAGAGAGAGAGAGCAGTAAAGGGGGGGAGAGAGAGCACTAAAGGGGGGGAGAGAGAGAGCACTAAAGGGGGGAGAGAGAGCACTAAAGGGGGGAGAGAGAGAGCACTAAAGGGGGGGAGAGAGAGCACTAAAGAGGGGAGGGAGAGAGCACTAAAGGGGGGGAGAGAGAGCACTAAAGGGGGGAGAGAGAGCACTAAAGGGGGGGAGAGAGAGAGAGCACTAAAGGGGGGGAGAGAGAGAGAGCACTAAAGGGGGGGGGAGAGAGAGAGCACGAAAGGGGGGAGAGAGAGACAGCACTAAAGGGGGGGAGAGAGAGAGCACTAAAGGGGGGAGGGAGAAAGAGCACTAAAGGGGGGAGAGAGAAAGAGCACTAAAGGGGGGGAGAGAGAGAGCACTAAAGGGGGGGAGAGAGAGCACTCAAGGGGGGGAGGGAGAGAGAGCACTAAAGGGGGGAGGGAGAGAGCACTAAAGGGGGGGAGGAAGAGATTACTAAATGGGTGGAGGGAGAGAGCACTAAATGGGGGGAGGGAGAGAGCACTAAAGGGGGGGAGAGAGAGAGCACTAAAGGGGGAGAGAGAGAGAGAGCACTAAAGGGGGAAGGGAGAGAGAGCACTAAAGGGGGGAGGGAGAGAGCACTAAATGGGGGAGGGAGAGATTACTAAATGGGTGGAGGGAGAGAGCACTAAAGGAGGGGAGGGAGAGAGCACTAAAGGGGGGGAGGGAGAGAGCACTAAAGTGGGGGAGGGAGAGAGAGCACTAAAGGGGGAGAGAGAGAGAGAGCACTAAAGGGGGAGAGAGCACTAAAGGAGGAAGGGAGAGAGAACACTAAAGGGGGGAGGGAGAGAGCACTAAATGGGGGGAGGGAGAGAGCACTAAAGGGGGGGAGGGAGAGAGCACTAAAGGGGGGAGGGAGAGAGAGCACTAAAGGGGGAGAGACAGAGAGCACTAAAGGGGGAGTGAGAGCACTAAAGGGGGAAGGGAGAGAGAGCACTAAAGGGGGGAGAGAGAGAGAGCACAAAACGGGGAGAGAGAGAGAGAGCACTAAACGGGGGAGGGAGAGAGCACTAAAGGGGGGGAGGGAGAGAGCACTAAAGGGGGGGAGAGAGAGAGCACTAAAGGGGGGAGGGAGAGAGAGCACTAAAGGGGGAGAGAGAGAGCACTAAGGGGGGGAGGGAGAGAGAGCACTAAACGGGGGAAGAGAGAGAGCACTAAACGGGGGAAGAGAGAGAGAGCACTAAAGGGGGAGAGAGCACTAAAGGGGGAAGGGAGAGAGAGCACTAAAGGGGGGAGGGAGAGAGCACTAAAGGGGGGAGGGAGAGAGCACTAAAGGAGGGGAGGGAGAGAGCACTAAAGGGGGGGAGGGAGAGAGCACTAAAGGGGGCGAGGGAGAGATTACTAAATGGGTGGAGGGAGAGAGCACTAAAGGAGGGGAGGGAGAGAGCACTAAATGGGGGGAGGGAGAGAGCACTAAAGGAGGGGAGGGAGAGAGCACTAAAGGGGGGGACGGAGAGAGCACTAAAGGGGGAGAGAGAGAGAGCACTAAAGGGGGGAGAGAGAGCACTAAAGGGGGAGAAAGCACTAAAGGGGGAAGGGAGAGAGAGCACTAAAGGGGGGAGGGAGAGATTACTAAATGGGTGGAGGGAGAGAGCACTAAAGGAGGGGAGGGAGAGAGCACTAAAGGGGGGGACGGAGAGAGCACTAAAGGGGGGGAGGGAGAGAGAGCACTAAAGGGGGAGAGAGAGAGCACTAAAGGGGGAAGGGAGAGAGAGCACTAAAGGGGGGGGGAGAGAGAGAGCACAAAACGGGGAGAGAGAGAGAGCACTAAAGGGGGGGAGGGAGAGAGCACTAAAGGGGGGAGGGAGAGAGAGCACTAAAGGGGGAGAGAGAGAGCACTAAACGGGGGGAGAGAGAGAGCACTAAAGTGGGGGAGGGAGAGAGAGCACTAAACGGGGGAAGAGAGAGAGCACTAAATGGGGGAAGAGAGAGAGAGCACTAAAGGGGGGAGAGAGAGAGAGAGCACTAAACAGGGGAAGAGAGAGAGAGCACTAAACAGGGGAAGAGAGAGAGAGCACTAAAGGGAGAGAGAGAGCATTATGGGGGGGAGAGAGAGAGAGCATTAAGAGGGGGAGAGAGAGAGCATTAAGGGGGGGAGAGAGAGAGCACAAAAGGGGGGTAGAGAGAGAGCACTAAAGGGGGAGAGAGTGAGCACTAAAAGGGGGAGAGAGAGAGCCCTAAAGGGGGGGGAAGAGAGAGCACTAAAGGGGGGTGAGGGGGAGAGAGCACTAAAGGGGGGAGGGAGAGAGCACTAAAGTGGGGGAGGGAGAGAGCACTAAATGGGGGGAGGGAGAGAGCACTAAATGGGGGGAGGGAGAGAGCACTAAATGGGGGGAGGGAGAGAGCACTATATGGGGGAAGGGAGAGAGCACTAAATGGGGGGATGGAGAGAGCATTAAAGGGGGTTGGGAGAGAGAGAGCACTAAAGGGGGAGAGAGAGCACTAAAGGGGGGAGAGAGAGAGCACTAAACGGGGAGACAGAGCACTCAAGGGGGAGAGAGAGCACTCAAGGGGGGAGGGAGAGAGCACTCAAGGGGGGAGGGAGAGAGCACTAAAAGGGGGAGGGAGAGATAACTAAAGAGGGAGAGAGAGCACTAAAGAGGGGGAGGGAGAGAGTGCACTAAAGGGGGGGAGAGAGAGAGCACTAAACGGGGGAAGGAGAGAGAGCACTAAACGGGGGAAGGAGAGAGAGAGCACTAAAGGGGGGAAGGAGAGAGAGAGAGCACTAAGGGGGGAGAGAGAGAGAGAGAGAGAGAGAGCACTAAAGGGGGGGAGGGAGAGAGCACTCAAGGGGGGGAGAGAGAACACTAAAGAGGGGAGGGGAGGAGAGAGCACTAAAGGGGGGGAGAATGAGAGCACTAAAGGGGGGAGGGAGAAAGAGCACTAAAGGGGGGAGAGAGAAAGAGCACTAAAGGGGGGAGAGAGAGAGCACTAAAGGGGGGGAGAGAGAGCACTCAAGGGGGGGAGGGAGAGAGAGCACTAAAGGGGGGAGGGAGAGAGCACTAAAGGGGGGGGAGGAAGAGATTACTAAATGGGTGGAGGGAGAGAGCACTAAATGGGGGGAGGGAGAGAGCACTAAAGGAGGGGAGGGAGAGAGCACTAAAGGGGGGAGAGAGAGAGCACTAAAGGGGGAGAGAGAGAGAGAGCACTAAAGGGGGAAGGGAGAGAGAGCACTAAAGGGGGGAGGGAGAGAGCACTAAATGGGGGAGGGAGAGATTACTAAATGGGTGGAGGGAGAGAGCACTAAAGGAGGGGAGGGAGAGAGCACTAAAGGGGGGGAGGGAGAGAGCACTAAAGGGGGGGAGGGAGAGAGAGCACTAAAGGGGGAGAGAGAGAGAGAGCACTAAAGGGGGGAGAGAGCACTAAAGGAGGAAGGGAGAGAGAACACTAAAGGGGGGAGGGAGAGAGCACTAAATGGGGGGAGGCAGAGAGCACTAAAGGGGGGGAGGGAGAGAGCACTAAAGGGGGAGAGGGAGAGAGCACTAAAGGGGGGAGGGAGAGAGAGCACTAAAGGGGGAGAGACAGAGAGCACTAAAGGGGGAGTGAGAGCACTAAAGGGGAAGGGAGAGAGAGCACTAAAGGGGGGAGAGAGAGAGAGAGCACAACGGGGGGGAGGGAGAGAGCACTAAAGGGGGGGGAGGGAGAGAGCACTAAAGGGGGGGAGAGAGAGAGCACTAAAGGGGGGAGGGAGAGAGAGCACTAAAGGGGGAGAGAGAGAGAGCACTAAATGGGGGAAGAGAGAGAAGAGAGCACTAAACTGGGGGAGGGAGAGAGAGCACTAAACGGGGGAAGAGAGAGAGAGCACTAAACGGGGGAAGAGAGAGAGCACTAAAGGGGGGGAGGGAGAGAGCACTAAGGGGGGGGAGGGAGAGATTACTAAATGGGTGGAGGGAGAGAGCACTAAATGGGGGAAGGGAGAGAGCACTAAAGGAGGGGAGGGAGAGAGCACTAAAGGGGGGGAGAGAGAGAGCACAAAACGGGGAGAGAGAGAGAGCACTAAAGGGGGGGAGGGAGAGAGCACTAAAGGGGGGGAGGGAGAGAGCACTAAAGGGGGGAGGGAGAGAGAGCACTAAAGGGGGAGAGAGAGAGCACTAAAGGAGGGGAGGGAGAGAGCACTAAAGGGGGGGGAGAGAGAGAGCACAAAACGGGGAGAGAGAGAGAGCACTAAAGGGGGGGAGGGAGAGAGCACTAAAGGGGGGGAGGGAGAGAGCACTAAAGGGGGAGGGAGAGAGAGCACTAAAGGGGAGAGAGAGAGCACTAAACGGGGGGAGAGAGAGAGCACTAAAGTGGGGGAGGGAGAGAGAGCACTAAACGGGGGAAGAGAGAGAGAGCACTAAACGGGGGAAGAGAGAGAGAGCACTAAAGGGAGAGAGAGAGCATTATGGGGGGGAGAGAGAGAGAGAGCACTAAACAGGGGAAGAGAGAGAGAGCACTAAACAGGGGAAGAGAGAGAGAGCACTAAAGGGAGAGAGAGAGCATTATGGGGGGGGAGAGAGAGAGAGCATTAAGAGGGGGAGAGAGAGAGAGCATTAAGGGGGGGAGAGAGAGAGAGCACAAAAGGGGGGTAGAGAGAGAGCACTAAAGGGGGAGAGAGTGAGCACTAAAAGGGGGAGAGAGAGAGCGCTAAAGGGGGGAAGAGAGAGCACTAAAGAGGGTGAGGGAGAGAGAGCACTAAAGGGGGGAGGGAGAGAGCACTAAAGTGGGGGAGGGAGAGAGCACTAAATGGGGGGAGGGAGAGAGCACTAAATGGGGGGAGGGAGAGAGCACTAAATGGGGGGGAGGGGAGAGAGCACTATATGGGGGAAGGGAGAGAGCACTAAATGGGGGGAGGGAGAGAGCATTAAAGGGGGTTGGGAGAGAGAGAGCACTAAAGGGGGAGAGAGAGCACTAAAGGGGGGAGAGAGAGAGCACTAAACGGGGAGACAGAGCACTCAAGGGGGAGAGAGAGCACTCAAGGGGGGAGGGAGAGAGCACTCAAGGGGGGAGGGAGAGAGCACTAAAAGGGGGAGGGAGAGATAACTAAAGAGGGAGAGAGAGCACTAAAGAGGGGGAGGGAGAGAGTGCACTAAAGGGGGGGAGAGAGAGAGCACTAAACGGGGGAAGGAGAGAGAGCACTAAACGGGGGAAGGAGAGAGAGAGCACTAAAGGGGGGAAGGAGAGAGAGAGAGCACTAAGGGGGAGAGAGAGAGAGAGAGAGAGAGAGAGAGCACTAAAGGGGGGGAGGGAGAGAGCACTCAAGGGGGGAGAGAGAACACTAAAGAGGGGAGGGAGAGAGAGCACTAAAGGGGGGGGGAGAGAGAGCACTAAAGTGGGGAGGGAGAAAGAGCACTAAAGGGGGGAGAGAGAAAGAGCACTAAAGGGGGGGAGAGAGAGAGCACTAAAGGGGGGGAGAGAGAGCACTCAAGGGGGGGAGGGAGAGAGAGCACTAAAGGGGGGAGGGAGAGAGCACTAAAGGGGGGGAGGAAGAGATTACTAAATGGGGTGGAGGGAGAGAGCACTAAATGGGGGGAGGGAGAGAGCACTAAAGGAGGGGAGGGAGAGAGCACTAAAGGGGGGAGAGAGAGAGCACTAAAGGGGGAGAGGAGAGAGAGAGCACTAAAGGGGGAAGGGAGAGAGAGCACTAAAGGGGGGAGGGAGAGAGCACTAAATGGGGGAGGGAGAGATTACTAAATGGGTGGAGGGAGAGAGCACTAAAGGAGGGGAGGGAGAGAGCACTAAAGGGGGGGGAGGGAGAGAGCACTAAAGGGGGGGAGGGAGAGAGAGCACTAAAGGGGGAGAGAGAGAGAGAGCACTAAAGGGAGAGAGAGCACTAAAGGAGGAAGGGAGAGAGAACACTAAAGGGGGGAGGGAGAGAGCACTAAATGGGGGGAGGCAGAGAGCACTAAAGGGGGGGAGGGAGAGAGCACTAAAGGGGGAGAGGGAGAGAGCACTAAAGGGGGGGAGGGAGAGAGAGCACTAAAGGGGGAGAGACAGAGAGCACTAAAGGGGGAGTGAGAGCACTAAAGGGGGAAGGGAGAGAGAGCACTAAAGGGGGGAGAGAGAGAGAGCACAAAACGGGGAGAGAGAGAGAGCACTAAACGGGGGGAGGGAGAGAGCACTAAAGGGGGGGAGGGAGAGAGCACTAAAGGGGGGGAGAGAGAGAGCACTAAAGGGGGGAGGGAGAGAGAGCACTAAAGGGGGAGAGAGAGAGAGCACTAAACGGGGGAAGAGAGAAAGAGAGCACTAAAGTGGGGGAGGGAGAGAGAGCACTAAACGGGGGAAGAGAGAGAGAGCACTAAACGGGGGAAGAGAGAGAGCACTAAAGGGGGAAGGGTGAGAGAGCACTAAAGGGGGGAGGGAGAGAGCACTAAGGGGGGGGAGGGAGAGATTACTAAATGGGTGGAGGGAGAGAGCACTAAATGGGGGAAGGGAGAGAGCACTAAAGGAGGGGAGGGAGAGAGCACTAAAGGGGGGGAGGGAGAGCGCACTAAAGGGGGGGAGGGAGAGAGAGCACTAAAGGGGGAGAGAGAGAGAGCACTAAGGGGGGAGGGAGAGAGAGCACTAAACGGGGGAAGAGAGAGAGCACTAAACGGGGGATGAGAGAGAGAGCACTAAAGGGGGAGAGAGCACTAAAGGGGGAAGGGAGAGAGAGCACTAAAGGGGGGAGGGAGAGAGCACTAAAGGGGGGAGGGAGAGAGCACTAAAGGAGGGGAGGGAGAGAGCACTAAAGGGGGGGAGGGAGAGAGCACTAAAGGGGGCGAGGGAGAGATTACTAAATGGGGGGAGGGAGAGAGCACTAAAGGAGGGGAGGGAGAGAGCACTAAATGGGGGAGGGAGAGAGCACTAAAGGGGGAGGGAGAGAGAGCACTAAAGGGGGAGAGAGAGAGAGCACTAAAGGGGGGAGAGAGAGCACTAAAGGGGGAGAGAGCACTAAAGGGGGAAGGGAGAGAGAGCACTAAAGGGGGGAGGGAGAGATTACTAAATGGGTGGAGGGAGAGAGCACTAAAGGAGGGGAGGGAGAGAGCACTAAAGGGGGGGACGGAGAGAGCACTAAAGGGGGGGAGGGAGAGAGAGCACTAAAGGGGGAGAGAGAGAGAGCACTAAAGGGGGAAGGGAGAGAGAGCACTAAACGGGGAGAGAGAGAGAGAGCACTAAAGGGGGGGAGGGAGAGAGCACTAAAGGGGGGGAGGGAGAGAGCACTAAAGGGGGGAGGGAGAGAGAGCACTAAAGGGGGAGAGAGAGAGCACTAAACGGGGGGAGAGAGAGAGCACTAAAGTGGGGGAGGGAGAGAGAGCACTAAACGGGGGAAGAGAGAGAGAGCACTAAACGGGGGAAGAGAGAGAGAGCACTAAAGGGGGGAGAGAGAGAGAGAGCACTAAACAGGGGAAGAGAGAGAGAGAGCACTAAACAGGGGAAGAGAGAGAGAGCACTAAAGGGAGAGAGAGAGCATTATGGGGGGGAGAGAGAGAGAGCATTAAGAGGGGGAGAGAGAGAGCATTAAGGGGGGGAGAGAGAGAGCACAAAAGGGGGGTAGAGAGAGAGCACTAAAGGGGGAGAGAGTGAGCACTAAAAGGGGGAGAGAGAGAGCCCTAAAGGGGGGGAAGAGAGAGCACTAAAGGGGGTGAGGGAGAGAGAGCACTAAAGGGGGGAGGGAGAGAGCACTAAAGTGGGGGAGGGAGAGAGCACTAAATGGGGGGAGGGAGAGAGCACTAAATGGGGGGAGGGAGAGAGCACTAAATGGGGGGAGGGAGAGAGCACTATATGGGGGAAGGGAGAGAGCACTAAATGGGGGGAGGGAGAGAGCATTAAAGGGGGTTGGGAGAGAGAGAGCACTAAACGGGGAGACAGAGCACTCAAGGGGGGAGAGAGAGAGCACTAAACGGGGAGACAGAGCACTCAAGGGGGAGAGAGAGCACTCAAGGGGGGAGGGAGAGAGCACTCAAGGGGGGAGGGAGAGAGCACTAAAAGGGGGAGGGAGAGATAACTAAAGAGGGAGAGAGAGCACTAAAGAGGGGGAGGGAGAGAGTGCACTAAAGGGGGGAGAGAGAGAGCACTAAACGGGGGAAGGAGAGAGAGCACTAAACGGGGGAAGGAGAGAGAGAGCACTAAAGGGGGGAAGGAGAGAGAGAGAGCACTAAGGGGGAGAGAGAGAGAGAGAGAGAGAGAGAGAGCGAGAGCACTAAAGGGGGGGAGGGAGAGAGCACTCAAGGGGGGAGAGAGAACACTAAAGAGGGGAGGGAGAGAGAGCACTAAAGGGGGGGGAGGGAGAGAGAGCACTAAAGAGGGGGAGAGAGAGCACTAAAGGGGGAGGGAGAGAGCACTAAAGGGGGGAGAGAGGAAGAGCACGAAAGGGGGGAGAGAGGAAGAGCACTAAAGGGGGTAGAGAGAGAGCACAAAAGGGGGGGGAGAGAGAGAGAGAGAGAGAGAGATAGAGCACTAAAGGGGGGGAGGGAGAGAGCACTCAAGGGGGGAGAGAGAGAGCACTAAACGGGGGAAGAGAGAGAGAGCACTAAAGGGGGGGAGGGAGAGCACTAAACGGGGGAAGGAGAGAGAGCACTAAACGGGGGAAGGAGAGAGAGAACTAAAGGGGGGAAGGAGAGAGAGAGAGCACTAAGGGGGAGAGAGAGAGAGAGAGAGAGAGAGAGGAGAGAGAGAGAGAGAGCACTAAAGGGGGGGGAGGGAGAGAGCACTCAAGGGGGGAGAGAGAACACTAAAGAGGGGAGGGAGAGAGAGCACTAAAGGGGGGAGGGAGAGAGAGCACTAAAGAGGGGAGAGAGAGCACTAAAGGGGGAGGGAGAGAGCACTAAAGGGGGGAGAGAGGAAGAGCACGAAAGGGGGGGAGAGAGGAAGAGCACTAAAGGGGGTAGAGAGAGAGCACAAAAGGGGGGGAGAGAGAGAGAGAGAGAGAGAGAGCACTAAAGAGGGGGGTGGGGAGGGAGAGAGAGCACTAAAGGGGGGAGAGAGAGAGCACTAAACGGGGGAAGAGAGAGAGAGAGCACTAAAGGGGGGAGGGAGAGCACTAAACGGGGGAAGGAGAGAGAGAGCACTAAAGGGGGGAAGGAGAGATAGAGAGCACTAAGGGGGAGAGAGAGAGAGAGAGAGAGAGAGAGAGAGAGAAGAGAGAGAGAGAGAGCACTAAAGGGGGGAGGGATAGAGCACTCAAGGGGGGAGAGAGAACACTAAAGAGGGGAGGGAGAGAGAGCACTAAAGGGGGGGAGGGAGAGAGAGCACTAAAGAGGGGAGAGAGAGCACTAAAGGGGGAGGGAGAGAGCACTAAAGGGGGGAGAGAGAAGAGCACGAAAGGGGGGAGAGAGGAAGAGCACTAAAGGGGGTAGAGAGAGAGCACAAAAGGGGGGAGAGAGAGCACTAAAGGGGGAGAGAGAGAGCACTAAAGGGGGAGAGAGAGAGAGCACTAAAGGGGGAGAGAGAGAGAGCACTAAAGGGGGGGGAGATGGCACTAAAGGGGGGGGAGAGAGAGCGCTAAAGGGGGGGAGAGAGAGAGCACTAAAGGGGGGAGAGAGAGAGCACTAAAGGGGGGGAGAGAGAGAGCACTAAAGGGGGGAGAGAGAGAGCACTAAAGGGGGGGAGAGAGCGAGCACTAAAGGGGGGAGAGAGAGAGAGAGCACTAAAGGGGGGGGAGAGGGCACTAAGGGGGGAGAGAGGCACTAAAGGGGGGGAGAGAGAGAGAGCACTAAAGGGGGGAGAGAGAGAGAGCACTAAAGGGGAGAGAGAGAGAGAGCACTAAAGGGGGGAGAGAGATAGAGCACTAAAGGGGGGAGAGAGAGAGCACTAAAGGGGAGAGAGAGAGAGAGCACTAAAGGGGGGAGAGAGAGAGCACTAAAGGGGGGGAGGGGAGAGAGCACTAAAGGGGGGGAGAGAGAGAGCACTAAAGGGGGGAAGAGAGAGAGAGCACTAAAGGGGGAGAGAGAGCAATAAAGGGGGGGAGAGAGAGAGCACTAAAGGGGGGGAAAGAGAGCACTAAAGGGGGGAGAGAGAGCACTAAAGGGGGGGGAGAGAGAGAGCACTAAAGGGGGGAAGAGAGAGAGAGCATTAAAGGGGGGAGAGAGAGAGAGAGCACTAAAGGGGGGGGGAGAGAGCACTAAAGGGGGAGAGAGAGCGCTAAAGGGGGGGAGAGAGAGAGCACTAAAGGGCGGGAAGAGACAGAGAGCATTAAAGGGGGAGAGAGAGAGCACTAAAGGGGGGGAAGAGAGAGAGAGCATTAAAGGGGGGAGAGAGAGAGAGCACTAAAGGGGGGAGAGAGAGAGCACTAAAGGGGGGAAGAGAGAGAGAGCATTAAAGGGGGGAGAGAGAGAGAGCACTAAAGGGGGGGGAGAGAGCACTAAAGGGGGAGAGAGAGCACTAAAGGGGGGGAGAGAGAGAGCACTAAAGGGGGGAAGAGACAGAGAGCATTAAAGGGGGGGAGGAGAGAGCACTAAAGGGGGAGAGAGAGAGAGAGAGAGAGAGAGAGAGAGAGCACTAAAGGGGGGAGAGAGAGAGCACTAAAGTGGGGGAGAGAGAGAGCACTAAAGGGGGGAGAGAGAGCGAGCACTAAAGGGGGGGAGAGAGAGAGAGAGCACTAAAGGGGGGGGGAGAGAGCACTAAAGGGGGAGAGAGAGCGCTAAAGGGGGGGAGAGAGAGAGAGCACTAAAGGGGGGAGAGAGAGAGAGCACTAAAGGGGGGGAGAGAGAGAGAGCACTAAAGGGGGGGAGAGAGAGCAATAAAGGGGCGGAGAGAGAGAGCACTAAAGGGGGAGAGAGAGAGAGAGCACTAAAGGGGGGGAAGAGAGCACTAAAGGGGGGGAAAGAGAGCACTAAAGGGGGGGAGAGAGAGAGCACTAAAGGGGGGAAGAGAGAGAGAGCATTAAAGGGGGGAGAGAGAGAGAGCACTAAAGGGGGGAGAGAGAGCACTAAAGGGGGAGAGAGAGAGAGAGAGAGAGAGAGAGTACTAAGGGGGGGAGAGAGAGAGTACTAAGGGGGGGAGAGAGAGAGAGCACTAAAGGGGGGAGAGAGAGAGAGTACTAAAGGGGGACAGAGAGAGAGAGCACTAAAGGGGGGAGAGAGAGAGCACTAAAGGGGGAGAGAGAGAGAGAGAGAGCACTAAAGGGGGCTGAGAGGAGAGCACTAAAGGGGGGGAGAGAGAGAGCACTAAAGGGGGGGAGAGAGAGAGCACTAAGGGGGGGAGAGAGAGAGCACTAAAGGGGGAGAGAGAGAGAGCACTAAAGGGGGAGAGAGAGAACACTAAAGGGGGGGAGAGAGAGCACTAAAGGGGGGGAGAGAGAGAGCACTAAAGGGGGGGAGAGAGAGCACTAAAGGGGGAGAGAGTGAGCACTAAAGGGGGAGAGAGAGAGAGAGAGAGCACTAAAGGGGGGGAGAGAGAGAGCACTAAAGGGGGGAGAGAGAGCACTAAAGGGGGGAGAGAGAGCACTAAAGGGGGGGGAGAGAGAGAGCACTAAAGGGGAGAGAGAGAGAGCACTAAAGGGGGAGAGAGAGATCACTAAAGGGGGGGAGAGAGAGCACTAAAGGGGGGGAGAGAGAGAGCACTAAGGGGGGGAGAGAGAGAGAGCACTAAAGGGGGGGAGAGAGAGAGCACTAAGGGGGGGAGAGAGAGCACTAAAGGGGGGGAGAGAGAGAGTACTAAAGGGGGGGAGAGAGAGAGCACTAAGGGGGGGAGAGAGAGCACTAAAGGGGGGAGAGAGAGAGTACTAAAGGGGGGGGAGCAGAGAGCACTAAAGGGGGGGAGAGAGAGAGTCCTAAAGGGGGGAGAGAGAGAGCACTAAGGGGGGGAGAGAGAGCACTAAAGGGGGGGAGAGAGAGAGCACTAAAGGGGGAGAGAGAGAGAGAGCACTAAAGGGGGGAGAGAGAGCACTAAAGGGGGGAGAGAGAGAGCACTAAAGGGGGGGAGAGAGAGCACTAAAGGGGGGAGAGAGAGAGAGCACTAAAGGGGGGGAGAGAGAGCACTAAAGAGGGGAGGGAGAGAGCACTAAAGGGGGGGAGAGAGAGCACTAAAGGGGGGAGAGAGAGCACTAAAGGGGGGGGAGAGAGAGAGAGCACTAAAGGGGGGGAGAGAGAGAGAGCACTAAAGGGGGGGGAGAGAGAGAGAGCACGAAAGGGGGGGAGAGAGAGAGAGCACTAAAGGGGGGGAGAGAGAGAGCACTAAAGGGGGGAGGAGAAAGAGCACTAAAGGGGGGAGAGAGAAAGAGCACTAAAGGGGGGGAGAGAGAGAGCACTAAAGGGGGGAGAGAGAGCACTCAAGGGGGGAGAGAGAGAGCACTAAAGGGGGAGAGAGAGAGCACTAAAGGGGGGGAGGCAGAGAGCACTAAGGGGGGGAGAGAGAGAGCACTAAAGGGGGAGAGAGAGAGAGCACTAAAGGGGGAGAGAGAGAACACTAAAGGGGGGGAGAGAGAGCACTAAAGGGGGGGAGAGAGAGAGCACTAAAGGGGGGGAGAGAGAGCACTAAAGGGGGAGAGAGAGAGCACTAAAGGGGGAGAGAGAGAGAGCACTAAAGGGGGGGAGAGAGAGAGCACTAAAGGGGGGGAGAGAGAGCACTAAAGGCGGGAGAGAGAGCACTAAAGGGGGGAGAGAGAGAGCACTAAAGCGGGAGAGAGAGAGAGCACTAAAGGGGGAGAGAGAGATCACTAAAGGGGGGGAGAGAGAGCACTAAAGGGGGGGAGAGAGAGAGCACTAAGGGGGGGAGAGAGAGAGAGAGAGCACTAAAGGGGGGGAGAGAGAGAGCACTAAGGGGGGGAGAGAGAGCACTAAAGGGGGGGAGAGAGAGAGTACTAAAGGGGGGGAGAGAGAGAGCACTAAGGGGGGGAGAGAGAGCACTAAAGGGGGGAGAGAGAGAGTACTAAAGGGGGGGAGAGAGTACTAAAGGGGGGGGAGAGAGAGCACTAAGGGGGGGAGAGAGAGAGAGCACTAAAGGGGGGGAGAGAGAGAGCACTAAGGGGGGGAGAGAGAGCACTAAAGGGGGGGAGAGAGAGAGTCCTAAAGGGGGGGAGAGAGAGAGCACTAAGGGGGGGAGAGAGAGCACTAAAGGGGGGGAGAGAGAGAGCACTAAAGGGGGAGAGAGAGAGAGAGCACTAAAGGGGGGGAGAGAGAGCACTAAAGGGGGGGAGAGAGAGAGCACTAAAGGGGGGGAGAGAGAGCACTAAAGGGGGGAGAGAGAGAGCACTAAAGGGGGGGAGAGAGAGCACTAAAGAGGGGAGGGAGAGAGCACTAAAGAGGGGGAGAGAGAGCACTAAAGGGGGGAGAGAGAGCACTAAAGGGGGGGAGAGAGAGAGAGCACTAAGGGGGGGAGAGAGAGAGAGCACTAAAGGGGGGGAGAGAGAGCACTAAAGAGGGGAGGGAGAGAGCACTAAAGGGGGGGAGAGAGAGCACTAAAGGGGGGAGAGAGAGCACTAAAGGGGGGGAGAGAGAGAGAGCACTAAAGGGGGGGAGAGAGAGAGAGCACTAAAGGGGGGGGAGAGAGAGAGAGCACGAAAGGGGGGGAGAGAGAGAGAGCACTAAGGGGGGGGAGAGAGAGAGCACTAAAGGGGGGAGGGAGAAAGAGCACTAAAGGGGGGAGAGAGAAAGAGCACTAAAGGGGGGGAGAGAGAGAGCACTAAAGGGGGGGAGAGAGAGCACTCAAGGGGGGAGAGAGAGAGCACTAAAGGGGGGAGAGAGAGAGCACTAAAGGGGGGGAGAGAGAGAGCACTAAGGGGGGGAGAGAGAGAGCACTAAAGGGGGAGAGAGAGAGAGCACTAAAGGGGGAGAGAGAGAGCACTAAAGGGGGGGAGAGAGAGCACTAAAGGGGGGGAGAGAGAGAGCACTAAAGGGGGGGAGAGAGAGCACTAAAGGGGGAGAGAGAGAGAGCACTAAAGGGGGAGAGAGAGAGAGCACTAAAGGGGGGGAGAGAGAGAGCACTAAAGGGGGGGAGAGAGAGCACTAAAGGCGGGAGAGAGAGCACTAAAGGGGGGAGAGAGAGAGCACTAAAGCGGGAGAGAGAGAGAGCACTAAAGGGGGAGAGAGAGATCACTAAAGGGGGGGAGAGAGAGCACTAAAGGGGGGGAGAGAGAGAGCACTAAGGGGGGGAGAGAGAGAGAGAGCACTAAAGGGGGGGAGAGAGAGAGCACTAAAGGGGGGGAGAGAGAGAGTCCTAAAGGGGGGGAGAGAGAGAGCACTAAGGGGGGGAGAGAGAGCACTAAAGGGGGGGAGAGAGAGAGCACTAAAGGGGGAGAGAGAGAGAGAGCACTAAAGGGGGGGAGAGAGAGCACTAAAGGGGGGGAGAGAGAGAGCACTAAAGGGGGGGAGAGAGAGCACTAAAGGGGGGAGAGAGAGAGCACTAAAGGGGGGGAGAGAGAGCACTAAAGAGGGGAGGGAGAGAGCACTAAAGAGGGGGAGAGAGAGCACTAAAGGGGGGAGAGAGAGCACTAAAGGGGGGGAGAGAGAGAGAGCACTAAAGGGGGGGAGAGAGAGAGAGCACTAAAGGGGGGGAGAGAGAGCACTAAAGAGGGGAGGGAGAGAGCACTAAAGGGGGGGAGAGAGAGCACTAAAGGGGGGAGAGAGAGCACTAAAGGGGGGGAGAGAGAGAGAGCACTAAAGGGGGGGAGAGAGAGAGAGCACTAAAGGGGGGGGAGAGAGAGAGAGCACGAAAGGGGGGGAGAGAGAGAGAGCACTAAGGGGGGGGAGAGAGAGAGCACTAAAGGGGGGAGGGAGAAAGAGCACTAAAGGGGGGAGAGAGAAAGAGCACTAAAGGGGGGGAGAGAGAGAGCACTAAAGGGGGGGAGAGAGAGCACTCAAGGGGGGAGAGAGAGAGCACTAAAGGGGGAGAGAGAGAGCACTAAAGGGGGGGAGAGAGAGAGCACTAAGGGGGGGAGAGAGAGAGCACTAAAGGGGGAGAGAGAGAGAGCACTAAAGGGGGAGAGAGAGAGCACTAAAGGGGGGGAGAGAGAGCACTAAAGGGGGGGAGAGAGAGAGCACTAAAGGGGGGGAGAGAGAGCACTAAAGGGGGAGAGAGAGAGAGCACTAAAGGGGGAGAGAGAGAGAGCACTAAAGGGGGGGAGAGAGAGAGCACTAAAGGGGGGGAGAGAGAGCACTAAAGGCGGGAGAGAGAGCACTAAAGGGGGGAGAGAGAGAGCACTAAAGCGGGAGAGAGAGAGAGCACTAAAGGGGGAGAGAGAGATCACTAAAGGGGGGGAGAGAGAGCACTAAAGGGGGGGAGAGAGAGAGCACTAAGGGGGGGAGAGAGAGCACTAAAGGGGGGGAGAGAGAGAGCACTAAGGGGGGGAGAGAGAGCATTAAAGGGGGGGAGAGAGAGAGTACTAAAGGGGGGGAGAGAGAGAGCACTAAGGGGGGGAGAGAGAGCACTAAAGGGGGGAGAGAGAGAGTACTAAAGGGGGGGAGAGAGTACTAAAGGGGGGGGAGAGAGAGCACTAAGGGGGGGAGAGAGAGAGCACTAAAGTGGGGGAGAGAGAGAGCACTAAGGGGGGGAGAGAGAGCACTAAAGGGGGGGGAGAGAGAGAGTCCTAAAGGGGGGGAGAGAGACAGCACTAAGGGGGGGAGAGAGAGCACTAAAGGGGGGGAGAGAGAGAGCACTAAAGGGGGAGAGAGAGAGAGAGCACTAAAGGGGGGGAGAGAGAGCACTAAAGGGGGGGAGAGAGAGAGCACTAAAGGGGGGGAGAGAGAGCACTAAAGAGGGGAGGGAGAGAGCACTAAAGAGGGGGAGAGAGAGCACTAAAGGGGGGAGAGAGAGCACTAAAGGGGGGGAGAGAGAGAGAGCACTAAAGGGGGGGAGAGAGAGAGAGCACTAAAGGGGGGGGAGAGAGAGAGAGCACGAAAGGGGGGGAGAGAGAGAGAGCACTAAAGGGGGGGGAGAGAGAGCACTAAAGGGGGGAGAGAGAGAGAGCACTAAAGGGGGGGAGAGAGAGCACTAAAGAGGGGAGGGAGAGAGCACTAAAGAGGGGGAGAGAGAGCACTAAAGGGGGGAGAGAGAGCACTAAAGGGGGGGAGAGAGAGAGAGCACTAAAGGGGGGGAGAGAGAGAGAGCACTAAAGGGGGGGGGAGAGAGAGAGAGCACGAAAGGGGGGGAGAGAGAGAGAGCACTAAAGGGGGGGAGAGAGAGAGCACTAAAGGGGGGAGGGAGAAAGAGCACTAAAGGGGGGAGAGAGAAAGAGCACTAAAGGGGGGGAGAGAGAGAGCACTAAAGGGGGGGAGAGAGAGCACTCAAGGGGGGAGGGAGAGAGAGCACTAAAGGGGGGAGGGAGAGATTACTAAATGGGTGGAGGGAGAGAGCACTAAATGGGGGGAGGGAGAGAGCACTAAAGGAGGGGAGGGAGAGAGCACTAAAGGGGGGGAGAGAGAGAGCACTAAAGGGGGAGAGAGAGAGAGAGCACAAAAGGGGGAAGGGAGAGAGAGCACTAAAGGGGGGAGGGAGAGAGCACTAAATGGGGGAGGGAGAGATTACTAAATGGGTGGAGGGAGAGAGCACTAAAGGAGGGGAGGGAGAGAGCACTAAAGGGGAGGAGGGAGAGAGCACTAAAGGGGGGGAGGGAGAGAGAGCACTAAAGGGGGAGAGAGAGAGAGAGCACTAAAGGGGGAGAGAGCACTAAAGGAGGAAGGGAGAGAGAACACTAAAGGGGGGAGGGAGAGAGCACTAAATGGGGGGAGGCAGAGAGCACTAAAGGGGGGGAGGGAGAGAGCACTAAAGGGGGGGAGGGAGAGAGACCACTAAAGGGGGAGAGACAGAGAGCACTAAAGGGGGAGTGAGAGCACTAAAGGGGGAAGGGAGAGAGAGCACTAAAGGGGGGAGAGAAAGAGAGCACAAAACAGGGAGAGAGAGAGAGCACTAAATGGGGGGAGGGAGAGAGCACTAAAGGGGGGGAGGGAGAGAGCACTAAAGGGGGGGAGAGAGAGAGCACTAAAGGGGGGAGGGAGAGAGAGCACTAAAGGGGGAGAGAGAGAGAGCACTAAACGGGGGAAGAGAGAAAGAGAGCACTAAAGTGGGGGAGGGAGAGAGAGCACTAAACGGGGGAAGAGAGAGAGAGCACTAAACGGGGGAAGAGAGAGAGCACTAAAGGGGGAAGGGAGAGAGAGCACTAAAGGGGGGAGGGAGAGAGCACTAAGGGGGGGGAGGGAGAGATTACTAAATGGGTGGAGGGAGAGAGCACTAAATGGGGGAAGGGAGAGAGCACTAAAGGAGGGGAGGGAGAGAGCACTAAAGGGGGGGAGGGAGAGAGCACTAAAGGGGGGGAGGGAGAGAGAGCACTAAAGGGGGAGGGAGAGAGCACTAAGGGGGGGAGGGAGAGAGAGCACTAAACGGGGGAAGAGAGAGAGCACTAAACGGGGGAAGAGAGAGAGAGCATTAAGGGGGAGAGAGCACTAAAGGGGGAAGGGAGAGAGAGCACTAAAGGGGGGAGGGAGAGAGCACTAAAGGGGGGAGGGAGAGAGCACTAAAGGAGGGGAGGGAGAGAGCACTAAAGGGGGGAGGGAGAGAGCACTAAAGGGGGCGAGGGAGAGATTACTAAATGGGTGGAGGGAGAGAGCACTAAAGGAGGAGAGGGAGAGAGCACTAAATGGGGGGAGGGAGAGAGCACTAAAGGAGGGGAGGGAGAGAGCACTAAATGGGGGGAGGGAGAGAGCACTAAAGGGAGAGGGAGAGAGAGCACTAAAGGGGGGAGAGAGAGAGAGAGCACTAAAGGGGGAGAGAGCACTAAAGGGGGAAGGGAGAGAGAGCACTAAAGGGGGGAGGGAGAGATTACTAAATGGGTGGAGGGAGAGAGCACTAAAGGAGGGGAGGGAGAGAGCACTAAAGGGGGGGACGGAGAGAGCACTAAAGGGGGGGAGGGAGAGAGAGCACTAAAGGGGGAGAGAGAGAGAGCACTAAAGGGGGAGAGAGCACTAAAGGGGGAAGGGAGAGACAACACTAAAGGGGGGAGGGAGAGAGCACTAAATGGGGGGAGGGAGAGAGCACTAAAGGAGGGGAGGGAGAGAGCACTAAAGGGGGGGAGGGAGAGAGCACTAAAGGGGGGGAGGGAGAGAGAGCACTAAAGGGGGAGAGAGAGAGAGCACTAAAGGGGGAAGGGAGAGAGAGCACTAAAGGGGGGGGGAGAGAGAGAGCACAAAACGGGGAGAGAGAGAGAGCACTAAAGGGGGGGAGGGAGAGAGCACTAAAGGGGGGGAGGGAGAGAGCACTAAAGGGGGGAGGGAGAGAGAGCACTAAAGGGGGAGAGAGAGAGCACTAAACGGGGGGAAAGAGAGAGCACTAAAGTGGGGGAGGGAGAGAGAGCACTAAACGGGGGAAGAGAGAGAGAGCACTAAACGGGGGAAGAGAGAGAGAGCACTAAAGGGGGGAGAGAGAGAGAGAGCACTAAACAGGGGAAGAGAGAGAGAGAGCACTAAACAGGGGAAGAGAGAGAGAGCACTAAAGGGAGAGAGAGAGCATTATGGGGGGGAGAGAGAGAGAGCATTAAGAGGGGGAGAGAGAGAGCATTAAGGGGGGGAGAGAGAGAGCACAAAAGGGGGGTAGAGAGAGAGCACTAAAGGGGGAGAGAGTGAGCACTAAAAGGGGGAGAGAGAGAGCCCTAAAGGGGGGGAAGAGAGAGCACTAAAGGGGGTGAGGGAGAGAGAGCACTAAAGGGGGGAGGGAGAGAGCACTAAAGTGGGGGAGGGAGAGAGCACTAAATGGGGGGAGGGAGAGAGCACTAAATGGGGGGAGGGAGAGAGCACTAAATGGGGGAGGGAGAGAGCACTATATGGGGGAAGGGAGAGAGCACTAAAGGGGGTTGGGAGAGAGAGAGCACTAAAGGGGGAGAGAGAGCACTAAAGGGGGGAGAGAGAGAGCACTAAACGGGGAGACAGAGCACTCAAGGGGGAGAGAGAGCACTCAAGGGGGGAGGGAGAGAGCACTAAAAGGGGGAGGGAGAGATAACTAAAGAGGGAGAGAGAGCACTAAAGAGGGGGAGGGAGAGAGAGCACTAAAGAGGGGGAGGGAGAGAGAGCACTAAAGGGGGGAGAGAGAGAGCACTAAACGGGGGAAGGAGAGAGAGCACTAAACGGGGGAAGGAGAGAGAGAGCACTAAAGGGGGGAAGGAGAGAGAGAGAGCACTAAGGGGGAGAGAGAGAGAGAGAGAGAGAGAGAGAGAGCACTAAAGGGGGGGAGGGAGAGAGCACTCAAGGGGGGAGAGAGAACACTAAAGAGGGGAGGGAGAGAGAGCACTAAAGGGGGGGAGGGAGAGAGAGCACTAAAGAGGGGGAGAGAGAGCACTAAAGGGGGAGGGAGAGAGCACTAAAGGGGGAGAGAGGAAGAGCACGAAAGGGGGGAGAGAGGAAGAGCACTAAAGGGGGTAGAGAGAGAGCACAAAAGGGGGGGGAGAGAGCACTAAAGGGGGAGAGAGAGAGCACTAAAGGGAGAGAGAGAGAGAGCACTAAAGGGGGAGAGAGAGAGAGAGAGAGAGCACTAAAGGGGGGGGAGAGGGCACTAAAGGGGGGAGAGAGAGCGCTAAAGGGGGGGAGAGAGAGAGCACTAAAGGGGGGGAGAGAGAGAGCACTAAAGGGGGGGAGAGAGAGAGCACTAAAGGGGGGGAGAGCGAGAGAGCACTAAAGGGGGGGAGAGAGAGCGAGCACTAAAGGGGAGAGAGAGAGAGAGAGCACTAAAGGGGGGGGAGAGAGCACTAAAGGGGGGAGAGAGAGCGCTAAAGGGGGGGAGAGAGAGAGAGCACTAAAGGGGAGAGAGAGAGAGAGCACTAAAGGGGGAGAGAGAGAGAGCACTAAAGGGGAGAGAGAGAGAGCACTAAAGTGGGGGAGGGAGAGAGCACTAAATTGGGGGAGGGAGAGAGAGCACTAAACGGGGGAAGGAGAGAGAGCACTAAATGGGGGAAGAGAGAGAGAGCACTAAAGGGGGGAGAGAGAGAGAGCACTAAACAGGGGAAGAGAGAGAGAGAGCACTAAAGGGGGGAGAGAGAGAGCACTAAACGGGGGAGAGAGAGAGCACTAAAGGGGGGAGGGAGAGAGCACTAAATGGGGGGAGGGAGAGAGCACTAAAGAGGGGAGGGAGAGAGCTCTAAAGGGGGGGAGGGAGAGAAAACTAAAGGGGGAGGGAGAGATCACTCAAGGGGGGAGAGAGAACACTAAAGCAGGGAGAGAGAGAGCGCACTAAAGGGGGGTAGATAGAGCACTAAAGGAGGGAGAGAGAGAGAGAGCACTAAGAGGGGGAGGGAGAGAGAGCACTAAGGGGGGGAGGGAGAGAGCACTAAAGGGGGGAGGGAGAGAGCACTAAAGCGGGGAGGGAGAGAGCACTAAAGGGGGGGAGGGAGAGATAACTAAGGGGGGAGGGAGAGAGCACTCAAGGGGGAGAGAGAGAACTAAAGGGGGGAGAGAGAGAACTAAAGGGGGGAGGGAGAGAGCACTAAAAGGGGGGAGGGAGAGATAACTAAAGAGGGAGAGAGAGCACTCAAGGGGGAGAGAGAGCACTAAAGGCTGGGGGGGGAGAGCATTAAGCGGGGGAGAGAGAGCATTAAGGGGGGGGAGAGAGAAAGCACTAAAGGGGGAGAGAGAGAGAGAGAGAGAGAGAGAGAGAGAGAGAGCATTAAGGGGGGGAGAGAGAGAGCATTAGGGGGGGAGAGAGAAAGCACTAAAGGGGGAGAGAGAGAGCACTAAAGGGGGAGAGAGAGAGCACTAATGGGGGGAGGGAGAGAGAGCACGAAAGGGAGAGAGGGAGAGCACTAAAGGGGAGGAGAGAGAGAGCACTCAAGGGGGGGGGAGAGAGAGAGAGCACTAAAGGGGGAGAGGGAGAGCACTAAAGGGGGGGAGAGACAGAGCACTAAAGGGGAGGAGAGAGAGATTGCACTAAAGGGGGAGAGAGAGAAAGAGCACTAAAGCTATTTTATTCGACTATGTGTTTCCTGTAATCAAATAATATCCAGGGTTTTTTGTTTGATTACTTCAGATAATAAAACTCTTTTCTGTTCATCTCTTCCCCATTTATATTTAAAGAAGCGACTCTTAACCCCTGCATATTGAAGGATAAAGAGAACAGTAAAGAGACAGATAGAAAGAACCAGCAGAGATGAAACACCCAGTGCTGTGCATTCATTGAAAACTTTTTTTTGAGTTTCATTTTCTTAATGATTCTACTCTTATGGCCCTTTTCCACTACCCTTTTTCAGCTCACTTCAGCTCGCTTCAGCTCACTTCAGCCCGACACGGCTCGCGTTTCGACTACCAAAAACCGGCACGACTCAGCTCGTTTCAGCCCTGCTTAGCCCCTAAAACTCGCACCGTTTTGGAGTGGGGCTGAAGCGAGCCAAACCGTGCTGACTGAGGTTGGGGGCGTGAGCAGACACTCCCCTGTGCACTGATTGGTGAGGAGGAGTGTCCTCACATGCCCACACACGCCCCGCGAGCGCGCTGGGATCTGTAAACACCGCAAACCCGGAAGGAGAATAATTACGAATTACGAGAATTTCTGAAGCCTTATGCGCCTCGCCTCATCTATACGCTCTTGCCAGTATCTGTTGGCGTTGTCGGTGACAACAAGCCACAGCACCAAGACCAGCAACACTAACGACTCCATGTCCTCCATGTTTATTGTTTACTCTCCGGGTCGTGAGACTACCGCTTAAAAGCTCACTGAATCAGTGACATACAGAGCATCGTGGACGAGTTCGCGGAGCGCAAGGCTCGCCGTATGCCCTTCAAATAATGCGCGCAGTAGGCTATTGATGTTTTATTATGAGCCATGTACAGTATGTCGCCTAATGTTTTTTTGTTTCTGAGTTACATGTTCGTTTGAAGGACTTAATGTACAAAATAACATAGTTGCACCCCGTAGGGTTGAAATTGGTAAACACAGTGCATTCAGTGAGGTTTGCACCGCCCTCCTTTTATTTCTGAATCTTCCTGTCACCGTTGCAACCTCTGAGCGCTCATTCGTATGCCCTTCAAATAATGTGCGCAGTATAGGCTATTGATGTTTTATTATGAGCCATGTACAGTATCCTAATGTTTTTTGTTTCTGAGTTACATGTTCGTTTGAAGGACTTGATGTACTAAATAACATAGTTGCACCCGGTAGTGTTGAAATTGGTAAACACCGCAGTTGCGGACATTTTGTAGCCTAAAATGATGTTATGATAAGCTTTAATAAAGTGCCCGGTCATTTGCCCCGCCCCCGGCCCGGCTCTGACTTGTTCCGCCACTGTCACTGATGTCATTGTTTGCGCTGCTTAACGACACCACGTGACGTCCACCCACTTTCGCTAACTCCACCCAATGTGTCCACCCACTTCCAGCCAGCACGGTTCAGCGCGGTTGTAGTCGAAATGCAACTCCAACAGCCCCGCTCAGCCCGACTCAGCTCGACTCGGCACGGCACGGCTCAGCCGCGTTTGTAGTGGAAAAGCGGCATTAGACTCTTTTAACCCTTTCCTCAGACCAGTGACGTACTTTAACTGAGAACGTTTCTTTCCATCCAGTAAATCCATTCCAGCAACTCTTTGAAGTGTGGTAACTAATTTGATAAACTTTTCAACATCGGGAAAATAATCTTTAACATTTGCTTTTTTTCCCCAGTCTCATCCAAAAAATTATTAATCTCCTCAAGGGAATAAAGGTCCTCGCTTTGGGAAATGCTGTCCACTATAGAAACAGAGTCAGAGTCACATTCCATATCTGTCACACTGTCACCATAACAACCGCCCGGCTTTGTCACCTCTTCTGTCTCACTGTCGGGTCTGACAGCCTCCTGTAAAACCGGAGACTCTGCACCCTGCTCAGACCCCCACACCGACCTCTCCCGGCTCCGCCCTGCTCTGTTCAGCCTCTACTGTTTCCACTGAACCGCTACTACCAGCAGCCCCGATCACAGAGCAACCGGCATCCGGATCTGCAGACACGGAGCCTCCGGCCTCAGTTTGAGCAGGCGGAGCAGATTCAGATAGGGCGGGCCAATCGCTGCTCACTTTCCCACCATCAGTCACCACAGCGACACCACTGCCCACCTTCTCACTGTCAGTCACACCGCTTCTCACCTCCTTACCGTCAGCCATAACGCTGTTCACTTCCCTACCGTCAGTCACACCGCTTCTCACCTCCCTGCCGTCTGCCCTCACGCTGTTCACTTTTCTACCCTCAGTCACACCGCTTCTTACATCCTTACCGTCTGCCATAACACTGTTCACTTCCCTACCGCCAGTCACTGCGCTTCTCACCTCCCTACCGTCAGCCATAACGCTGTTCATTTCTCTACCGTCAGTCACAAGCGCTACCCCACTTCCCCCTTGTCAGTCCCTGCAGCCTCACTGCTGCCCCCCTCGCCGGTGCAAGTCACGCCACTCCTTTCCCCACTAGCAGTTTTAGCCGCTGGTTCTACTTGTCTATGTGGACAGGGAATTATTTTACGTCCCACATCTCCACACTCAAAACACTTCATGTTTCCCGAGCTCGCGTACACCATGTAAAACCCTTCCTCATGCTTCACACGGAAGGAAACATCCAGTGTCTGAGACTGCGTTCAGACTGCAACCTGAAACAACCCATATCCGATTTGTTGTGAAATCCGATTTTTTTGTTAGGCCGTTCACATTACCAATTATATGAGACTTGTATGCGATCTCCAGTATGAATGGAAAACGACCCAAAAGTGTCCCGCATGTGCAAATTGACACGTAATAAGCACATCTACGTAATACTTAAAAAAAAAAAAGCGCACTCTTCAAGTTTAATGATTTCTTTTTTGTTTGTTTGTTTAATTATCTGGTTAGTGTTAAAGTGTGAGGTCTCGTGTGTGTTTTTGTTTCTGAACTGAAATGAAAACGTGTAGCCTGGTAACGAGGGTTGACTCCTAAATGTCTCTCTAATTTCTATATAAGTGCACTACATGTTACTAGGAAGTAATGGATTTTTAAACTCTATATAGTGCACTCGAGCTTCAGTAGGCAGTCATTTGGGATACGGCCGCTGTATTACCAAACTCTTAATTCAGGCTTAATAATTTGCACATATTTATTTCGTCATATTAATAAACTTTTTCTACATTTTTATAAATATTTATTTAGATTGTTTATAGCCAGCTGAATTCTGCAGCTTCTCTCAGCGCTGGCTCAAGGTGCAGAAACACCAGTGCAGTTTGCGATGGAGATGAGGCGAGACCTGGCGATGTGGTTTTTGTGGCGGCGGCGGAACTCACACAATAATCTGATTAACAGCAGACTAATGAGACCGAAGGTGTCAAATTACTGGAAATTTCCAGAACAATCTTATAATCTTGTAATACAGGATGGTTTAAGTTGTAAATCAGTTATAGAAACTGTTTTATTTAATCAGGCTAACAGATCAACATCCAGGTCCCTACCAAATCCACCATTAGCTTGATCAATTCTATAAAAGTCTATTTAAATTCTGAAAACTGTATAAATGTTGTTGTTTTCCACCAAAGAGGCGGGATTAGCCAACGCAGAATAGTGACGTTTGTCTCTTGTTGATGACGTGTAGGTCGCATGAATGCGACCTGTCCGGTCAGACTGCAGTCACATGTGAAAATATCGGATATGCATCGGATTTAGGACCACATATCCAAGCGGCCTGGGTCGCATGTGAAAAAATCAGATCTGTGTCGTTCAGATTGTCAATAACAAATCGGTTACAGGTCGCATATGGGCAAAAAAAATCGGATATGGGTCGTTTCAGGGTGCAGTCTGAACGTAGTCTGAGTTGGAGAGTCCAAAAACATAAACACCTGTCTCTGGAGAGACTGAACATGTTTTAATTTGTTTTCCTTACAGCCCAAACTCACCGTCCGGAAACCGCTTGCGACTTTCCTGAGGCGCTTTAGCTCTCGCTCCAGTGCCTCGTTCGGAATGAACGGGGGAACTCCGGACACGGTTACCCGGACGGAAGGGGCCACCAGCGGGGAAACCTGCACAAACTCATTATCGATGTAAATGTTGCTCTCTATGAGCTGATTAACGAGCTCCCGGGGCTTCATGAACACGACTACTGCCTTGTTCATGCGGGAGGCGCATATGATGTTTTCATAGCCCACCTGCTCTCCGACGGCGAGCAGCACCTGTTCTACCGGTACCATGGGCTGCGGTACCATCCTAATCCCATGTTTCAGGGACAGGGACGGCATCCCAGAGGATGCCCTCCCCACCACAAACACACACAACCAAACCACAAACACTACAAAACAATTAGTAAATACTACAAGAAAGAAAAGCAAAAAAGTTAGAAAGAAAAATGTAAACTCTCAACCAACATCACCACACTGACCACCAGCAAACTCCCAGCATGCAGTGCAGAGAGAGAGAGCAGTAAAAGGGAGGGGGAGGAGAGACAGAGAGAACTAAAGGGGAGGAAAGAGAGAGAGAGCAGTAAAAGGGAGGGGGGAGAGAGAGAGAGAGATAAAGGGGGGAGGAGAGAGGGAGAGAGCTGCAGAAAAGAGGAAGTTAACCCCGAACTGCTGAACAAACACTAATGACATAAAGCTCAAGGCTCCATCAAAAATATGAACATGTATATTATATATTTAGACTAGATGGGGATGCCTCCGCCCGGTAGACTACACGCCTTATTAAGTTGAGATTTGGGGATGGACATTTGACCTCACAGTAATCTTGACCTGGTGAAATTACTTGTATCAGCCTTGGAGATATTGTGTTCACAAGGTTTTCGGACAGACACTTGACCTCACAGTGACCTTGACCTTAGACCCTTTGATCTCAAAATCTAATCAGTTCATGTTTGTCCCAAAGCGCACAAATGGTGAAAGTTTGGTGAAATGCCTTTCATTAGTCTTTGAGATATTGCGTTCACAAGGTTTCGGGACGGATGCACGAACGGACAACCCGAAAACATAATGCCTCCTGTACCTTACGGTGGCGGAGGCATAAAAATAAACAGCGCACATTTTCAAATGACTCACCTGAAACCATGAGCAGTAACAGCAGAGAAAGGGGAGGAGTCATTCCGAGTGACGTCATCACTGCTGCCTGGATCATCATCACAGAGAGAAAATAATGCTCAGTTTTAATGTCATAAAAACGCCCTTAAATCTGTGGTGTGTTCATAATTACAGGGTTCCCACGGGTCATGGAATTTCTGGAATATCATGGAATTTTAAAAAGTCTATTCCAGTCATGGAAAGTCAGGAGATTTTGTTTGGATCATGTTGAAATTTTCGCTGCCATTTTGGTAAAAGGGTAATATTTTCCCTGCAGCATTTCACTGGGTTTAAGCAGCGAAAACTAATTTCTGTCCTGAAAACATCTGTGAATTCGTAAATAAAGCTCAAACTGATGGGTTTAAAAAACTGTGGCTGGTTTTTGTCTGTTCAGCATAAAGGCAGCTGTTTTTCTGTTCATTATAGGTCATGGAAATCCAGCTGTTTTAGTAACTGAAAGTCAGTGAACTTGACATTGGACTTCGAGTGGGAACCCTGTAAATGTAAAGCAAAGTGCTGTGGGTTTACACCCGCAGGGACATTAAAGGTTCTGTCTGCAAAGTTGAATTCTGGGTAAAATGTTCTATTTCTACTGCTGTTGGAGTTGAGATGTTTCGCTGCTGCACACACACACCGTGGATCCTGTGTGTAAATGTTTTGCTGAGATAAAAAGCGTCTCTCATTTTACGATTCCAGAGATTGCTGAAGCAAGTGAGCAACAAGATCACGTGACCACCGTGGGGCGTGTCTGACCTACTTTTAACTAAAACAAATCGGCGAGGGCAAACATGGTGGACTCCGCCCTCCCGCCAGCGGAAAAGAAAAATATGAAAGTAAATCAGAAAGAAAGCACTCCAGAAAAGCAACAGAAACCAAAAGGTTGTCCACAAGAATTTTCGTGAAGGGACAGATCGACCGGTGGAATCAACTGACGGATGGAACGGGCGCGAAATCTGACGAAGAATTTGCAGCACTTGTCTTGGATTGGTGAGTCTGAGTCTGCGCGTCAGATTGGTGAGTGATGTTTTCTGCGCGTCGCCATCTTGGTGTGACGCAGTTCCATAGTTATGCTAATTAGTTAAAGCCCCTCGCGTTCGGCTGTTTCCTGTTTCCGCAGGGCCGCACTGTTTATCTCAAGAGGGAGGAAAACGGTCCCAAAACGGAGAAGAGCGACCCTCAGGACATCAACATGATCACATCTTGTCCGCATTATATTATTCTTGTGAGACAGAGGAGAATGCCATGAATAGTTTAAATTTTTTTTTAAATTTCAGATGACTTTGCAGTCAGCACTTTTAACTCCATTCCAGACATCATGTGTTGTACAGTTCAGTGTGTGAGGAATAACATGGAGTAAATAAAATATTTGTAAATCCTCTCTTTAATATACGATGCACAATGGATACACTCATGTGAGACTCTTTTTTTAAAAGAATCATTTAAGTGAATCAAATGAATCGATTCCCAAATGCGTACGAATCAGATACTTTTTGCAGAATAATTCAGAGTAAAAAAATGTAAAAAAAAAAATAAAAAGTTTAAAAAATTCTGATTCATCAACATTAATGTAAATTTTTGAATCATTTCCTTCCTTTACTGTACACAGTGTTTGGATGTGTCTCCCACTGAGTCATGAATCAACTGAATCAAAGCTCACAAAACTCAATTTACAGGAATCATTTAATCAAATCAGTAAAATGAGATAAAATAGCTGTTATTTGCAAAAGTAAAAGCAATACAATAATGAAACAACATGGGGGGGCACAGGACACAAAAATACATTTCACATTGTGTGTGTGTGTGTGTGTGTGTGTGTAAGTCATTAATCTACTTTGAATGGGGAAAGTCTTGTGTTACTCTGAGAGTGTTTTGTTTTATAAATTATGAAAAATGCACAGTTTAATTTCAGTTCATAAGAGAATAAACAAGTAATACAATTATAAAATTCAAACTGAATAAATTACTATAAAACAAACAAAACCCGGCGGCACGGTGGTGTAGTGGTTAGTGCTGTCGCCTCACAGCAAGAAGGTCCTGGGTTCGAGCCGCGGGGCCGGCGAGGCCCTTTCTGTGTGGAGTTTGCATGTTCTCCCCGTGGGTTTCCTCCGGGTGCTCGGGTTTCCCCCACAGTCCAAAGACATGCAGGTTAGGTTAACTGGTGACTCTAAACTGACCGTAGGTGTGAATGGTTGTCTGTGTCTATGTGTCAGCCCTGTGATGACCTGGCGACTTGTCCAGGGTGTACCCCGCCTTTCGCCCGTAGTCAGCTGGGATAGGCTCCAGCTTGCCTGCGACCCTGTAGAAGGATAAAGCGGCTAGAGATAATGAGATGAGACAAACAAAACCCTTTTCTGACCTCATTAAGAGATGTTCATCTCCTGCATCCAGAGAGAGAAAACCAGAAATAAGAGGAGCAGCTCTGAGGATTTAAACTGTTCAACTTGTCCAAGTTCAAATGTGCTGCTGTTTAAATTTCACACTGGTTTGCAGGTTTCTTCCTCTTTTGTGATTGAGTAAGTCCTTCCTCCCTCTACGTATTAAGAAACACCTAAACCACTGACACTTAAAACTCTTCTTTCACTTTGGCCCAATGTTTATAATGTACATGTTATGTATTTAATAAATTGCATGGTTTATTTTCTTTTTTATTTATTCAGGAAACATGCAACTGATTTTACTCAACATTTTCACCACATGTTGTCATTTTATAAACAATATTACTGTATTGTAGGAGACTATTCATTGTGTTGAAGCTCCGCTGTAGCTCAGTGCTGATTCAGGGTCAGTTTCCTGTCCGGTTTCTTGAGAAGTTGCTCACAAACCTGACCTCAGACCAGCGCTCTTCTCACACTCACACAAGGCTCATGATGACCAAATATGATAAAGATGTTTAACTGTGGCAGTGAGACAAATGATGCCATTTAATGCTCATCCACACTGACCATTAAACAAAAGCACATGAAACTCGACATGATTATTTACTAACTCATGGGGAAGCCATGGCCTAGAGGTTAGAGAAGCAGCTTTGGGACCAAAAGGTCACTGGTTTGATTCCTTGGACCAGCAGGAATGGCTGAAGTGCCCTTGAACAAGACACCTGACCTCCAACTGCTCCTCAGGCTGTTCTGGGTATGTTGTATGTCGCTCTGGATAAAAGTGTCTGCTAAATACCTGTAATGTAAGTCGAACATTTATGTTGCTTTGTTCACTGCTGATGATGTCATTTCCTGTCTCAAATAATTAGGAGGAAAGAGGAAGGCCAGAGTTTCTCTGAAATGTAACACTCTGCACTTCTTGTGGTTTAGCATTAATTTATCACAATGTTATTACAACCTGCAGGAGATATAAAGCTGCAGCGTTCAGCTAACAGACAGCTTTATATCGACACTAACTGGTAAACAGCACCATGTTATTAGCCCACCTGATTTGATAAAATGTCCTTAAGCAATTAAACATGTTTGATTTCCATAATTAGCAGGATTATAAACACTCCATGTGATGAACACGACAAGACAAACTAGAAAGTTCAACATTAAATGTAATTATAAACTGATAAAATGTACAACCTGCTAGTTTGTTGCATAGCAGATAGCTATTATCTCAGCATTTAAAACTTTTAATTTTATTTAAACTTTCAACTTTATAAACAAATGGATTGTCGGAACACAGTAATGTGATGCTGAAGAATGCTTTCTTTTTACTTTTCTTTGAAATAAGACAAAATATGATATTAATTGTGACTCATAACCAACATTTCAACTTCAGAATATGGCTGCATTTTCCCAGACAAACCCACAACCCAAACTCACCAGCTAATTTCTTATAAAACTGCACACATTGTCTCATCTCATTTCATTATCTGTAGCCGCTTTATCCTTCTACAGGGTCGCAGGCAAGCTGGAGCCTATCCCAGCTGACTACGGGCGAAAGGCGGGGTACACCCTGGACAAGTCGCCAGGTCATCACAGGGCTGACAAATATGATATTAATTGTGACTCATAACCTATTCTGTCCTCAACGTGTGTGTGCATCTATACACGAATTGACAGATAGCGAACAAGCTTCCAAGAGAAAGTCAGAGGCTGGAGTAAGATTGAAGTGTCTTTACTGTTGTCATCATTCTCTTGAACAGATTTCTTTGTAAAAAAAAAAAAAAGCGATGCTTTCCTGGACACAAATGAGGGATGGAAAGTAAGATAGCTGTAGCTGCACTCTGATCACATGTAATTTGTCAACTACAGGGTTTCCCTCTTTGTTTTTCCTGGGCTATGACCTGACTGCATCACATGACTAAAACAACCAATGAAAAGAAACAGCTAGTAGAAATTAAGGAAGAGTGTGTTACCCATAAACAACCACCAGGTGGAGAAATACCAAACTAAATACAAAGTTATACAAAGCATGACGGCGGCACGGTGGTGTAGTGGTTAGCGCTGTCGCCTCACAGCAAGAAGGTCCGGGTTCGAGCCTTTCTGTGTGGAGTTTGCATGTTCTCCCCGTGTCCGCGTGGGTTTCCTCCGGGTGCTCCGGTTTCCCCCACAGTCCAAAGACATGCAGGTTAGGTTAACTGGTGACTCTAAATTGACCGTAGGTGTGAGTGTGAATGGTTGTCTGTGTCTATGTGTCAGCCCTGTGATGACCTGGCGACTTGTCCGCCTTTCGCCCGTAGTCAGCTGGGATAGGCTCCAGCTTGCCTGCGACCCTGTAGAACAGGGTAAAACAGACCCTGTAGAACAGGATAAAGCGGCTAGAGATAATGAGATGAGATGTCCTGAATACTGGAAATGCAGTGAGCGTCCTGTTGACGTTTCTGAAAATACTCAAGAATTTCTAAACATGTAGAACAGGGGGTGGGCAATTATTTTTTCCATAGGGCCACGTGAGAAACAGAAAATTTAGTGGAGGGCCGGACCATAAGGCTGAACTAAATTCTGCACAATATTAATTGTATTTCTTTATATAAAGCAGTAAATATCATTGTTTTTACAAGCTGCTAAGACTGGTAAGAGTATGGAAAAAACAAGGTTGCCTTACAAAAAATGTCATTTATTCAATCAAATTTCCCAAAGCAATGGTTAACAAAATGTGAACGTTTGTACCATTTTTTTTTTCAGGCACATTCACCCCAAAACACAATAAAGACATCACAATATTGTCTTTCTACTCCAAATATCAAGCAAGATACATCATATTATAATAATGATGCCCACATTTGTAGTCTAATCACCTCATTTGGTGTTTTTCAGTTTTTTATTTGTTCAGTGAGAGGAATCTAGTCTCTGTTGGTCTTTAACGAGTGCATCAGAGTCAGGCTGAATGTCTGAGGTGGAGATGCGAAGCACAGCTGACAGATGATCATCAGTCAATTCGGTGTAGGAATCAGATCTACAGATCGGCTCGGGCTCCGGCGCCTGCTGGTGACGTCACACTATGTGATTGGCTGGACCGTTTGAAGGATGACGTACAAGTTTGTGGTTGGTCTGGACAAATTACGGAAGTAGTTATCGCGGGATTAGGTTTCGTGGGATTTCATGTCATGTTCATGTCGCGCGCATTGCGTTTTTGTTGAAGACAACTTCAAAATAAAAGCAATGCACATTCAGTCCATGCATGAGGTAAAATTAGGAAATACGTTTATTTTGTAATTTCTAATTAACCTTACGCGGGCCGGTCAGAATGAACCAAAGGGCCGGATGCGGCCCGGAAAATGCCCAGGTCTGATGTAGAAGATTCCACCATTAAAGCAGTGTTTACTCTGTTATCTGTCATGTTATTCAGTAGTGAAGGTCTCAGCTATTGGTGGGACATGGCGATTCATTTCCGCCAGTTCGTTCATGTCGGTCAGTTCAGCAAAGAAATTCGTTCGTTCAGTTCGTTCACTCGTTCATTTTGATGACGTCACACCAAAGCAGCACAACAATGGCTGTCGTCCGAAGTTTAGTTCATCTTGAGTGAACGAGAGGCGGCAGAGGTGCCATCCACAATAGATTTTCATACATTACAATGTGCTTGAGAAAAAGATGGAAGAAAAACATTATCCTAGCATTATCTGAAAAAGACTACATAAACAAAGCTCTGAAAGTTAATTAAATGTAGATGAGAATAAAGCTGTTTTTATATTTATTATATTTATTTTAGTACAGCCATGGTCTGCCGGCTATGCAGTTGTTCTCTCAAACCCATTAAGCAAAAAAAAAAATTGCTTATTTAACAGCAACACTCATTTCAGAGAATAAACAACTTTACAAGTCATCGTATTCAGCGAACAGCAGCCTGCGATGTCTCTCTGCTGCATTCATGATCATTCATTGTTCTAGTCGTTCACTTCGAAGACTCGTTCAAAAAGAACGGTTCGTTCGTGAACGACACACCACTAGTTGCTATGCGCCCAGCCCAGTATGGCAGCAGGCAGGCTGGCTGCTGGCTGTTCGTTCGTTCGCGAACTGCTGAGCTCGTTCGCTGTGAACTGAAATGTATTGCTGAGTGAGAGCTCTAAATTGTAAACTAAAGACCTGGCATGTGTCAACGCTCTGATAATAGGGCTCAGATAGCCCTTAAAGAAGTAAAGTGGCGCTGCTCTGCACAGATCAAAATGCAAGTTGGACGCCCTTCTGCTACTGAACAGATCCTGCTGATTCGCCAACGACTGAGATTCAGCGACCGCCCTGCTGCCAGCGAGCAGAGACTGCTGATTCGCGAACGACCGAGAACGAGAGGCAGCGCGAACTAGTTCTAGTCGTTCACTTCGAAGACTCGTTCAAAAAGAACGGTTCGTTCGTGAATGACACACCACTAGTCTCAGCCTCAGCACTCAGTGTGGTTTATATGAAACAGACCCTGGAGACCTGAAACAGATCAGAATGTGAAGGTCCAGGATTGGAGGACATGGTGGGAATCCCAGCTCTTTCTGAGAGACACATTAATGAACTCAGCTCAGCAATAAGAGCCACACAGCACCAAAAGCAGGACTACACATGGGGAATGGAAGCAAAAAAGACACATAAGCCATTCAATCCTGTAAACCTCCTTGAACTTCAAATTAGTTTTAAATGTTCAGAGATTAATTTAATCTGAATTTGTGAACACTGAAGGAAACCCTGTTTGAATATAGATGCTTGATTGAATTGATTAAAGCTTTTAATTTAAATTTCTAATAATGTTGACTCGGTACAAGTAAGAATGTCACTAGTTTAACGTCATTTCTCAGTAGTGTGGTGGTAACGTTGCTGTTTTCTGAATCAAATCACTTTTCTGTAGCGCAGTAGTGTAAGCTACATGTTCCTGAGCATTTCTGAAGCTCAGGCACGGCAGATCTTTCCGCTGCGGTCTAAATAAAACTAAAGGCCGCAGTATGTTTAATTTAATTTTGTGTCCATGTGAACTTGTGTGTGTTGACTGCGCATGTCGAAGGCCAAGGCCGTGTGTAGCAACAGAAACATTTCTGTATGACGGTGACGCCACGTGAGGCAACGTAAACACAGTAAACCAAACAGAGATGCTCGCACGCACACAGAGTGAAATATTGTTCATCTATCGAAAGCTGCATTTTGATATTATGTGGATCGCGTTTTTATTTGTTCGTTGTTGTTGCGAAATTGGTTTTGGAGCAGTGAAAGTAATCATCACGGATTATTAGCTTAACTTGCTACAGTTTTCTTCAGTGTTGTGAAGCTTCATTTAATGTAGAGTAACTGGTAGCTTCACAAATTACTCTTTCCAAGTAGCTTGCCCAACGCTGCTAGCTAGAGGAAGTGATATTTTCAAGTGCTGTACCAAAAAGCCCTAACGGCCCATGAGGAAGAACCTCAAGAAGAACCACTGTCAAATAAAATGGGGAAAATCTATGGATATGTCTTGAAAACGTTTCTTGTTCAGGTTTGAATTTTGTGTGCCCTCGATGCAACATTCATGCCCTATGTTAGACCCCGTCCACACGTAGCCAGGTATCTGCTAAATCAAAGATATTTTTCTACATTTTGGCCTGTCATCCACATGAAAACGCATCAAAAACGAATATTTTAAAAAACTCCGGGCAAAGTGACGATTTTTGAAAACTCCGTGTATGCCTTTTCGTGTAGACAGAGATAACCGGAGTTTTGCGTTTTAGAACGTCACAATCTGCGCCAAAAAAATGACAACAAATCTGCCCTGACGTCAAACGTGCGACCTTTGTTTACTGCAGAAGCCAGATTAAGCATGGACTTAAGCTAGCTGCACACTACGGCGATCCACGCGGTACCGAACCGACCCATTTCAGAGCCGACTCCCGACAGGGCATGCACATATCCCCCGACTGTTGACAAGTGCAGTCGCGATTGAAGCGACACGTGACAACTTAATAGCTTTGTGATTGGCTATTGGATATAGTTACTGTTAAATCCAACACTTGAAGATGCTACAGGCTGAATTACAAATGGCACAACATGGAATATGTAGCACACTATCGAGGCTGCATGAGCTATTATTTCCAACCTTAAATAGTGCACTTATATAGGGGAGTTAAAGCGATTTGGAATTCAGCCACACAACTTGAGCAGAGTGGCTTTCCAGCCCACTGTGTCTATGGATAAAGCTTCAGTCTATGGAATTACAGTATATACCTGCATTAGGTGCTACCAACACGTATTTCTCGCGCTAGAAATTGTGTTTAATGATGTCACGTGTTATATGCGAAAGATATGATTGGCTATTGCTAGCGACTCTCGCCGACCAGTCTGGCTCCCGATTAGTTTTTCGAATTGGCTGTGAGATGAGTCGGTACCATCGAAAACTAGTCTTTACGCCTGACTCGCGACTTCAGTTGGCTCGGTACGCTGAAAATCGGCGTAGTGTGCGGCTAGCTAAAGAGTAATGGATCGGAGTAGTGCCTTGAAAGCGTTAATTATTGTGCAGGTGCTATTTACATGTTTAATTTTAGAAGCCCAACTACTGCTCCAAGAGCACAGGCGATGTGATTAGGGGGTAGGATTTGGGGAAATAACCATCTACAGGTTTGGAATGCTTATGAATGTGATTGAAAATGCAGATGTTCGGTTATGTGTGGAAGGGATTTTTTTCGAAGACGAGGTGGTGTGGATAAAACATTTTTATAAACGGGGGGGGGGGGGGGGGGGGGGATGTTCGGTTTTAAAAATACCCGGCTACGTGTGTACATGGCATTAGTCACATACAGTACCTGTTTAAGTGATGAACTGTGGTTTTTAGAGGTGTTAATTACTGTTATTTTTAGAGATGGTAATAGACGTTTTATACCCATGCTACAATGTTTTGGTCTGTGCCATGAAACTGTCAACCTCTGCAGCACCAGTGCTATGTGCAAAGAAAATTAACATACAGCCCTGCAATAAGCTCAGGTTCCATCTCAAATTTATTTACACCATTATTTTTATGATTATGCGTTCCTTGTGACAGCTCTCTGGACACTGTATTACCTCGATGCATCACGGTGTATAACAACTCTGTTGCAAGCCTGCCTCCTGTTTCCTCATTTCCCTTGAACCGCAGGAGTGTTACACTGGTACCGAAACCCGGGATCTCGAGGAAGACGCACCATCATCACACTTTCCTAGATCATCTAGGCCAGGGGTCTTCAATCCTATCCGCAAAGGGCTGGTGTAGCTGCAGGCTTTCATTACAGCCAAATTGGAGGCTCACTTGATTGTTGATTGGAGACGAGGGTGAAATGATTAAACAAGTGAAATCAGGTGTAGCTCCTGCTTGGTTGGAATGAAAGCCTGCAGCCACACTGGCCCTTTGTGGATAGGATTGAAGACCCCTGATCTAGACCCTCGTCAGCATCCACTAAACCCAATATCAAGGCCTTGTCATGCTGTGCATGGAGCAAGAGCCGAACTTCCAGGTTCTTCTCCAGGCCCAGGCAGAGGATCAGCAGGTGCTCTAGAGCCTGGTCCAGCCAGCAGGTACCTGTATGACAGAAGCATTTCCAGAGGCTAGCAAGCCCCTATCCCATATCATGCTCACAAAAATGAGTCCACAAAATGACCACGGAGCGTTCGTGGGGCTTTTTTGAGTGTGCCACGGGAGCATGCGCTTGGCCACCCTCAAAGTGGACGATCTGTGTATTGCCGCTTCTATCAGGGGAGGTGTAGTTTGCAGCCCAACAGCTCCCCATCACCAACCTGCTGGAGTACCTGGACCTCAAGGCTATCTTGCAACTGGTCAGCAACACCCTGGAAAAGCATCGTCAGCACTCCTGTGCACTGACACTCAGTGACCTCAGCTGCTCATTTGCCTTTGCACAACAGCTCTGTGATACCTGCAGACACCTGCTGACTGAAGAATGCAATGCTGATGAATTCATTGACTGAGTGGTGCTGGAGAAGACCGTCAGTTGGTTTCTGGAAGGAACAGTGGAGTGCCACTGTCAGCCATCGCTGGAGGTGATCCTTGGCTATGGAATTTTTCACCAGGAGACAAAGTGCCCGTTTTACTAGTGTCAAGTTCTAAATTACTTATGAAGTAGCAAGAATCCTTTGAGGTCACACAGAGCATCAGAGAAGTTAACTGTGAGGTCACGCAAACAGATAGAAACGATGCACTTCAAATATACCACCTCAGTCTCCTAAAACTGTGGAGAAAGGAGGTCCCTATAGCGCTGGTGATAGTGTTTCCCAAGATTGAGGACCTGGGGACCGGAAGTCCAAAAAGTGTGACCCAATTCACCCTGGTCCCTTGTGGAGACCACCTCTCACCAGCCCAGAGAGTGCAGGTTTCAGGAAGAAGTTTCTGATGTGTTTTTGCCTCGACCTGGTAGCACAAACCTCATGGAACACCACGATGAGACTCCTCCAGGGGTGTTTTAGGGCAGCAGGGTTACCCAAATGCATTAAATGCATCTCCGATGCCTTGCATTGGTTAGATGGTGCTTACATTTATTTGACACTAGATTTAACCAAGGAGTATTGGCAGATTCCCTTGACTATAATATCCATCCATCCATCATCTGTAGCCGCTTTTCCTGTACAGGGACTCAGGCAAGTTGGAGCCTGTCCCAGCTGACTATGGGCGAGAGACAGGGTACATTGTGGACAAGTCACCAGGTCATTGCAGGGCTGATGCATACAAACAACCGTTCACACTCACGGCCAATTTAGAGCCACCAATTAGTCTAACCTGCATGTCTTTGGACTGTGGGGGAAACCAGAGCATCCGGAGGAAACCAATGTGAACATACAAACTCCACACAGAAAGGCCCCCGTCAGCCACTGGGCTCGAACCAAGGACCTTCTTACTGTGAGGTGACAGTGCTAACCAGTACACCACCGTGCCACCCTTGACTATAATATCCTCATAAAAATAGCCTTTTCTGCTCTGTTTGGGTTACACCAGTATGTCACCCTTCCATTTTGGTTGTTTGAAGCCCCAGTGACATTTCAGCGTCTAATGGACAGAATCCTCTACCCACACAGTGCATATGCTGCTGACTGTTTAGGAGCCATTCCACCGAATCGGTGCCATTTCCATCCCTAGAAAATTAAAGAATGCTTAACCTCCTAAGGCCCAAGCTGTTTTTTTACATGCATTTTTTATTTCTCTTTGCTATTTGGGCTTATTAGAACCTGATTAGAATAAAAACTAAGCATCATCTTTTGATAAAATGTACTTTTAGAGAAAAAGTATGTCCACATATGTGGATTCTTGTTCCGAATTTCCATAAAGTGCTGTCCACGCATGTGACCGCTAAGCCCTAGGAGGTTAAAGAATAAATGAAGCAAGAGTACAGTGTGTTACTTTAGCAGTGTATACAGTATAAAGATATAAAACTAACGAAAATGGGAGGATACAGAACACATACAGTATAGAAAAAGAATTCATAGATGCAACGCCAAACAGATAAAAATCCCTGCACACTCTTGTTAATGCTTAGTTTTGAGGAATTAAGAATCACGTGCAGTTACATACAATATATTGCTCATAAACATAAAGCTTTCACTCTTCATCTATTTAAAAATTGAGTTCAATATTGATCCACAGCGCAAAAACAGAACTATTCCAGCATCTCTCTCTCTCTCTCTCTCTGGTGTTGTTGAGGTTGATGATCTCACTGTTGCTTTCTTGCAGCCTAGAAAAAGAAAATCATGATGAAGGGCTTGAGGTGGATATACTGAACAAACAATGAAACTGATTATTTACTTTCAAAATGGAAGAGCATTAATTGGTGAGAACTCTTGTATTGATTTGTTCATAAAACTGTCTTCTTGTCATAAAAACTTTAATGATTTATAGTTTTCCAAAGCCTGGTGTCATATCCCGAGATTGTAAGTGAAGTGGTGACCAAATGGAAACACTCACTGGTAGATTGTTGTAATCAGGAGAGATGGACTGAGAATCCCGAGCTGCGGGCGTGTCATCAGGAGGACTCGGGTGAACCGTCTGTGTGAGAGAAAGAGAAATAAATCATGTGTTCATCATTCAGAGTGATTATTTCCAGATCTGAATGTCTGAGTGAAGTGTGTCTCTGAAGACTTACTGCAAGTGTGTCGTACGTGTCATTGTAGGACCTGGTCTGAGGATCGAGAGCTGTGTACGTGTCCTCAGTCGGACTGGAGTGAACTTTCTGTGTGAAGATATAAAGAATGTTTTGGGTGGTTTTAGGAATTCCTCCAGATCTGAATGTCTGAGTGAAGTGTGTCTCTGAAGACTTACTGCAAGTGTGTCGTACGTGTCATTGTAGGACCTGGTCTGAGGATCGAGAGCTGTGTACGTGTCCTCAGTCGGACTGGAGTGAATGTTCTGTGTGAAGATATAAAGAATGTTTTGGGTGTTTTAAGGAATTCCTCCAGATCTGAATGTCTGAGTGAAGATAATGTGCCTCAGATTGCATTCTATGACTTACAACCCCGATTCCAAAAAAGTTGGGACAAAGTACAAATTGTAAATAAAAACGGAATGCAATAATTTACAAATCTCAAAAACTGATATTGTATTCACAATAGAACATAGACAACATATCAAATGTCGAAAGTGAGACATTTTGAAATTTCATGCCAAATATTGGCTCATTTGAAATTTCATGACAGCAACACATCTCAAAAAAGTTGGGACAGGGGCAATAAGAGGCTGGAAAAGTTAAAGGTAGAAAAAAGGAACAGCTGGAGGACCAAATTGCAACTCATTAGGTCAATTGGCAATAGGTCATTAACATGACTGGGTATAAAAAGAGCATCTTGGAGTGGCAGCGGCTCTCAGAAGTAAAGATGGGAAGAGGATCACCAATCCCCCTAATTCTGCGCCGACAAATAGTGGAGCAATATCAGAAAGGAGTTCGACAGTGTAAAATTGCAAAGAGTTTGAACATATAATCATCTACAGTGCATAATATAATCAAAAGATTCAGAGAATCTGGAAGAATCTCTGTGCATAAGGGTCAAGGCCGGAAAACCATACTGGGTGCCCATGATCTTCGGGCCCTTAGACGGCACTGCATCACATACAGGCATGCTTCTGTATTGGAAATCACAAAATGGGCTCAGGAATATTTCCAGAGAACATTATCTGTGAACACAATTCACCGTGCCATCTGCCGTTGCCAGCTAAAACTCTATAGTTCAAAGAAGAAGCTGTATCTAAACATGATCCAGAAACGCAGACGTCTTCTCTGGGCCAAGGCTCATTTAAAATGGACTGTGGCAAAGTGGAAAACTGTTCTGTGGTCAGACGAATCAAAATTTGAAGTTCTTTATGGAAATCAGGGACGCCGTGTCATTCGGACTAAAGAGGAGAAGGACAACCCAAGTTGTTATCAGCGCTCAGTTCAGAAGCCTGCATCTCTGATGGTATGGGGTTGCATTAGTGCGTGTGGCATGGGCAGCTTACACATCTGGAAAGACACCATCAATGCTGAAAGGTCTATCCAGGTTCTAGAGCAACATATGCTCCCATCCAGACGACGTCTCTTTCAGGGAAGACCTTGCATTTTCCAACATGACAATGCCAAACCACATACTGCATCAATTACAGCATCATGGCTGCGTAGAAGAAGGGTCCGGGTACTGAACTGGCCAGCCTGCAGTCCAGATCTTTCACCCATAGAAAACATTTGGCGCATCATAAAACGGAAGATACGACAAAAAAGACCCAAGACAGTTGAACTAGAATCCTAAACATGGCCTTGTCCCAACTTTTTTGAGATGTGTTGTTGTCATGAAATTTAAAATCACCTAATTTTTCTCTTTAAATGATACATTTTCTCAGTTTAAACATTTGATATGTCATCTATGTTCTATTCTGAATAAAATAGGGAACTTTGAAACTTCCACATCATTGCATTCCGTTTTTATTTACAATTTGTACTTTGTCCCAACTTTTTTGGAATCGGGGTTGTAATACATCACAGGATTTACGACTATAGCTATGTTTCATGATGAAAAGTGCCTCGACCCTGGTGTTTTCCTCATATTCAGTATAAAGATGCACTGTGTCTCGTGTAGATTATCACTCTCTGTTGTACTGTTTTCCAGGTAAGCATGAGGGTTTTATGTTGCTGTCCTAAGTGGTTACAAAAAACAAAGGACTATCGAGGCAGTAAGTCACACTGCGTCCCTCTGTCCTGTTACAATTCACTTACCTGACTGGACGTGGCATCATCAGCTGAACCTCGTCTTCTCTTTCTCCTAAAAAGTCACAATAATCAGAGGGCTCATATCGCAGACATTTGAAGCAAGTTGATGAAAAATACATATGCTTACCACATGAATAAAACACCAATGATGACAAACAAACATCCAAATCCAACCGTGACTCCAAGAACTACATACAGAACGACACTTCTGCTCCCTGTGTGCAGACAAATATTAGTCAGCTATAACTCATTCATCTTTATCAATGCTACAAGTGCTATTTGTTATAATAACTGTAATACCATTTACAGTGAGAGGCACTGCAGCTGCTCTCTGATTCCCGTATTTATTCTGAGCCACACAGTAAAACCATCCACTGCTGCTGAAGCTCAACGTGAAGCTGTAACTCTGTCCAGAGCCTACAGGTGAGCCTTCATTCACCTTATACCAGCTGTAGGTCTCCACAGGTGGGTTCGCATCACTGCTGCAGGTCAGAGTCACTGAACTGCCCTCCACCATCTCACCAGAGGGACTGATGGACACTGAGACGTTCTTAGGAGGATCTGAAAAAAGGGCAATAACAGAAGGTTAAGAATATTGAAGTGAGAATCAGTGGCTCAGTGGATGTCAGTCAGTTGCCTTCATAATCAACCACTCACACAAAACATTTACTGTCATTTCCTCAGAATATTTCTCTCCGTATTGATTGCTGGACTTGCACTTGTACTCTCCACGGTCCTCAGAGCTGATCTTTCGAATGGTGTAGATGTTTTCTTTGCTTTTCAATGATCTTCCTTTAAACCAGTTAAACTCCACAGGTGGGTTCGCATCACTGCTGCAGGTCAGAGTCACTGAACTGCCCTCCACCATCTCACCAGAGGGACTGATGGACACGGAGACACTCTTTGGAGGATCTTAAACAGATAAGAAGGAAAAGATACAAAGGAAACATTTTTAATTATTTTTCAGATTACTGAGGGTCAGGAAGTTACATAATGGACTGTAGTGAATCATCATTAACTCACACAGGACATTCAGAGACACGGCAGGAGAGGACCGAGTTCCATGTTTATTTGTAGCCCAGCACCTGTACTCTCCACTGTCCTCAGAGCTGATCCTGTTGATGGTGTAGGTTTCTCCTCTTCCTCTATACAATATTCCCTTATACCAGCTGTAGGTCTCCACAGGTGGGTTCGCATCACTGCTGCAGGTCAGAGTCACTGAACTGCCCTCCACCGTCTCACCAGAGGGACTGATGGACACGGAGACTCTCTTTGGAGGATCTAGAGATAGAAATACAAACTGCACAGTATGAAGAGTTTTGTCTTTTCTTTTAATAATCAGAAAATGAAAGCTGTCATTATTTCATGTTTTACTGCAGTAACACATTAATTTTCCTAACAAGTAACAGCAGTGAAATTACTGAAAAATGTCAAAAATAAATAAATAAATTAATTAATTAATAAAATCACAAACAGTAACTTTTAATTAATTATAACTTCTTTTGGTCATGTTAGAGTTAGAAAAAGTTACTGGGTAAACTAAAATAGTGTGTGTGCTCATATACATGTGTGTATGAATGTTGAATGTACGAGTGTGCTAGTGTACAAGTATGCTAATACACGCATGTTAATATTAAAAATATTCTCGCATGCAAGTATGTAAGCATGTTGATACACATGTACGCTAATATTCAAATATTTCAGCATGCTAGAACACTAATGAGCATGTATGCTAGTCTGGTGTGCAAGTATGATAATACACGTATGCTAATATTAAAATATTTGAATGTCAAAGTATGCTAATACACGTGTGTACTAATTAAAAATATTCTAGCGTGTGAGTATGTAAGTATGCAGATCCATGTGGATGCTTGTATGCGAGTAAACTAGTGGGTAATTATGCGAGTCTGCAGTTAGCTGCTGTGCAAGTCTGTGAGTCTGTCTGCATTGTGCAGGTTTAACCCACAGACACATTTAACTCTAGATACCGAGAGAGAGAGAGAGAGAGAGAGAGACCACTTTAATTACTGACACATGATGTAATGAGACATGTTTGCTTAATGAGCAGCTAATTTATCATCATGGTGCCTTGTACAGTTTTGGAGCGAGTTGGCTCTCTGAGAGATGTGAACTGTTCATATCTAAATATCTTTTCTGTAAAAGAATAATGAAGTTCTCTCTGCAGTATTCTGTAGGACTAAAGCCGTTAATCATGTCCAGTGTAAACCTGATCAGAATGCATCCAGTGAAACTTCACATCAACTGATGACTTGTTGTGTTGCTGTGCTGCTGGTTCCTGCTTCATTACTGATGGGATTCATTTTACATGTGGATTCAGCACCAACTTTGTGTTGCTAGTTTCATGAGTGAAAGAATAAATCTGGACTTACATTGGACATCAAGAGTGACAGCAGGGGAGCGATAATCTTCTCCCTGTGCAGCACAGCTGTAATCACCTGAATCCCTCTGACTGACTGACCGCAGACGGAGACGGTTAGAGGAGGAGGATAAAAGATTTCCACTTTTGTACCAGGAGACAGTCGGGCTGCAGGTGTTTTTACATGTGAGAGTGACTGTCTTTCCCTCAACCACTTCATCAGGAATCATCTCCACCTGAAGCTCTGAGGCTGAGAGGAAAGAGGAAAACATGCAGTGCAGCCTGTGGGGATTAGTGTCTGTTCTCCTGTTATTAAATCACATCATTTAGCTTCCGAATCATAAACTTACTGCATTTTAACTAGCAGATATTAGCTGAGGGGAGACATGCCTCATGTTTATACTATAAATATAAAACACAATGTACATTTCATTTTAACCTTCATTATTATTATTATTATTATTATTATTATTATTATTATTATTAAACCTCTAGCTCCAGATTTCTGTAAAGTTGCTCTGTGACACTGTCTGTTGTTAAAAGCACGATGCAATTCAAACTGAATTGAACTGAACTGCCTCCCCAAATACAGCGAGCACATGTTCATGATTGTTCTGTATAATTAGCTGTCAGTGGTTCAGTGATTAATGATGCTGTTTTATGGAAGAAAGTCATTTACTGTTCTTTTTAATGTTAAATAAATATTAATCCACTTTGTATGTCATGTATGTGACTGGTATCCCAGTGTTCCGGGATAAAGAGGTTACTGAATAGAGGAGTGAATGAATGACCTCCATGTAGACTGACACTTTCACACACTTCAAAAGTCGTTGCTTGGTTAATTAGTCAGTGAGGAGATGCTGAATATCGTGGGTGCAGTAAACACTTTGTATGACGATCTCAAGTTTGTTGAACTAATATGTCGCTGAAGTTCTACAGTTTTCTCTACAGATTACACCAAACACCAATCCAGGACATTAAAACTGAATTTAAACCACGTAGCTACTTACAGCTCAGACTGAGCCGCTGCACATAAAGAACAATATACTGCCATTTCACTCTAACTCTTTACAAACGTGTTTTAATTATTAATTGTATATATTTGCAACATGGGATTATTAAAAAATGAGTAACTGTTTATATCTTCAGGGTGGGTAAGTACTGTGGAGTCTCTTCTGCACATGTGTGAGGTGGCGTCTGAACACGTGTTTCTTGATGTTTTTTAAAGGCCTTTTTAGGACCGCAATCTGCAACAATATTTTCACATGCAGTAGGACAATAGGACATGTGGACAACAACCCTGATTCTCAACCATGACCTCTAGTCGACCTTCTCTCTTCAAAGTCCCTTGATTACTAATGACGCTCTCCTGTCTACAGTCAGATGTCTCTCTTTAAATAGGAATGCCAAAACACACTTTGCCAGATCTCACTCCAGCAGTGTGTCTGTAGCGAGTCGAAGCCTCCTCAATCTTATCGATCTGATCTGTTAGTGATGTCAAAATGAACCTTTCTAAAGTTTTCCTTCAACTGGATCTATGAAAGGTTCCTGACTGGAAGCTTTTAAACACTGTGCACACTAGTGCCATCTGGTGGTCAGAATGATAAAGTGCACCTGTTACTGTACTGGGTGGCAGTGCCTGCTTCTGTGTGCTTTTGGGTTACAGCTGATACATTTTCATACAGAATAAATGCAACTGGTGACACTAAATAATGTCCTTTGAGCATAAATATAATTTTAAGAATTATCTGACACCTCTAAAATATATTTATAGCAAATATACCAAGTAAGATGCATAACAGTATTTATTAATATTAAACCCAGACCTAGTGCTTCATCTAAGACTTCACATGAAAGACTGGAGAATGAGGTGGGATATGTGTAGCCCTGGTCGAGGGTTATGGTTAGAGATAGATGACTTGCAACCATGTGATTAAAATGTGCTATGTCACGAGTGTCCACCATGATGGTGGATATACAAAGCAACTCGGATGGCAGCTGCTGAAAGTGTGTCTGTAAACAATGCAGAATTTTCTCAGTATTACCACGATTTGAACAGTCGAGCAAAGATAGATATGTGTGGTTTTGACCCATATTATTTAAAAAAGTCAGGCTTTTCTGAAGATAAGACACTTCTACCGACACTCAAGTATGAATACAGGTCATTTCATCCCATGGCCATTTCATCCAAAGCCTTTTTCATACACACGATCAGTTATTTTATGTTTCGGGTAAGTCCAAGCCAAAAAGACCCAAGATATAGATAATTGGTTGCAGCAATATTTTTATTTTAATGGCGGAAGTTACTGATGAAAATATATGTAAATCTAAATTAGTTTTCAAAATTTCAGCTTTCTAGACCCAGAGGTTTTTTATTTATGCCATTTTGAAAAATTACTAAATTAGACTAGAATGTAACCCCTAAATCCTCGCCAGGGTTTTTAAATGCATTTTTCTCAGCTTCTATGCTACACAGAGGTTTGAAATTTGGTAAATTAACTTTGTATATGTTGCTAATCGGGCGGCACGGTGGTGTAGTGGTTAGCGCTGTCGCCTCACAGCGAGAAGGTCCGGGTTCGAGCCCCGTGGCCGGCGAGGGCCTTTCTGTGCGGAGTTTGCATGTTCTCCCCGTGTCCGCGTGGGTTTCCTCCGGGTGCTCCGGTTTCCCCCACAGTCCAAAGACATGCAGGTTAGGTTAACTGGTGACTCTAAATTGACCGTGTGAGTGTGAATGGTTGTCTGTGTCTATGTGTCAGCCCTGTGATGACCTGGCGACTTGTCCAGGGTGTACCCCGCCTTTCGCCCGTAGTCAGCTGGGATGGGCTCCAGCTTGCCTGCGACCCTGTAGAACAGGATAAAGCGGCTAGAGATAATGAGATGAGATGAGATGAGCATTGAATTCTGCAAATGCTAAGCTTATACTGTCGTGCCCTTCTATTTGTGCCTGGTGCAGGGACCAAACACATTTTGGTCGATATTATTAAGGAACTAGCTGTTAGTTCTATTTATAGAGTTCCAGCACCAAAAGTTTGTTACAAGTACGATCTACACTCGAAACGTTAAGTTTGGATCTTTGAACAGGAGCAATGTTAAAGATCACTCAGATCTGAAAACAGAAAGGAAATAGCATCAAATAAAAAGTGATAAATTATATACATGTATTTTAAAACACTGGTGTATACATGATCTATGGAAAATTATAAATACTGATATAGTCTCTGTCAGAAATGCAACTGTCAACAGACAATACACCCAATATTAGTCATGACAAGCATATGAATAGGAGAGTGCTGCATCTGTGAGCTTAAATTACTTTTTCATGGTAAAGCAGATAGTTATTTGCAGAGGTGGACAGTAATGAAGTACGTTTACTTGAGTGCTGTACTTATGTATACTTTGAGTATCTGTACTTTACTTGAGTATTATTATTTTTGGAAACTTATGACTAACTTCACTACATTTGAATGACAAATATTGTACTTTTCACTCCACTACATTTCTCTCAAGGTCCTCGTTACTCATTACCAAGGGCGTAACCATGGTATAAATATTGGGGGGGTCCAAATTTGAGCCCTTCCCAAAATATTTTTAAGTGCATTTCGTGCAATTTTTATATGGGCCTATTGATAAAGATGTGCTTATCTAACATGGGCGTAACGACCATAGGCACTGGGGGGGACATGTCCCCCCCAATATTGGGAAAGTACCAATCTGTCCCCCCCAATATTTGGCGTATTAAATCAATATGAGACAAATAATATGCCATCCTGAACCATGGCTATATAATGAATCCTTGTTATGTCCGATTTACTTTCAATTGAGGAAGCACAGAGAAACAAACAAACAAAAAAAACCTTTGCGACCACCCCCTATGATTGTGCACTTGGGTCAGCCCATGTGGTTCGTTGGTTTGAAAATCCACTCAGTCGGACTGTCAGGTAGGCTGCTGGTGGACACATTCAAATGGCGGTAGCCGCAAAGAAAAGGAAGGACCCATGGGCGTAAAAATGCGTATGGACGCGTCCATACCAATATTCAGCTGAGTTTAAAATGTCCATACAATTTTCACACAACTTTTACTATTTTCACACATTTGAAACATCATGTGCTTCCTTTTGAGTTACTGCAATTTCAGAATCTGGAAGTAATGTAGGTATGGGTGGTAGAAGTGTGAAGAGTTTTGGTAGTTGTAGTGCATTTTGCAAAAATGTTTATTCATTAAGTTGAAAGGGTTAAGTGACAATTGTTTCACATTTTTACATTTTATTGCAGAGGTTACATACATACGCATATACACATGCATATATACATATGCATATACATGCAAACAATGAGCAAGAAAAAAGTAAATATAAGTAAACATTTAGCATTACCTACAAGCATTTATTAGTGTGTGTGTGTGTGTGTGTGTGTGTGTGAGAGAGAGAGACAGACATAGAGAGAGAGAGAGATTGCAAACAGAAACTCCTTGCTGTTACAGGATCATATGACAAAAATGTCATATTATGTCTTCCTTACGTTTTCTTTTATTGCCCGACATCACTGTCTGTGTGCTGTTTTGCTGTAGCAGCGAGCTGGATGCTGATTTTACCGCTTGCTACTGCTTACAGCCAATGACAACAAAAAGCCATAGCAACGTCAAGGCAACGGGAGGTGGGCCAATCAAAAACCATAGCAACGTCAAGGCAACGGGAGGTGGGCCAATCAAAAACCATAGCAACGTCAAGGCAACGGGAGGTGGGCCAATCAAAAACCATAGCAACGTCAAGGCAACGGGAGGTGGGCCAATCAAAGCTTCATAAAGCTTCTTTACCTGCTGTCCCCACCAATAGTCAGCCGTCTTTGAGAGGTCTGTTCACAACTGAAAATCAGCTGGAAGCGATACCGCGTTCGGTGTTTTTATTCAGCGTTTCCCGCATCGCGGCTTCTCCATTCAAAAATGGTATGGACATTTTAAACTCAGCTGAATATTGGTATGGACGCGTCCATACGCATTTTTACGCCCATGGGTCCTTCCTTTTCTTTGCGGCTACCGCCATTTGAATGTGTCCACCAGCAGCCTACCTGACAGTCCGACTGAGTGGATTTTCAAACCAACGAACCACATGGGCTGACCCAAGTGCACAATCATAGGGGGTGGTCGCAAAGGTTTTTTTGTTTGTTTGTTTCTCTGTGCTTCCTCAATTGAAAGTAAATCGGACATAACAAGGATTCATTATATAGCCATGGTTCAGGATGGCATATTATTTGTCTCATATTGATTTAATACGCCAAATATTGGGGGGGACAGATTGGTACTTTCCCAATATTGGGGGAGGGGACATGTCCCCCCCAGTGCCTATGGTCGTTACACCCATGCTCATTACTATGAAGCAGCTTAGAAAGTGGAGTTTTTTTTCTTTTCTAAAACATGATGGTTTTTTCGCAGGTGACACTGACAGTCTATCAGTAATCACTAGGGTCACGTCACATCCATAGACTGGATAAAATCAAGTTCAGTGATTTCTCAGCAGCGTTATTTAACACGATCAGTTGATGGCAGAATGGAAGGAGGCGGTTCTTCTGGAGAATGCACACGCCCATGAACCCATGGTTCAGTTTTCTGAAAAGATTAAAGACTTGTTTTAAATGTTTGCCGAAAACGAACCACATCGCGGCCTACAAAAACTCGCCGTCCAACCTGCGGAAGCATATTGAGGGAGATAAATGTTTTATTCCAAGAGAAAGCTTGCAGTGAAGTTGTCTGTGCTTTTAGAGCTAGCGATAACATTACAATAGCTATGCAGTCTGGTTAGTCAAATGACTTTCTATGGATTTGCCCGCCAAGTTGCCGTAGCCTTGTCCACAGCTAGTTAACTTGGACACTGTTAGTTAGCATGTAAAAACAGAGTTACACTAACATGAATAACGTTAACTTATCTGAAGTCCTTTCAGAAATATGTTTTAGCATAATCTTCCCAAATAAACAGAATGTAGAAATCTTTCTTTTCTAGTAGCGTTAGATACCCAATATGATTTTGAGTTTGAAAAGAGTTCGCTAGCATGTCAGGTGGAGCTTCGCTGACTAGCTAGCTTAACGTTAAACCACCATGATGCCACAGCATGCGTTCATTTTGTGAATTCACATTTCTGTCTTTGGTAACGGCATTAGGTTTTGTAAGCGTTGTGGCAATAATAACGATGCGTTGACAGAAAATGTACTTTTAATACTCAAGCATTTTTAAAAGCAAGTACTTCAGTACTTTAACTTAAGTAAAAAATTGACTGGAGAACTTTCACTTGTATTGGAGTAACATTGGACCAGTGGGATCTGGACTTTTACTTAAGTAATGAAGTTGGGTTCTTTGTCCACCTCTGGTTATTTGTGAACTGTAGAGTACATGTAACAGCAAAAACAACAAATTCGAGAGCATTAAAAATGGATGATTTGGGATTGAAAAAAAGAGAATGATGCACAAATAAGAGGACACTTCACATGTTTGTAGTGACTGAATTAATGAAACTATTTACCGAGTTGCAGACCTGTGCTCCCTGTGCTTCATTTCCATTCAGGGTCTTTTTTTTTTTTTTGATCAAATGTTTTTTATTTTCATACCATAGAAATGTACATTACAAGAAGTTAAAGGAAACATGAATTAAAAATAGAAACAAATTTTAAAAACACACACAATTTCACCCCACCCCACCCCCATGGCGACCCCCACCCATCCCATCCCGGATATCAAAATAAAATACAGATATCAGAAATAAATGTACACATTTGAAAATATGATTCAACAACAAAAGATCAAACTATACATATTTATATTATGGCTGATTGTGCTGCACTTTTCCTTTGACCAGAGAGTATGCTGCATCCCATGCACGAATTGTTTTTTTGCTGGCTCCATGCATCCGTGCAACAGATCTCTCCACCATAACAATGTCAAGAAAAGAGTTTGCCCATTGCTGCCATGGCAAGGTGTGAGGTGGCTGCCATCTCAATGCCAGCATTTTCTTAGCTGCTGTAAGTCCAGCTAATAGTATGCGCCTTTGTTGCAGAGAAAGTTCAAAGGTAGAGTCATCATTGAGCAAGAAATAAAAATAAAAATAAATAACATAGCCTTTTAACATTTTGAATAGTTAAATATGTGTGTTATTATAATCAGTGTTGAAAAGATATAACAAATTAGGTTTAATTTGGGAGTGGTTCAACAAGCAAATGGCACCCATTCGGTGAAATGTCCCTTAGACAATATAACCATGTATTCTAATGATTGGGAGCAGCATTTGCAACATCTGAGGGCTATCCTGTGATCCTTGAGATGGTTGGAAGTCAAAGCAAACCCAAAGAAATGTGCAATTGGGTGGGTGGAAGTATGGAATCTGGGCTTTTACTTGGGTCGTGGGCAGCTGCATCCCCAAATTGATAATACAGCAGTGATTGCAGCCTGCCCAAGACCCAAGACCAAAAAGAGGTGAGACAGTTCCTGGGATTGGATGGATATTGTAGAAGTTTTGTACCTAATTTTTCAGATGTCACCAGCCCACTGACTGACCTGATTAAAAAGGGGGCCCCAAATCCGATCCAGTGATTGGAGCCGTGCTAATGGACTTTTGTCCAGGGGAAAGTGATTTTATACGGGGGCCTGCTGCTGCATTCACCTGACTTTGCTCTCCCTTTTGTTTTACAGATGCATTGGACAGGGTGCTAGGGGTCATTTTGTCCCAAGTGGTGCAGGGGGAGGAGCATCCCATCAACCACAAACTCTCATTGAGAGAGGCCAAGTACAGCAATACAGAGAAGGAGTGTCTGGCTTATCAAGTGGGCGGTCCTCACCCTCCAATACTACCTGCTGGGATGCTCCTTCACCCTCTCGTCCCTCTGTCATGCCCCGCTCCAAGGGATCCACCGGCTCACACACTGGTATCCTATGATTCAAGTTTAAGTTGGTCCATAGGCCGGTAGGCACAGAAAATGATGGCAGATTATCTCTCCTGCCAGGACGGGGGTTAGGGGAGTTGGGAGGAGTCAACTACATGCCGGATAGCTCCTCAGTTTGAGTCAGGCGGTCAGGGCAGGTGACAGTGGGGGCATGATTGAGCATCAACTGTGGGTGGAGAGAAGGAAGGTTGAACCAGCAGGTAACATGTGATGATTCTCACCTGTGTCAGATTATTTGCAATTTATTTATGTTGGTCTTTTATATGTGCTTGCACAGAGAAGCTGCTAACTAGAGAGAAAAAGAGAGGTGAGCAACTGAACACTGTGTGTGTGTGTGTGTGCGCGTGCGCGCACTCAGTGCAGTAAAATAACTGAAAAATGAAAGCAAGCCAAAATGAAATGCACCTTTGAGTTGTCACAAGCCGGCCTTCTGTTTCCTCATTTCCCCTGAACCATGAAAGTGTTACAAACTCATAAAACCTTCAGGATACTGACAGATTATGCATCATATTTGAGTTTATTTAGTAAAATGTGTAAAACGTTCATCGCTCACATTTTTGTGCTTAAAGAATAAACGAAGCAAGAGTACAAAGTGTTACTTTAACAATGTCTACAGTATAAAGATATAAAACTAACGAAAATGGGAGGATACAGAACACATATAGAAAAAGAATTCATAGATGCAACGCCAAACAGATAAAAATCCCTGCACACTCTTGTTAATGCTTAGTTTTGAGGAATTAAGAATCACATGCCATTACATACAATATATTGCTCATAAACATAAAGCTTTCACTCTTCATCTATTTAAAAATTGAGTTCAATATTGATCCACAGCGCAAAAACAGAACTATTCTAGCATATCTCTCTCTCTCTCTCTCTCTCTCTCTCTCTGGTGTTGTTGAGGTTGATGATCTCACTGTTGCTTTCTTGCAGCCTAGAAAAAGAAAATCATGATGAAGGGCTTGAGGTGGATATACTGAACAAACAATGAAAATTATTATTTACTTTCAAAATGGAAGAGCATTAATTGGTGAGAACTCTCGTATTGATTTGTTCATAAAACTGTCTTCTTGTCATAAAAACTTTAATGATTTATAGTTTTCCAAAGCCTGGTGTCATTTCCCGAGATTGTAAGTGAAGTGGTGACCAAATGGAAACACTCACTGGTAGATTGATGTAATCAGGAGAGATGGACTGAGAATCCCGAGCTGCGGGCGTGTCATCAGGAGGACTCGGGTGAACCGTCTGTGTGAGAGAAAGAGAAATAAATCATGTGTTCATCATTCAGAGTGATTATTTCCAGATCTGAATGTCTGAGTGAAGTGTGTCTCTGAAGACTTACTGCAAGTGTGTCGTACGTGTCATTGTAGGACCTGGTCTGAGGATCGAGAGCTGTGTACGTGCCCTCAGTCGGACTGGAGTGAACTTTCTATGTGAAGATATAAAGAATGTTTTGGATGGTTTTAGGAATTCCTCCAGATCTGAATGTCTGAGTGAAGCGTGTCTCTGAAGACTTACTGCAAGTGTGTCGTACGTGTCATTGTAGGACCTGGTCTGAGGATCGAGAGCTGTGTACGTGCCCTCAGTCGGACTGGAGTGAATGTTCTGTGTGAAGATATAAAGAATGTTTTGGGTGGTTTTAGGAATTCCTCCAGATCTGAATGTCTGAGTGAAGATGATGTGCCTCAGATTGCATTCTATGACTTACAACCCCGATTCCAAAAAAGTTGGGACAAAGTACAAATTGTAAATAAAAACGGAATGCAATAATTTACAAATCTCAAAAACTGATCTTGTATTCACAATAGAACATAGACAACATATCAAATGTCGAAAGTGAGACATTTTGAAATTTCATGCCAAATATTGGCTCATTTGAAATTTCATGACAGCAACACATCTCAAAAAAGTTGGGACAGGGGCAATAAGAGGCTGGAAAAGTTAAAGGTAGAAAAAAGGAACAGCTGGAGGACCAAATTGCAACTCATTAGGTCAATTGGCAATAGGTCATTAACATGACTGGGTATAAAAAGAGCATCTTGGAGTGGCAGCGGCTCTCAGAAGTAAAGATGGGAAGAGGATCACCAATCCCCCAAATTCTGCGCCGAAAAATAGTGGAGCAATATCAGAAAGGAGTTCGACAGTGTAAAATTGCAAAGAGTTTGAACATATCATCATCTACAATTCAAAGCAAATTCATCATATTCAAATTCTGCCACTTTCTAGGAACTCCTTGTTCCATGTCTGTAAGGCACTGAAATCTGTTCTGGAGTGTAATGGGCTGTGTATATCTGTAGTTTTCAGCCCGGTGGTATTCATAGACTGTAGGTTTGACGGCATCAGACCGCAGTGGAGTTGAAGTTAATGCCCTTTTGTTTTTGGGTCTAGCACCTTGTCTTTTCCGGCAATCAGTACTCACATTTTGCTTTGTGAAGTCAACCGATTCATGCAAGTTCCCATCATTCAGATGCTGAACATTCCCCGCATTCCCTTTAGCGGTATCGGCTGCTGGACTCCCTTCAATCCTTAATAGACGGGCATTAATCATAGATTCCAGGCTAGAAATTCTTTTTTCAAGCTCAGTCCATTTGTTACTAGAGTTCCTTGGTTTCCCCATTTTGCTATAATCCAGTCTTCTGTGTCAGTTGCTTTGTCTAACTTCTAGGTTATCTTGTTGAATGTAAGTAAAAAGAAAGCAAATAAGAAAAAATAGAGAAATAGTGAAAAAAGCAGAAAAGAGAAGTTCAAGCAGGAGCAAAGCAAAAAGCGTCCTACTCGCTTGAGTAGGAGGAGCAAGAGTGCAATAATTTACAAATCTCAAAAACTGATCTTGTATTCACAATAGAACATAGACAACATATCAAATGTCGAAAGTGAGACATTTTGAAAACCTACTCACAATTTGAAGCAAAATGTGAGTACTGATTGCTGGAAAAGACAAGGTGCTAGACCCAAAAACAAAAGGGCATTAACTTCAACTCCATTGCGGTCTGATGCCGTCAAACCTACAGTCTATGAATACCACCGGGCTGAAAACTACAGATATATACAGCCCATTACACTCCAGAACAGATTTCAGTGCCTTACAGACATGGAACAAGTAGTTCCTAGAAAGTGGCAGAATTTGAATAACAAAAATAAAGCTCGCAGTAGAGGTAGAAAGCAGCCGCCAACACTTGTTAATCCTACAACCCTTGTTGTGGGTGATTTCACTGTGGAAAATATTGGAGGAGAGTCCATGGTTATGTGCTGTTTTCCTTACGCTTCCATCTCAGAGACTACAGACAACATTTCAAAAATGCTGTCAAACTACAAATCAATTAAACGCATTATTGTGCATGTTGGAGCAAATTATGTTTTCAGGGAACAGCTCACTGTGAGGAAATCTTTCAAAGACCTTTTTTCTGCCCTAAACGGACTTGGAATGCCTTTTTTTATCAGTGGTCCATTACCAGGATCTGTGATCGGCAATTACGGGTTTTCCCGACTGCTCAGTCTCAACACCTGGCTTGCAAAGACATGTTTTTCCTCTGGCATTAATTTTATTGACAACTTTAACCTTTTCTGGAAACGCAAAGCCTTTTTCAGCCAAATAGCACAGAACTCAGCTGGACTGGTGCCAAAGTCTTGGCAGACCATTATCAACACTCTGTCCACCATTCCATGCCGACCTTGGGTACACTTTCTGATAAGTGCTCTGTAGCTGCACTGAAAGGAGCTAACAACACTGATACGAACTCTGTTTGGGTACAAACTGAACCTCCCAGGGACATCAACAAAGGCTCAAAAACAGTACGGAAACACACTGTTGAGGTTCAAACTCAAGCAGTGAATCTGCAGGCAGAAAGAAGCGGGACTAACGCTCACTCTGATGGATTCAAGCAAAACTCCTTGTCACCAACAAAGGCAACTAAGCCCCCAGCAACTACAGAGGATCATGCTGACTCATCTGCCCCCAATACAGTTCAGGAAAATGATCAGAGGGTGGATCTATCACCACACACATCCCCGTCACTTTCCAAGGCTAGCAACATGATATCTGAGCTAACGGGTAAGCTGGCAGAACGATCAGAAAGACAATCAGATAAACAAGCATCACCACAACCTCCTGAGACTGGCAATAGGCAATCACCAACAACAGCAGTGGATGTAACCCCAAGCCCCTCTGTATCTCCTTCACCCCCCAGACTGCGTTTTCCTGAGAAAATGGAGAGACTATTGTCTTTAAGCCGAGTGTCTTTGGCAAGCCCAAGAGGACACTCAAATCAAGTACCGTACACAGAGCTGTCTCATGGTCAGGCCTTGTGTACCCCAAAATCTCTAATGATATATCCAGCTGCCACAGCACCCAAGAAACAGAGGGCACCACCTCCCCCTGTGATTACAGATAAGACTCAAGGACCATGTGCACAGCTACAGTTCACCAGCAGCAGTGAAGACCTTCATGTTGGAACGAACTGATATAATCTGGGTCCAGATGGTAGTTTTGAAAATAAGCTGGGACCCACGACGTACTTTTCTATTCCTGTGCTAACAAGGAGAGGTGTTCTTATTCATCCTATCAATGGGGTAAACTCGTCAAATCTCCTTCCAGTTCCAAAACAACCACAGAACGCTTCTGTGGAAACTATCCCCACATTCACTGTAAAACTAGCTCTTCAGAATGTAAGATCACTTAATAAGCCTTTTTTAATTAATGACTTCATCGGTACACACAAACTGGATTTTATGCTTCTTACTGAAACTTGGCTTGAACAATCAAGTAGCTCTATTACTCTTATTGAAGCAATTCCCCCACTCTTTGATTTCATGAGTGTTGGAAGAGCCAATAAACGGGGAGGAGGAATAGCAAATATATACAAGGCATGTTTTCAGTACATGCAGACAACTCTTGGTGATTTTACATCTTTTGAATACCTAAGTGCAATCCTAAAATGTTCTTCTAACATATTAGTGTTGACTATTTACAGACCACCAAGACTTTCTGCACCACTGTTCCTAGAGGAGTTTGGGGAACTGTTGTCAAATATTTGTTTAGAGTTTGACAATCTTATTATTTCTGGGGATTTTAATTTCCATGTTGATAATCCAGATAACACATATGCAAATGAATTTCTTACACTGATTGATGCCTTCAACCTAACACAACATGTACAAGGGCCAACACACTCCCATGGCCACACCCTCGACCTTGTCATCACTAAGGGTCTTAATGTATCTACTAGTGTCATGGACCTGGGTATATCTGATCATTTCTGTGTTTTCTTTGATGTTTCCATTTCCCCTCACTTTCAAAACAAGTCTGTGACTGTAAAAAAGAGGGTAATTACCAATGGCACAGCAGCTCTTTTTGAGCAGGCACTCTCAGAACTCCCATGTCAATCTTCAGATTGTGCAGATGATCTAATGGAAATTTTTAATTCAAGAATGAATCATATTATGGATGCTATTGCTCCTTTAAAAACCAAAAGAGTCATAGACAAAGGAAAAGCACCCTGGAAATTAAATCCAACAGTTAAAATGTTAAAGAGGGAATGTAGAAAGTCTGAAAGAAAATGGCGTAAATTTAAACTCCAGATTCATTATCAAATCTACAAAGGGATGTTATGTAAATACAACTTAGAAATTTCTAAAGCAAGACAGTCTTTTTTTGCTGACATTATTAATAGGAATATCAACAATGCCCGTGTGCTATTTTCTCCAGTTGAAAAGCTAACAAACTCATCAAAACAAATGCCTTCTGAATTTCTCTCAGTTAATACATGCAACGACTTTGCATCTTTTTTCAAAGGAAAGATTGATAAAATACGTATGAATATAGCCACACAGGTGCAAACACTTCAAAATCTGGAACCATTGGATAAAGAGAGAGGGGGTCGTAATACAATGTCAACATTTAGTTTAATTGATGTTGAGACTCTGAGAAAAACAGTACAAAGTCTCAGCTCCTCCACATCTGAACTGGACATTTTACCTACAGTCTTTTTCAAATCTGTTCTTCACCTAATATCAGACGAGGTACTTCAGATTATCAACACCTCCTTACGAACTGGCATGTTTCCCTCATCTCTGAAAAAAGCGGTTGTAAAACCCCTACTGAAAAAGAATAACCTGGATGTCTCAGTACTCAGCAACTACAGGCCCATATCCAATTTGCCATTCGTTGGTAAAATAATTGAAAAAATTGTTTTTAATCAATTAACTGCCTTCCTGACATTAAACGGATGTTTTGATAAGTTTCAGTCTGGTTTTCGTGCCAATCATAGCACTGAAACAGCTCTTACTAAAGTCATGAATGACCTACGTCTTAATTCTGATGCTGGTAAAACATCAGTCTTGGTGCTTTTAGACTTAAGTGCTGCATTTGACACGGTAGATCATTCCATACTGTTACATCGACTGGAGCATTGGGTTGGATTTACTGGTATAGTAATCAACTGGTTAAAATCTTACCTACAACAAAGATTTTTTATGTGGCCATTGGAGGCCACAGTTCATCACCCATGTCCTTGAACTGTGGGGTTCCCCAGGGCTCAATCCTGGGACCATTACTATTCAACCTTTATATGCTCCCACTTGGACAAATTATTAAGAATAACTAAATAAACTTCCATAGCTATGCAGATGACACTCAGCTTTACTTAGCTATGTCACCTAATGACTATGCCCCTCTTGAGTCTCTTCATAGATGCATTGACCAAATTAACAAATGGATGTCTCACAATTTTCTTCAGCTGAACGCAGATAAAACTGAAGCAATTATATTTGGCAAAAAGGAGGAAAGGCTTAGGATTGCCACTGTTCTTGAAACTAAGGGGCTTAAAGCAAAGGGTACTGTCAAAAACCTTGGTGTCCTTATTGACAGTGAACTTAACTTCAACAGTCATATGAAAGTGGTAAAAAAGTCTGCATTCTATCACCTAAAAAACATTTCTAAACTCAGGGGTCTCATGTCAAAACATGATCTAGAAAAACTTATTCATGCTTTCATCTCCAGTAGGGTTGATTACTGCAATAGCCTTTTCACAGGTCTTCCAAAAAAGACCATCAAAGAGCTTCAACTAATCCAAAATGCAGCAGCAAGGGTTCTTACAAGAACAAAAAGGGTAGTCCATATCACTCCAATCCTAAAGTCTCTGCACTGGCTCCCAGTGAGCTATAGAATTGACTTTAAAGCACTACTTCTTCTATTTAAAACATTAAATGGGATGGGACCCAGCTACCTACTGGATATGTTTCAATTATATGCACCAACTAGGTCTCTAAGATCACAAGAGAAAAACTTGCTAGGAATACCAGCTGTCAAAACGAAGTGTGGTGAAGCAGCCTTTAGTTGCTATGCTGCTAAGCTTTGGAACCAACTTCCAGATGATATCAAAATGCTCCTACTGTTGTTAGTTTTAAATCCAGGCTCAAGACAAAGCTGTTTTCAGATGCTTTCACTTGATTAATTTTTACCTAAGTAATTAATTTCCTTTAACATAATTTCTTTTAATTTTGATTTTAATGATTTTACTTTCTTTATTTTAATTTCTTTTTAATCTTGGATTTTAATGATTTTACTTTTACTTTAATTCTTTGTTACTGTGATCCTCGTAGATTTTGTCTGCGGGATGATTTTTTGTGATCCTCGTAGATTTTGTCTGCGGGACGATTTTATTTGGTGATCCTCGTAGATTGTGTCTGCGGGACGATTTTTGGTGATCCTCGTGGAAGAGCCACGGGAAGAGCGTGCTTTATGAGTTAAACCCATAATAATAATTAATCTCGAGGCTGGCGGCACGGTGGTGTAGTGGTTAGCGCTGTCGCCTCACAGCAAGAAGGTCCTGGGTTCGAGCCCCGGGGCCGGCGAGGGCCTTTCTGTGTGGAGTTTGCATGTTCTCCCCATGTCCGCGTGGGTTTCCCCCACAGTCCAAAGACATGCAGGTTAGGTTAACTGGTGACTCTAAATTGACCGTAGGTGTGAATGTGAGTGTGAATGGTTGTCTGTGTCTATGTGTCAGCCCTGTGATGACCTGGCGACTTGTCAAGGGTGTACCCCGCCTTTCGCCCGTAGTCAGCTGGGATAGGCTCCAGCTTGCCTGCGACCCTGTAGAAGGATAAAGCGGCTACAGATAATGAGATGAGATGAATCTCGAGGCTGATTAACTTTATTTCATTTTATTATTTTATTTCTACTATTGTTTAATTCTTATTATTTTTCTTCCCCAATTATTTTATCTCATCTCATCTCATTTCATTATCTCTAGCCGCTTTATCCTTCTACAGGGTCGCAGGCAAGCTGGAGCCTATCCCAGCTGACTACGGGCGAAAGGCGGGGTACACCCTGGACAAGTCGCCAGGTCATCACAGGGCTGACACATAGACACAGACAACCATTCACACTCACATTCACACCTACGCTCAATTTAGAGTCACCAGTTAACCTAACCTGCATGTCTTTGGACTGTGGGGGAAACCGGAGCACCCGGAGGAAACCCACGCGGACACGGGGAGAACATGCAAACTCCACACAGAAAGGCCCTTGCCGGCCCCGGGGCTCGAACCCAGGACCTTCTTGCTGTGAGGCGACAGCGCTAACCACTACACCACCGTGCCGCCCAATTATTTTATGTAATTTTATTTTCTATTGTTTACTGTTCTGCTTTTACTTCTGTAAAGCACATTGAACTGCCACTGTGTATGAAATGTGCTATATAAATAAACTTGCCTTGCCTTACAGTGCATAATATCGTCAAAAGATTCAGAGAATCTGGAAGAATCCCTGTGCGTAAGGGTCGAGGCCGGAAAACCATACTGGGTGCCAGTTAGGGTGCATCAGTTGCACCCTAACTGGCACTTTCTTTCTAACTAACTAACCCTCACTTTCATAAAATCTGATGCATTTTTGTTTGGGTGTTCCTTTTCACCAATAAAGACATCCTGTAAAATTTTTTGACCATATTCAAAAGTCTAATGGTGGCACCATGAGGTTCATTTTTTGCCAAAAAAACGCTTGTTTTATGTTTTCGCGTAAGGTTTGAATCACAATGTTGGACTCCATTTATTGATTTCTTGTGGCCCAGAGATCATGTTAAGAACCTTTGCAAGGGATTGAGAAGCATTAATGTGATTCATAATACATTTGTATTGTTTAAAAGTAGTTGAACAATGATTCAATGAACAGCTAAAACTCAAACTGTGCTTGATAATATATTTAGAATATGTACTAAAAATGTGTATCTAAGATATTTGGTATACTCTATAAGGTGCCATAATGTTTCATGAAAAGTGATCGAAATTTTGTCATAAAAGTCATAAAATAGCAGCTTTTTCCATAACTTTGAGCTCCTGGTGCCACCATTAAACTTTTGAATTTTGTCAAAATATTTCACCCAGTGTGTTTTCTTACCAGAAGGAACATAAAAACAAAAATGCATCATGATCGGAGGAACTTTTCATTTTTAGGGGGAAACTGATGCACCCTAGCGCCCGTGATCTTCAGGCCCTTAGACGGCACTGCATCACATACAGGCATGCTTCTGTATTGGAAATTACAAAATGGGCTCAGGAATATTTCCAGAGAACATTATCTGTGAACACAATTCACCGTGCCATCCGCTGTTGCGAGCTAAAACTCTATAGTTCAAAGAAGAAGCCGTATCTAAACATGATCCAGAAGCGCAGACGTCTTCTCTGGGCCAAGGCTCATTTAAAATGGACTGTGGCAAAGTGGAAAACTGTTCTGTGGTCAGACGAATCAAAATTTGAAGTTCTTTATGGAAATCAGGGACGCCGTGTCATTCGGACTAAAGAGGAGAAGGACGACCCAAGTTGTTATCAGCGCTCAGTTCAGAAGCCTGCATCTCTGATGGTATGGGGTTGCATTAGTGCGTGTGGCATGGGCAGCTTACACATCTGGAAAGACACCATCAATGCTGAAAGGTATATCCAGGTTCTAGAGCAACATATGCTCCCATCCAGACGACGTCTCTTTCAGGGAAGACCTTGCATTTTCCAACATGACAATGCCAAACCACATACTGCATCAATTACAGCATCATGGCTGCGTAGAAGAAGGGTCCGAGTACTGACCTGGCCAGCCTGCAGTCCAGATCTTTCACCCATAGAAAACATTTGGCGCATCATAAAACGGAAGATACGACAAAAAAGACCTAAGACAGTTGAACAACTAGAATCCTAAACATGGCCTTGTCCCAACTTTTTTGAGATGTGTTGTTGCCATGAAATTTAAAAATCACCTAATTTTTCTCTTTAAATGATACATTTTCTCAGTTTAAACATTTGATATGTCATCTATGTTCTATTCTGAATAAAATATGGAATTTTGAAACTTCCACATCATTGCATTCCGTTTTTATTTACAATTTGTACTTTGTCCCAACTTTTTTGGAATCGGGGTTGTAATACATCACAGGATTTACGACTATAGCTACAGTGGTGCTTGAAAGTTTGTGAACCCTTTAGAATTTTCTATATTTCTGCATAAATATGACCTAAAATATAATCAGATTTTCACACAAGTCCTAAAAGTAGATAAAGAGAACCCAGTTAAACAAATAAGATAAAAAATATTATACTCGGTCATTTATTTAGTGAGGAAAATGATCCAATATCACATATCTATGAGTGGCAAAAGTATGTGAACATTTGCTTTCAGTATCTGGTGTGACCCCCTTGTGCAGCAATAACTGCAAATAAATGTTTCCGGTAACTGTTGACCTGTCCTGCACACCAGCTTGGAAGAATTTTAACCCATTCCTCTGTGCAAAACAGCTTCAACTCTGGGATGTTGGTGGGTTTCCTCACATAAACTGCTCGCTTCAGGTCCTTCCACAACATTTTGATTGGATTAAGGTCAGGACTTTGACTTGGCCATTCCAAAACATTAACTTTATTCTTCTTTAACCATTCTTTGGTAGAACGACTTGTGTCCTTAGGGTCATTGTCTTGCTGTATGAACCACCTTCTCTTGAGATTCAGTTCATGGACAGATGTCCTAACATTTTCCTTTAGAACTCACTGGTATAATTCAGAATTCATTGTTCCATCAATGATGGCAAGCCGTCCTGGCCCAGATGCAGCAAAACAGGCCCAAACCATGATACTACCACCACCATGTTTCACAGATGGGATAAGGTTCTTATGCTGGACTGCAGTGTTTTCCTTTCTCCAAACAAAACGCTTCTCATTTAAACCAAAATTCTATTTTGGTCTCATCCATCCACAGAACAGTTTTCCAATAGCCTTTTGGCTTGTCCACATGATCTTCAGCAAACTGCAGACGAGCAGCAATGTTCTTTTTGGAGAGCAGTGGCTTTCTCCTTGCAACCCTGCCATGCAGACCATTGTTGTTCAGTGTTCTCCTGACGGTGGACCCATGAACATTAACATTAGCCAATGTGAGAAAGGCCTTCAGTTGCTTAGAAGTTATCCTGGGGTCCTTTGTGACCTCGCCGACTATTACACACCTTACTCTTGGAGTGATCGTTGTTGGTTGACCACTCCTGGGGAGGGTAACAATGGTCTTGAATTTCCTCCATTTGTACACAGTCTGTCTGACTGTGGATTGGTGGAGTCCAAACTCTTTAGAGATGGTTTTGTAACCTTTTCCAGCCCGATGAGCATCAACAACGCTTTTTCTGAGGTCCTCAGAAATCTCCTTTCTTCGTGCCATGATACACTTCCACAAACATGTGTTGTGAAGATCAGACTTTGATCGATCCTTCTTCTTTAAATAAAACAGGGAGCCCACTCATGCCTGATTGTCATCCCAACTGATTGAAAACACCTGACTCTAATTTCACCTTCAAATTAACTGCTAATCCTGGAGGTTCACATACTTTTGCCACTCACAGATATGTAATATTGGATCATTTTCCTCAATAGATAAATGACCAGGTATAATATTTTTGTTTCATTTGTTTAACTGGGTTCTCTTTATCTATTTTTAGGACTTGTGTGAAAATCTGATGATGTTTTAGGTCATATTTATGCAGAAATATAGAAAATTCTAAAGGGTTCACAAACTTTCAAGCACCACTGTATGTTTCATGATGAAAAGTGCCTCGACCCTGGTGTTTTCCTCATATTCAGTATAAAGATGCACTGTGTCTTGTGGAGATTATCACTGTTTTCCAGGTAAGCATGAGGGTTTTATGTTGCTGTCCTAAGTGGTTAGAAAAAACAAAGGACTATCGAGGCAGTAAGTCACACTGCGTCCCTCTGTCCTGTTACAATTCACTTACCTGACTGGACGTGGCATCATCAGCTGAACCTCGTCTTCTCTTTCTCCTAAAAAGCCACAATAATCAGAGGGCTCATATTGCAGACATTTGAAGCAAGTTGATGAAAAATACATATGCTTACCACATGAATAAAACACCAATGATGACAAATAAACATCCAAATCCAACCGTGACTCCAAGAACTACATACTGAACGACACTTCTGCTCCCTGTGTGCAGACAAATATTAGTCAGCTATAACTCATTCATCTTTATCAATGCTACAAGTGCTATTTGTTATAATAACTGTAATACCATTTACAGTGAGAGGCACTGCAGCTGCTCTCTGATTCCCGTATTTATTCTGAGCCACACAGTAAAACCATCCACTGCTGTTGAAGCTCAACGTGAAGCTGTAACTCTGTCCAGATCCTACAGGTGAGCTTTCATTCACCTTATACCAGCTGTAGGTCTCCACAGGTGGGTTCGCATCACTGCTGCAGGTCAGAGTCACTGAACTGCCCTCCACCGTCTCACCAGAGGGACTGATGGACACGGAGACACTCTTTGGAGGATCTAGAGATAGAAATACAAACTGCACAATATGAAGAGGTTTTTCTTTTTTTTTTAATAATTAGAAAATGAAAGCCGTCATTACTTCATGTTTTACTGCAGTAACACATTAATTTTCCTAACGAGTAACAGCAGTGAAATTACTGAAAAATGTCAAAAATAAATAAAATCACAAACAGTAACTTTTAATTAATTATAACTTCTTTTGGTCATGTTAGAGTTAGAAAAAGTTACTGGGTAAACTAAAATAGTGTGTGTGCTCATATACATGTGTGTATGAATGTTGAATGTACGAGTGTGCTAGTGTACAAGTATGCTAATATACGCATGTTAATATTAAAAATATTCTCGCATGCAAGTATGTAAGCATGTTGATACACATGTACGCTAATATTCAAATATTTCAGCATGCTAGAACACTAATGAGCATGTATGCTAGTCTGGTGTGCAAGTATGATAATACACATGTATGCTAATGTTAAAATATTTGAATGTGAAAGTATGCTAATACACGTGTGTACTAATTAAAAATATTCTAGCGTGCGAGTATGTAAGTATGCAGATCCATGTGGATGCTTGTATGCGAGTAAACTAGTGGGTAATTATGCGAGTCTGCAGTTAGCTGCTGTGCAAGTCTGTGAGTCTGTCTGCATTGTGCAGGTTTAATCCACAGACACATTTAACTCTAGATACCGAGAGAGAGAGCGAGGCCACTTTAATTACTGACACATGATGTAATGAGACATGTTTGCTTAATGAGCAGCTAATTTATCATCATGGTGCCTTGTACAGTTTTGGAGCGAGTTGGCTCTCTGAGAGATGTGAACTGTTCATATCTAAATATCTTTTCTGTAAAAGAATAATGAAGTTCTCTCTGCAGTATTCTGTAGGACTAAAGCCGTTAATCATGTCCAGTGTAAACCTGATCAGAATGCATCCAGTGAAACTTCACATCAACTGATGACTTGTTGTGTTGCTGTGCTGCTGGTTCCTGCTTCATTACTGATGGGATTCATTTTACATGTGGATTCAGCACCAACTTTGTGTTGCTAGTTTCATGAGTGAAAGAATAAATCTGGACTTACATTGGACATCAAGAGTGACAGCAGGGGAGCGATAATCTTCTCCCTGTGCAGCACAGCTGTAATCACCTGAATCCCTCTGACTGACTGGCCGCAGACGGAGAGGGTTAGAGGAGGAGGATAAAAGATTTCCACTTTTGTACCAGGAGACAGTCGGGCTGCAGGTGATTTTACATGTGAGAGTGACTGTCTCTCCCTCAACCACTTCATCAGGAATCATCTCCACCTGAAGCTCTGAGGCTGAGAGGAAAGAGGAAAACATGCAGTGCAGCCTGTGGGGATTAGTGTCTGTTCTCCTGTTATTAAATCACATCATTTAGCTTCCGAATCATAAACTTACTGCATTTTAACTAGCAGATATTAGCTGAGGGGAGACATGCCTCATGTTTATACTATAAATATAAAACACAATGTACATTTCATTTTAACCTTCATTATTATTATTATTATTATTATTATTATCTAGCTCCAGATTTCTGTAAAGTTGCTCTGTGACACTGTCTGTTGTTAAAAGCACGATGCAAATCAAACTGAATTGAACTGAACTGCCTCCCCAAATACAGCGAGCACATGTTCATGATTGTTCTGTATAATTAGCTGTCAGTGGTTCAGTGATTAATGATGCTGTTTTATGGAAGAAAGTCATTTACTGTTCCTTTTAATGTTAAATAAATATTAATCCACTTTGTATGTCATGTATGTGACTGGTATCCCAGTGTTCCGGGATAAAGAGGTTACTGAATAGAGGAGTGAATGAATGACCTCCATGTAGACTGACACTTTCACACACTTCAAAAGTCGTTGCTTGGTTAATTAGTCAGTGAGGAGATGCTGAATATCGTGGGTGCAGTAAACACTTTTTATGACGACCTCAAGTTTATTGAAGTAATATGTGGCTGAAGTTACAGTTTTCTCTACAGATTACACCAAACACCAATCCAGGACATTAAAACTGAATTTAAACCACGTAGCTACTTACAGCTCAGACTGAGCCGCTGCACATAAAGAACAATATACTGCCATTTCACTCTCACTCTTTACAAACGTGTTTTAATTATTAATTGTATATATTTGCAACATGGGATTATTAAAAAATGAGTAACTGTTTATATCTTCAGGGTGGGTAAGTACTGTGGAGTCTCTTCTGCACATGTGTGAGGTGGCGTCTGAACACGTGTTTCATGAGGTTTTTTAAAGGCCTTTTTAGGACCGCAATCTGCAACAATATTTTCACATGCAGTAGGACAATAGGACATGTGGACAACAACCCTGATTCTCTACCATGACCTCTAGTCGACCTTCTCTCTTCAAAGTCCCTTGATTACTAATGACGCTCTCCTGTCTACAGTCAGATGTCTCTCTTTAAATAGGAATGCCAAAACACACTTTGCCAGATCTCACTCCAGCAGTGTGTCTGTAGCGAGTCGAAGCCTCCTCGATCTTATCGATCTGATCTGTTAGTGATGTCAAAATGAACCTTTCTAAAGTTTTCCTTCAACTGGATCTATGAAAGGTTCCTGACTGGAAGCTTTTAAACACTGTGCACACTAGTGCCATCTGGTGGTCAGAATGATAAAGTGCACCTGTTACTGTACTGGGTGGCAGTGCCTGCTTCTGTGTGCTTTTGGGTTACAGCTGATACATTTTCATACAGAATAAATGCAACTGGTGACACTAAATAATGTCCTTTGAGCATAAATATAATTTTAAGAATTATTCAACACTTCTAAAATATCTGTTTATAGGAATGCCAAGTAAGACGCATAACAGTATTTATTCATATTAAACCCAGACCAAGTGCTTCATCTAACACTTCACATGAAAGACTGGAGAACGAGGTGGGATATGTGTAGCCCTGGTCAAGGGTTATGGTTAGGGATAGATGACTTGCAACCGTGTGATTAAAATGTGCTATGTTACGAGTGTCCACCATGATGGTGGATATACAAAGCAACTCTGATGGCAGCTGCTGAAAGTGTGTCTGTAAACAATGCTGAATTTTCTCAGTATTACCACGATTTGATCGGTTGAGCGAAGATAGATGTGTGGTTTTGACCCATATTATTTAAAAAAAGTCAGGCTTTTCTGAAGATAAGACACTTCTACCGACACTCAAGTATGAATACAGGTCATTTCATCCCATGGCCATTTCATCCAAAGCCTTTTTCATACACACGATCAGTTATTTTATGTTTCGGGTAAGTCCAAGCCAAAAACACCCAATATATAGATAATTGGTTGCAGCAATATTTTTATTTTAATGGTGGAAGTTACTGATGAAAATATATGTAAATCTAAATTAGTTTTCAAAATTTCAGCTTTCTAGACCCAGAGGTTTTTTATTTATGCCATTTTGAAAAATTACTAAATTAGACTAGAATGTACCCCCTAAATCCTCGCCAGGCTTTTTAAATGCATTTTTCTCAGCTTCTATGCTACACAGAGGTTTGAAATTTGGTAAATTAGCTAATCTGGAAGGAAAACATAAAGCTATCTATCTAGAAAATCCTGGCCATAGGTACTTCCAAAAAATGCTAAAAATTAAGAAAAAACACACTCGCGAGTGGGGTTTAAGGCCCTAAAAAACAAATGTATTCATCTCCTATCACTAGCTGGTCTTATTATAAACCAGATTGCCTGGTCACTTCTATAATGGGAGCTCTCTAGATAGAGTATTTACAGAAATATGGCAGATTCAATTCCATACCCCACCAAAAGTATCATATCTTTAAGACCCTGAATGGAAATGAAGCACAGGGAGCGCAGGTCTGCAACTCGGTAAATCTCATCTCATTATCTCTAGCCACTTTATCCTGTTCTACAGGGTCGCAGGCAAGCTGGAGCCTATCCCAGCTGACTACGGGCGAAAGGCGGGGTACACCCTGGACAAGTCGCCAGGTCATCACAGGGCTGACACATAGACACAGACAACCATTCACACTCACATTCACACCTACGGTCAATTTAGAGTCACCAGTTAACCTAACCTGCATGTCTTTGGACTGTGGGGGAAACCGGAGCACCCGGAGGAAACCCACGCGGACACGGGGAGAACATGCAAACTCCGCACAGAAAGGCCCTCGCCGGCCACGGGGCTCAAACCCGGACCTTCTTGCTGTGAGGCGACAGCGCTAACCACTACACCACCGTGCCACCCAACTTGGTAAATAGTTTCATTAATTCAGTCACTACAAACATATGAAGTGTCCTCTTATTTGTGCATCATTCTCTTTTTTTCAATCCCAAATCATCCATTTTTAATGCCCTCAAATTTGTTGTTTTTGCTGTTACATGTACAGTTCACAAATAACCAGAAGTGGACAAAGAACCCAACTTCATTACTTAAGTCAAAGTACAGATCCCACCGGTCCAATGTTACTCTGATACAAGTGAAAGTTCTCCAGTCAATTTTTTACTTAAGTTAAAGTACTGAAGTACTTGCTTTTAAAAATACTTGAGTATTAAAAGTAAATTTTCTGTCAACGCATCATTATCATTGCTTACAAAACCTAATGCCGTTACCAAAGACAGAAATGTGAATTCACAAAATGAACGCATGCTGTGGCATCATGGCGGTTTAATGTTAAGCTAGCTAGTCAGCGAAGCTCCACCTCACATGCTAGCAAACTCTTTTCAAACTCAAAATCATATTGGGTATCTAACGCTACTAGAAAAGAAAGATTCCTACATTCTGTTTATTTGGGAAGTTTATGCTAAAACATTTCTGAAAGCACTTCAGATAAGTTAACGTTACTCATGTTAGTGTAACTCTGTTTTTACATGCTAACTAACAGTGTCCTAGTTAACTAGCTGTGTCTAAACATTAGCTGTGGACAAGGCTACGGCAACTTGGCGGGCAAATCCATAGAAAGTCATTTGACTAACCAGACTGCATAGCTATTGTAATGTTATCGCAAGCTCTAAAAGCACAGACAACTTCACTGCAAGCTTGTTAGTTTTTTCTTTTTTATCAGACATCTAATTTTTTAGGTTTGTTTACCTGACATGTTTCGACGTACGACTGTCGTCTTCCTCAGAGCGTCACCGGATGTTATTGGTGACGCATCTTTTATCGGCTGATGTTTCCGAAGGCGTGGCCTTCCTGTCTGGATTGACAGGTCGGTCACGCCTTCTACTGTCAGTTCGTCCCCTGCAAGATGGCACTCCAGGTATGGGAGAGCATGTATGCTCCCTCATCTCGGTTGATGGTCCTCGGACTTCGCTTACAGATCTCCATGGCCTCCCTGATCCAGCGCTGATGTTTATTATCTTCTGTGCGGATGACTCTGGCATTCCCCCAGTCCATAATATGATTTTCCCTTTTGCAGTGATCTGTTATGGCTGACTTATAATTTTCCTGTTGTGCCTTTTCTTTTATTGTTCGGGTTTGTCTTGTAGCTGTCTCCTTTTCGCACTCTTTCTTATGTTCATTTTTTCTTGTGTTGAAACTCCTTCCTGTCTCCCCGATGTAAGTTTTATTGCATAATTGGCATGGAATCTCATATAAGGTGTTGCATCTGTTGTCCAGATGTATTCTGTCTTTGGGATGAACCAGGATCTGACGGAGTGTTGTGTGTGGTTTGACAGGTGTGTTAATGTTGTATTTCCTCATTGCTCTTTGAATGCGTTCCGTTATTCCTCTGATGTATGGTAATGTAACTACTCCCCTGTGTTCTTGTTTGTTGGTCTGTTTTTTTCTTTTTCTTCTGTGTTTTATTGTTTTTGACCTGTTCTGCCCCTTTGGATATTGCCCATTGTGGATATTGACATGCCTTCAGTGCGTGTTGTATATGTTGTTCTTCCTGTTCTTTGTCCTGTGCATCTGTAATTATTGCTGCGCATTCATGTAATGTTCTAACTACAGATATTTTGTGCATTATGGGGTGTTCGGAAGTCCAGTTTAAATATTGGTCGGTGTGTGTGGGTTTCCTGTGTACTTTTATTTTGATGTCCCCCTCTTCTGTGTGATGTATTTTTAAATCCAAAAATGCTATTGACTGCTCCGTTTCCTCTTCATGTGTGAATTTTATATTGCCGTTATTGTCTATAGTATTGAGATGGTCGGTGAGTTGTTGAGTGTATCCCCTCTTTGCTTTTTCCAATATGTCATCCATATAACGTTTCCAGAGTGTTGGCCTGTATTCCGCTGGTATTGTAGTGAGTGCTTTCTGCTCCAGGTCTTCCATGAAAAAGCCGCACATGATGGTTGATAGTGGGTCTCCCATGGCAAACCCTTCCTTTTGTCTGTAAATTGTGTTCCTGAACTGAAAGTATGTGGATGTGGCGATGAATTGAAGGAGTTGCGTAATGTCTTGTACAGTGAGGTTTGTGCGTTTCTTGAGCGTCCAATCTGTTTTTAATTTTTCTTGTACTACCTGTATGGTGGCTTCCATGGGTGTTCTGGTGAAAAGAGATATGACATTGTGTGAAATGAAAACTTCGTCTTGTTGCATTTTTATGTTTTTTAGTTCTTCTGGCAGTTGTTTTGAGTTTTTGCAGTGTTGGTCTGTGAGTCCTAGTAATGGTTTAATTATTTCAGTGAGTGCTTTTGATAAGTTGTATGCCACTGAACCAATGCTATCTACTATGGGGCGTAATGGTGTTCCTGGTTTGTGTATTTTTGGTGTACCGTAAATCCTGGGGATAACATTGGCTGTGGGTACTAAATGACCGAGGACCATCAACCGAGATGAGGGAGCATACATGCTCTCCCATACCTGGAGTGCCATCTTGCAGGGGACGAACTGACAGTAGAAGGCGTGACCGACCTGTCAATCCAGACAGGAAGGCCACGCTTTCGGAAACATCAGCTGATACCATAAAAGATGCGTCACCAATAACATCCGGTGACACTCTGAGGAAGACGACAGTCGTACGTCGAAACATGTCAGGTAAACAAACCTAAAAAATTAGATGTCTGATAAAAAAGAAAAAACTAACAATATTCAATATAAGACATAATGAACGTAATCGAAAGATTCACTGCAAGCTTTCTCTTGGAATAAAACGTTTATCTCCCTCAATATGCTTTCGCAGGTTGGACGGCGAGTTTTTGTAGGCCGTGATGTGGTTCGTTTTCGGCAAACATTTAAAACAAAACAAATCTTTAATCTTTTCAGAAAACTGAACCATGGGTTCATGGGCGTGTGCATTCTCCAGAAGAACCGCCTCCTTCCATTCTGCCATCAACTGATCAGGTTAAATAACGCTGTTGAGAAATCACTGAACTTGATTTTATCCAGTCTATGGATGTGATGTGACCCTAGTGATTACTGATAGACTGTCTCAGTGTCACCTGTGAAAAAAACATCACGTTTTAGAAAGGAAAAAAACATCCACTTTCTAAGCTGCTTCATAGTAATGAGTAACGAGGACCTTGAGAGAAATGTAGTGGAGTGAAAAGTACAATATTTGTCTTTCAAATGTAGTGAAGTTAGTCACAAGTTTCCAAAAATAATAATACTCAAGTAAAGTACAGATACTCAAAGTATACTTAAGTACAGCACTCAAGTAAACGTACTTCATTACTGTCCACCTCTGCAAATAACTATCTGCTTTACCATGAAAAAGTAATTTAAGCTCACAGATGCAGCACTCTCCTATTCATATGCTTGTCATGACTAATATTGGGTGTATTGTCTGTTTACAGTTGCATTTCTGACAGAGACTATATCAGTATTTATAATTTTCCATAGATCATGTATACACCAGTGTTTTAAAATACATGTATATAATTTATCACTTTTTATTTGATATTTCCTTTCTGTTTTCAGATCTGAGTGATCTTTAACATTGCTCCTGTTCAAAGATCCAAACTTATCGTCTCGAGTGTAGATCGTACCTGTAACAAACTTTTGGTGCTGGAACTCTATAAATAGAACTAACAGCTAGTTCCTTAATAATATCGCCCAAAATGTGTTTGGTCCCTGCACCAGGCACAAATAGAAGGGCACGACAGTATAAGCTTAGCATTTGCAGAATTCAATGCTAATAACCTTTAATAACATCTGAGACTTCCTCATACAGAAAATACTAAATCCTTGACTGATCACTAATTTGAGTCTATATTAAAAATGACTCCTCTAAATACACAACAAATTCGAGGGCATTAAAAATGGATGATTTGGGATTGAAAAAAGAGAATGATGCACAAATAAGAGGACACTTCACATGTTTGTAGTGATTGAATTAATGAAACTATTTACCGAGTTGCAGACCTGTGCTCCCTGGGCTTCATTTCCATTCAGGGTCTTAAAGATATGATACTTTATGTGGGGTATGGAATTGAATCTGCCATATTTCTGTAAATACTCTATCTAGAGAGCTCCCATTATAGAAGTGACCAGGCAATCTGGTTTATAATAAGACCAGGTAGTGAGAGGAGATGAATACATTTGTTTTTTAGGGCCCTAAACCCCACTCGCGAGTGTGTTTTTTTCTTAATTTTTAGCATTTTTTGGAAGCACCTATGGGCAGGATTTTCTAGATAGATGGCTTTGTTTTCCTTCCAGATTAGCAACATATAGAAAGTTAATTTACCAAATTTCAAACCTCTGTGCAGCCTAGAAGCTGAGAAAAATGCATTTAAATCCCCAAAAATACCTGGTGAAAATTTAGGGGCTACATTCCGGTCTAATTTCAGTAATTTTCAAAATGACCTAGTTCATTAAATACACAGAATACAGCCCCAAAATTTTATCAGTACATATTTTACCAGTATCTATTACCATAAGCTCTCACAAAGAAAATTAATCTGATGCTGCAACCACCATCTGGTCATTTGGCAGGGACCTACCCTTTCAGGTATTTGTTTGTTTGAAAAAAGGAGGAATTCTCAATGGAATTTGACCGAAACAAAAGACATTTTTGTAAAGCGAATGAGTGCCATAGTATGGATCACATTAAATCTTTAGGCGCAGAACAATGCTCTCATGGGGGGCTTTGTTTGTGAATCCCAGGCCGAGGCGCGGTCCTACCGACCCGAGACCACGCGCTTTCCAAGGGGGAGGCTTAGAGAGAGGTGCCGGTCAAATGTGGCCTCGCTGTGAGCTCCGTTTAATCTTGTTAAATCTTTAGGCGTGGAGCAGCGTTCTCGTGGGGCTTCGTTCATGAACACAGGAATACCTGGAATATAAAATAATTGATAGTGCGTATGAAAAGGCTTTGGACGGAATGCCTGAACTATTGGATGAAGTGTCCTGATCCCCTCGTCTTTGTTCCATACTGAGCCTCAGGGTTTCCTCACCCTCTTTCTGAATCACGGACGGAATTCTAAAAAATCGGAACGTGCTACGGTCACGAGTACTGCTGTGACCACAACCACATACAGCACAGAGATATGGCAGAGCTAAAATACCGCTTAAAGCAGTGGCAAAAAAAGAGAGAGTCATGCATGCGTCACTGTTTTGTCTGGTATGTGCTTGACCCCACGTTTGTATTTCCACCAACATGGCAGACTTCCGGGTTTCTATTTTGCTATGTCGTCCCTTGCGAGTCAAAGACAGGGTTAGGGGTGGGGCTACACATGCCCCACCTTGCTCTCCGGGCTGCAGCCGGGTTCTTCTCACCGAGTTGTTGAGTTTTGTACCTTCAATCACTGTTAACGAGTGAGATAACTAAAGCTAGCACTCATACAGCTCTTTATTGAGACATTTTCTTTGTGGAAAATTTAACTTCCTGAATGGAAAACCGTGGTACTAATGCTGTAAATCTAAATATTTTTATGGTGAATAAAGTGCAGTGTGTTATTATTATTTGAGTTGATGTGGCTTACCTCTGACAGAAAGAAAAACTCCAGGTACACCTTGAAACTGTCCACCAGATATGTTTGTGATGAATGTGAAGTAGTATGTGCCTTGGTCCTCTTCTCTCACATCACTCAGTCTGAGACTGCAGTTACTCAGTGTGTCTCCGAGGTACTGAACCCTGTCTCTGTACTCTGGGGCTGAAGACAGATTAGGAGGCTCTTTACCGCTTTGAGGCAATTCTCTGGTCCAGAAAGCTTTCTCAACTTTAGACTGAGTTGGATATGTTGGATATGTATATGTGCAGCCCAGAGTCACTGTAGATCCGTTTCCAGCACAGATGGAGCTCGGTGTGTAAAACACAGCCCACTGCTGAGAAACAACACCTCCTGCAACATGAAATGCAGAAACATGTTGATGATGCACATGCAGGCCTCAGACAGTGAGTAAACCTGCATAAACTCTCCAGTGTAACAATCTGAGCTCATTTATAACTAAAAACACACAGTGAGAGGGTCCACAGGTCACACATTACAGCAGGAGAGAGAGAGAGAGAGAGAGAGAGAGCACTAAAGGGGGGAGAGAGCACTAAAGAGGGGGGAGAGAGAGAGCACTAAAGGGGGAGAGAGAGGGCACTAAAGGGGGGAGAGAGAGAGCACTAAAGGGGGGAGAGAGAGCACTAAAGGGGGGGAGGGAGAGCACTAAAAGGGGGAGAGAGAGAGCACTAAAGGGGGGAGAGAGAGAGAGCACTAAATTTGGGGAGGGAGAGATCACTAAAGGGGGGAGGGAGAGAAAGCACTAAATGGGGGGAGGGACAGAGCACGAAAGGGGGGGAGGGACAGAGCACTAAAGGGGGGGAGGGAGAGAGCACTAAAGGGGGGGAGGGAGAGAGAGCACTAAATGGGGGAGGGAGAGAGCATTAAAGGGGGGGAGGGAGAGAGCATTAAAGGGGGGAGGGAGAGAGCATTAAAGGGGGGGAGGGAGAGAGCATTAAAGGGGGGGAGGGAGAGAGCACTAAAGGGGGGAGAGAGAGAGAGCACGAAAGGGGGGGAGTGAGAGAGCACTAAAGGGGGAGAGAGCACTAAATGGGGGGAAGGAGAGAGCACTAAAGGGGGGAGGGAGAGAGCATTAAAGGGGGGGGAGGGAGAGGGCATTGGGGGGGAGGGAGAGGGCATTAAGGGGGGGAGGGAGAGAGCATTAAGGGGGGGAGGGAGAGAGCATTAAGGGGGGGAGGGAGAGCACTAAAGGGGGGAGGGAGAGCACTAAAGGGGGGAGAGAGAGCACGAAAGGGGGCAGAGAGAGAGAGCACTAAAGGGGGGAGGGAGAGAGCACTAAAGGGGGGAGGGAGAGAGCACTAAAGGGGGGAGGGAGAGAGCACTAAAGGGGGGAGGGAGAGAGCATTAAGGGGGGGAGGGAGAGAGCACTAAAGGGGGGAGTGAGAGAGCACTAAAGGGGGTTAGAGAGAGAGCACTCAGGGGGGGAGAGAGAGAGCACTAAAGGGGGGAGAGAGAGCACTAAATTGGGGGAGAGAGAGCACTAAAGGGGGGAGAGAGAGCACTAAATTGGGGGAGAGAGAGCACTAAAGGGGGGAGAGAGAGCGAGAGAGCACTAAAGGGGGGAGGGAGAGATCACTAAAGGGGGGAGGGAGAGAAAGCACTAAAGGGGGGGAGGGAGAGAGCACTAAAGGGGGGGAGGGAGAGATCACTAAAGGGGGGAGAGGGAGAGAGCACTAAAGCGGGGAGAGGGAGAGAGCACTAAAGGGGGGGAGTGAGAAAGCACTAAAGGGGGGGAGGGAGAGAGCACTAAAGGGGGGGAGGGAGAGAGAGCACTAAATGGGGGAGGGAGAGAGCATTAAAGGGGGGGAGGGAGAGAGCATTAAAGGGGGGAGGGAGAGAGCATTAAAGGGGGGGAGGGAGAGAGCATTAAAGGGGGGGAGGGAGAGAGCATTAAAGGGGGGGAGGGAGAGAGCATTAAAGGGGGGGAGGGAGAGAGCATTAAAGGGGGGGAGGGAGAGAGCATTAAAGGGGGGGAGGGAGAGAGCACTAAAGGGGGGAGAGAGAGAGAGCACGAAAGGGGGGAGTGAGAGAGCACTAAAGGGGGAGAGAGCACTAAATGGGGGGAAGGAGAGAGCATTGGGGGGGAGGGAGAGGGCATTAAGGTGGGGAGGGAGAGAGAGCACTAAAGGGGGGAGAGAGAGAGAGCACGAAAGGGGGGGAGAGAGAGAGAGCACGAAAGGGGGGGAGTGAGAGAGCACTAAAGGGGGAGAGAGCACTAAATGGGGGGAAGGAGAGAGCACGAAAGGGGGGAGGGAGAGAGCATTAAAGGGGGGGGAGGGAGAGGGCATTGGGGGGAGGGAGAGGGCATTAAAGGGGGGGAGGGAGAGATCACTAAAGGGGGGAGGGAGAGAAAGCACTAAATGGGGGGAGGAACAGAGCACTAAAGGGGGGGAGGGACAGAGCACTAAAGGGGGGGAGGGAGAGAGCACTAAAGGGGGGGAGGGAGAGAGAGCACTAAATGGGGGAGGGAGAGAGCATTAAAGGGGGGGAGGGAGAGAGCATTAAAGGGGGGAGGGAGAGAGCATTAAAGGGGGGGAGGGAGAGAGCATTAAAGGGGGGGAGGGAGAGAGCACTAAAGGGGGGAGAGAGAGAGAGCACGAAAGGGGGGGAGTGAGAGAGCACTAAAGGGGGAGAGAGCACGAAATGGGGGGAAGGAGAGAGCACTAAAGGGGGGAGGGAGAGAGCATTAAAGGGGGGGGAGGGAGAGGGCATTGGGGGGGAGGGAGAGGGCTTTAAAGGGGGGGAGGGAGAGAGCACTAAAGGGGGGAGAGAGAGAGCACGAAAGGGGGGGAGTGAGAGAGCACTAAATGGGGGGAAGGAGAGAGCACTAAAGGGGGGAGGGGAGAGCATTAAAGGGGGGGAGGGAGAGGGCATTGGGGGGAGGGAGAGGGCATTAAGGGGGGGAGGGAGAGAGAGCACTAAATTGGGGGAGGGAGAGAAAGCACTAAATGGGGGGAGGGACAGAGCACTAAAGGGGGGGAGGGAGAGAGCACTAAAGGGGGGAGGGAGAGATCACTAAAGGGGGGAGGGAGAGAAAGCACTAAAGGGGGGGAGGGAGAGAGCACTAAAGGGGGGGAGGGAGAGATCACTAAAGGGGGGAGAGGGAGAGAGCACTAAAGCGGGGAGAGGGAGAGAGCACTAAAGGGGGGAGTGAGAAAGCACTAAAGGGGGGAGGGAGAGAGCACTAAAGGGGGGGAGGGAGAGAGAGCACTAAATGGGGGAGGGAGAGAGCATTAAAGGGGGGGAGGGAGAGAGCATTAAAGGGGGGAGGGAGAGAGCATTAAAGGGGGGGAGGGAGAGAGCATTAAAGGGGGGGAGGGAGAGAGCATTAAAGGGGGGGAGGGAGAGAGCATTAAAGGGGGGGGAGGGAGAGAGCACTAAAGGGGGGAGAGAGAGAGAGCACGAAAGGGGGGGAGTGAGAGAGCACTAAAGGGGGAGAGAGCACTAAATGGGGGGAAGGAGAGAGCACTAAAGGGGGGAGGGAGAGAGCATTAAAGGGGGGGGAGGAGAGGGCATTGGGGGGGAGGGAGAGGGCATTAAGGGGGGGAGGGAGAGAGAGCACTAAAGGGGGGAGAGAGAGAGAGCACGAAAGGGGGGGAGTGAGAGAGCACTAAAGGGGGAGAGAGCACTAAATGGGGGGAAGGAGAGAGCACTAAAGGGGGGAGGGAGAGAGCATTAAAGGGGGGGAGGGAGAGGGCATTGGGGGGGAGGGAGAGGGCATTAAAGGGGGGGAGGGAGAGATCACTAAAGGGGGGAGGGAGAGAAAGCACTAAATGGGGGGAGGGACAGAGCACTAAAGGGGGGGAGGGACAGAGCACTAAAGGGGGGGAGGGAGAGAGCACTAAAGGGGGGGAGGGAGAGAGAGCACTAAATGGGGGAGGGAGAGAGCATTAAAGGGGGGGAGGGAGAGAGCATTAAAGGGGGGAGGGAGAGAGCATTAAAGGGGGGGAGGAGAGAGGCATTAAAGGGGGGGAGGGAGAGAGCATTAAAGGGGGGGAGGGAGAGAGCACTAAAGGGGGGAGAGAGAGAGAGCACGAAAGGGGGGGAGTGAGAGAGCACTAAAGGGGGAGAGAGCACGAAATGGGGGGAAGGAGAGAGCACTAAAGGGGGGAGGGAGAGAGCATTAAAGGGGGGAGGGAGAGAGCACTAAAGGGGGAGAGAGAGAGCACGAAAGGGGGGGAGTGAGAGAGCACTAAAGGGGGAGAGAGCACTAAATGGGGGAAGGAGAGAGCACTAAAGGGGGGAGGGAGAGAGCATTAAAGGGGGGGGAGGGAGAGGGCATTGGGGGGAGGGAGAGGGCATTAAGGGGGGAGGGAGAGAGAGCACTAAATTGGGGGAGGGAGAGATCACTAAAGGGGGGAGGGAGAGAAAGCACTAAATGGGGGGAGGGACAGAGCACTAAAGGGGGGAGGGACAGAGCACTAAAGGGGGGGAGGGAGAGAGCACTAAAGGGGGGGAGGGAGAGAGAGCACTAAATGGGAGGAGCTAGGGAGAGAGCATTAAAGGGGGGAGGGAGAGAGCATTAAAGGGGGGAGGGAGAGAGCATTAAAGGGAGGAGACACTAAAGG